>NC_089645.1:0-1351217 GCF_039881205.1 Euwallacea similis | reverse complement strand
TCGTTTCATCTCTGAATTTGCTCAAATCGACCGATTTGGCTTATTTCGGCCAAATCTGTCTATTTTGGATTCAAATTGCACCAAATTGATGAAAACGTGCGAAACTGACTAAAACAAGCAGAAACGAGGGAAATCGGTCAGAAACGATCGTTTCATCTCTGAATTTGTTGAAGTCGACCGATTTGGCTTATTTGGGCCAAATCTGTCCATTTTGAATTCAAATTGCACCAAATTGATGAAAACGTGCGAAACTGACTAAAACAGGCAGAAACGAGCGAAATCGGTCAGAAACGATGGTTTCATCAAGGAATTTGTTGAAATCGACCGATTTGTCTTATTTCGGCTTCAAATTGCACCAAATTGATGAAAACGTGCCGAAATGACTAAAACAGGCAGAAACGAGCGAAATCGGTCAGAAACGATCGTTTCATCTCTGAATTTGTTGAAGTCGACCGATTTGGCTTATTTGGGCCAAATCTGTCCATTTTGGATTCAAATTGCACCAAATTGATGAAAACGTGCGAAACTGACTAAAACAGGCAGAAATGAGCGAAATCCGTCAAAAACGATCGTTTCATCTCTGAATTTTCTCTAATCGACCGATTTGGCTTATTTCGGCCAAATCTGTGTATTTTGGATTCAAATTGCACCAAATTGATGAAAACGTGCCAAAATGACTAAAACAGGCAGAAACGAGCGAAATCGGTCAGAAACGATCGTTTCATCTCTGAATTTGCTCAAATCGACCGATTTGGCTTATTTCGGTCAAATCTGTCCATTTCGGATTCAAATTGCACCAAATTGATGAAAACGTGCCAAAATGACTAAAAGAGGCAGAAACGAGCGAAATCGGTCAGAAACGATCGTTTCATCTCTGAATTTGATGAAGTCGACCGATTTGGCTTATTTCGGCCAAATCTGTCTATTTTGGATTCGAATTGCACCAAATTGATGAAAACGTGCGAAACTAACTAAAACAGGCAGAAATGAGCGAAATCGGTCAAAAACGATCGTTTCATCTCTGAATTTGCTCAAATCGACCGATTTGGCTTATTTCGGCCAAATCTGTCTATTTTGGATGGAAACAGAACCAAATGGATGAAAACGTGCCAAAATGACTAAAACAGGCAGAAACGAGCGAAATCGGTCAGAAACGATCGTTTCATTAAGGAATTTGCTCAAATCGACCGATTTGGCTTATTTCGGCCAAATCTGTCTATTTTGGTTCAAATTGCACCAAATTGATGAAAACGTGCCAAAATGACTAAAACAGGCAGAAACGAGCGAAATCGGTCAGAAACGATCGTTTCATCTCTGATTTGCTCAAATCGACCGATTTGGCTTATTTCGGCCAAATCTGTGTATTTTGGATTCAAATTGCACCAAATTGATGAAAACGTGCCAAAATGACTAAAACAGGCAGAAACGAGCGAAATCGGTCAGAAACGATCGTTTCATCTCTGAATTTGCTCAAATCGACCGATTTGGCTTATTTCGGTCAAATCTGTCCATTTCGGATTCAAATTGCACCAAATTGATGAAAACGTGCCAAAATGACTAAAAGAGGCAGAAACGAGCGAAATCGGTCAGAAACGATCGTTTCATCTCTGAATTTGATGAAGTCGACCGATTTGGCTTATTTCGGCCAAATCTGTCTATTTTGGATTCAAATTGCACCAAATGGATGAAAACGTGCCAAAATGACTACAACAGGCAGAAACGAGCGAAATCGGTCAGAAACGATCGTTTTATCAAGGAATTTGCTCAAATCGACCGATTTGGCTTATTTCGGCCAAATCTGTCTATTTTGGATGGAAACAGAACCAAATGGATGAAAACGTGCCAAAATTACTAAAACAGGCAGAAAAGAGCGAAATCGGTCAGAAACGATCGTTTCATCAAGGAATTTGCTCAAATCGACCGATTTGGCTTATTTCGGCCAAATCTGTCTATTTTGGATTCAAATTGCACCAAATTGATGAAAACGTGCGAAACTGACTAAAACAGGCAGAAACGAGGGAAATCGGTCAGAAACGATCGTTTCATCAAGGAATTTGCTCAAATCGACCGATTTGGCTTATTTCGGCCAAATCTGTCTATTTTGGATTCAAATTGCACCATATTGATGAAAACGTGCGAAACTGACTAAAACAGGCAGAAACGAGCGAAATCGGTCAGAAACGATCGTTTTATCAAGGAATTTGCTCAAATCGACCGATTTGGCTTATTTCGGCCAAATCTGTCTATTTTGGATGGAAACAGAACCAAATGGATGAAAACGTGCCAAAATTACTTAAACAGGCAGAAAAGAGCGAAATCGGTCAGAAACGATCGTTTCATCAAGGAATTTGCTCAAATCGACCGATTTGGCTTATTTCGGCCAAATCTGTCTATTTTGGATTCGAATTGCACCAAATTGATGAAAACGTGCGAAACTGACTAAAACAGGCAGAAATGAGCGAAATCGGTCAAAAACGATCGTTTCATCTCTGAATTTGCTCAAATCGACCGATTTGGCTTATTTGGGCCAAATCTGTCCATTTTGAATTCAAATTGCACCAAATTGATGAAAACGTGCGAAACTGACTAAAACAGGCAGAAACGAGCGAAATCGGTCAGAAACGATCGTTTCATCCAGGAATATGTTGAAATTGACCGATTTGGCTTATTTTGGCCAAATCTGTCTATTTTGGATTCAAATTGCACCAAATTGATGAAAACAAGCCAAAATAACTAAAACAGGCAGAAACGAGGGAAATCGGTCAGAAACGATCGTTTCATCAAGGAATTTGCTCAAATCGACCGATTTGGCTTATTTCGGCCAAATCTGTCTATTTTGTATTCGAATTGCACCAAATTGATGAAAACGTGCGAAACTGACTAAAACAGGCAGAAATGAGCGAAATCGGTCAAAAACGATCGTTTCATCTCTGAATTTGCTCAAATCGACCGATTTGGCTTATTTCGGCCAAATCTGTCTATTTTGGATTCGAATTGCACCAAATTGATGAAAACGTGCGAAACTGACTAAAACAGGCAGAAATGAGCGAAATCGGTCAAAAACGATCGTTTCATCTCTGAATTTGCTCAAATCGACCGATTTGGCTTATTTCGGCCAAATCTGTCTATTTTGGATTCATATTGCACCAAATTGATGAAAACAAGCCAAAATGACTAAAACAGGCAGAAACGAGGGAAATCGGTCGGAAACGATCGTTTCATCTCTGAATTTGTTGAAGTCGACCGATTTGGCTTATTTGGGCCAAATCTGTCCATTTTGAATTCAAATTGCACCAAATTGATGAAAACGTGCGAAACTGACTAAAACAGGCAGAAACGAGCGAAATCGGTCAGAAACGATCGTTTCATCTCTGATTTTGCTCAAATCGACCGATTTGGCTTATTTGGGCCAAATCTGTCTATTTTGGATTCAAATTGCACCAAATTGATGAAAACGTGACAAAATGACTAAAACAGGCAGAAACGAGCGACATCGGTCAGAAACGATCGTTTCATCTCTGAATTTGCTCATATCGACCGATTTGGCTTATTTCGGCCAAATCTGTCTATTTTGGCTTCAAATTGCACCAAATTGATGAAAACGTGTCTTTTTTTTTGGGGGGGGACGAGACCCCGGGTTTAAAAAATCTTGTTGGTAAGACGGTACTGGAGTCCGTACTACCAGCCTGTGTGGGGTTTCACCCACTAAAAAACCCCGTGTTTGCAGAAGATTTCGAGCCCGTGCCCGAACTCCTCTATCGCGCTTTTGGGCCGCTTTTGGTTTTTGGCATGAGATAACAGAGTCAAGCGGGACTATCGCTTTTTACTCTACTATCGCTCTTGGCCTTTTTCGTGCCTTTCTCGGTAGGTGAGTCTGGTCACCGCCCGAATCTTTGGCGTAAGTCACTCCGCCGACAGGGGGTTCTTCTGCCCTCTTCTGTCCTTCTGGACGCTTCTTTCTTCGTCGGCTGTCTCCCTCGTTGGTTGCTGGTTCGTAATGATGAGTCTGAAGTACCAGAAAGGCTATCTGGCCTTCTTCCTTCCATTATTGCGGGGTTTCCTTTTGGCTCTTTTCTGTTTTTCTCTCAAGTCTATCTACTTGTTTCGTCCTGTGTCGATTGGTTCCCTTTATCATCCGTTGTCCAGCAACTGATGTCTTGGTCTCTTGTGTGGTATGTCATCTTCCAAACTGTAGTCGGTTGCCCTCCTGATCAGCTCATTTGGATGTGTTTCCGTTGCTTGGAACGTCTTGATTGCATGGTCCTTGATGACGTCCGTCATTGTTCTGTAATTCAGATCTGTCTTTATTGTATCATTGCTAACGAACCAAGGCGCACTTAGAGCCGTCCTCAGAGCAATGTTTTCCACTGCCTGAAGACTTTTTAGATGCGTCCTGGCTGCATAACCCCATGCTGTTGATGCATTCGTTAGCTGTGGTTGTATAACTGTTTTGATGAGCGTGATCTTGTTCTTAAGAGGGAGCTTGGAGTTCCTTCTTAGCATCGGGTACAGTTTTGCTCTGGTCATTTTTGCTTTTTTCCTTGTCTTCGCTATGTGCTGCTGCCACGTAAGGCTTTTTTCCATATCCACGCCCAGGTACGTGACCTTGTTGCTCCACGGTATCTGTTCATTTTTGATCACCAGTTGGTTTTCGGTCCAGATTTTTCTTCTACGTTTGAAGACGATGACCTGGGTCTTCTCCGGGTTTATGTCTATTTTCCATTTCGAAAACCATTTCTCCAGATCTGTGATCTCCTGTTGCAGATACCTGACCAGAATTGTCCCGTTCCAGGATCTAGCCAGTATTGCCGTATCGTCGGCGTATAGTGCCAGTTGTGTTTGTTCTGTCCTAGGTGGGTCTGACACGTAGATATTGTACAGGAACGGGGATAGTACCGCTCCTTGAGGTACTCCCGCTTCTATTGCCCTGTACGTCGAATGATGTCGATCCAGTTTGGTCCGGAATGTCCTGTTTCGGAGAAAGGTTCCGACGAGTTTGACCAGCGAGATTTTGAATCCCGCCTCTATCATCTTTACCAATAGGCCGTTGTGCCAAATTCTATCGAATGCCTTTGCTATGTCCAACAGCACTGCTCCTGCAGCCTGTTTTCTGTTGAAACTCTCCATGATAAAATTCCGTCATTCTCAGCACCTGAAGTTCTGTAGAATGCTGCTGTCTGAATCCAAACTGTTCGTCGGGGATGGTTTTTAAGCCTTCCTCGTATTCTCTTAGCCTTTTCAAAATGACTCTTTCCACGACTTTTCCCATGTGTGGCAGGAGGCTTATCGGTCTGTAATTCTGTGGAAGGAGGTGATTTTTTCCTGGTTTGGGCAGCAGGATGATATCGGCCTTCTTCCAGTTCTCCGGGAAGTGCCATAGCCTGAGAACCGCATTCGCGATGTTCATCAATGCGGCTACTCCTCGTACTGGCAACTTCTTAAGAATCTGGTTTCCGATCTGATCGCATCCGGGTGCTTTTCTTACTTTCAGGTGCCGTATTATCTCCTTTATTTCGTTTGGCGTTACGTGTCTGATGATTTCCTGGTCCTCCACGTTTTTCATTTGCTTGACGCGTCTGTCGACTTCTTCCCAGTTTTTGGCGTCGTCGTCCTCAATTTCATTTTCTCGAAATTGTTTTTCCAAGCTGTCCGCAAAGGCCTCTGCTTTATCATGTGTAGTGTACACGATTCCCCGTTCTCCTTGGATGGGAGGAATCGGCTTCCTCTTTGATTTCATCGCCTTGAGCGTTTTCCACATGCTCCTGTCCTGTGGGTTAAGGGATTCCAGGTGCTCCTGTCACTGTTTTTCCCTGATTTCCTGCAGCGCCGCTTTAATCCTTATATTCAGTTGATTCAGAGCATTTTTGTCGGCCGGGGCATTTGTCCTAAATGCCTTTTTCTTGGCCCGTCTCCTTTGCTGAATCAGCTGTTTGGTTTCCTTCGGAATTTTGTCCAAGTAATCCCTTATTCTCCGTTTTTTGGTGATTTTCGAGTTCGCGTTTAGGGCTGTTCTTATGTCCTCTAGAGTTGAAACGGCCTTCTCGATTTCAACTACATTTTCTATTCTGTTAATGATAGATAGATCTCTTTGTAACGTTGTTTTGAACAGACCCCAGTTTGTCCTTCTGAACTCGATTATGTCCTCTACCTGTGGTCCGTTTCCGAGTAGAACTCGAATTGGATTGTGATCGGAGGATCCTTCCTGTAGAACTTCCATCTCTACTCCCATGGCTAGATCCCTAACTAGCATGATGTCCAAGACGTCGTTCGTCCCCACAGTTGCCATATGTGTAGGCTCTTCCGTTGCCCTTACGTGCACGTCTTCTCTCTTTTCTAGAAAGTATTCTAGCTGTTTTCCGTTTCGATTTCTGACTCTGCTATGCCAGTCTGGAGATTTCGCATTGAAATCCCCGATGGCTATGTGTTGTCCTCTTTGTTTCTTAAAGAGAACTTTATCCAGGTCGTTTTGCAAGAGCCCTAGGTTCGGTGGGTGATAGCAGGAGGCAATTCTTAATCTACTCCTGGCAGTAATAACCTCCACTGCTATAGCTTCAGTTCTTTCCGTTTCTATTGGCGGTAACTGGACGTGCTGAATGTTGGTCTTGACGAGAAGTGCTGTTCCTCCGTGTGCCACTTCTCCTTAATTTTCTTTGTCCTTCCTATGTGTTTGGTGTCCTGGGAACCTGAACTCGTCCATAGGTCGTAGCCTCGTTTCCTGGATGGCTACTATATCGGGGTTTTGCCGTTGTAGCAGCTCTTGCAGTTCTGATTTACGCCCCTTAATACCATTGATGTTCCATGATATTATCTGCAGTGCTGAAAGTTTTGGATTTGCTTTCATTAACCTTGTACTTTTGGAAGATTGGCAAAGAATGCACTCATTGCTGAGTACATCATCTGCATCTGTTTTAGGGCCTGCTGAAAGTCAACAGGCTCTTCTTTTTTGGGGGCATTTTTCGCTGTTTTTGACGCACCAGCATAGCTGGTTCCTGGCTTGAACGGTGGTGGTATTGGAGATTCCTTCATTGTCGTTTTCTTTTCTGTCTTCCTTGGAGTTTCCTTGGTAAATTTGGTTGGTTGAGTGACTTTCTTACATCCCCTGTAGCTGGCAGGGTGAGGTCCTCCACAATTGGCGCACTTGGCCGGTACGTTCTTGGCCTTGCTGCAGTCATCTGTGTGGTGATTTTCTCCGCACTTGACGCATTTAGGTGCAACAGTGCAAAATCTTTGAGAGTGCCCAAATTGCTGGCAACGATAGCATTGCGCCGGTCCAGATTGTTGCCTTTGAGCCTCTACTCTCACGCTGAGATCGCAGCACCTGTTTATGGCAAAAAATTTTTGCTTGTCTTCACGGTTGACTTGGATAAGCATCAGGGGCAAAATCCTCTTGTCTACCCTGCTCTTCATCCTCTGTACTGAGCATGTCTTGATTCCTTGCTCTAGCAGATCTCGCTTTACTTCTTCTTCCGTCACGATTTGCGGAAGAAGTCCTAGTACTGCCCGGATTTTCTTTTCCTCTGGCAGGCTGTAAGTACGGAATTCCTTACGGTCTTCTTTAAGGAGCCTGGTTATTGATCGATAATCCTCTGCTGAGTTTGGGGTTATTGCCACTCCCTTTCCTGTCATCTTTGCCTTATTGTAGACAATCCTTCTTGACCGTAGTCTGTTGCTGACGGCGGTCCAGTCCTCTGCATTTCTCAATACAATGGGGGGGGATTTTTTTCTCCCATTGCCTTTCTTCTGTTTCGTCTTTCTGTTTCTGTTCCGTCCGTTGAGTATGTCTTCTTTGCGCTTCTTCCCTTTTGCGTTCGTTTTCCTTCTTTTGTTCCTCCCTTTGCTCTCTTTGGATCTGTTTCAGATCCAGTTCCCTCATTTCCTCGTCTGAATTTTCATTTTCTTCTAGCTCCGTTTCCGAATCTAGCGTTTGGACTATCTTCTTCTTCTCTTTCCTCTTAAGTTCCTCTCCATCTCTGCTTTCCATCTTTTCCAATCGCTCTTCTAACCGTTTTAGCACCTCCAAAAGTTTCAAGTTCGTATTTTTAAGATCTTCAATTTCCTTCGCGTTTTGAAGGTTGTCTTCGCAGAGACGTCTATTTACCTCGAATAGAGTCTCCGGGTTGCGGCGGTATTCCTCAACCGTCCGCGCAACAGTCGAATTCGTCGGTCCTTTCTGCCCAAGTTCAGCCATTGCGTAGCTAAACTTGGTCGTAGGCAAAGGCCTATTATAGGAAAGCCTATTCCTTCTTCGTATAAATCTGAAATTTTAAAGTATTAGCACCAGAAAGGAAAATAAATACCTTAAAAGGTACTCTGTGTTGAGAAACACAAGAATGCACTGTCGTCACTCCTATTGGTCCAGTCTCTCAATCAACACAAGCATAGATATCGGCCTAGCCTTCAAAAGCGTAGGCCCAGACGTTCGGCGCGCCAAAAGCGGCAATCAGTGCAGCGGTCGCGTACAAGGACGCTCGCCGACTTAATTGCTTCTTTCAACACTAAACACAAACCGTCTGACCTCGATTTGTCGCTAACGGTTTTCTTTGTCGGTACGTCGTTATCGTCGCGGAGCTGCACAAACACGTCTGATTACTTCCACGTCCGAAATCGAACTGTGCGAAATCGGTCAGAAACAATCGTCTCATCACAAAATTTGCTCAAATCGTCCGATTTTGACGAATTTCGGCCAAATCTGTCTATTTTGGCTTCAAATTGAACAAAATTGATGAAAACGTGCCAAAACGATTAAAATAAACGGAAACGAGCGAAATCGGTCAGAAACGATCGTTTCATCATGAAATTTGCTCGAATCATGCGATTTCGACGAATTTCGGCAAAATCTGGTAAAACTTCATTCAAATGGAACCAAATTGATGAAAATGTGCCAAAATGATAAAATAGGCAGAAACGAGCAAAATCGGTCAAAAACGATCGTTTCATCACAGAATTTGCTCAAATCGTCCGATTTTGACGAATTTCGGCCAAATCTGTCTATTTTGGCTTCAAATTGAACCAAATTGATGAAAACGTGCCAAAACGATTAAAATAGACAGAAACGAGCGAGATCGGTTAGAAACGATCGTTTCATCACGGAATTTGCTCAAATCGTCCGATTTCGGCCAAATCTGTCTATTTTGGCTTCAAATTGAACCAAATTGATGAAAACGTGACAAAATAATAAAATAGGCAGAAACGAGCAAAATCGGTCAGAAACCATCGTTTCATCACGGAATTTGTTCAAATCGTCCGATTTCGACGAATTTTGGCCAAATCGGTCTATTTTGGTTTCAAATTTAACCAAATTGATGAAAACGTGCCAAAATGATTAAAATAGACAGAAACGAGCGAAATCGGTCAGAAACGATCGTTTCATCAACCAACTTGCTCAAATCGGCCGATTTGGCAGTAAAACTTGGATATCACGGATACCACTTAGAGCGTTACTTTTTTTCCGTAATCTACTCGTTTAGTAGTTCACCAATATGTATTTTTTTTGGTGCGGAAATGCTTTGTTCAAAAGTTTGCTTTTCCACATTTATTTCAATACTTGACTCTCTTACGGGACCGTGGAGCGAACAGGGGTGCTGGGTGGGATAAATGAAAGTAAATTGAGGTAAGTTGAGGTAAGTTTAGGTAAATTTAGGTGCAAGCGGACCACGGTCGAAGACGGACGTGCGGAAGTGAGCTCCTGAGATAACAGCAAATAGTTTTTGCATAGATAGCGTAAAGCAGCGTTTTTCAATGCTAAGTGCAAAAAATAGCGTTTTCGGTAGTGCGAAAACTAAGACAGTCCCCACCACCGGCACGTGAGTTACATATTCAACCTCTACAACGACAAAGAATGGGAACCTGTAACGAAGATCCTTTCCCACGAGAGTGCAAAACAACTATTTCGTAGGAATCGGCAGAGTCAGCAAACCTACGATATAAATTATAGGAATCACGGAAAAAAGCGGCTTGTTAGTGTTCGGAATTAGAATAGTTAGTTGAATGTTCTTTGCGTTTTTTTTTAAATCCCTTTTCCTGGAAAGAGAATCTAACTCGTGTGCTCAACTTGGCGACTTTTCGCGTGACCAGCTTTTAGCGTTCCGCGAAATTATTAACGTTATTTTCTGTTTTAGTTGTTACAGGTGCTGAGGACGTGGAGCGGGTCTCGGCGGAGGAGATTCGACAGGCGACCCGGGAACTAGGGAGTAGGAAGGCTCCAGGGTTGGACGGAATCCCCAATGAAGTCATGAAGACCTACCTTGAGATTAATCCCCAAGGGATGGCAGACTGTGTCACGAACATCTTGGTGACGGGGGAATTCCCGGAGAACTGGAAGAGGGCCCGGCTCGTCCTGGTGGAGAAGCCGAAGAAGGACCCGGAAGCAGAGGCATCGTACCGACCCATCTGTCTTATCGATGGACTCGGGAAGGTCGCTGAGAACATCATCAAGACCAGGCTGATGACCCAGATCGTGGAATACGGTATAATTAACAAGAACCAATTTGGTTTTGTTAATGGTAGGTGCACCATAGACGCTATGCAGGCTGTGATGCGGATCATGGAGAAAATCAAAGAGACCAGTTACACACATGCGGGCCTCTGCGTGATGGTAACTATTGACGTTAAGAACGCGTTTAACTCAGCACCCTGGGACCAAATAGTGGAGACACTAAAGAGTTCCCAGGTTAGCAGGTACCTTGTAGGCGTGATATAGTCGTACCTTGACGAAAGGTCGGTGCAGTTGCCTAACGGGGAGGTTCGGGAACTATCGTGTGGCGTGCCTCAGGGGTCCGTTCTGGACCCGCTGTTGTGGAACCTGTATTACGACGAGCTGCTGAAGCTAGATTATCCAAAGGGCGTCACACCAGTGGCGTACGCGGACGATCTGGCGTTGGTAGTTACGGCGGGGAGCAGGGAGACACTGGAGGTGAGGACCAGAGAGGCCATGGAGAAGGTCATTGACACGTTCCGTGCCAAGGGGCTCAGCATGGCGTCCGAGAAGACCGAGATGGTGTTACTTGCCGGAAGGCGTAAGTTACCAAGTATTAGTGTAGTTGTGGATGATTTCAGGTATGAGACGAGTGCAAGTGTCAAGTATCTGGGGGTGTGGTTCAGCAAGGATGCTAGGTTCGGCGAACATACTCGCAAGACGGCTGACAAGGTGGGGGGAATAATCCGCAAGCTGGATGGTATTCTCCCCAGGGTGAATGGGCTGGGTTATGACAGGAGGCGGGTGATGGTCATGGCGGCATCGTCAGCGCTGTTGTACGCTGCACCAGTGTGGCAGGGAGAGCTAGGGACCAAGACGTACAGGGCCGTCTTGGAGCGGGCGAACAGAATGCTCGCGATCAGGGTGGCCTGCGCGTATCGAACGGTCCCGTTTGCGGTGTTGTTGGCACTGGCCAAGATCCCGCCGATCAGATTACGTGTGGAAGAGAGGAGAATGGTGTGGCAAAGAGGAAAAGGTATCAGAAATGAGGCTAGAGAATGGGTGATGAATGAATGGGAGAATGAATGGGCTATGTACGATGGGTGGATGAAGGTCCTAGTTCCGAGCATAAGACGTTGGGTCGAATGTGAATGAACGAGGACCGGGTATGAACTGACGCAGGTGTTTACTGGACACGGTGTGTTCGGGAAATACCTGCACAGAATAAGTGTTGAAGAGAGTGACGGCTGCTGGTTCTGCGAGGAGCCGGGAGTCACGGATACCCCGGAGCACACACTCTGAGGATGTCCGGAGTGGGAGGCTGAGCGAACCGAGGCTAGGGGGGCTGGACTCAACCTGGACCGAGGGACGATTGGCAACGAACTTGTGGAAAATGAGAGTAAGTGAAAAGCGTTTGAATGTATGTTATGTAAGATTATGTGCAGGAAGAATGAGAGGGAGCGCATCAGGAGAAAGAGGTTGGAGGAGCGGAATGCCGATTGAACGACCAGGCGCCCTGAAGGAATGCGGACCAGGCGATAGCGGGGCCATAAGAAGAGAGGAGGTGGTTTTAGTAGGTCCGCGGGCGACGTAAGGGTCGGTCGAATCCCATACTACCCGGCCGTGGGACCACCGGGCCGGGGATTTCCACCTCCTCGGGCAAAAAAAAAAAGGGAAATTTAGGTAAGTATATAGCAAAATAAACTTCGTTTTTTTTTGGATTAATCTATTTATTAATTGAAATCACCATATTCCAAACGAATTATATTTAATAAAGCTTCCATTGGGTCGATATTGATTTTCCGACAATAACGACGCCAGAGTTCTTCACACAGAACATCAGCGAATTGACTTTCCGGTATAGATCGTCCTTTCAATTTTTGCTTCAATACGTTCCACTGAGATTCCATCCTTTGTGTATGTGTCCCATCCTCAGCAAAAAACTCTTTGCTGTGATTTACCGTATGATGACTGTAGCCCAAATTCTTAAGGCCATCATACGCCTTCCAACAATCAGTCCACACATCGGATCCTTCAACTACATGTTTCTGAATGATGGGCGGCAGAACCTCCGCATTACGCTTGTTGTCAGGACATAGTACACAACGCAAATCTTCCGATCCTTCCGCTATTACGCCTAGAACCCAATGCCCATAAAGAATCCTTCCCCTGTTATATTTTTTATGACCAAACGTAGACTCGTCAATCTAAAATGTAATACTATTTATTTACCAATGTATTTATGTAAAATTGAATCATAAAGAGATTCTGGAACTAACCCGAACTAACCTGAACTATGGAATGGCTTTTTGGGTGTCGTCGTCACTCCCTCCACATAAAATCTCCCCAACAAATACTGACATACATTGGCGTAGCTTAAGGGACTAATTACGGCTAGTTTATGATTAAAATTAACTAATTACTTAACTCAAGGCACCAACAATACTACAACTTACCTAAACTTACCTCAACTTACCTCAATTTACTTTCATTTATCCCACCCAGCAACCCTGTTCGCTCCACTGTCCCGTAAGAGAATCAAGTATTGAAATAAATGTGGAAAAGCAAACTTTTGAACAAAGCATTTCCGCACCAAAAAAAATACATATTGGTGAACTTCTAAGCGAGTAGATTACGGAAAAAAAAGTAACGCTCTAAGTGGTTTCCGTGATATCTAAGTTTTACCAACATTTCTTGCGATCAGGACCGTTGCAGTTGGGCGCCGCGTGATCGTAGGCCCAGCATTTCGCGCACCGTTCTATTTTTGGGTGCCGTTCCAATTTGCACCTAACAAGCCCCACGCGCAGGGAGCCTCCCAGGATTTTTTCCGCATGCTTTTCCTGGATTCGCACGGTAACCGCCTGTTCAGAGGACGCGTAGGAGCGCATTTCCCCGATCGCGACGTCCGCCTCCTTAAGATCAGGAATAACTGCCTTAAGGGCATTGAAAACTTCCTGTTTGGAAGCAGCTGCATCCATACCTCTGATAAATATGGATGCCTTCTCCTGCTTTTCCTTGAGAAGGCGTACGCTGTCCTTCCCGAGGGATTTCTCAATATCCCTTCCAATCGTTTTTAACGCCGTTTCGTCTTTTTCTAGCGTAATCACAAGATTCCCCTCGCTGTTCGATTTGATTGTTTTGATGCTGTCCTTGTTGGCGTTTCCGTCCAAGGACGAGGTGATCTTCTTGATCGTTTCGGCCGCGTTCCCCTTTTGTTTATTCACGACAATGGCGTACGTCGCGAAGTTCTTTTTTTTAATTTGTGAAAGTTACTTTACTTCAGACGTTTTCGATCTGGTCGTGAAAATTCTAATTTTTTGCACCATCACGAAAAATGAACTGAATCATTTTCTTAAAATTTGTTGGCGACATCTCCTTTATATGGTGGAGCACTAATCTTTTCTCACGGCCAAACTCGACTTTCAATTTGGTAATTTTCGCGAAGATGTCCTTTTCGTTAGTCGGGACATTGATTTTAATTATCCTCAACCCAGAGGATTTGTCTAGTTTTTTTGACTTAATTTTCACAACCTGTTTGAGAACGCCGAAGTCTTCCAAGTTTGCGAGATCCGGGTGACGGCTTTTAAACTGAGATTGGATGCTCTCAGTCATTTCGCGGTCGTCGTGTTCCACGAGCACGACTTTGGTTTCCTCGGACAGAGTCCTGTCCGACAGAGGATTTCTCACTACAACCGAGGTGGTTGCGAAAATCGTGTTCGACCACGTTTTAGCCTCGAATTTCTTCCAGGCCTGAAACGTAGTTTCCGTCGGGAGTGCGTCGACCGCCATATCCTCGCCCGTTTAGACGCTAATTTCCCTCGATTGGAAATTAGCAGTCCCGTCTGTTTGGGTCCCGATAGACGCGACCGATTTTTGCCGCTGACAGATCTTACCTGCCTGCTGCAGAAAGATTTTTTCCCCTTTGTATAATTTATCAGTACACGCTTTCATCTTGGGGATTCCTTGCTTTATTTCTTTTTTTGTACTTTTATTGGCCTTAGTAAGGGCCAATAAATTTCTCTCTTCGAGGAACATAGTATTTATGAGGAGTTTAAGCTCCTCAACCGCCTCATTATTTGTCGCCTTTTTGGTGACTACCCTTTACACAGTTTTAAACCGTGGAGAATTTTCTTGAGAATTTTCCCCTGAACTTGAGGAACACCCACTGACATGAGGGGGGGACCTTCGCTTTCTAAGCCGTTTTAGGGCCCGTGTCCCCGCGTTTTCCTCATCGCTGCTGCTTTGCAGCTTATTTACCTCCACAACATTGTGGGGGTTCCCGTTAATTACTAACGACGGCCAAAAGCGAAAATACCCACGCAAAATAACAAAGAAAAAATATGAAAATTTGGCAACCAGATGTTACTGCCTCGAAAAGGTCTTTGCACCCCGAAAGGGACGATTTATGGCACTTAGGCTTAATAAAAGAGACCGTTTCAGGCAATTTAATGTTTCAACGACTTACTCAGATGCTTTGTTTTGCGAAAAAATTCGCGCAATCCGTTGAAATCACACACACAATAGCACCACGCTAGTACACATACGAACTACTCGCTTCACGCTATCCGCAAACACAAAAAAAATCCTTTGCGACCACTTTTACCGCACAAAAAAGAGATTTCCGCCGGAGCGATTTCACAGACGTCTTACCTGGACGTTTGTTCGCACCGAACTGGAAGGGACGAATCTAATGGCCCTTATTAGAGCAAACCGCAGTACGAAGCGCGAGATAAAACAATCCGCGAAAAAGGTCCAGTCGTTTACGGACAAATTGTACCATGAGGAAAAACTCTTCCTGCAACAGGCGGAAAAATTCTGTCAACCGGAAAAATTGGTTTCGGTCACGACGATCGGAACTCAAACGGTCGGGATAGCTAATCCCAAAGCGCGGGTAATTAGCGTCCAAACGGGCGAAGAGTCGACGGTCGAAGTTTTCCCGTCAGAAATCAGTTTCCAAGCGTAGATACCAGTTGCGGAAAAACTATGGTCGAACACGATTTTTACAAATACCGCGGTCGTGGTGGGAATTCCTCTGGAGGACAGTCTCCCGGAGGAACCTAAGGTTGTGTTTGTCGAACACGACGATCGGGAAATGGCTGAAAGCATTCAAGCCCAGTTCAGGAGTCGTTATCCTGAAATTAAAGACCTGGAGGACTTCGACGTTCTCGAGCAGGTCGTAAAAATCAATTCCAAGAAAGTGGCGAAATCCTCAGGACAGGGGATTATCAAAGTAAATGTTCCTTCCGGAGAGAAGGAAATATTTGCCAAGCTCAAATCTGAGTTTGGTCAGGAAAAACGACTTGCCCTTCATCACGTGAAGGGCTTGTCCCTAATGAAGTTCCGGAAAATGGCTCAGTTCATTTTCCATGAGGGCCCTAAAATTAGGATTTTTACGACCCGCTCAAAAACGTCGGAGGGAAAACAAACTCCTCAAATAAGAAAAAAAAATTTCGCGACGTATGCAATTGTTGTGAACAAACAAAAAGAAAACGCGGGGAGACCATTAAGAAAATTAGCTCATCCCTGGACGGTGATGAAAAGAGGAATCGGATCAAAACTATTAAGTCTAACAAGCAAGGAAATCTCGTGATTACCCTCGAAAAAGGCGAAAAAGCTCTTGAAGCAATTGGCAGGGACATCGAAAAGTCCCTCGGGAAAGACAGCGTGCGGCATCTCAAGGAGAGGCAAAAAAAGACCGCGATCTTTATTCGCGAAATAGACGCCGCGGCCTCCAAACAGGACGTCTTCAGAGCATTGAAAGCCGAGATCCCGGATCTCAAGGAGACGGAAGTCCCGATCGGGGAAATGCGCCCGTACGCGAAATCCGAGCAAGCCGTGACCGTGCGACTTACAGAAAAACTCGCGGAAAAGGTCCTGAGGAAATCATTACACGTGGGCCTCGTTAGGTGCAAGTTCGAACGGCACCTAGAAGTTGAACGGTGCGCGAAATGCTGGGCGTATGATCACGCGACGTCAAATTGCAACGGTCATGATCGCAGGAAATGTTGTTTCCGGTGCGGAAAACCGGACCATCGGAGCAAGAACTGTCCCCAAGAAGAAGAGGATTGCGTTTGCGTCCTCTGTAAGAAAAAGGTGCACCGTCCGGGAAGCAACATATGCTCGAAATTCCGCGACATCCTCAATTACGCGAGGTCGGCTAGAAGATTGGAACAGCAGTGCCATGACCTCTTGCGGCAACGCGAAGCACCCGAGGAACAAAACGCGACGATCACGGAAAATCATCAATAAGCGGTTTTAATTTTTATACTATTTAAATGCTCGCACAAAACAAAAAAAGCGGCTTTCCTACCCTTTTTTAAGCAAACAACTTAATTTAATTACAGTTCCGTTAATCAAACAAGTAATTTCCATTATTGAAAATAAAATTTAAAACAAAAATCCTACAGATTAATGCCGATCGTTCGATTAAAACACATGACATGACCTTCCTAGAAGCAGCTAAGCGAAATGTCGATTTAATTGTGGCCAGCAAGCCAAAAGAAAAATTAATTCAAAACAATCCAAAATGGATTGCTTATAACTTAGGAATCGTAGCCATTTTGGTGAGAACCAATATTGTGAGATTCTCAAAAGTGATTCGTGGGGACGGTTTTATTGTACTATTCGGAGAAGAATATACAATTATTGCCGATTACATTTCGCCTAACTGCACATGGAGTGGTTCGATCAATACCTGACCGACTTGCAACAAGGGGTTGCCAGCAGACACGGTGAATTAGTCCTATTAGATGATTTCAATGCCAAATCTCCGGATAGGGGTGCGATGGTGGAAGACGCTAAGGGTGGGGCGTTGTCCCAGTTAGCAGGGGCTCTAGAAATGGTGTCCCTCAACACGGGAGAACCCACGTTCGTTAGAAGGGAGCAACAATCGTGCATCGACGTCACGTTTGTTAGCGAAGGCCTAGTTAACCATGTTACAGATTGGCAAGTGTTAGAAAATGAGCCGTGTTCGCCGCATAAGCACATCTGCTTTGAAATTGGCAGCACATCGGTGCGGAAAACTCAACTACTCAGTTGTGTAAAGCTGGAAAAGCAGAAGTTCATTGAATCATTCGGAAATATCCTAGTACGTCACCCAGAGGTGAATAGCGGAAAGAAAATTTCGAAATTCATAAAAAAAGTTTTTCGAGCGGCGTGCGACGAAAATCGCAACGAAGCGACGGGCAGCTGGAACCCGTACTGGTGGACAGAGCAAATCGAGCAGATGAGAAAAAAATGCATTAAAGCCAGACGACGTGCGCTTCGTGCTCAAGGAAATCCGAACATTGTGGATACTGACACGGAGGCGCTGTGGCAAAAGTACAAGGACGCGAGAAAGTCCCTCCATAAGGAGATAAGTTCACGAAAAAAAGCAAGCTGGACCGAGTTGTACACGAAACTCGACGAGAATATCTGGGGTGACGGTTATAAAATTGTCATGAGGCAACTGAAACCTGGGAATCCTTTCGAGTTGACTGCAAAAAGAAAATTAGAAATCGCGGAGCATCTTTTCCCGAGAGGCCTTGGATACATATCGGCGAAGATAATGCCAGTTGCTTTTACCCCCTTCTCGCAAGAAGAACTAAGAATGGCTACTTGTAGGTTAAAGAACGCAGCAGCCCCCGGACCCGACGGTCTTAGGGCGGAAGCGGTCAAGTATACCTTCGAAGCATAGCCGGACGTATGGCTTCGAGTAGTAAATCAGACGCTGGAAAACCAGAAATTTCCGGATTCCTGGTGTTGAATGTGGAGGACCTATTGGTCGCGTTAATCTTTTGGGATGGTCGCACTGGATAATTAAACTCATTGGTTGAAAAACAAAAAGAACATATATTGAATTCCAAAGGCTATGTTATAACTGAAGGGTAGAAAAACAAAGGGGGGTATCTAAATGACTAAGTATATGTAAAAAAGTTATCAATGCGAATCATGAATGTCTCTCGCTCTCCCTTTTAAGAACGCCGCGTTTAAGATTGAGTGTCAGCAGTTTTTTTAGTTCTCGCGTACGAGGACGCTTCGAAAACTGCACATCCCGCCCACCTTGAAAGGTGCTCTTTCAACGCACTACCAAAAAAAAAATCCTCAATCCACTGTTGGAGGCAGAAGACTCAATTTGGTGACTGCGCGCTTAAACACCCCGGTTTTTGTCCTTACACTTGCTACGCGGATGATGTTGTCTTTCCCAGGATGGACCTCAATGACTCTCCCCAAAATCCATTGTTGAGGAGGGACGTTTTCTTCACGCAGCAACACCAGTGAGCCAATTATGAGGGATGGACCGCTATCACTTCTCCATTTGGCTCTAGCTTGAAGGGAAGTCAAATATTCCAGTGACCATCTCCGCCAAAAGTGTTGAGTCAATTGCTGGAGACGCTGATATAGGTTGAGACGGTTTTTTGGGCATTCAAAAAAGTCCCTTTGTGGTATTGCTGACAGCGTGTCACCAATGAGGAAATGGCTGGGTGTCAGGGCGTGAAGGTCATTGGGGTCATTGGATAAGGGTGTCAGGGGTCTCGAATTTAGAATTGCCTCTATCTGACATAAAACGGTAGAAAGAGATTCGAAGGTCAAATAGGCTTCTCTTAGAATTCTAGTTAAATGAAATTTTGTAGATTTAACAGCAGCCTCTCATAGCCCACCGAAAGAAGGTGAACGAGGAGGAATGAAATGCCAGTTGATGTCATTGTGTAACAGAAAGGATGAGACTTTCGGACTCTTTAAGAATTCTTGAACGGAACGAAATATTTTGTTCAGCTCTTGATTGGCTCCGACAAAATTTTTAGCGTTGTCAGTATAAATATCCTTACACAGGCCCCTTCTAGCAACAAACCGTCTTAAGGCGCTTAAAAAGGAGTTGGTACTTAAGTCGCTAACCAACTCGATGTGGATTGCACGTGTAACAAAGCAAATGAAAATGCAAATATAAGTCTTAACCATCTTACGAGTTCTTAAGCTGCCGTCCTTTACCATTATGGGACCGGCGAAATCGCAACCTACAGTCAAAAACGGCCTTTGGGGTATTAATCTAGATTGGGGTAGATCGCCCATCATGAGCGTGCTGAAAATAGGTTTGAGCTTGCGGCAGATAATACATTGATCAATCACACGTTTGACCGCATTTTTTCCGTGAATTATCCAGTGTTTGTTTCTAAGACTTGATAAGAGCGCTTGAGTAGCTGAGTGCAAGTTGCGTTTGTGCTCATGGGTGATTAAAAGCGTCGAGAATGTATGATTGGGTGGTAACAAAATGGGATGTTTAACGTCTGGAGTCAATAGTGAATGCCGGATTCGCCCTCCGACTCTTAATATACCTGTCTTGTCTACAAATGGGTTTAATGAAAGTATTTTACTGTCTTTCGAAATTCGGTTCTTAATGTTTAAATCAGAAATTTCCTTGGAAAATTCTGACCATTGAACCATTTTTATGATAGTGTTTAAAGAATTTTCCAATTCATTATTGGTCAGACTGCCCAGAATTCGTTTGTTCTTGTTGATTGGAGTACTATTGAAACTGAATCTTAGAATGTATGCAAAAACGTGTGCAAGTTTATACAAGGTCGAACATGATTGAAATATGCTTTGATCCCCAAAGGCGTTAGCAAAGACTAAAGGAACAGCCTTCCTTCTATCAAGTATGTTTTCCATGTCTATATGTGTTGACATGGGCCAATGCGATTTGTGCATTTTGAGAAATTCGGGTCCGTTCCACCATAGAGTGGATTCCCTTAATTGTTGTGGACTGTGTCCTCGTGAGAGAATATCAGCCGCATTGTCCCTTGAAGGCACATGTTTCCATTCAGATTTTTCTGTCAAACCATGGATCTGTGTTATTCGATTAGCAACAAAGGTATTCCAATAGTTTGGTTCTCCCGCGATCCAAGAAAGTACAACGGTTGAATCGCACCAAAGGTGTCTTTCTGTCATCTTAGCGTTAAGTTCAGTTTCCACATTATTTGCCAAATATGACAAAAGAAGTGCCCCGCAAAGTTCTAATCTCGGAAGAGAAACTGTTTTTAAGGGAGCAATTCGGAATTTTGCGCATAACAATTTTGAGTGACGTTGACCGCTAATGTCGGTGCTAACAAAGTATATGCACGCGCCGTACGCAATTTCACTGGAATCGCAAAACCCGTGTAGTTCTATTGAAACGTAGTTAGGGACGGTAACCTGCCGTGGTACCTTTATTGAATTGAGATGAGGTAATTGATTGGATAAAGTCTTCCAAAGAGAGAAGATATCTACAGGGACGGACTCATCCCACCCCACATTCGATTGCCAGAGACGTTGCATAATTATTTTTGCGCGTACTGTAACCGGACCAACTAATCCTAGTGGATCAAATATCTTAGCAATAGTGGATAGTATTTGTCTTTTAGTGATCGCCTCTTGGGTATTCGGGTAGACCGAGTAATTGAAGGTGTCGTTGTTCGGATGCCAGAACAATCCAAGTGTTTTTCGCGTTTTGTCTTCTGACAAATCCAAGCTTTCAAGTTGGCCTTGATCGCAGTCACGCAAAACTTCCGGTTTGTTTGAGTAAAATTTCCGCAATGGAAAGCAAGCATCCTTCAAAATTTTAACAATTTGATTTTTTAGTGTTATTGCATTTTCAATGGTATCAGAACCTGTTAAGAGGTCATCGACGTAAAATGAGTTCAATATAGCCTTACTGGCATTGGGGTATCTTTCCGAATTCTCGATTGCAGCTTGATTCAAAGAACGCGTTGCTAGAAATGATGCAGAAGCCGTACCGTAAGTTACTGTATTCAATGTATAATGTTTAATCTCGTCTTCGGAATTCGAGCGCCAAACGATGCGCTGAAGATTCCTGTCAATTCTTCGAAGTTGTACCTGACGGTACATTTTTTCGATGTCCCCGTAAGCACCACATTATGACATCGAAAATTTAGAATAATTGTGAGCAAATCTGGTTGGACTATAGGCCCAGTCATTAAAATATCATTTAGGGATACCCCGCTGTCGCTTTTCGCTGATGCATCAAATACAACGCGCAATTTCGTGGTGGTGCTATCAGTTTTAAAAACGCCATGATGTGGCAAATAGTAGGTTCCTTCAATTTCAATATCGGAATTATTTATTGGCATCATGTGTCCTAATCTTATATATTCAAGCATAAAATTACAATAATCACGTTTCAAGTTTTCATCTCGCCGAAATCGCCTCTCTAAACTGTAAAAACGTTTCATGGCTAAGTTTTTCGAATCGCCTAATTCAGCTGCGTCTGAAATCAGTGGTAATCGGACTTCAAAGCGCCCGCTTGATAAGCGCGTACAGTTATCAACGAAATGTTTCTCACACGCAACATCTCTAGGCAATTCGTCTTTAGGCCTAGTTGCGTTTTCTAAGAGCCAGAATTTTTCCATTTGTTTATGCAAGTCGCTATTTGTTATCGACAGATTACAGATGGTTGTATTTTCTTCCGCCTGTTGAAAATTGCTTGATAATAATGAACCGATTAGGATCCAGCCTAATTTGGTTTTGTGTAAGATTGGCTTATTTTTTCCTAATTTAATTTGCCCCACACATAAGATGTCAAAGAAAACATTTACCCCTAATAAAATGTTAACAGGACGTGAGACATTGAAGTTTTTGTCTGCAAGTTGTATTTTATGTGGCACGTCAATTTGAGAGAGATCAAAGGTGACTTGCGGCAGATTTTCAGTTATTTTGTCTACGATTAAAAACAGCTCCCTTGACTTGTATTTGCCATTGGTGGCAGTAAACTCCGCATCGAGTTTACTTGAAATGTTACTGAATGAGTTGTTTATTCCTGCCACAGGAATAATGAATTTTTGTCTTTTTAAATTGAGTCTTTTGGCAAATGAATTTGTCATGAAATTGCCTTGTGATGCGCTGTCTAGAATTGCTCTAGCCTCTACCAAATTACCCTGATAATCCTGTAATTCTATCATGGCAGTAGCTAAAAGTATTTGTTTGTTTTTTGGATTTAAGCAATGCATATTTACAAATGGTAAAGTATTCGCTTCTTCCGTGTTTTGGGTGTAATGTGTAGGATTGTTTGCTTGTGAACCCTGTATGGGGGTTGGTGTGTAAGTTGATTGCGTTTGTAGTGCGTTGGTGTGTGATTGTGTGACCTTCTCAAAAGGAATTTCAGTTCTTGAGTTGGATTGATTAATTCGTGTGTTATTCTGGTTATTATAGAATACATGAAGCAATGATTGGTGTTTACGACCACAGTGCTTGCACCCAGCCGAATTGCAAGCGCTTTTATCATGAAATGATCGCACACAGTTATGGCATAATTTGTGTTTTTTAACTTCTGTATGGAGGTCAGTTACAGACATGTTTTTTATTTTTTCGCAATGAAAGTTTAAATGATTTTTATGACAAAATGCGCAACTAATTTTTCCTGTGGTTAGATGCGCTAGGACTTTGTTGTGTGAAATTTTATCGCCTTTATTTTTGGTTTCTAGCGTTTCTAGAAAGTTGCACCGTTTGGTTAAGAACCCAGTCATTTGCTTAATTGTAGGAAAGTCAATGTTTTCCTTGTTCAAAAATTCTTCCCATTCTCTTTTAGTAGAGGGGTCAAGTTTAGAAAATAATATATATACGAGAAGAGTGTCCCATGTGTCCACAGGTTGACCTAAAACTTCTAAAGCCCTTAAATTTTTTACAAAGCTTTCAAGTAAGTTACGAAGTTGGTGGTGTGATTCATTTTTTACTGAGAAAGCTTCAAATATGTGTTTTATGTGACTATGAACAATCATTTTTTTATTTTGGTACCTGTCTTTCAGCATGCCCCAGGCTACAATATAATTTGAGTTAGAAATTTCAAGGGATTGTATTAATTGTGACGGTTCGCCCTTTAAACATGATTTTAAGTACCAAAACCTTTGCACGTCATTGAGTTGCGAATTTAAATGTATTAGAGAGTTGAAAATGTCGTAAAATGTCATCCATTGACTGTAGGTGCCGTGAAATTCTGGTAGACTGATGGGTGGTAGTTTAACAGGCCCTTGCAAATCTATAATATTTGCACTCGCAATTAAACCGCTACTTGAATGTTGAATTGGATTACTGTTTTGTGCCTTAAGATGGTCTGTTAGTAATTTTTTGGCCCGCCCAGTGGCGCCGTAGTATCTGTTTTCAAAATCTGACCTTTCATCCTCTTGAAAGCCACCTCCAGTTAAGAATTCAATATCAGTTTGTACATCATTGAATGCTTCTAAGCAAAAAGTAGTTTTGTCTAATCGGACACTCAGTTCATCATAATTCCCAGAGGAACAATTGAAATTGTCTAGGTACGTAATAAGTCTGGTTATTTGTGATTTGAATTGTCCCCTTTTTAATTTTAGTTTAGTTAAGCTATCGTTTATTGATTGAGAATTTTCGCTAGCGGAAGCGGCATCCTTTTTACTGGTCATTTTCAACCTCTAATTTAGTATTGAATGTCAGATCGATGCAAATTGGAGAAACTGGGAAATGGAAAATTAGATGGTGACTTACCGATGTGTGGCTGTGTTGCACTACACTATACAGTTTCACCACAAAGTTTCACTGAGTTAATTTTTCACTGATTGACCATCCGGCTCGAAGGACCATGTGTTGAATGTGGAGGACCTATTGGTCGCGTTAACTTTTTGGGATGGTCGCACTGGATAATTAAACTCACTTGTTGGAAAACAGAAAAGAATATGTATTGAATTCCAAAGGCTATGTTGTAACTGAAGGGTAGAAAAACAAAGGGGGTATATCTTACGGACTAGGGATATGTAGAAAAGTATCAATGCGAATAATCAGGTCTCTCGCTCTCCTTTTTAAGAACGCCGCGTTTAAGATTGAGTGTCAGCAGTTTTTTAATTCTCACGTACGAGGACGCTTCGAAAACTACACACAAATGTTGATGAAACACTTGGAGACTCAGGATAATACTAACATCAAAAGTGTTACTATTTTAGATGCTATAAATTTATTAAACCTAGCGTAGGATGAAGTTTCTACGCAAACTATCAGTAATTGTTTTCGGCATTCTGGCTTATCAAAAACAATATTTTCTAATATGGAATTTGATTCAGAGGATGATATTCCACTGGCTCAATTAATAAGAGAAAACAGATTTATGAACTCAGTGAATTTTGATAATTTTGTAAATGTTGATAACAATGTTGTTGTAAGAGAACAATTAGCTGATACAGACTTAGTAAATCAAGAACTTCAAGAAGAACCAACCGAAGGTATTGAAGATGATGATACTGAAGGAGAAACTGTTGTTACTACAAAAGAGGCTCTTAATTGTGTACACACTTTACAACAATATTTCCTTCAGCAAGAGGACAACAATGAGTTTTTTTCTAAATTATATAAAATTGAACTGCATTTGCAGAAGATTTACATTAAAAAAATCTCTATTCAAAGAAAAATAACCGATTTCCTTGAGAAATAATTATGAATAATGTAAATTTCTATATATTAAATGTTTTTATAGAGTTATCTTAATAAACATTTTTTTAATTTTTGTTCAATTAGGTATTAAAACGTATTTTTTAAAGTTATTTATGTAATTTGTTTGATTCTTATAAGATAGACACTCGGATATAATGAACTAAATCTCTCGGTCCCCTCAAGTTCATTATAAACGGATTGTACTGTACTTAATTTTCGTCAATACAAGATATATGGTTTCATACTTCTCCGGTAATTTTGTGGAATGAGCAATAGGAACCGCACCATTCTTATTGCCATTATGTAACAAAATACATTTCAAACTCCGCTTGGAACTATCTATAAAAAGTTTCCATTCATTTGGTTGGTACCTCAAGAGACCCATTTTTGACAAAAGACCACCAACATTATTACAAAATACGACACCATTTTCTGAGCAAAAAAACGGAAGCAGTTTTTTTTCTCGAGTGCGATAATATGTAATTTTAATTCCTGGAGAAAGTAAATTTCTTTCTTTGAGCCTGGATGCCAGCAGTTCGGACCTTTCTTTTGAAAGGTCGAGGCCTCTGATAAGGTCACTTAAAACATCTTGAGTAAAAAATAGAGGTTTTGACGACATAGCTTCAAAATGATCAGTGGGGTTTTACTAGAACAAGCTTGGCTAGCTTGGGATGTACTACTTTCTGTATCTGAAAGATCGGACAGGCCACGGAAACTTGGAATAGGGACGTCTTCTGAATGAGAAACAAGTCTTTTAGTAGATTCGAAATCGGGATAGGATATTTTTTTCGATTAACCCCGTGCATTTTAATTAAGCAAAAGTAACAGTCATCGTGGTGATTTTTTGGTTCCTTCCAAATCATAGACACAGCAAATTTCAGTTGATTTCTTTTACCATTCGTCCATTGCCTTAGATGTTCCCTACACATTTTGCAAACATTGTTTGAAATCTACGGTATTTGATTTTCAAGTTAAAGTAAGCAAAATACGCATTTTTCACAAATTCACATATACTTTTTCGAAACTTTTTCACTGTATATTCATCACAAATGTAACAAAAGGTATTTGAGTTGTTTAAACACGATCGATTTAACGAAGACATCCTCCTGGTTTTATTTACTAACTGTTTTAATTCGACAAACTACAAAAATCAACGAGTTAAATACAGTAGTCACTCGATTATATGAACTAATAAAAACCAGGGATGTTCATTAAACCAAATTGTTCACATAATCGAATTTTTTATTTTAAGCTGTTACATTTTAACAAAATAATGCGTAATACATTTTTGAATTATTTTTTTGACGCTAAACTCTTATGTAGGGCCTTATCTCTACATTTTTTTAACACTAATAAATCATTTATTTCGAAAATATTTGCTACGCTCCATGCAATTACTTTATTAAACGCATCTACAGCCTCTGAAGCACTAATTTGGATTTTTTTTCGCGCACCATCATCATCGCCTTCATCTATCAGCGAAACCGCATCATCACTTGTGTCACTTGTATCTTGCTCATTAATATCATCTTTATTCTAATTTTGAATATCATCCATTGAAAGAGAAACCTGAAATATAAACTAAATATGCAACTAGGCTGCAAGAAAAAATGATCATATAAGATCCATTTTTTTAGTTTACCTGACTGTTAATTTCAGTAAGCAAATTTTTAACTTCTTCAATTGTTTCCTCTGATTTGTTTTTATATCTTTCTTTGAGAAGACTAAGAGGAACATCATTTTCCGAATCCGAATCATCGTCATGTTCACGAAAATTTAAAATATTTCTCCAACATTTTCTTATTGTCTCAGCCTCAATTCTATTCCAAGCTATAGAAAGACTTATTATAGCATCTTTGATTGTTAACTCTTTCAAAACTTTTGATATGTCTTCACATTTAGAGGATACTATAGTTGACAGTAAGCTTGATCTATAGTACAGTTTTGTAAGGCGGATGACATTCTGATCCATTGGTTGAATCAAGGGGGTTACATCTGGTGGCGTATATTTTACAAAAATATTTCCATCTTTAGAACATAATTTTTCAGCAATCGGATGACTAGGAGCATTGTCTAACAAAAGTATGGCTCGTAAAGGTAATTTGTTTTCATTTAAATACTTTTCAACCTAAAAAATCGTGCATGCAAAGGTGTAAGATAAAATACATATTCTATACACATATGTTATCTTTTTAGCTTACTTGAGGAACAAAACATTTATGAAACCAGTTCTCAAATATTGTACAAGTCATCCAGCCCTTTTTAGAGTAATCATAATCTACTGGCAACGAAAAATTTGTAAAACATCGTGGACGTTTTGCTTTCCCTATTACAAGGGGTTTAATTTTATGATCTCCTGTAGCGTTTGTAGAGGCAAGAAAAGTAAGTCTAACTTTTTCACTTTTTCTCCCAGGAGCAGTTTTTTCATCTCTCCTTACTAACGTTTTTTCGGGAAGCAACTTCCAAAAGAGACCAGCCTCATCTGCATTATAGATTTGTGCATCTGTAAGATTAAGTCTGGCTATAAGTGAACGAAGATTTTCTTGAAGTGGAGGTACAAGTTCAGGATTCGTTGATAGTTTTTCACCGGATATTTTCAAAAATCTAATGCCAAATCTACGTTTAAACTTTTGCAACCAGCCATCACTTGCATTAAAGTGTTCTTTTTATTTTAAAATCCCATGTAATGATTTTGCCTTGATCTTTAATAGCTCACTTGTTACCTGAAGGTTTCTGGATCTCTGTTTACAAAACTATTCATATAATTTTTTTTCCATTCTAGGCATTTCTCCAGTTTTTAAAGTTTTTTTTTTACTCAAACTATAGCACTCGGATGAAGTATTCAAAATATTAATTCGATTCTTTTTTATAAGACAAACAGTGGATTTTGCAATACCATACTTTTTTGCGAGATTTGTGACATCTTCACCGCTTTCCAACTTCTTTATAATATCACTTTTGTCTGATAATGTCAATACTTTGCGCTTCATATTTTGACGACAGAAAGCAACTCGGCGGATCAAATAAGCCTGTTATATTCTATAGCTTGCTGTGGAAACTACTATTAGTGCATACAGGGTGGCCCATCGAAAACAGTCCAGCAAACTTTACTGCTTTGTATGTGAAAATTTAAAAAAAGCCTCGGACCCGTATACTTTTGTTTTCAGGGGGACAAATTTCCACATTAATTCTATAACTGTAACTTCAACCCCTTAGCAGGGGCGGCATTCACCCTTATTTTTTCAAATGGAAAGGGGTATGTTGTGATACATCTTTTGAAAGGGCATTAAATTGTCTTTCAAATGGCGTTTCGTTTTTTACATTTGAGCTACGCGTCGCCAAGAAATGGAATTTTAAACATTTTACTGGACTTCTTATTTACAAATAAATTTGTGAGTAAAAATTTTTTGTAAACTAACAAATATCGGTGGACAATTCGATTTTATCTTCAGTAAAGTAGTTGATGTGGGTAGTTCGTTGTTGCTGTGCTATTCTTTTCTTTCGGTTCGATAAAAATGGTTTATTCTGTTGCGGAGAGAGTGGAAATTATTGAATTGTATTTTATAAACAATCAATGCGCAAGAGTAACGGCAATTTTGTTTAATGAGAGGCATGTAGACAGACACATACATCATGGTTACATCCAACAATTAATAACAAAATTCCGGCAAACTGGTTCAGTGACAAATATAATAAAAAACGGAACATTGAAAATCCGATGAGAAATGAGGCAGTACAAGTAGCTGTTCTGGGCCAAGTTAGTATGGACCCTACATTAAGTACCAGAAAACTTTCTGATGTAACGGGAATTTCGAGGACCACTGTACAAAAAATTCTGAAACATAATAAATGGTACCCATATAAAATTCAACTTCTACAAGAATTGAATGAAGATGATAATGACCGCCGTTTACAATTTTGTGAAATAATGTCCGAAAAAATTATAAATAATCCCAACTACCTTTTTAATGTTTGCTTCTCAGACGAATGTACATTTTTTCTCAATGGCACAGTCAATCGACATAATTGTCGTTACTGGTCCGACACGAATGCAAGAATCTACCATGAGGTCCATACTCAACATCCTCAAAAATTAAACGTTTGGTCTGGTATTTTTGGTGATCACATAATTGGACCATTTTTCTTACCGGGAAATTTAACTGGAGATACTTACTTAGACTTGTTGGAGAATGCCGTAAACCCAGCGCTGATCGAAATTATGGAAAACGACCAACGTTGCCATGAAGAAAATCCGATATTTCAACAAAACGGAGCTCCTCCCCATTATGCAATACCTGTACGGCAGTTTCTGGATGAAATGTTTCCTGATAGATGGATTGGGAGGAGGGGTGCTATCGAATGGCCCGTGAGATCACCCGATTTATCTCCTCTTGATTTCTTTTTATGGGGACATTTGAAATCGAAAATTTATGTTACCCAGCCTGAATCATTAGAAGATTTACGGAACCGCATCACTAATGAATGTCAACAAATTACACCAGATATTCTTCAAAATGTCCGGGAACACTTTGAACAGTTGCTGTACTATTGTATGGAGGTGAACGGGGGACATTTTCAACATCTAATAAGATAACATGTAAATACTAATCAATAAAGTTAAATTAATATTTCTCGGCGACGCGTAGCTCAAATGTAAAAAACGAAACGCTATTTGAAAGACAATTTAATGCCCTTTCAAAAGATGTATCACAACATACCCCTTTCCATTTGAAAAAATAAGGGTGAATGCCGCCCCCGTTAAGGGGTTGAAGTTACAGTGATAGAATTAATGTGGAAATTTGTCCCCCTGAAAACAAAAGTATATAAGTCCGAGGCTTTTTTTTAATTTTCACATACAAAGCAGTAAAGTTTGCTGGACTGTTTTCGATGGGCCACCCTATATTTTATACCGTTATAATACATAATTAAACCTTTTCGGGGGTTTCCGAAACCTCTGCGGTGAACTACCAAAAGTTCATATAATCGAGGTTGCCGCTGTTCATTCTATAGAACCTACCATGTTAAAATTTTATTGTTCATTATATTGGATAGTTCATATAATCGAGTATTCAGATAAACGAGCGCCTACTGTAGCTACTGATAAGAGAATATTTATTTATGTAAGTTACTTTAAAACAGCACGTACTTTTTATATTTAACCATCACTGATCGTCTTGCTAGATCCTACAGTTTAAAAATACATTTAAGTTTCTCGGCACCAATTTTTTTTTGCAGATCTGTGTTATCATTATGTTAAATTTAAAAATTATGTCTTCAAATAGAGAACTCCCTTTGTAGTATATGCAGATTTTGAGTCAATTTTAGAAAAAATTCTTGCTGCGGAAAATGATAAAATTGTAGCTTATCAAGGATATAAAGCATTCAATGAAGGGCTTTATCTTAAATGTTCATATGACGACTTCATATTATACTATCATAGTTATCGAGGAATGAATTGTATAAATTGGTTTTCAAAAAAATTACAAGTTCTTGAACATTTAGTTCAGTTTCAAATGAAAAATACATATTAAACCTATAACGAAAATTATTGATCGCAGTACTGCTAGGATATGTCACATTTGTGAAACATTTTTTTGACCTGATGACATTATCGTAGTTGACCATGATCATTTTACCGGTGGAATAAGAGACTTTAACCATCAAAGATATAACATAAAGTTTCAAAAACAATATACCGTTCCAATTTTTTTCCATAATTCATCCGAATACGATTCCCACTTTCTAATAAAAAAAACTTGGAGAAGAAAAAAGAATTACATTATTATCGTTAAATAAAGAGAAATACATTTCGTTTACTATACATAGCTCTTAAACTAAAATAAAATTTAGGTTTGTAGACTCATTTAGATTTTTTAATACGTACGTCTCTCTATGAACTTTTATCGACATTAAATATGTCTGATTTAAAAATACTCTAAAAGGAATTTTACACTCTTACTACAGAACAGTTTGCTCTGCTAACAAGGAAGGGCGTTTTCCCTTATGATTATCTAAATGAAGTTGAAAAACTGAATAAAACGATTCCCTCTAAAGATAGTTTTTATTTATAGTCTACTACAAAAAAAACACATTAGTGATGAGGATTATGAACATGCCAAAAATGTATGGAATTTATCAATATTCAAAATTTAGGACAATATTCTGATTTATATTTAAAAATTAATGTTCTTTTACTTGCCGATGTTTTCGAACAGTTTAAAGAAAATTGTTACAAGATCTATGGCTTAGATCCTGCTTGGTATTATACTTTACCTGATTATGTTTAGGACTACAGTTACTCACAAAATTGACCGTACATAATGCGAATATTCATAATTTTGTGAAATATACACACTCCTATAATTTTTTTTTCAAAACCTATATTTGTGCAATTATGTAAGTATAGCATATGATGTTTTACAAAAAAATTTTAAAAAAACACTGTCAATCTAAAAATACTAAATAACAAACAATAATACACTTACAATGTAGGCACAAAATTAACCATACAAATTATATGACCATTTACACGTTAAGATAATAACACATGTCTCGGTGATAATAAACAATAATAATAACACGAGCCCAAATCTGCATCTTCAGCTACTTTTTATTATAAAAAGCCATACAATTAGCATAACGGGGTCATTCTGGTACCTGCTTCTGATAAGTGTAATTAAAGTGAATATTCCTGTGTAACAAATAAAGTTTGAATATTTTACTTTTTGTATTTGTTTTTAAAAAGCTAAGTCTTAAGGGACTTAACGTAACTTACACGATATTTTTCATCTATAGCTTGGCTGTAAATATTTATCAAAACAACTTTTTTTGCAAAATCTTTCAAGACTAGGAAGTCTTCTTTAAACAAATTCAGCTGGGTGAGTTATTGTGTTAATGTGACAGAAATGGCAAACAAAAGAGTGCAAACCGATATCGCGACGCGTAAATTAATATTAAAATTCTATGCCACAGGGAAAACAATGCGTGAAATAGGAAACCTAACAGGAAGGACACATTCCACAGTACAGTGGATAATAAACAAATACCGTTATCAAGGATTGGTACAAGACAAGCCTGGAAGAGGATGAAAAAAGTTGCTTTCCCATCAGGATGAACGATTCATTGTACGAGAACTAAAGATTAACCCAAAGAAAAGCGTGCCTAAATTAACTAAAGAACTATCCCAGAGAATCAGCAAATCTGTTTCAACTGAAACTGTAAGAAGGGTTCTCAGAGAAAGTGGATTTAATGGCAGAATAGCACGTAAGAAACCTTTCATATCGAAAATTAATAGACAAAAACGGCTTGATTTTGCAAAAAAATACCTAGAGAAGCCTCTAGAGTTTTGGAATACCGTCATTTTCACAGATTAAACGAAAATAAATTTATTTGGATCGGATGGAAGACAAATCGTATGGAAGAAACGAAATACACAACTGCAAGAAAAGAATATTGTGAAAACAGTGAAACATGGAGGAGGATCATTAATGTTATAGGGTGCTATGGGAGCGAATGGTACCGGTAACCTACATCAAATTACTGGAATAATGGACAAAAATATGTATCTCGATATTTTAAAAGCCAATTTGCAACCATCCGCTGAAAAATTGAACATGCCCAGAGTTTTTTATTTCCAGCAAGACAATGACCCCAAGCATACTGCCGGCATTGTCAAGCTTTGGTTAATACATAATGTACCACGATTATTAAATCCTCCACCGCAATCGCCAGATCTCAATCCAATCGAGAATTTGTGGCAAATTTTAAAAAATGAAGTGCAAAATTGCAACTGTAGTAGCTTAGAAGAATTTAGAAAAGTAGTCTTTAATGCATGGGAAAACATTTCTTCGGATGTGACCAGAAAGTTGGTAGAATCCATGCCGCGTCGCTTGAAAGCAGTAATTGAGGCGAAGGGGGGTGCCACCAAGTATTAATAACTAGTAATAGTTTTGTTTTTTTTTCAAATTTGTGCCAATAATTTAATATTTAATATACACATTTACTTTTGTACGGTTAATTTTGTGTCTACATTTTGCGTTATTGTTGTTTATCTATTTAAAATTTTTGAATTTACACTATTTTTGTTAAATTTTCGTAGCGTATTATATATGTTATACTCGTTTGCAATAAACATTGGTTTTTAAAAAACATCAAAATGTCTAGGGATATTTATTTTTTACAAATTTCTGAATTTGCGACTTATGTACGGTCAATTTTGTGAGTAACTGTATATGCTACATGGAATGTACACGGAACGTCAGCTTCAAATTTTTAACGACATAGACCAAGTTATGTTCATAGAAAATGGTTTAATAGGGGGCATTTCCATGTATTCAAATCGTTATTCTGAAGCCAACAATAAATACAGTATGTAACATTTCTATTCGTACACCTGCATTTTTAATGTAAAAGACTCTCTAAATGCTTGTAAATTTATTTTTAGCAATATTTATTTCATTATGTGATCAATAAATATGTTGTGAACAATTATATAATGTTCATGAATTTTTATCTTCTAATCTGCCATAAATGATTAATTAAATTTACAAAAATGTCGTATTTACTACGTGTAACACTTCTGTTCGTACAGTTGATTAGAAAGGGAGTTAAATGTTAGTAAACAGTTTTTTTTTAAGAATTCCTTTGGATATATTCACGATGAATAAAAATGCACTTACATATGTATCTGATGTTTCTTTTATTAGTCATTTGGAAAATGTCGAAACGAGTGCAGTTAAGTACAGATTTAAAAAATTCTATCATAAATATGGCTTTAAGAGGCTATAGTTTAAGAAAAATTGGTGAAATGACCAACAAATCGCACTCAACAATTCAATATATTGTTAATAAATTTAAAACTCAAGAATTCATTAAAAATTTCCCCAAAAAACCGAGACAAAGGAAATTAAGCGAAAGAGAAGAAAGGATAATTATTAAAGAAATTAAGAAAAATCCTAAAATTAGTGTACCAACAATTCGTCTGATCCTTCAAGATATAACAGGAAAGCTTGTATGTCTTCAAACAATTTGTCGAGTACTGTGGAAAAACGGATATCATGGTAGAGTACCCAGGAAAAGACCCTATGTTAGTAAGGTAAACCGCCGTAAACGTCTTCTATTCGCTAAAGAGCATATAGACAAAGACGAAGGGTTTTGGGATAGTGTCATTTGGTCCGATGAAACTAAAATCAATCTTTTTGGGTCCGATGGAATCCATAGAGTGTGGAGAAAGGTCAATGAAGACAATAATCCACGTAATACACTTCCAACTGTTAAATATGGTGGTGGATCTTTAATGATTTGGGGGTGTATGTCATCAAGAGGATTTAAATCTGTTGACTTTATTGAAAATACTATGGACAAACACGGTTACAACGAAATTTTGAAAAGAAACGTCAAGCAAAGTGCCGAAAAATTAGGTATGCTCAGGGTCTATAGATTCCAACACGACAACGACCCGAAACATACGGCTCTGCTCAATAAAGAGTGGTTAATTTGGAACGTTCCAAAATTGCTTCAAACACCTCCGCAATCGGCCAACTTAAATCCCATTGAGCATTTATGGGCCATTTTGAAAAGAAAAAGAATTTAGAAAAAATCAAATTTCCTCAAAATCAGAACTGAGACAAATTGTAATGTACCTTTAGGCTACGTCTATGAATTTTCATTACTTTAGTGGTATGTCCAGGATGGCCGTATGTTGGGAACCCATTATCTTCCAATAAGGGTTACCCTTCATAAAAACTTTCACTCCTTTTCCTCGTCAAGACAAAAGTCTAAAATATCCACATTTTGCTAAAATCGCACTACAGCTGCAACACCCCCGTAAATCATCTTTTCTTACCATTATCTTGACGTTACGGGTTAAGGATTTAGAAAGTTACCATCTGTGGATTGTCTTGTTAATTGCCTAAAACCGGAGTACGCCTATGGGTACTGACCCCCAGATTTGGTACTTAAGATACCCCGAAGCTTGTAAACGACCATAACCATTTTGACCATTACGATTATAATAATATAAGTCGACGCTCCCGGAATTTTGTCACTTCCCTCATTGACTCTGGGCTCTCTCTATTGAAATGTCAGTTTAATCCCAAGATCTTTAGTTTTGTAAACGATTAAGGGTTGTGTGTGTCATAACGAGTGGAATAAAAATCTACCAAAGTGTTCCCGAGTTTTGTTTCGCGAATTCCATTACAAAATTATTCTTCAAGAATGGGAAAGAATAAGTCCAAATATATGTAAAAAATTAGCATCGTCAATGAAAAAACGATGTCAAGCGGTAATTAAAGCGAAAGGCTATTCCACAAAATATTAATTTATTTATTCAAATGAAAATTATTGTTTATTGGTGTATTTAAATTAAGGTGTACGAACAGAAGTGTTGTATGAAAAGTGAATGTTTTTGTTAAATTAACGAATTATTAATGTTATACAGTGAAAGCTCCCGTAACGGGCAGCTCTAATAAGCGACCATCTCCCTTAAACGGCCAAATTTTTTGGAACCGATTTTAGTTCTATATTTTAACACATAAGGCACATTCCCATAAGCGGGCGCTCCTATAAACGCCCGCGGGCAACATGCTTCATACCCAAAACTAAGAAAATATCTCCCATAGACGGCCACGAAGCTCCAATAGCCGGGCGAATTAGATTTTAACGTACTATTGCGTTACATGCGTTATGGGGATGCTCTTGGCTGTTGCCTGTTGTGGCCATTTCTTTATTTGACATATTTTATTTATAATGTTTACATCGAATGCAGTTGTCATTCATGTTATAATTGATTAATAGGCATTATGTCTAGCAAATAATTCTTGTTTGTTGTTCTTCGCAGTCTTGTGGTTCGCCGGTACTTCTAATACGGAATTATATTTGGTCTAGTGTGAATGATTCATGATTATAATGAAAACAGAGAAACCGATAGCAAAGGTTGCGGGCAGCGTGATTCTTGCAACCTAAGTTTTGTAGGGCATTCAATTACGATTTCTGGAAAATTAAACTTGTGTCCGAGACGAATCGACGCGTACATTTTTTAAGTTCGGTGATCAGTGATTTCCCTTGAATTTTTGAGGATTTATCGTTTAACTTTAAAACGAGTTCTTCTTTATCCTTTATGCTTTAAAGAATCGAACGTTGCGTTTATTACATAATAATATCACCGAAAAAAAGAATGTTAACACTAAAAGAAAAGATGGAAATAGTAAATGTAATTGACAAAGAAAAACTATCAACTCGGACTATAGCATCGCGATTTCACATAGGAAAGACGCAAGTTACGATGATAGCAAAAAATAAAGAGGATATCCGACGTTTGTGGCAGTCTGGTGCAAATGAACACCAAAAAAAGAGGTTTTTTAAAACTGAAGGCTGGAACATTGACAAGGCATGTTTCGAGTGGTTTATAAATGCTAGAAATCGAAGGATTCCTATATCAGGTGGGCTTGTAAAAGAAAAAGCTAAAGAAATTGCGGAAAAATTTGGCTACAAAAATTTTAGTGCATCTAATGGATGGCTTCAAAAGTGGCGCAAAAGACACAACATTAGTTTTAAATGCATTTCTGGTGAAGCAGCTGATGTAAATCAAGAGACAGTTGATGAATTTTTGGAGAAACTTCCTTCTTTGTTACGCGAATATCAATGCGAAGATATTTACAACGCCGATGAAAGCAGCCTTTTTTTCGTGCGTTCCCCGATAAAACGTTGGCCTTAAAATCTGAAAAGTGTTCAGGAGGAAAATTGGCTAAAGAAAGACTAACTGTGTTATTTTGTGCAAGCATGACTAAGCAGAAAGAAAAACTATTGGTGATTGGAAAATCGGCTCGTCCTAGAGCATTGAAAAACATAAACATTAAAGATTTGTCCGTTATGTGGAAGTCAAACAAAAAAGCTTGGATGACTCGGGACATAATGAGTGAATGGTTAATCGAGCTGGATCGAAAAATGGGCATTGAAAATGGGAAAATTTTGTTGTTTTTAGACAACGCTGCGTCACATCCTCGAGAATTACCTCTAAGAAATGTAAAAATTATTTTTTTGCCTCCCAATACAACCTGTGTTTGTTAGCCACTGGATCAAGGTGTCATTCAAAACTTCAAGTTTTATTACCGAAACCAGATTTTAAAACATATTTTATCAAACATGAATTGTGCTAATTCATTATCTGAACTTTCAAAAAAAATTAATGTTTTGGAGGCTGTATACTTCATAAAAACGGCATGGCAAAAGGTTGATACAGCAACAATAGAAAACTGTTACAGAAAAGCTGGATTCAGAAAATCGGATACGAAACTTCCCCATTTTGACCCCGAAGACGACTTGCCGTTATCTGTACTTGTGATAATGATGAGAGCTACTAAAGAGTTGAATGTTACCAATGACCAGAATCTAGAAAAGTTTATAAACATCGATCAAAACACACCGACTGAAGATGATGATTTCGAAAATCAGGTTACAGCATTCAGTCAACATAATGAAAACAACGAGACACATGACGAAATAGAGGACGTTGAAGAAGAAGAAAATAAAATAAAGTGCTACGATGAAGCTTTAAATTACATTAGAAAACCGAAAAACTTTTCTAAGGGCGACTATGTGGCTTTTGAATAGATCGAGAATTTGGAATGTCATTATCAGAAGTACCGTATAGAAGAACAGCGAAGAAAGTTTAAGCAGCCGAGTATTTTAAAATTTTTTCAAGCTGCTCCTAAATAACTTGTTTTTTTTTTAATTTGTTTTTACAATTTTACATTTTTTTGTGTTTGCATGTCCATATTACATACTATTTATTATACATATATGCTATATATCACATATTATGTATGTATTGTACATATCATACTATGTACATTTATCAATAAAAAACTAATTCCTATTTAATAAAGTTTTCCCTTAAGCGGGCACCTCCCCTAAGCGGGCATAAAAGTTGGAACCATGACTGCCCGCTTATGAGAGCTTTCACTGTATATTCTAAAAAAAAATTTTTGTGTTACATAATTGTTTAAAATAGAGTTATTGTTTACTGTGAAAAAATGAATATATTTTTTATTGAAGCGTAACACAGATATCGCCTTTTTAATTCAAGAAATGCATGTGTACGAATAGAACTGTTGTATACTGTATATTGTTATAACTTGTTCTTATAATTAATTAAGTGTATAGACCCCTTATTGTTTTTGAGATTAACTCATCTCTGTATTAACCCATTAGTGCATAACGTACGTTTAAACGGACGCGTATATTTTTCCACCGGGACTCATCTAAGACTTAACCTTCAATGTTTCGTTGCTACACGTGAAAGCCACGAGTTGTGTTTCACATTAGAAAATTATTTTTTGGAGTTTTATTTGTCCTGTGAATTGTTTAGAAACAATTTTCTTAAAAATGGATCCATCTCTGTATGTGAAACAACGCAATCGGTAAGGTTTTTTGTTGTTTATATCAAAGTGTGGAACTTTTAAAAGTTTAAATTAGTAATAGTCAATGTGATAAAGTAATGATATGTTGCCGCTACAGTTACAAATGTCCATTATTGCGATTTAGTGTAGAAATTTTTGATTTTTGGTAAACGTTCGTTATAACGGACGGGATGCGCCATAGTATAACGAGAATTTTTTTTTTGGTAAATCATAAATGCGAACATATTGCTGATCTGAATTGCCTAGATCCCAGAATGCTTAAAACTACTTGTGAGGTAAAATTCCGATTTGGACAATCAGTCCAAGAGAAGGCCGTCGTTGAGAAAGGCTGTGTGGGAAACTCGATGGAAAACTCGGATTCCAGTGACGACGAACCTTTATCAAAATATTTACGTCGAAGTAAGGCAGATAATATACAAAGTACTTTGCAAAAGAAGACACAAGTGAATCAAAAGAAGAAAATACAATTCAGTTGGAATGCCAGTAAGTCAAAATTTGACATGAGGGTCGAATGTATTCCCAAAAAACCGTCGAGCGAAGCTAAGAAATGTCAAACGCCATTGGACTATTTCCGCCTGTTTTTTCCCGAGCAATTGTTACAAGAATTTGTTGTACAAAGTAATTTATATGCTGTTCAGAAGAATCAGTCGCTCAATACGTCATTAGATAAAATTAATGTTTTTTTCGGGGGTCTTTTGATGTCAAGTTATGCAAAATACCCTAATAAAAGGATATTGTGGTCTAGTTTGCCGGACGTGCCAAAATTGCTTCAAGAAAGCATAAGACTAAACAGGTTTGAACAAATTTTGCGAAATTTTCACTTGAATGACAATTGTTGGAGTCTTAAGGGAAAAGCTTCTGACACCAGGTATTCTTTTGTACGTGGGTACCGCCACGTCAAATCAGGACGATGGTCGAGACAAAACACTACCGTAACGTCAACAAGTCTATATTTAAAAATCTGTGATAACTATTACTGTATTAGGTGCGTTAGAATCTCAAGTATGAATTTTGGAGGAAGGTCGGATTTTTGTTTATGCCTAGAGTTCCACTCTAAATCTGCCAGAAAAAGGAAGCAGGGAAAACGAGCAGAATTTGGTTTCGGCACATTTTGTTCTAGTTGACCAATCAGAACACAGATTTGGTAGGTTCCCACGAACTTAGGATTTTTAGATTGAATGAGAAAAAACAGACCTTAAAAGGTTTTTGCAATTAACATCTTAACACATGTGATTCTGCGAAGGACCAAATTACTAATAAGGACTGGTGAGTGGCGACAGAGTCACGGTGTGTTAAGTGTACTCGAGAATATTTTTACCTAATGGTTCTCACGGTCAAACCAGAGCATCCCTTAAGTTGAGCGATTTATGTATATTGGTTATCGCTTCGTTTGGGATGAGGCATAGCAGATGATTTGGACGGGTATCAAACACAATTCCCAATTGGATCAACAAGACCGCTTGTATAAACTTAGACCGCTGATAACACACTTGAACCACGCATTTCAGTATCACGGAGGACTCGAGGAAAATTTATCAATCGATGAAAACACTTTGCCAAACAGTTTATAAAATCAAAACCAATAAGATTTGGATTTAAGAATTGGGCACTATGTATCGGCTTTGGGTACTTAGTCTCTTTTGAAATGTACACTGGCAAAAATACAGGTCAAGAAAATACATTTGGTGTTGGCGGAGATATTGTAGTTAGCCTACTGAAGCAGGGAAACATTCCATCAAACAGTGGGTATGAGATATTTTTCGATAATTACTTTTCATCAAGCTCTCTCATGAATCATCTTGCTGAGGACGGTTATTGCGCCACCTCTACTATTCAAGATTCTCGAACAGGAAAATGTTCTTTGCCAGATACGAAAGTGATGAACAAAAAGAAGAGAGGTTTTTACGACTTCAGAACTGATGCTGAAAAAAAAGTTTGCCTAATTCGCTGGAAAGACAACAAAAGTGTCACTTGTATAACTAATTATGACGGAATTGATGTAGGGACCTGCACAAGATATTCACGTGAAAAAAGATGCAGAATATCGGTTACACAACTAAGATTGTTCTGGAATTATAACAGAAGAATGGGTGGCGTTGATAAAATGGACAAATCAGTCGCAACGTATCGGACTCGAATTAGGCAGAGAAAGTGGTGGTGGCCAATTTTTGTATACTTTCTTGATGTTGCAGTTTCAAACGCCTGGATTTTGTTACGCAAGCTGAAGCCAACAGATACTTTTGCTACTAATGGTCTATTACACTTTAGAAGGAGAATTGCTGTGGATTTGCTCACAACGTATGGTACTTCATCTTCTCGTGGAAAATCCATATCTACACCAAGCGAAAATGTAAGATTCGACGGTAAAAATCATCTTATTGACTATAACGAGACGGAAAGAAGATGCAGATTGTGTGGAAAGAAAGCACATTTCATTTGTATAAAGTGTGATGTTGGGCTACATCCAAAATATTGTTTCAAAACATTTCATACTAATTAACTTGTTATGCATACAGTCCATTTAAATGCACATGTTTTTTTTTTTTTAACTAATAGAAATAAAAATCAGAAATTGGCCATTTTTGATTTTTTATTACCAAATAACTAAGATCTGATCAATTTTACATCAGATCATTGCCGATTAAACTTAATGCACTAATGGGTTAAGTTAGAATAAATCATAAGTCGTAAAAGATAATCTGTTTACCATTTTGGCTTGAACATAAAATACAGAAAACGATTCACTTATCAGTTCATTTCAACATAAGTGTGAAGAAAATGATTGAGGGTTGCAAGCGTGGGAGAATGTGGAATTGTGCGTGTTAATTCTCTGAAAATAAACAGATGCACTCGGCAGTGACCCTGATGCATTCTTGGTATGATGGGACATTCGATTTCCGAAAAAGGCCGAATGAAGTCGATGAAAAAGACACGCGTGTGTTTGATTTTGAGAAAAACCTCCCTAACAAATACCTCATATTATACATTCCTAAATGCATTTACATACTACAGCTTTCTTTGAAATTAACAAATTACTCACTTTTTAAACTATTCCCTTTAAACGTAATTTACTTAGTAATAACAGTTATTATAATAGAAGATATTTCACAACTTATTAGACAAACTCCAAATGTGCACTGTTATGTAAAAAACCCATTCGCCAAATGTAATTGAAATAAAAGTCCTACTGTTAACGATATAGACAATAATAAAAGTTTGTTTATTTCTCATTACTGCACACATAAGCTGTTCTTATTAAAAAAACAATTATGAAAAAGTAACCTTTCCACAAAGAATACTTTCTTATTCGAATTTCCATAAATTGGCTTTTTTCAAACGACTCCCAAACAATAATGATAAAACGTTAAGTGTTGTTACTTTCTTATCCGTATGGAAAAAGCATAAACAATTTTTGCACTTTGCTGTGAATTTTTATATGATGTGTTAACTTAAATAAAGTCAAATCTAATACAATAAATAAACTTTTAATATTATCATTAATCATATACAAGAGTATTAAGATTTGATCCTCGCGTTATTCTTTTCTCAGGTTTCTTTAGAACTGATTATTTTCGACCTAATCTGCGATACACGAACTTCTACCATTTTTTTCTTCTAATTCCAAATATGTAATAGAATACAGGGTATTTCATTAAAAAAAACATATGTTTGAAGAGAATATTTTTTTTGCGTACCCTGTATAAATAAGAATATTTTTAAAATATACCTCACAAGGTCCTAGTATAAAGTAATAAATAAGGCCATAATCGTCCAACGAGCGATTAGTGGACAATCCTGTATGTATAAATCATACCATACTAATCAAACATAAAAAATGTAAAGTAACTTCCTCTGTTCTATCTTTCTTAATTTGTTTCGCATAAATTACCAATGCTTTTTTTAATAGAAGTAATTTTAATTTACAGTGATTGCCCCCTTGTTTCCTCTAAGAGTCTAAAAGTATTCATTCCTTTTCAAATTCATATTCTTCCTTATGTTTATTATTGAAATTATTGGATAACGCTTTCTTTCATAAGACAAAATTTATGAAAGTATCACTTCCATCAGACACATAAATTATGTTTTCGATAGATATGTTTGGTCTAGTCCCTCCAGGATTATATATACAGTGTGTCCGGCAAGTCGATACAATAATTTTAGGGGGTGATAGATTACGTGATTCTGAATCGATTTAACCAAACATACCTATATACCAAGTGTTACAGTTTTCCTGATAATTCAGTTTTTAATATTTTTTAATTTAACCGTGCTCTTTCACAATTGTTAAAGGGTAGAAGAACACCAAGCCTTTTAATCACAAAAATGTACTAAACTTTTTTTATTGTCTATAGATAGATTGTTTAAATTATTTAAAGTATAAAATCTAAAATGGCTTTGTTACCTACTTAGAACTACATAAACACGATCTTCCCAGCTTGTAATAAAGCGAAGAGTCAAATTCAAACATGGATTTAATTTAAACGCTTAGGTGTAGGTTTATTCAAATTTCTTAAAAACTTCCTTAGGCAATAGTCTTTCAGTCATGCTGAAAAGATTTTTAAGAAACGTTTTAAAAATGAGAGAAATTAACTTTTTATGTACTCGAGCAGCGCATTCACCAAAACGTTATCTACTAAAAATGATATTAAAAATGAAAATATTTGCTAAAAACGCAAATCTTTAGAAAATACATGACTTATTAAAATACCAGAGGATACAAAAACTAAATATTTATTTTAATTATTTTAAATACTAATTTAAAACTACAATGTAAAAAAGAAATAATTATGAGTATCAACTTTACAATTATGAACTTAATAAGAAAGCTGATCATAGAGAATAGTATAATTAATTATGTTTCGTTTTCAAAATGTGACCCTCTATTTCTTATACACTTGCGTGCTCGTGTTCGCATTTGAGTTGTAGTAACTCCTAATGAAATATTTTGCTTCATTTGTATAAATGCTGCGTCGATTCTTTCCACTAATTGTTCCCGAGTAAAAATTGGTACCGCATACACCAATTCTTTTGCTCGTCCCCATGCGTGAAAGTCAAGCGGTGTCAAGTCGAGGGACCTCGCAGGCCATAAAATCGGTCCATTCCTTCCAATCCAACGGTTGGGAAATTCCTCATTTAGAAACTCCCTTACAGCAACTCGATAATGTGCTGGGCAGCCATCATTTTGGAAAACAATATTATTTCTAACGTTTAACGGAATCTCGTTTAAAACGTTGGGAAGAGTTCTCCGTAGGAAATGCAGATAATTATCTCCGTTTAAATTATCTGGTAAGTAATACGGTCCAATTAAAGTGCTACTTATAACAGCTGCTCAAACATTGACGCTAAATTTTCTTTGAAAGCTTGTCTCTTTTTTTAAATGAGGATTTTCTTCAATGTTACTCCAATAATGGAGGTTATGGAAATTGGTTATGCCTTCGCGGGAAAATTTAGACTCATCTGTCCATAAGATGCTGTTCAAAAAATGTCTTTCTTCAATGTCAGCATTTAGGATAAATCGACAAAAGTTCACTCGTCGCACAGGATCACCTTCCTCTAAACCTTGTACGGGTGTGTAATGATATGGATATTTATTTTCACTTTTTAATACTGACCAAACTTTCGATTTAGATAGATTAAACTGACGGGCCAATTGCCTTATACTAAGTGTAGGATCCTCTGCCAATGCATCCAATATCTGTTCGTCAATTTCAGGGAGATGCCTGTGGTGTTCATCTCGCGCCCCGGGTTCCTGACGATTGACACTCCCATTGTTCGGGTTAGGGGGTTCGTTCCTCGATTGGCGCGAGTACCACCCTCGTGAATATTTTACAGGATCTCGTGACTCGCGGACAATGAACTCGGGAGTACTTTACAATTCATTTATTGCACTATTGAACAATACACGAAGTAATGCACTTAACTAACTTAATAATTCACGCCCGGAGTGGATATTACAAGTCGGAAAGGGGTGCGCGAGGTAGCTGAGGATCTCACAGTCTCTTGGTCGTGATGTTGTTGCACTGAGAGATGATAGATGAGAGAGAGATTTCTACATTTTTTGGGTCTTAAATAATAGAGTTAAGGGCCGGTACTCATAGACGTACCCCTAACTTAGAAGCAATTGTCGGCTTCCCGGCTACTCATCGTGTTAACGCGCAACGTCCAGATGAATAGCCGACTGGGCCTTCGTTGGCCAGGCCGGTGGAGCGGCGTTTAAATTGGACGGACAGTATGGCTCCGACAAAGAACATTGCTAGGAATCCCAATCATAAAACAACCACCATCTGGGGATGATGGGTGCTAACGCTGAGAATTCCTTGAATGCACGTGACTATTACTAAACTAACTTACAGAAAAAAAACCTAGTAGGATTCGGGAACTAAAACGAAATTACAAATACAGGGGCGTAGCATCGGGTATCTTAATTAAGGAAATAGTCCGATGTGACTAGTTACAGCCTTAACACCCATATTCACTTATTTGACGATGTGTGTTGATAAAAACTCGAATTTTAGGAAGCCGTCTTTCAGGAAATCTCTCTTGGTAGAACCTTCTAGCAGCGGCAGCATTTCCATCAGCTCTTCCATACATAAATAGAATATCGGCATATTCCGCATTTGAAAATAATGACATTATTAAAGGTTTTAAATAAACATCTAATAACAGTACTCTGGCTAAGATTAAGATGAGGTTTGACAGTTGATCTACACTTGTAGTCTCAATGGCAACTAAAAACAATTGTTTTACCTGAATACTTGATATGTCATCAAATACAAATTCTTCCAAAATGATGGCTATCCAGCACATTTGCGTTTTTAGCAAATATTTTCATTTTTAATATCATTTTTAGTAGATAACGTTTTGGTGAATGCGCTGCTCGAGTACATAAAAAGTTAATTTCTTTCATTTTTAAAACGTTTCTTAAGAATCTTTTCAGCATGACTGAAAGACTATTGCCTAAGGAAGTTTTTAAGAAATTTGAATAAACCTACACCTAAGCGTTTAAATTAAATCCATGTTTGAATTTGACTCTTCGCTTTATTACAAGCTGGGAAGATCATGTTTATGTAGTTCTAAGTAGGTAACAAAGCCATTTTAGATTTTATACTTTAAATAATTTAAACAATCTATCTATAGACAATAAAAAAGTTTAGTACATTTTTGTGATTAAAAGGCTTGGTGTTCTTCTATCCTCTAACAATTGTGAAAGAGCAAGGTTAAATTAAAAAATATTAAAAACTGAATTATCAGGAAAACTGTAACACTTGGTATATAGTGTTAAAGAGCGGGTGGGTTTTTTTCTAATGAAATACACGCACGTGTCCTCAAACAACTTTATTCTCTCTTTTTTGGGAATCGAATGCCCGACATGCCAAAGATGCATCAGGGTCACCCCCGAGTGCATCTGTTTATCTTCAAAAGAATTAACACACACCATTCCACCTTCTTCCCCCGCTCGCAACCCTCAATCATTCTATTCACACTTATGTTAGGACAAAACTGATAGGTGAGTCGTTTTCTGCATTTTATGTTTCAGCCAAGATGATAAACAGACTCTCTATCTTTACGACTAATGGTTTATTCTAATTTAATATAGGGCTAAACAATAGAGGGTATATACATATACATATTTGACTATGAAAACTAGTTGTAATAATAGGTATGTTTGGTGAAATCGATTCAGAATCACGTAATCTATCACCCCCTAAAATTATTGTATCGACTTGCCGGACACCCTGTATAAACTCACAGGTTCGATGTATGGGTATCTGGAGCGATGCTTGATAAATTCATTCTTTTTCTACGTCTTGATATAATAAGTATTATAACTAGTTTCCATAATCAAATACATATGTATGTGAGCTTTCTTAAAGAAAGTAATACAGGGGTTGGTTATTAATTCATTTAAGGCAAGAGCAATAATCCTGTTATCTTACAAGGATGGTGCTACGTCTTATCCTTGGGCATATGTGGTATGTCACAGACACCTATGAGTGCCCAATAGGGATTGACTAAACTTGTACTAGTTAAAGTAGATCGTTGCCTTAAAAGATAAAGAGGGTCTGTTTATCATATAGGGGTGTGAAGAGAATGATTAAGGGATGTAAGCGTGGGAAGAATGTGGAAGGTTTAGCGGTGGTTTTTTGAAGATAAACAGATGCGCGGGGATGACTCCGACACCTTATATGGGGGGGCATTCTATTCCCAACCTTGGTCGAATAAAGAAATCTTGCTAAAATTCGTGTTTATTTAAATTTTTTCTTAAGAAGGAAATATTTTTCCTTACATGTATATACCCTCTATTGTTTAGCCCTATATTAAATTAGAATAAACCATTAGTTGTAAAGATAGAGTCTGTTTATCATCTTGGCTGAAACATAAAATGCAGAAAACGACTCACCTATCAGTTTTGTCCTAACATAAGTGTGAATAGAATGATTGAGGGTTGCGAGCGGGGGAAGAAGGTGGAATGGTGTGTGTTAATTCTTTTGAAGATAAACAGATGCACTCGGGGGTGACCCTGATGCATCTTTGGCATGTCGGGCATTCGATTCCCAAAAAAGAGAGAATAAAGTTGTTTGAGGACACGTGCGTGTATTTCATTAAAAATAAAACCTACCCGCCTTAACATAAGACACTCTTTTAAAATCTATCGGACCGCGCATATCAGAAAATAGAAAATCATTAGTAATTAGTGTGTTTTCTTTTATCCTCATAACCCAACAGAAATCAAGAATAATCACTACTTTGTTAATGAGGAAAAATAAATAAATAATACACTAGCAAAATTGTTTCTTTTATTATAAGGGTAACTGCATTACTTACCTTTCTCCTGTGCAGTAAATGAGGACATTGCTTTCCTTTTTGTGCTCCTCTGTATCTCTCCTTTGCTTGCACATCCACCATATACTCCTAACCCTTCCCCCTTTCCTTACTGTATATACATCCCACAATGTCCTCTTCATTTCTATCTTCTGTAAAGTTTTAAATTCTATTTGATGTTTCTTCTAAATTATTTTTTCGACTTTATACACCTACCTACGCTCCCTCCATATCTTGTGGAGACATAAATTGACTTCCTAAAAAGAAAATTATTTTAAAGGGTCTTGTGTCCCTCCTTTTGCTTACTACAAATACACAATTTTAGAGACAATTTCGTAACAGGAATAGCGACTGGTTCAACGATTCTATTCTATATTTATTTTGCAAAAAATAGTACCTTTCCCCCTTGAAAATCAAAATCTACTAAAAAATTAAAATGCCCATATTTACAAAAATGTGTTTCCTTATTCTGCTTCAAAACTAATTTTTAAAGCTTACATTTTTCTTAAATTATTAAATATTCCTTAGTGATAATCCTATTTCCTATAAGTGTGTATTATTTCCAATTATTGAAGAAAGAAAACCTTAATTTGCCTAAAAGCAATAATATTGATAAGGCGGCCCGCCAAACGTGTATGCGAGGTCAGCGTTTTTAGTGTTCCTTTGGATGTGTGTTCTTTTTAAATAGTGAGTCCGTAATATATCGTCTTGTAATCAGGTGCTCCCTATTTCTTTTCTCACCCACTGAAGTAACCCTCAACAGGTTATGGGCCCAGTGTGCGAGTGAGAGTAAGTCGCGAGTGTTGTAGTGAGAAGTGTCGGTTTGAGCTTTTGTTCGCAATTATACGACTAATTACAAAATTAGTGTATTATCTGCCATAAAAAAATGGAGATCGACAAGCCTAGAATCGAAAAACTACGTGATTCCGAAAACTGGCAACAGTGGCAGTTTGTTATACAAACGATATTAGACAGTGAAGATGCGTTAGACATCTGCAATGGTACTGAAAGAAGGCCTGAAGAAAATGAACTGGACTATGAAAAGAAATTAAAAAAATGGATCAAAGGTGACAGGATGGCAAGAAAACTGTTCGTCACAACTGTGGAATCCAAACCGTTACAACTGCTGATGAATTGAGCCACAGGAGAAGAAATGTGGAAGAAATTGCACAGCGTGTACGACTTAAAATCAGATGAAAGTTTATCCCTAGTGCAAAAGAAGTTCTTCGAGTTCAAGTGGGACCCCAATGGTAATGTTGCACACCATGTGTCAAAGCTGGAGCAACTGGCCAGCAAAATGAAAAAGCTGGGAGGCGACATTCCTGAGTCCATGTTGATCACAAGAATTCTATCAACCTTGCCGTCCAAGTTTAACTATTTTCATAGTGCCTGGGATTCAACTCAAGCTTCTAAAAAGACCATTGAGACCTTAACAACTCGTTTATTAACTGAAGAATTACGTTTGGAAAAACAGCGGGAGGAAGAGGAGGAATCCACAGTCGCCCTGTTATCTAAAGTAAACCTAAAAGGTAATTTTCTCAAGAAGAAAAAGTTTTTTCAGAAACAGAAAGAGGACTCTAACGTGTCGCGCTGTTCCTTGTGTCGGAAAGTGAACCATGAGCGGAAAGACTGCAAAGGTTGTTTCTCGTGCGGGTCAAAAGAACACTTAATAAAAGACTGTTCGTCAAAACAAGGCGATCAATCGAAAAGACAAGCTTTTGTTGGGAATACTATTGTTAATGAGAACAGTGACAATTATTGGTTGATAGACTCAGGTGCTTCAAATCATATTTCAAATAAGCGTGAGTGGTTTTATGAGTACAAGGAATTCCCGGATCCAGTAGCAGTTTACATTGGAAATGGTGACCAAGTACTAGCACTAGGTCAAGGTAACATAGATGTAGAATCTTTTGACGGCAAAGAGTGGATAACGGCAACATTGTATGACGTGTTATTCATACCAGATATGGCTAAGAACTTATTCTCGGTTAAAACAGCAGCTAAGAAAGGTATTGACTTTATTTTGAAAAATAACGGTTCACAGTGTTTCTTTACTAGAAATAATAAAGTTATCGCTGTTGGAGTCGAGGCCGATAATCTTTATCGAATTAAATTACGTGTGATCTTGCCGAAAATCGTTTGTGCGGCGACTATGAGCAATACATTGCAACTCTGGCATGAACGCCTATGTCACCAAAACAAAAAATATGTGAAATGCTTTCTTAGGAACTCTGACATTGCATTTACCAATGACAACCTTTTTTGTGATGCTTGTGCTTATGGCAAACAACATCGGGAGCGTTTTAGCAGAAGGGAAGATATTTCAAATAATGCAAGAGAGCTTATCTACTCTGACGTTTGTGGACCTATGAGTGTGCAATCTCCTGGACAAAAACGATATTATGTTTTATTTAAAGATGATCATAGCAAGTATCGTACTGTTTATTTTCTACGTGAAAAATCAGAAGTAGAACATAAACTAAAATTATTCTGCAATGAAATAAAGACAAGATTCGGAAAAGACATTGTTGAGTTACGTTCGGACGGAGGAAAAGAATACGCCAGTAAAGAAATATCCGTTTTTCTGGGTAACAGAGGAATAAAACATTCGATCACTGCTCCTTATACCCCTGAACAGAATGGAAGCTCTGAAAGAGACAATCGCACCATAATGGAGGCAGCTCGCTCAATGTTATACTCCAATACTAAAATTCCTCAATATCTATGGGCAGAAGCCGTTAATATGGCCGTATATGTAATTAACAGGACAGGACCTACAAGATTAGACCGAAAAACACCATATGAACTTTGGTTTAACAAAAAGCCAAGATTTGACGACCTCAAAGTGTTTGGCACTGAATGCTTTGTCCACGTGCCGAAACAAAAGCGTCGTAAACTGGACAAGAAAGCCCTTAAAGGATATCTTGTGGGTTATCTCGAAGGTGTCAAAGGATATCGTGTGTGGGTACCAGAGCTCTATGATGTAGTGCTAAGCCACGATGTTGTCTTTAAAGAAGAAACTCTCTCACCTACCACGTTTGAAATTGAAGATCACAAACAAGGCGTTGAAAACAAGGATTTAGAAGAGACCGAAGAGGAGGTACCAAAAGTTTTGCCAAAATTACGTGACAGAAGCATGCTAAAAAGACCTGATTACTTCGGAATTCCTGTAGCTATGTTTGCTGAATTTGAACCAACAAATTTCAGAGAAGCAGTTTCTTCAGAGAACTCACAAAACTGGATAAAAGCGATGGAGGAAGAGATGTGCTCTTTACAGAAAAATAATACGTGGCTACTGGTTGATGCACCAGAAGATAAGAAAGTTATAGGAAATCGTTGGGTCTATCGAACTAAGCACAATTCAGATGGAACAGGTGCTGATCGTTATAAAGCTCGCTTGGTCATAAAAGGGTATTTTCAAGAAAAAGATATCGACTACTCAGAAACTTTCAGTCCAGTGGCACGTTTTGATACTATCAGAACAGTGTTAAGTGTAGCAGCACGTGAAAAATTAAATTTAAGTCAATTTGACGTTAAATCAGCTTTTCTTTACGGCAGATTGGAAGAAGAAATTTACATGCAGCAGCCTGAAGGGTTTGAAGATGGGACAGAAAGAGTGTGTAAATTGAACAAAGGCCTATATGGACTAAAACAAGCCCCTAGATGTTGGAATCGGTCATTTAAAGATTTCCTCATACACTGTGGCTTAAGGGAGAGTAGTGCGGATTCATGTTTATTTTTCAAAGAAAGTAATGAAAATAAACTGCTACTACTTCTATACGTCGATGACGGCCTAATTGCAACAAATAGCCAAGAAGAAGCCAATCAACTTCTCAGTCAATTAACTTTCAGGTTTGAAGCAAAAATTACAAGAGAGGTAAACAATTATTTGGGAATTGAGATACATCAATTAATGGATGGTTCAATTTTTATCAATCAAGCTGGTTATGTTCAGAAAATTTTACATCGTTTTGGAATGCTGGAAGCAAACGCTGTATCAACTCCCATAGAAACTGGATGGAAAGCAACTAAATCTCCTGAAAAAGAAGACAATATTCCATATAGAGAAATTGTGGGAAATCTAATGTATTTGCAAGTAGTGACTAGACCTGACATTGCGTTTGCAATTGGTCTTGCCTCCAGAGCACTAGATAAACCGACGAAAGCGCATTGTCAACTTGTTAAAAGGATCCTCCGATACATAAAAGGAACAGAAGATGTTGGATTGCTTTATTCCAATACTGGAGGCTTCATGACCTACAGCGACGCAGATTTCGCAGGAGATGTCGAGACCAGAAAATCTACTACAGGTTCATTGTGCCTCTATAGTGGTGCAGCGGTGACATGGCGTAGTAAAAAACAGCAATGTGTTGCTCAATCTACTACGGAAGCGGAATATGTGAGCGCGGCTAGTGCGGCCAAAGATATGTTGTGGATGTTACGATTGCTAAGTGAAATTAGCGAGGCAAAACAGGAAAACACTTTGTACATGGATAATATGAGTGCGATAAAGTTAGCCAAAAACCCTGAGTTTCACGAACGTACTAAACATATAGATATTAGGTGTCATTTTATAAGAGATCTTTATGCTAAAAGTACAATAAAAATAGAGTACATTTCGTCGGAAATGCAAATCGCTGATTTGTTTACAAAGGCCTTAGCAAGACCAAGATTTAATTTTCTAAAAGGTAAATTAGGCTTAACAAGTTTCGAAAAAATTCTATCTTAGTGTTGTGTTGTTTATTGCTTTATTCTAGTTAAGTTTTAGGGAGAGTATTGAAGAAAGAAAACCTTAATTTGCCTAAAAGCAATAATATTGATAAGGCGACCCGCCAAACGTATATGCGAGGTCAGCGTTTTTAGTGTTCCTTTGGATGTGTGTTCTTTTTAAATAGTGAGTCCGTAATATATCGTCTTGTAATCAGGTGCTCCCTATTTCTTTTCTCACCCACTGAAGTAACCCTCAACACCAATATTATTAAAATTGTATTTTATAATGGTAGATACTAAACTGTGAAGGACCAAATGCCAATGAAACCAATGTAGTACTACTAACTGAAACAAATTACTGTATTGAGTTACTAATTAAAAATAAAACAACCCTGTATAATAGTATCATGTTACAAGTAAGTACTCTATGCTCCACTCCAAAGTAATACCTAATTTTTAAAATCTTCCACACCCTATTCTTACTTCTCACCACCAGCTTTCCACAATTTTTCCTTCCTTTTTTAGAAATTCATGAAATGTCTTCCTGCTACCAATTTCCTAATAGAGTTCCAAGATGAAACTCACAAAATGTATAAACTAGAAACAAATTCCTATTCCTCCTAAGGCAACGGAAACTTATCTTGTTGTAAATAAACAATTTCCTAATAAACCTTTCAATTGCAATGATCCAAACTTTGATATTTATATCTATGGCCCCTTCCTCTTCTCACTAAATATCATAAGTATCCTGTTTCCTTCTATAATTTCCCTGTATAAGCAATGTTCACTTTTCTGAAAGGGAATAAATAAAGCACTGCACCCCATATAATTACAATATGCTAACTTTTGGTTAGTAGGTTAAGTTTTTCCACTCAAAGTTTGAGCCATGTTACCTACTGCAGAAATGTCCTTTATAATGGCCAAATGTGTAAATCAATGAACAACAAGCAATGATTCAACTTTTCCAAGTCATTACTCTCTTTCCTCACTACTCATACCCATCAATCAAGCTAAACCCTTGTTCCAGACCTATCGGTGTGCTCTGAGTTTCTCTTGTTCTGTTTCTTTAACACATCCACCCGTTCATTCCTATTAATTTTATTAATGTTAGCTTAATCTTTACCTTCGTAATATATTACCCCAATCTTCTACCTCTTTTCGAATTCAATTGTTGCAATAAATATTATTCACAATATGGGGGGTTTTGGGTTTGTCTATTTTGTTTTCTCTTACTTTGAAAATATATACATCTGGTTCGTCTATTATTGAGTCTTTTACTGCAGATAATTGGTGCATTTACTATATACGAATAAGTTAATATTTAAATAATATAATAATTAGTTTTTAAAATCTTCTATCATTCTTTTTTTTCTAATGACACTTATGAATGATGACAAAAGACAATATGTTGCGAGGTTGCCTTTGCAACGTTGCCGTTTCGTCACGATTTAATCTTCGACGTAGCTAAAAGATGGAGCTTTCGCTTGCCCCTTACTTAAACGCACCCTTGTTCACAGGTGGTGTAACAAGTAGAAAATCAATAAATCTTTACTTACTTGGAATCCTGATTCACGGATGACGTCACGAAGAGAAAAATCAATAATTTCACGGATGGATAACTCTTCCCTTGTTTTATTTAATGATACGATACACAGAGTGTAAAAAAAAACGTTGAAATATTTAAGGGGCATATAGTGCGAACAAAAACAAATAAGAAAGTCTTAGTAAACATGGGTCCGCAAATGAACCGTTTTCGAAATAAAAGCGACAGTTTCTTTTCTTTGTAGTTTTTTTCAGCAGAAATAATTAATACCAGAAGACAAAAAAAAAATTACAATAGATGTTCGATATGTCCTCCTTGCATTTCAACACAAGGTCTATACCTTCTCAAAGAGGAGCACTGCACTTTTTTCAAAAAAATCCGGTTGTCGGAACGAATTAAACAATGTTGTCAAACAATTCGACAATAACCGGGTTTTTTTGAAAAGCTGCAGCGCTCCTTTTTGAGAAGGTGTAGATCTTGTGTCGAAATGCAAGGAGGACATATCGAATGAAAATTAATATTTTATATATAATTAATAACCTACAAAAAACATTAAAAAGACATATGCAAGTTTCCTGCCCATGTTACTAATGTCTCCATGTCCAAACCTGAGATGCAGCAGTTAAATCTTGAGATTAGGTAAGGCATACTTTTTTCTCTATACAATGATTTTAGAGGGTTGATTGTTTCAGACTTCATCAATTGATTTTTCCTATTCGAATGGAATTGTGGCAGGAAACCTACAAGGCTGTTGAGGACATCGACAATTTAATGAATCTGTCCAAGAAAATGCCTGTTCCCAAAACTATGGCTAATTATTATCAAAAACTAGCCATAGTATTTTGGAAGGCAGGAAATTACTTATTCCATGCTGTTGTCCTTTTCAAACTGCTACAACTGAGCAAGGAAATGAAAAAGAACATTATTCGGGAGGAATTGCAGAAAATGGCTTGCAGGTGAGAAAAACCTATGGGGGAAAATTATATCAAGAATGACTTTCATCTAGATATACAAAGAGTTTTTGTTAAAGAAAGGGAATAATATTATAAATGGTATTGAATCATGTAAAAATAGTTATATAGGATGGCTCATAAAAAGTTACTTCGTTGAATAACTTGAAAACTAACAGCTTCAAAAACAATATGAGTATGTCTCCGAATTCTACAGGAAAAACTTTATAAGGAGGTGTTTTTCATGGTTCATTAATCTAAATAATAATCAAAATTTTTTCAGAATTCTAGTAGCCACCTTGGCAATTCTCTGCTCAGCCAGAGTTTGATAGATTCAATGAAACAGACAAGTCATCCCTGGAAAAAGCACAAAGGTTGGCCACTCTTTTGACCAACTCAGCCTCCCACAAGGGCCAGTCTCTTAAAAGATTTGGTAATAAATAAAAATTCCCGTGAATTTTTTATATCTTCAAGATTTGTGTAATTAATTAAATAACTTTAACCCCTTGAATTTGTGTTCAAGAGTCTATAATGTGATCCAACAAATACAGACAGGCATTTATTGCATGCATTGCAATAACATGCAATTCTGCGATATTCATAAATCTCTTTAAACAAAAGTGGAATTACTCTTCAGCAGAATATTCCTGCTTTGCAAGATATGACTTTAGTTCGTTTGGTTCGACAAGTGGCCTACCTTTACCAAATTCTGAAATTTGCAAGATTAATTGAACTGGCAAGATTTACCATTCCATTTCACTTGGAAAGATTGCTTGTTGATTGTGTGAGATACAAGGACATTCAGGTATTAATTATTTTGGGCTCCCAACCAGTGAAAACGTTTATTCATTTGAACAATTTTGTCAGATTCACATTGATCGTGGGAAACAATGTTCAACTTTGGAATCGATCTGAACGAAAGTCAAAGAGAGGATTCCCCTGAAGGACCTACTTTGCAAGTAATGCGAAGCAACCAGCTTGTGAACATGTCCACTGTCTTGAACAGGGCTGTTAATGTCATCAATCCCAACAAAAATGTGACTATTGTAACTCAGTGCAGTTAGCACAGATTATTTCACTTTACGTTAATGTCTAGATGAAACGGGAAAAACTTAGGGGTATAATGGTTCAAAAGTATCATGAAAACAAGATGAAGGAACACCAAAATATTCTCCATCGACACAATATTATTGAGGACAGGAATAAGTATATTGACTGGCTGAACACCGTGCTAGAGGAAGAAGAGCAAAATCGGTATTATTTCTTATTTGCAATTTAATTATCGTCTCATATTAAATTTGTCGCAGTTTGGAAGAAATACAGCGTCAGCAAATGATGGCAGAACAAAAACATTTAGAGAAGGAAAGACAGAAACGTGAACGCAAAAGACATCAGAATAAAATTGAACAGATCAAGCACAGATATTTACAAGAAAAGCTTCAACAAGTAAGTCTTAAACGCGGTCCTCACTTAAACTTAATCTACATGAAATAATTATTTAAATTAGTTTAACAAGACATGGCTACAAAATTCTAAAATAAAATGAATGAGGATGATATTAAAAAGCTTGATGCCGATCAAATAGCCGTCAGGGAGGTCAAGGAATTGTTGAAAGAATAGCGTGAGTTACAGACTAAACTCAAATCCTGAGAAAAAAAGGTAAGTGTTCATATTGAATTGTATTTTAGTGCGAATGTTGAAGGTGTGTTTTCTTAGGTGGACTACTTTGAACATGCTAAATGCCTAGAAGAGATACCACTATTGCAGGAGAGGCTTAAAGAAAAACAATTACAAAATCAACAATTCTGGGAATAGCAGGAAAAAGAAAGAATCGCTGTTGCGATCGACGAACGAAAATTAGTAGTTGCTACTGGGGATCGATTGGCCCGAATGAAGGTAGAAAAGGTGAGCGGTTACTCGTGCCTTAATTATACGTGAATTGCCGATTTCTAGATTCAGCGTGATATCTGATCAAAGTTAACTCTTTAATGCATTATACATGAAGATTTAAAAATTCTCTCAATCTGTCAGTCTTTTATGATTTTTGAAAAGCTTATAGAATGCATATTTTTGTGGGCACAGTTTATAGGTCACTTCCGGGTTTGTAATACGTTCACAAAATATTGGGAACAATTCACTGTTTGTTCGTGTTCGTAACATGTTTTTATTATCTCGATGTCGTTTAAGGACAAATTTTTGGCAAAACTGAAGAAGGAAAGGCAGTTACTGTACAAGAAATTACGCGATTTTGAGAAGATTCTATCCGAAGGACGATGTAAGAAACTAGCTGAACGAAAACAAAAGCGCAAGGAAGAGTGATACGCTCAACGGCTCAAAGACAAAAAGCAAGAAGTATTTATTCTTATACAGGATGTCGAGACAGTGATGGAAAAGCTGTTGCCATCTACCATTTTAAGATAAGAACTTTTGAAAAAGCAACGAAGAATTGACACCTTGTACTCTATGTTGTGTTTCTAAGAAACGAAACGTCGGATCGAAAATCTAAAAACGCCATTTTGTAGAAGAGAAAAAGTGGCTATAAGAATGTCAAATTTATTTTAACATATCTTTGAAATAAAATCAGAAAACAGTAAAAAAGAAATCACGAAAAATCGGTTTTTCTCAAATAACTTCGAATCCATTTGGAATTTTTCAAATTTGAAAATATGATTTTGCAGAACATAGAAAGGCGTAACTTTTCTCTATCTCTTATGGTTAATGAGATCCCTGTAGAGTGCATTCTTATCTGGTACGCCCTGTATATTTAATCATGCATACATACTATTAAAATTGAGAAAAGTGAATATAAAAATATAATAATATAAAATATAATAATAATAAATGAGAATATAAAATTCTCAGACATATCAATCTAAATCGTTATTTAGGTGGACAAATTTCTAAAAATATAAGTAAAAATAAAAGTAAAAAAAGTATAATATATGTATATACAGGGTTGCTCATTAGTGCGTCAAAGTGCGATATCTCAGTAAATATACATTTTGGAAGGAAATGTGTCGTAGTAAAGTTTTTGGGGAATAAAAGGCACGTATTTTTAAATTATTTTCAAATGTACAGGGTCTGTCATAAAAGTGTGGTAATACCAAATTATGTTTTTTTAAATGGAACCCCCCAATTTTTTTGCCATTTTCGGATTTATCGTCAAATTTTATGGCTAGTTTATGAAATAGGTCTTATATAAAAAATTTACCATTTTCAAGTTATTTGTGAAAATTTAAAAATTTTGATAGCTGCAAGGTCTCACGGAAATCAATGCTGTTCCCTAACCGTTGCGAATTTTGGAATCGATCTTATGAGGCTCCAAGGCGACATAATAAGCTACGTTTTGACATGTTTTAGTTTAAAAAAATTTTTCCATAACCCTCGAAATAGGCCTCCGAAGTTGCATGACTTCAATCCTCAATAACTTGCTTATTTCAAATGGAATGCCATACTTTTCTCGACAGCATCGTGTTCAGAATCCAAAAACCTACAACTTTTGTTAACATTACCCTATCCCTAAACCCAACCGTTTCTGAGCTGCCGAAAATTGCTCCTTTTTTACATCTAAATTTGTATTTGAAAAGTCGCATCAGTTACGTCACCATACGCAAATTTTACGCAATGTCCGGTGACGTCCAGTGTCATTTTGACGTTTTCCATGAGTTTCGATGACTCTATTATTATTTTTATATTATTTATAACCAATTATTATTATTTATTTTCACAACATTATTTGTATCTACAATAAATTCTCAAACTGTCCTCCATTTCGATCAGAAACCAGTTGAAGTCTTGTCAGAAAAGACCTATTTACTTCTCGTAACATCTCAATGCTGACGGTATTTCTAAACGCATGAATTATGCGTTGTTTCATATCTTCTGCAGTAGTCGAAGCAGTTTGGTACACAACATTTTTTATGTGTCCCCATAGAAAAAAATCTATTTTTGTTAAGTCTGGCGATCTTGGTGGCCAAAAAACGGGTCCGCCGCGACCTATCCATCTACCTTCAAATTCTTGATTTAGGTACTCCCTGACATCTGCCGCAAAGTGCGCTGGAGCACCGTCATGTTGTAGCCACATATTTTCCCTCAAAACTAGAGGAATATTTTGCAAAAGTTGGGGCAAATCATTTTGCAAAAAACGCAAATATTTAACACCGTTTAAATGTCCGTTAAAAAAATGTGGCCCAATTATAAAATCGCCTATAATACCACCCCAAACATTTACAGTCCACTGCCGCTGCGTATTCACTGATCTTACTATTCTTGGATTTTCCATTGAATAATAATGGAGATTATGACGGTTTAACTACCATTCTGAGTGAATGTTGATTCGTCGGAGAATAATACTTTTAGGAAAAAGTTAGGTGTTGTCCTTTCCATTTCTAACCCCCACTGACAAAATGTTCTTCTAATCTCCAAATCAGGCCCCAATAGTTCTTGATGGAAGGATATACTGTAGTCATGAAACTTGTTTCTCTTTAAAATTTTACTAACGGTAGAATTTACGTATGGTGACGTAACTGATGCGACTTTTCAAATACAAATTTAGATGTAAAAAAGGGGCAATTTTCGGCAGGTCAGAAACGGTTGGGTTTAGGGATAGGGTAATGTTAACAAAAGTTGTAGGTTTTTGGATTATGAACACGATGCCGTCGAGAAAAGTATGGCATTCCATTTGAAACAAGCAAGTTATTGAGGATTGAAGTCATGCAACTTCGGAGGCCTATTTCGAGAGTTATGGAAAACTTTTTTTAAACTAAAACATGTCAAAACGTAGCTTATTATGTTGCCTTGGAGCCTCATAAGATCGATTCCAAAATTCGCAACGGTTAGGGAACAGCATTGATTTCCGTGAGACCTTGCAGCTATCAAAATTTTCAAATTTTCACAAATAACTCGAAAATGGTAAATTTTTTATATAAGACCTATTTCATAAACTAGCCATAAAATTTGACGATAAATCCGAAAATGGCAAAAAAATTGGGGGGTTCCATTTAAAAAAACATAATTTGGTACTACCACACTTTTATGACAGACCCTGTACATTTGAAAATAATTTAAAAATACGTGCCTTTTATTCCCCAAAAACTTTACTAAGACACATTTCCTTCCAAAACTTATATTTACTGAGATATCACACTTTGACGCACTAATGAGCAACCCTGTATAGTATGACAACAAATTATTCATTATCAATGATCACGTAAGGGGTCTGGTCGAAATACCTTCCATTAATGTATATAGTTATGACTAGTCACTGTCACTCATACTCAGCGGCGTGATACCAAATTCTTCTCTGAAACAAATATAAATAATTAGTACACAATAAACTGCAAAACTCTTGCTGATTACCTTTCAAAATTTTCAAATCTTTCTAGTACTGCATTTTTGATATCATTAGTGGGAAAAGTTATTGTCGCTGTTCTTTCTCCAGATAATGAAAATATTATCGATAAACCTTCTGGGGTTGTACCATTTATATCACTTAACAATATTTTGCTTGTGGCAGCTGGAGAATTAATTTCCAGTCGTCGTTCTCCTTGCAATCCACAAAATGACAAATTTCCACGAATTACATTTTGATCGTAGGAGAACACTACGATGCACGGGAAAGAGTTCGCCATTTGTAACTTATGACTTTGAAATAACTTCCACAAATATAGTATATTCTTCACTGAAAATTAAAAAAATTACTTTAAAAGCATAAAAACAGGGTAAACGTATACGTACAATCCATTGTAACTTTTTTCCTTTATCTATTTTGTGCGAAATAAACATTCTTATTAGGTTAGGATACTTCAGCACAATGTCAAATATGTTTTTCGTATGGCACGTGGTCAAAAATTCCATTATTGATTTCGGAAGGAAACTGTAATGCCGGTAAGTTACTGTTACGTAGTAAATGTGTGGTGCATTACTCACTCTAGAGCTGTTCACTCCGAGAACTTGCAACGACAAATGACACTCACACTTAACGGGTGACAGAAGCGAAAGTACAGAAAGGTGTCCCGTTGTCGAGGTATTGAAGTACTAGGCGTTTTCCTTTAGGTGTTAGAAATAGGATTGCCACACAGAACTCGTAAAACAGGAACTTTTGTGTTTATTTACTAACTTAGAATAAACTTAATTCTACTATGTACAGAGTATGATTGTTACCAGTGGAGTACATGTGGAGGGTGCGAGGCCCGAAAGAGAAAAGAGACCGTTGGTGGTGTGGCCAACGGTTTTATATGGTTTTGATCGAACTATCCAGAATGTATTCCCGGAAACCGTTACGGAAAATGTTTTCCCGCCGTTGTTTTAGTTCTCTACAGAACCGAGATGTTCTGGCTCGCCGTGCACTGTCACTGTCATTGTAGACGGTTGACACTGCACGCGCTACTGGCTCCGCCACAATACTCCCCTCCCAGATACGGAGTACCAAACTTACATAATTCAGTTTACAAAATCGCCAAAACTGTAACTAGAATACCTAAAGCTATTACAATTATTAACATTAGGAAGTGCAACAGGCATAAACAGCGGAACTCTAGCGCAAGTTGAATCGTACCCGCTTCTTGCTTGGGTTGTGGATAGGGTTCGATTTGGCGTAAGAATGATCATGGGAGGTAGGGTCCTGGGCTAAGATGAATGCCGGTTTGAGACGGTCCTTGGAAATGTTGATTTCTCTGTGATTAATCAAGACTGTGAAATATTTATCAGCACGGCTTTTTACCGGAAAGGGGCCTTCGTACGGGGGTTGGAGTGGTTTCTTGACTGCGTCGTTGCGTACAAAGACGTGTGTACAGGTATTGATCTCCGGAGCAACGAAAATTTTTCTCCTGCTGTGATCAGTGGGCGGCACTGGTTGCAAAAGCTGCATTTTCTGTTTCAACTTGGACACAAACGAAGTGGGGTCCGTGTTAAGTTGGACTGCCTCAAAAAATTCTCCGGGCAAACGTAGGAGGGTTCCATAAAGCATCTCAGCTGGTGAGACGCCAATTTCGTCTCTCAGCGTGGCATGTAAACCTAGTAAGATCGTGAGTAAGACTTCCGTCCAGCGCTCTATTGCATAGGCCATTATTGCTGCCTTGAGGGTTCGGTGACACCTTTCCACCTTACCGTTCGTCATGGGGTGGTATGGGGTAGAACGTGCTCTTGAACAACCTAGAAGTATCGATAGTGATGCAAATAACGAGCTTTCGAATTGCCGCCCCTGGTCAGTAATGATTTTTTGTGGAGTGCCGAATCTACAAATCCAATTGTTGTAGAAAGTGCTGGCAACTGTATTGGTCGTCATGTCTTTCATGGGAAATGCCTCGGCCCAGCATGAAAATCGATCGATGCAAGTTAGACAATACATAAATCCATTAACAGCAGGCAGTGGACCAATTATGTCAATATTCACGTCCTGGAATCTGGCGTCCGGAACTTGAAATCGTTTAAACGGAGTGAAGGTGTGTCTGTGTATTTTGGTCTTTTGACAATTGATGCAGGCTTTAGTCCAGTTACGGATATCTCTATTCATTGCTGGCCACACGAAACGTGATGCAATGACTTTAGTGGTACCTCTAATGCCTGGGTGTGAAAGATTATGAAATCTGTTGAAAATCTCTCTTCTGTAGTTTTGTGTGATGAAGGGTCTGATCTTGGAACCGTTATCATCACAGTAGATCGTGAAATCCGAACCTGGTACGTTGCACTGTTTAAGGTTCAATGACGTTTTTTGCCGATTCTTAAGGATTTCTTGCAGTTCGACGTCAGTTGATTGGTCTCGACCTAGAGCTTCATAGTCAATTGCCTGAGGAGTGGAGATAGAATTAATTCTTGAGAGGGTATCGGCCACAATATTATTTTTGCCACTGATGTGCCTAATGTCTGTGGAAAATTGAGCGATAAAATCAAGGTGCCGAACTTGCCTTGGGGAAGCTTTATCCGACTTTTGGAAAAAAGCGAAGGTAAGAGGTTTATGATCCGTGAAAATTGTGAAGGGTTTGCCTTCAAGAAGGTATCGGAAATACTTAATTGCAGAATACATAGCAAGTAATTCCCGATCATAAGTACTGTAGTTCTTTTGAGCATCTGAAAATTTTCGAGAGAAAAAACTTAGAGGTTTCCAGGAATTATCTTCAAATTGCTCAATGACTGCTCCCATTGCATAATCTGATGCATCGACTGTAAAGGCACGTATTCATCTGAGCACGAACGGGAACGAGGCAAAGCGAGGACGTATGATCATACGTATGTAGACGTGGTATCGAGGCGCGGCAAACTACATTCGGTTGTGCGACGAACGATCTGAGGCAGTTCGAATCCCATCCGATGCAAGTCGGTACTTCAAAGAAAAGTTTGGTTAAGTGTAGACGGCATTTGTACATTTCGACTGCTTCGTTTTGCCTCTGCGCTATTTATTTTTATAATTAAGTCCAGTAAACTATCATTTATTTAAATAATAAAACACAATGAGTTGGGATAATGAAAAAACATTAAGTTTTATCAAAGAGTATGAAAAACGACCTATTTTATGGCAAAAAAGTGACAAGTTTTATTATAATGTTATTAAAAAAGAGGATGCTTGGCGGGAAATCAGCGAAATTTGTGATGAAGACATTGCAGTATTAAAAAAAAAAATTGAGAGTCTCCGCGGCTCTCGACGTAGAGAAAAAAATCGTATTCTACAAAACACGGGGACAGGTAAAGGTAAGTTAGTTAATTGTATTGTGATAATAGTGCATGAATTAAAGTTATGATTTCAGGTCGCAACGACATATATATTTCGAAGTGGTTCGCTTGGGATGCTTTAAAGTTTCTGGAAGATCCAGAGGAGATTCGCACAACAATATCGGTAATTTAAATAATTAATGAAACCATAAACTTAGAAAAAATGAAATGGTTTTTCAAATTTAATGACCAAGAGAATAATTATTTTTTAAACACAAATATTTTATCATATCTAGGTAAAGGCAGAAACATACATTTTAAGCATATTCATTTTGCCAAACAACAGATCCGTTTGAAGAGAAATATTCAGCGAATTCAGTTCTGATGCTATTAGTTGATAGCGATGATTTTCGTGGAATATTTCTTAAGGGAATTAAAGATGTAATATTATCGCAGTCACTTCTCCAAGAGCCAGGAATAACTTGTTCGTTTACTTCCTTGTCATATGTACCTTCTGGTGCATATAAATTTTTTGATGAATGGCTTTTTCTTAAGAAATTATGTAAGCAAATTATAGTCATAGTAATAAGTTCAGCTTTCTCTGGTTCGAGTAGCATTGGCTTTCTTAATACTCGAAATACAGATGAAATTATTCCGAAAGCATTTTCGACAACTCTCCTGGCTCTACTTAATCTGTAATTAAAGATTCGTTCTTTAGAACCTTTCACGTGTAATCCAGAATACGGTTTCATGATATTTTGTGACAAAGCAAACGCTTCATCTGCAACAAAAACAAATGGAACCTTTTCATTTCTGCCCGGTAAGGACGAGGATTCCGGAAAATGTAACTTATTTTTTTCCAAGTCCTTATATAACTGACAGTTTTTAAATACTTTTTAAATATTAACGTAGAGGAAATTGTAATCAGCATCAACAAGAGCCATTAATACAATGCTAAAGCTTGATTTGTAGTTATAGTATGTACTTCCACTATGAATTGGCGATTGTAATAAAATATGTTTTCCATCAAGCGCTCCGATACACTGTGGAAAGTTCCATATTTCTTCAAACTGTTTTGATATTTCTGTCCACTCTTCAGCTGTGGAAGGTACCTAAAATAAATTTGTTTTCTTTTTAGAATTATGCAGAAGAAATAACTCAAGAAGAGCCTATACAAAATTTAGATCCGAACGAAGCCATAGACAATTCAAATAGGAATTCCGATGACCTATTTTGTTTTAGCCACTGATAACGATAATCAAAATAAAGAAAATAATGCTGTTGGTAATTCGAGCAACTCGCCCAAAAACAAATTTGTATCTCCTAAGAATGTGCCTCCAAAAAGAAAGCGCTCTGAGGATCCTCGCATAAATGAGGCCTTTAACATTTTACAGAATACAGTAAAAGGGAAATCAAGAGATGAAAATTCCTTATTTGGTGAATATATTGCAGAAAAACTTCGAAAATATGATAATAGAACTCGTACAATACTGCAGCACCAAATACACAACCTTTTCTTTCAAGCCGAAATGAACATCCAACAATTTTCAATACCACCGCAAATGCAATGTCAACCTTTTACAACACAAGCGTCCCATGCTCAACAAAATCCAATATCTTTTACAACACACACTCGACAACTAACTGAACTACAAACTGCTTCAACTTTGTCTCAATATTCAGCATCCCGATCCAATTCTGACTTATCACATGATTCTTCTTCACCATCACCAGCTTCATCTTACACTGCCTCACCTTTACAATCACCCCAAGACATTTGGGACACACCGCATGAATATTCGTTTAATGTTAATACTAATTAATAATTAATAATCATTAATATAAAATAAACGTTTGTATAAAAGATTTTTTTAGGATTTAAATAAATACCTTTACATATTGGGATAAGTTCTTCACTAGCGACCTGCACACTTCTGGTATTATTTTTGAAATTAGTTGTTTCGATACGTTAAAAAGATATTGCAAACTAGTATATGAATCACCAGTTGCTAAATATCTCAGTGTTATAGCCAATCGTTCTTCAGCTGTCACAGCTTTGCGAAATCGTGTATCATTTCTAGAAATATCATCTCGAATTGATTCCAATAATAAATTAAAGTCTACGGAGGACATTCTAACAAAGTTTCGAAAATGACCATTTTCTTCTTCCACCATGCTATTCAAAAATAACTGACCCGTAGCTATAAGTCTATTTCTGTATAGAGATGTTGTCCACCAACGCTTCTTTTTTCTCTTTTTTAATAATCCAGCTATAACTACAAATGCAGCACTAGCCACTACCACATTGTCTACCTCCTCCATCTTGCCTCAATAGTTGACTACTGTATGCGCTCCGCACGGATGGATAAATGCCTCGTTCGATGCCTCGGCAATTATCATTCGAAACAAAAATACAATACAAACGAGACATCCGTTCGTCCTCGCTTTGCCTCGTTCCCGTTCGTGCTCAGATGAATACGCGCCTTAAGAGATATTGAAGCTGTGGCACTAGGGTGTACCAAAGAGGTGGCGTTAACCAAGTCCAGCTTGCACTGATTAAATGCACGCAGTGCTTCCTCAGACCAGACCAATGGGGTTTTGTCATTGTTTTTGCAATTTTTGTGCATCCTATGAAGAATTCCCTGATGATGAGCAGCCTTGGGAATGCATTTCCTGTAGAAGTTTAGCATGCTGAGAAAGCGTCTTAGCTCTGAAACTGTTTGGGGTATGGGGAAATTAGAAATTACCGCCATCTTTTCTGGGAGAGGTGTGGAACCTTGTGCTGAGACTAGGTAGCCAAAAAATTTAACTTGCTTCTCACCAAATGCGCATTTATCAAGGTTGATAGATAGCCCAAATTCTTGCAGACGAGCGAAGACAGATTTGAGGTGTTCCTGGTGTTGTGCCTCGTCCGTTGATGCGATAATAATATCATCGATGTACGGGAAACAGAAGTCTAGGTTTCCAAGTACCTCATGCATGAATCTTTGAAAAGATTGGGCTGCATTCCTCAGGCCAAATTGCATTCTGGTAAATTCGAATAGACCAAATGGGGTTATGATGGCCGTCTTAGGAATTGACTCTTCTGAGATAGGAATTTGGTGATAGGCGCGAACCAAATCTAAGGTAATAAAAATGGTCTTTCCATCTAGAAAGTGAGAGAAATCGTGGAGATTTGAAATTGGGTACCTGTCTGGCACTGTGGCTGCATTTAGGCGTCGGTAATCGCCCACAGGTCTCCAGTTACCTGGGTCTTTTTTCCGGACCAAGTGCAAAGGGCTGGCCCAGGGGCTTTTGGAAGGACGGCAAATGCCCATATCGCAGAGGTATTGGAACTCCTGTTTGGCTATTTTAAGCTTATCAGGGGCTAAACGTCTTGCCCTAGCTGCGACGGGGGGGCCGTTCGTCTGAATTACGTGCGTCGAGCTATGTTTAATGTTGCTCGGGGTAGGAGAGAATGTAGTGATTTTTGGATATTGTTTAAGGATGTCGTTGTATTTGCAGGATGAAGGGATGTTGCGGATTGAGTGGACGCTACAGGATTTAGTTGTACCGACTCTATTCAGGTTAGTGGTGCCGTCAGTGATTCTGCTGTGACCTACATCGACCAATATGTTGAAACAGTGTAGGAAATCGGCTCCTATAATCGCGTGATCAGTTTTAGCTATAATGAAATCCCATGTAAATTTCCTTCGCAACCCGAGGCTTACCGACAACCGCTTGGTACCAAAAGTAGGTATCTGTGTGTTGTTGGCTGCATATAAAACGCGGGATGTTTCAATATTTTGGTCTCTGATTGTTTTAGGTACTAATGACACATCGGAACCAGAGTCGATAAGAAAATTTATGCCTGTTACGTCATCCCTAATCACTACTCTACGACTAACTAAGCTTACGATATGCGGAGGTAATTGCGCCTGGCTGCTATGGCGATCCGGTGTCCCCACGTCTCTGATCGCCGAGGAGGACGTGGAGATTAGTTTTCCTGCTGGTAGCTGCAGGGTTTAGCGCACTGCCTAGCCTTGTCTCTGAACCTCTGGTGGTACCAGCACACTCCGGGATCCGCCGATGGCGATCTGGTTTCAGTCCTCCGCGTCCGGGACTTGCTCCTGCTTCTCCTTATCGGTTTCAGTCGCTCCATTGATTGCTCCAGTCTGCTGATCCTTTCGATCAATTGGGGGGCTTGTGCTTCCTTACCGGAGACTTGGACACTATAGGTTTGAGGCTGCACGATCTCGTGGATTTTGTCTGCGAGGTTCGCCATCTTGTCTAGAGGCTCGCTGCTTCCAGCTAGGATGGGCTGTATGGACGTGGATAGGTGTTGCATCCATAGGGTCTTTAGGATCTCTGGGGATACCGCTGCTCCTCCTAGGCTCCTCATCTCATTTAACAAATGAGATGGTTTCTTGTCGCCTAACTCCACTTGCGATAGAAGCTTCCTGAGTCTTTTCTCGTCTGACTCAGCAAATAGGGAGATGAGCCTATGCTTGATTCCCTCATATTTGCCATTGGAAGGTGGGTTGTCCATGCAGTCAGAGACCTGATCCAAGATTTCTGAGTCGATCGTGGCGATCACATGGTGGTACTTCGTCAGATCCACCGTTATGTGCGCCAGAGCAAACTGTGCCTCAAGGGTCCTGAACCAGGTTTTTGGGTTCGTTTTCCAAAACGGGGGGGCCCGTATGGAAAGCCTGCTTACCTGCGACGTTATGCTGCTCTCTTCTTCGGGGTCCGGAACTGTAGCTGGTTGGGACGTCGCCATTGTTTTTGCAGTTCAACTGATTCGAATTCTCCTTCAGGGGGCTCTTTCAGAGGGGTCACCAATTGTCCTGCTGGTGAGGTATGGAATCACTAGGTGTTTTCCATTGGGTGTCAGAAATAGAATTGCTACACTAAACTCGTCAAACAGGAACGTGATGTGTTTTATTAATAAACTTAGAATAAACTTATTTCTACTGTGTACAGAGTATGATTGTTACCAGTTGGAGTACATGTGGAGGGTGCGAGGCCCGGAAGAGAAAAGAGGCCGTTGGTGATGTGATCAACGGTTTTATATGGTTTGGATCGAACTATCCAGAATGTATTTCCGGAAACCGTTACGGAAAATGTTTTCCCGCCGTTGTTTTAGTTCTCTACAGAACCGAGATACTGCTCTGGTTCGCAGTGCACTGTCACTGTCATTATTAGACGAGTGACACTGCACGCGCTGCTGGCTCCGCCACAGGCTTGTACCTTTCATTTGGAAGACGTCTGACATATCGAATTCCATCCGAGGAATATAAATTAAATTTACTCTCGTCGGAGAATAGCACACTTTTTTCGAAACTCCAGTCAAGATGGTCATTTGTTAAACAGAGCCGGGCCATCCTGTTTTTCTTAGAAATGAAGGGTTTTTTAGCGGGTCTGTGGGCATTCAAACTTTTTTCTTGTAAGTATTTTCGAATCGATCTTACAGAAACACCAAAGTCACTACATTCCTGTGCAATATGGATATGGATACTGCTGTGTTATATGGATTCCCTTTCGAAATGTTCACAATTTTATTGTCTTGAATTCTTGTTGCCTTTCGAGGACGACCTGTTTTTGGAGGACTCACTACACTTTTGTTAATTTTGTAGGCACTCAATACTCTACAGATTATAGAGCGATTAAGATTTAATTCTCTAGCAATATCACTCTGGGACATTCTAGATTCAAACTTAAAAACAATTAATTATTTCAGTTGTACTGAGAGAGATTTACCACGAGGCATATTTGCTGGTTTTTACCAATAATACTAAACACTATAACTCAAAAGTGTTTGATAAAAAAAGACATCAGAAAGAATTTTCATATATTGTTGCTCTACCTGTGAGATTATGGGGCATAGAAATAAAAGAATCTAAGACAGATCGTTTCTGTTAGAACTCTAATTTCTTTATTACAGTCAGAAGGCACGTGTTAACGGTCAAAAGATCTGTAATGAACTAACTACCAAAAGCTCACACTTTTACCACCCATCAGTATTAAAAGGGTCAAACACTGCAACCATTCTCTTGATTTATTGTCCTGGTCATCTGGTCTTTACATGGGTGAAAATACTAACTTCAAGAAACAAAAGACCCAAAAACCCATACTTTCTTCTTTCTTCTGTTTTAAGAAAAGGAGTCATAAATTGAACAAACTTGACTCTTACAGACAATAAATTTGAGAACATAAAGACTATTGAATTTTGGACGTGAACACTTGTATCAGAAATCCAACACTACCTTTGTCAGCCACATTTATTCGTTTTTGTTGTTAAGTGCTTTGAATTCAGGAATAAACTGATAATTTTTTGCAGCGTTATTTCTAGATATCCTAACATAATTTTGATATTACTAATTTATGAATAAGTCGTAACCAACCTTGAATATTTTCAAGAATATGTTTGTTGCTCCACTTTTGTCCGCTACTGTATATCAGATAACAGAAACCATAATCGTTGATCAGTTCGATATTTTTTGTTCCTACTAACTATTATTGTTGGTGATACTTGTTCGTTATCTTCATATTCATGTATCAGATTTGTCCCCGGAGGAAACAATTCAGGACTTTGTTCACGAAATGTCTTATATCGAACTTTTCCCATTGCCTGTTTGTTCAAACAATTAAAATTTAATACCCCAATTTTATTGATTCTAATAGTTTCATTGTATGGTATCATACCATAGCTTAAATATTTTCTAGCAAATTCTTCTTCCGTCATATTGCTGTATAGCATTGCACCCATTAACGAACCTAAACTAGGCGATACGGATACTTTGCATCTTAGGGCGCTTTGCTCCGATATTTGAAAACGGCCACATTTTGCGTTTAACTTTTTACAGTCCATTATTAATTGTATTATTTTGTTTTATTTATTTTTACAAAATATGTTTTATATTCAATTTAACTCAACAATAGCCCCAAGGTAAAGTATCTATTATTCCATTTTCATTATTCAATATCATTCTTTTATTGTATTCAAATTTAAATTTTTTTGTTACATTTTTATTAACCAATGTTTTATTTTTGACATTTCTAGTTATCATGTTATAATTTAGTTTTATTTTGTCAATTTCTTTGTCCAAAATTTGTTCCATGGTTTTATGATTTAATTTTTGAGAATTTTCATAATTTAAAGTAAATCCTTTAATTTTCATTACTCCCTTTTTCAATTTTGTATCATAGGCATAACTTTTTGGTCCTGTGCTTACCCAACCATTGCCATAATCTTCTTTGCCAAACTCGTCAGTCCACTCACCAAGCATACAACCTGTTTTAACAGTATTAGTGCCATCATCAATATAAATTATACTATATCATAATATACCACTGCTTCGCCCAATTGATCTAACATATCATACAACCTAAGTCTGGCATTAGATGTTGTAAATGCTGCTATAAAAACATTAGTGTTAAGCTGTTTTCAACAAACATATGTTTGTACTTGTAAATTACTTGAATCATGTCATAATTTATGAAGTTAGTATTACTTACTTCAAGCTTATCATCCAATAAAATTTCATACAAACGTTTAGCGTCAATAATATATTCGCTTTTAGATACATTTTGTCTTTGTTCAAATTTTCCCCTAAATGAATTTAAACACATTTTTGAAACAGCTCTTTTTCCTGGATTTAGAATAATATTTTCTTTATCTAAATCTATGTCTAAATGTTTCTTTACAGCTATTATATAATCTTCTACCGATTTATAATCACCTTGCCAAGAGCTGGTTTCGAGCTTAATTTTTATGAAATCTTTAACGTATCCTTTAAAAAAATTATTATTTTTCTTTTTAAAATGCCAAACTTCATATATTTTCAGAATTTTATAACCCTTTTCTATTGCCTTTTTTACTTCATCTGTTGTCCATGTGCCAATAAGAGAACGTTCATTTTCACTATGGTAATATTTTCCACACTTCTCCTTGAAACATTGCGAACACAACGTAAATATCAATTTTTCCCCTTTTATAGGCAGCACTGGATGATATAGATTTTTTAGGGGCAAAATTTGGTATTTAATAAGGCCGTACTAATATTTTTCGAATGATTTTGGTTTGAATATTTTTATAGGATGACCTACAGGATAATAATCAAAGTATTAAACAGAAGGATACAGACTGCAAACATCTATGTACCTTAACATTTTTGCTTTAACTTTTAATTTACAAACATTAGTTCTTCCTCCATAAAATGCATCGCGTGGGTTTAAAGGTTCTACCACGCGAAGTGTTTTATTTTATAGTCTTGTTATGTACCCCGATGCAGGGAGATAGGTTTTAACAACAAAAACGTGTTGGTTCTACTAGTCACTACTATAATCAACTATTCTGGTCGAGGTTCTATTGGGAAGTCTCTGTGTTTTTACCCCCAAGCTGTATTTATGTATATATCTAATCAAATAGAAGGGTGATTACAAAACTAATTACTATGCAATGTCTATTGGAAAACTCCGGACCTTGGCTTAATTACTTTATCTGTGGGGCCAAGGTTAAGTTAGTATTATTGGTTGGGCCAAAGGCCGAATTAGTACAGAACAAATACAATTCTTCATGAGAAATACAAATAAGCTCGAATTTATCCTAATTCATAAGGTAGGTACATTACATATCTACTGTTGTAAAAGTTCGCCAATGTGGAAGTCTTCGATTTGGAAAACGCTCCGCATAAAGACGAACTGCTTGAGCAGCATTCCCTTCCGCTAGTCCATAAATTAAATGAATATCAGCAAATTCAGAAAAACTAAATTCTACCATGACTAATGAATTTAGGACAAGGACTGGCAGGAATGCTGACAGGAGTTGTCAAACACTTGGTTTCCATGGATACGCAAACATTTAGTGTACTATAATTTAAGCACAATTTTTTAACGTTAATCGTTTTTTTATAATATTTTTCAAATCTAAAAACTTCCAGATTGGCAAAGTAAAATAAGTTTATTTATTTTATTGTTCCCGTAAAATCCTGTGTACTGGATGTATGGATAATTTGCATGCATTATCAGCTTTGGATGCGTTTTTATCGGAAACGGTTGCTTCTAGCAAGATCGATGTGGTATATCTTTTTTAAGAAAAAAAGATTTTTCGAGTCAAAAATTACATACGTCGTGGCACAAAAAAATTTTGGCGGTTCAAACGTGTCCTATTGATCGCTGGTGGCGCCCTCTAGAAGATGCAACTAAATCGTCTACAAATTTGAATTTCTCATCACAAAAAACGCCTAAATATGAAATTTCGTAAAATTAACTCCAAAATGTCGAAAAATATTAATAAAAATGTAATTTATTTTTTCAACTTTAACACCAGGTAGCTCCGTTATTATTAACTTTTGTACTAAGGTAAGTTTAGTTAAATTGACTTATTTTGACCTCCTCTATATGCACTCTCATTTTCGGCACGACCTTTTGGGACACCCTGTATATTTAGGTAATATGTACGTACATATAACAAGAAATAAAAAATCAAAAAGATCCTTAGAAAATGAATTATAAGTTTAATTGCTGTCATCACTTTCGAGAATTCAGTCTTTTCTTCTTGATTGGCGTGATATGACTTTTATCACTTGAGATTTCTTGCGATTCTGGTTTAATGGTTGACGAATTAAGGAAGATCTCAGATCGACAAGACTTTGTAGTGAAATCCGTAATTAACAATTGCGTAGGTTTTTCTGCTAAATTTTTATAAACCTCCTCATATTGATTTAAGCACTTACTAAGATCTCGCTGAAATCGGAGAGCTCGTTCCACATTGGTGTCATATTGTAAAAAATGATTGCCCAATTTTTTTCCCATTTCAAGTCCTACATTGATAACTCTTGCTGTAAACGCAACTGGTTCAGATTGCTCTTCATCAGAATGATATTTTTCATCATGTTTATTTGTTTCATGAATCATGTTAACTAACTCATCTTCATTTAGTTCTTCATCAGCCATTATTTCTTCAATATCTGCCTCAGCTAAATCCTCAAAACCTTCTCCTATAGCATGAGCCAACTGAATGATCTGAGAACATTCATGTTCTAATGGTGATTTATCATTTTCACTTTCAACGGCATCCGGCCATATTGCTTTCCAGCAAGCATTGATCGTTGATTTTGTGATCTGAGTGTATAATAATCCAACATGCTTAACACAATCTAAGATTGTAAATTTCTTTCAAGTGTCCATAAGAGTAAGAGATTCATCATTTTCCATTTGTTCTAAAATATACCTGAAAGTTTGCTTGATGTAAATTGCTTTAAAAGTTGAAATTACCCCCTGATCTAAGGGCTGTAATAAGGAAGTCGCATTCTTTGGTAAAAAAACAACTTTTACATTTTCGTGTTGTAAATTTAGAGGATGACCTGGTGCATTATCGATTAATATTATAGAAGAGCTTTAAAAGGCAATCCCTTTTTACTTAAATAACTTTTGACATCTGGGATAAAGAAGTTATGAAACCATTCATTGAACGCTATGGCAGTGACCCATGCTTTCTTATTAGCCATCCAATAAACGAGAAGGTTTTTGATATTTTTTCCTTTAAATGAGGGTGGTGTTTTTTGTTGGGACCGTTACTGAGCGTGGATCTCGCGCTCTCTCGTTCACGGTACACTCGCCACTCGGACGGTCTCTCTCTCTACCACCGTCTAGACCTTCCCGTGTTCTCCGGCGAAGTCTGGAACGTACCTTTCTAGAAGGACTGCGGAGAGACATAAAAAGTCGTCGTGACGCGGCACAGGGGGAGTTTTACCTAGTATCGTGCATCGAGACAAAGCATAGTAAAAGACAGTTCTAGTGCAGTGTAGTGTTGTTTAGTAGTTAGTGTATAGACCTAGTATAATCTGTGTGTTTAATAAATATCCTCTATATATATACACATATATATATCCATACGGCTCCCAGTACCCAACATTTTGGCGCAGTCATCGAACCATGTCAACTACAATGGAACAACTGCTGCAAGCCATGGCTAACCTGCTGCAGGAAATCCGCACCGAGCGAACCTCAGGAACTCAGAGCCGCCCTACTCTGGACGTTTTGGCGAAACGTCTGGGCACCTTCACGTTCGATCCCTCTGCTGGCTCCACATTTGCGCAATGGTACCAACGTCACAAGATCACGCTGAAGGAAGCCGAGGAAGGTTTGCCGCCGAATCAACGTGTAGAACTGCTGCTACAAGCACTAGGAGAACAAGAATATCGCCAACTTTGTGGACGCGTATCGCCAAAGGAGCCCACGGAGCTCCAATATGACGAATTGGTGGAGTGTCTGAAGACTCAATTCTCAGACAATCGAACCTTGTTCAAGCGCCGCTACGACACACTCACCACAAAAGCTACCAGCCGGGACATCGATACTGTTCTAGATGAAGTCAACGTGGAGGGTGATCTATTCGAGTTCGATAAACTTAACTTAGACAAGTTTAAACTTTTATTGGCCGCACTCCGGATGAGCGATCCGTACTACCATCCGTATCGGGCAATAATCCTCAAGGAAAGCGAGACGTCGAATCTAGCTACCGTCCGTGAACTTTGTCGTGCTCACTACGAGAAGGTCACCAATATACAAGTGGGAACTACCACAGCGGATACTCAAATCAATACCGTTCACAAAAACAAGCGACACAAGGTAAAGAGTCATAAATTTAAGTCCGGATCAAACTCAGCTTGCAGGAGCTGCGGATCATCTGAACATATCCGCACCAAGTGTTCGTTCTGCAACAGTGTTTGCCACAACTGTCAACGTTCCGGACATATCGCCAAAGCCTGCATGTCGAAAAGGAAGGATATGACGGTCCAACACGTTCTCATTAATGACGTCAGGGTGACGCCAACCTCTCGCAAATTTTTCAACATCGCCCTCAATGGCACCACCATACGGATGCAGGCTGATACAGGAGCTGACATAACTACTATCGGTATTCCCACATGGGAGAAAATCGGGAAGCCTTCTCTGGACAAGTTAGAGGGGAAAGTCCTTAGCGCCGATGGGAAGGAAATCACTGCTTATGGTACCTGCAATGTCTCTTTCACGTTCAATGGACACTCGACCACAGCTAAGACCTTGGTAATTCAGAACAATGTGTGCCTTCTAAGCGAAGCGGTGCTATCTCGACTCAACATTCTTCGCTGGACTGTGAACGCCGTTACCGTCGCACCAGATACTTCCGTCGTCGTGGAGTCTCTTCGCTCTCAATACCCTGTCCTCTTCGGATCTAGCATGGGCACATGTACCAAGACCAAGGTGAAACTCCGTCTTAAGCCCAACGCAACTCCGACTTATCGACCATTCCGACCAGTCGCATTGGCTGTTCAAGAACCTCTGAATCAAGAACTAGACCGACTCACAGAAGCAGGCATCCTCACGCCCGTAGAATCATCGGAATGGGCCGCACCAATCGTCGTTGCTCGCCGCGCGAACGGCAAAATTCGCATCTGCGCTGACTTTTCAACCGGTTTGAACGAAGCACTTCTTCCAGAGGAGCACCCCATACCTCACATGGAGGAGATTATGGCCAAGTTCAGTGGAAACCGTGTTTTCAGCCAATTGGACTTCAGCGACGCCTACCATCAACTCCTACTGGACGAAGATAGTCGACCTTTAACGACGATTAACACCCATCGCGGACTCTTTATGTATAATCGCCTCGTTTTCGGCCTTAAAATTGCACCTGCGGTTTTTCAGCGACAGGCCGAAAATTGCCTATCGGGCATTGAAGGAGTCGTTGTCTACCTGGATGATATCATGATCATGGCACCGGATCGAGACGAACATGACCGTCGCTTACACCAAGTCCTGGCTCGACTTCAGGATTGGGGATTCCAACTGAATCCACAGAAGTGCAAGTTCTACGTCCCGTTCGTCAAATACCTCGGCATTGTCATCTCCGACAAGGGACTAGAAGCCGATCCTACTCGGATATCTGCCATCGCACAACTCCGGCGCCCTCAAAACCAAAAGGAGGTCCGTGTACTTTTAGGAATGGTAAACTACTACGGCAAATTTGTGGAAAGACTTCATCGGATCAAAACACCCTTGGAAGAGCTACTACGAGACAACGTACCGTTTGAGTGGACCAACAAACACGAGCAAAGCTTTGTCAGCATCAGAAGTATTCTCAGTGGTCCGTTGCTCCTGGCCCACTACGATCCTCGTCAACAGCTCATCGTTGCGGCAGATGCGTCCCAAACTGGGATTGGAGGGGTGCTTCTTCAGCGATACGCCGATGGAAACGAGAAAGCAGTCTTCCACATGAGTAAGGCTCTGACTTCAGCACAACGCAACTACAGTCAGATTGAAAAGGAAGCCTTCGCTCTGGTTACCGCGGTGGAACGGTTCCACAAGTTTGTTTGGGGCCGCCACTTTACTTTGCAAACAGACCACCGCCCTCTACTGGCTTTGTTCAACCCGTCGAACATGAAGGACCTTAGTGACCGCACCGCTGCTCGCCTCAGGCGCTGGGCATTACGTCTAATAGGCTATGATTTTAGTATCGAATATGTCAAAACTGGCGAATTTGGCAAAGTCGACGCACTGTCTCGCCTCATTCAGGAGACTCGGAGAGATGCAAGGGACACCGAGATGGACGCGGTCATTGCAAATGTTCAAGTGGACGACGAGATGCAGCAGGTCATCACTGAAGCTACGGGATCCGCAGATACTAGACGTCTACTACAACGTGCAACCCAGCGGGATCCAACTCTCCGCAAGGTGACTCATCGACTTAAAAATGGCTGGTTGCCTTCCGATCGCAACGAAAAAGACCTGATCCCATACATACATCAAGCTGACATGCTTTCAATCATGAACCACATTCTTCTCATGGGAGATCGAGTCGTCGTCCCACAAAATTTTCGCCAGTGTGTCCTTAAACGGCTCCATCAAGGTCACCCCGGAATCCGCCGAATGAAAAACTTGGCTCGACAACATTTCTACTGGCCTGGTCTGACCACGGACGTCGAACGCATGGTTAAAAATTGTCCAAAGTGTGCCGAAACAGTCGCATCACCTCGAAAGGAACCGCTTCTTCCATGGCCTGCCACTCAACGTGCCTGGGAACGTATACACATGGACTTCGCCGAGCCTACGAAAGGCAAGCAGTTCCTCGTGACCGTGGACAGCTTCTCTCGGTACATGGATGCTGCATGGATCACACCAGCAACTGCTCCAGCAACAGTAAAATACCTGCGCATTTTGTTCCGGCATCTAGGAGCTCCGGAGACCATCGTCACCGATAACGGGACGCAGTTCACATCAACAGAGTTCGCAAAACTCTGTTACGAATTCAACATCACCCATCTTCGTTCCCCTCCGAGAATGCCTCAATCTAATGGCCTAGCTGAACGGATGGTCCAGACCATGAAGAAGGCTTTGGACAACACTGAAAATTCTTTGGAGAAAGCAGCGGCAGCCTATAACTACACACCACACACCGAGCTTGGTGGCGAATCACCTGGACTCAGTCCCAGCTCAAGATGAAACAACAGTTCGACTCGCATCATGGAGCTCGCCACCGTCTCTTCTCGGTGGGGGAGGAAGTGATGATCGAACTCTGGGACAAGCAACGAACTAACGGAATCATCACAAAACTTATCGGGAACACCATTGCCGAAGTCCAAGTGGGAACATCAAGGCACACGCGCCATTTCAACCAGATTTGGAAGCGTCACTCCAACCGATCTTCTTCGATCGCCATAGACATTGATGATGACTCCATGGTTCCGCCAACCACCGAGGGACCTTCGCAGCATCAAACTACACCAGCAACCAATCCAGTTGCTGAAGAAGCGGTGAATAAGGTCCGCCCACCAGAACCATCCCCGATACCATCTGCAGCTCGTCCACGCCGACAATGCCAAACGACAATCGACTATAAGGCCCTAGCTGGATATCGTCGCTATCGCCAACGACCCTCTTCTCGGTAAGGGAGGAATGTTGGGACCGTTACTGAGCGTGGATCTCGCGCTCTCTCGTTCACGGTACACTCGCCACTCGGACGGTCTCTCTCTCTACCACCGTCTAGACCTTCCCGTGTTCTCCGGCGAAGTCTGGAACGTACCTTTCTAGAAGGACTGCGGAGAGACATAAAAAGTCGTCGTGACGCGGCACAGGGGGAGTTTTACCTAGTATCGTGCATCGAGACAAAGCATAGTAAAAGACAGTTCTAGTGCAGTGTAGTGTTGTTTAGTAGTTAGTGTATAGACCTAGTATAATCTGTGTGTTTAATAAATATCCTCTATATATATACAAATATATATATCCATACGGCTCCCAGTACCCAACATTTTTGATTCCACTGAAGCATTGCAACAGAAAAGAACCATTATACGACTTTTCGCTGCTTTATGACCACTAGCTGATTTGTGAGCTTTAGCTAAATAGGTTCTTCCAGAATAACCCGAAGTCGTCAGCATTGAAGACCTGGTAAGAAGTATAGAAGTTGGCGGCAATAATTTCAGCAAATTTTGCGAGATATTGTTGTGCTGCATCCGAATCAGCAAATGCACTTTCACCTTTCATTTTTAGATTATTTATAGAATGTCTTTGTTTAAATCTTTCGAACCAACCATGGCTTGCTGAAAAAGGTACCTTCTTTTCATCTGACGAAGTGGACGGTGACTGATTCTCTGAAGTGCTTGATAAATTTTTAAAGCTTTATTTGTGATAGCATTGGTATCAATTGGGATCCGTTTTTGAGTTTGGTCTTCGATCCATATCACTAGTGCTTTTTCCATATTTTCCATTGTGACATTTCTTACGTATGAAATTGTATCATACTGCTACATGTTCCAGCAGCTACAATTTTTCTAATAGAGTCTTCATTTTTTCTTATGGTCCTTATTGTGGTTTCATTTATGGAGTAAAATTTAGCAACATCCGTTACTCTTTCTCTATTATGTAGACGATCTAATATTTTAATTTTTGTTTCTAAAGAAATAACTTTTCTTTTTATTTGATTTTTTCCCAAATCTTTTGGCATTCTAAAACCTTAAAACACTTACGCCAATTATAAAAATGCTAGAAAAATTATAAATGTTGAAAACTTACTTAGTTAGGAAAATACTACTTAATACTTATACTTACTTAATAATTAACTAAACTACATAATACTTAGTTAGGAAAAGTAATTACAGGAAAAAACCGAAATTGTGAGGTCTAAGTGGAATTAGGAACGACGAATTTGGAAGATTTAGTGATTTGGTGCTTTTGAAAATTCCTAAGAAGCTCAGAAAGGGCTGGAACTGGTCAGTGGAGATAAGATTTTTTCTGAAAGATGAGGAAAACTGGAAAAAGACTTGGAGGAAAAAGCATTGGACAAGTCAAGTGAGAAGTAGAGATTGTAGCAGGAGGGTGCAGTATTCATTGGAGAAGAGAAAAGACAAATAACATGATAGATTCATTTTGAAGAGAGTTTGAGTATGTGGAATAGTGTGTGAAGTAACAGGGTGAATTTGAACGATATGGTAAATAAGATCTTTTTAAGAAGATGTAAAGCACCCCGAGTTACGCATACGTATTATTATATCATATATGTATTAACCTCTTACATTATTTCTTGTACTATTTTCTCATGGAAACCTAAGGACAATATTAGAACTTAATTAGAATGTATATTTACGTAGAAACACAATTCCTTTGTCTAACTAACCCATCAAATCGTAATTAGCTGAGACTCAAGGTCTCAGTACTGTTTAAGGTTCAAACTACCCTTATTAATGTACTTTAGCAAAGTCCACGTAGATATCATGTATATAAATAGGGCAATCAAGCAGTTAAGATATAGTCCAGCAGAAACCTTCGACTCATCTTCACAAAACACTTACATAAAAGGGTCTTTACGCCTCGCTCCCGCTCTTGTATTATCGGGAAGTTAATAAAGTGTTATATTTTTGACTCGCGTATAGTTATTCCAACCCGGCACATTACAAAGATATTAAAAGGAAGATGATATTTTTTAGATTCTATTCTTTTAAAGGGGGATTATAGAACATCAGATTTTAGAAACTTTTAAAGAAATTGTCTTGATTATTTTTAAATTAGCATACTATGTATGATAATTTTTGAATAGTTTTTATTATGTATAAGTGGGATATTTATTAGTTTTTAATTTTTGTAAATGTAATATGTAACATTAAAAGAGATAATAAGAGGGGCAGAGGAGGGTAGGCTGACGAAGCCTTTTTAAGATAATAGGATGCTCCACATAATTTGCACATAAATGAGCCACGTGTACAAATTATTGGGGTAACATTAAACTGGTACTAGCAAGTACTTTTACAGTTGTATAGGACTTATTAGAACTGGGAAAGTTAAGACAACACAAAGACAGGCAGGGAATTTGCTAGTCTGCTTTTCTATGTTTTTACTACATTTTATGATTGATTAGTATTTTATACTGCGTTTCCTACAGTAATAGATTCTTTATGTAGTCTACATACTGTGTGGGTGAGATATAACTTGTATTATTTCAGAATTTTATTAGTGCTTTAGTCTTTTATGAGATAGACTATAAGGACGTATGTCCTATTTTAATTATACAGGGTATAGGGAAATAACTTTGCTACTTTGATATTTCCTACTTATTCTTATAATTAGTTAAGTGTATACATATACCCTTTATTGTTTTTGAGATTGACTCACCTCTGTATTAAGTTAGAATAAATCATTTGTCGTAAAAGATAGAGGGTCTGTTTATCATTTTAGATCGAACATAAAATGCAGAAAACAATTCACTTATCACTTCGTTTAACATAGCTATGAAGAGAGTGATTGAGGGTTGCAAGCGTGGGAAGAATGTGGAATAGTGTGTGTTAATTCTCTTGAAAACAAACAGATGCACTCGGGGGTGACTCTGATGAATTTTTGGTATGGTGGGACATTCGTTTCCCGAAGAAAGCTGAATAAAGTTGATGAGCAAGACGGGCGTGAGTCCAATTTTAACCAAGAACCTCCCCTAACAAGACTCATTTATGTTCTATAAATCATTCAGATAATTTATTATTAACTTCAAATCACCATGTGTATTATGTCACAAAAAATAGGTTTGGATAATGAAAACAAATGACAAACGATACAAAGATCCAAAATTAATATCTGTATATTTACCGATCATAAAATAAATCTCTCACATCTGTCAAAGACCTTCTGGGAAAGTTGTAATTATAGATGAAAATAAATATTATTTTATTGGATTTCCTAGTTTTCAAATAAAGCATTCTGGAAACGTTTATCAGTTAGGAATACCTAGCAATAAAAAAAAATTCAAACAATTTTTGATTCATACACAAGCTGCACTTTTATATTTTATGGTCATTATTACTATATTGAATTAAACGAATGTACTACAAAACCAAAATAACATGAAATTATTAATGAACTATTTTCTCGTGTTTCATCTGATGTAAATACTATTTTTCAATATAGAAATGGCATATTGTGCTTTTTTAAAAAGGATAACAAAGTGATTTCATATGAATATGATGAATTTTTAAATATGTTAATAAAAGCTGCTCCATTTGATTTTAGTACTTTTAATATTCATTGTCCCAATCTAGGTATTTTGGAACAACTGAAAACTTTATTAAATAAATTGGGTTTTCATAGTTTAAAAAGCGATTAAAATAAATAGCACACTATAAAAATAAGTTTTTTGTCATAAATTTTATTCCCCAAAAAAAAATGCAAATATTCAAAGAGATTCATTGGAAACTTCGTGTTTCTTAAATAGATCCACACTCTCTGCTGGCTTATAACCATATATAATTTTAAAATGATTTAGCGGTAATTCATAATTCTCCTATAAAAATCCCAACAGTCTAAATTCACTCTTTGAAAACATGTTCAGAGGGATTTCCAAACAATCACTTAGAACAAAAATTGGATGAGCATTCTTGTTTAGATCTTTATATAATTCCCAATAAGTAACCATAAAATTGTTTTAATCAAAATACCATTCATCTAAAGATTGTTTTTTAGTTTCCAAGAATTTGGTCCATTTGTTATTCCATGTTGTACATGACTAGTTTTCTACACATTTTGCTACAAACATCTTAAAAAATTCTCTTATATGAATTTTTTTATGTGTTTTTAACACTTCCCAGTTTGCCTCTCTCTAAAAGATAACAATGGAAATTTCTATTAAATAACCAACAACAATCAATATCATATTAACTTACTAATTTAATTTGAAGGCGTTCATTTTCATGTTTGTATCGGACCTTCAATAATTCAGTATCTTTTTTCAATAACTCTAGATCCTTCGTTAGATTCGCAATCTCTACATCCTTCGCTAGATTCGCGATCTCTAAATTCTTTTTCGCAATCTCTAGATCCTTCTTCGCAATCTCTAGATCCTTCTTTAGCAAACTTGCAGGTCCTTTTTCACCATCCATTATCCTTTAAAAATCAAATTACATATATTATTTTTATTTTCCTACTTACCAAGATAACCTAAGGCCGATATTCTGACGTATATGAAAATAATCATAACCTAAATGTGGCAATTAAAAAAAGATTCTTTTCAATTAAAATATATTATCTTAAGATTATCAATTTACATTTCTAGGTGACTATCGTGTGGCGGAACGAATGAAACTAAAAAAAAGCGGGTTGATATCACGTTAACAAACGTTCATAAGTGGACGACCCCTAATCGCAGACTATCACAATGTGGTGCTCTACTTGAGAGGTCTTTCATTCCGTGAACCTGCACCGACAAGTGACACTGACACGTTGATCTCACTTGACTGGTGACAGGAGCTAGGGACCCAAAGGGATGTCTAGTCCTATAAAAGGAGAACAACCCCCTAAAAACCTGTCTTTTGAAATGCAACTCCTAAAGATCGTAAAAAATGCCATGGAAGGCAGGATAAACCGGTTGACTTCCGCAGCCATTAAATTGGCGAGCTGTGAGATATCTTAAAAAAGAGAGAGCGGTCCCAACGACGACTGCCACGGATAAATCGAGGATTCATAAGCGCCGGGCCTGAAATCCTTAGAAAATACGGGGTTTGTTAGTGGGTAAAAATGCCACACAGGCTGGAGTATAAGCTTCAGTACGTCTTACTGAGAAAATTTATTTTCCCCAGGGTCGTGTCTCCAAAAAAAAAGAGGGCTAAGCTAACGTTAATAACATTAACAGGAAGGAACTGAGAAATGTTTTAAACAATCAAAACAAGAGAGGCCTGGAGTACATCGGTAGGTCTGAAACAAGGTTTTGACTCGATATATGGGTATCTAAGAGGGCCAGTAGTGAGGACAGAGAGCGTGTGAAGTTTTACACACTCAAGGAAAGATGGTTTGTTGCTATAATAGGTAGAAAGGATTTGGTATAAGGTAAGGTAAAGTGAACTAGAAGGTACAAAGTTATACCACTGTGCCAATATTTAAGGTTCCTGCATGGATCTTTGAAGAATAAGGGGCTTGGAAGATATAAGTAACTTGGGCCGAACCTTCCGTTCAAAGTTGGAAGATTGCCATGGTTGATTGCTCATCAATCTACACATTTAGCTCTTATAAAAGATATATTTTAATAGGTAACATGGTTCGAGCTTGGAGTTGGAAAAACCTAACCTCCCAACAAAAGGTAATTATATGTGTGGAGTGCTTTATTTATTGCCTTTTAGAAAAAAGAACATTGTTTACGAATATGTACAGGGAAATAATAGAAAGAAACAGTATACTTATTAGATTTCCTTTGACGAGGAAGGGTCCATAGATGAATATTGAAGTTTGGATCATTGCAATTGAGGGGTTTATTATGAAATTGCTTTTTTACAACAAGGTAAGTTTCCATCAATTTAGGAGGAATAGGAATTTGTTTTGGGTTTCTATGTTTTACAAGTTTAATCATGATACTCTATTAGGAATTTGCTAGGTATTTTCTGATAGCAGCAAGACATTTCACCATTTTATAAAAAAAGGAGCAAAAAATTGTGGAAATGATAAAAGGTGAGGTAAGAATAGATTACAGACAACTTTAAAAATTAAGTATTATTCTGGAATTGAACATAAGAGTACTTATTGGGAACATCATACTACTGTACGCAGTTACTTTATATTGAATTTGTAACTCAATATAGTAGTTTGTTTCCCTAATGATGATACCCCTAAGTAGACAGGCAGACAGACTTCTTGTATTAGTAGGACCCTACGTAATCGATTGGAGTTCTGGTTTTTCGCTATTCTGTCAACGTAAAACATTCATTGTCATTCTTTATGGTATGATTTCCAAGAACCGCGGGTATAAGGGACCCACTTGTTTTTAACATGCAAGGGGAGCAAAACGGGACCAGCGGATAAAAGGAAAGAAATGGAAATCAGGAAGGGAGGGCAGTAATTAACGAGAGTTGAGATTTAGAGGACTGGCCCCGGATTGTCATGCCTCTCATCCTATGATTCGATTTACATACGGTCTATTTTTGTAAAAGAGATCATTGGCATTAGACATTTATCACCATTTACGGTAGTCGGTATATATTCGTGTAAATATTAATTAGTGTAATCTTAGTGACATTTGTTCTCACTAATAAGTTAGTGGTGATAAGCGACTTTTCTTGTGTTTAATTTGCGACTCATGACTTCTGGAAGCAACTCGCCTTAGGGTCTTCCTACATACATTTTCGTTTCACTTACAAGATCGATCAAATCATTTTCTGTGTTATTTTATGACTTGATAAAGACTCAAAAATTGCCATTCATTAACCGATGCAATCAGAAGAAAACATATTTGTTAAAAATGGAGTGCCGACTCAAAGTATTAGATTTTCGTAGGAAAATAGGTATCCAATGAAACACGGCACTAGATGTTAATACAAGCTGGAGCATTTTATTTTCTTATCGAAAGGCAAGGGCAGTATCTTTTTCAAGACTAACTTACAAACCTCTTCTATATGGGGTATGTACGTCCTATTTCACATTTTTGTTTATTCTATCTAGTCATCAATATTCTTAATGAGTCTAGACGTTTGATCTTAAATGAAACCTAATTGGATCTAGACTGGCGGGATACATAAATCTAATACAAATTATCATAGTATGGAAATTTAAAAAAATAATGTTAGATCTGCAGACATAGACAAAGATATTTTAGAATTCAATATGCAGGAGCAAAACTAAAGCGCAGAGGATGAATTGCAAGCACAAAAACTTTCTAAACCGTTACCTGTGACATGAGTTACATCCGGGTCAAGTGCAACCCTAAAGTTGGCTAAAAAAGTTAAGAAAGATATGTGGCTGTTTTATTAAAACAGACTATGGACAAAACATAAAGAAAAGGCTAAATTAAGAGTTGAAGAGAGAAATAAATTATTGGAAAATCTAAAACCCACAGAAAATTATCCTCTCGGACAATTCACTGTTAAGCCCCATTAATATCCTTGAGGAACAATAAACTAATGGCTCACATAATGTGTTCACCTACAGTCAGTCAAAAAAGTCTCCATACACTAGTCTTTTTTCGGTACATTTTTTTAATATGGTTTTTAATTTACATTTAATAACAAATATCCTTCAAATTATTATCAGCAATAATCCCTAGTAATAATTTAAAAAAATAGTGAAGTCATTTGGAATACGTCATTTAAACAATAAAAAATGAAACGATATTAACAACAAGAAAATATGTAAAAAAAGTCTCCATACACTTTAAGAAAACGCTATTTAGCACTATCAGTTATTAATATTTTATCACGCTGGATTTGGTCAGGTTACCCATGAAACAAGTGAATCATGTTTGTTTACAAAAACGTCATTTTAAAGTTAGTGATTTAGTTGTACAGTAGCGGAAGAAAAATGAGTGATAAAAACCGTGAAATTCCAATTTCTATTAGAAGAATCATCGTAGATTTGTGGAAAAAGAAAACATCCTTTAGAAATATTGGCAAAATAATTGCAAAATCTCATGCCACTATACAGTACATAATAAATCAGTACAAAACTACCGGTTCCTATAAAGTGCGACCACACTCCGGTCGACCTAAAAAGTTATCCGCGCGGGAAGAGTTTAGTATCATAAGAAAAATTAAAATTAATTCTAAAATAAGTGCACCTAAACTCGCTGACGAAGTCAGAGAAGAGTTCTCAAAAAATGTAAGTCCTCAAACAATTAGCAACTGTTTGCATCGAGCAGGTTATAACGGCCGGATGGCGAGAAGAAAACCATTGATTTCAGAAAAAAACGATTAGAATTTGCCTTGAAATATGCCACCAAATGCAATGAGTATTGGGAAAGCGTAATTTTTAGCGATGAAACGAAAATTAACCTTTTTGGTTCAGATGACCGGAATAAAGTCTGGAGGAAAAAAAATACAGCTTTGAAAATTGAAAACATCTGTCCTACGGTAAAGCATGGAGGAGGTAATGTTTTATTGTGAGCGTGCATGTCAGCTAATGGGACCGGCAATTTAGTTTTCATTAACGATATTATGAACCAGCATGCGTATTTAAATATTTTAAGAAATAATTTAAAACAAAGTGTTCAAAAACTTGGTCTTGAGGGGCGTTATTTATTCCAACAAGATAACGATCCCAAGCACACTGCTAGACTCGTACGTGAATGGATGATTCATAATGTCCGCCAACAGCTTCATACACCACTGCAATCACCTGACGTGAACCCAATTGAGCACCTGTGGGAAGAGTTAAAGCGTCGGGTGAGAAAACATCAAATTAGTAATAAAGAAGATCTCAAAAAGAAGATAATTGAAGAGTGGGAGAGTATTCCACCAGAAGTTACAAGAAAGCTTGTATTGAGCTTTCCAAAAAGGCTTAATGTTATTATTAGAGCAAATGGCAATTGTACAAAGTATTAGATTTTAAGAAGGTTGTAAGTTCATTAAAGAAATGTTAGTGTATGGAGACTTTTTTGCATAATTTCTTGTCGCCAATATCAATTAATTTTTTATTTTCGAAATAAAGTGTTCAAATTACTTCACTTTAATTTTTCTTATTTCTAAAGAGATTGCCGATATTGCTTTAAAAGATATTTCTAATTAAATTCAAATAAAAAAATTACACTAAGAAGAATATTGAAAAAAAGGTTAATGTATGGAGACTTTTTTGACTGACTGTATATAAATGATTTAACTTCACATTAATTTGAATAATAATAATGAGTACGTTACGTATTAAAATGATTTACTTTAAAAAGGCAGCCAGTTTCTCTTCACTTGCAATGGGCCTTGTAGCGTTGCATCTTTTGTCCATTTAACTTTTGATGAAATTGTGCACTTTTTTGACTTGGCCACTGTTTAATCTAAGTTTAACGCGTCACGTCACGGAGCAGTACCTCATTTTGCCGCTGCCCTTATTGGCAAATCGCAATTTCGTAGGTAAATGAAATATTTTCCAATAAAAATACACTTTCCCGCAACATAACCATAATCTTAGAGATTTAATTATTTCCTTATTTCCTACCCTTCACGCCGCCCGTGACAAATTTTGCCAGCTGATTTTATTTTTATGGAAGTGAACAGTCTAATCAACCGATGCATGATAGGTTGCCTACATTTTTAGTCACGCGATGGACAATCATTAATGAAGGCCCTGTGTGATCCTACAGGCAACTATTTATACATACAACTGCGCCTCTCTAGTCTTGTTATTATTGGAACGAGACGACAGAGTGACAGACGGCGGGCGAGACTTGGAATAGGTTAGAACGCATTAAACCAATGATAAAAACCAATAAGCAGGTAGTTTTTATTTTAGATAAAATGGACATGAAAAAATTGATCATGGATTTTCGTCACTTTCAACGTGAACGGCAGAAAACCAAGTTGGTAAAAAAGAAAATGTCCAGCTTCAACGTGGTAAAATATCAAAGAGGGGCTGATGAACTAACTAATGTGACGGTAACAGTACATCAGGGTGTAGCTATACTTTTCACAGACGAAAATGGTAAAATATTTTTTGGTCTAAAGGATACTGATATAACGTCGTTTGATGACGATGAAGCCACCCTGATAGTAGAATTATTCGTCTATGATGGACAAGAGACTGTAACTTTACAATTTGTAAGTCTTTTAGAGAAGCAGAATTTCGTGGCAGTATTAGCAGCATTTTTACAACTTAGGTGAGAAAATACATACATATTTATGTAAGTATACTTATGTTTTGTTCATTGTGTAGCAATAGTTCCAGCAGTTCAGCTGATTCGGGAAGGTCCACCATATCGTAATTGACAATATGGTGGATACCCTAGTCATGTTCCTCCTGATGGTCCACTATCGCATGTGCCACCACATTATACCCAACAGCAAGGATATCCCCCACCACAAAACCACTGAGGTACAGATTTTGTATTTATTGATGTTACTTTGATTTTTATGTATAATGTTTGTGTATAAAGTAACTTGATGTCAAAGAACTTTTAAACTGTTTTCTATATTTAAAAATTTGTATATACAGTGCGGACGTTAAAAGTCTCTCTCTCACATTCGTTGATAAATGTTTGAATTGAATTTTTGTAATTTATATAGTAATATTTTTGTTTGATTCATTGATAGGTTTCGTCACCTTTGTGGTAATTTTGAATAATTTCCTGAATACTATTTTTAACGGTTACATCGATTAACCTTTTCCTACATCTAATAAATTCTATTGATGGCCATTTAAATATTGAATTGAATGCTTGTAGAAAATGGTTCATATATGTCTGGATTTTTTAAATAAATATGATATTGGGTGTCTGGTATGATATAATCGTTGATAAATTTTATTATATCCTTTTCAAAATTATTTTCTGATATTTGTATTTCGATACGTCTTTTCCTTCCAAATTAAATAGTGATTTTTGGATCCAGTAGAGAATGCAGAACTGAAAAAATAATAATTTGATTTCGTCGGAAATTACTGCACTATAGGATATAGGAATTCCCACAATGAGACTTGGTATATTTGAATGAATTGTGATATTGTCATCATCAGTTGGTCGCACATAGTTTTGCGTCTCATTTATCTTTATCTCTCTCTCTAAGTTCTTGATAAGCTCCAGTTTTATTATTTTCCGCAGTGGGAATTTTTTCTAAAATTGACTCAAAACCTGCATATATTACAAAAGAAGCTCTTTGTTTGAAGACATAATTTTTAAACTTAACATGAGTGTAATTAGTGGGAAATGATATATGGCAATGATTTTTCTTTTCACATAAACTAGAATGTCGATTTAGCAGTTCTTCGTTTAAAAAATAATTTAAACATGTGTCACACATAAATTTTACCATTGCGTTTACTCACTTTGGTTAGATATGAGACGCGAAAGATTTTTTATTCAACAAAAGTGATATTTAGTTTCAATATTAACGTTATCTTCAGGAACTGATTCACAATCATGAATTTTTGGTGAGTAATAATTGTGAATTAATAATAAATTAACATGCCTATTCAGTTTTTTGTGTCAATTTTGTTTATTATTAATCCAGTCTCATGCAATTCAAGCATGTATACAGTATGTCCACAGATAGGATTTGAAATCTGTTTTTTATTTACCATTTTGCTCCAAAATCAGAAATAAAGGTAGTTTACTCTGGATAGCATTTTATGTGTTTGTAGTTTTTGAGCACTCTGTATAAAAAAGTTCAAAGTTATCTCTGTAAATCGTATTTTTTCGAGAAGCAGAGACTTTTATCAAGAATGACTTTTTGTCGAAAAACGACATTTTTTATCCATTTGTCCTCATGGGCCCTCTATCTGTGGACATACTATATATTTATAGATATATTATTAAGTTTTTCAAATTTAGGAACTTGATTAAGTGTCATTGGAAGATTAAATTCTTCTACGTTGAGCATTGACTTATAATGAGGATATGAAGAAACTTTCTTTACATTTTTTGAGACTAGAAATAGGGCCGATATAATACTCCAAAAGAAACATACTTGATCGTTATTAACTATATTGACACGTGCATGTTTTTTGGCAATTGTTTTCTAAAAAGTTATAAATGATGAACCACCATTACCTATTTCATACTTACTAATGTTAATTTCTAGACTAATTATTTGACGGAGAGCCCACCCACTATCTTGTGCTTGAAAGTCCTCAATTTTTATTAGAATTTCAGTAAATACATTATCCTGAAACCACTGCAATAGATCTATAGTTAAGTCAATCACAAAATTTTTCGTATTAAAATATTTATATTCTGTTTTTTCCTCATCATTTTTTTTATTACGAACTCTCTACAAAAACAAGGAATTAATAAATTATGTTTTTTCAAAATATTGGGAATTCGAAATTTAAATATGTGAGCCGCATCCATGAATTTTTTTTTACATCCTTATGTACTAAATTAATAATTATACCTGTTATAATCCTACTTTTAAATGCTAATTTAATATTCTCCCATTTTGCTCTGGTGCCACGTCTACGTTTATGTATGTGTCAAATATTAACACCACCCGCGTGAACTGCTGTGGTTTCTATGTATAATATACAGGGTGTCCCAAATAAAGTAAGTTCCATGGGGATTATGGAAGCGGTAAGAGATACAAGGTGACTCAAATTAGAAAAAGATGCGCATTTTTGTGCCCATTCAGAAAATGTTCTAAATTTAAAAATATGCACAGGGGCTGTCAAAATATGAGCAAAAAATTAAAAACTGCGATTTTCGAAAATCATAAATTATGAGTACACTGTTTGAGTGAATTGTACCAAATTTGGCAGTTCTTTTTTCTACCACATGTGTCTTTGGTGACCCGGCAAAAATTGTTGAAGTTCGGATGGGACGTGTTACCGTATCCACCGTATAGCCCCGACTTGGCACCTTCGGACTATCATCTATTCCGCTTTTTGCAAAATTGATTGAACGGAAAAACATTCCATTCTTTGGAAGACTGCAAACAGCACCTGCACCACTTTTTCAACTCTAAGATGGGAACCTTCTTTGAAAATGGGATTATGCAACTACCCAAAAGATGGCAAACCGTTATTCAATAAAATGGTTTATATATCACTAAATAAACCATATTATTATTATTATACCACTTTTAATTTTCAAAGTTCGCTAAAAATCGGCGACGACTTTTCAAACAACCCAATAATAATAACCGAATGCGCTTTAAATGTCCTAAATTTGTATGCATCTTTTTTAAAGCTCCCACGTTGGACGTTTCTTTCAGAACCTTCGTGTGCGATCTAATTGATCTGTCGAAGTTCTTAAGTCATCTTCGCTTTTCCAATTCACCTGATTTTTTGCTCTTCTTCCTAGTTAAAATAGAGTATATTTGCTGGAATAAGCGTAGAGTTTCATCGCTAACCCGTGAAGTTTCATTCATTATGAACGAGACAGTTTTCAGAGTGGCCTTAACAGCTTAACAACTAAAAATGTGAATAAGAAAATTACCTGAAAACTTTCCACATAGAAAATTCGATGTATTTACACTACCTACAGTTAAACGTATTCAATGTCAAATATTGAAGTTGGAGTTAATCCTCCGACGGATTGCATTTTCCTGAAGATAAAAACACATTGGTCTGGTTCAAATTATTTAATAATTTTCTTTCATCGGCTCAGTCATTCGTTTTGGTAAAAATACTATATTTTCCTCAAGTTCCATTTTCACTACAGGTCCAAATTTAGAGGTTACTAGAACTAACCCCTGAATTTCGATTTTTTTTTTGGAATGAATTCATTTATTTTCACTAAAGGTTTCTCAACAAAATTTGCAAACTTGTTGATTTTGGAAAGTCTATTTAAAAATTGTTAAAAATTATCCCATGTAAGAAAAGCAGTTTGAATACGTTACTATACAGGCTGGTGAAAATTTCGATGCTCACCATTGGTATCTTGGAAACTGCAAAAGATGCGAGGTTGGTTAAATTAGAAAAAATGTGTCAAACTTAGGGCTTAGTCAATATTCTGAAACAGTGTTGCTACTTTGTTCTTATTTTCCGAGATATTGGGAAAAAACTGAAAAATTCCAAAATTTAATTCTCGTAATAAATCGAAAACTAAAGATTTTTCAAAAAAAATTTTACACTTTTATGGGTTCTTGGCGTGTGTGATTTTCTAAATTTTATACTTGGCCTAGTTTTCGAAATAATGACCCCAACTTATTTTTTTTGATACGAACCTGAATAAATTTTCGCATATTCTGAAAGTACTCATTAAGGACTTTTCAACGATATATCACGTGATAACATTTTCTAGCGTTGTTTGGTTTAAAAGAGTCCATTATCAGAGTTTTTTTTATAAATGTGAACAGAATTTTATGAGAAATGTGAACATTAACGAATACATGACAAATTTAAGGCCTTAAAATATTAATAAATTTATAAGTTTAACATGTGTTCAAAATGTCAATCGTTTTCCATAACACAAAGATTTGCTCGTAAATTAATTTCATCCTCTGCTTTTTGTATAGTAGACCTTGGACTAGTTTCGAAAGCGTTTTCAATTTTTTGACGCAAATCATTTACATTCTTTTTTTGTTGGTGTTATAAGTTACAGGCACTATGTTAATGTTGATATTATGTCATTTGTGTTTTAAACATACAAAAAACCTACGTACTCTCCTTATCATATTCTGTAAACATGTTTTCAATTGAAAAAAAAAACAAGACATGTACGACGTTTACATTCGTAATTGTAGAAATTCTGTTTTGGCATCTCAAAATAATGAGAATCTCTATCCGGAAAGACAGCTACCTCACCGGACCATGTTTGCTAGAGTTTCAAGGAATTTAACTTGTACTGATGGATTCAGAACATCACGAGGATCGTATCGAAAACAAGCTGGTATAAATTAAATCAATGTGTTGGCATTAATCGCAATCAATCCAGAAACTTCCAGTCGACAAATTGCCAAAGAATGCGGTATTCATGATTCCACTGTGAGAAAAATTGTTAAAAAACGCAAGTACCGTAATTATAAATTCCAACTCGTTCAAACGCTTCATCGAAGTGATATGATAGAAGATTGGAGTTTTGCAATTGGTTTCGTCAAAAAGTTTAGCAAGATCAATATTTGCCCGAAAAATTTGATGGACGGACTAGTCTTCTTTCGCTAACGCAGAAATGTTTAATAGAAGGAATTGCTATTATTATGCAACTGAGAACCTCCACATTTTAAGAGAAACCAGGCCTCAAATTCGATATTCATTAAATGTATGGACTGGTCTTTTGGACGATATACAGTCGAACTTCGATAACTCAAATTACGTCTTGCCACAAACAAAATTCGAGTTATCGAGACTTCGACTTATCAAGTAAAATACAATTTATGTTTGTATGTTTTATTCCAGTGGTAGTGTGGTAGTTTTTATGTTAATTTAAAAAATTCAGTTATTTGTGACTGACGAGAAGGTTTCTTAATTTGATTTTCAAAAAAAGCTTCAATGTTATTCAAACCGTTATACAACGAGTTTGTTGTATATTCGTTAGTTTTTAAAAACGAACGCAAAACACTTATCGAATTTGCAACCAACGTGTTTGAGGATGGTTGCGGCAGATTATCTTCTAAAGTGTTCTCTACATCACTGTCGCTGTCATCTTTATTGTCAGGCGGTTCAGATTCGGATCTGCAGAACTCGATAATGTCTTCATTTGTGGGAAACTCCGAAGTAACAATATCATCGTCGACGTTGACATAATCATTAAAGGTAACACCTTCTTTACCTTTCAGATTTTTCCAAGCTTCATATTCCATTTGCAACTGAATTTCTTCTTCTCTTCTTTCTTTCAATCGTTCACTAATGAAAATCAAAGGAATTTCATTTTCATCATTTCTTCATTTTCCCACTCGGAGTATTGATCAAATCCCGCTTTTTTGAAACAATTTGAAATGGTCTCGGGCCTGACATCGGTATTCCAAGCACTGTTCACCTCATCAACGCAGTCCATTAATGTTATATTAATTGTTTTATTCTCTTCCAAACATTTGATTGTTTTTCTCAAAATTCTGCGTCGATAATGACACTTCACATTTTGTATGATACCTTGATCAAGGGGTTGCAATTTTGATGTCATATTAGGCGGAAAAAAAGTAAGGTTTGATAAATTTTGTTAAGGCTGTAACTAGTCACATCGGACTATTTCCTTAATTAAGATACCCGATGCTACGCCCCTGTATTTGTAATTTCGTTTTAGTTCCCGAATCCTACTAGGTTTTTTTTTTGTAAGTTAGTTTAGTAATAGTCACGTGCATTCAAGGAATTCTCAGCGTTAGCACCCATCATCCCCAGATGGTGGTTGTTTTATGATTGGGATTTCTAGCAATGTTCTTTGTCGGAGCCATACTGTCCGTCCAATTTAAACGCCGCTCAGCCGGCCTGGCCAACGAAGGTTCAGTCGGCTATTCATCTGGACGTTGCGCGTTAACACGATGAGTAGCCGGGAAGCCGACAATTGCTTCTAAGTTAGAGGTACCTCTATGAGTACCGGCCCTTAGCTCTATTATTTAAGACCCAAAAAAATGTAGAAATCTCTCTCTCATCTATCATCTCTCAGTGCAACAACATCACGACCAAGAGACTGTGAGATCCTCAGCTACCTCGCGCACCCCTTTCCGACTTGTAATACCCACTCCGGGCGTGAATTATTAAGTTAGTTAAGTGCATTACTTCGTGTATTGTTCAATAGTGCAATAAATGAATTGTAAAGTACTCCCGAGTTCATTGTCCGCGAGTTACGAGATCCTGTAAAATATTCACGAGGGTGGTACTCGCGCCAATCGAGGAACGAACCCCCTAACCCGAACAAATTTTAACCTTTGTTGAATGTCTTTAGGATGGGCTGGACAGTTATCGATAAAAAGAATTATTTTTCTTTTCATGTTTCCAAATTGATTGTCCAAATTTAACAACCACTCTTCAAAAATTGCTCCTGTCATCCACGCCTTTGAGTTTGCTTGATACTCAACAGGTAACCATTTTACACCTCGAAAAGAGCGAGGTTGATTACTTTTTTCTATCAAGAGCAATTTCAATTTTTCTGATCCATCCATGTTTGTGGCAATCATCAATGTAACTCTCTGTTTATTGTGTTTTCCTCCATGACACTTTTGATTTTTAAAAGTTAGGGTGTTATTTGGGAGCCATTTAAAAAATAAGCCAGTCTTATCTGCGTTAAATATATCTCGTGGTTGATAACCTTCCAATAAATGTGGCAAAACATCACGTTTCCATTTCGTACAATCCTCGTCACTCACATCATTGCTCTCTTCACAAGCCTTCTTATGACAAATGTCACACCTTAAAAAAGAAAAAAAAAATTTTAAGCACTATGTAATTTATATGAATGGATGCAAAATACCTTCGTTTCCAATTATCCAACCACCCCGTGCTTGCCTTGAAATTGGGTTGTCCTAATTTTCGACTAAATTCCAAAGCTTTTTCTTTAATTAACCCCCCGGATATAGGTAAGTTCTGCATTCTTGCCGATTTAAACCATTCTAAAACTGCTTTGTCCACATCCTCGTACGTAGGTTTTTTAAGCCTCTTGGAACTGCCACTTACACCACTTTCGAACGCGGTAATAATTGCTTGCTTATTTTTTAAAATGGTAGACACTGTACTTGCCGGAACCTCATACTTGGCAGCTACATCTTTCTTTCGTGAGCCACTTTCCACCTCTTTTATGAGTCTAAATTTCTCATCAATAGATAAAGTTTTTAAAACGCGTTTCGTTGACATTTTAATAAAAGTAATAAAAGTTTAATAAAAATAAAAGTTTGCCAGTACTATAAAACAAGAAAATATTTACTATTTTGTAACAAAGAACGTTAACAAGCATGCAAGTTCGGCTCATTAACTTAACTGAAGCGCGTAAAAAGGAATCGATGGGAACGGCTAAAAGACAGGCAATTAGGGGATTCCCCTGGAAAATTCGATTTATCGAAGCTGGCGCCAAATATTACGTTTGACTTATCAAGATATTCGAGTAATAGAAGTTCGAGTTATCGAGTAAAAATTATACATAATTTACAACCTTGGTGCTAAATCCAGTGAATTTGATTCGAGTTATCAAAGTTCGACTTATTGAAGTTTGACTGTAGTTCTGGGACCATTTTTCTTTGAAGGACACATAAACGCGCCTGAATATTTGAATTTTTTGGAAACGAATTTAGAGGAAATGCTAGATGAGTTGCCTTTGCAAAAGCTTTTAAATCTTGAATGGTATCATCAAGATGGTGCTCCCCCGCATAACACTCGCATTATACGGGAGTATTTAGATAAACGCTTCCCAAATTGGTGGCTGGGCACTTCCGGTCCTGTTTGTTGGCCACCAAGATCGCCTTGCCTGACACCTTTGGATTATTTTTGGTAGAGCTACGTGAAAAACATTGTCTATGCAACCCCAATCGAAAATGTAAATCATTTGCGTCAAAAAATTGAAAATGCTTTCGAAACCATTCCAACTATACAACCATTCTCACTGTACAAAAAGCAGTGGACGAAATTAATCTACGACCAAATCTTTGTGTTAGGGAAAACGATGAACATTTTGAACACATGTTAAACTTATAAATTTATTAGTATTTTAAGGCTTTAAATTTGTCATGTATTCGTTAATGTTCACATTTGTCATAAAATTCTGTTCACATTTATAAAAAACTCTGATGATGGACTCTTAAACCAAAACGCTAGAAAATGTTATCATGTGGTATATCGTTGAAGAGCCCTTAATGAGTACTTTCAAAATATGCCAAAATTTATTCAGGTCCGTATTTAAAAAAATTAAGTTGGAGTCATTATTTCGAAAACTAGGCCAAGTATAAAATTTAGAAAATAACACACGTCAAGAGCCCATAAAAGTGTAAAATTTTTTTTTTTAAATCTTTAGTTTTCGATTTATTACGAGAATTAAATTTTGGCCTTTTTCAGATTTTTCCCAATGTCTCGGAAAATAAGAACAAAGTAGCAACACTTTTTCCGAATATTGACTAAGCTTTAAGTTTGACACGTTTTCTCTAATTTAACCAACTACGTATCTTTTGCGGTTTCCAAGATACCAATAGTGAGCATCGAAATATTCACCACCCTGTATAATAAGACTTACATACATTGATAAATTCACATTTTAATAAACACTACGCGGTAAAAACGATATGAGTAACACACGGTAGCACTAGTTAATGAGACTATTGAAGACTCACTAAGCTTTTTCACATGATTAAAGTGGCTGCATGTGGTTTTGTTGATGGCATTTGTTGATGACCTGTCGTGATAGATTCCCGTGAGATTATTTTAGACCAAAGTAGCATGCTACGTCCAACTGTTGCAAAAGTAATTATTATTAATGCATGTGATGATAAAAAATGTTGGGTGAACGGTTAAATAGTTATCCTATTATATCAAAAGATAGATGTACTAAGCAAAATAATGAAGAGCATTATCATAAACATTCAAGGTTTTTACGTTGATCCTAAGTGGGTCGTGTGGAGAGAAATGCACATAACTCAGCAACAAAAAATTGGAGTCAAACAGGGAAGGAACTGCAGTTATTGTCAGTATTGGTTTCTTCTTTGATATAAAATTATAAGTGTTATCGGACCCCGAATTAGTGCATGTTGCAGTTCGAGGTGCTTTATTCTGTGGTTGCTGTAATTGACACAAATTCATTTTGCTTAATGGAGATGATATTGAATAATTTCTGTTCTAGACAAGAGCATTCCGAAGTTCCTGCGGACTCTGCCCCCATTGTCATTTAAAGATGTGTTACGGAGGTGTCAAAATAATGACGAAAAATGGAAAGTGATTTCCAATATTCGGTGGATTGGCAAAATTATCAAATCAAGGGGAACCGAATCTTATTACCGAAGAGATACAAAAAATACAATTCCTGGTTCCAATTCGGAATGTGGTTCAAATAAACAACGTAGCCGACGACAACGACGATCGTTAAAAAATGTATTTTAAATAATTGATTTTGTAACACTGTAAAATCCATTTTTAATAAAGAAGCACAAAATAGTAACAATTGTCTTTATTCACGTAAATCTCTTAACACTTTATTTTTATTGTAATACAAACACTCTTTTAATGCAAGTCAGCCTATGCTCATTAAAGAATTACAAAATTATATTAACTGAGCCTCTACGGAGGGAAGACTATATTCTTTTAACGTTTTACGAAGACTTTTCAAAACTTCATAATATAAAGTAGAAAAATTCAAATTAAGTAGTGCACATAATTTGTCTGCAATAAGATAATTATGGATCACACATAGATCATGTACATTATCCTCTGACAAGTATGAGAGTCTCTTGTTTAGTCACTGCAAGTAGTTTCGTATGCTGCTCTTGTCCTTGGTAACTGGTCATCACACTATCACCCGACATAAATTGGAAATAAGTAACTTCTGTGTTGGTTTTAAAATAGACATCTAAAAGCCAGAAGAAATTGGACATAAAATGTTGGGACCGTTACTGAGCGTGGATCTCGCGCTCTCTCGTTCACGGTACACTCGCCACTCGGACGGTCTCTCTCTCTCTACCACCGTCCAGACCTTCCCGTGTTCTCCGGCGATGTCTGGAACGTACCTTTCTAGAAGGACTGCCGAGAGATATAAAAGGTCGTCGTGACGCGGCACAGGGAGAGTTTTACCTAGTGTCATGCATCGAGACGTAACATGGTAAAGACAGTGAAAGAGTTCTAGTGCAGTGTAGTGTTGTTTAGTATTTAGTGTATTTTTGTATTGTAGCGTTTGTATCCATTAAAGCTTTATATTTATTAAGCTCCCAGACCCAACATAAAACTTTCCTACTCAGTTTCATTGAAACATAATATCATGTTCTTCACAGGTATCTGTATGGAAGGTTGGAAGTTTTCAACCATGCTTAGGCCTACGTGAACATCAATTTTATTGGTTGGACATGTAAATACTGTATTAATTATGTAATAATCTTTCTTTTTTCTTTTCGATAAGTTGGAATTGACTTTGTTTTTCGGCACTGTTTCTTCATGCATTGTAAACAATTCATTAAACTGAATGTCAAAATTTTCTTCCACTGCACTACAGATATTGTTCAAATGAAGTTAAAAATCGCACTAATCACGTACTATTTTATACATATACGTACGTACATATCATACACGAGTATTTTCCAGAGGGGGAGTATTATAGGGTAATTACAGTTTATTATTAATATCAATCCAGCTGTTATGAGTTTTATCAAATCCTAGCCATTTTACATACACTTTTTTCCCTTTTCTACGTAATACTTTTTTCACTAGATAAACGTCGGGATATTTGGTTTTTTGCAGATAACATTCATAGAACGCACTTTTAATTGGCCTACGACTCTAATCCTCTAATAAATAGGTTGTAGGGTTGGTTAATTGCACTTTAACAATCTTAAATAATTCAGTAATCCAATTTGGCAAATAGTCTTTTTCAAACACATGTTTTATCTTGCTTATGCGCACGAAATCTCTAATAGCAAATTTCTTTGGAGTCGTATGAAGTTTAATATGATTATACGATGTCGACAGTATTGCTTTTTCGTTTCTTTTGTTAACATCAATCGGTCTTATTTTAGTTGTTGAATGTTTTTTCTCATTGTAACTTTTCACAATTTCTGGCAATACACCAATCCATTTATAACTGCCCTTTAAACTAAAATATTTGTACAATTTTTCTTTTATTGTACGAATATAGCGTTCAGCAATGGTTGCTTTCGTAGGACTGAAAGTACTATAATGATTAATACCATATTTTTTCATCAGATTCTGAAAATGGCATCCATAAAACTCTTTTCCTTGGTCGGTATTAAGATTTTTTGGTGATCTATTTGTATCTTTCAGAACTTTAGAAAAGGCTTGAGTAACTTCATCATTAGATTTTTATTTGAGAGCTTCAACCCAAACATACTTTGAGAAACAATCAATAATAAGAAAATATTTAAATTTCTTGTTTTCCTTTATGTGCATGTCCGTTTGTGCAAAATCAGCTTTCCACAAATCATTTATTCCCTTAATGATAGTACGTCGTCTTGGAAATTTGTTTCTAATAGGTTTATATAACTTATTAACAATTTGAATTTTTTCTTTAGACGTGTCGACGACAACCTTAGACTGTTCTCCGCAAACTTGCTATTACCTCTCGAAGTTGAATTAACTCGATTTCTTGTGCGTTCAATTTATTTCATATGTCATTTAGTTCGCTATCTAAGGATTTGATCACAAATATAAAAGGAGATTTATCGGCTGCTGCTTTATCTTCAGGCTTTAGGTGTATATACTTGCCTTTTATTGAATGAAGTGTGAATATTAACTCGTTTTTAATGTTATCTTTTTGGACATTCATTATATTCTGTAGAGATTTAATTTGAGCATCTATATACAGTACGGACGTTAAAAGTCGCCCCCCCCCTCCTACTTTTTTTTGAACAGAACAAGATATCGACTTGGGGTCAATTGCGTTCGATTTAAAGTCACATCTACTACATTCCGATGAACAAATGATATGTGTCACGTGAACACACTCGGAGAGCACGCTGTTAACGCAATTTTTTTAAACGGAAAGAGGAGTCATGTGACATGCCGTTTTAAAGGGAATTTGATTTCCTTTTCAGCAAACTACTTTTTATTAAAATCGGTTCAGCAGTTCAAAAATAAAATACGAAAACTTATTAAAGAAAAACTTTTATTGAAAAAAGTAAAGATTATTTCAATGAGTGTTCGAAATGTTCACCTTGTACTCCTTGGCAATAAAACAATCTATTCTCAAATTCAGCCCTCGCATTCTGAAAAATTTCTGGAGAAACATTGGCACGCACGTCTCTAATTCTATCAATAAGTTCATCGATATTTTGTGGTTTAAGTCGAGTAAACCTTGGACTTCAGTAACCCCACAGAAAGAAATACATTGATGTTAAATCTGGAGAACGGGCAGGCCATTCTCAAGGTCCGCGTCTGCCAATCCATTTTCCGGGATGATTATCGTCCAGCCATTGCCTGACCGGTCTGTACAAATGTGGAGGAGCTCCATCGTGTTGGAAGGTCGTTTCTATTTGAAATTCATCAAGATTGTCTTGAACTATTTGCAGAATTTTTGGATTAAGTTGCATCTGCAGCATATCCAGATACAGAGGACCGGTCAAATTTTCCCACAAAAGTATTGGACCGATGATGTGGTCACCTAATATACCAGCCCAAACATTGACCCTCTGGGAATATTGCGTATGACCTTCACGAAAGACGTGCGGATTTACAGCGGACCAATATCTGACATTTTGCCTGTTTACGATGCCATTTAAAAAAGAAGTGCTTTCGTCGCTGAAACAAATTAATTTAACATACCCTGGATTTTCAGTTATTAGGTTGGTGAGTGTTTCCGAAAATTGCAAACGTCTATCGGAATCATCTTCGGTCAATTGATGGAAAATGATTAGTTTGTATGGATGGAATTTTGACTTCTTTAGGTACTTTTTAACAGTCGTTGTAGATACACCACAATCCAACGCTATACTCACTGTTGATTGCTGGGGTTCACTAACTACTGATTCAACAATATCCAGCTGCTGGTCTTCGCAGAGTGCTTTGTGCCCCGATCCTTTTTGTCTCATAACACAACCAGTTCTTTGAAACTTTGAGACCAATTTTCGATAGTATTTTCAACAGATAGGATTATCCGGAAACTTTCCATTAGAAATCCTCTCTGTTTCATGAAAATTACGACCAACTTCTCCAAAAATCAGAATAGCTTCGCATTTCTCTTCTAAAGGACGACTACGAACCATTTTCGAATTTTAGCAATAAAATAATATTGAAAATTTTAAATGAACGCTGTTCAAATGTGCACAAAATAAAAATGTACTGATTTATTTTCTCGAGTTTTAACATGTTCGTGGGTTCTTAAATTGTTGTTAATTTTTATAATTTATTATTATTATTGTTAGTGTAAAAATCATGCATTCCAAATGAATATTTTTGATAAGAACTTAGAAACTTGTTCAATTCTGCTAAATAACGAAATTTATTTATCGACATAAATGTCCAAAATTTAAGTCGAAATCATTTATTGTTTTCTCTCCAACCGCTGAAACGATTTTAATAAAAAGTAATTCGCTGAAAAGGAAATCAAATTCCCTTTAAAACGGTATATCACGTGACCCCCTTTCACTTAAAAATTGCGTTGACAGCGCTCTCTCCGAAGATGTTCACGTGATACATGTCATTTCTTCACCGGAATGTAAGTAGTAGATGTGACCCTAAATCGAACACAATTGACCCCAAGTCGATATCTTGTTCCGTTCAGAAAAAAGAAGGGAGGGTGGGAACTTTTAACGTCCGCACTATAGTACATAGTATATATCCACTATAGATTGATTGTGATTGGTGTTGCGAAAATATTTGAACGTTTTAAGGAAAAAAATGAAAAAAAAACACTTTGAACAATTATTATCTAAAACAGATGCATTTTTTTATTAATCATCTCTAATTATCGTTATTATTATTCTTAGGTATTAATGTGCTAAATTTGTAGATTATTTATAGGGTTATTCACGCTATACGGCGCGGAATATTGTGGCTAAAATACAAGGCTTTCAAAAGGTTTCACTTTAAGGCTATATGTGGATCTATTATGGCTACTTTTTAAAATTATTTTCATATTATACAGGGTGTCCTAAAAGTCCTAAAAGTATCAAAGTTGTGTTTTTTTAAATGGAACCCTCTGTATATTATTACATTTTTGGATTCTCCGATCAAAATAAGTGTCTGTTTTAATAAGGTTTACTATACCTAAAACTTAAGGCTTTTAAAATAATTTGAATTTTATCAAAATTTGACCTAGTTTTTATGTTTTAAATAATATTTTTTCCACGGCAACTTTGATTTGAAAACGAAAGTTTTAAACGTGTCCATAGGACACATGGCTAGAACAAATGTATGACATATATATATATTTGGAATCAGGGAGGCGAGCAGATTCCAAAAAAGTATAAATATACAGAGTGTTCCATTAAAAAAAACACAACTTGCCATTTTTTGACAGCTTTACGAAGCTCGTTCGTTTCAGCCGATGACGGATTCTAATAATTCACAATAAAAACTAAAACATTTGTCTTAACTATTTTTTTCTATTTCTAAAAATAAAGATTTTAGGGTTGAGGAAAAATATGGGGAATAACCCTGTATGTACATACACATACAGTGGTGTGCAAAACAATAGCAGCGTAACTGCAGTTTTGCAGAGGGTTAATATCAACTTAGGTAATGCTTTTTAACTGATTAAATAAGTTAAAAAGTAAAACTTAAGAGGTTTTTGGAATTAGCATTTTAACACGTTCACTCTGCAAATGGCAAGGTCAATGTGAATAACTTACAAGTGGCGAGAGAATCATTATCATGGATAAGAGGTGGTGAGTTGAGTGAGTATCCAACATAGCTCGAGATATGCAGATAAAGAAAAAAATCGTTATGTAATGTACCCCAGGTTACGCCTATGTGTTTTCCTCTTACATTACTTGTATTACTTTCTCATGGACATCCAATGGCAATGTTACAACCTAATTAGAATGTACATTTATTTAGAAACAATTTCTTTATCTGATATTGCTAAATCATCAAAATTGTAATTAATTGAAACCAAAGGTCTCAGTACTGTTTAAAGTTCAAACTACCCTTATCATGTACTTTAACAACATCATATACTTTAACAATGTACTTTAACCCTCCATTAGTCGCTATGGGTCTGACAGACCCATAGTGTTTTTATTTGCTAATTGTTGGAAAACTATTGGAGCCACATTATTGTCGCTTCGTGACATCTCAAAGGGATATTTTAAGAATAGTTTACATTAGTTTTATACCCTGGTAAGTGTTTTATTGCGCTATAAATTCTTGAGATGTGTTGATCGGCGCCGTCTTGGGGGTGCCATACCCATTTCTACTAGCCGCGTTACAGTTGTACGAAGTCCTTTGGTCGAGAGTTCTTTGTTTTGTTCGCTTATTTTAGTTAAATTTGTGTTAGTGTTTACAAAGATGGACAAAAAACGTTTCAATTTGAATAGCACTGATGATATTGAAGAACTAAATCGTCTGGTGTTTGAAGAAATGGAGAAAAGCGTAACCATTGCCGACGAAAATTTTGACGAATCAGATGATTCAGAAATGGAAGATTATGTTGAAGAGAGGCTTGTAGATTCTGATACTGATCACGAAATTGACAGTCGAGAAGAAGGTGATGAAGAGGATTCTGACTGCGACGCTGATTATTATTCTGGTAAGTCAATATTTTATTGTAACAAGTTCGGTAACTCATCAAAAGACATTTAGCTAGAGACGGTACAAAGTGGAGAAAAAGAGCTTGGAAACAGACTCAAACACGACTCCATAACGTTTTGGTAAATTTGCCTGGCGTCGTCGGAACACAAGCAAAATGTGCCAACACTGAACTGGATTGTTGGAAGCTATTTTTTGACAATAACATACTTGCTATTATTGTCGAAAACACCTATATATATATCGACAGTATACGGAAAAAATTTGTAAGGGAACGAAATTGTAAACCAACCGATGTAATAGAAATGCAAGCTTTTTTTGCATTATTATATCTAGCAGGAGTATTCCGTGGAAATCATCAAAACATTTTGGATTTTTGGGCAAGTGATGGGCTAGGAATTGACCTTTTTAGAATGACTATATCAGAAAGACCATTTCGTTTTCTTATAAGGAGCATTCGATTCGATGATAGATCTACACGAAGACAAAGGAAAGAAACTGACAAACTGGCAGCCATACGACAAATATTCACCCTATTCAACGAAAATTGCAAATCACATTATGTTCTCGGTCAAAATGTAACTGTAGATGAAATGCTTCCTGCTTTTCGTGGACGTTGCGGCTTTCGACAGTATATACCGTCAAAACCTTCAAAATATGGTATAAAAATTTTTAGTTTATGCGATGCAAAACTATTTTATATCGCATTTATGGAGATATATTGCGGTCTACAACCAGAAGGACCGTTCAGAACAGATAATTCTTCCGAAAAAGTTGTCTTAAGACTTGCTGAATCAATTTATGGTAGTGGAAGAAACATTACGGCAGACAATTGGTTCACGAGCCTGAAGCTAGTGAAAGCACTTGAAGAAAAAAAGCTATCGACACGAAAAAACAGAAGAGAATTACCGCCGAATTTTATTACACCAAAAAGTCGCCTACAATATAGCAGTGTGTTTGGTTTTTCCAAAAACGAAACTCTTGTTCCTTATTGTCCAAAGAGAGGTAGAATAGTTGTGTTGCTATCAAATCTACATGTTTCCTGTGAAGAAGTGGCCGATGACACTACGAAAAAACCCGAAATAATAGATTTTTACAATAGTACTAAATCGGGTGTGGATATTGCAGATAAACTCTGCGCCACATATGATGTAGCCAGATCTACCAAAAGGTGGCCAATGGTAATTTTCTATCACATGTTGAATGTGGCAGCGATTAACTCACGACTAATTTTTTTGGGGAATGGAAATGAGTATATTTTTCGGCGGGAATATATAAAAAAATTAGTTTTTAGTTTGTTGAAAGAACAACTAGAAAGAAGGTCACAAACTCCAAATTTGCCACCCGAATTAAAAATGTCATTAGCAAAATATAGGCCCGAAACGTCAGCTAGAGAGGAACAACCTCAAGCTGCCACACTAACAAGAAAAAGAAAACGATGTGAACCGTGCTATAAAGAAACGCAAAAAGATGCAAAGACAAAGTATGTGTGCGAAAAATGTAATGTCTATTTGTGTTTGAGTCGACACGTAAGAACAATTTGTCAAAATTGTTTAGAAGAAGAAATCATAATACAAACAGAAGATAGTGAGTAATTTTCGTTTTTTTTAAGCAATATAATTTTAAAAAAAGTACCTAAATAAATTTTAACTAGTTAAAACTGTTTTTTATTTTTTTAAATTTATTTAAATATAGTTGTAAATTATGCTTTTTAAAGCACTGTGTATATCACAAACACGGAAGTTATCGTTGATCATTAGATTGTATTTTAAACGCATTACAATTACAAAAAATAAGATATTTATTAACACGGGTCTCTCAGACCCATAGCGACTAAGGACGTCTCATCAGCTGACGCGCCTAACGGAGGGTTAACAAAGTCCATATATGTATCATACCTATATACAGGGTGGTCCACTTTTTTGTAGCAGGACTTGAACAATCAATAGAAAAACTTATTTTAAGAAGAAAATGTTATATAAACATAGGCCCATAAACACTTCGTTTTAAAGATACCGGGTGTTGAAAACTTAAGAAAAAGTTAAATTATTTATATGTCAGAGTAACTTGAGAGGTATTCTCCATTTTTTTGTATTTGGTATATCGCTTTTTTTATTAACAGGGAAAAGAAAGATAGAAGAAACAGACAAACCAGTTCACTATTCCACGACCGCTCTTATTCCCATCAATTTATTAACTGCCTGTTTTTTGTCCCTGTCGTCTTAACTTTCCCAGTTCTAGTGAGTCCTTCAGAACCGTGGGAAAAGTACCTGCTAGTCCCTATTACAACGGAATCAATAGTTTAGTGTCACCCAAATAATTAGCACACATGGCCACTTAAGCGCGCCGTGGCAATAGTGACCTCGTTCGACAGTGCTTTGTCTTCAGATGGCCCTGTCAGCCTGCCCTTCATCTTATTGTCTATCCTAATGTTACTTTTACACATCTTAAAAACTAATAAATCTCCGACATATATATGTATAATAATACTCTAACCTTTGGAGATATTTAAACCAAATTTGGTGTACACTATCACATTGTATGCTGCCATATTCTGTAATAATATCACGGCCCATGAGCAACCAGTGCCGGAGTTGTGGGGTTTTACTACCATAAATTTCAATAAATTACTAATACACTCCTGTCTAAAGTCAAATTTCATTTTTTTCCCTAGATGAGTAATTCATTCTCTACAAAAAATGTCTCTTGACATTTTTTCGTATCTGGCTCAGTTGCGTAACAACTTTGCATTTTTTATTAAATAGAACATAATTTTAATTAAAGACATTGCTTAAATAATCGGTTAACTAATTCACTTAATTTAAAGTAGGTGTTCAAAATATGAACCATTTTGTTTCACACATAATTCACACCGACGTCTAATGGATCGAAGAACAATAATTAAATTAAGGCTTCTCAATTCAGTACACGCATTTCTAATGCGGCCAATAAGTTCTTCTCTTTTTTTCACAGGAGTTGCATACACTTTTTTTTTAAAATCCTCAAACAAAAAAGTCTAACGGGATTAGGTCGGGGGAACGTGAAGGCCAAGCGACAGACCCACTTCGTCCAATCCATCTTCCCGGAACGTTATGGTCCAACCAGTTCCTTACAGTTCTATGAATATGAATTGGACAACCATCAAGTTTGAATTAACCTATTAATCTCAAATTCAGCGGAACCTTTTATAGTCCGTGGCCGTGTTTTCTAGAAGGGCCTAACCCTTCTCGAATTCGCCGGACAATGCGGGAAGATCCACGTACCGTCTAGGTAGTGGTGGAGAGAGAGAGAGTTAGAGTCGCGCGAGTGCAGTGAGCGAGAAAGCGCGAGACTCACACCCAGTAACAGTCCCAACAAAATTTACACTACATTTTTACAAAATCTCAATTATTACAAAATCCTTAAGGTTTAGGGTAGGTAAACCTTAATCTAACTTACATTTATTTTTCCCAAGGAATCTAAAACGGGACTAATATATTGAGTGTTCCATTCAAAAAAACATAACTTTGATATTTTTCACTTATTTACAACCCCTTGTATAAAAGTAAAATAATTTTAGAATGTACATATCTCTATATGAGTTCTACACATCGCAAAAAAGAAAAATTCGAAATATTAAATACTTTAGCCGCAATATTCCGTGTAGCATGACGTGAATAACCCTGTATAGGAGAGGTCTACACAGAAAAATCAGAACTAGTAAAAACGTTTTCGATACGTCTTCTCAGACACTCACATTTACATCAAAAAGGTCTTTGCTCCTCATTTTCGCTCTTGTTTCAAGAAGTTAATAAAGTGTCATATTTATGCCTCGTGTATAGTTATTCCAACCCGGCACACTACAGAAATATCCTTGCCTGTGTGGCTTCATTAACCTTAGGGTTGGCATTTCAGTATTGGACAAAGTACCTAATAGTGATTATTATTCTTTGGTTAATCCAGATGAAATGATTCTGAAGCAAGCCTTGACCTACATTACTGTATGAAAATTATTATACAAAAACAACACTCTCTATGGTCTATACGTGCTGGTGTCCTTGTCATGCATATTATTTAAGAACTTACTTAATCCGAGAATAGTGAGGTGTGTAAAACCTCTAACAAGGGGAGAACGCGAGTTTGGGATCACAGATTTAAATGAAATTTTGGGAATATAGAGTACCCTACTAATATATACAATTTTTTAGTCATTGTACAAAGAAAAAATACAGAGTTCACATTTAAAACTAAAAAAAATTGTGAGTATCAAAGTACAGTGACTCGCATTAATATTCGGACACTATGGTATTTGTGGAAATATTAAGTTTTTTGCTAACTTATTATTAAGTAACAGTATTTATTGCATAACCATTAGTTACAACCATGTTTCTAGTATATGTAAATACATTTTTGATCTTTGAAATTAAATTATATACAAAGATACTATCGAACAAAGAAAACAAGGCATAATTTTACTGTCGCAAAAATATTCGGACACATACCAGGAACATAATATTTGTGAGGAAAATTAATATAAACAAATTAATACTTCGTATGATTGCCTTTATATTGTATAACTTGTTCTAGCCGTTTTGGCATGTTTTCAATTATTTTTTTTATGTAATCTTCAGGTATGCGATGCCATTCTTCAACTAATCGTTGTTTTAACTCGTTTTTGGAGTTGATTGGCTTACTATGGCCTTTGCGGTCTAAAAATTCCCATAGATTTTCTATGGGGTTGAGATCAGGTGATTGTGCAGGAGGATTTAATATTTTAGGACAATTATATAATAAATACTCTTGGACTAAACGCGACTTATGTTTTGGATCGTTGTCCTGGTAAAATTTAAAATTTTCGCGTATACCTAATTTTTCAGCACTTTTTAGTAAATTTTGTTTTAAAAGATCCAAGTACATAACTTTATTTAAATTTCCTTCAATAAATACTAATTCGCCTACTCCTGCAGCTGAGATGCAGCCCCAAACCATTATGCTCCCTCCGCCGTGTTTCATAGTAGGTCTGAGATTATTAATTTTTAGCTCTTCATTCTTTTTGCGCCATACCATTTTGCGACCATCGGATCCAAAAATGTTGAATTTTTTTTCGTCAGCAAATATAACGCTTTCCCAGTATGTTTTCTGTTTCACAACGAATTCATGAGCAAAGGCGAGACGTCTCTTGCGATTGACTTCCGATATGTATGGCTTTCTTCGGGCTACTCTTCCGTTGTACCCGTCTTTTTTAATAATCTCCGAATTGTGTCAGGATGCACTTTTTTGCTACTGTACTCTAGTGAATCAGCTGTCAATTTAGGAGCACTCAGTCCAAGGTTCATTTTAATTTGTTTAATAATTTTACGCCTTTCACGTTCATCAATAAGTTTCGGTCGTCCTTTTTGCGGAATTGATTCAATACGATCTTCTTGAACAAATCTTCTAATTATATCACCAACTGTACTTTTACTTACACTTAACAAATTATCGATTTCTCGATAAGATCTGCCTTTAGCGTGATGAAAAATAATTAATTGTCGTACGTCAAAAGAAATATTTTTGCCTTTTCGCCCCATAATATGAATTTTAGATTATTTGAAGATTTGGGCTGATTCGCACGGATCGGACGTATCGCTTGATAGCAGTGCCTAAACATAAACAAGCTTATCGCGTCGTGCGGTCGAGTTAAAAACCCAACCCGTAAAACGCATAGATATAAACGAGATATTCGCGCTCTCCTTCAAGGATCATGGACCCCGGGAGTTCCTTTGAATCCGAATCGGATCAGGGCTCTCGGGAGGGGCCTTTTCAGGTGCCTAGAGCGAAAAAACGTGGAAGGAAACCAAAATCCGCACCCACTACGTCAACCACTCCTCGAGTTGAAACGAAAAGACCAGCTCTCGAGAGACAAACCACTGCCGAAACCAATAATATGGATACAACATCAACACCAACAACCTCAGAAACAACACTAACATCACCTAAAACAAAAACAACAATTGAGGTCACGGGAAAAAAACCACTTATCAACAAATCACACACATTCACGGTGTACTTAAAGACAACAATCTCGAGACTGGAGTTCGCCCTCAGATGGGAGGAGCTGGTTCCGGGAAATCAAGACATAATTATCAAACTTGAAAAAACTTTCCGTATCAAAACAAATGATGAGAAAACAACAACAAACGGCCTGATGACGCTGACTAACAGCGGAACCGTGTCGTCATTCAATCTCACCTCTTCACCAAATTCCACCCTCAACACATCAAATTCAACGGCCAACCCCCTTTTAAGACCCACCTACTCAGCCGTTGTGACCGGAGTGGACCTCGAAATCAGCGATGACTTATTCCGCCAAAATCTAGAAAAAATTGGGTTGACCAAAATAAGATTCTGCAAAAGAATAATCTCACGTGCCAGAAACACCCCGACATATATGATTAGACTAATTACTGGAGACCTAGCAACATATGAGAAACTGATGAATGGTCGAATGGTCCAATTTCTGGGCCGTGTGTTCAGGGTGGTGGAGAGCAAACCGCCACCACCTGTGCCTGCCCCATGCGGCAAATGCAACCAATATTCACATCGTACCGAAGACTGCAAGCAACCTATAAAGTGTACTAAATGTCAAGGCCCCCACTCAACCTCAACATGCAAATCTCCCCTGCCGCCAAAATGCATCGCTTGCAACTCAGAAGAACACGCAGCATGGAGCAGAAAGTGCCCGAAAAGACCAACCGCACCAATCGAGGGAATACCTAATGTGAAAATCAAGTGTATTAACAGAACAACAACCGAGGTGTCACAACCAATCAAAGAACAAAGCAGAATTCACTCTCCGTTAACCACACACGACTATATAATCAATAAGTACAAACATCAAATTAACAAATCAAATAACATCAACCGAGATGAACTCTTAAAGAAATTGAAAAAACAATTTATTGAGGACTTCAAAGTTGACACCTCGGTTGTGTTTTTCGGAAGTTATATGTATATTTTAATGCTTGATATCCTAGAACCTAACCGCAGCTCCCATACCGAACCACAGGAACAACTAAGACAGACCATCACAAATCTGTAGCCTTCACAATAATATACAGCAACATCAATGGACTGAACAACAAGAAACACTTAATATACAATTACATGGAACGCAACGACATTGACTGCTGTCTGTTTGTTGAAACCAAGACAAAGACTGGACAAAAACCACGCTACAGAGACTGGCAATATATATGTAGACACGGCAACATTATAAACAATGCTAGGGGAGGGGCAACCGTCCTAGCAAATCCCAAGATCAAACTTGGAAAGGCCAACCCACCAACACTTAACAACAGACTCAACGACTGCATCCACTTCACTATCCCTTTCTTAGACGACAAAATCCACATCTTCCTCGTATATATCCATCCCTTTTCACCAATCGAACAGACAATACTGACCAAGGCATGCCTCTATAAATATTCAATTGTCATTGGAGACTTAAACATGAACAATAATAAAACCAGACAGCTTGAAACATTCCTCGGAAATTCTGACTTTGTGAAAGTTGAAACTCCACCAACGTTTTTAATGCCTGACAACCCGGACTCTACACCTGACGTTTTTCTACACACGAAAAACCTTGACATAAACATCAACAACGTGAAATTGACAAACGAGCTTGGGTCGGACCATCTAGGAATGACCTTTGAACTTGACATTGAGCAAACTCCACTGACTAACATAGAACCAAACAAAAAACTTAATCTACAGAGAACAGACTTAGACAAAGTAAAACAATTCATACACAATTTTATACAAACAGGCGATATAACCATTGAGACGATTCAACAACAACTAACGCAGGCTGTCGAAAAATACACACCACTGTTAAAAAAAAGCTTCCATCAGCACGCATTGCCGAGGTTCATTCTGAGGCTAATCAAACAGAAAAGAGACCTATACAGACAGTATACAATATTACAGGACAATGAACTAAAACGTACGTTAAACAAACTCAACAGAAATATCAAGGCTCTAATTTACGAATACAGACAGGACAAATGGCTGAAAGCTTGCCAAGAGATAGAAAACGACAGAGGCAAATCGTACTGGCAGAAAATAAAAAAACTGTCCCGATACAAATCGAATAATATCACAGCATACATCCACGAAAACGGACATCAACTGTACACAGACCAGCAAAAAGCTGACGCATTCGCCAGGCACTATCGGGGGACTTTCAGTAACTCAACCAACCCAAACTTTGACCAACAGACATGGGAAGAGATTAACGACTGGTACGACAATTACTTTGAGACAGTCCCAAACAACCTAAACAATCTAATTACTGACGCGGAATACGACGAAGGATTGACCCACCTCAAAAATACAGCACCAGGAAAGGACATGATAAAGAGCCAAATACTAAAAAACCTAACACCAGAATCCCATGATGTAATGCTGAGAGCTCTAAACCACCATATAACCAATAACACAATACCTGAATGTTGGAAAAGAGGCATAATTATACCGATCCCGAAAAACGGACAAGACAACTCACAAGTACAGAATTACCGACCTATTACGCTGCTTCCAGTCTTAAGTAAACTATTCGAAAACATCATAAAAAACAGACTTGACGAACATTTAGCACGACACATACCGATTTACCAATTCGGATTTAAGAAGAAGCAATCAACAATTCACCCTCTCTTTACCTTGACGAACAATATACAGACCACACAACTAAACAACAACAAATCAGCTTGCTTATTTATGGACATCAATAAGGCTTTTGATAGTGTTTGGCATAAAGGACTCTTATACAAACTACATCGACTCAACACACCGAAATACTTAGTTCACATAGTAAAAAATTTACTTGACGATAGACTACTTGAAGTTCGAATTGACAACACGCTCTCATTCCCGTTCTCCCCACAGCAAGGCCTGCCCCAGGGCTCGCCCCTCTCCCCTTTACTTTACAACGTATATTGCCACGACATCTATAACCACAACCTACTGAACAAAAACGACATAGACTTAACGGCCTACATATTACAATATGCGGACGACACGGCGCTGGTAGTACATGACAAAACGACAAGGAAAGCCGTGGATCGATTGCAGATACTGATGGACGACACTATGACCTGGTTTTATAAGTGGAGGCTAACACCGAATTCCGCTAAGAACCAGCTTTTACTGACAAATCACAGAATTAAAGAAAACTCCCCGACACTTACAGCAGACGGACATACAATTCACCCCACTAACGACGTAAAATACCTGGGCGTAACTATAGACCACAAATTGAAATTTAACAAACATGCACAAAACATAAGGACAGAAATAACGAGACGAACAAAACACTTCCGAGCACTGACATACAAAAATAAGGGAGTCAGCACGAAGACAGCGACAAGAATTTACAAATCGATATGCAGACCCCTTTTAGACTACGGACATATAGTGAGAGCAAACGCTACCGAAAAAACCAAAAGACATATACAGACAACAGAACAAATCGCTCTGAGACTCATCACTAAAATAAGACATCCTGACAATCCTTTGCACAACCCCTCCATACAATTACTATACGAGCGTACGAACATGACAAAAATAACGGACAGACTATCACAAATACAGACAAAATGGAAAAACAACCGACACAACTGGACAATACTTAATCCACTTTGCCTCAGACGACAAACACGACAGTCCCACTTTCTCTCCCCTCCTAATACGTTACACGAAGAACTGAGCGAAGATATACAGTAACGATTTTTTTTTTTTTTTTTTTTTTTCTTTCTTTTCTTTTTTTTGTCTTCTTTGCATCTCCAATGTATACCGTTCTGACCACTCTCTGTGTAGACCTAGGCACCTGATTATGTAACAAGGGCAGAAAGACCAATATGGTCGATAGCCTATTTCGATGAAATGAAGATTATATATATATATATATATATGAATTTTAGTAAGTTATAAGTTTGCCTTCAACGCTAACTTCTAACCTGAACTAACAAGAAAATTGAGTCTTGGATGCATCTCTAATCTTTTACGATCATAAAAAAGTCTGTATACAGTGTTTTTCTATTATTTTTTACCTGCATTGCACCGCACCGCATTCCGTGTCCGAATATTTTTGCGACAGTAAAATTATGCCTTGTTTTTTTTGTTCGATAGTATCTTTGTATATAATTTAATTTCAAAGATCAAAAATGTATTTACATATACTAGAAACACGGTTGTAACTAATGATTACGCAATAAATACTGTTACTTAATAATGAGTTAGCAAAAAACTTAATATTTCCACAAATACCATAGTGTCCGAATATTAATGCGAGTCACTGTATATCGTTTATCATATGCACATCATGCAGAAAACATTTATATTTCAATTGTTTTTATGATAGATCTCATAATAAAGATTGTTCTAAGATAGCTATAACTGAATAATATAAAATAAATTTATATTCAATTTGCAATTCTATAAGCACTGTAAGTCTTATGGTTACGTAAATATTTTACGGTTTTCCTAAATAATGTGATTTTACCCGAACCTCAAAAGGTATTTATACAGTATACAAATATTTTTATAATTAAATAAAAAAATGTTTAACATATCAATTTCAAATCAATATATATTTTTAAGTAATTATTAATTATTCAAATATTTTACTGATAATTAAACATTAAAATGAAAAAAAAAATGCACGGAGGGAGAACTGAACCCACGAAGACGATGTAGCAGGCAATGACTTTACCCACCGCGTCACGACAATCGCGGCTGAACGTTACAAACACGTAAATATTTAAGACGCATACTTTTAATGCCTTTTTCTCTTGAATGATTGAATGTTATATTCCATCTTTTTACTCAGGTAACATATTAACAGGGTACTCTATATCCTCAAACTCGTGTCCTCCCCTTGTAAGTACTGATTTGAGAAAACGGCTCTAAAAGCGACAACGCAACGCGTTTATTTGATTTTTACATTTTTTATATTGAATGGAAGTGGAAAAAAGTTTAGGGTCATTTGTAGAAATAGAAATACGGCGAATATTTCATTTCATTTCTGTAACGTTTGCTGCGACGAAAACCACATCCCACGTGTAAGATTTTTTTTGATAAGTCTATTTAGCTGTTTTTAAAAAATACTACGCTCCTTCCTTCTTCTCATATTTCTATATAGTCAGCTGCACACAGTCGCGATATTAACTATTTGCCCACTAGCAGAATATTTAAAAAATTGGAATAAAATCCAAATTACATAATTAAATTTATATGAACTTTATTTCATAAACGAAAATGTATCATTTGTATCTCAAATATTCAAATAAAATTTTAACAATATCTTTGAAAAATAAGGAACAAGTTCTTAAAAACCAAATACCAAAAGAGAAAAATTATTCGGTCACTGTCATATTTATGCGAAATGTCTCAATTCAGTATCGTGTAGGATATCCTTTTGATTTTATAATTTCTCCCAACCTGTTAGGCGTTGACTCAACTAATTTTCTGACAACTTCCACTGAGATTTTTGCCCATTTTTCCAAACATCTGGCTTTAAGCTTCTCCTTATTAGATATTTAATGTTTCTTTACCCGTTCTTTCAGTTCTGACCGCAAATGTTTCATAGGATTTATATCCGGTGACTGAGGTAGCGTTTCCAACACTTTCGGTGTGTTATACAATGACCATTCCTTAACTATCCGAGTTTTTGTTTAGGGTTATTGTCCTATTAGAAAACATATTTATCTAAAATTCCCGTATCATTTGCACTTTTCTGTAAATTATTCTTAATGATGTCTAAATAGACAAAGCGGTTTATGATCCCGTCAATAAAATGAAGTCGATCCACCCTGTACCAAGACATGCACCCCCAGATAAGAACAGAACCACCTCCATGTTTCACTGTTGAAATTATATTTTTAGGTTTATAAGCTTTTCCTCGTTTTATGTACATCCAACCTTTTTTTGGCTTTCCGAATAGCTCAGTTTTAATCTCATCCGTAAATATAACGTTTCTCCAAAATTCTTTGAACAGATACATTTTGGCAAATTCCAGACGCTTCTTTCTGTTCACTTTATTAACGAATGGTTTTTTCGTACCTACTGGTGTCCTCAAACTATTGTTTCTTAATAATTTTCTTATTGTTGTAACATATACATCTAGTCCGTAATGATATTCAACACTTTTTGTCCAATCTGTGCTCGTAACTTTTGGATTTATTGTTACTTTTCTAATAATTTCTCATTTCATGTGTTCGGTCAAGCCACAGTTTTTTCCTTTTTCTGGTAATATTGCAGTTGTTTTCGATGTTTAAAATTTTTTTATAATAGTGTTTGGGTTAGGGGGTTCATTCCTCAATTGGCGCGAGTACCATCCTCGTAAATATTTTACAGGATTTCTGACTCGCGGACAATGAACTCGGGGGTACTTTATAATTCATTTATTGTACTATTGAACAATACACGAAAGTAACGCGCTTAACTAACTTAATAATTCACGCTCGGAGTGGTTGTTATAAGTCGGAAAAGGACACGCGAGGTAGCTGAGGAACTCACAGTGTCCTGGTCGTGATGTTGTTGCACTGAGAGATGATAGATGAGAGAGGGATTTCTATATTTCTAGGTCTTAATAGTAGAGCTAAAGGCTGGTACTCATAGGCGTACCCCTAACTTAGGAAGCAATTGTCGGCTTCCCAGCTACTCGTCGTGTTAACGCGTAACGTTCAGATGAATGCCGATTGGACTTTCTTTGGCCAGGCCGGCGGAGTGACACTTAAATTGGACTGACATTACAGCTCTGACAAAGAGCATTGCTGGAAATTCCAGTCATAAAGCAACCACCATCTGGGGATGATGGATGCTAACGCTGAGAATTCCTTGAATGCACGTGACTATCACTAAAATAACTTATAGAAAAAAGGACCCAGTAATATTCGGGAACTAAAACGAAATTACAAATACATAGGCGTAGCATCGGGTATCTTAATTGAGGAAATAATTCAATATGACTAACTACAGTCTTAACAATTTCTATTTCATTTTCTATTTTATATTTAGACATAACAGGCAAACAGGTTTCATTATTATTACTTATTACTTGATTTTTTAACAGCATTTTCAGTTCTAGCACTATAATTTAAACATCTTCTACAGAGATATTTTTTATATCTATCAATTTCTAATAGGTTATTTAATAATCGACTTAAACTTTTAATCCAACAATAATGATTTTGAAAATAAAGTTGTTTAGGCCAGGGGCTTCTTGAGATCCTGCCTAACAATAATGACTACCTCAATAGGCACCCACGTTGTAATCCACTTACTCTGGCATAGTTTCTTTAGAGAATCAAAGGACCAGATGGTCTACCGTCATTAATTGAAGGGGTTTCAAGGTTCTAAAGGTCAAAGAAACACCGTCGCTCCAATTAACACTAACTTTAATCACTATGATAGTTCTCGTATAGATTTACGAGAGCACAAAATACAAGAATTACGAATACAGAACTAAACACGAGTTAAACTAGATCTAACACAGAGACAATGAACAAGAGCCGCACTTAAGAGCGAATCGCGGATTGCACAAGATCTGGTACAGAGCGATAAAAATACAAAGTTCAGCACTGGATGTTTTATAGTCCACGGGTTTTTTAGGAAGAGAGTGATTCTTGAGTTTTTTTCTTCTTGGAACCACCAAGGGGACACCCCTTGGTCTTAGATTGGTGGGAGGGTTCTGCTTTTTAATCAATCGCATTCCCGTTGCCCCCTCGACTCCTTGGCTTTGTTTTACAAGAAGTGCAATTTCGAAATTACAAGATTTCTTATTGCTATTATTTTTGTCACGGACCAAATGTGCAATAACCCAAATGTCCGTTTTTTAATTACTGTGACTGCTGTTCGGCACGTAATATTAGGACGAAAAGCGACCTATTTTTATTAGTACCTAGTTGATAGGGTCCAATAAACTTTGAGATAATTTATGTTGGGTTTTTCCGAACAAAAGTAGATCAATATTTTTATCATATTCTTGTTTTTTATTGTGATATAATGGATAGAACGTAGTATCTTCATAACTGAATACTGTGATGTTCATTTTATTGTGTTTCAAATTTAAGAATATCTTGAATTTTAATTGGTAATTCAATTCCATTAAAATTTAATAAATCTTTGTATTTTAGTTTGAGATATTGTGCTCATCTTTGTGGATCTTTTTTTTTTGGTGTTTTTAATGCTCATGAAACTGAATATTGAAAACATTCATTATCTTTATTTTTTATATTGATACATGCTTTCTTATCTTCTATCCATTTTGGTAGTGCGATATATGAACTTCCACTTAACGGTTTATATTTGTTAATATTAATTCTTAAATTATCTATTCTGCTTAGAGCCCAGCCTGATCCTTTAGCTTCTAATTCATCACATCTGGATATAAATAAATCTCTTTGAACATCCCAGTAATTAATTAAATAATTTTCTCCTCTTATTATCACATTAGGTAGTTGAAACTTGTGTGTCATTTCTTGTTCTAAATTTTTAAAATCACATTTTTCAACTATAAATTAATTTTAATATTATTATGCATATCCGAAGCGTTTTTAATAAGATTATTCGCTTTATCTTAATTGAGTCCATATAGTAAGATATGTCAGTATTGCCTTCTTTATCGTTATGTTGATAGGTTAATAACCCACCTTTAAAAAACTAAACTCCGACTAAAATAAAATCAAGTTCAAGATATTTTGCTGTAGCCTAGTTTCTTTAATATACCTTCCATAAATATCACATTTGATCTGTTTTATTCTTTTTTTCTTTGAGGGTACTACTATATCTATATCATCAAATAAATCATTCAATTTCTTGTTTTCTTCTTCTTATTTTTATGTTTTTCATGTTGCCTGATGATCTGTTCTATCAGCTCAGCTTTTTTTTATCTTGTAATATATTGTATTTTTAGTTCTTTAGCAATATTATATAACTCTGATAGTTTAAGTTTATTTAATTAGTGTAATAGCATTTGATCTTTTCTAATACATTCACCACGTTCTTTGCATTTTTTCTTCACTATTCTTCCTTTCCTTGGTTCTGCTATTATATCCTGATCAAATGGGAAAATTTTATTTACTTTCTTATTTTTTTCTTTTCAAACTGTTTTATAATTTCTCCTATTAACTTATCTTTAGTATAACTCTTGACATATTTTATACCTATTTTTTAACAAAAGTATTTAAATCTTTTAATGCACATTCATTTACACGTTCCTCCATTTTAAAACAACCAAATTATTATAAAAAAAATTATTTCAATAAACACCTATTCCCTTTTTATGTAAATTTGATTGCAAGTGTCTTTGATAATGCGTTTTAGTAGAATATCTACCACATTCACATAGCAAACGCTTACAATTTGTATAGATTTTACATTATTCACATCTTCTATCAGGATTTTTGCACTTATAAAATTCATCTGGATATTTAAATACTAAACAAACAGAACACTGAATAGTATCCATTTATTTAGGAAGATATTTACAATAAACCTAATTTAGCTAAAGTTATAATTTTATTCTCATATTCTTTAAATTGAGCATTCATATTTCTAATCATAATTCTTTCAAATTCATTGGTTGCAGAATGTTTTGATCTGTATAGACCTTTCACTCTTCTTTGAAATTCAGCACATGCACTTAGGTCCTTCGGATACTCATTGATCTGGGTTGAAACCACTTGATTCATTTAAAATTGAATTAAATACCTTGACATTTTGTTGTATGAAAATATCACAATTATTTGCGTAGGCTATAAAATAAACTTAAATAATTGGTAATAATGTTGGCTATATTTAAATATTTAAATGGTAAGTAATCTCATTTAAATCTTAGAATTAATGATAGGGTAAAATTATCTCATTTTATTTTTCCATTGATAATATTTTTCCCTTCAGGAATATTAAGTATTTACATTTTTTTCAATATCTTTAAATGTTGGACCTTTTTTACTAGTTTTCATTTCTAATAATTCTTATTTGGAATATTCGAATCTTCTCAAAAATAGGTTTAAAATCATCTTGAAATTTTATGTCTTTTAAAGTTTTATTCATATATCTACTTATCTTCTTTTTGTCTTTTGTTTCTATTATCATCGTACTAAACATTTTATTCATTTCGCCTATACCACTTTCATCATTGTGTTTAGATGTTTGTTTTGTTATCATTTTTTTATATTACTGTTCTCTGGCTAATAATTTATCAATTATTTTTTAATTTCTAAAATTGGAGTATTTATATATTTCTTTAGTAATATGTGCGTTATTCAATGCTTTAAGAAATTTTATTATCACCTTTATATGAATCTGGGAGACCTTTTAGGTTTTTAACACCAGTATTAATAGTTTGAATATTATAACTCGATTCTTCGATTAATTCTTGTAATTCAGGTACATTGGTTATTAAATTATCAAATCCTATTAATTCAGTCTCACTGGGGGTAAATCATTTGATTTGTTTTTCCATTTAATTTGATTTATTTTTAAACATTACCACGCGATGTCATTCAACACAATACTTTACTATTCGCCACGGGACCATTCCTCAATACCATGCTATATTACTATAATTCGCTGCCTCAATACTATACAACACTTTACATTACAATTCAATACAACAGTACCTTACATTACGATTCATTACCCCACAGTACAATACTTTACAATGATTTAAAAAATAATTTAAATAAATAAAAAAACTGTCAAGGCCGATTACACCTGATGAATTTATTAAACTTTTAACATATTATAATTTTTTATCTAATTCTATAATTCCTTTTGTGAAAAATATAAAGTTAATCATAAAACTGTAGTAAAATATTTAAAAGTTAATAATATATCCTATAATCAAAAAGGAGTTGTTAATTTAGCACCCCGAAATAATTATAGACGATTTACTTTAAATTCATATATCTCCTCTGGAGCAAGCACAACGTGTGCAGTTAAAAAAACCTAAAATTATTTTTTAAAAAAGTTAAATTTCAAGAATCGTTGAAAAAAAGTCGATCATTAAGAGACTTGAATAATCTTTAATTAGTTTAAATATGTAATCAATTACATAATTACGATTTCTTATTTGTGTAATTTCGTTATTATTCTTTGGTACATTAATTTTAGTGTCTTGTGAAAAAGATTTGTAGCTATTCTTTAATATTTGTAAATCAGATTGCTGCCTCTTTGATGGTTTAAATATTCTATTACCACTTATCTTCTTTTTCTTTCATTTTTAATTTATATCAATTAGCCTATTTATAGAACTTGATCATTCAGATTTAGTGCATTTTAGCACTTGTTCTTTCAGAATTATTTATATATATATTTTTTATATTTAGAATTATTAATATTTATTTTTACTCGTAGGTAATATTTTTATTCTCAATTGTTCCCGATTGTTCCCAAATGTTTCCATTTGTTCTCAAGTTACGTGTATTCTTAATGGACATTGTGTTAAGCTAGCATTACTTGGTAAATAAGTAATATCAACTCAGAACTGCGTTAGTACCATTTGGTCTTCAGGAGTTCAGTAAAGTTCATATAGATACCTAATATTTTAACAATAAATAATAATAAACTTACTTTTAAAACAGCATATAGATATAATGAATGAATTGGTTGAGAAATTGGACACTCTAGAATCTTCTGTTGAACAGAAAAATCAATTTAAAGCAATGTTTGTTTCATTATTTTCCAAATTGTGTACTTACATTATTTGAAATCAGTTTAAAGTAGTATTCAATTAATACGTTTCTTAACCAGTGGACATTACAATAACAGTAGGCCTATGGAGTAAAATGTTAAAGTTAAAGAATCTTGAATTACCAATTTAAATTATTGCATGAATACGGTTATTGGTTTGTCGCATACAAAGGGGAAATGCTGACTGATTTGTCTGTTTTCATATTTTGTAGATGCTGCCTGCATAGGGAGGAATTGTGTCAACTTTATAGGCAGCGTCGGAAGAACAAAATTTTGGGGATGGTTCATTTCAACGTGTATGCTAACATTGGGCAGGGTTATTATGCCATGGATGTAGAAGTTACTAACAATAAAGTGATGATCTTATCTTAAGCTCCAGAGTTGATAGATCTGTTGTTGACCCAAAGTCGTATCATTACTTATAATGATAAGGTTGGTGTTAATACTGTGCTATTAGAATGAACTTTTCTCCAAATACCGAGACTCACTCTGCAATTTGCAAATCCTGCAACCAAAGAACAGTTTGTTGCCCAAATTTCTGAAGTAATAACGAGCAGGTAAGAAATTATTGTTACATTTTATGGAGTTGAGAATTTCTGTACTAATTCAATTGTTCATTTTGTTTTTATAGTGATTCAGGAAGAAGTTCCTGTGCCAATTCAGTGGAATCTACAGCAACACCTTAAGATGGAAGCCTCAGACTATTAGAAACCACATTTAACTATTCATAAAACATTTCGAAAAAAATTTGTATCCTTCATTTTTTCCTGTTCTTTCATCCTTATCAAGTCTTTGTAAATGAAGAAAATACACTGCGTGACATAGAAAAGAGAACATCTCGTAAAAATGGCTTGATTTGAATAATTTTTGGTAGGCATGTTTCTAACGCTAAAATAAATACTTCATTAAAAAATCGAAAAAATTAATTTTCAAAAATAAAAAAAAAATTAATAATTGGTCGGTCTTCCGCGGTGTCTTATACATTCCTGTACACGTCTAAGTATGGATCTATTGAGGTGATTGATGTCCCCTTGGGGGATCGCATTCCAGGCTAACTGGACAGCATGACACAGTGCCGCTAGGGTTTGTGGAGGATGGGGTAAATTATGCAACCTTCTACCTACAATATCCCATACATGTTCAATCGGTGAGAGATCTGGAGATCGAGGTGCCCAAGATAGCAAATTGATTGCATTTTGTTCAAAGAAGTCCATAGTCACTCTAGTCACATGTGGCCGTGCATTGTCCGTGCATTGCTGGAAAACTGGATTAACAAAAGTTTCCAGTTAATGCACGAGATGGGGTTTCAAGACTTCTTGGATGTATCGTTGGGCTGTCATACTGCCTCTAATGAAAAGTAAAGGTGACCTGCTACCATATGCAACAGCACCCCAAACCATTACTCCAACGGTCTGATGGACATGCCTCTTTATTGTAAACTAAGGATTCCATCTTTCACCTCGTCTTCTACTTATTCTTGTCCGACCATCATGCATACCCAAACAGAATCTGAATTCGTCACTAAACACGATATTATCCCATTCCAGATTCCACTGTATCCGTTCTCTATACCACTGCAGTCGATTTTGACGATGATTTAAGGTGAGGGATAAACAAGATAGGGACAGTAGGAAATCAGTCCAAAACTTCTTACACGGCGATAAATGATTCGAATTCCAATGGGTCTTCCATATTCAGAAAATCACTGATTCGCCAGTGTTCTTGACGAGACGAACCTATCTCTTAGAGCTATAATTCGAAGACGGCGATCTTGGCATTCTGTAGTTCTTCAGGATCGTCCAGTATCTGTCCTTCTACCTGTTTGCCCTTCTTGGAACCATGTCTGACAACATCTCACTATCTGAGATCGATATCACAAACGGTTCGTGAGGTATTGTCAATAAATTGAAAATAAACCTGTTTTTTGATACCCTGTATCTCGAAAATGGTGCGTTTGCGGACCCATGTTAATAGGGACTTTTTTCTTATAATGGGCCAAGGAATCACACCCTTCATTCCTAAATCCCTTATTTTTAAACGCCTTGTATAAACCATTCTCTACTGATAAAATACAAAAAAACATAAAGTAATCTCCGTTGTTCTATCTTTCCTAATGTGTTTCCCATAAACTGTACTCAATACGTTTATTACTATAAGTAACGTTAATTTATAGGGATCCTCTCCTTGTTTCTTCTAAAAGGTTCTCTTAGTTTCCTCTAAAATTTATATTCCTCCTTACACTTATTGTTGAAATCAACAATGATCCTTACTTGGTTAATAAAGAAAAATACTTAAATAATATACTGGGAAAATTATCTCTTCTCTTATATGGCTAACTGAATTACCTTCCTTTTTTGTGTGTAGTAAATGACGACGTTGCATTCCTGTTTATCCTCCCCTGTATCTTTCCTCTTCTTGTGCATCCACCACCATTCGGCCAAATTTGTCTATTTTGGATGGAAACAGAACTAAATGGATGAAAACGTGCCAAAATGTCTAAAACGGGCAGAAACGAGCGAAATCGGTCAGAAACGATCGTTTCATCAAGGAAATTGTTCAAATCGGCCAAATTTGTCTATTTTGGATGGAAACAGAACCAAATGGATGAAAACGTGCCAAAATTACTAAAACAGGCAGAAAAGAGCGAAATTGGTCAGAAACGATCGTTTCATCAAGGAATTTGCTCAAATCGGCCGATTTGGCTTATTTCGGCCAAATCTGTCTATTTTGGATGGAAACAGAACTAAATGGATGAAAACGTGCCAAAATGTCTAAAACGGGCAGAAACGAGCGAAATCGGTCAGAAACGATCATTTCATCAAGGAAATTGTTCAAATCGGCCAAATTTGTCTATTTTGGATGGAAGCAGAACCAAATGGATGAAAACGTGCCAAAATGACTAAAACAGGCAGAAAAGAGCGAAATCGGTCAGAAACGATCGTTTCATCAAGGAATTTGCTCAAATCGGCCGATTTGGCTATTTCGACCAAATCTGTCCATCTTGGATTCAAATTGCACCAAATGGATGAAAACGTGCCAAAATGACTAAAACGGGCAGAAACGAGCGAATTCGGTCAGAAACGATCGTTTTATCAAGGAATTTGCTCAAATCGGCCAAATCTGTCTATTTTGGATGGAAACAGAACCAAATGGATGAAAACGTGCCAAAATGACTAAAACGGACAGAAACGAGCGATATCGGTCAGAAACGATCGTTTCATCAAGGAATTTGCTCAAATCGGCCGATTTGGCTTATTTCGGCCAAATCTGTCTAATTTGGATGGAAACAGAACTAAATGGATGAAAACGTGCTAAAATGTCTAAAACGGGCAGAAACGAGCGAAATCGGTCAGAAACGATCATTTCATCAAGGAAATTGTTCAAATCGGCCAAATTTGTCTATTTTGGATGGAAATAGAACCAAATGGATGAAAACGTGCCAAAATGACTAAAACAGGCAGAAAAGAGCGAAATCGGTCAGAAACGATCGTTTCATCAAGGAATTTGCTCAAATCGGCCGATTTGGCTTATTTCGGCCAAATCTGTCTATTTTGGATGGAAACAGAACTAAATGGATGAAAACGTGCCAAAATGTCTAAAACGGGCAGAAACGAGCGAAATCGGTCAGAAACGATCGTTTCATCAAGGAAATTGTTCAAATCGGCCAAATTTGTCTATTTTGGATGGAAGCAGAACCAAATGGATGAAAACGTGCCAAAATGACTAAAACAGGCAGAAAAGAGCGAAATCGGTCAGAAACGATCGTTTCATCAAGGAATTTGCTCAAATCGGCCGATTTGGCTATTTCGACCAAATCTGTCCATCTTGGATTCAAATTGCACCAAATGGATGAAAACGTGCCAAAATTACTAAAACGGGCAGAAACGAGCGAATTCGGTCAGAAACGATCGTTTCATCAAGGAAATTGCTCAAATCGGCCAAATCTGTCCATCTTGGATTCAAATTGCACCAAATGGATGAAAACGTGCCAAAATGACTAAAACGGACAGAAACGAGCGAATTCGGTCAGAAACGATCGTTTTATCAAGGAATTTGCTCAAATCGGCCAAATCTGTCTATTTTGGATGGAAACAGAACCAAATGGATGAAAACGTGCCAAAATGACTAAAACGGACAGAAACGAGCGATATCGGTCAGAAACGATCGTTTCATCAAGGAATTTGCTCAAATCGGCCGATTTGGCTTATTTCGACCAAATCTGTCCATCTTGGATTCAAATTGCACCAAATGGTTGAAAACGTGCCAAAATGACTAAAACAGGCAGAAACGAGCGAAATCGGTCAGAAACGATCGTTTCATCAAGGAAATTGCCCAAATCGGCCAAATTTGTCTATTTTGGATGGAAACAAAACCAAATGGATGAAAACGTGCCAAAATGACTAAAACAACCTGTTGCTGGCATACCTATTAAAGAAGTCGCAGTAAACTACGGCGCCAACCAAGTAATTATATCCCGTGTTTACCATTCACCAGCCAAACCAAAACAAATAATGTTATTCGGTAAAAAGAAACGATTTATCTTGCAAGTATCTGAAAATAATTTGGAATATGATATAATGAAATTTATTAAGGAATACGTAGACCCTCAGAAACTATACTCATTATATTTTGAAGACCCAGATTTATATCCCGAGTTCAGCAAAGTCATCACAAAAAACTTCAAACATCCTTCGTTGAATCTTAAACGTTGTATGATCAAACTAATCGATGTCACCGAAAACAGCGAAGTACAGGAATTGATTCAGGCCTACCACGAAGGCAAAACGAATCATAGAGGAATAGAGGAAACCGAACAACGAATCAAAACCAAGTATTACTGGCCTAATATCAAAGACTCAATTCAAATGTATATCAACCAATGCGAGATTTGCCAACGTAGCAAGTATGCCCGGAACCCAATAAAAATAAAAATGAACATAACTCCGACCGCTAGTAAACCATTTGAGATTTTACATTTGGACACATATACATTAGAACAAACGAAATTTTTAACAATAATCGACAGCTTTTCTAAATACGCCCAGGCCTACCCACTAAATTCAATGACAGCACCGGAAATCGCCGACAATCTAATTACCTTTTTCTCTCACCATGGAATTCCCAATCAAATAATCATGGACAATGGGACTGAATTTAAAAATACTATCGTGATGGAGTTATTGCAACTCCACAAGATAGACATTCATTTTTGCTCGCCGGAACACTCTCAATCTAACGGAGTTATTGAAAGATTACATTCAACATTAACCGAACATGTCCGACTTTTGAATAACCAAGGACAAAAAGAGACACCAATAACACGGAAACTTAAACAAGCAATTTTGGCATATAACCACACCGTACATTCAATCACAAATTTCAAACCAATAGATGTAATTAACGGTCATACTAGCAAAGAAGATCCTTTCAATATAGATTTGAATAGAACACTAATGACCAATTACGTAACCGAGCATAAGGATAGAACAAAAATATTATACGAAAAGCTGAATCAAACATTAAGTGAGGAGAAAGAAAAAAGGACTGAGAAATTAAACGAAAAACGAGAGGAACCCACTATGTTCGAAGAAGGAACCTCAGTTTACGTGGCAAGTCACGAAAGAGAAAAACTAAAAAATCCCTTTAAAGGCCCAATGCAACTTTGAACGGTAGATCCTATTAAGAAAACGGTATCAATCACGCAAAAAGGCAAGGTTCACATGGACAATTTGAAAAGGCCCTTTAGGAAAAAATATAGTAGCAATAATGGTAAATAATTACCGGACAATATATTAATAATCAAATTATACAAATAGAGCTGCAAAATATAAGTTAGGTATATATAACATATAGATAGTAAGAGAAACTTCATTACTTTCAGTATCAGCAAGAGTTTTCTGATAACATCCGAAACTATCGAAATACGGGAACTTAAGGACAACCCCGGTATAATACCTATCCGAGTAGGAAAAGCCACGGTCATTCATCACACGCATACCTTGATTCATTACTACGACTTACAACCTATTGTAAACCAGGTAAAATTACTCCATATACAGACAGCAAACCTACTGACTTATACCAACGTATCAGAACCGTTCGAGAAATATACAATCAAAGTTAGAAATTGTTTAGAGATTCTTAAATTCATAAAGGACAAGGTTGAAAAGAGAGTAGAAGAAATTATTACACCTCAACACTTACGGAAAAGACGAGGACTAATAAATGCATTAGGTGCAACTTTTAAGTTGATATCTGGAAATCTCGACGCAGATGACGGTGCAAGGTACGACGACCTAATAAAACAACTTCAGACTAATCAACAAACACTGCAAAGACAGGTGATCAATCAAGGTACGCTATCTAGATCGGTTATAGAACAATTTAACAAAACGATTCAGCAGCTATATACAAATGACAAGATAATCGAAGAAAAATGTAACCAAATCCGACCCTATTTAAACGAAATAAATTCTGGCCGCAATTTCATGCTATTCGTAGAACTCAACGATGATTTCATCAACATGTACTAGATAATCGATTCCATGCTGCAGGATATTGAGAATTCCATTATATTTTCGCAGTTAGGAATTGTGCACCCAGCTATTATCACAAATAAAGAATTATACATTGAATTAAAGTCATTACAAGAACAACTGGGTGGAAGTCAATTACCTGTACAAATTACTAAAAACAATATTCCTCTAATGGGGAAAGCTCTCAAGATAGAAAGTTTTATGTCCCAACTTCGTGTCACTCACATCCTACATGTCCCAATTGTATATAACCAATCCTTTGACCTTTTCCATCTTTACTCGATCCCTGTTCAGGGTCAAAGCCAGTTCAAATTAATAATGAGCCAAAACAAGTACCTGATTACGGACCGATCGTTTTATACGTATGCAAAGGAAAGCTGCTTGAAACTCCTATTCGAAACGTATCTTTGTCCAAAATCCCGATTGGAAGTAATTCAGAAAGATTCACCGTGCGAAGTCCAGCTACTTCAAAAAGACGGCGACACCTCAACATGCCGACAAATTGAAACTAAAGTTCCAGCCCCTATCCTCAACCAGTTGGACGAAACAAACAGGTGGATCATGGTGCTACCCGCAAAAGAAATTGTCCACATGTTCTGCCCAAACTCCCTCAACGAAAAACGAAATCTTTTCACGAAACCGTCAGAACCAACATTGCCGAAAACAAAGAACAGACAATGAAAATCACCCCAGAGCCAATATTATTCCCAGACCTAGAAATAAGGGAAGCTACCCTACCATATCTGAACCTGACCCTGCATTTACCCGACCTGAAACTGGATGATCTGTACAAACTCAAGGAGCAAATCATTTCCAACGATCCCGTGTCGCCCTTCACATATGCGGAGGTGGCCACCTACCCTAGCCTATGGACCATCCTGCTTTATGCACTTATGGTCAGCTGCTGTGCCATAGCCCTTTGGCGCTGCTACGGGAATAAAATAAAAAGAAGACGAAAGCCACCCACGGAAGATCCCGGGGAAAACATCCAACTTCCACGCCACCCTTGAAGTTGCATCTTAGGGGGGAGGAGTTACCAAGTTACTATTTACGGGCCACCACTGGAACCCGCGACGGCCAAGACGCAAAGTGCTGACTATGGACATTTTTTATTATAAATACGCTAGAATTAAGTAAATGTGATTCTTATGATTTTATCCGTAGTTAAAGCCAGTATTCACGTTAACACTTAGATTTGTACCTTTTTAAATTTATCAAGTGTTTAATAAATAAATATTTTTTTTTTACGCTCCTAAATAATAAAGAAATATAAGTTGTCCGTTTTAGTCATTTTGGCACGTTTTCATCCATTTGGTTCTGCTTCCATCCAAAATAGACAAATTTGGCCGAAATAAGCCAAATCGGTCGGTTTGAGCAAATTCCTTGATGAAACGATCGTTTCTGACCGATTTCGCTCGTTTCTGCCCGTTTTAGTCATTTTGGCACGTTTTCATCCATTTGGTGCAATTTGAATCCAAGATGAACAGATTTGGTCGAAATAAGCCAAATCGGCCGATTTGAGCAAATTCCGTGATGAAACAATCGTTTCTGACCGATTTTGCTCGTTTCTATCTATTTTAATCGTTTTGACACGTTTCCATCAATTTCGTTCAGATTGAAGCCAAAATAGACAGATTTGGCCGAAATCGACCCAAATCGGACAATTTGAGCAAATTCCGTGGTGAATCAATCGTTTCTGAACGATTTTGGCTGTTTCTGCCTGCTTTAGTCATTTTGGCACACTTTCATCAATTTGGTTCTCTTTCATACCAAAATACACAGATTTGGCCGAAATAAGCCAAATCGGCCGAAAGGCCGTGTATGGTTAAGGGGTCAATTCGGCCCCCACGGGCGATCGATCTGAAATTTTTACCAATTGTCCCTACCACTCAAAGGACTTACCACATAAAATTTCAACTTCCTAAGTCTCACCATTTAAGGGTAGGACGGGGTTGAGGGTGAAAACTTTAAAACGCCATATCTCGGAAACTATTCATCGTACAGCGTGGGGAAAAATGGTGTGTCCTTCAGTAAACACCTTCTTATTTTCGTATACTTATAGATTTATCGGTTGATGCCAAAGGGCCGAAATCTCAAAAAAAAAAAAAATTTTTGGTGATTTTAGAGGAGTTGGCACTTTGGTACACTAACCATTTTTGCACACTGTATAGAAGGCCTCTCAAAGTATCTACTCACGTTGAATCAAATTTGTACAAAATTCAGTATTTGAGATATAGCGATTCAAAGTATACGTAGACCACGATGCAAAAAAACAGTATTTATCGCAATAAATTATTTTTTCTCACTTATGGCCTTAGTATACCTGTACACATAGCAATAAACTATCGTGCCTAGTGGTGTATATATTTACTTGGCAATTTTCGATTCGTTTTTCGCAGTTTTTTAAATTATTTTTCATGTGGGATTCTAAGGTCAAATAGATCTAACCCTTTTGCATATATGTAAAAACTTCTCTATTTTTACGACAAAGTCGAGGTACGATCAGGAAATCTTTGAGTTGTATATAGTGATAGTGCTAATATTATTAATTAGGTTAGGCCTGTTAGTTTAAGATGAAAGAGTTTTGAGGGGGTTCATCGATTATACGCTAAAACGAAATGATGTAGCAGGTATATGTCGCTATTGCTGTGATTGCGCGAATGGAAAGCGTACTGTCGGTTGTTGTTCTCATGTGGCTGCAATTATTTATTATTTATCACATGCTCGTTACTTAGCCCGAATTATCAACCCGGCCGAGATTTTAACCAACATGTTTAAGAACACTGGTTTCGTAGGTGTCCAAGAAGACAGTGATACGGATGAAGACGCTGACGTCACCACCTTACCTGATTAATAACTAGTCTTCTCAAAAACATTGAATTTCTTCCCTTCTTTCTGGGTACATAATTATACTTACTTGTCCATCACTTTAGAGGGCAGCTCTAGGGGCTCTATGCCGTATATATTCTATAACGAAGTCATTTGGTGTTGATGCTGTTTTCTGCCGCGTTAGTTATATGAATTATATGGATTTAGACTTATAAGTTATTGATATTTATATATCTATATTTTCAATCGTTATATCCCAAATACTGATTTTGATACAAATCTGATTCAACGTGGGTAGATACTTCGAGAGGCCCTCTACACAGTGTGCAAAAATGGTTAGTGTACCAAAGTGCGAACTCCTCTAAAATCACCTAAGTTTTTTTTTTTGAGATTTCAGCCCTTTGACATCAACCGATAAATCTACAAGTATATGAAAATAAGAAGGTGGTTACTGAAGGACGCACCATTTTGCCCCACGCTGTACGATGAATAGTTCTCGAGATATGGCGTTTTAAAGTTTTTACCCTCAACCCCGTCCTACCCTTGAATGGTGAGACTTAGGAAGTTGAAATTTTATGTGGTAAGTCCTTTGAGTGGTAGGGACAATTGGTAAAAATTTCAGATCGATCGCCCGTGGGGGCCGAATTGACCCCTTAACCATACACGGCCTTTGGGACTCCTCTACCTTCGCATATCTCTATATACTCAGCGGCATTACATACATCATTTCCACGCTTCCTGCAACGAAAACCTCCATCCACATTCTACGTGTTAATGATTTTTTTTGGTAAGTCGATTTAACCGTTTTAAAAAAATTTGGGACTCCTCTACGTTCTCATATTTCTATTATTTTCTATTCTGTTTCTCTTTACATTCTGGGCACGAATTTATAGTTGTGGTTAATGATACAGCGTTTGCTTGTCTTTTTGCCGCCTTTATGATTGGCTTACTCTCATTGATTCTGTGCAACTGAATGTTTCTCGATAGAATCTATTTGCAAATATTTGCAATGGCTTTCTAGTGTTGCAATGAAATTGTAGAATGTTTGTTTGCCCACGGTACTCAACCTACGCTTACTCCAGCTCCTCTGAGTTTTATCGTCTAATTTTTTGTAGATTAAATGTGTGAGAAACGAATCCCGTGTGCCTATTGCTTGCCCCATACTCCTTAAGGCGATTACATCATTGTGCACATCATCAATGATACGGCGTAGATCTGTATACGAATTTTTTGTCATCGGTGTGCGTTCAAATAAGACTTGTGTATGATGCTGGATAAATCCTTCAGAATTTTCATACTTATCCTGCAGCTACTACGTATGATCGTACGATCGTGTGAAATGCCTAACGATTGAATCGCGCGAACAGTTTCACTTTCAAGTGCATTGTTGAGATAATTGAATTTATAGATTTTTGACAATGACGGCTATGAATTGACTAACGCGTCAAATGAATCGCGAAAATTTAGTTATTTTTTGATAAATCCCCTTTGAATTTGGATAATGATATCTGTAATAATTGCTTTAATATAGACACGTTATTGGGTGGTTTAACTGGTCAATTGTATCTGAATCTGTTGGAAAATGAAGTTAACCCTCGAATTTTGCAATCTTTGCAAGGTCAAGTGGATCAAAATGGAGTTTCGGAACTCAATGAAGAAAATTTACATTTCTAGCAGGACAAAGCTGCCCGTCATTATACTTTAGTAGTGAGAGAATGGCTTAATGAACGGTTTCCTAGAAAATGGATCGGTCCTCGAGGAGCAATAGATTGGCTAGCAAGATCTCCAGATCTTACTCCCCTCGACTTTTTCTTTTAGGGTTACTTAAAATCTAAAGTGTATAGAACTCCAATTGAAAGTATTCAAGAACTGAAAAGCAGAATAACACTGGAATGCAGAGGTATTACCAAACAAACTTTCATTAATGTTCGCATAGAATTTGAAAATAGACTTTTTTTTCGAAAATAACAGGTCGCATTTTGAAAATTTGATAAAATAATTTTTTCGTTGTAAAAATCGCAAAATTCAAGTGGTTGCCATTTTGGAATGGCTAAACGGAATGAGCTGAAACTTCGTAGATCAAAAGATCTTTGCATGCCTTTTAAAATGACGTATCATTCGAGCCCCCATTCCATTTAAGATTTTAGGGGTGAGTCGCCCACTGCTCAAAGAGATGAAGATAGGGGATTGGACATAAGCTCAAAAAGTTTCTCCCTCGACATCTCAATTGACGTGTTTTAAGAAATTTTAAAACAATAGATAATTCAAGATTTGTTTAAGGTGGTTCGTTTTGAAATGAAAGCACTGTAGAGTATATACAGTGCTTGGCGTTGTATACAGGGTTATTCACCCAAACCGTTCATTAGAAGTTTACTAGGATCTAAAAGTGATGCGAATTTGAAAATTTGGAGTTAAGTTAAGTTCGACATATAATATTTTTTAAAAATATTTTCAACTTGCTGTCACTTCCGGTTTAACCGGAAATAGGTGTAACTTGCTTATTTCAAATAGAACCCCCACTATATTATTTTATTTTTAGATAATATTTTAGGTACATTTTCTGTATAATGTTCTATTCTTAGTTCTTACCGTTTTTGAGATATTTGACTTTGAATTAAAAACGTGCCTCTGTAATGACCAATTTTAAAATTGCATATCTCCGCAGTTATTAAAGACATAATCACCATATTTTGCAGAATGTCAATACATAGTCTTAGGTTCACACTTTCACTAGTTATATGGCTTAGTATTATACAGGGTGTCCAAAATTCAACTCCTAACATTTACATTTTTTAAGTTGTAAAAGTCGTTTTTCTTAAATGAGACACCCTATAACTTTAAGCAGTATCAAGTAGAAAATGTAATTCTCTATCGAACTGTATTAGGGTTACCTATACCTATTCCAAACCATTTTCGAAATAACTAAGTTTATGGGAAACTAACTAGTACAAATTCATTCTGGTAAATTTTTATTCTTCGCGTAATTGGCCATGAAAAAGAAATAATTGAGTTGATATCAACGTTTGTGTATTCTTCCATTTTGATTGAAAATTTCACTTTAATTTTGCTACTAACAGCCACCGAAAAACAAAAACGTACAATGAAAGTAATAACTGTCATTATTTCTTTTTCATGGCCAATTACGCGAAGAATAAAAATTTACCAGAATGAATTTGTACTAGTTAGTTTCCCATAAACTTAGTTATTTCGAAAATGGTTTGGAATAGGTATAGGTAACCCTAATACAGTTCGATAGAGAATTACATTTTCTACTTGATACTGCTTAAAGTTATAGGGTGTCTCATTTAAGAAAAACGACTTTTACAACTTAAAAAATGTAAATGTTAGGAGTTGAATTTTGGACACCCTGTATAATACTAAGCCATATAACTAGTGAAAGTGTGAACCTAAGACTATGTATTGACATTCTGCAAAATATGGTGATTATGTCTTTAATAACTGCGGAGATATGCAATTTTAAAATTGGTCATTACAGAGGCACGTTTTTAATTCAAAGTCAAATATCTCAAAAACGGTAAGAACTAAGAATAGAACATTATACAGAAAATGTACCTAAAATATTATCTAAAAATAAAATAATATAGTGGGGGTTCTATTTGAAATAAGCAAGTTACACCTATTTCCGGTTAAACCGGAAGTGACAGCAAGTTGAAAATATTTTTAAAAAATATTATATGTCGAACTTAACTTAACTCCAAATTTTCAAATTCGCATCACTTTTAGATCCTAGTAAACTTCTAATGAACGGTTTGGGTGAATAACCCTGTATACAACGCCATCCTTTAGAAAGTAATCTTGATAACTCTCGGTACTTGCAACTTTCTTGATTGTCTGGATGAATTCGTCGCTCTCTTGGGCTGTTTTTAAAAGTTGTATAATTCCATCTTTATCATTTATCCCACTTATCGTCATCACCATCGGATATCTGCTCAGAGGGTTCACATGAGCCACTCGACTGCCGCTCCGATGCTCTATAACATATGAGTATTCCTCCAACAGTAATGCCCATCGGGCTACTCTCATAGTTAAATCTTTTTTGTCCGTTGTTTTTTGGAAGGCAGAGTAATTGATAATTATCTTGAAGTTAATGCCTAGAAGGTAAACTTTAAATATCTTTACGGCCTGTATCTCTGCTAGTACCTTTAGTTTGTAGCTGTAATATCGTTCTTCTGTAGGTGTTGTTTTCTTGCTCATATAGCACACTGGATGGAATTTGTTGTCGTCACTTGATTTTTGCATAAGACAAGCGCCATAACCGTATCTACTTGCATCATTATGTAATTCGGTCTCTCTATCCTGTCTATAAATATAGAGGACTGGTTCACTAGTAAGTAATTCTTTTAGCAATTCGAAAGCTCGCTTTTGTTCAGCACCAAACACCAGTTCTTTATTCCCCTTCAACAAATCGCTCAATGGTTTCGCAATTAGGACATACGAGGCAATGAATTTTCGGAAATATCCCGTCAAACCCAAAAAAAACTGAATTTGCTTAAAGGTCGTTGGCTCCGGGAATTTCCTAATCGCTATTACTTTCCCTTCATAAGGTTGTACTTTTCCATCTTCAATTATAAGGCCTAGAAACTCAATTCGTTGTTTTAGGAATTGACGTTTATTTTTCTTTATGTCAAACCCATAGCCTCTAGCTATTTGCAAAACCAACTCTAAGCGCTCTACTCCTTCTAAAGTGCTGTGTAGTGTGATTATGTCATCCATATAATAGAGTGCGATACGTTTCGAGGTTAAATCACGAAAAATATCACAGATGAATCTCTGAAAAGTCGCTGGACTATTGCGTAAGCCGAAAGGACACTTCAAGAACTCGAACTGTCCGTTATGAATCACAAATGAGGTATATTTTCGGCTAGCCTCGTCCACTCTAACATGAAAGAAACCATTTCGTAAGTCTATCGTACTGAAGTATTTGGCTCCTTGCAACCTATCTAGTACGTCTTCGATCAATGAAAATGGAAAACGGTCTCTAATTATTTTTCTGTTGATTTTGCGGTAGTCACAGCAAATCCTTGTACTGCCATCCTTCTTTTCCACCAACACTATAGGGCTTGCAAAATCTGAATAGCTACGCCTTATAATACCTTCCTCTAACCATTCCTGTATTTGTTCTTCTACTTCCGCTTTCTCGTTTGATGAAAGTCTTCTTGGGTGTTGGTACACTGGCTCTTCATCCTTCAAGATCAACTTCATAGTAATATCTACATCCTTTACCTGTTCCGGCGAGTAGTTTTATATCAGGTCTCTTACTTTATTCCGACAATCTAGGTTCGGTATATGATTTACCTGTATTTCTTCTTGCTCCAAATCGTCGGCTATCTTTATTTCTATAAGGAAATTTTCGGGACTCTTTTTGTATATAACGATGCCTCCTTCCCCAATACCGATTTTAATAGGTTGTTACCTACAATGGCCTTAAATTTTGAGGCATATGTGGGTATTATGTGAAACGTTAGAGATATGTCCTCACTGTCATATGAAAGAATCCTTCCATCTTCACTCTGTTGGGACCTATTCCCTGTATAGTTATTTCGCTTCGAGTTAGGGTTATGCACCAAAAATAATAATTATAGACATCACTACTTATCGTATTTATGTCGCCTTCTGTGTCTAATAATGCTGTCAGTTGTACATTATCAATTTGCACTTTAACTGCATTTTTCGGCACAACTTTCATGGTGCAAACATTGGAGGATGTATGCCTTTCATTTGTGTTGTTCCTTCTTTTTATGCAATTGTCTGATACATGTCCAAAATCATCACAACTTTAACATTTAATACCCTTGGTTCTATCTGTACATCTACTGGATTTATGTCCTCTAAATCCAAAATTGAAATAGTTTGCGGGTTTTCTTCTTCGATCATAATGCTCTTCTCTGTTTACTCCTTTCCCTTTGTATTTTCGTCTTGAAAATTTGGACTTTTCTGAGCTAGGCGTATACTTCTTTGTTCTAATTTGTTCATATAGCTAGACCTTATCCTTAAATTCGACAAAACTTTTTGCTCCATACAGTACAATTTTGTTGAATGTATCGTCCTGAATTCTATGAATAATGTATTGTATTATGACTTCTGCTTCTAACATCGTTCGGCGTCTTATCTCTCGCATAACCTAAATACATATTCTTGTACGGTCTCAGAGTATCCTTTCTTTCTCAACATTAGCTGTTTATGTACTCGAACACTTCTAATTTTTACTTCGAATTCTTCAGTAAGTTTCTTTTTAAGGGTGCTCCAGGATTTAATACCCTTCTCTGACTGAACGAATAGTTTTACTAGGCCTATCAACGATTTCTTTGGAAATATCAATTTCTATAGGTCGTTCCAGCCTGTAATCTCGGAGATTTCTTCAAAGTCTTGAATCCACTTCTCTAGAGGATAGTGGTCTTTGTCATCAAATGGTCTAATACTGTCTTCCACGTCTTGGAAAGTTAAGGCGAATGAATTGTTCCTCCTTGCCTTAGATCTGACACTGGATTGTAAACGAGGTGAATCTTCTTCATCAGTTTTGTCCTCACTTTCTGATTCGTTAGTGTATCTTCGGTGCCCGATAGCTTCGTCTTCTGTCTCAACATCCTCCTGTTCGTCAATGATATCGTCGCTTACTGACAAATCTTTCAGGAAAGAACGTATCCGATCCAAAATATCCTTCTGTTGCCCTGCATAATCCAGGTTTAAAATGTGGCAAACCGCCGTCAAATCGCTTGAATTTAAATGATCTTTAATTTCGCTTATTTTTGCTTGATATTCACTTGATTCTCTATCTAATTTAAAAGCGAAAAATTTCTTGAGATTTTTTCTAGTTAACCATCTAGTTAACTTCCTTCTTTGCCGTACGCAGTAATGTGCAACGCTTGAACCGCTTTTAGCTTAGAATTTTTTATATTCTGTGAATTTTTCTCGATATGTCCCAAAGTAGTCATAATTAGGTGTGAGAGTCAATATCAGCTTGAATATTCAGGAATGATATATAGCACCCTTTGCTCCTTATGTCGAATCAATCGCAAACGATTATTTGTTAGTAAAAGTCGAGATGCAATCAGAATTTACAACACTTAAATCTACTAATATATAATTTTAATCTAAAAAATATAAAAATATACTTTTCTACTCTACACCTCACTTACTGCGAAAACTGCTATCATCAATGTAGCCTCAATCAGTGACTAGCTTCGTCATGATCACCCTCAATCCTAGAGTCAACAGCTAGCTTGGTTATTCGTCGTCGTTGTAATCGCCCAAACTGCGCTCCTTGGTATGTAGACACTCGATTTCGCCGTTTCGCACTTTCACCAGTTCCTGGATCTCATCTGGTGCCTCTCCTTGCTCACTATCATCACTTTTGCTTCTTATCCCGGATGAGTTCCCAAAAATGTAGGTTTTTCTAACGTTGTCTAGGGGTTGATATAATTTATTAATATTAACTGATACGATATTTAGATTTCTGCTCGCGGATAATAGGTTCAAATGAGTCACTCGAAAGAAAGAGGATCCTTTAGATTCGGGGCACTCTTAAATACTAAATCTAAAGGTAATAAAACAGTGTCGTACCCTGGTTGAGAGCAATTATTGATTTATGATACCATCTGCGATGTTACAGTAGTACTGAAAACACTACTGTCGGACAGACAATACGGATTCAGAAAGGGCAGATCCACAGGACACGCGATGGACCAAGTCCTGAGAATAGCCAAGGCAATCGAAGAGAACAACGCGGGCCGGAAGAGCAAAAGTTGGTGTGCGCTCATCACTCTCGATGTTCGTAACACCTTCAACAGCGCCTCCTGGTCCGGAGTGATAAGAGAACTCGACTCCAGAGAAATCTCGAGGTACCTAAGGAATATAATTGCCGACTACTTCACCTACAAAACGGTGATAGTAGACAAAGATGCGGACTTCCAAATGGCGAGGGGAATACCACAAGGCTCGGTCCTAGGACCCCTGCTCTGGAACGTCCTGTATGACTCCATCCTCGAGGTGGCAGGGTCGAAGAACCACAAGGTGATCCCCATAGGATACGCAGACGACATCGTACTCGTGGTCTGCGGCGATGACGTCGAAGACATGAGGTCAGAAGCGAACGCCGCCATAGCAAGATGCGAGAGGTGGCTCCGAGAAAACTCCCTACAGCTAGCTCCAGAAAAAACGGAAGCCGTGATCCTGTGCGGAAGGGGAGACAAGAGAGGAATATTTTTCCGCGCCGGAGATCACAAGATAGAACCTCAAAAATCACTGAGATACCTCGGAGTTCATTTCGGAGAGAACTTGTCCTTCTCGAACCACGTCACCGAGATATGCAGAAAGAGCCTCAACAAGCTGAACCACCTACAGCGCTTGATGCCATCGATCGAAGGTCCTACGACACAAAAGAGACGCCTCCTATACGGAGTGATACAGTCGATGCTTCTGTACGCAGCCCCTGCTTGGGGTCAAGTTAGGAGTGTCCAAAAGTACAGAAACATGATGCTGAGCGTCCAACGCAAAGCACTGTTGAGAGTCGTGTGCGCGTACCGCACGGTATCACTGGACGCAGTCCTGGTACTGGCCGGCGTACCCCCCATTGACCTATTAATAGAAGAGAGAATCGAGCTGCACGGCAGACCACGAGTGACCGAAGCCAACAAGAAGGAGGCGCATAAAACCACCATCGACAAGTGGCAGGCCCGATGGACGCGCCTCCAGGACAAAGCACAATGGACGAAATGCCTAATCCTGGACCTACAAGGGTGGATCGACTATAAACATCAACGGCTGAACCACCACATGACCCAAGCATTCAGCGGACACGGAGGATTCCGACACTACACGCACCGTTTGGGCAAGACGGAGCTGAACTGTGATATCTGCGGTGTCGACGACACAGCAGAGCACGTCATCTTCTCTTGTCCCAAGTACGACGATCTCAGACAGAATCTGTCCGAGTGCGTGAACGACGGTCGACAAAATCCGCAGAAGGAATTAACACCGAAAACACTTATCGACAGGATGCTCCAAAGTGCCGATAAGTGGGACGTAGCCACCGATGCGATGACGAGCATGATCAAACGGAAGGAAATCGAAGAACGGACAAAGGCCCAAACAGATCCGAAGGCTTACACGGACAGCGAGGAGGACTCTACATCAAGCGGAGAGGACTCCCAATAGATGACAGCGCGACAAAGCGCATAACACTGTCAAGATACTGACGAGATGTCCCTCGGGATGGTACCGAGTCTTGACAGTTTAACTATAGAGAACGGAGTTTTTTAGAGGGCATGCGCTCGGGGACCGTCGGTTAACGCCAAAGAGTGTTCCCCGAGTGAATCTCACACTACCCGGCTGCCAGAACAACAGGCCAGGTGTCTCTTGAAGATTTTTCCTCGACAAAAAAAAAAGTACTGGTCGGTACTTTTTCATAAATGCAGACAAAGCGCGGCCGCACTTCTCATCAACACCGGCAAAGGACAGCTATACTTTCCCACAAGTACCGAAAAAGGGTGGTTAGACGTCAATCACCAAATATCAAAATCACATGAAGATAACGATGGCAAAACCTTCTTAATTGATAAGAATACTTCTAACCAGGTTGCGACATACATATATATATATATATATATATATATGTATAGGCGTCTTATAGGAACACATCAACCCCCTCACAACTCTTTTCATTTCAGATCTAACAGGACTAACTTAATTAACCATATTAACATTATCACTATGTACAACTCAGCGATTTCTTGATCGTGCCTCGACTTTGTTGAAAAACAAAGAAATTTCTACATACAGGGTGTTTCATAAATATACTGACAAACTTTTAGGGGTTGTAGAGCTCATAAAACAAATATTTAGAACAAGTAAAGTTAAATCGGAAATTGCTTCGTTTCCAAGATACAGGGTGTTTAATTCCTTTTCTTTAATATTTTTTTAATATTTCAAAAACAGTTTGAGATGCGGACATGAAATTCGGGACATGCTATGGCGGGATAAATGTACATGTTCTAGAGCATACAAACCATTTCCACCTATAGCAGTGGCGTCGGTGCGACCATTCAATGGGAAGTTTTTAATGATGAAAATGGCACGCCACTGACTTTTTTTAATATGAATATTTTTTTCTTAATATTCCATCAATTCTTAACAAAAAAGGCCTCTTAGTATTTTGTTGCCCAAGTGGCCGTTTTCGAGAAAAAAATAATTTCTTATTCATGTGCTTAGCAAAAAATCGGTGTAACTTTCCAAGTGTGATTTTTTTAAAGGAGAAATTAATGTAATTTTCTTTTAATAGAAGTAGTAGACATGAAAACAAATATTTGTAAATCATGCCTTCTAATGTACTACCTCTATTAAAAGAAAATTTAATTAATTTCTCCTTTAAAAAAATCACACTTGGAAAGTTACACCGATTTTTTGCTAAGCACATGAATGAGAAATTATTTTTTTCTCGAAAACGGCCGCTTGGGCAATAAAATACTAAGAAGCTTTTTTGTTAAGGATTGATGGAATATTAAGAAAAAAATATTCATATTAAAAAAAGTCAGTGGCGAGTAATTTTTTTCATTAAAAACATCCCATTGAATGGCCACACGGACGCCAATAGTGTAGGTGGAAATGGTCTGCATACTCCAAAACATGCACATTTATCTCGCCATAGCATGTTCCAAATTTCATTTCCGCATCTCAAACAGTTTTTGAAATATTAAAAAAAAAGGAATTAATCACCCTGTATCTTGGAAACGAAGCAATTTCGGATCTAACTTTACTTGTTCTAAATATTTGTTTTTATGAGCTCTACAACCCCTAAAAGTTTGTCGGTATATTTATGAAACACCCTGTATACAGTGTTTCCCAAAATTAGATGTCAATAATTTACAGGAGTGTTAAACTTTTCAAAATAGGACGACTGAACCAAATAGTGATAGGTCAAAAATGTATACTAACGGAGCTAGTGCCCTTTGAAGGTACTACTTTGGAAATTGATTATTTAGAATATCTGTGGAACCGTTAAAGATAATTGAACGCAATTTTACATAAAATTTTATTCTAAATTTGATGGTGATATTCATTTGTTAACAAATATGTCAGTAGCGTGCGTTTAGGGGGAGGGGCATAGGGTATTTTTGTCTAACTTTTTTATACACCATTTAACGGCAACTTTAACCTCAAATAAAAGTTATTTGAACTTTTTTACACAAATAAGGTCCTTTTATTGCAAGTCGCTATGTCTTACCGTTTTCCAAATAATGGTACTTAAGCATTTTTCTGCATGACTGAAACTGATGCGTCTATTTAAATTAAAATTGGCAGATTGTGCGACATTATTATTATTATTATTATTATTATTATTATTATTATTAGTATTATTAATATTATTTTCCAAGCAAAATGTTTTTACAAAATACCAATGAACATAACTAGTTAACATAAAATACAATGATTGATTATAAAATATGCTAACATCACAGTATTTTTGGAAATTCTATAACTAGTGAAATAATCATATTTATTAATACTGATATTCAAAGAAGAGAGATAATATTATTGTTTATTTATAAAAAATAGATTTTGGTCTGAGAGCCGCTAATTTTTTTGTTGTTTGAATTTCTAATTTTTCTGTAATGTTATCGTATTTTATTAACATAATCATCATAAATAAATTATTGTCATTGTTTCTCATCTATAGAGTTGTTCGAAAACATTTCCGTTTTCTCTTATGCATAAGCGTGCTCTTCTTGTAATATAATAGTTTGCGCGAAGCCCTTTGCACGTGTTGCCAACTCTGTTGAATTTCAGCAGAAGCAGCAAATATTCTGTTGGCAAGTTTTTCTCTTGTCTCCACCTCGGTCGCGTAAACTAATTCATGAAGCCGGCCCTAAAAAAAGTAATCCAGAGGATTAAAATCGACCTATCCATCGCCCAGGAAATTGATTGTCCAAAAAATGTGTAATGACTCTCTCGTTATAGGCTGGAGCTCCATCTTGCCGGAACCACATTAAAGTTCTCACGTTTAATGACACGTCTTCCAGCAATCCGGGAAGGACATTTTGTAAAAATATTAGATATTCCCGTGTATTTAAGCGGTTAGGTATTTCTACGGGTTCTACCAAGGTTTTATGAATTATTCCCGCCCATAAATTCCTTGAAAATCTATGTTGAAACCTAGACTTTAGGACCGCCCCGGGATTTTCGTCTGTCCATATGTGATTGTTATGGAAATTATAAATTCAATCTCTTGTAAATGTGGATTCATCGGAGAAAAGTATTAGGGGTACTTCATTTACGTTATTTACAATCCACCGTGAAATTGTTACTCGTGGGGCAAAATCCCTCTCTAGCAATTCATGAACCCGTTGATAATGAAAAGCATGTAATCCTTGAATTTGAAGAGTTCTTCCAACCTAAAGAATGCTTGGTTTTATTTCCAGCCGCAAATTTTTTGAAAATTGATTTTAATACCATCGATCGCAAGACATTCGTTCTCCTCGCCAAATTTCGAATGCTTATTTGCGGTTCTGGAACTGGTGGAGCCAGTTCCATAACGTCATCGATTCCGTCAGAATTATCGTTTCGTGGTCTTCCCTGATCTCTAACCCTTTTAAAATTTCCATGTTCTTTTAATCTTCTAAACGTTGTTGCAAATAATCGACGATCCGGTATTCTTCTACCCGGGAATCTTTGCTCGTATTCCCGCCTTGCGGCGGTAGCATTTCCATTTGCAAAACCATAAACAAAAACCATGTCGGCAAGTTTTCTGTGCGAATAATGTTCCATTTTCACAAACAACAAAACAATAATTTATTTTATATTAAAAACAGTAAGCTAAAATTGACTTTTCTAAATAATGACAGGAGCCCACTATGATTAATTGAACATTTGGAAGTGAAAAGCCAATTTTAATTTAAATAGACGCATCAGTTTCAGTCATGCAGAGAAATACTTAAGTACCATTATTTGGAAAACGGTAAGACATAGCGACTTGCAATAAAAGGACCTTATTTGTGTAAAAAAGTTCAAATAACTTTTATTTGAGGTTAAAGTTGCCGTTAGATGGTATATAAAAAAGTTAGACAAAAATAGCCTATGCCCCTCCCCCTAAACGCACGCTACTGACATATTTGTTAACAAATGAATATCACCATCAAATTTAGTATAAAATTTTATGTAAAATTGCGTTCAATTATCTTTAACGATTCCACAGATATTCTAAATAATCAATTTCTAAAGGAGTACCTTCAAAGGGCACTAGCTCCGTTAGTATACATTTTTGACCTATCACTATTTGGTTCAGTCATCCTATTTTGAAAAGTTTAACACCTCTGTAAATTATTGACACCTAATTTCGGAACACCCTGTATACAGGGTGTCCGGATAGTCCGTGTACAACACTCTATCAGATATAGTACAATTAATAATAAGTCGATTTAACTAGACTTGCCTTAGTACAAAAGTTAATAGTAACGGAGCTACAGGGTGTCAAACTTGAAAAAGGAAATCAGATTTTATTTAATATCTTTTGACTTCTTCAAACTAATTTCACGAAATTGTATATCCGGGATTTTTTGGGATGGGAAATTCAAATTTGTCAACGATTCTGATGTATCTTCTAGAGGGCGCCACAAACGACCATTAGGACAATTTTAAACCGTTAAAACTTTTTTCTGCCACAGTGTATGTCAATTTCGAGTAGAAAAAACTTTTAACCTATATTTTCTGCTTAAAAAAGGTATACTCGTTAAATGTCGCCAAAGCCAAATGTTTAAAAGATATTTACAATTTTATTAATCGATGCAATTTTTAATTCAAAGCATTTTATTAATTTTATTAATAATTCATTATTCATTTTATTTCTTTTATCTTACATTATAATCTTACATGAACCACATGCCATCACAAATTAATAATGGTATATTCTCCAACGAGTCCGGTAAAGTTTCTTGAAGAAAGTGCAAATAATTTTGTCCATTTAATCGATTTGGCATCACAACAGGCCCGAGAATAATATTGCCCATTATTCCGGTCCATACATTAACTTTGAATGTATATTGATGGTGAACTACTTTGAGGGCGTGCGGATTTTCATCACTATAAACATGTTCATTGTGAACGTTAGTTATGCCGGATCTAGTAAAGCAAGCTTCGTCGGCGAAGAGAATTTTTTACTGAAGTTTGGATTATGGACCTGCTAATTTAGAATAAAATGACAAAAAGCTAAACGACTTCCAAGATCGATCGGTAAAAGATCTTGTACTTTTTGGACATGGAAAGGGTATAACAATTGTTCTTTTAAAACTTCGTGAATTGTACTTTTGGGAACTGCTAAGTTGTCTTGTAAACGTCTAGTACTAATTCTCGGATCTTCTTCGACTCTATTTAAAATAGCTTCTTCATTACCTATGGTTCTAGTTTACCGGATTCGACCCCCGTCGATTCTTTTCGGTTGAAAACTTCCATTTTCACGGAGTCGTCTTTCAATATTTGCAAATGTTTGATGATTGGGTGTTCGACGATTTGGAAATCTTTCGTGGTAAACTCAAACACTTGCCCGGCCGTTTTTATTGCAAAATCCATAAACCAATAGCATGTCAACTTGATTACTATAGGTGTACGTATTCATTGTGAAAAAACGATAATTATTGACTTAATAAAGCTTCAGTACTTTAATAACGTCAAAAAGGAACTAAAATGTGCAGTGTTATTTTCATTTGTTTACGTAAACGTCTTCGTAGAAACAACAAAAAACCTAAGTTACAATACAAATAAAATGGTGCGCATTTTGAGCATTTGCTATGAAATTTTTGTAATAAAATGCTTTGAATTAAAAATTGCATCTATTAATAAAATTGCAAATATCTTTTAAACAGTTGGCTTTAGCGACATTTAACAAGTATACCTTTTTTAAGCAGAAAAGATGAGGTAAAAGATTTTTCTATCTGAAATTGACATACACAGTAGCAGAATCAAGTTTTGACGGTTTAAAAGTGTCCTAATGGCCGCTTGTGGCGCCCTCTAGAAGGTACATAAGAATCGTTTACAAATTTGCCTTTCTCATCCCAAAAAAAAACCCGGATATAAAATTTCGTAAAATTAGTTTGAAGTCAAATGATATTAAAGAAAATCTGATGTCCTTTTTCAATTTTGACACCCTGCAGTTTCGTTATTATTAACTTTTGTACTAAGGCAAATAAGTAGTTAAATCGACTTATTATGAGTTGTACTATATCTGATAGCGCGTTGTACATGGAGTATCCGGACACCCTGTATACAAGGTCCTGCAATAGTGCAGGCTTCCTTAGCCTCCACAAGAATGAAGTTAACAATTTTCTTCTTTTGCAGAATTACACAACACATAAAGGCGTATTTCCAGAAATTATTTTGTAATGTACAGGGTGACCTCAAAAAGTGTGACGACATACAACTTCAATATTTTAAATGGAACCCCCCAATTCTTTTGCCATTTTCGGATTTCTCGTTAAATTTTAAAGTCAGTTTATGTGAGGTATACCATCTTTAAAACTTACCATTTCCGAGTTATTTGTAAAAATTTGAAAAATTTGACAACTGCAAGGTTCCACAGAAATCGGTATTGTGCGCTATCCGCTATGAATGTCGGAATCAATTTTCTGGGGCTTAAAGAGGTCCTATTAAGCTAAGTTTTGACGTATTTTGATTTAAGATAAATCCTCCACAACCACTGAAATAGGCCTCCGAAGTTGCACGACTTCTAACCTGCCTTAGTTTTCTCGATGACATTGTGTTCAGAATTCAAAAATCTACAACTTTTGTTAACATTACCTTATCCCTAAAACCAGCCATTTCGAAGTTCTCGAAAATTGCCCCTTTTTGACCTCTAAGTGTTTTGATAGTCATAACTCCTAAGATATTCTCTAGCTGATGAAGTATGCTTATAACAATTTGCAGTTTATGGTTGTCATGGAGATAAGACAATAAATAGTTTCAGAGTTTTCAGAATATTACTTGCCTTTGCTTTCAAAATTTGCAGATATTCTTGTTGAAACTCATGAATTTTTCAAAAGAAGAGTTGATTGATATGATTTTTGTTTTGGGAGAAAATGAGAAAAATTGTTTTCTGGCCAGTAAAACCTGTGCTGCCCGGTTTCCTGAAAGACGCCATCCGGAAGCCATCAGCTTTAGTAGATTACTTGAACGATTTCTGCAAACTGGAAATGTCAACTATGAAAAACAGGAAAGAACAAAAACTGTCAAAAGTGAAACGAATGAATTAGCTGTGTTACTGAATGTGACTGAACATCCAAATATTAGTCAGGCACAGGTAGCGGAACAAGTTGAAATAAGTGAGAGGTCAGTGCAAAGAATATTAAAAAAACATCATTTCCATGCATATCACATTCAGCTACTCCAAGCTCTGAATGACAATTTTTAATAGCGAATTCACTATCCCACGACCGCTCTTTTGCTCATCAATCTATTAACTGCCACTTCTTTGTCCCTGTTGTCTTAACTTTCCCAGTTATGGTGAGTCCTTCAGAACCGTGGGAAAAGTACCTGCTAGTCCCTATTACAAAGGGACCAATAGTTTTGTGTCACCCAAATAATTAGCACACATGTCCACTTAACAACGTCGTGGTATTAGTGACCTCGCTCGACAATGCTTTTTCTTAAGAAGGTTGTCAGCCTGCCCTTCATCTTATTGTGTCTTCTAATATTACATTTACAGAACTTAAAAACTAATAAATCTTCGACATGTACTTTACGCTCCTAAAATATGAACATAACGATACGGGACACCTTGTATACATTTCTTAGTTCCGTCTTTTTTGCTTCATCATATTCCCTATTTGCTCTTGTTAATTCTGTCATTGCTTTTATACATTTTCTTCTCTAGTCCATTATACTCCCATTCCACCAGTACACTGGTTTTAAATGTTTTCGGTTATTTCCACTCGGCTTAAAAAACTTGTTGCACCCCCTCGGTAATATATTTCTTTAATTTCCCTTGTTCTCAGTTTGCTTCTTCTCCAGCTTTAAATTTTATATTCCTTTTGAAAACCTTTAAGCTTTCTTCGATTACCCTTCACCTGCAAATGTGTTCCTCTGCCTGATGGTTCTCCTTCTTCGCCTCATTATAAAACTGATGGTACAGTGATCGCTAAAATTTTCCGTTTTACCCTCTACCTACCATCCTATTATTTTTTTAGTCAAATTCTGTGTAGCTACCGTAAAATCTATTATTGACTCTCCCCTTTCTCCCCTAAAGGTCGGCCTTTTTCCCTCATTTATCATCTCCGACTCACTTTCTCACTTCACATCAACTCTTCTAAAATATTTCCTCTTTCATTTGTTTTTTTTTTAACCTATTGCCGGAGTCATTAAATCATTTAAATCCCCAGCCAATATACATTTTTTTTTGCTAAATTTCTTCATAACTCCATCCAGCCCGCTCATATAGTATAGTCTAAATTCATACATGTTCTTATTCGGAGAGAAATAACATGACACGATAACCATGTCATCCAGTTCTACTACAACATATCCGTCATTCCTCACAACTGATACAAGATTTAAATTACCATGTATACAGGGTGTTTCCTTAAGTACGGCACATAAATTCGGGAGCGTATTCTACAGCTAAAATAAAGGTAATTTTGTTATATAAACTATATCTCAAAAATGCTTCGTTGCGGAAATCCAGGGTGTGAAAGTTTCTTTAAAAAATTACAATTTTTTAAATATTTCCGAAACTACTTGAGACATTTTAATGAAATTTTGCAGGGTTTGAGAGTTAGCAACGGTGCGTGTTTTACGCTAAAAACAGTGGCTGTTGTGTAACCAGTGGCGTATGGGCAGAATAATTGCTGGATATTTTAAAGGAAAAATGTGGTACGCCACTGTTCTTTTCAAATATTTTGTTCCTTTTTTAATTATGTGTTCGATTTGGAATAAAAAAGGTCTCTTGACTTTTTTTGTAGCCTACACCGTTTTCAAGTAAATAAATAAAAAACATTGTAGCTAAATAAAGAGCAGATAAATAAACAGTATTGGTGACTAGTAAAATGTTGACAATTTCGCTGCCAAACAGGCAAGTACGCAACAAAAAAATTCATATCTTCATACAAGTATTTCTTCTCTTAAGAATAATAAAAAAGAATGAACAAATTTACAAAAAATTACACCTTGTATATTAGTGATCATAGATGCCTTTAGCAAGTTCGTGTGGCTGTACCCAACGAAGTCAACCGACACAGCCAAAGTATTGCACCGACTGCGAGGTCAATCCAATACCTTCGAAAATCCTAGATGAATTATATCTGATCGAGGGGCAGCCTTCACGACAAATGCCTTCCAAGAATATTGCGAAAGTGAGAAGATTGAGCATTCGCTAATCGTGACAGGGATTTCGCGCGAAAACGGGCAAGTTGAAAGGGTGAATTGTACCCTTATCCCGCTCTTGACCAAAATGGCTGCACCAACGCCGGAGAGGTGATATAGGCATGTAGAAAAAGCCCAGAAGTACCTCAACGCGACGCCGAGCCTCAGCACCGGCAGATCACCCTGCCAACTACTTTTTGGTGTTAACATGAGGTTGACGGAAGATGCAAATCTGAGGGAATTACTGCAGCAAAAAGAGGTTGTGCAGTTCGAGAAAGACCGTGAAGAATTACGACGGGCTGCAAGGGAACGAATAGAGAAGGCACAGCAGGAAAATCGTCGAGGATTCAATAAAGGCCGCAAATCACCTAGGGCCTATGAGGAAGGAGACTGGGTGGCGATTCAGCGTACGCAGTTTGGGCTAGGGTTAAAGCTAAGGGGGAAGTTTCTGGGTTCTTACCGGGTCACTAAAATACAGAGGAACGATCGCTACCTGGTTGAGTAAGTGGGCGAGCACGAGGGACCACAGCGAACATCAACATCAACTGATCATATGAAGCCATGGGGACCGGGTCCCGAGGAAGGATGTAATTCCGGCAATGACAATTGAGGGCAATTGTCGTCACAGGATGGCCGAATGTAGGATCGCGTTCGTTGTAGATGGGCATTACCTCAGACTCTTGTAGATAGGTGTTACTTTTAAGTTAGATACATGTTAAATAGTACGAATTATCTTTAAGATTGTCATACCCCTGGGGTACGACCCTGGTGGGCATTAGTTGGGGCATGGGAATTTCCCTTGCTATGCTTTGTCGGTATTGGAAATCCCCGCATTAAACCAGGGCGGCATTAGAACTATCTGTAATATACTTTATCGGCATTTGAATTGCCCTTGATAGATTCCGTTGGCCCTATAGTGGCAATTTCAATTCCCAGCTAAGACGTAACGGTTTGATGTGGTAGGTGGTGCAGATGGCACCCTAGCCAGGGCACGCCCATGGTTTACCACCATGGGTTTTAGTATTTAAGATTTTGCAAGGCATGTACAAGCTCTTTTTTCTTATGGGCTCGGTTGTCGTTGGTAACTCAGAAGTCGCGTCCGCGCTTACGAAACTTACAAGTTACTTTATACTCTCTTTTGTTCACTTTAAATTAATAAACGCATATTTATAGTCCTTTTTCTATCTGTGATTTCATTATAAGATATAAACACCATTCTATATCTACAGTAGTATCAAACCCGATGCTACATTTATGTACTAATAGGCATAATAATCATGATAATTACTGTATTATTACTAATTACTGTAATATTAATGTGGGATTCTTAGGTCGAATAGATCTAACCCTGGGGTGCATATATAAAGACTTTTCCATGTTTACGACAAAGTCGAGGCACAATCGGAAGTCTCTGAGTTGTAAATAGTGATAGTGCCCTAATACTGTTAATTAGGTTAGGTCTTAATTTAAGAGGAAAGAATTGTGAAGGGGCTGATGTTGCCCCTATAGGACGCCTATGTATGTCGCAACCTGGTTAGAAGTATTTTCGTCAATTAAAAGGGTTTCGCAATCATTATCTTCATGCAATTCTGCTATTTTATGATTAACGTCTAGCCACCCTTTGTCGGTACTTGTGGGAAAGGATAGCCGCCCTTTGTCGGCGTGGATGAGACGCGCGGCCGCGCTTTGTCGGCATCTCTGGAAATGTACCGACAAAGTGTTATCAGTACCATGGTAACGACTCAGGTGGTGTCGTAAGTTAATAGTTGCTTTCTAGCCAGGGTACGACACTGTTTTAATTACCCCTAGTTTAATATTTAAGAGCGCCCCGAATCTAGAGGGTCCTCTTTCTTTTCGAGTGGCTCACCAGAACTTTTATCCTACATTTGAATCCGTTATTATTCAATAAACCCTATTATTCAAAATAAAAACCCTAGACAACTATATAAAAACCTACGTTAATATTCTATGTTAAAAAACGTAAAACTAAGCAAACAAATGTGCAAATTGAATGGACAAAATTTGATGAGTTCAATCAATCCAAGTTTGCGACATCTTAAGGAAGAAGGAGTTATATAATTACCCTAATTAACTAAATGAGAGTATTATATTGATAAAGAACAAACACGTACCATGGTAATTCCCCAACTTCAATGTATCACACTGTTTAAAAATAATATACATTGCTAACCTTGCATATTTTTTATTATAAAAGTGCGTGCAAATTAAATATGATACTTCTTTAGTTTTCGTGTTACTGCAGCTAGTAGAACGTCATCTTATTAAAGTTTTAATAAAAGTAGTTTATAAAAATTGTTTTTAAAATAAAACACTTAATTGGCAAATATCTTGTTATTATGGTGAATGTAATTGTTCGCCTTAATAGTGTTACTTAAAAGCTGATCAATTTCCTTATAATTGGTATAGCTCACTTCAAAACTTCTACACCTTGTATTAATCTATCTTATATCCTATTCTAATATACATATTTACGTGTATATTGAATTAAAGCAACTTGAGTTTGATTTCTTTCTACCGGGGACTTAAAAAATGTCTCATCAAATAGGCATTGAATTATTTCAGCGCACATCCGTATGTTTTTGATGTGTTCTTCGTAATCTCGAACATAAACGAACCAACCTAATCTCGTTCCAAAATACAACTTTGTTGACCTTTATTATTAGTTGAATTTTATTAAAAACAGTATTTTCCAAGGCTCCACGGACTAATGTATTGGTTAGTTAAAATTTTCTAAGTACAAAAAATGGTCTTTACACTCGAAAAAAACTCTTTTATGGTTGAGTTTTATTTTCGGAATGGCTAATTCCTAAACAGAAAATAGGCCTATAAAATTCAACTTTCCCTTCAAGAATTTCGTGAAAAATTTTCCTACATTGCAGGGCTGGAATTGCAATTTCATAGCACTTTGGATTATGTTGTAAAATTGTTTTGTGAAACTGGTAGTGTTAAAAAAAAAAATAGGAAGTGGTAGACTAACTAAATGAACCCCAGAACTTGTTAAAAATATGAGGCAAGTGATGCATATAGTCTGCAGGCTGAAAAAATCTACAGACGTATTTTACTATGTAATTAACATAAAAAAGCAAAAGGGTAAAGGAAGTAAATTTTTATTTTGAATTTTAGATTATAACTTCGAACAACTTAAATGATAGAAAGTGAAAGTCACATTCACTAGAATAACTATGTGAAAATGTTTAAAAAAGATTACTGTTCTGAGCCCTGCCTTATTTAAAAAATTAATATTTATAACTTTTTAATAAACAAAACTCAACATTTCTGTTAAGGGTAGTTGGAAAACTGCTCCAATTTATAATCAATTTTGATGAAACTTGATACACTTAAAGACATTTATGGTATGAGTATAACCTACAATTTTCATTCCATTATCTTAATTAGAAAAAAAGTTATTTAAAAAAATAGGTTCTGTTAAGCATCTTCATGAGATAGCAACCTATATTCCAATTTTTTGCGAATATAAAGGTATTTTCGTAAACATGTGAGGATTCTGTGCACTCCATATTGTCAAATTTTGTGAATTCACATAACCCGACAAATGAAACAATGCCTCGCCAGTAAAATCCTGTAGATCATCGCACTTTGGTTAAACCAAATGCACTATCTCAATTTTTTTTCAAAATCCAGAGGCTGCAATTCCTGAAACACTTTCATCTTGTATGGATACAATCCCAGGTTTTTTTACAATTAAATGACAACTGCTACCCGATACATCCAATTGTTGAGAAAGTATTCTTAAAGATGAGCTGGGATTGTCATTTACTACTCGCCCTACATTTTCAATAAGTTCTGGGGTTCGTTTAGAAGGTCTATCTCTTCCCTAATTCTTTTAAACACTACCAGATTCACAACATAATCCAAAGAGCCACGAAATTGCAATTCCAGCACTGCAATGTAGAAAAACTTTTCACGAAACTCGTGAAGGCAAGGTTGAATTTTATAGTTCCATTCTCCGTTTAGAACCTGGCCATTTTGAAAATAAGACTCAACCATAAAGCTTTTTTGTTCGAGTATAAATGCTATTTTTAGCACACAGAAAACTTTAACTAACCAACATACAAGTTTGTGGTGCTTTGGAAAAAACTATTTTTAATAAAAATCCAACTAATAATATAGGTAAACACAGTTGAATTTTGAAACAATGTTAGGTCGGTACATTTATTGGGTGTATGGAGTTTTTCGTATAATGACACGGCGTCGACAACGGTGCAGCGTGTATGTGGTGTAGATGTTTTGGGCGACTGTTACTGTCCCAGTATGAACACGCTGTGGGATCAGTATTCCAATCCGACAAAAAATCTGATCTTTGAGAATGATATGTGCTTCTTGCTACAGAACCACTTTATTTATGTTTAGAACTATGTTGTACACTATCACAGCATTGTATGTTTAATGTTAAGGATGTAAGGGGTGTACATTACTTCAAGAGAACTTAAGACCAAAGAGCATGTTTTAGGGGTTGTTTCCTTTTTAAAGGCTTATAACTCCTTTATGCCCGACCGTTACTGTCACCCGTCAAGTGAAACCTACATGACGGCGTCACTTCAGGTGTCAGTGCAGGTTTCCGGAGTGAAAGGTATCTCGAGAAAAGCACCACACACTTATGTTCAATATTAGGCATAACATATCAAATATACAGGGTGTCTCAAAAGATTGTGCCGAAAATGAGAGTGCATATAGGGGAGGTCAAAATCAGTCGATTTAACTAAACTTACCTTAGTACAAAGTTAATAATAACGGAGCTACCTGGTGTTAAAGGTGAAAAATAAATTACATTTTTGTTAATATCTTTCGACCTTTTGGAGCTAATTTTACGAAATTTCATATTTAGGCGTTTTTTGTGATGAGAAATTCAAATTTGTAGACGATTTAGTTGCATCTTCTAGAGGGCGCCACCAGCGACCAATAGGGCACGTTTGAACCGCCAAAACTTTTTTGTGCCACGGTGTATGTAATTTTTGACTCGAAAAATCTTTTTCCCACTTTTTTTCTTAAAAAAGATATACCAAATCGATCTTGCTAGAAGCAACCGTTTCCGATAAAAACGCATCCAAAGCTGATAGTGCATGTAAATTATCCATACATCCAGTACACAGGATTTTACTGGAACAATAAAATAAATAAACTTATTTTACTTTATTTTTTATTTATTCTCAATATGGGCATCTTCAAATTCAACGCATTTCGTAAAGTTGGACAAACATGTTTGTTGCACACGAAACAACATTTCATGATCATTTTTAATAGTCTTAGAATAAATTATAATTCTATTCAATAACTCTTCCTTAGAATTTACTGGAATACTATAAACTAAGGCTTTAAGATGGCCCCATAGATAAAAATCTATGGGAGTTAAATCAGGCGATCTAACCGGCCAGGGAACAGGACCACCTCGACCTAACCACTTATCACGTTACGTATTGTTCAAATAATTCCTCACATCTCTACTAAAATGTGGGGGTGCACCGTCATGCATGAGCCACATGTTATTTCGAACTTCCAAAGGAACTTCTTGTAATAATGGGTTAAGGTGTTCTTGTAGAAAATCTAGATATTTCTGTCCATTTAAATTGCCGTTCATTATGCAAGGCCCTATCAAATAAATTCCAATTATACCTATCCAGACATTGATAATAAACTTTTGTTGATGTTTAGTTTGAACAATTTCATGTGGGTTTTCATCACTCCAAATGTGTGAATTGTGAGAATGAATTATTCCGTCTCTTGTAAACCCAGCCTAGCCTGTGAAAAGCACTCGACTTAGAAAGTTGGGATTACATCTCTGTTTTTCTAAAAATAATCTTGCAAATTTTAGGCGTGCTGGATAATCAGTTGCAGCCATGGCATGGACTTTTTGTATGTGATAAGGATAAAGCAATTGTTTCCGGAAAATCCTGTGTACTGTCGATTTGGTGATGTCGGACGCCGCAGATACTTTTCGCACACTTGTATATGGATCTTCTTCTACTAACTGCAAAACACGCTCTTCCGCTTCAACAGTTCTTGCAGACATTGGACGACCTATTCCACCACGTTTTGGTTGAAATGATCCTAAGCCAACAATACATGAAAAATTACTGAATAATAGTATTTATCACAAGTTTACCAGTTTCTCGTAATCTTCTATATACTCTTGTAAAAGTTCGCCAATGTGGAAGTCTTCGATTTGGAAAACGCTCCGCATAAAGATGAACTGCTTGAGCAGCATTCCCTTTCGCTACTCCATAAACTAAATGAATATCAGCAAATTCAGAAAAACTAAATTCTACCATGACTAATGAATTCAGGACAAGAAAGCAGGAATGCTGACAGGAGTTAATGTCAAACACTTGGTTTCCATGGATTCGCAAACATTTAGTGTACTATAATTTAAGCATAATTTTTTAACGTTAATCGTTTTTTTATAATATTTTTCAAATCTAAAAACTTCCAGATTGGCAAAATAAAATAAGTTTATTTATTTTATTATTCCCGAAAATCCTGTGTACTGGATGTATGAATAATTTGCATGCATTATCAGCTTTGGATGCGTTTTTATCGGAAACGGTTGCTTCTAGCAAGGTCGATGTGGTATATCTTTTTTAAGAAAAAAAGGTGAGAAAAAAGATTTTTCGAGTTAAAAATTACATACGCCGTGGCACAAAAAAGTTTTGGCGGTTCAAACGTGTCCTATTGGTCGTTGGTGGCGTCCTCTAGAAGATGCAACTAAATCGTCTGCAAATTTAAATTTCTCATCACAAAAAACGCCTAAATATGAAATTTCGTAAAATTAGCTCCAAAAGGTCGAAAGATAGTAACAAAAATGTAATTTATTTTTTCAACTTTAACACCAGGTAGCTCCGTTATTATTAACTTTTATACTAAGGTAAGTTTAGTTAAATCGACTGATTTTGACCTCCCCTATATGCACTCTCATTTTCGGCACGACCTTTTGGGACACCCTGTATACGGATTGGCGTTCAAATAATTTCATGGCCTACTTGATCAGATTTTTTGAAAGACATGTTGCGTGACATATTTTCAGTATGATCACGCAATCCTACATCTGAAACATTAATCGCACAACAGTAATTTCTCGGCATTACAGTTTCCTTCCGAAATCAGCAATGGAATTTTTAGTGATTTACCTTACAAGTATCAAATTCCACATTGTGCTGAACCGCTGAACACTCCTAACCTGATACATATTGTAATGTTTATCTATTTCGCTGAAAGAAAAACAGGCAGGAAAAAGAATCACAATGGATTGTACATATGCGTTTAATCTGTTTTTATACTTTTAAAGTGTAAAATATTTTATTTTCAATCGAGAACGTGCTACATACTTGGAAAGCGTATCAAACGTTCAAGTTAAAAATGGCGAACAGCCATCCGTGGATGTTATCATTTTTCAATAACAGAACTGTTATAGATGGAAATCTTTCATTCGTTCGGACCCAAGGAGAACGACGAATGGAAGTTTCTCATAATTATGGAGCAGTGAGCATACCATTACGCGAAATATTAGGAAGCACCCCAAAGGGGTTGCACGTTCATTTCACTTTGCCCGAAGAGAGATTTCTAATTATAGAATTCTCAACTCATAGAACGCAGAAAATTATACACGAACAGTGGGTAATTTTCGTAAGGTAATAAGCAAGAGTTTTGCAGTTTATTGTGTATTAGTTATTCAAGGTTTTTTCAGGAAAGAGCAATGCCCAACATTACCATCTAGCAATAGTGATTAATTTATACAGTAGGGTCTCAATATAGCGAACTAGTTAATAAACGTCTTTATCACTTCACCGAGATCGTTCACTATTTAGAGTGTATATAAAAATACAACATTGATACTTACAACATATTTATTATATTAATAACTCAATATTTTAAGCTATCAAATAGGTGTATACCCATTTTAATAACAAAACCAATGAAATATCCTAATAAAAAAAATAGTACGTGTAGTAGAAATACGTATATTCACTATAGCGAGACTTTACTGTATTTAGATATAGAGAGTGAGTCTTAAGTAATGAAACACAGAGATGGATTTTTGACATAAAAATAATGCAATTTAGCTAAATTTATGTTATATGATAAGTTAATAATAATTGAAATACAGGGTGCCAAAGTTGAAAAATGAAATCACATTTTCTTTAATATCTCTGGAACACTTCGGGCTAATGTCATAAAATTTCTTATCTAGGGGTTTTTTGAAATGAGCAATTCGACGAATTTATCGACAATTTTGATGTATCTTTTAGAGGGCGCCGCAATCGACGATTAGAAGCCATTTAAACTATTTCAACTTTTTTGTGCTACAGTGTATGTCACTTTTGACTCATAAAATTGGTTCCTCTACCTTTTTTACTTAAAAAAGTTATACCTTATTGGTGTCGCTAAGAGTAACGGTTACCGAGAAATTCAATGAAAGTTGCTTAAATTTCCATGAAACCTTTTGTTTACCAAAACACAATAAATACATCTGAAAAATTATTAAACACAACTCAAAGTACAAGTTACATATTCAACCTTTACAACGACAAAGGGTGGGAACTCGTAATGATGATTCTTTTCCACAAGAGTGCAAAACAACTGTTTCCTAGGAATCGACAGAGTCAGCAAACCTGCGATATAAATTATAGGAATTACAGAGAAAAGTAGCTTTTAGTATTCAGAATTAGAATAGTTAATTGAATGCTCTTTGCGTTTTCTTTAATCTCTTTTCCTGGAATGAAAATCTAACTTGCAGCAACATTATTTTGGAATGACCAATCGCTATTTAAAATAAAGAAGTCGTTCTGTAAAAGAATTGTAAAATGTATCCAAGTAAATAGTACACACATCTAACACTTGTTTTCATAGGAAGATAAATTTAATTTCTAACTGTTTTCCCGTGACGAGTTCCTAATCCCCTATCGGGCGCCTTCTCAGATGGTGGATAGGGGAATGGCCCAAGAGGGAGGTACCGAGAAACCCGGACAGACCAAAACTAGCAGAAGGAGATGAAATGGAAGCGGACAAGGAAATTGAAAAGAAAGTTACGGAGCAAGGGGGGGATATCCCAGTTCCGGTCAGTGATGTGGGTGCGAGAGGAGGCCCCGCCCGACCGTCAATCGACTACTTTTCAGTCGTGTCTGCGGACGACCAGGTCAAGCGCCGGACAGTTACTGGAATGGTACAAGGAAATTATTTTGACAAAGGAAGGGAAAAGGAAAGAGGAAGCTAAAGGTGAACCAAGAAAGTCTCTGTTACAGAACGTAGAGTATAGTAAACGTAAGACCAAAAGAGACTCCAAGGCCAAGGGCGAGCCCAAGGAGGAGGGGGAAATGGGAACGCCAAGGTCTAGGGAGGAGCCGAAGACGGCGTCGACCCCTAGGACCGAATGCAAGAGGGAATACTACATGCCCACCAGCGTTCGCTGGTAGGGGATGGAGAGGAAGACGTCGGGGAGAAATACCGGAAGGACTAGAAGGGAACACGGGTGAGTGTGTGTGAAGTATGACCGAAGTCATGGCGTTGGACAGGGGACTGCGGTGCCTCCAGATCAACCTGGACCGAGGCCGTCTCGCGATGCATCTCACGTTCTAGGTGGTCAGGGACAGGAGTGTCGACGTCGTGCTCAGACAGGAGCCGTGTAAGGCTGGAGAGTGTCAGCTTCGGGACAGGTGCGATGACGCGTTCATCTGACTTGCGCCGGGTGTGGGCATGCGGTAAAAATTGCCCATAACCAAGGGAATCGCTAACCATAAAGCGCTGAGTATGTTTTTAATATCATATAAAAGCATACCTCTGCTTAAAATATTAGATTTTTTAAAATTAAGTTCTTAGTTTGGCTTTAAGCTAATTTTAGTTTAGTTCTACGCAACATTAAGTACATGTCAAAGCTGTGCTGTTCGTCTTAGTGGTCCGTATAGTTTTTGAGGCCCTATTTTTCAATAAAAGCTTTTGTCACCTTTTTTTAAAAAGGGGTCTCGAAAAGTGTTTCATTTAATTTGCGCAGCCCGTAGGATTTGTGTAATTTCACCCTTTATCAGACACTCGTTGAGTAATAATGATTTTTAAATCCTTCTGCACTATCCGGACCTCACCTAGTGAGTAAACCCTTCGAATCAACCCCTTGTGCGAACCAGGCAAAGCAATATTTCACATTGTCCTGCTGTCAACGGCATATCAGTCGACGATCAGGGTGACAACCCTCATGAAGTGACAGGACTTCAGCCATGCCTTTATAGAATCCCCCTTTGGTTGTGTGCCTCTGCAATACCGGTTTTATGGACCTCTCTTAACGATATTGTAGGTAATTGCTGAATGACCATTTCATGTCATACGCGTCAGAAAGGTTAAAGCAAATATTTACGAAAGATAAGGCAAAATTAGGGTTAGTAGTAAACAAAGATAACGATTCAAAAAGCTCGGATAGCGAAGAATGAAATACTAGATATACATCTCCCCAAGAAGGGGAACTCTCGCAATTAGTTGAGAATTTAAGTACTGAAACTTTACAAAGCCTTTAATCTTTCCAAGGAATCAAAATGGATAGTATTAGGTTTCATATGTCAATGTTGCCCACCTTCTCAGGCAAACAAAAACACTTAGAAAGTTTTATTTTTTCTGTAAATGAGTTTTATCAAACCTACTATAATAGGTCCGACGAACAAAGACGATTTGTAAACTCCGGAACTAAATCGAAATTAGTTGAGGATGCTGGAAATTTTCATTTATATAGACCTGATTTAAGTAATTGGAACAAAATTCGAACAGCACTACGACAAAAGTTCGGGGATCCAATCGCTTACCAAGTCTTAATGCAACAAATGCAATATCTTAGGATTAATAAAAATAAATCTGTACTAGAGTTCGTAGACCGATTAAAATCTTTCGTGCAAAGAATTCTTTCAAAAATCTAATGCGAAGTCACTGATCAGACCTCTAGAATGACTCTAATCTCTTAAGTCGAAAGTACATCTGTCATAATTTTAACAGCCAATTTCCCGCAAACATTAAAAACTATGCTTATGATAAAACGTCCTAGCGCTTTGGACGTTGCCCTTCAGCATGCAGTCAATTACAACATGGTAGAATCACAAGTTAATTTTACTAATCAACATTTCATCCTACTCAGTTTCACCAACAATTATTTCACCTTGCAGAACTTATCTGAACAATAAAATAAAATCCAAAGAAAAAACCCAACTAATCCGTTTCGAAATCCTGCCAACAATTACCAGCATCTTACACAAAATTTGAAACCTACCCAGACCTATCAATCTATTCAAGTACATCCCAGATATTTACCAGGCAACTTCCCTCCTATCCAAAGGTTCGGAAAATCGAAACCATTACGATAAAGAGATGCCCCAATACCTATGTCCATTTCTACCGCACGACCTTCCGTCTTGCATCAGCAAAGACAACTCTTCTTCAGATATCCCACTTTCCGATTAACAGGCCCCTACAACTCCTCATCTCAGAAGTTAACTAATATCGAAAAGCAAGCTCCATTAACAAATGACAGTAGTAAATTTGACCTGTCTGAAGAGGTTATACCCTCAGAATATAGGGACCTCCTAGAAAACATGAATCCCCAAAATAATGAAACTAGCGCCAGCATTACAAGAGAAGATGACGAAAATTTACCAATTCCTGCCTTCTATCGAGACTTAACTTAAACAATATTGCCCATTTGGGCAATATTGTTAATAAGTTCTATTATTTAATAGAACAACCCTATTTTTAACTACTCGATAAGCAAATTACTGTTCTTATAGATACAGGAGCGTCGGATTCTATCATTAACCCTAATATTGCAGCACTATATCCCGAGAATACATACATTGAACTCTTTGAGGTTACCATGTACAAGCTAACCTATCAGGAAGACCAAAACTTAAGATTGGCATTTTTAAAAGAGGTATCGATTGCCCATTTAATTTACGAGTTCTGGATTGGCATCCTGATTTTGATGCACTCATAGGGACCAGAGACCTAAGGAGACTAAACGCTCTTTTAGACTATGAAAAAATAATTTTAACATTGAACAATATGAAAAGTCCGTTCTCAATGGCTTACAACAAACCTCTTGCCACGCCAATAACGAACTTTGATAACAATTATCTGATTATCCTCGTAAACCAAGAAAAAGGTATTACTATTTTATCCTCATTCACGATAATTGATCATGTCATCCCTGGCTCTCTAGTCAAGGTAGACAATGGACTTTGCAAAAATTCGTAATATCTTGCCGGGTATGTAAATCAACTCTCATCAAAGGATAAGGGTACTACCTGAAGATCAATCTAGGCTACTTGACGCGCCACCAAATTCACAGAAATTTAATACTGAATCCCAGCTAAAATTGGACCATTTATCTTTGTTAGAAAAGTCAAAAATGATACCTCTTTGTCATGAAATAAAGAAAATAATGTATCGCGATGACTTAGATCTGACTTTAATTAGTCAAACTAAACATCATATTCGAACAACGGACGATAGATCAGTCTATTTCAAATCATTTAGACACCCCCCTAAAATGAAAAAGGAAATTCGGCTTTAAATACAAAAACTTCTTGATAATAAAATCATCCAACCCTCTATATTGCCATACACCACCCCTGTGTGGATTGTTCCAAAGAAACTCGATGTTTCTTTAAAACCGAAATTTCATATGGTAGTCGATTATAGAAGATTAAATGACGTCACCATAGAAGAAAAATACCCTTTACCACTGATTGAGGAAATCTTATATAACCTTGGAGAATGTACTTATTTCACAACTCTTGACCTAGTCCAAGATTTCCACCAAATAGAAATGAACTCTTCCTCCATCGAAAAAACAGCTTTTTCCATCGAAAATAGTCATTATGAATATTTGCGAATGCCTTTTGGCTTAAAGAACGCGCCTGCTACTTTTCAACGAATAATGGACGAAGTTCTCCGTGATTTTCTATATAAATTTTGCTATGTATATGTATATGGACAACGTCGTAATATTTTCAAAATCCCTTTCGGAACATCTTGATCATATTAGAATAATACTTAAAAAATTTATAAAAGTAAACCTTAAAATTCAACTCGATAAATCTGAATTATTATGTAAAGAAGTGGCTTTTCTGATATATCTAAGTTATGAAAAAAAATTAAATCCGGACAAAATATGAAAAATTACTTATTGTAAAATAAACTTTTTTAATTGCAACTAACCTTCCTGATCTTCCTAACATTCAAAGAAAAGATTATTGTGAATACGCCCTGCCTAAAGGATCATTTTCAGAAAAAAGACAAACTTGCCTGCTGAAAAAATTCCCGAATCCAACTATTCTTTGCTAAACTTAAGAAAAAGATTTAAAATACACCAAAGGGGAAATCCCTTGTTATTGGAATACCAACGGTCCTTCCCCGTCTTTAAACGATAAACAGCCTATTACGCCAATGTGGAAGTACCATTTCTAACCGCTTCTAGGCAATTAATGAAGTGGCCTAATTAACAAATTCTCTGAAATTTAGCATTGAAGAAGAATTAGATTATCTCACCCTACAAAACCTTCATGCTAGGGACCTCACGTCCAAATTTCAGGCTGATTAGTCAACAGGGTGAAGTTTAATTCGAAAAAAAACAATAGATGCAGCCGGGCTATAAAACACCGACGTTTCGGGAGAAGTTAACAATTCTTAGTTGCTCTTTAAACCTGTCGCATTCTCCGAAGAACTTAATCAGATTTCCTGAGAATACCCACTCTAGGAAAAAAAGGCTGAATGTTAAGTTCATTCCGTCATAAAGCGATATAAAGTTTTTCTTTCTAATTTCCTTTTATTATTAAATAAAAAGGAATATTCACTAAAAGTTACTGACGGGGTTTCCTGTAGTCGAATGAATTTTTATGTAATCTTCAGTGTAAGAACTCTGTTGAGGTTCGTTCGATAAACGAAAACCACGAAAACAACAATTTGGTTTACGAAAGTGGACTGTATTAAATTTCACTTATATAAATAATGGTAAAGTATTGGTCTAAGTATGAAGTGGGAGTTTGCTTAGTTGGGAAGATTACGAGTTACGTTTACGATCACATGTCTAGAGCGAGCACTGGTCAAAGAGAGCAAAATTACTGCAATCATCCCTTAAGTACTAAACCCGAGGAACTCCAACCAGGGGCGCACCGTTACCAGAAGCCCTTACGGGCAATGGTCGCCCCTAAGATCATAAAATCGCCGCCATCTGGCAAATACCTATACAAGTCGCTTTCATTGAAGTATTGCGATCCGCCGAATTGCGGATCGCGGCAAAGGTCCAATTTAGAAAGCTTCCTTTGACCAATAGCGTATTTCCCAGCCATAAAGAGCCCTTCGATATGGCCTGATGGGTACGATGGTCTGGCGCCCAGATGGAATCCTTCAAATACGTATCGATGCCCATGGGCGTAACTTAAGGGATGAAAGTACAAAACAAATTAACTAAGCAAACTACGCCAAGAAACAATAACCTACAGTCCTTAACATGAATAACCTAAAGTCCTTAACAAATTCAGTGAAAGTATAAGTAGTGAAATAAGAAGGGTAGTGAAAGTGTCAAGTGAGAAACAGAGCTCCTGCTGAAACTCCTTCACACTCACAAGAACTTTAGTACTAATCGTGCTAATTCTGACTTATCAGCTCGACGATTGGCTCTCCAGTAGCTGGTGAATAAGAAGCGTTCCTGTTAAGTTCGGGACGTGTGAGTACGACACTCCCGAAAAAGAAAGACAGTCCAGGTTAAACTATAGTCTAGATTTAAATTTTTTTTTTTTTTTTGGTACTATATTCATATATGATTAGTCCTAAGTTATTAGCTGTGGTAGGGAATCCTGTTTTCCCTCTATTTATTTAATTTTTTTTTGCGTTTCCTAGGTTAAGCTTTAAAAGTATTAGTTAAGGACTTTTTAGAAATCTTAGATGGTACCCCTTAGTAAACGATGAATCATAAGGAGCAATTTTTTTTCATCAATAAAAGTGTTAGTCTGCTCGTCTTATTGTTTTTAAATGAACAACAGGGACTCGCAAGAAGGCAAGCAGGTTTTTGCCGCACTCTCCGAAAGTGAAAATACTGAATCGGAGAATACTGTGGCGGAGGGTGTAGCGACCGCTGCTCCCGCAACAGCTAGAGTGGCCGGGATGGCGTCGGTGCCACTCTTGCAAAAACCCAACCGATCCCTCGCCAATAAGATGTCATTCAGCAAGACAAAGATATAAATTTGAATCACTTGGAAGCGGAAAATGTGACAGACAGTGATGACGAGTACATCCTAGAAAACGAAGATCAAGATAGTGATGAGCCTTTGGCTAAGAAAAGAACACGTTGGAGGAAATCAACACCAAACAAGTAGAAGAACAATATTACTAAAGAAAATAGAAAACTGTATAAGCCGTATGTTATTAATAAAAATAAAGCACAAATACAAGTTGACTGTACCAACAATAGATTTAAATGTATTTTGAACTTCAATAAAGAGGACAGAAAGAATATTTGCGTGAATTACTGGAAGCTAGACTATTGTTGGCAAAAAGAGTTTATTTTGTCATGCATTAGTAACATTGCTATAAGCCATACCGTTTGCTCCGTGGAACGGTGGCACTACGGTCTTTTCCTTTCTTAAGCTTTTTTGAATTTGCCAGAAGTTATTTGAGCCCGGCTCATACTCACTAAGCATCTCGTCGCAGCAATGACGGCTATATTCCTGCAGAGCCGTTTTCAGATGCTAACTGCTATCATTTAGCAATATGCGATTGTCTTTAATGGAGCCTTGCGGTATTGTTTTCGCTGTCTTTTATTTTGCCGAACCATTTTTTTAGTGTGAGCTGGTGTCATGCCACTTTGCCCGCAATGAGCTTGTACCTCCTGCGAGGTGACATCCTGTGGCAAAAGGATAATTTTTTAAAATATGCTTTTCGAGAAAGAACAACCTCGCAAAGACAACAAAAACTTCTTCGTTTGAGGAATTAGACACCGCCGTTTACCAATGGTTTACACACAAGCGTGTAGATGATTAACCAGTATCAGGGCCATTAATTTTAGGAAAGGCTAAATGGTTTCACAAAGAAATTAATATTGCGAAACCATTTCAAGCATCACAGGGATAGTTAAGTAGATTCAAATTACGCTATGGGATCAAGCAGTTGAATATCCAAGGAAAAAAGTTAAGTGATGATAAAGACGATGCAAAACTATACCTTGTATAATTTAAAAAATTGATTGAACGATATTCGATCATAGTCCTAATCAGGTGTATAATGAAGATGAAATCGGCCTATTTTGGAAATCCTTACCATCTATAATTCTGCTGATCCATAATGAAAAATTTGCACACGCACATAAATCGAGTAAAGAAAGACTAACGCTAATGCTATGTTCTAATATTAGTGGGACCCATAAATTAAAACTTGTATGCATTAGGAAATCAAAAAAATCTCGATCATTCAAAGATACAGAAATTCCACATTTTCGCGTTTGTTATTATTTACAACCGAAAACGTAGATGAACCAACAAGTTTTTAAACGATGGTTTTTTGAAGAGTTTGTCCTTTCAGTGCAACAACATTTAAAAAATAAACAATTACCCTTAAGAGCAATACTATTGCTAGACAATGCACATTCACATCCCGAGGAAATTTTATTACAAACTGACGATAGTCAGATTTTTGTTAAATACCTTCCACCAAACGTAACCCCTTTAGTTCAGTCAACGGATCAAGAGATAATGGAAACAATGAAACGACGTTTTCGAAAAACCATGCTGCGGATACTTTTAGAAGCAAATTGTAGCATGAAGGAGGTTTAGAAGATGTGGAACATTAAAGAAGCAATTTATGCAGCTGCTGAAAGCTGGAAAGGTATCCAAAGCATTACACTAACCAGACTTTGGCCAGAATAAAAAAATTACCTGGATTGTGATAGTGAGCTGCAAACCGGCACCATTCTGATGGAAGGGAACGCAGCAGCGAGCGTGCGATAGATGACGGAGATGAGAGTTAGCATCTCTAGGTGCTGGGTGAGAGAAAGGTGGGAGATGATTCCGCTGTTGAGAGGGGGGTTACAGGACGAGGACGTGCAGGAGGACCGCTTCCGCTGTACGCCAAATGTGGCAAGGAGGGCCATAAGGCTGCGACAAGCCGAGAGGAGCGGTACTGTCCCTTGTGGAGGAGAGGGGGCACAGTTATGGGGGTCCGGGATGCGATCCCTCCACTAAAGCCAAGAGGAAACCCAAAAAAGGGAAACCTAAGACCAAGGGATACGGGGGATGGGGCAGGAATGCCAAGCAGTGGTGAAGAGCCGAAAACAGCATCGAGCCCCAGGAACAACCGCGATGGGGAAGATTCTTCATCCACCGGCTTCCTTAGATCGCTGGTAGGGGATGGTGAGAGAGACGGCGGAGAAGGACGAGAAGAGACTCAGAAGAACTAGAAGGGGACATGGGGAAGCGTGTGTAAGTGGGCGTGAGAGTAAGATTGGGGTCATGGCGTCGGACAGGGAACTGTGGTGCCTGCAGATCAACCAGGACAGGGGACGTCTAGTGATAGACCTCATGCTCCAGATAATCAGAGATCAGGGCGTCCAAGTGGCATTCGGTCAGTAACCGTGCGTGGTGGAAGGGAGCTCCATTCGGGACAGGGGTGGCGACGCCTTTATTTGGTGTTACGCCCGATGTGGGGATAAAGTCACTCTACAGGGACCGTGAGTTCATGACGGCTGGATCATGGGGGTTCATAGAGCTGGACAACATCACTCTCGTCTCCACGTATTCCTTTTCGGACAGGAGCACGGCCGATTTTGCGGCGTGGCTTGGACGGGTGGAGTGGTACGTTAAGGTCAACAGCAGGAAGGTTCTCATTGCTGGGGGCCTCAACACTAAGAGTAGGTGGTCCAGCTCCAGGGTGATGAATGCCTATGGCCGGGTCTTAGAAGAGTAATTGGATGCCGGAGAGCTCGTCCCCATCAACACTACGGACGAGTGGACGTTCGGGGACCGAAACGGCAGGTCACTGATTGACGTTACTATGGAGCGTGGAAGTAGAAATGGAGAGTAGGAGTTGTCACAGATATATCTCCTATAGTATAGCGCGAAGGGGGGGGGGTCTGGTGGCAAGAGCGGATGTGTGAAGAAAGAAGGTTAGATAGTGAACGAAAAAGGGTTAGAGCAATCGAGCCAGTTTGTGACGGTGCAAGAAGGTCTGGGCGAAACCGAACTCCCGAGACAATAGTTCGGGAGATAAACGATGCCTACGGCCAGTATCTAAGAAAGCATGAAGGTGGGAATGGGGAACGAGCGGTGTACTGGTGGAGCGATGAAATTGCTGAGAGGAAGAGAGCACGTATGAGAGCGAGGAGAAGATGGATGAGAGAGACAAAGAGAGAGGAAGGGGCAGCTTGAATGAGATGGGCGCAGCGGAGGAGTACAAGAGAGGGCGAGCCATATCCCTTAATCTTAGGAACCGCTGACTATAAGATGTCGACTATGTATTTGTGCTCTATAAAACTACTTGCTGCATTAGAAGGATCAACTTGGATATCACGGAAACCACTTAGAGCGTTACTTTTTTTTTTCGTAATCTACTCGCTTAGTAGTTCACCAGTATGTCTTTTTTTTGGTGTGGAAATGCTTTGTTCAAAAGTTTGCTTTTTCACATTTATTTCAATACTTGACTCTCTTACGGGACCGTGGAGCGAACAGGGGTGCTGGGTGGGATAAATAAAAATAAATTGAGGTAAGTTGAGGTAAGTTTAGGTAAGTTGTAGTATTGTTGGTGCCTTGAGTTAGGTAATTAGTTAATTTTAATCGTAAACTAGCCGTAGTTAGTCCCTTAAGCTACGCCAATGTATGTCAGTATTTGTTGGGGAGATTTTATGTGGAGGGAGTGACGACGACACCCAAAAAGCCATACCGAAGGTTGTTTTATGTTTTGGGAAATACGCTACTTGTGAATAGACGCAGTCTAAATTGAACTAATGCTGAGATCCGCAATTTAGCGTGTCTCCAATGCCCCAATAAAAGAGACCGATATAGGTATGCGCCCGACGGTTGGGTTTATGATGGTAGGCGCCCTTATGGCGCTGAAAGTCTGACCTATATAGGACCGATATAGGTAAACGATTTTATTTGGAAATTTAAAGTTGGAACCATGGAATATAAATGGTTTGATAATATGTTGCCTAAAACCCGTAAAGAAGGCTATCAACTAGCTTTACGAGAAGGACTTCTTCCGAAGCCGCCATTTTGTAGAAGCAAAACAAAAGGTCATTCCAAACCAGTTACGCGTTTTTCGCATTATTTTGACTCTGACACTAATTTGGGTCGATATCGATGTCCAAAACCGAATAAATGTCGACCTGACATATTCGTCTCCAGTGGCACATGGTTTGAAAATTCTCGGCTTTCAATTCAAAGTGAATTCATGTGAGTATTAATTAATAAATATATATATATTTTTTAATTTCATCTTTTTATACTAGTATACTTTATCATTACGCTCACGGTTCAAGTTATGAACAAATCCAGCGAGCTTGTACGCAAGATGGGGAAAAGCTGCTTGCTACAGACACAATTTCCAATCGTGTAAGATATTGTAGGGAAATGGTAACAGAAGATTTCTCCAAAATGCAGGAACAAATGCCTAAAACTGGAGGTCAAGGTGTTGTAGTTCAGGTTAGTTCGGGTTAGTTCCAGAATCTCTTTATGATTCAATTTTACATAAATACATTGGTAAATAAATAGTATTACGTTTTAGATTGACGAGTCTATGTTTGGTCATAGAAAATATAACAGGGGAAAGATTCTTAATGGTCATTGGATTCTAGGCATAATAGCGGAAGGATCGGAAGATCTGCGTTGTGTACTATGTCCTGACAACAAGCGTAGTGCGGAGGTTCTGCTGCCCATCATTCAGAAACATGTAGTTGAAGGATCCGATGTGTGGACTGATTGTTGGAAGGCGTATGATGGCCTTAAGAATTAGGGCTACAGTCATCATACGGTAAATCACAGCAAAGAGTTTGTTGCTGAGGATGGGACACATACACAAAGGATAGAATCTCAGTGGAACGTATTGAAGCGAAAATTGAAAGGACGATCTATACCGGAAAGTCAATTCGCTGATGTTCTGTGTGAAGAACTCTGGCGTCGCTATTGTAGGAAAATCAATATCGACCCAATGGAAGCTTTATTAAATATAATTCGTTTGGAATATGGTGATTTCCGTTAATAAATAGATTAATTCAAAAAAACTAAGCTTATTTTGCTATATACTGAGCTAAATTTACCTAAACTTACCTCAACTTGCTTCAGCTTACCTCAACTTACCTCAATTTATTTTTATTTATTCCACCCAAGACCCCTGTTCGCTCCACGGTCCCGTAAGAGAGTCAAGTATTGAAATAAATGTGGAAAAGCAAACTTTTGAACAAAGCATTTCCGCACCAAAAAAAAACATATTGGTGAACTACTAAGCGAGTAGATTACGGAAAAAAAAATAACGCTCTAAGTGGTTTCCGTGATATCCAAGTTTTACCCATTAGAACATTAACATTAAGTCTGTGTAAAAGCTAATTGCTGTTCGTCTTAATTGTTCGCTCTAGTTTAAGTCATAAACCCTATTTTATAATTTTTTTATTCTCTTAAATCCGAAACATAAAGTTTTTTTAAAAGTGATTCTCTTTTAACCCTCACTTAATTAGCGCACGACCCTCAAGGAGTCCGTAAGGAACTCCAAGAGGGAAGCGTGAAAGCAAGTGTGTACGAAGCTAGAGACGGACGTCTAGGGTCTCGGTTACAGGAGATAGTGACCGGGAAGGTTGGCCGTCTGAGCAAGGGTCCACGAGTGAGACAATCAATGATGAGACGAATAGAATCGTGCATTTTATCACAAGATGGCCATTTTCAACATTTTCTTTAATCCTGTGTCAGAAATTATTATTTTTATGATTGCCATTTGTAGTTAAATAATAAAAAAAAATAGAAATGGTGCTGTGTTCATTCACGAATAGTACTTATTACATTACGGTTTTTTATTTATTTACTTGAAAACGGTGCATCGTCCGAAAAAAAGTCAAGAGACCTTTTTTATTCCAAATCGAACACATAATTAAAAAAGGAACAAAATATTGGAAAAGAATAGTGGCGTACCACATTTTTCCTTTAAAATATCCAGTAATTATCCTGCCCACACGCCACTGGTTACACAACAACCACTGTTTTTAGCCTAAAATACGCAACGTTGCTAACTCTCACACCCTGCAAAATTTCATTAAAATGTCTCAATTAGTTTTGGAAATATTTAAAAAACTGTAATTTTTCAAAGAAACTTTCACACCCTGTATTTCCGCAACGAAGCAATTTTGGGATATAGTTTATATAACAAAATTACCTTTATTTTAGCTGTAGAATACGCTGCCGAAGTTATGTACCGTACTTAGGAAACACCCTGTATACAGGGTGTCCCAGATCAAAGTACAAATATGTTAACCATAGATTCTACTAATGAAATTAACAAATACGTATTTTTTGTTTTTGTCCAAAAGTCTGTCGTTTCAGCTCGAAGGCTCTTTGAATATGGGGCCTTATTTGGATAAAATAATTTATTTTGGAAATACCCTTTAACGGATTATTATGAAATTTGGTGTACCAACATTTTTTGATCGTACTAATTCAAAAATTAAAAAATTAAAATTACAGCTTTGGCATAACATAGGTATAAGGGCCGGAGTATAAGTATAGGGGCCCCTATTTATTTAACAGTTAAATGTTTTAATCAAGCGGATACATTACTTGGTTTTACCTTTCATTTAGAACCTTTTTTGTCTCTTGGTGATTTTTCGTAGAATGTGTCGCTTTCTCGTAGTAGCGATTCCAAATTTTATGACTTTTTATTACAAGAATTTGTTGTTATTAAGTAGGTCAAGTCATGACCAACTTGACATTGATTCTTTTGTTCTGATTGTCATTTTCAACCATGTTGTGACCAACTAGCAGTAGGTATTAGTCATTGATGTTATCATTGGCATACTCTTAAGATCATATTTAAATTTGTTATTTTCTTCATGATGGCGCTTCCGTTTACTAATGCCGAGTATGCTGATATTCACTTGATTTATGGTGAGTGCAGACAAAACGCTCATAGAGCAAGAATTATCTACCATCAGTGATTTCCTAATCGATGACTTCCAAATGCAAGAACGTTTTCAAATACTCATATCAGATTGAGGGAATTTGGTAGTTTCGCTCCTCAACGAAAAGAAAATCATAATATTAGGCATTATGGCGCAGAAGATGAACAAAAAATAATCAATTACTTTGAGGATAATAAAACTAGTAGTTTAAGAAATGCTGAACGTGACTTAATGATCCCAAAAAGTAGTATTCAAAGAGTGTTACGTCAAGAAAAGTATCACCCTTATTATTTAAAGAAAGTCCAGGAATTCCTCGAAGATGATTTTCCACGACGTGTTGCATTTTGTCGACAAATGATAGAAAATCTCGAAACAAATAGAAACTTTTTAAGGTCTATTCTTTACATCGATGAAGCTTTATTTACGAGATGCGGAGTTTTCAACAGCCATAATATGCATCAATGGACTATTGAAAATCCTCATTCTGTAATAATGAAAAAATTTCAACATGAATTTTCCGTTTACTTGTGGATTGGTGTTATGAATGGATTTTTGATTAGACCGTACATTTTACCATCGCGACTGAACGGAGAAGAATATTTAAGATTTTTACAAAATGATTTTATTGGACTACTTGAAGATATCTCATTGGCTGATAGACAAGAAATGTGGTTTTTGCAAAATGGCGCACCGCCCCATTATTCTGTCCAAGTTAGAAACTGGCTCCAAAATTACTTTTCAAACAAATGGATTGGTAGAGGTGCTGAAGCAGCTATAATTTGGCCAGCTAGGTCCCCTGACTTGCATCCGATAGACTATTATCTATGGGGACACTTAAAACAAAAAATATATGCAACATCAATGAATTCAGCGGAGGAACTCCGAGAAAGAATATTTATAACTGCACAAGAGTTAAAAACTTTACCCCATGTTTTACGTGCAGCTGTTAATCACTTGGAGATACGTCTTCATCAATGTATTGAACAACACGGTGGTCACTTTGAACAATTTTTATAGTGTACAATTTCATTCTTCGTTTCTATGGTATTTTGTTTTAAATAATGAAAATAAATAACTTTAGACAGACACAATGTAACTCGAGTAAGATATGTAATAAATACATTAAAGTAACTACTATGAGAAAGCGACACATTCTACGAAAAATCACCAAGAGACAAAAAAGGTTCTAAATGAAAGGTAAAACCAAGTAATGTATCCGCTTGATTAAAACATTTAACTGTTAAATAAATAGGGGCCCCTATACTCATACTCCGGCCCTTATACCTATGTAATGCCAAAGCTGTAATTTTAATTTTTTTATTTTTGAATTAGTACGATAAAAAAATGTTGGTACACCAAATTTCATAATAATCCGTTAAAGGGTATTTCCAAAATAAATTATTTTATCCAAATAAAGCCCCATATTCAAAGAGCCTTCGAGCTGAAACGACAGACTTTTGGACAAAAACAAAAAATACGTATTTGTTAATTTTATTAGTAGAATCTATGGTTAAAATATTTGCACTTTGATCTGGGACACCCTGTATACAAGGTGTCCCGTATCGTTATGTTCATATTTTGGAAGCGTAAAGTACACTTATTTGTGAGTAAAGAAAACATAAAACTTGTATATCCATTTTTATTTGTTTCAAAGTTACAGGCCTATGAATTATTGGCAGATAATAAATAATAAAAATTCAACTTAAAGTAAAGAAAAATGACTGCATTTTTTGCACAAAAAAAACATTAAAAATGCATTTATGACGAACAAGGCTGTTACTTCTGTCAATAAATGCTGAAACATTAAAATAAAATAAATTAAAATAAACAAATTCAAATTTCTGTTAAGGTTCTTTTTTGAATTAAGAATTATTGACATACAGTTGTCACAAGTTTTGGTTCAAATAGCAGCTTCTTATTGAGTGCAAACGTTTTCTTTATTCAAAATGCCTTACCGATTTTTTTCTGAAGAGTATGCCGACATGCATTTTGTTTATGGCTATTGTAACGGCAGTGCACGCCAAGCAGTTATTGAATACCGACATCGGTTTCCAAATAGGCGCATTCCTCATTACAGAACGTTTTTGGAAGTACACAGACAATTTGGGGAATGCAGACTGCGTAATTATCTTTTCAACCGGGGAGTGAATTTTCCCGCAGACTTGGATCAACAAGTATTAGATACTGTTGTAAAGGATTCAACTATCACTGTACGTCGAAACTCTAGACAACTTGGAGTGCCGCGAATGACTGTTTGGAGAATTTTAAAACGTGAAGGCTTACATCCGTATCATTATCGTAAGGGGCAAAGTTTGTTTGAGGCAGACCATTATGCTCATCTAGTTTATTCTACCTGGATATTAAGACAGTCACGGCTTAATTGTAATTTCTGCAGAACAGTCCTCTGGACAGATGAAGCTACATTCACAAGAAGTGGTATTACAAATTTGAGAAATCTACATAGGTGGACATTAGAAAATTCCAAAGCTATGCGCCCATCTAACTTTCAACATGAATTCTCTGTTAACGTTTGGGCTGCCCTAATCGATGACTTGTTGATTGGTCCGTCGTTCTTCATGCGAGGTTAAATGCGGACAATTACCTTCATTTTCTTATTAACGAAGTGCAAGGACTTTTAGAGGATGCCCCACTGAATGTTCGTCTAAACATGTGGTTTCAAATGGATGGGGCACCACCACATTTTGGAACTACTGTCCGAAATTGGGTTACCGCCAATTATCCAAGATGGATTGGTCGAAATGGTCTTGTTGCCTGGCCATCTAGATCACCCGATCACAATCCCCTTGATTTTTATATATGGGGGTACATGAAGGACTTAGTCTACGCTCAAGTTTCCAATACAAGAGAAGAATTATTGCAGCGTGTTCAGCAGGCTGCCGAACAACTACAACAAAACAAACGCGAAATACAGATAACTACTTCATCTGTTAGATTACGGGCACAAGCCTGCATTCAATAAGGAGATGGACATTTTGAAAATATTCTTAATTGACCTTATCTTAAATAAATTATTTTTCCGTTACTTTAAGATGAATTTTTATTAGTTATTATCTGCCAATAATTCATAGGCATGTAACTTTGAAACAAATAAAAATGAATATACAAGTTTTGCGTTTTTTTAAATCGAAAACAAGTGTACTTTACGCTCCAAAAATATGAACATAACTAATATCGTATTTCGAGGAAAGAAAAACGATGGATGAGAATGGGAAAATATACAATTTATCATATGGGATACCGCAATATATTGGGACCGACGCTTTGAAACTTGGTATATGATGAGATGTTAGAAGTTCGTGTGGACAGGGGTGTGGAAATTATTGCGTATGCCGACGAGTTGGCTATTGTGGTGACAGCTAAAAGTGGAGAGATATTGGAAAAAAAGACGGGATAAAACGTAAACAAAATTATAGGAAAAATAGGGGAAATGAGCTTGACTGTAGAAAAGGCAAAGACTGAAATGGTGCTGTTAGAGGGTAGGCGTAAGGTCACAAAGTGCGAAATAATATTGGGTGAAACGATGGTAACGAGTGTCAAAAGTTTGAGATATCTGGGAGTGTGGCTGGGACAAGGATTTAAGAATGGTAGAGCATATATAAAAAATAATAGAAAAGGCACAAAATAGGATAAGTTTGTTATCAAGATTAATGACGAACAGAGGTAGACCAAAGACAGAAAAAAGAAAATTAATTGCAAGCACGGTTATGTCGGCAGTTTTATATAGGGCAACTATATGGGGGAGCTCGTTAGAATTCGGGAAGTGTAGGGCATAGTGGGAAAGGGTTAACAGAAGCCTGACACTTGCAATCACTATAGCGTATAGAACAGGGGCAACAAAAACTGTAACGGTCTTGGCAGGAATGGCTCCGATGGATATGATGGTGAGGAAGAGGATAGAGATATACAGAGTGTTTCTTAATTGATGGTAAAAAATGAAATGAGTGAATCGTGGGCTTATTTTAAGATAAAAACTTCATATAAAGACATGTCCTAAATTGCTTCCATTTTGATTTAGTTGGGGTGGTTGAGGGTGTTGAAGTTTCATTTTTTTTTCGATTTTCTTTAATTTCTCTATTAGTTGTAAAGAAAATTAACTCAAAATTGTTAAAAATTATCATTTTAGCATTACGAACAACCTGCAATAACAATTATTTAAAATATTTCACAGGGCGTTACTTTTCTCGTGGCCGCTCGCAATATTTTACATCAGAACTTTTTCTATGACATTTCTAGATTTTATTCATTAACTTCAATTAATCTCTTATGTCTTTTATTAACTTTTTGGCCTCTTCAGTTTTATTATTAAGAACAATAGTTTAAGAGATATTTGCAAAAATATCTAACCATGTTCACCCCGATTGACCTAAGGATATGATATAAAGGCAAGGCAGTGAATGCTGCAATTAGACATAGTAAGCTGTGGAATTTGCATTTGTTTTATTAAAAATATTAATTTGACAGTTCTTCCATAATTTTATTTGGATTTCCTTGAGAGTAAATTAAAATTTGAAGTTAAAATTATTGTTTTTTTGAATAAAAATATGGTGTTGTAACGTTTCTCTAATGCTGAGTTGGCTGATATACATTTTATCTACGGATTGGCTAATGGAAATAGTTGTAGAGCAGTGCGATTGTACCAACAGCGTTTCCCAAATCGTACCAAACCCGGTTCAAGAACTTTTTCTAAAACTCACAATCGTCTACATGAAGCTGGAACTTTCCAAATAAATAATTTTGTGAGAGGAGCAAATTGTACGGTAAGAACGCCAGAAATAGAAGAAGCGGTTTTAAATAACATTAAGGAGCATCCCGAAACCACCACAAGAAAAATTGCAACGATGTTCCACATTTCCCATTTAATTGTTTGGAGGATTCTGGTTGATAACTTGTTGTACCCATATCATATCCAAAGAGTTCAAGCATTACTTCTACGAGATTTCCCATTACACCTAAGGTTTTGTAAATGGTTTCGTCACATGATTTCTAAAGATCCTTTAGTCCTAATACTTTGATATCCCATACTTAATGTATTATTTATCGATGAAGCAAACTTTTCCCGTGAAGTCATTCAAAATTTTCACAACAACCATTCATGGTCGGACAAAAACCCTCACGCAATTACTGAAAAAAGTTATCAAGAAAAGTTCTCGGTGAACGTATGGTGTAAAATCGTTGGCAGTTTTTTTGTTAGGGCCATTTTTTTTACCGGTAAGACTAAATGGGACAACTTATCGGCAGTTTCTTGAAGAAAATCTAGCTATTATCCTGGAAGACGTTCCTCTTTTATTACGTCGCGAAATGTGGTTTATGCACGATGGGGCACCAGCACACTTTAGTATTTTGGCTTGTCAATTCTTGATTGAAACCTTTGAAGATAAGTGGATCGAGAGAGGTGGTACTCAATCTTGGCCTCGTCGATCACCTGACCTAAATAGTTTAGATTTTTTTGTGTGGGTACATTTAAAAACTTTAGTATATTCAACACCAGTGAACACTAAAAAAGAGTTAAGGAATATAACTGTAAATGCTTGTCAAGCTATTAAAAATACATTTGGAATTTTTCATAGAGTCCGACAGTCCATGAAAAGAAAGGTTGAATCTTGCATATTGGTAGGAAGAGGACATTTTTAGCAATTACTTTGATAACAATCCAAATTAGTAGTTTTAACATTTTTTTGTTTTAATTACTATTGTTTTGTGTAAGAATGCATTATAATAGTATTACATACATCTAAATAAAATCATGGAAGAACCAATCAAATCCAAACCAATCAAATTAATATTTCTATTAAAACAAATGCAAATTCCACAGCTTACTACGTCTAATTGCAGCATTCACTACCTTGCCGTTGTATCATTTTTGAAATTATGATGCGACACTGCTTGTACATTGAATGTTTTGTTTCTCCTTGCCTTTTGTTCATGTTGCAAGAATTTAGCGATTTTCTGGGTTCTTTCTAAGAAGGGCCATATGCGGACTCATCTGGCAATCCGTAATTTATGATGTCAGACAGTGAAAGTTCTTTCTTGTTGTTTGCACATGTGTTTTGTCTAATTTTTAAGAACCTTAGTTAGCAGGTCAATTGCATCGGCTTGGTTTTTAATTTTTGTAACTTAGTTCATTCTTTTCACTCGTATCATAAGGATCTACTCAATAAAATTATTACTTCTCTATAGAAGTGTATGTTTCTCGTTTCCTACGAAGACTCAAATAAATCTCAACACATATCCTTAGGTCAATCGGGGTGAACATGGTTAGATATTTTTGCAAATATCTCTTAAACTATTGTTCTTAATAATAAAACTGAAGAGGCCAAAAAGTTAATAAAAGACATAAGAGATTAAATGAAGTTAATGAATAAAATCTAGAAATGTCATAGAAAAAGTTCTGATCTAAAATATTGCGAGCGGCCACGAGAAAAGTAACGCCCTGTGGAATATTTTAAATAATTGTTATTGCAGGTTGTTCGTAATGCTAAAATGATAGTTTTTACCAATTTTGAGTTAATTTTCTTTACAACTAATAGAGAAATTAAAGAAAATCGAAAAAAAAATGAAACTTCAACACCCCGTAAATCAAAATGGAAGCAATTTAGGACATGTCTTTATATGAAGTTTTTATCTTAAAATATGCCCACAATTCACACATTTCATTTTTTACCATCAATTAAGAAACCCTGTATAAGGTGGAACCAGAGATGGAGAGGAAGGCAACAGAGCGGATGTAAAGGAGTTGGCAGGAGAGGTGGGAAAGATACAGAGGATGGACGAGAAATTTTGTGGAGAATGTAAGAGAATAGCCAGAGAAGGGGTTTGAAAATCTCGACCACTATGTGGTGCAGGCAATGACCGGACATGGGGTATTTGGGGTAGATCTAATGCAAATAGGAAAGGCGTAGCGCGATGATTGTTAATTTTGTTCTGAAAGGGATACAGCGGAGCATACTATTTTTGAATGTGTAGAATTTGCAGCGTATAGGATGGAGGCAGATAGGAGGTGCGGTGAGAAGTTAATGGTAGGAAATATAGGTAAAATCATGATCAGGAGCGAGGAGAACTGGATTGCGGTGACGGAGAAGTTGAAGAATATTATGAGGAGGAAGGGGGAAGAGGAGAGGCGAAGGGTCAAAAGAGGTGAGAGGACGTAGGAACGATGATTGTGGTTTAGCCCTGAACTAATACCCGAAAGGATTGTTCCGAGGAGAAAGGGCGGAGTTTTTTAGTGGATATGACGTTAGTTGAGTCCCACACAATTCGGTTGGCTAAGCACAGAAGGGCGTGCGTAAATGGATTTTTCTTCGCCTAAAAACAAGGTTAGTTCAGGTTAGTTCAGGTTGAGTACGCGCCAAGCATTCGAAGCGTGAGAGCGTGCTCAATCGAGCTCTTGCGATAAGTGTCGATTTTTACAAAAATAGTGCGATTTTGGGTGGACTTTTGTGCGGACCCTGTGTAGTTGAGTGCCTGTAGTGTATGCAGCAGCCCCGCAGCACTAAGGATCCCATGAGTGCCCTAAAAATCCCTTTGTAGGTTTTTTTTCTAGTAAAAGCCTGATTCAATCCGGACTTTTTGAAGCCGCACCGGTTTGAACCATAATTCCTATGGGAAGAATCGGTATCTTGGATGTTATTTGGCAAGTACCCGTTTCTAATTAAGTGTTAGTTTACTGATTAGTGACTAGAATTAACCAATTAGTCAGTTAATTAGTGTTAAAGTAGACATTCCTAAGAGTCACTTAGTAGGATGTTTCAAACTCGGAAAAAATCTTCCACATTTGCAAAACACTGTGTTAGGTTGGATAATCGCGGGCAGCATTCCAACTCAACCCAGTATTGTGTCGCAAGCTACCCACACTGTTCTGTCACCGTCACAAAATTGTGTATCACTATTGTCCAATATAGACCTTAATAACGCCCTCACTAAATTTTGGACTATTGAGGACACTCCCTTTATGAAAACTCCAACCCCCGACGAGCAAATGGCCGAAGACATTTTTGTTACCACTACCAAAGTAGTAAAAAATGGCAGGTTTCAAGTTCACCTACCCTTTAACCCGGCGTTGGTACGGTGGGAAAATATTACATGTTAAGTACACTGGGGTATGTGATACCCCTATTTATAAAAGATATTAGCAATAATTTTTAAATTTGAAATTTGTGTTTTGGTGTTTTTCTTTACCCAATAAGTACTGTTGATCATGCGAAACAAAAAATAATCATAAATATTTTTTTATTTTCAGAAAACAACAAGCTTTACACATATATAACATTTTTCATATATGAAAAAGGTACTAAAATTATAATCACAGAAAATAAATAAAAATAAATGTTTTTGGTAAACGACCTCTTTTACCGCGAGCAATAAACATAGAACAACACAACGAAACTCATTTTGAGAAAAGAATTAAACATTTCAAGGGCTATTCGAGGCCTGACATTCATCACATGTGAAAGAGCAATGATCCATGCATATGTAACGGTTGCATGAATGGCAAGTGTAGAATGATTTTCGATCGGCCTTTCTGGGACACAAACAACATCTTCTTGACACTTTTTGTCTTTTTGCAGATGGGTCACCACGTATTCCCTGACCATCAGAACTTCCACTTGTTTCTGCAATTTGTCTGCGAAGCTCCCGCCGTACATGAGGATTTTCTTGTCTTTTCTCTCTGTATTCATTGACAAGAGATAAACCTAGTTCCTTCAGAAACTTTCGGCGTGGAAGTTTGCTAGTTTTGTCATTGTTATTACTTTTCCATATAATCATGGCATTTATGGCTGCAGAGTTGAGAATTGAATAAAACAGGGTGAGGGGCCACCTGCGACTATTCCTAGAAACGCTGTAGGTACCAGATAATTCATCTACAACGTCAATTCCACCTTTAGTGAAGTTATAAAACGTGATAACTTCAGGTTTCTTCAATTCATTTGTATCTGTATCTATTTTTCTGTCGTGATGCAAAGTGGAAAACAGTAGAACATTTTTTCCTTTTTTGGGAATATAAGAAACAAGCATAATGTTGGATTGGAATCCAAACATGGAACTTCTTTCTTTCCTGCCTCGTACTGCCAGCATCACTGGAGGTATTTCACGTTTATTTTTCTTCAAAGTACAGACAGCAGTAAGTTTGTATTCTTTTAGAAGTTTTATAAGAAGAGGATAGCTTGCAAACCAATTATTAAAAGTGATATTTCTATTTGAAGCTCTAATTGGTTTTACGAGTCGCAGGTTCTGTCGCCATCTGGTTTATTACTCAAAGAAAAAGGTCCATCCGGTTGCTTACCAACATAGACCTCCAAGTTGAAAATGTAGAAAGTCCTTGCATCTACAAGCGCGAATACTTTTATGCCATATTTGGCCGGTTTATTGGGTATGTATTGCCTGAATCCACAACGGCCCCTAAACGCCTCCAATTTTTCGTCAATCGTCATATATTCTGATGGAATATAACATTCTTGACAGTGGTTGATGAACCGTTCAAATATGGCTCTGATGGGTGCTAATTTATCAATGCGACGCCTGTCGTTTCTTGTACCTGCGCAATCAAAACGAAGACACGCAACTAAAATCTGGAACCTTTTCAAAGGCATTGTAGATCTGAAAATATCAACTCCAGTACCATCATTGACCCACAAATCTTCAAGATTTTGTCTTGATGACCGAAAGAGTCCAGCAAGGTAAAGAAGTCCCAATGCAGCTTTCAATTCAATTGTGTTAGTTTCCCGTATCATATGTTTATCAGAATAATTTTGTGACTTATGGTTTATTTTTTCATTTGTGTATTTCACAGTATCATCCAGCATAACATTGTCTACAAAAAGGCTCCAGCATTCTAATGGCGTTTTGACTGCTGTTACTATTGTTGTTTTCTTTGGACCAGGTAGATGTGTCACTATATTTACGCTCCTAGTTCTTACAGCTTGATTTCCGGGAGACTCAGCCCATTTTGTTTTCCCATCTTTACCCCACATATACCGTTGCCGAATATTACTTGATGATGTAGGATGATCATTACTTGTAGAATTATCTACAGACCGGTCAACATCGAGAGGTTCGTAGTGTTCATTTTCAATTTCGTCAGATGGCTCAATTTCCTGTGCGCTGTCTGAGTTGGATAAATGTTCACTCACATGGTCAAGCAATTCTCCATCCGATTCAGATCCTAAGGGTTCCTCGGCATTCTCAGGTATATCATCATAAATTGCCCACATTGCAGTCAAGCGTTTTTGTTCGTTTTCATAAGACATATTGAAGAAATCTATTTAAAGTACCAGGATGTAAAACGATTACTGTAGAGTGAAATACTAGTTTACCTACTTTGAGTTATGAAATCGCTAGCACTGAGATAAACGAAATTTTCACTATTAGAAATGTAAACACCTTTTCACCTTATTTCACGTCACTGGTACACTGGGGTATAGTAAACCCCCGACCACTTCAGTTGCATACTAAATACACAAATGACTATTTTTGAGATTATCCCGTCAGTGACTCCATCTATGAGGTCTAATTCGAAGGTACATAGACGCTTAAATTAATAGGATGGTACGTTTCTTTAAAATTCCCAATTTACTTGGGCTGGGGTATGTCATACCCCAACGCACCAAGGCCGGGTTAAATCCCCCAATGAAATCCGAAAATTAGGAGATTCATTCAACATGGCCAAAAAACGATTTCTTAATCTTGAAAGGCGGCTTTGTAAAAATCCCCAATTAAAGGTTGACTATTCATGTTTTATCGAGGAATATGTCCGCCTAAATCATGCCAAATATGTCCCACTTGAACTCCAAAATAGCAATGGAGAAAATAAGTATTTTTTGCCCCACCACTGCGTAATAAAGGAAAACAGTAACTCAACCAAATTACGGGTTGTTTTTGATGGCTCTGCAGTATCAACCTCAGGATACTCACTAAATGACTTAACCTTGAAGGGGCCTCAGGTACAACCCGACCTATTTGACATACTTATTCGTTTTAGGACATTCACCTATGTTCTAACTATAGACATTGCACAAATGTACAGACAGATTGAGATCCATCCTGATCATAGATTTATACAGAACATTCTCTGGCGCAATGACCCTAATGCACCCTTAAAATGTATTGAGTTAAACACTGTCACTTATGGCACAAGAAGTGCTCCCTACCTTGCTACGCGGGTCTTAAAAGAAGTAGCCCTTCAGAATCATTCAAAATATCCCTACGCCGCTGAATCGTTATTACAACAATGTTATGTTGATGATATCCTTACAGGGTGTAACGAATATTCTGAATTCAATCATCTGCTAAATTCTGCTGTATTCACCCTGCATAAATGGTGCACAAATCACCCTGACTTCTTGCAAGAAATATCCCCTCATCCCACTCAAACTCAATACGATATTAAAATTGAAAATGTCTCCAACAAAATCTTAGGATTATCCTGAAACCCGACTGAAGATTACTTCTCAATAACATTGCCTAACATTAAACACAAGTCACTCACTACAAAAAGAGAAGTACTATCGACATTAGCACAAATGTTTGATCCCCTCGGCTTAATTGGCCCCATAATCGTTCTTGGAAAAATAATCATGCAAAAAATTTGGTTTTCCGGAATTGATTGGGATCAACAGCTCAATCAGCCCCTACTCGAAGAATGGAATACATTCATTAAATCACTATTTCACTTAATAAGCCTCAAAATACCCTGTCATATATTTTGCAATAAATCCAAACTGAAAATTGAAATACATTCATTCGCTGATGCTAGCATGAAGGCTTATGCTGGATGTGTGTACATCCGCGCTATCTATCACGACAACTCAACCTTCTGTGTATTAGTAACATCAAAATCTAGAATCGCACCAGTCAAAACTGTCACCCTTCCAAGACTAGAACTGTGTGCAATGCACCTCACAGCCACCCTAACCAGCAAAATTGTTTCAATATTTGAAACCAAATTTACAATCGATAATGTCAATCTTTGGACTGATTCTCAAATAGCCCTCTACTGGATCAAGTCACATCCCTCAAGGTGGTCAATTTTTGTTGCTAACCGAGTCTCCAAAATTCAACAATTGTCCCAAAATTGGCAATGGTATCATGTTAAATCTGCTCATAACCCAGCAGACCTGTTATTACGTGGAGTATTACCTCAAGATATTTAAAATTCGCAGTTTTGGTGGACAGGTCCCCATTTCTTACATGCCCCTAATCTCGATTTAAGGTCCTTTATTCCCGCATTCGATGTAGCCAACCCGATTGAAGAACGAAAGGTGGCACTTGCCAATTTAGAAGAAATCTCCACCACCTGCTTTTGGACTCAGTTATTTTCAAAATTTTCTAGTATATCTCGGTTGCAGCGAACAATGGCCTTTTTATTACGATTCGTACGTAACTCAAGATTTAAGTCTGATAAACTTTCTGGCCCCCTGACTGTACACGAACTTACTTCTGCTCTTGATCACATATTAAGGCATGTCTAATCACAGATCTTTTCGAAGGAAATCTCGGGAACTTAGCACCCATAGACCTGTATCAAATAAACACATTATATCTCTTAACCCAGTTCTGGACAAGCAAGGTTTTCTCTGTGTGGGTGGACGTCTAGAAAATGCCGACATCACTTATAGACAGAAACACCCAATACTTCTTCCCTCAAACAATCATGTAGTAAGCATGCTACTAAACCAAGAACACATACGATTAGGTCATGCCGGCCCTCAAAATGTCCTATCCAACTTCCGATTACGTTTTTGGCCTCTTGGTGGTCTACGTGAAATTAAACGTATACTACGAAACTGCTTGACTTGCCATAGATTTCGTACTCAGACAACCCAACAGATTATGGCAGCCTTGCCTAGAGAAAGGGTTGTGTGTTCTCGTCCTTTCGATAAGGTAGGGGTGGACTTTGGAGGTCCATTCACAGTCAAGGCTTCTAAGCTCAAAAAGGCACAATCTTTAAAGTCATATATAGCCATTTTCGTCTGCATGGCAACGAAGGCCGTTCACATAGAACTGGTATCCAATCTGTCCACTGACGCATTTTTAATGACATTAAAGAGATTTATCTCACGCCGCGGAAACCCATCCATGATTTTTAGCGACAACGCATCAAACTTCCTAGGAGCCAAGAACCAACTCAGAGAAGTCCATCAGTTCTTTAAGTCAAAAAATCACTCCGATTCAGTTATAAATTTTCTGTTCACAAATCAGACCCAATGGAAATTTATTCCACCTCGAAGCCCACATTGGGGAGGAATATGGGAATCGGCAATAAAAAACGCCAAATATCATATGGTCCGCATCATAGGCAATGCGCATTTTACTTTGGAAGAACTGAGCACTACCCTAACACAAATTGAAGCCATTTTGAATTCTCGACCCCTTTGTCCACTCTCTAATGATCCCTCAGATCTTCAGTGCTTAACTCCAGGTCATTTCTTAATTGGGAGACCACTTACTGCCTATCCCGATCAAGACGTCACTCACGTCCCAGATAACCGATTAAAATTCTTCCAACGTTTAGCACAAATCCAGCAACTATTTTGGAAAAGATGGTCCATCAATTATTTAAACCTATTGCAGAATAGACCAAAATGGTTAACCCCATCACCAAACCTCAAAGTCAATGACCTTATGCTCGTAAAAGAAGATAACACCGTACCCTTACATTGGCCACTCGCCAGGGTTGTGCAAGTAATGCCAGGCTCTGACGGAAGGGTTCGCATAGTAAGAATAAAAACACAAAATGGTATATTTACAAGGACCCTATCAAAATTATGTCCACTTCCTAATCACGATACTCATTCAACTATCAACGTCACCCTTTCACATAAACCCACATAGACTTATATATCTACCATTGTTAAGTTTTTTATTATTTTGTCATCTTGAAGCCTTTGCTTCAACGCGGGCAGTTTATGTTGGGAAAATACCCAACATCTTCACCTAATAATAAATTTCTTTCTTTGCCAACGTAAACCCTTCTTAATCACCCTTAAGGGCAGTGTTTACATTATCGAAATGCATACACATTCCACACTCTTCCCACGCTCATAACTCTTCTCACCCATCATTTTTCTCACACCTTCATGGCACCGTATTGATAAGCAATCCTTTCCCCTGCACTAATAATTCACACTAATTGGTATGACTATGAGGTGGTAAAAATATATATGGATAAGATAAGGTTCATATTCGGTGGGAAAATTAACTTTTTGAGTTGATCTAAAACAGTCTCATATAGTCTTTCTCACAACACGCAACGCCTCTTCAACACCTCTCCAACTTTCTTTTTATACTCCTACAGCGTCAGTAGGACCTCAATACGGCTCTCAATTAAAACACAACATTTGCCCTGTCCCAAAAAACTCCCAATCGTCAAAGGTTCTTGATAATCGGTGGTCGCTTGGGGTTTTCTAGTTTAACCTAATTTTACACTTCGTTATGACCTTTGTCACCTGTGCAATAGTGTTGGACAGTTAGTAAAATAAAAAATAAGTGTTTTGTTATCAAGTGTGTTTTGTTCTACATTGGTTCAGCGCCAAATAAGCTGTGGTCCTTTGTTGAGGTTCCTTCGATAAACGAAAACCACGAAAACAACAATTTGGTTTACGAAAGCGGACTGTATTAAATTTCACTTATATAAATAATGTTAAAGTATTGGTCTAAGTATGAAGTGGGAGTTTGCTTAGTTGGGAAGATTACGAGTTACGTTTACGATCACATGTCTAGAGCGAGTACTGGTCAAAGAGAGCAAAATTACTGCGATCATCCCTTAAGTACTAAACCCGAGGAACTCCACCCAGGGGCGCACCAATACCAGACGCCATTGCGGGCAATGGTCGCGCCTAAGGTCATAAAATCGCCGCCATCTGGCAAATACCTATACAAGTCGCTTTCATTGAAGTATTGCGATCCGCCGAATTGCGGATCGCGGCAAAGGTCCAATTTAGAAAGCTTCCTTTGACCAGTAGCGTATTTCCCAGCCATAAAGAGCCCTTCGATATGGCCTGATGGGTACGATGGTCTGGCGCCCAGATGGAATCCTTCAAATACGTATCGATGCCCATGGGCGTAACTTAAGGGATGAAAGTACAAAACAAATTAACTAAGCAAACTACGCCAAGAAACAATAACCTAAAGTCCTTAACATCCTTCGAATAACAATAAGATCGAAACGAAAGAGATACAGTTCACCTCGGCACTGCCAATCAACTGTGCCCCCCTTGTGTTTGGGGTGAGACAGCAAGCAAAACGCAAACTTGCCCCGATCAATATCTAAATAACAACTTTGCTAACCGATGGATTGGAATAAGATGTCCAGTTCTCTGGCCTCTGAGATCACTGGATTTAACACCTCTCTACTATTATCTTTGGGGATACATAAAAAGTTTAATTTATTCAAATAAGCCACAAACCATAAATGAGCTATTACAAAATATTATGACTGCAGCTGCATCCATACGAGACGACCCAGATGTTCTTCAGAAAGTTACGTCTTCGATTATTAGAAGAGCAAGAATGTGCTGAGGTAGCGGGGGAATATTTTGAATCAAAACTTTAAACTTGTGTTAGTAATAAAACATTACATTACTTTATTCTCCATGCTCTCTTAAAATTATTATTGCCTATAACTGCTTAACAATGGAGTTTTGGAGAAAAGCGTATAAGGCATTTCCGACCTAAAATTGACCAAGGAATACGTTCTTAAGCTATAGCCAACGAGTCACGGAAGACCCTGTATATTGCATATCCCTACTGTATATAACAAATCCTTTAACTACTATCACTTATATTGAATTCCGATATATACATAGAGTCTGTTTAAGGCCGTCATACCGCAAACAAATTTCTTGTAAAAAACCACTTGCACTTTGCCTATTATGAAGAAGAATGTTAAACAGTTTTTAGTGAATTTTACCTATATCACAAGAAAAATCTAGAAATAATCAATGAAGATACCCCTTGTGAGGTCAAGTTACTAAGTTACGACAAGACTACCCCAACGTGCAAGCAAACAGAAGTGAAGATTGCAGAAGTAATGTTCGAGCAACTAGACGAAATAAACCAATAGATAGTAATATGCCCCAAAAAAGAAATCGTGCATACATTTCGCCCAGGAGGAGAACATGAAATCAAAAATTTTGTGGGAACATTTTTGTGTAATCTCTCACTAGGATGCCAGATAACAGTTAATGGTCGATCAGTGAGCAATGAACTAAGGATTATAAACACCAACCCTTAGCCTATCTTCTTCCCGGATCTAGCAACAGACTACACCATGCTGTTAATATTAAATTTCAGCTTATACTTGCCACAACTCAAACTGGTCGAGCTCCACAAACTTAAGCAGGAAGTCGTCCAAATGCAAGAGCAACTCCTTATATCACTAGGAGATATTTCCATAGCCCCAAACATATGGACCCTATTCATATACATCCTAAAAATAGGCGGCTGCTGTACCATAATTTGGAAAAAGATACTTTCACCCAGGATCAAGAGTAAAAATCCAAAACAGGCAAAGGACATCCCAATGGAAGCTATCCAACTCCCATGACGAGCCTAGAAATTGGAACTCAGATGGAAGGATTTACCTCACAGAATCCAGTAGTGTAAAGACATTTTGTGCTAAGTTGATAATAAACCTATCATAAATAGTTGTAGAGTCCCTTTAGAGTTAGTCAGTTGAATTTCAGTTGCTAGCACGCTTACAGTAATTATATTGTGTTAAAAGTATTTGTTTTTCTGAAACTAGTATATTTTGTATAGTAATAAATATATTTTTTTAAAAACCCTATCTTGACTTATCGAGATATAACTCGTGTATTTTGTTCGTTTTCAACAATTTCTCGCTTATTTTAGTCAAATCGGTCAATTTGAGCATATTTCGTGACAAACTAATAGTTTCTGACCGATATCACTATTTTCTACCTGTTTAATTCATATTAGCACTTTTTCTCACAATTCGAGTTATTTGAAGCTCAAATCGACAGATTTGGACGGTTGAACTAAATTTGGACTTATTTTGATGATTTCAAGCAAATCTGTTTTATTTGATTACTTTAGAGCATTTTGCGGTCATTGTTATGTTTGTCGTTATACCTACCGACGGACTGTTAGGGATAGGAGCACGAACTGTTATAAATCCGAAGGATCATAAGTTGCAACATAAATCGCAACAATTTCGATGATTTGTCTGGTTCGGACTTACTTTCATCCGGGGAAGTTGGACCACTGGTAGAAGGGAGGGTTCTTGTCTCTCTCTCTTCAATAGCCATGAAAATTAGGTGGACAGGCAACGACGATGGACTATTAGCGAAGTATGAGCGTCAGAAGTGACTGACCACCCTCGTCATTATCGAGGAGTGTTATGAACGAATGACCAATTCGAAGTCATTTTAACACGATATGAGCATTCGAAAGTGCAAGAGGAACGTAGGACACGCAGAAGCAAAAGGGCACAGTATGAAAGAGTCCAAAACAGAACGTTAACGCCCCCTCCCCCCACCACACTATTAGCCCCAAGAAGGAAACGCTCCGTGATGCAACAAATATCAATAGGAATTTACTTTTTTACTAGAACCTTTACAACTTTAATCCTTTCCGCTTTCCTCACTTTTTCTTCACAAATACGCATCCCTTCAAGCAAAGATTTTATTAGTGCATTACGTAGTTCTTGGTTTTCAATTTCTTTGTATCCTTTAATCAAATTAAGTAGCTTATTTTCTACTTTATTACCTTCATCTTCTTTTATTAGTAAATCTGTAATATTAATCATTAATGCTTCCGTCATTTCATATAATTTATTAAGCAGACCAGCAGTCCTGCCTTGCTCATAATTGCTTATTTCGTGACACGTTGTATTCATTTTCTTTCCTAAATTCTTTTGAGTATACTCTCTCATTAGCCTCCATTCTTTGATCTGATTTCCTATTTGGTGGGAGATAGAAATCATTTTGTTCCTCATTATATTCAACAGCACAAAGACCAATTGTTTGCAATATAAAATCAACAGAAACTCCTCATTTAATTAAAACCTTTTCAATTTTCACTTTCTCTGATTTTCTACTACTTTTCGCACTAACTTGAACAAATTTGGTTTTATAGAGAAATTTGGTAATTTATCAAGTTTATCAAAAGTTGACTCGTAACTAATTCCTTCTTTATCATCAAAAGATACTATTATTTTATTAACCATATTAACCTCCACTATTAAAAATACTTTCTCAGCATATAGTTGTTATACATTCTATTACTCATTATAAATTATAGCGAGTAGATTTGCAAATACTTTATATTCAACTAATTCAAAAAGAAGACTTTTGAGAGTCTTTATAACAATCTGTTTTCTCTAAAACCAAAATAGCCCGCACTTGTAATGATAATATGATCCAATAATCTAACACTTACAGTACTACATGCTGCTGCTAGGCTCTTTGTTACTGCTTGATCTTTTTGTGACGGCTCTAAACTTCCTTCCGAGTGGTTATGTGACAGTATTATTGATGTTGCATTTTTTGTTAATGGTTTTCTTATGATCTCCTTTATATACACTGATACTTTCTCCATTTCATCAATATAGAATTCTTTTCCGATTAGTTGGCGCTTTCTAATTCAAATACAGTATTTTTACACATTCCCTTTCTGAGTATCCTATACTTACATTCAAGTACTTACTAGCTCTTGTAAGTCCATTATTGGCTTTACCTTGAGCTTTTCCCACAATACCCTTTCTAGTGTTTCCTTAACGCACATAATCATTGTTACTGCAGAATCAGTCACTCCTATAACGTTCAGGTCATCCATTTCACTGCTTAAAACCCTTTCTACTCCTTTATAGATATTCACCGGATTTTTAGCAATTTCTTGAGCTTATGGCCTTTCATGTAATGCTCTTAGAAACGTTTACATTATTTCACAATCAAATTTTGCTTGTGTTTTTGCTTTTTACTTTGCCTTTGCTTTCTAATATTCTGAATTCCATTTCTTCTTTATTTTTATCATTGTTCATATAATTTATCTGTTACTAATAAGAAACTTTTTTTTAATATTTATTACTGTTTTTTTAGTAGTTTTGGCATAAAGCCATAGCTTTTGAGTAAAGTCAAATCAATTTCCCAATCTTTTTATTTATTTTTTATGCAATAATAAACATATTAACATATATAGTTTATTTATTTTACACTTATTGAATTTCGGCTAAAGAGTTGCTGTAAAAACTGTTTTTAAAATAATATTAATAAAAATCCATTATTTAACTAAATTCCTCGCAATTTTCATCTTTTCTACTCTTTTCACTTTCTCTTTGCAAACTTGTATATTTTCAAACAGAGATTTTATTAGTACATGACGTAGTTCTTGGCTTTTAATTTTTTTGTATTCTTCTGTTAACTTTGATAGCTCTGTTTCATTATTTTCATTTTCAGTTGTTTCTGGAAGTAGGTCTATAATACTAATTGATAGTGCCTTTGTTATTTTATCTAACATTTCAAGTGAAACAGCAGATCGTCCTTGTTCATATACATATATTCTTTAATTTATTATACCCACTTTGCTTGTTAAATCTTCGTGTGTGTATCCTCGTCGCAACCTCCATTATTTTGTTTTTTGATTTACTTTATATGGAATAGAATTTTTTTTTCCATCATTATCATATTCACCAATAGATAAACTAGTTGTTCGAGAGATAACGTAAACAGAAACTCCTGCCTTAACTAAACCCTTTGCCACCTCTACTTTTATCTTCTTTTCCACTTCCTTCCTCACTAATACGGATGAATTTAGTTAATCAATAAAACGTTTCACGTAATTCTGGATCGTTAATCTATTTATGTCTTTTTACTAGATTTAATACCTATTCTCTTTCATTTTCAAAAAACTTTTTCTCATTTGATACTTCTTGCCCGCAAGCTAGATTTCTAGTAGTTGTTGATAATGTTTCTGCTAATTCATATAATTTTTTAATTGAAATTCTGCGTATTCCTTTTCCATATTGCAATGTTATCTCATATGTTGTACCGATTTTTTATGCTAAACATTTTTGAGTATACAGGGTGGTCCTTCAGGAAGTCCCTCGATCGATTGCCGGAAAACCATAACTTGGAAAAATATAAAAGTTAGGGAATATACCTAAGTCCTTGGGGGACACATGTTAAAAATATTTTCAGGATGGTAGTACTTCCGGTTATACCAGAAGTAGATATCGACTCGCTTATTTTAAATGGAACGCACTATATTTTATTGCATTTTTGGACTCTGCGATGAATTCTGAACGCTTTTTATATGAAACATTTTACGCTTAACCTTAACCGTTCTGGAGATATTTACACTTAAAGATGAAATTGGATAGTTGCAGTCCTTGATTCATTTGGTGATATTATGAAAAGGGAAAGCTGTATCGTTGTCATTTTTTGAAGTATCGCTACTAAAGCACTTCTTTAGTCGCGTATGCAGTAAAATTCGCGAAATAACATACAGGGTGTTCCTAAATAATTTTGAAAGTTGACAATCACAAATCATTATACCCTCGTATTTCTTAAATAGAAACCACCATTTTTCTTAACGCCATCGATAATCGTTAAATCTATGAGTTCATTTATGGGCTTTTTAATGGGATTTATCGGTAGTTGTAAAAAGATGATTACAAAACTACGTCCGAAGCTTTAAATGCAATTCTATAATTATTTAGTATAACGGTTTTTTTCATCAACGCATTCAAATAAAGTTGAACATTTTAACAGAATTGTGTATAATTATTAGTACTTCCTAGATTAATCTATCAGGACTTTTTCTAAATTTCTTGATCCAAAATTTGACCTGTCCTTTAAACGAATGTTTGGCATTAAGAAAAATAAGAATATCCTTATTCACTTTTTAAACCACATCTTAGACTTTATTGGTGTTAACACTATACAAGATATTAAGTTCGTTAGCACTGTTATGAATCCTGAGATTACTTCTGATAAACAAAACATTGCTGATGTTCTTTGTAAGGATTAACACGGAAATTGCAGAAAAGCATCTCGCTCCTGATAAAGGTTTTGAAAAACGCGCCCAATTCTATGCTGCTAAAACTTATTCAAGTCAATCTAGCAATTATATTGATTTTAACAAAGTATTCTTTACTGCTATTTCCAATAGTACGCTATTTTGTCCAGAAGTTGAATACATTTCCATTGATATACATATACAGGGTGTTTCATAAATATACCGACAATCTTTCAGGGGTTGTAGAGCTCATAAAAATAAATATTTAGAACAAATAAAGTTAGATCCGAAATCGCTTCGTTTCCAAGATACAAGGTGTTTAATTCGTTTTTTTTTAATATTTTTTTAATATTTCAAAAACAGTTTGAGATACGGACATGAAATTCGGGACATGTTATAGCGGGATAAATGTGCATGTTCTGGAATATGCGGACCATTTCCACCTACACCAGTGGTGTCCGTGCGGCCATTCAATGGGATGTTTTTAATTAAAAAAATGGCACAACACTGACTTTTTTTAATATGAATATTTTTTTCTTGATATTCCATCAATTCTTAACAAAAAAGGCCTCTTGGTATTTTATTGCCCAAGTGGCCGTTTTCGAGAAAAAAATAATTTCTCATTCATGTGCCTAGCAAAAACCGGTGTATATTTCCAAGTGTGATTTTTTTTAAGGAGAAATTAATGTAATTTTCTATAATACACCAGTAGTACACCGTTTGTCTTCATGTCTACTACCTCTATTAATAGAAAATTAAATTAATTTCTCCTTAAAAAAATTCACACTTGGAAACCTACACCGGTTTTTGCTAGGCACATGAATGAGAAATTATTTTTTTCTCGAAAACGGCCACTTGGGCAATAAAATACCAAGAGGCCTTTTTTGTTAAGAATTGATGGAATATCAAGAAAAAAATATTCATATTAAAAAAAGTCAGTGTTGTGCCATTTTTTTAATTAAAAACATCCCATTGAATGGCCGCACGGACGCCACTGGTGTAGGTGGAAATGGTGTGCATACTCCAGAACATGCACATTTATCCCGCCATAGCATGTTCTAAATTTCATGTCCGCATCTCAAATCGCAAAAGGAATTAAACACCCTGTATCTTGGAAACGAAGCTATTTCGGATCTAACTTTATTTGTTCTAAATATTTGTTTTTATGAGCTCTACAACCCCTGAAAGTTTGTCGGTATATTTATGAAACACCCTGTATAAAGGGTGTTCGATTTATCATGCACATGCGATTTTCTCAAAAACAAAGAATTTAATACAAAAATTTTTCTAATAAAATTTGTTTGGGGTAAAGGAGCGTTTTTTAACATAATTTTTTTTCCAAAATATGAAATGAAATGAAAACGAGTAAAATTTTGTATTATTGGTTATTTTTTATTGAAACAATTTGTTCAAAAAACTTGTAAGGCAATTTGTTAACCTGTGAACGTTAATTAATAAAATTTTGAAAATTCATTGGATTAGAAAACTTTTATGTTGTTATTTCATGCTTTACTTAATTTTTTATTGTCTTTTTGAATAAACTACTGAAAAAAGCTTTGAACCGAAAAATTGTTCAAACAAATGTTTTTCAGTTTTAATATCTTTTATTTTTTTTAGTATCCATTTTTGTCAAAAAATATGGTGTTTCCATTAGAAAAAATGTGGATGACCTTGAAAAGATCTTTTAAATGCCAGTTTTTTGAAAAAAAATGACATCAAAAGAAGCGCTCTTTACCCGAAACAAACTTTATTTGAAAAATGTTTGTATTAAATTCTTGGTTTTCGAGAAAATTGCATGTGCATGATAAATCGAACACTCTGTATATACAGTGAGGACAAAAAGTCTGGAACAATTTAATTTAAAATTCATTGGTTTATTTTCGGAAAAAACGTTGTGACCTGTCGATTTTTATTTTTGGCTGCGATTTTTCTAACGGTAAATTCTTGTATACGGGGTAACTAATAACCAAGTTACGACAATAAACTTCATTTTTTCAAATGGAAACATTTATTTTATATTTCATTTTTAAATTCTACTTCAGATTCTAAGCAAGTTTCATGTAGCATTTCCTATACCCAAACCCAATAGTTATCGTGAAATTTACAATTGAATATCATAAAACGCACTTACAAAATAAATTAATGTAATTGTAAATCAAGTTGTCTTAGCTTGGTTATCACGGAGGTTGCCTTGGTAACTTACTCCATAAACCTTTTTATGTTGTCAAGCATTTTTATTGTAACATTTGTTCTCTTCTTTCTTCGTCTCTTTTGTTAATCGTCATATTATCTAAAGTTAAGTGTAGAAATTTAATAAGTATACGTTATTTTGAGTTTTGTTTTTAAAATGAAACTCTTTGAGGCATAGAGGATAGAAATTATTATTTTAAGAGGATATGGCGATAGGGCAAGGACTCGAGAAGAAGTGTGTCACTTATTCAACAAAAAATATCCTAATCGCCAGCCAATTTCACATTCAACAGTAACTAAAATTGAGCACAAGTTTCTTCGGCTCGGTCACGTTAGAGATAGTCCAAGAAGTGGTCGGCCAACGATTACTGGTGAAAAAAAGTTGAACGTATTATTGAGCGTTCAAGAAAATTCCCACGTTAATTCTAAAATGATAGCTTCAAGTCTGGATATTGCGAAGGGAACAGTTTTAAATGTACTGCATCAGAATAAGTACCATCCTTTTAAGACGCAAGTTCTTCAGGAACTTCATGAAAATGATTATGAGCAGCGTCTTCAATTTTGTGAACTTTTACAACAAATGTGCCTTAGAGATCCTAATTTTGTTAAAAAAATTGTTTTTTCTGACGAATTCACATTTTGTTTGAATGGTGAAGTCAACACGCAAAATTTTCGGTATTAGTCAGATGTAAATCCAAACTGAATGAGAGAAGGGCATACACAGTATAGACAAAAATAAATATGTGATGTGGAATTGTGGATGATGTTGTTATAGGGTCGATCTTTTTTCACGAGAATTTTAACTGGTCGAAATAATTTGAAGTTTCTGGAAGATGATCTTGTTCCAGCCCTTACTACACTATTTCCTGAAGAAGAAAATCCAGATTTACCCAACCGTAATATTTGGTTACAACAAGATGGTGCCCCGCCTCATTACTCAGCAGAAATTCGTGCTTATCTAAATAATACGATGGTTTGGCAGAGGGGGTACCATTGAATGGCCGCCAAGGTCTCCCGATTTAACCCCTCTCGACTTTTTTCTGTGGGGTTACCTCAAAGATAAGGTTTTTCAAATTAAACCAATTGACATGGCGGACTTAAAGCATCGAATTACCCAAGGAATACGGTCAATCACTCCAAAAATAGTTAGAAATGTGCAAAAAGAATTTATCGATCGTTTAGGTTACTGCCAATTAACTAATGGAACACATTTCCAACATTCAATAAAGTGATAAAACTTTAATTGCTATTTAATTTATAATTCCAAACTTTAACTCTCGAAAAATAAAAAGAAGTTTAGTTTAGGTATAGGATATTGTACGATTAGATGAATTTATTTTGTAAGTGCGTTTTATGATATTCAATTGTAAATTTCTCGATAACTATTGGGTTTAGGTATAGGAAATACTACATGAAACTTGCTTAGAATCTGAAGTAGAATTTAAAAATGAAATATAAAATAAATGTTTCCATTTGAAAAAATGAAGTTTGTTGTCGTAACTTGGTTTTTAGTTACCCCGTATACAGGAATTTACCGTCAGAAAAATCGCAACCAAAAATAAAAATCGACGAGTCTCAGCGTTTTTTTCGAAAATAAACTAATGAATTTTAAATCAAATTGTTCCAGACTTTTTGTCCTCATTGTATAAGGGAGGACTTGACAGAAACAAGTACAACTAATTGAAACACTCTCGATACGTCTTCTAAGACACTTACATTTACATTATACCTGTTAGGACTTGCGACGTATTGTTTTATCACGGATTATGGTTGGGTTATTTATTAGTTTAAATGTTCAAAGTTAGTTTAAGAAAGTGATGTTACGCCCATGGACAACCCCAGCCATTGGGTAATACTGTTGGAATTCCCAGCGCTTAATACCCATCTTCGGCTGAGGGAAGTTATTTTATGATTGGGTTTCCAGCACTATTCTTTGACGGACTAACATTGCGAATTTAAATTAAAGGTACCGCCAAACGAATACAATGGCTGGGCTCCAATAAAAGCCCAGCGATCGTGCCTCTAAGTGTTACGCTTTAACGCGACAAGGTAGCCTAGAAGCCGCTAATGGGGCCCTATCGGGGGTACGTCTATGGGCGTTACACCTCCGTATCAATACTCAAGGAGGGTGCGAAACTGAAGAAGCTCTCTTTTCTCGCTACTTCATCACGGACTCGTACGCGTTAAACTCTCGTCAACATTCTTTAAATAACGCATTTCTCGATATTGTATAGTTGTTAATGTTACCAATAAACCTTTATTAAGTTAAGAAGGTTTAGTTTCTTTTATACGCGAAAACATTGTCTCTGAGACTGCGAACTCAGGGTGGTCCTTCATAATCGATCAATCCAGTCCACGATCTACGTAATTCACGGTTATCGTATCGAAAGTGGTGAATCGACCCAACCACGTACACGCGCCAAATTTGGACCAAACAATACCAAAAGAATTTTTGCGCCTTATTTCTGTTCTTATACACTGACTTTCAAAAAAACCGTAACACCAAGAAGAACATATCATACACCTTTAAAATTCTGGCATGACGTTGGGTCGGGTAATAGATAAAAACGATCAAAATATCAAAAGAAAATTATTGTGAATAAGTGAAAAAATTTAATAATAATTTAATAATGGGTGGTATCTCCTCTTAAATTAATACATTCCTGTAAGCGACGTGGCATGCTTAAAATTAAATTGTCAATATCTTCCTGTAGTATTGTATCCCAGGCAATCTGCACCTGCTCGCGGAGTTCATCTATGGTCTCTGAAAGGCGAGCTAAACGTTGAAGTCTCCGACCCATTATATCCCATACATGTTCTATTGGAGACACATCTGGAGACCGAGCTGACCAAGGCAAAGTATCCAAATTTTCAGCTTCCAAATACCTCAAAGTATCGTTGGCTACATGTGGTCGCGCATTATCCTGTTGAAATGTGCTTCCAGGATGGTCGTGCATGTATGGTACAAGAACCGGTTCTAAGACACTATTAATGTACCTCTGAGCATTTAATCTATCATAAATGAAAACAAGAGGAGACCGACTACCATACTGGATTGCACCTCAAACTATGACACCTGGTGTTAAACCAGAATGACGCCTTTCCAAAAAGTCCAAATTTAATCGCTCTCCTCTGAGCCTTTTAACACGTAACCGTCCATCAGATCGCCATAAACAAAATCGGCTCTCATCACTGAACACGATTCTTCTCCACTCATTCATCCATTGCACTCTCAGACGACACCACTCCAGTCGGGCCACCCTGTGGTTTCGTGATAATGGAAGCCGACGCATAGGACGATATGAATTTAGTCCAAAACTTCGAATTCTGCGATACATCGTACTAAGGTCTAAGTACTAAGAGACCCTTCGATTTAGGGTGGCTACCCAGTTAGCACCAAGAGACGGAATTGTTTCAAACGGGGCGCCTGTCGCTGAACGACGAAGTCGCCGGTCTTCGCGTTGGTTCGTCATTCTTGGACGGCCACTACCACGATGACGATTTACTGACCCTTCGTTAGACCAATCTCTCTAAGCTCTTAGCACTGTTGATGCGTTTCGATCCAATCTACGTGCAATTTCGCGGAAAGGTAAACCTGCCTCATGCATACCAACAATTCTTCCCCTTTCAAAGGGGATTAACTGCCGATAAACTGCATTTTGGCGTACACGAGGCATTTTGCACTACCACACATTTAATACGGTACTAACAATAATACCTTTATCGCTATCCGCCTGTAAAAAAATTTGCAAAAAGAACGATCGTCACAGATAAAAAAGTAAAGAAAAACTTCATATCGCATTAAAATACGAACTTGAAATTTTTATCATTTTTTTCTCTTTATAAGTCTAAAATCATATCAAAATTTCAAATACATACAATGCGTTCTTCTTGGTGTTGCGGTTTTTTTGAAAGTCAGTGTATTATCGAGAAGTTAATAAATTATTGTATTTTTAAAATCACGTATAGTTATTCCAACCCGGCACATTACATAACATTAACATTTAGGTATTTTATTGTAAAAATAAATGGTGCGCTATTTACGCCACCACGACTATACAATGTTGGCCAAAAGTATTTCCCACTTATGGTATATAAAACCTCAATAATTTTAAATTATTTTATATTTGAAATAAAAGAAAAATACCAGTTGATTAAAATAGGAATATTTATTAAAATAAAACATTAAACATTACTATTTAGTAGAAAAACCTTTAGCTTTAATAACAGCGGGGATTCTTTTAGATAAACTCGACACTAAACGTTGACATTCTTGTGGAGTAAAGTTATGCCATTCCCGAATCAAAATATTTTTTAATGATTCCTTTGATGTAATAGAGTGTTCTCTAATTTTGTATTTCAGTACCGACAAAAGATCTTCAATGAGGTTGAGATCCGGTGACTGAGGAGGTCAATCTATGACCTCAACCCCATTATCTGAGAATCACTTCATTGTCATTCGCAATTTATGACATGGCACGTTGTCTTACTGAAAACGAATGCCATCTATATTGTCACCAAGTATTGTATTAAAAGATGGTTCTAGTGCCGTTTTCAGTACTTGGATATATTTTTTGATTCCATTTGGCCTTCATGCACAATGATTTCGCCCATCCCGTTTGCCGACATATTACCTCACTCCATTATACTTCCTCCTCGGTGTTTTATGGTTGGTACTATACATTTTGGCTTGTATCTTCGTCTATTCTGTGTCTAACAAAGGTTGCAGCTGCGGTACCAAAAATCATTGAATATTTAAAGAACGACTAATAGGAATTTTACTTGTTCCTATACAGGGTAGCGCATCGAAAATGAAACATATGCATTTTCGCGTATTTAGAAATTTAAATTTAAAAAACGCTCAGACACGTAAACTTTATATCCGAGGGAGAGACATTATGAAAGTATACTCGTTCCTTTCACATCAACCTTCTAATTGGGGTGAGTTAAATTCCTAAAATCTTAAATGGAAAGTAGAGTCGAGTAGTACCTTGTTTGAAAGGTTTTTCGATTCTCGTTATAATGATACCCAAATTGACCAACTTTAATTTAGCAATTTTCGAGAAATTCGGAAAAATTAGTTGAAAAGATGTATCATCTAATATGAATTAATGATATGATGAAATTACTAAGGACTGTAGTAAAATAAAATTAAGGCGTTTTTTTTGAAGGTACATGAAGGTTCATTCGATTGCAGAGAGAGTAGAAATTATTCAATTATTTTATGAAAAACCTTCAATTTGCTAACCAGACCGCCAAATTATTCAACCAGAATCCTTAAGACAATAAAGTGCAAAACAAGTACATTTTGGAATTAGTTCATAAATTTTGTCAGACCGGCTCTATAGCTAATAAAAAAGTAAATTATGGAAACCCTCCCAGAAATGAAGCAATCAATGTTGCGGTTTTAGAACAGGTTTATCTGAATCTTACACTAAGTACTCACTAATTGGAAACTGTAACTGGAGTCAGTCGATACACTAATCAAAAAATATTAAAGGCCCATCACTTTCATCCATATAAAATCCACTTATTACCAGAATTGAATGAAGATGATTTTGACCGCCGTTTGAAATTTGACGAAACTATAAGCGAACGAGCAATTGGAAATATCAATTATCTATTCAGTATCTGTTTTTCTGATGAATGTTCTTTTTTTGTAAACGGTACAGTAAATCGTCATAACTGTCGATATTGGTCAGATGAAAATCTCAAGATTTTTCATGAGGTACATACCCAATATCCACAAAAATTAAATGTTTGGGCTGGCATTTTTGGCGATCATCTTGTTGGTTCTTTTTTCTTACCTGGAAAGCTCACTAGTGACATGTACTTACAATTGTTACAAGATGCAATTGATCCCGCATTAATAGAAATATTAGAAAATGAAAAAAATTACATTGAGGATCAGTTGATATTCCAGCAGGATGGTACCCCTCCCTATTACGCATTATGTGGCAGAGAGTATTTATATGAACAGTTTCCAGATCATTGGATTGGAAGGAGAGGCGCTATTGAATGACCCCCACGATCACCAGATTTGTCACCTTTGGATTTTTTCCTTTGGGGTCACTTAAAAAGAAAGATTTATACAACCCAACCGGACTCTTTAGAAGACCTTCGCCAAAGAATAATAAATGAATGCCGTCAAATAACACCTCAAATGCTCCAAAATGTGTGACAGCAATTTGACCAAAACTTGTATTACTGTCTAGAAACTGATGGTCGTCCCTTCGAACACTTAATTAACTAATACGTAGATGAATAAAAATTGCTAGATGCTTTAATGTTATTTTTATCACAATTCTTAGCAATTTCATCACATCATTAATGTATATAATTTATATAATTAATAATTAATACATCTTTTGAACTAATTTTTTCAAATTTCTCGAAAATTGCTAAATCAAAGTTGGCCAATTTTATAATGGAAGAATACACCAATGCTGATATTCTCAATTTTGATTCAAAGTTTCACTTTAATTTTGCTACTAACAGCCACCGAAAAACAAAAACGTACAACGCAAGTAATATCTGTCATTATTTCTTTTCCATGGCCAATTACGCGAAGAATAAAAATTTACCAGAATGAATATGTACTATTAGTTTCACATAAACTTAATTATCTCGAAAATGGTTTGGAATAGGTATAGGTAACTCTAATACAGTTCGATAGAGAATTACATTTTCTACTTGATACTGCTTAAAGTTATAGGGTGTCCCATTTTAAAAAAATGACTTTTGCAACTTCAAAAATGTAAATGTCAGGAGCTGAATTTTGGACACCCTGTATAAAACTAAGCCATGTAAATAGTGAAAGAGTGAACCTAATACTATGTATTGACATTCTGAAAAATATGGATATTATGTCTTTAATAGCTACAGAGATATGAAATTTTAAAATTGGCCATTACAGAGGCATGTTTTTAATTCAAGGTCAAATATCTCAATAACGGTGAGAACTAAGTATAGAACATTATACAGAAAATGTACCTATAATATTATGTGGAATCTAAAAATAAAATAATATACTGAGGGTTCTATTTGAAATAAGCAAGTTACAGCTATTTCCGGTTAAACCGGAAGTGACAGCGAGTTAAAAATATTTAGAAAAAATAGTATATGCCGAACTTAACTTAACTCAAAATTTTCAAATTCGTATCATTTTTAGATCCTAGTAAACTCCTAATGAACGGGTTGGGTGAATAACCCTGTATACCTATACTTTCAATCGTTAGATCCCAAATACTGAATTTGATACAAATCTGATTCAACGTGGGTAGATACTTCGAGAGACCCTCTACACAGTGTGCAAAAATGATTAGTGTACCAAAGTGCGAACTCCTCTAAAATCACCTAAGTTTTTTTTTTGAGATTTCGGCCCTTTGGCATCAACCGATAAATCTCCAAGTATATGAAAATAAGAAGGTGGTTACTGAAGGACGCACCATTTTGCCCCACGCTGTACGATGAATAGTGCCCGAGATATGGCGTTTTAAAGTTTTCACCCTCAACCCCGTTCTACCCTTGAATGGTGAAACTTAGGAAGTTGAAATTTTATGTGGTAAGTCCTTTGAGTGATAGGGACAATTGGTAAAAATTTCAGATCGACCTTACATGGCCTTTACGTGTGGTTTTATCTACAACCATAATTATTTCGTTAATGTTTATATTTACGATCTAGGCTCCCGGCAGTGCTCTCTTCACTCCTTTAGTGTTCAGGGAGTTCTTAAAAAAAGTGCGCATGCATTAGTCTAGCTCTATGGTAGCAGCAAATTTAAAGGTCTACACGTATATTTTACATATAGTTGGTATTAATGGTTAAAGTCTGCACGTAGTTTTTACATACATATATGTCGGCGCCATCATAAATTTAACGAATACCCCTAAGTAGACAGGCAGACAGACTCTTGGTAGTATTTAATCCGGCTCGAAGGACCAAAAATGTTTAATCCGGCTGGAAGGACCAAAAATGTTTAATCCGGCCCGAAGGACCAAAACTGTTTAATCCGTCTCGAAGGACCAAAGCTGTTTATTCGTAAATCGTGGTACCAAGATGTTGATTAGACGTGGCCTAATTCTTGATACGTCTAGTTAGCAATGGACTGGATGCTTGCGAAGGACCACCCTGAGTTCGCGGTCTCAGAGACACCGTGTTCGTGCAAATGAAGAAAACTAAAACCCTTTTTTAACGGTAACGAAGGTTTATTGTTCACCAACAATTTCGAGTAATTTAGCAAAGAAATAACAACTTTTCGTGACAAGTTAACTAGTGTACTAATTAACCGTGTATAGGAACCGTGAGTAAAGTAATCGCGTACGAGTAACGTGCAAAGTACGGAGTTAAGAATCGACGGAGACGCACAAGAAGAGAGCGAATTTTCTTCTTGCAAAATCTTAAATACTAAAGTTAATGGTAAACGTACATAGGCGTACCAGAAACTAAGAGGTCATCATCGGCACTTCTTCTAGATTTGTCCTTGTGACTTGCCTAACTTTAACAATATAATTGGGTTTTATTGGAGGGCGTTTATGACCAGCATCGAGAACGTGTCTAAATTCTAGTACGCACAAAAGGTCGGCGAGGAGTTTTATTACATAGGTAGTCTAAGATCAAACGAAATGCGAATCAACATCTGGTCAAACGGGCAAAGTGGCAATAGAAACGAGTAATGTCCATAGGCGTAGCACACGGGTTCCTTACATACTAGTCACAGATTTAATACTAGGCTTATGAAGAATACAACTTATCGAACTAATAGATTAACATTAAACTAATTAATTATCGGATATTTTGTCCTCTACACAAGCCCTAACAGGTAGGACCCTATGTAATCGATCGGGGTTCTGGTTTTCTCGCTACTCTGTCGACCAAAAACATCCATTATCATTCTTTATGGTATGACTTCCTGGAACCCCGGGAATAAGGGACACACTTGTGTTTAACATGCAAGGGGGGCAAAACGGGGCCAGCGGACAAAAAGGAAAAAAAATTAAAGTTCAGCAAGAGAGGACAATAATTATCGAGAGTTGAGATTGAGAGGTCTGGCCCCGGATTGTCACGTCTCTCATCCTTTGATTAACATACGGTCTACCTTTTGGGAAAGAGATCATTGGCACAAGACATTTCACCATATACCACATATCCACCATATACGTCACCATATACGGTAGTCAGTAAATATTCGTGTAAATGTAAATTAGTGTAATCTTAGTGACATTCGTTCTTAGTAATAAGTTAGGGGTATTAAGTGACTTTTTCTTGTATTTGATTTGCGACTCATGGCTTCTGGAAGCAATTCGCCTTCGAGTCGTCCGACATCAGAAGTAGGATATACCGTGCCGAATTATGACAATAATGAAATCAATGAAAACGCTACGGAGGCTAATATAAACGTGCCAAAATGTCAACTAGAGTTTTTGTTGAAGAAGATGTTAGAATTACCACGTAACACCGGTCCATCAGAGGTAATTTCCGAGGTAAAGCTACCCAGTTTTGACCCGAAATCACTTATGGCAGATCCGGAAGGCTGGTGTTGCTTGATAGACGAATTTGTGAATGTTCATAAATTATCCGGTATAAGATTGGTAACCAGTTTGTCCAACGCTCTGAAAGGGGATGCCGCTGATTGGCTAATCAGATGCCGACCTTTGGGAAAAACTTGGGGGCAGATAATACTGGAATTTTTATCTTCGTTTTCTACACCAACGGACCTGTTAGAGTTGTTCAATGAAGCTGTAAATGGACGACAGAACTGCCCCTCCGATACGACTTTATTGGATGAAGGATTGCATGTATTGCGTTTGGCGTTGCATTTGGTAAAAACCCGGGAAAGTGACGAGGCCCTAGCGACTTTATTTGCCTGCCATGTGGTAGCTAATAGATCCGAGGCGTTAAGTAAACGTTTGCAGGCAGATATGCCTAAGAATCTGCAGGAATTCTGTGTGGCTCTGAGGGGTACAACTGGTAAGCGTCCCGCGCTAGTTCGTGCAGATCCACACATCGGCCCGAAGCGTCGAGCGTTTGCTCCAACCCCATCAGACAAAAGTAGCCAATCACACTTTCCAGGAAGGTGTCATTTATGTGGCTTAATCGGTCACAAAGCGGTACATTGTCGAAAAGGAAACGTATCGAACAAAGCGCACGAAAGATTTGACTTAAATGTGAATAAGAGTGTTACATGTTTCTCATGTGGAAAGCCCGGCCATGTGTCTACACGCTGTCCCAATAAAGGTATGTCCACGAGATCCAAACCGGAGGAGAAGAGAATAAATTTGGTAGAAGTGCAGACCTTCCCCAGAGGACAACTGAAACTGAAAACTGGTAAGGTTATTCCATTTTTGTTCGACTCAGGCTCAGACTGTTCTTTAGTTAAGAATAGTGTTTTACATTACCTGGAAGGTGAATTCAAAAATTGTATGATAGCTTTGAAAGGTATCGGAGGAGGGTCTATTTTCTGCACTTTACAGATAATAGTTTTAGTTGAAATTCAGAACATTTTTGTTGAACTTGCATTGCATGTTGTCCCCGATAACAGTATTTCGTTTGATATTATAATTGGTAGGGACTTGATCGTTCAAAATATTAGCGTTTGTCTTAGTACTACGGGTCTTATCGTAGCCCGCGAAAAGTCTGTTGAAATCTGTGATGCCGCAGTAAGTAATTTCGAAAACATCGATACTGATTTGGGTTGCCAAGATAGGGAAATTTTAATTGAAGCATTGGCCAAATATAAATCCGCTTTCGTTAATGGGGTACCGACTGGTAGGGTAAATACCGGTACTATAGAAATTCGTTTAAAGGACCCCACTCAGTTAGTTCAAAGAAGACCTTATCGTTTAGCCCCAGTTGAGCGAGAAATAGTACGATCTAAAGTTTCTGAGTTACTTGAGGCTAACATCATTCAGCCAAGTTGTTCCCCTTTCGCAAGTCCAATAACGTTAGTAAAAAAGGAAGATGGCACTGACAGGATGGTTTGCGATTTCCGCGAGTTAAATCGTAACACAATCTCAGATAGATACCCCTTGCCTCTGATAAGTGACCAAATCAACCGTTTGCATGGCGCCTTCTATTTTACCTCATTGGATATGGCCGCTGGATTCCATCAAATTCCGGTACACCCAAATAGTGTCGAAAAAACTGCATTTGTAACATCCGATGGCCAATACGAATTTCTGAGTATGCCTTTTGGTCTTACAAATGCACCCTCTGTTTATCAAAGGGCAATCGATAAAGCCTTGGGAGAGCTTCGCAACACTATTGCTGTTGTCTACATAGATGACATATTGATACCATCCACTTCGGTTTCTGAGGGAATTGAGCGACTAAAACTCGTTATTGAAGCCTTAGTCAAGGCAGGCTTCTCATTCAATTTTAAAAAATGCACATTCCTAAATACCGAAGTTGAGTATCTTGGGTATGTTGTCCGTGGGGGTGAACTTCGGCCGAATCCCAGGAAGATCGCTGCTTTGAAAAATTTACCGATACCGAAAACTCAAACACAAATTCGGTAGTTTCTCGGTTTGGCATCATACTTTAGACAATTCATTCAGAATTTTTCTAGAATTGCAGCACCGTTATACCAACTCACTAAGGGTGCAGTTAGATTTATTAAATGGCTACCCAAACATGAGGAGGCACGTCAAATTTTATTAAAAGCGCTTACTACCGAGCCGGTACTTTCTATTTACGATCCAAGTTTGCCAATTGAGCTCCATACCGACGCTAGTTCTGAGGGGTATAGTGCTGTATTGTTACAGAAGAAGAACCATAAAGTTACATGCTGTGGCATATTTCAGTGAGCGCACTACTGAAGTAGAATCTAGATACCATTCGTACGAGCTTGAAACGCTAGCTGTCGTCAATGCTGTCAAAAATTTCCGACATTTTCTATATGGTAGAAATTTTATGGTCATAACCGATTGCAATTCTTTGAAAGCTTCTAGAAATAAAATCGATTTAACACCCAGGGTCCATAGATGGTGGTCATTTTTGCAAAGTTTTGATTTTGATATCCAGTACCGAGAAGGCGTTCGTATGAAACATGCCGATTTCTTTTCTCGCAACATTCAACTAGATGAACATACTTCGAAAATTCAGGCTAACAGCAAAACCATTGAAATAGTAGATTTACAGAAAGATTGGCTTCGGATTTAACAGCAAAGGGATAGTGAAATTACTCAATTTATTAATAAATGGAAATCTAAAGACCTTCCGAGTGATTTAACTAAAACCTACGATGTTCAAAATAACGCCTTGCTCCGCAAAATTGAAAGGATTGGTAAATCAAAATGGTTACCGATTGTCCCTCGCTCCATGGCATGGTCAATGATTACTCATGTTCACGTTGATCTAAAACATTTAGGTTGGGAAAAAACGCTGGACAAATTATATAAATTGTATTGGTTCCCGAATATGGCAAAGAATGTAAAAAAATTTGTTGATAACTGTCTTGTTTGTAAGACAGCAAAAAGAAAATCTGGTAAATCACAAGTTCAATTATATTCAATTCCTAAAGTCGGGAAGCCGTGGCATACAATTCATATTGACATTTCTGGAAAGTTGAGTGGAAAAAGCGACAGAAAAGAATATGCACTCGTTATCATAGATGCCTTTACTAAATTTGTACTATTATACCACATTTCTTCACTAACTGGAAAACAAGCCGTAGAATCTTTCCGCAATTTTACACATTTATTTGGCGCACCATCCCGAATTATTTCTGATCAAGGAAAGTGTTTTACAAGCTCGGAATTCAAAAAGTTTTATTCAGATAGTAATATCGAACTTCACCTTGTTGCATATAGCGTTAGCAGAGCAAATGGGCAGGTCGAACGCGTAATGCAAGTTCTAAAAAATCTGTTAACTAGTATTGAAACTGAAGGAAATAAAACATGGCAAGACAGTTTGGGCGAGGTCCAGTTAGCATTAAATAGTAGCAAACATAAAACTACAGGATTTAGTCCCGCGGAGTTACTCTTCGGGACTAAAATACATTCACTTCAATTAAACTCAATCATGCATCGTCTTGTGATCGACGAGAATGAAGACATCTCATTATCTGACATCCGGGACAAAGCTAGTGAGAATATTTGTAAGGTCGCAGAAAAGGATTCTGTAAAATTTAACGTCAACAAAGCGAAAATAAAGCCATTCGCGGTAGGCGATTTTGTGTATGCTAAAAGTAATGAAAGAATGTTATCGAAACTAGATTGTAAATTTAGAGGACCCTACAAAATCATTAAGACACTAGAAAATGATAGGTATGAAGTGGAGAGAGTGAATAGAAAAGGCGGAGTTAGCAAATTTGTTCATGACCAGTTAAGGGCAGTGCCTAACGGTCAAGAGCAAAATATGTTTGACTTTGACGAAGAAGTTGAAGATGAACCAGTGTCGGCGAACCAATAAAAAAAAAAGGCAGAGAGAGAGAGAATGACTATTTTGCTGTTGTGTTGTTATAAATAATAAGACGTAAGTAGATGTTAAGGTATGTTCTGTTTGTGAAAAAAAAAATAAAAAATTTTGTATAGAAGCGTTGTGTAGAGAAAGATTATAGTGAGATAATCTGTTCTGGTCCACACGAGATGGAAGCGCTGTTTAGAGAAAGATTATGGTGAGATAATCTGTTCTGGTCCACACGAGATGGAAGCGCTGTTTAGAGAAAGATTATGGTGAGATAATCTGTTCTGGTCCACACGAGATGGAAGCGCTGTTTAGAGAAAGATTATGGTGAGATAATCTGTTCTGGTCCACACGAGATGGAAGCGCTGTTTAGAGAAAGATTATGGTGAGATAATCTGTTCTGGTCCACACGAGATGGAAGCGCTGTTTAGAGAAAGATTATGGTGAGATAATCTGTTCTGGTCCACACGAGATGGAAGCGCTGTTTAGAGAAAGATTATGGTAAGATAATCTGTTCTGGTCCACACGAGATGGAAGCGCTGTTTAGAGAAAGATTATAGTGAGATAATCTGTTCTGGTCCACACGAGATGGAAGCGCTGTTTAGAGAAAGATTATGGTGAGATAATCTGTTCTGATACTTATTTTACGTAGGGCAAAATAATTGGCAGAGGTATTGCGTAATGTTGACTAGGGTTGTGATGTGATGTTATGGTCGAATGTGTTAGGGAACGAGGATTCCTGTGAATACCCTGTTAGGTACATGTGGCACAATTCTATGTTTTGTGTGTATTGTTCGTTTGTGATAAAAGATCCTACTGAGCCTGATCGTTTATTATCTGGTCAAGTTGGACGAGTTATGTAGAGTTGACCTCGTTGGATCCAGGTGAAACATAGAGTACCGCACGAGGTCGTGGGACATGTCAGTATGGCCGTGTTGGCGCCATCATAAATTTAGCGAATACCCCTAAGTAGACAGGCAGACAGACTCTTGGTAGGACCCTATGTAATCGATCGGGGTTCTGGTTTTCTCGCTACTCTGTCGACCAAAAACATCCATTATCATTCTTTATGGTATGACTTCCTGGAACCCCGGGAATAAGGGACACACTTGTGTTTAACATGCAAGGGGGGCAAAACGGGGCCAGCGGACAAAAAGGAAAAAAAATTAAAGTTCAGCAAGAGAGGACAATAATTATCGAGAGTTGAGATTGAGAGGTCTGGCCCCGGATTGTCACGTCTCTCATCCTTTGATTAACATACGGTCTATCTTTTGTGAAAGAGATCATTGGTACAAGACATTTGTCACCATATACGGTAGTCAGTAAATATTCGTGTAAATGTAAATTAGTGTAATCTTAGTGACATTCGTTCTTAGTAATAAGTTAGTGGTATTAAGTGACTTTTTCTTGTATTTGATTTGCGACTCGTGGCTTCTGGAAGCAATTCGCCTTCGAGTCGTCCGACATATACTATGTGAGATCTGCTAGTCATATCGTTTCCATTCTCCTGTGCGTAGTGTATATAAGAGATATGTCAATGTTAGGTTTAAGTTAAAAACGGGAGTACGAAGAGAGGCTAGATCCGTACGATATGCCCATGGGTACTGCAATCTGGTCAGCGGTATTTCTGGTAACCGTTGAATTTTCGCGGGCTTTAGGTATAGATAAGGGCGGTGTTGAGTTAGCAAAAAATCTAGCTGCTCTCTGTAGGGACTAAGAAAAATGTTTATGCAAATGTACCGATGATGCTGACAAAGAGCAAACAGATACGCTTTGATGTAACGACGCCAATTACCGTCTGATCAGGGTACGATACTGTGGGAGTTCCCCGGCCCGAATTAGTATTTAAGACCTTTTAAAGTCAGAAAATTCCTCTTTTACTTTCCTGGTTCACCCTATCTGTATTAAAACTCAGATAGTAATATCGCGAGTGTCTTTTCTTTTGATTAACCCAAAAAACTTTAGATGAACAGAGAAAAAGTCTACATATATGTAATTGGCAAAAAGTGAGTAATTTTTTTGAATTTGTCTTTATTGTTTTACCTACATGTACTGTATTTTTAGTATAAAATGAGTAGAAAAAATGATATGAGCTCAAAGAGATCATTGAGTGATACAGAGTTAGAAGATATTATCGCAGCGAGCGATTTTAGTGACATAAGCGACATAGATAACAATGATCCAGAAGAAACAGATAATGATTATGATAACGACGATAGTATTGTCGATAAAAATTATCTCTCAGATCAAATTGATGAGGAAATATATAATGAGCAGCTAGGAAATGTGTGGAACATGCAAAAAAGGAAATCAAACATTTCTTCCAAAGAAATCACTTGCAAGAAAGTAAAATTATCTAAATACGCAAACTCATTTACATCACAAGCAGTTTACTCAGGAGACATAGGAAAGATAGTTATAAATGGTTTACTAATTCGCCCATACCCGAAAATGGCAAAATTCTAGCAAGGAATGTGATTTATATTAGACCAGGTCCAGTTGGCCAAGCCAAAAACTGTTCTGAACCACTAGATACATTTTTTTTATTACTTGACGATGACTCTCTGGCTGAGATACTAATTCGTACAAATGAGAAAATATTCGTCTTGCAAAAAAAATATAAAACACAAAATGCTTCTACTTCTGCAACTTCAATGTACGAACTGAAGGCTTTACTTGGACTTTTAATTCTATCTGCCTCTTTGAAGGACAATAATATCTCAGCTGAACTCTTATTAAATGTATTGTAATCAGGGTCCAGATATCGTGCCACTATGAGTATAACAAGTTTTCTCTTTTTACTAAATGCTCTAAGATTTGATGATAAATCAACAAGAACAGAAAGGAGAGAAGAATCCAGGTTTGTACCTATATCAGGTATATGGAACAAGTTCATCAAAAATTGCTCGTCCAAATATAAACCGAGTGCATATTTGTGTATTGATGAGCAGCTGGTTGGTTTTCGTGGGTGATGTCCATTCAGAATATACATGCCTAGTAAGCCGAATAAATATGGCATAAAAATAGTCTCTGTGATGATATGCTATGTGTATGCATGATGTGATAAAAATGCTCTGTGATGTTGCAACTAAATATGTTTTGAATGCGTGCCCTTACCTTGGAAAGTCTACTAACACCAATGGAGCTCCTTTGACTAATTATTTTGTGGAGTTGCTAACTAAATCTGTGTGGGGAACTAATCGCAACATCACGACGGACAATTGGTTCACTAACATTCCTATGACTAATAAATTGCTTGAAGCGCCTTTCAAATTAACAGTCGTTGGGACGCAAAAAAAAACAAACCTCAAATACCTTCAAAATTACTCGATATAAAATCTAGGCCGTGTGGAACATCAATGGCTGTTTTCACTGAAAATTGAACTCTAGTCTCCTACAAACCGAAAGAAAATAAAAACGTCTTACTGCTATTCTCTATGCATACTTTAAATGCTCTAAATCCCGAAAGATCCAAGCCAGAAATAATACATGTCTACAATTCTTCAAAAGGAACAGTTGATAGTTTTGATCAGATGGCTAAGAATATGTGTTGCAACAGGAAGACCAAACGTTGACCTCTTTGCTTCTTTTATAATATGCTGAATATTGCTGCGATCAATTCCTACGTTATCTACAATCACAACATGGCATCTGCTGGAAAAAAAACAAAATCGAGATTCAAATAGATGCTGAAACTTCAAGAGCAATTAACACGGTCTTGACAGGAAAGCCGATGCACCATTCCTATCTTGCCAAGAAAATTAAAAGAATCTATTTCAAGTGTAATGGTTGGAAATTCTTCGAGACCTACCAAGACAGAACAAAATGGGAAACGTTCATATTGCAGCATCTATCCATAATTAAAAAAAGAATAACGACAACGTATTGTCGAATATGTCCACGACCACTTTGCGAAGAACATCAGATAAAAATATGCTTTGAATGCATCGAATCTGTCAAAAAGTAGTGTATGATATTCTTATTGTATGCAGTTTCATGATGCAATATTTCACTTTTTATACCTTTTTGATCATTTTTTTGTACAATTAACATGCATAAATAATTTTTTTGGTAGAGGTTTTCTTGTTTTATTAATAACTACTTATTTATTTCACAAAATAAAACACCTAAATCGTCACTCGTTCCTTCTTAAACATAAAAGTTACGTATGGTTGGCTTTAACGAAATATTTTGGAACGTTGGTGGTCTAAGGTTAATGTATTGTTAGGACTTGCGACGTATTGTTTTATCACGGATTAAAGTTAGTTTAACAAACTGATGTTACGCCCATGGACAACCCCAGCCATTGGGTAATACTGTTGGAATTCCCAGCGCTTAACACCCATCTTCGGCTGAGGGAAGTTATTTTATGATTGGGATTTCCAGCACTATTCTTTGTCGGACTAATATTGCGAATTTAAATTAAAGGTACCGCCAAACGAATACAATGGCTGGGCTCCAATAAAAGCCCAGCGATCGTGCCTCTAAGTGCTACGCTTTAACGTAACAAGGTAGCCTAGAAGCCGCTAATGGGGCCCTATCGGGGGTACGTCTATGGGCGTTATACCTCCGTATCAATACTTAAGGAGGGTGCGAAACTGAAGAAGCTCTCTTTTCTCGCCACTTCATCACGGACTCGTACGCGTTAAACTCTCGTCAACATTCTTTAAATAACGCATTTCTCGATATTGTATAGTTGTTAATGTTACCAATAAACCTTTGTTAAGTTAAGAAGGTTTAGTTTCTTTTATACGCGAAAACAGTGTCTCTGAAACTGCGAACTCAGGGTGGTCCTTCATAATCGATCAATCCAGTCCACGATCTACGTAGTTCACGGTTATCGTATCGAAAGGGGTGAATCGACCCAACGACGTACACGCACCAAAATTTGGACCTAACAGTATAATACTTCATAACTCCAGCAGCTGCGCTTCCATGGCAGTTGAAATATACTGTATAGCTTGTTTTGTGTTGTATAGTTTTGGAAAGAAATAAATATTTGTATCAATACATATCTGTCAAATTTAATTTTCTCCTGATAGCATTCCACGATTTTTCGGTAATGTCTGTGTGAATATTCATTTAATCTAGTCATATAAACACGGGCATTTCTCCACTTCTTGCACTAATATTAAGTTCAAAGACTGTTCGGCCATTTTTGTTGTTAAAACGGGGTTTGTTACAAATTTAAACTAGACATTAATCGCCAAACGACTAGCACGTTGAGTTGCTGCTGACTAATCATCGACTCGTTGCAAACCAGTTATGAACTAGTTGCGTTGTGTGCGGATGTTTATTGAAATACGCGAGCGACGATTAATGAGAAACTGATTAGCGATTTAAGTTTGCAATCAGTTTCTTGTTAGTTGCTTAATGTGCGAAGGGCCCAAGGGTGATGTTGTGATACTTGACCTCGAGAGAGTTCAGGGCAGAAAGAGTTAGGCACAAAGAAAAATTTTTCGGGGCTTGTGTTCCCTTTTAAAGGCTAACAACCCTTTTTGTTCATCTTCCGCTGGTATCCGTCAAATGAGACTTTCCTGACAGTGTCACTCGCTGGTGCAGGTTCTTGGAGTGAACGATTTCTCGAGTGGTGCATCACAAATATATATACTTTTAAATTTCATGTGATGCCGTTTGTCGTCACGTGACCACTTAAAGGTTAATAGTTCTTGGTCTCGCTGTTCTTCCAATTACTAGCAGTTTTTCTTTTCCCCTATCCGTATTTATACAAAACAAGACAGTAAGTCTTTCTTTGGCCTAACGGTAAGTCTTAATTTGCCTCTAACGCATTTTTCTCTTTTCAGATGCAATGCTTTATTAGGCAATGCACGAAAAATAGACCAGTTTCATCTGCATCATAAATATTTTCGAAAGAATAACTTTTTATAATCAATGAAATTTTGGTCAAAAACGTGGTTACATCATTGGAGTTAACACTAGCAGCCTCCCCAGATATGGTTCTAAGTTCGATATTGTATCGAGTATGAAATTTTTCCAGCCAACCTTCTGAAGCAGAAAAACTTCCGTAACCTAATTCATTAGTGATTTCTTTGACTTTTGTTTTTAATAATGGGCTTGGAAATTGAATAGATTGTACTCACATGAAAGCAGCATCAAATTAAAATAAAATGCATACCTAACAGCAAAATATTCTTATTGCGAGCCTGAGTGAACCACTGATAACATAATCTGTCAATATTTGTGCCTTCTTCTCTTAGGAAACTTCGTTTCTCATTCACATTGATATTTGTCCTAAATTTATTTAATATATTGTCCTTATTTCTAATTATAATATATTAGCTGCCTGTGTTTTTCCTATTGTAAACTGCTTTGCTAAATGATGTAAATTGAATTTTTCTTTTTCATATCTTTCAATTAATTCGACTTTTTCTTTTAGAGTTACAATTTTCAGTTTCAGCAACATATTTAAGTAAAGTCTTATAACTTTAAAGTTTGCTTTAAAATTAGTACATCACTGAATTTTGAATAAGATGTTTAATTCAGTTGAAGGTACCGGCGGTTCTGAATTCTAAATTCTAAGTTCTAATACATTCAGCAGAATATTTTGTGTATTTTGCAGTGTGCGTGACTGAGGAAAATTCAACACCTCACAAATGCCGCTACCAGCCTTGGGCCTAAACAATATTTTGGCCATTGATGAGGTTGTATTTGCTTCGCTCATTCTTGGGATGATCTAACATTTATAGAATAAAAAGTTCAACAAAACAAATAAACAAATCTACAATGGACGCAATAAAAAAATATTGTCATAACTAGGGAAACTCCGGCATTTTTGCACATGTGTGATCAAGTTGTTTTCACCGTTGTTCATTCAAAAAAGGGTTTTCATATTGATTGGGATCAGCTTTGCATGTCCGCGTCCGTCCAAGAGAGTGTCCGGTCAAACGAGTTATGACCATATGAAAAATAATAGACCTACAAAAAGTGTCCTTTCAAGAGAGTTGTCTGTAACGAGAGGTTTCATTGTATTACTATTTCTTTAGTAATTTTTAGGTCAGTGTAATATTGCTAGCCGCCTATTTCCATTCTGACCTTTAAGTTAATTTTTTTGGGACGAAACTGTTAAATTTTAATGCACTCTTTCGTTAATGTATTTATTTTATGTGAAAAAAAAACTTTTTTACAATTTAGATATGTGTACCGTTCCTCATGTTAATTATAACTCAACAAAAAATGTACCTTGTTGATAGCAGTGTTGGGGTTATGTGTGAATGTGTGTACCGATCGAGGTGTCGGTAAGAGTGCAGCATGCACCTGGAGTGAACGGGCTCGTCTTATGTTATAGTTCATGGTGAACACGTTGTAGGGATCAGTATTCAACCCTTTGAATGTGTGCTTTTTCTACTCAACCACTTTATTTACACACGACCAAGGTTTGCCCTAATTATCACAGCTTGGTATGATCAATACTAAAGGTGATTTTGGTTGTCTTTACCTCGAGAGAGCTCAGGGCGAAGGAAGAGAGATTTTTTAGATTGTTTTTGTTTTTAAAGGCTAACGACCCCTCCTCTCGTTCATGCACTACTGTTATCCCTTAAGTGAGACTTGCATGACAGTGCTACTTGTTGATGCAGACAGCAGCAATGTGGTGCATATCTCGAGAGACCGTCCACCTCGAGAACCTGCATTGACAAGTGACACTGTCAGGGAAGTCTCATTTGACGGGTGAGAGTGGCAGATGGACAGAAAGGGGTCGTTAGTCTTTAAAAGGGAAACAACCCCTTAAAAATCTCTTTCTGCCCCGAACTCTCTCGAGGTAAAATACCACAACGTCACCCTTAGTATTAGCAAGCTGTGATAATTAGTGCAAACCTTAGCCCTGTGCAAAATAAAGTAATTTAATAGGAAAAGCGCGTATTTAATCTACTGGATCAGTTTCTTTGTCGGGTTGAATACTGATCCTTCCTGCATGTCCACCGGGAACTATAACGCAATACGAACCCGTTCACTCCAGGTGCACGCTACACTATTACCGACATCTCAATTGGTTGTGGCGGAGTCAGCAGCGCGGTGCAGTGTCACCCGTCTATTAATGACAGTGACAGTGCACTGCGAACCAGAGCAACATCTCGGTTCTGTAGAGAACTAAAACAACGGCGGGAAAACATTTTCCGTAACGGTTTCCGGGAATACCTTCTGGATAGTTCGATCAAAAACCATATAAAACCGTTGATCACACCACCAACGGTCTCTCTTTTCTCTTTTGAGCCTTGTCTCCTACACATGTAATCCAACTGGTAACAATCATACTCTGTACACAGTAGATATAAGTTTATTCTAAGTTTAGTAATAAAACACATAACGTTCCTGTTTTACGAATTCTGTGTGGTAATTCTATTTCTGACACCCAATGGAAAACGTCTAATGATTCCATACTTCGACGACAGGACATGGTAAACGCACGCACACATAACCTCGACAATGCCATAGCTCAAAAATGACATCTGTCAGAAAAAATTTGGTTAGTCTATCTTTTTCAAGTCAAAATGATCTATAATATTCGTATTTATATAATATCTTTAGAACCAATAATTACACGGTTAGATCGATTAAAAGAAATCAATAAAATTTTATTTTTGCTAAATATCTAACAAGACATGGACTTTTTCAAGAAACTAAAAGTGACTTTAAATTGGTCCCCTAATGCTGTAATTCTTTCCTTATTTGACCGATTTCATAACTCTGTTAGTTTCCAAGATCCCTTCACTAATCATGAGAAAAAACTCATCCTGTATATAATATTAAGAATATTTATTGTTACAATTGAATTTGAAATGGGGTGGAGGATCACAGAAATATTATGTAATGAAGGTAAGGACTAAGTTAACATTAATAGGGAGGAATAAATGGATATGGATGTCTTAAACGAACAGAACTAAAAAAGATCAAAGCACATGAGTAGGTGTGGAACAAGACTTTTTTATTGGCTCAATTTATTGGTATCAAAGCTAGTAATGAGGAGGGAGTGGTAGACGGAAAACATAAAAAGAGAAAGGATTGAGTTTTTCTGTTTCACACTCAAAGAAAGATGGTGTGTTGTTTTGATAGGTTTGAAGTAAATGATATGTAGAACGTATTTGGTATAATATAAGGTAAAGTAAATTAGGAAATGCAAAGAAGATTACAGTACTAAGCTCATGTTTTAGGTTTCTAAATGGATCTCTGATGTGTAAGGGGCCACGAAGATACAAGTAATTTTGGCCAAATCTTACATTTAAAATTTGATTATTACTCATTATTTATTAATCCAGACATTTAGCTTTCATAAAAGACAAGTCTCCAATAGGTAATTTGGCTTAAAGTTTGACTCAAAAAAAACCTAATAATAAGAAGGTAGTGTATTGTAATGTAATGTGTAACTATATGAGCAAAAGAGTATTCCCTTTCAGAAATAAGAACATTGTTTATATACATACAGGGTGGGCCAACGAAAACGAAACGGTCCATATTTAGGGTTCTTAATGTGGTTTAAAAAAAAATCGTTGGGGGAAACCTTTTAGACTTATTTTTAAACCCCTATCTTTAACCCCTCGAGCAGGGTGCTATTCACCCCTAAAATCTTAAATGGAAAGTGGGGCTGAGTGACACCTTGTTTGAAAGGTCTTTCAATTCTCTTTTCAATGATACTTACTTTTTGACATGAGATATCATTTTGACATTTTAAATTAGAAATGTTTCCGTTTTATTTACAAAGACACTTGCAAAATCAGAAAAATCATTTAATACTTAGACTTTGTATCACTTAATTAAATGTTCAAACTACCTAACTGATAACCATGAATTGCATAATGTCTACTCCGTTGAAACTTAAACGCTTTTAAAATTACATTAAGACAAACTGAAAATTGTAACCTTAAAGCAATAGACTGAATTGGCGGAACATTTGCAAAGCAATACATTTTTATCAAAAGTAGAATGTTTGTTTTATCTCTAAATTTAAAATGTACATAAACAACAAAAAAATTTACAATGGTAGAATTGGGCAGTACTACTTTAGAGGATAGTAAGGCAATGGTTTGTACTGTGTTTTCGTGATTATGCAAAAATGGTTTACACTACAGCTGAAAGAGTTGAAATTATTGCAATATTCTATTCAAATAATGAGTCTGGGTACGGATCAGCTGAGATTTTTAACCAACAACATCTATACAAACATGTCAATCGAAAGTATGTCCTCGAATTAGTGCAAAAATTTACCCAAACTGATTCGGTACTTAACAAAAAGCGTGATATTGTAAATACAGTAGTCAATGAAGCAGTGGAAGTAACTGTTATAGGTCACATAACTCAAGACCAAACTTTAAGTACGAGGAAGTTGAGTGATGTATCAGGTGTTCCGCGAACTAACGTAAGAAGAATATTAAAAAAACATAAATGGCATTCTTATAAAATTCAATTGGTGCAAGAGCTGAACGAGGATGACTTCGACAGGCGACTGCAATTCTGTGAAGTTATTAGCCACTGAGCAAATCAAGACCCACATTTACTATTTAACATTTGCTTTTCCGACGAGTGCTATTTTTTTGTCAATGAAACTGTCGGGTTTGTAGGTGTTTGCGTTTACCGATAGGGTTCGGAGTAACGCGGCGTGTTGTGGGTGCTAACGGGGTGATCTATTCTCCCGTTACGAGTCGGACACGCTGAAGGGACCAGTATTCTAACCCGGCAAAGATACTAGTCGTAGATACAAAATACGCGCTGATACTGCTCGACTATCTTTATTTACACAAAACTATTGCTATGTTTATTATCACAGTCTGTATATACTATACTGAGGGTGATAATCGTGGTACGTTACCTCGAGAGAGCTGAGAGTAAGAGTATATGAGATAAGAGGTATAAGAGATCAGAGATATAAGAGATATTTTAAGGGTCTGTTTGGGTTTATATAGCTAACCAACCCTTTCGCTATTTCCGTCCCTGCTACTCGTCAACTGTCACTCCTGTGAGTGTCACTTGTCGGTGCAGGTTCTCGGTGTGAACTACTCTCGAGTGTATAATGCACCACAGAACTGTAAACCGTCACAACTGTCGTTACTGGAGTGATGTAAACCCAAGAATTTTTCACGAGACATACACGCAACATCCTAAAAAATTGAACGTGTGGGCTGGTATTTTCGGAGACCATCTCGTTGGACCCTTTTTCCTACCCGACACCCTAAATGGAGAAATGTATTTGGATCTGTTGCAAAATGCAATCGAACCTACCATTATTAAAATAATGGAAAACGATGAGCGTTATTTACCAAACCGAATAATCTTCCAACAGGACGGCGCTCCTCCGCATTATGCACAGCAGGTGAAAGTGTACTTAGACCGAGCATTTCCCAAAAGGTGGATTGGCAGAAGGGGTGCTATTAAATGGCCACCAAGATCTCCAGATTTGTCTCCAATAGATTTCTTTTTGTGGGGACACTTAAAATCTAAGATTTATGCTACCCAACCAACTGCGCTACAAGATTTACGGCAGCGGATTATTAACGAGTGTCACCTGATAACACCAGAAATGCTCAATAATGTGGGAAATCGATTTGAGGAGAACTTATATCACTGTATGGAAGTTAATGGACAGTAGTTTGAACATTTGTTAAACTAATTTTAATTGCAAGTGTCTTTGTAAATAAAACGGAAAAATTTCTAATTTAAAATGTCAAAATGATATCCCATGTCAAAATGTAGGCATCATTGAAAAGAGAATTGAAAGACCTTTCAAACAAGGTGTCACTCAACCTCACTCTCCATTTAAGATTTTAGGGGTGAATAGCACCCTGCTCGGGGGGTTAAAAATAGGGGTTTAAAAATAAGTCTAAAAGGTTTCCCCCTCGACAAATCAATTGACGTGTTCGAGCGATTTTTTTAAAACCACAATAAACCCTAAACATGGACCGTTTCGTTTTCATTGGCCCACCCTGTATACAAGAAAGTAATAGTAGGAAACAGAATACTTATTATATTTCCTTTGATGAAATAAGGGGCCATTTTACAACTGAGTCATTTATTATAAAATTGCTTCTTTTAGACAAGGTAAGTTTCTATCATCTAAGGAGAAATAGCATTTTGTTTCTTTGCAAGTTTAATTGTGGAACTCAATTAGGAATTTGTGAGGTATTTTCTCATAAGAGAAAGATATTTCACTAATTTAGAAACAAAGGAGCAAAAAATTGTGAAATAGATAAGAGGTGATATAAGGATAGAATGCAGATGACTGCATAAATTAGGTCTTATTTTGGAACCGAACAGAGTACTTATTTGGAACATTGTATTACTGTACAGGCTTATTTTATTTTGAGTTTTTAATTCAGTATAGCAGTTCATTTCATTTATACAGGGTAGCCCATTGAAAACGAAACAGAAGCATTTGCGGGTACTTAGAAATGTATATTTGAAAAATGCTCGGACACGTAAACTTTATATTCGAGGGGGACACATTATAAACGTATACTCGCTCCTTTCACTTCAACAACCTAGCCGGGGTGAGTTAAACCCTTAAAATCTTAAATGGAAAGTATGGTCGAGTAGCACCTTGTTTGAAAGGTCTTTCGATTCTCGTTATAATGATACCCAAATTAACTAACTTTTATTCAGTAGTTTTCGAGAAATTTGGAAAAATGTGATTAAATTGCCAACAAGTGGAATGCTCTGTTAAAATCGTAAATTAGGAAAATAATCAGTAGTGACTATTAATTGTAAACTGACCAGATTAAGTTTAGTTGTACTATTTCACCAATTGTTATTGCTTTCGAATAATAAAAAAAAATCTACTACATCTTATCAGGTAGGTAGAGGAGGCAGAGGAAGTAGAAAAAGGCGAATGGAATTTAAACTTTGAATACATTTAAAAAAAAGAGAGATAAAATATCACCGCAGCTATTGCAGTGAAGTATTCAAATATTAGATACCGAATAAACTTCAGCATCGAGTTTAAGTGAATTAAATTTGAAAATAGGAAACATTTTACAATGGTGTATTCTGTAGAGGAAAGAGTGGAAATAATTTCTCTTTATTTCAAAAACGACGAGAGTGCTAATCGCACTGCGGGTTTGTTCAATGAACAATATCCAAACAGACATGTTGGTAGAAAGTACATTTTAGAGCTAGTTGCAAAATTTCGACTAACCGGATCAGTACTCAACAAAAAACGGGATCCTGAACGTGAATTTACAATTAGAAATGAAGCTGCCGAAATTGAAATCTTAGGACAAATAGCTGCAGACCCAACTTTGAGCACGAGGAAATTAACTACAGTTAGTAACATCTCTAGAACAACTATTCAACGAATTTTGAAACATCATAAATATCATCCATACAAGATTCATCTAGCGCATCAATTGAATGAAGATGATTTTGATCGGCGGATGGAGTTTTGCGAACGTATGACTGCAAGGATAGCTGCTAACGGAAATTTTTTATTCAATATCTGCTTTTCGGATGAATGTACTTTTTTCTAAACTCTACTGTCAATCGTCATAATTGTCGCTATTGGGCAGATAATAATTCCTGAATTTTTCACGCTGTCCACACTCAAACTCCCCAAAAATTAAATGTTTGGGCAGGTATTTTTGGGGACCGTTTGGTTGGACCAATCTTTCTTGATGGCAATCTGACAGGGGAGACGTATGTGGAATTACTGGGGAATACCGTTTATCCCTTACTCATTGACATTGTTGAACATGATGACCGCTATCAAGACAACCAATTAGTGTTCCAACAAGACGGAGCTCCTCCACATTATGCACGACGTGTTAGGGAGTTTTTGAACAGAGAGTTTCCAGAACAATGGATTGGGCGAAGAGGTCCTATAGAGTGGCCGGCTAGGTCTCCAGACTTGACTCCGTTAGACTTCTTCTTATGGGGCCATTTGAAAAGCAAGATCTACGCAACAGAACCGGAGTCTCTGGAAGAATTGCGACGACGAATTGTTAATGAATGCCGTCTGATATCTCCACAGATGCTTCAAAATGTTAGGACTCGTTTTGAACAGAACTTGTATTACTGTATGGAAGCTAATGGTGAACAGTTTGAGTATCTTATCAATTAAAAGAACTTTTGTTAATGTTTTACTATTAATTTTCCTAATTTACGATTTTAACAGAGGATTCCACTTGTTGGCAATTTAATCACATTTTTCCAAATTTCTCGAAAACTACTGAATAAAAGTTAGTTAATTTGGGTATCATTATAACGAGAATCGAAAGACCTTTCAAACAAGGTGCTACTCGACCATACTTTCCATTTAAGATTTTAAGGGTTTAACTCACCCCGGCTAGGGTGTTGAAGTGAAAGGAGCGAGTATATGTTTATAATGTGTCCCCCTCGAATATAAAGTTTACGTGTCCGAGCATTTTTCAAATATACATTTCTAAGTACCCGCAAATGCCTCTGTTTCGTTTTCAATGGGCCACCCTGTATGCTTGATAGATGATAAACGCTAATGGCTTTATAAGTGAAGAACGAGGATAGAACGAATTTTCTGATTATGCCAATGAACCTATACATGGTTACGATACGTGTGCCATTATAAATAATGAACGAACGTGCGTTTTTTCTATTATGCTAATCAGTGTACGCATGATGGATGTGGCGTGGCATCAACGAGATAACATTATGTTTTTGGAGAAAAATTGCTCCATGGCCAAAACGGCTCATTTCCGACTAAGGGTTTACATGTAAAAATTGTTTTCCGCAATGTCCCCTATAACCTCCTCAAGTTTGGCTCCACCTTTTTGAATCACTCTGTATATTGTTCTTTTCTTCATAGGATATTATTGAGTGAATTGGCCCCAGTTTAACTATCTATAAAGTATGAATATGATCCATTTTATCGCTGCATTCAATTATTGTACGTAAGGGGCCGCCAGTATGCCTAAAAGCGAAGTCGAATATTAGCTATAACGAGAAAGTTGTGTATAATCTTTAACTTGGTACGAACAGATACGACCTTACAAATTCTGACGCTTTGGGCCAAATTTTTATTTACCGCTCCTCCTTACTCGATAAAAAGTCCGCCACCCTGGTCTCCCCCCTCAACCCTACAAAGCCCGTTCTGCGTATGGAACCATACCGTTTATAATTTTTTCATTTAGCACAAAAAATAATTTACTCATTTTTTTTGTAAATTTTTTCCTCACTAAGGCAAACAGTGTGGTCAATAGTGTAATTATATGTTCATAGGAACTTTTTTCCTTAAAATAGTCAACAGAATCATCCTACAAATTTTTTATATATTATTGTGAAACTCTCTGTCTAAATTTGCAGGCTAATTTAGCTTTTTTGGTACCTGTAAGGCACCTAGTGATTTTTTGTGGGATCTAAATATCGAAGGACGAGCTTTATTGCAACTATAAAAGTGACTGGCCCTTCATGCTCCTTAAACGTCCTTACGGCTTAAAAGAATTGGCACGTTATGAAGTAAGATTTTGTATATTTTCAGTTAACTTCCTTCCATAGTCGGTCACGTTTCTAGTTGAAATTGAATTCGTTTTTCTAAATTTAGACCCTATAAGAAAATTAACAAGTACCTGAACAGTTACCTAAAGAATCAGTTTCATCTTTAAAGTGCGTTGTGCGAGTGGAACTAAAGCAAAGAAAAAAAACATAATTTGCCTATAGATTTATATACCGTTACCGTTAGTTACCGTCATGGAAACATGGAAAAAAATGTGTATCTGGATGTTGGTGATCATTGTTGTGAGTATCTTTCGTGATTTTATCTTATTCTTGCAGATCAGTTTGACTAGCATAGACCTCTGTCGTCAGGTACTACTTGATGACTTTAAGAATTTAAATTCCCAGAGAAATTGTCAATCTATGATATTATTGCAATGGCAATTTTAACACTAAAAGTATACAGTTCTTCGTTTCGATAGTCGTAAATCAACCTACAAAATGAGCACAAATTTGCGCTTTACGCGGAGGCTGACACCTACCCCCATGACATAGTCAAAAGAGTGTCGGAAGAAAACCAGGCCCTAAAAGTGGTTTTTGGCAAAGATGAGGAAAAATAGTCAAATAATCCTTTTCCAACCAAAAGTATCAGCAATCAAAATTTATAAGTTATTTATTATTTAGTGTACATACATACATATGTATGTCTGATTGCCTAAACTCACATGCCCGATAAGTAAATACGCCCAAGTTAAACACGTTTGGCTGTATTTAAAAACAGGACTTCGGCTTTTCAAAACTAGTCTGCATTTTTGAAAGTGTTAATTGTTACAAATATTATGGTCTATGATCGCAGATGGAATCAGCATTGTTTGCTTTCTGGTAATTTATCTTGTTTCAACTCGCTAAAACATTCAAGATATATTAATAATTTACAAAATTATTATTAATTGATAAATTCAGTAAATTATTACACAATCGTAAACAGCAGCAGCCATATGGGAGGTGGGCAAGGTTGGGCGATGGTGCAGTGTGGCATTCCAAGGAGAGAGGACCTTTCTGGTCGGCAGTTTTTCTTGGGGATAGAGGGGCGGTGATTAAAAATTTCGTACAGAGCACCAGATTTCCTAAGGTCGGCCCTGCTTGTGATCATTGTATTACGCAACCCATAAGCCTACATAATTAATATTACTTACATTAATATCATACATCATTATTGTTCCTATGAGAAAAGATATTAATCTGCAATTAAACATCGTGCTAATTCTACAAATATAGCGGAATCTCTTTCAACTTAACGATAACCATAACAATATCTTTAAACGATTTCGAATAATTGCAAGTAAACTGAATGTTCAGAATTGCTGTTAACTCACCGCTAAAAGAGCGCCAAAAGCAAGACATGCTTTGGCAAATGATTAAGCTTTATGATCATGTTTCTTTCAGGTTCAAAATTGCGTTGGACGAAGGGATTCGAGGAATATATTTTATCCATCAAAACAAGGTAAATTTGAGAAGAATACTTAGAAAGTTGTGAGATTCCGGTTTATTTTCTCTTTGTAGTGGTATATGGTAGAGTCAGAAATTGTCTTTTTAGACTCCCTGCTAAGTGATCGCATGGACCATTATATTTCCAGGAGTCCCAAATGCGCTGGACATCTGCCCTATTGTGAAGAGGCGGAGGCTTATCCTTACTCTCATCATCAAATCACATTCTTCAGGGAAATCTGGCGTCGAGGTACTTGTTCGGGACAGATGAGGTCAGCAAATGCAAGGAATAAAAGGTTGGATAAAATGATTTTTTAGGTTCTTCCGCAAATAGCGTAGAGCTTAGGTGATGAGGACGAGACATTCGTTTGTCGTTCAATCAAAACGACTATCTTCCCGAAAATGGACGAGACCAAAAATAACAAATGGAAGTTCATCATGAATCATGATGATAAAAACAGCTTCGTACAGGAAATTCAGGTGGAATTATATAAAAAGTTAGTGGCAACCACTACCAGTTCGGCGTGAACAAGCGTCGAGGCAAGACGTGTGTGAATCGCTCCGGCGCAAATCGGTTCGTTTAAGTGGTCAAAGTGGTCAGAAAATTAAAATTTTTATGCCTACGTGAAACGCGAAGAGAGAGTTTTGTACGGATTTAAGTGTGAAGTTTGTGCGATCTCAATTTTGAAAATTATGCGCAGTTTTGTGAATAAAAAAATATCTGAGCAAGTCATGAAATTTTAATAGCTTAAAAAGGGTACTCGTTTTTAACGCAAGTGCCATAAATTGTCCCTTTCGACATGCAAAGATCTTCTCAGGCACCAACACCTGGTTGCCAAGTGGTTTTTCTTTTTTGTTATTTTTGCGGGTATTTTTTCTTGTAACCGTTGAAAACGCGGGGACATAGGCGCTTAAAAAACTTCGAAAGCAGAGATCTTCCCAAAATATTAGTGGGTCATCGGTGAATTCGGGGGAAATGTCACGGCGCAAAACCGTGAAGAAAGCCGCTAAAAGGGCGGAAACAAACCAGGCGGTTGAAGAATTCAAGCTCCTAATTAACGTCATCTTCCTCGAACGAAAGAACTTGATGGCCCTCATTAGGGCAAACAAAAACACTACATGCGAGATTAAACAATTGGCGCGCAAGATGCAAGGCTTCGCGGGTAAGATATACGAGGGTGGGAAAATCTTCCTCCGCCAAGCCGAAAATATGGGTAAACCGCGTAAATCGGTTTCGGTAAAGATTGCTGACAATTCAACAAGAGCCAACTTCAACGAATATGTGAACAGGAATAAACCGAGAATATTATTCACCAAACAAAGATAGGTTTGAGCCGAATACTTAGAAAGCTATAAGATTCCGGTTTATTTTCTCTTTGTAGTGGTATATGGTAGAGAGTCAGAAATTGTCTTTTCAGACTCCCTGTTAAGTGATCACATAGACCATTATATCTCCAGGAGACCCAAGTGCGCTAGAGACCTGCCATATTGTGAAAAAGCGGAGGCTTATGCTTACTCTCACATTAAAAGGGTTCTTAAGGAAAATCTGGCGTTGAGATCCTTGTTCGGGACAGATGAGATTGACGAAAGTAACGAATAAAAGGTTGGAGGAAATAATTTTTTTAGACTCCTTCGGAAATAGCAAACAAGTTGGGTGATGAGAAGGAGACGTTCGTTCGTAACCGTCGTTGTTCAATCAAAAAAATGATTTTCTTGAAAATGGGCGAAACTAAAAACAATCAATGGAAATTCATCATCAATCAAAATGATGAAAATGGCTTCGTGCAGGGAATTCAGGTGGAATTATGCAGAAAGTTAGTGGCAACCTAACTACGTTTCGATACTCGACTGATACTCTTTAATTTTAGTCCAGACAAACCCTGTGATATTCCTGGTAGCTTGTCTATGGATTTCGGTTACAGCACATGCTGTCGTCAGAAATATGTCTACAGGGGACTGTTTACGTTAGACAACACCAGAGAACCTGTATCAGACTTCTTTAAAATGCCTTTCGCTTGTTGTTGCGCCTACAAGCAGAGTTACGAGTTCATGAGCAGACTCGGAAGGGGCATTAGTTGCCACCCACCGAACCAACCACTCTACACCATGGCTTTCTAACTTGTACAGTTTATCCCTATAGTTTCGTCACCATAGGTTAAGTTTTGATACGTTAAAAAATAAAAATAAACTTAATTTGTAAGTGGGTGTATTTCTTTACCACTGAGATTGCTCTGTCGTATATTAAGGTTTTAACAACTGTAGAGGTAAGAAAACTTAAGTGGTTGAAATCTTCATTATCTACCAAGTAACTGTCTGCTATACTGAATACAACGCATAAGAGAGTTTCTACGCTCTAAAACAGTAAAAAAGGTCATCGTTAGGGAGTACAAATGGCTCAGTATCGTTCAAATTTATATGTAGAAATACTGCTAATAAACTCTTTAGCCGTATAATATGCAATTACAGACGCTATTATTTTGGTCGCATCATATGCTGAAAGTTTCGTATTTCCGTACCTCTCTATATTGTCGGATTCATAATCTTATTGCCTAAAAGTTGCTATGGAAGTGGAAAAAATCGCTCTTAAAGCCATAATGAATAAACCTAAAAAAATTTCATAATATTCTTGATTTCTTGCCCGTAATGAACGAGCTGTTTCACCGAAAACCCCCCAAGGTTTACTTGACAGGAAAACCACCAAATAATCCCACAAAGCAACTTCAAAAAGTCCAAACACTCCTCGTGAAACCATAAACACTACATACTGTACTAATTAAATACGCTCCTTCTTAGGAATAGGCAACTCCATAGATTTTCAAAACGTCCTCTAAAAGCAGCTGAAGCTCGGACATGTTCTCAATCATCCACAAAGGAAAAACACGCATTCCACCCATATATATCACAGGACTCAGCAAAACCATGAAAGGAGCAATAGCGGTAATGAAAATGGGAATGTCGCTACGTGCTGCTGCACGTGAGTTTAATATTCATTGATCAACACTATTGATTTATCGACGAAATAATGTAGATGTAGCATAATCAGGACCGGAAACAACTGAACCACCGTCGGAAGTATATATCGACGAAATAAACATTGCGAAGAAAGGCTTTGAAACAATATAATGCAGAAGAAGAAAAGCTTTGGAAGATTACCTTCTTCATCCTTTAAATATTTATTTCGGGATAACATTGATTCAAGCCCGAAGTTTGGCTTATTAATATGCCAAAAAATTGAATATTAGCTACCTGTACTCGTAAAATGATGATGAATTAGCAGGTTTGGAATGGTATCGTGCTTTCATGGCACGACACCCGAAATTATCGTTAAGAAAACCTGAAGCTACAAGTCTCTCCAGGGCCAGCGCATTCAATCTAACCAACGTTTCTGCTTTTTTTAAGAATTACTTTCCAGTAATGAACAAAATTAAAGTTGCACTGCACGATATTTGAAATGTAGATGAAACAGGTATCTCAGCAGTGCGCAGAACAGTTCGCGTGATCTCACGTGCTGGTCGGAAACATATTGGGCCAAGCACTTCTGTAGAACCCGGACATTTAGCGATAATCGTCCAAGCTGTATTGGCGGCCAGAATTCATGCACCAACCAACATTTTTTTGTATTTCCACGCTCACGTTTTCAACCACATTTTCTGAATGGTGGAGCAGGAGGCTCAGCTGGAAGGGCAAATCCAAGTAGTTAAATAAATACGGTTTTTAGAATTCCTGAAAAATTTTCAGCTATTTATCCGCTGTACTGTTGAAAAACCATCACTGCTTCTCTTACTGGACAATCGTGAATCCCATCGTTCTTTAACAGCTTTGCAGTTCTACCGATTGCATGAAATTCATGTGGTATCTTTTCCACCACATTGATCCCATCGTCTTCAGTCGCTCAATGTCAGTGTACTTGCTTCATTCAAAACTGCAATTAATAAGCAATTTGAATTCTTCATGCGCATGAATTCTGGGCGCCGCGTACAAATATTTGATATCCCGGTGATAGTGTCATGCGCACTGGAGCTTGCCGCAAGTGAAATCAATATAAAGTTAGGTTTTCGAGCTACGGTATATAACCCATGGACTTCAACATCCAATCCATCGATTTCATGCCAAGCGCTACAACCGACCGACCAAATCCTAATTCAACTCCGAATATTAGGGTTTCAAATGAAAATGACGAAGGATCTGGAAACATTTTATCAAGTGTAAATCAATCACTGGGCATATCGATTCCACACACATCTACCTTACTTTTAAATGAAACACTGGAGAATATTTCACTATTCCTAAAAGTCCCTGCGAGGAAAGCTGGAACAAGAAGGGGTCGAAAACCAGGCAAAACATCTATTTTGACTGATGACAGAACGCATGAGGTTGAACGCATTGCCGAAGAAGAACACGCGCGAAATGAGAAAATAACAAGTAAAAGAAACAAAAACAGCAATAAACCCTATTTTAATTAGAAAAATACTAAAATCAATGCCAAAGAATATAACGATTTTTGAGGTGTGTTCCAAAAAATATTTTAGGGTGGTTTCAGTCGAAAGGAGTAAGTGTGAATTTGAAAGATTTTAGTCTTTGAAAAATTACGACAATCAAAGAAGTTACATTGTTGTAAGAGTATTAGAATGCAACAAAAAAGGATTTACAGCAGAGACTCCGAAAAACAAAAATTTACAAGGCAATATTCATTAGATGGCACTGCAATTTGTAGGGAAATGTTTATTAAAATACTAGGTATTACCACCTTCCGAATAAACACTGCAATGAAAAAATTTCATCACCTCTTACTGACCAAGGAGGTATTAAACAAGGTGGAGCCAATAAGTTATTTGAAGATAAAGTTCAAAGAATTGTGGATCAAATTAATAGAATCCCAAAATATACTTCCCACTATTGCCGACAACAAACTGATGCAAAATGTTTGCCACCTGGGACTACATTAAGGAAAATGTATGATAAGTATTGTTCCAAAGAAAGAAATCATATCAGTTTTGCATTGTACAGGAAAGTATTTTATAACAAATTTAATCTTAGAATGAAAACACTAAAAAAGACACATGTAATTTATGCGATATCCTTAAGATACAAATTGAAAAGGAAAATAACGAAGGCAAAAGAGAGGCTCTTTTGCTTGAGAAAAACACAATAAACATTTGAAACTTGCAGAAGACACACAAAAATTAAGAAGAGAGGACTTTCAAAAGGCGCGTGAAGATGAAGAGTATGAATATCCAACGTTCATTCTAGAAAAACCATTGCCTTCTCCTCGTATACCAACGAACATTGTATTTAATAAGAGGCAGTTCTGGGTATACAACTGAGGGTTACACAGCGGTAAAGTAGATCATGGATATTGCTCTGTATGGTTAGAAGGACAAGTAGGAAGTGGGGCACAAGAAGTTAGTTCCTTATATAAACATATAAAACCCACTTGAAACCACAGGTCCGCAATTTCATCCTTTGAAATGATTCATGTGGAAGCTAAAATAGAAACATACAGTTAACCTTGATGTTCAAATCAATACTGTATGCAAATCCTCAGCTAAAAAACTATAACTATAAAGTTCCTTTGCTCTGGTCATAGCTTCTTGTCTAACGGTGCTAATTTTAGTGACATCGAATCGGCGCTGAAACACCAACAAAGGCTGTACAGGGTAGTCGAAATTCGAGGCGTATCACTGGTATCTCAGAAACTATAAGAGATACAACGTCGCTTAAATTAGGGCAAAGTTGCGCAATTTAGTGTCCAACAAAATGCTACTTCATATGTAGAAAAATTCCGAATATTTTCGGAGATATCCAGAAAAAATCAAAATTTTGCTATATCAATTTGATTTTTTCCTGACTTTATTTGAAAAAATATTCCAAAACAGATGTTACTTCATTATTGCCACTTTTTCTTCCCTACAAGATGGTGTTGTGAAATTTGAAATCCGACGTTTCATCTTTGAGCAACCATCATCAAATTAATTTTTTAAATACCGACCTGGATTTTTTATGGATCAACTTGGATATCACGGAAACCACTTAGAGCGTTACTTTTTTTTCCCGTAATCTACTCGCTTAGTAGTTCACCAATATGTTTTTTTTTTGGTGCGGAAATGCTTTGTTCAAAAGTTTGCTTTTCCACATTTATTTCAATACTTGACTCTCTTACGGGACCGTGGAGCGAACAGGGGTGCTGGGTGGGATAAATAAAAATAAATTGAGGTAAGTTGAGGTAAGCTGAAGTAAGTTGAGGTAAGTTTAGGTAAGTATATAGCAACCCCTAGCCACAGGGGCAAAAGGAGGAGAGGGGCGGAGGAGAGCTTCTCCCAGTCGACGGGGGAGATGGGAACGGCCTTGGAGGAGGCCGTAACGAGGGCGGAGGACCTGGAGCGGCTGCTCAAGAGGAGCTACAGGCCGAGCCAGGAACTCGTGAATGCCGTCTCAGGGCTGCGAAGCGTTCTACGCAGAGTGGCTCGCGAGGACGGAACGAGTGAGGAGTTGGAGAGGCTGCGGGAGGAGAACGTGACACTGAGGAGGAGGATCGAGGCGACGGAGAGGGAGGGCACGACAGCGAAGGAGATGGTCGACGGTGCCACCCAAACCGAGTCGACCGAGGAAAGAAGAACGAGGGAGCAGTGGGAGCCGATCCACCGACTGGTTGCCTCTGGAGAGCTGCGTGCGGCGATCCGGGAGCGCTGGGAGGAGGGTCTGTTCTCGAACACGGAGCAGGTAAGTGGAGATCCGTATGGGGAGGGTTACGGGAGTGACCTGGGGGTGATTGTGGGGGGTGAAACTTCCGCGGCACGGGGCGGGGTGCTCAGAATGCTCCCTGAACTGGAAGAGCTGGGGGAGGACCAGGAAGGAAGGGTGCCATTCTTGGTACAAACGTGCCGGCTGCGGAAAGGGGGGAGGACGGAGGAGAAGACACGATACGTCTTCTACCGACGTCTTAGTGGGGAAGTGAGCCCGGAGGGTGTCTACGGGGCCCTGAGGGACCTCGTGGAGACTGCGATGGAGGAGGGGAGGACCAGGGTGGTGGTCGCTCATGTTCAGGGGACGGATCCCTTGAAGATGAGGAAGCTGGGGGAGCTGGCGGCGGAGGGAGGCGGAGTTACGCTCCGCTTCTATCTGGCTGGGGCTGGGGAGAGCGGGACGGGGAGGGCCACCTCAAGGGAGGAGGAGGCCATCTTCGTCACTAGGGAGGCGGGGACGACCTATCTGGATGCCCTGAAAAGGGTACGCCAGGTGGTCGCGACCGTAGGGGGGGAGGTGAAAGTGGGCACGGTCAGGGAAACCAAAAAGGGCGAAGTCCTACTGACCGTGCCCAAGGGGGGGAAGGGAGAGAGGCTCAGGGAGCTTCTCGCCAGGGAGCTTGGAGGGGAGCGGTGGCCTTCCTGGCGCACGGCCTGGACGGGATTACCACGGGGGAGGAGGTGGTAGGGGCGGTGGCAACCGCGGCGGGGGTGGAGCGGGGGCGGCTACGGCTGCTGAGTCTCCGACCCAGCTTCGGGAGCTGCCAAACCGCCACCCTTCTGGTGGAGGCCGAGGCGGCGGCTAGTGTCCGGCGGATCGCGGATCTCCGGGTCGGCATCTCGCGGTGCCGGCTGCGGGAGCGAAGGGAGTCCGGCCGATGCTACCGGTGCTGGGAGGGAGGCCACAAGGCCGGGGACTGCAAGGGGGAGGACCGCTCGCAGCTTTGCGCAAGGTGCGCGCAGGGGGGCCACAAGGCCGCCGCCTGCAAAGCGGAGCGGTACTGCCCCCTGTGCAAAAAGGGGGGGCACAGTGCTGGGGGGCCCGGGTGCGAGCCCAAGCCCAAGGGGGAACCCGGAGCCAGGGGAGGACCCAAGGCTGAGGGCGAGCCCAAGGCCAAGGGCGAACCCAAAGCCAAGGGAAAACCCAAGGCGAAGGGGGAGCCCAAGGGCGAGGGATCGGAGAGCACCCCGAAGACGGGGCAGAGGCCGGTGGCGGCCTCCACCCCCAGGACGGAACAGGACGGGGACGATTCTCCATCAACCAGCTTCCTGCGGTCGCTGTTAGTCGATGGAGATGAAGGAGCCGTGGAAGGGACGGGGAAGGACTAGGAGTGGACACGGGTGAGTGTGCGTGAGTGTGCGTGTGAGTGTTGGTGTGGGTTTGTATGGGGTCATGGCGTCGGACAGGGAACTGCGGTGCCTGCAGATCAACCTGGACAGGGGCCGTCTCGCGATGGACCTCATGTACCAGGTGATCAGAGAGCGGGGCATCCACGTGGTGCTCGGTCAGGAACCGTGCGTGGCTGAAGGGAGCTTAGTACGGGACAGGTGCGACGATGCTTTCATCTGGCTTGCGCCGGGTGTGAGCGTGCAGTCAATCCACCGAGACCGGGGGTTCGTTGCAGCGGAGCTGGACGGCGTCACTCTCGTCTCTGCGTACTTCTCTCCGAACCGGACCACTGCCTCCTTCGAGGCGTGGCTTCGGCGACTGGAGGGGTATGTCAGGGGGCGTGACGGCAAGAAGGTTCTCATCGCTGGGGACCTGAACGCCAAGAGTGGGCGGTTCGGCTCCTGGGTGACGAATGCCTACGGGCGGGTTCTGGAGGAGTTCCTGGATGCCGTGGAACTCGCCCCCAATAACACCGGGGGCGAGTGGACATTCGGGAACCGAAACGGCAGGTCGCTGATTGACGTGACCATGGCAGGTGCGACTGTGCATGGTTGCGTGCGTGATTGGAATGTGGAAGTGGGAATGGAGAGTGGGAGTGGCCACAGGTACATCTCCTATCGCTTGGCGAGAAGGGGAACTGTACCTGTTGGCGTGGACAGAAGCGAGAAGAAGGTAGGATGGAAAGTGAATGAGAAGGGGTTAGGGCGATTGAGCCAGTACGTGATGGTGAATGATGGTCTGGGCGAAGTGGAAACTCCCGAAGGAATAGTTCGGGAGATAAGCGAAGCTTGTGACCGGTGTCTAAGGAAGCGCAAGAGTGGAAATTCGAAACATGAGGTGTACTGGTGGAATGAAGAGGTCGCCGAAAGGCGGAAAGCATGTGTGAGAGCAAGAAGGAAGTGGACGAGAGAGAGAGGAAGGGGGCGGCACCGGTCTAGATCCGAAACGGATGAGACCGAGGCAGCCGACAGGTATAAAAGGGAAAAGAAGGCTCTCAAGGCGTCCGTAAGGAAGGCCAAGAAAGATGAGTGGAATCGTGTGTGTGCGGAGCTGGAAACGGACGTCTGGGGACTCGGCTACAAGATTGTGGCCGGGAAACTTGGCCGACTGAGAAGTGGTCCCCTGCCCACGGCAGAAATGCACAGGCAGGTGGACACGCTGTTCCCGGTGAAGCCGCGGGTAATGTGGGAAAAGGTGCGGGTAGTGCCGGATGACGTGCCTCGGGTTACGGCGGAGGAGATCCGCCGGGCGGTCGGGGAACTCAAGAGCCGCAAGGCTCCGGGACTGGACGGAATACCGAACGAGGTCTTGAAGCTGTATCTTGGGGCAGTGCCCCAGGGTATGGTGGGTTGCGTGAATCGCATCTTGACCTCGGGCGAGTACCCTAAGGTTTGGAAGAGGACTCGACTCGTGCTGGTGGAGAAGCCGAAGCGTGATCCGGGTGCGGAGGCCACGTACCGGCCCATATGCCTTGTGGACGGACTCGGGAAAGTGGCGGAAAAGGTGGTCAAGACCAGATTGCTGGAAGAAGCGACGAGGTATGGGATGATTGATGAGAGACAGTATGGGTTCGTTAAGGGCAGGAGTACCCTGGACGCCATGCGGTCTGTCATGCAGGTCGTGGAGGGGATCAGGAGGAAAAGTTACACGCATGCGGGCTTCTGCGTCATGGTAACGATAGATGTGAAGAACGCTTTTAATAGTGCACCGTGGGACCTCATCATGAATGTGTTGAGGAGGTCCCAGGTGAGCGGGTACCTCTTGAACGTAGTTCAGTCGTACCTGCATGCTCGGGTTTTGGTGTTGCCAGACGGAGGGGTCCGAGAGTTGTCGTGTGGGGTGCCTCAGGGGTCTGTGCTGGGCCCCGTCTTGTGGAACCTCTACTACGACGGGATACTGACGGCCGGGTACCCGCGTGGAGTCACTCCGGTGGCTTACGCGGACGACCTGGCGTTGGTGGTCACGGCGGGGGACGGGGAAACCCTAGAGACGCGGACTAGGCAGGCCATGGAACTGGTCGCCGATACGTTCGAACGCATGGGACTTAGCATGGCCACGGAAAAAACCGAGATGGTTCTCCTGGCCGAGCGAAGGAAAATAAGGAGTATGAGTCTGAGAGTGGACGACGTCTTGTACGAGACGAAAGAATGCGTGAATTACCTGAGAGTGTGGTTCAGCAGAAATGCTCGCTTCGGTGAGCACGCGCGCCGGACCGCCGAAAAGGTATCGAGAGTGATTGGGAAGCTCGAAGGCATATTGCCTAGAGTCGGTGGATTGGGGTATGAGAGACGGAGGTTGATGGTGATGGCGGCATCGTCGGTTCTGCTGTACGCAGCTCCAGTCTGGAAGACGGAGATGACGTGCGGCAAGTACGTGGCCATCCTGGAGAGGGCAAATCGTTTGCTCGCGCTCCGGGTGGCCAGTGCCTATAGAACGGCACCCACAGAGGCGGTGCTGGCTTTAGCCAAGATACCTCCGGTGCGGATTAGAGTGATAGAGCGAAGTATGCTGAGCGAAGGTAGGAACGAGGCGAAAGAATGGGCGATGAGAGAATGGGAGAAGGACTGGGAGAAGTATGAGGGCTGGATTAAAACCTTCATACCCCGGATCCGGATCTGGTGCGAGTGCGAGTGGAGTAAGAGCGGGTATGCGCTGTCACAGGTATTTACCGGGCACGGCGTGTTTGGTAAGTATCTGAAGCGCATCGGGGTGGAGAGGAGTGCGCGTTGCTGGTTCTGCGATGCGAATGAGGGCACACCGGAGCATACGCTCTGGGAATGTCCAGAATGGGAGGGCTATCGAGTGGAGACCAGGGAGAGTGGACTCGACCTGGACCGAAACAAGATAGGAAACGAATTGGTGGAGAGTGTGAGAAAATGGGAAGCATTTGAGGGCCTGACGGAGAAAATCCTGAAGGTCAAGATTGCAAGGAAGAACGAGAGGAAGAAAAGTGGGGTGCGTGTCCGCACCTAGTCTGGAAGATCGTGGAAGCCCCGATGAAATGCCGTGAGGCGGTCCCGGGGCAGAAGAGGCGAGGTGGGTTTAGTGGGTAGGCGGGCGACGTAATGGTCGGTCGAATCCCACACTAACCGGCTGTGGACCAAGTCGGGTGTCTTAAGAAGATTCCCTCCTCCTCGCAAAAAAAAAAAAAAAAAAAAAAAAAGTAAGTATATAGCAAAATAAATGGTAACAGAAGCTTTCTCCAAAATGCAGGAACAAATGCCTAAAACTGGAGGTCAAGGTGTTGTAGTTCAGGTTAGTTCGGGTTAGTTCCAGAATCTCTTTATGATTCAATTTTACATAAATACATTGGTAAATAAATAGTATTACATTTTAGATTGACGAGTCTATGTTTGGTCATAGAAAATATAACAGGGGAAGGATTCGTAATGGGCATTGGGTTCTAGGCATAATAGCGGAAGGATCGGAAGATTTGCGTTGTGTACTATGTCCTGACAACAAGCGTAGTGCGGAGGTTCTGCTGCCCATCATTCAGAAGCATGTAGTTGAAGGATCCGATATGTTGACTGATTGTTGGAAGGCGTATGATGGCCTTAAGAATTTCGGCTACAGTCATCATACGGTAAATCACAGCAAAGAGTTTGTTGCTGAGGATGGGACACATACACAAAGGATAGAATCTCAGTGGAACGTATTGAAGCGAAAATTGAAAGGACGATCTATACCGGAAAGTCAATTCGCTGATGTTCTGTGTGAAGAACTCTGACGTCGCTATTGTAGGAAAATCAATATCGACCCAATGAAAGCTTTATTAAATATAATTCGTTTGGAATATGGTGATTTCCGTTAATAAATAGATTAATCCAAAAAAACTAAGTTTATTTTGCTATATACTTACCTAAATTTACCTCAACTTACCTCAATTTATTTTTATTTATCCCACCCAGCACCCCTGTTCGCTCCACGGTCCCGTAAGAGAGTCAAGTATTGAAATAAATGGAAAAGCAAACTTTTGAGCATTTCCGCACCAAAAAAAAAACATATTGGTGAACTACTAAGCGAGTAGATTACGGAAAAAAAAATAACGCTCTAAGTGGTTTCCGTGATATCCAAGTTTTACCTTTTTTATCTTGTCTTTTATTACCTTTTGCCCTTCTTAGAACAATGACATATAACAATCATCAAGAAAGTTAGTATATATGATAAAAATACCTTCTTAAAAGGTGCATATATCTAGCATGCTCCCACATCTTTTTTAACATAGGTTTGTCTTCCTTATGCTCATTGTTTTATTGAGAAATTATATATAAACTGTTGATGCGAGGTTCTTCTCGCGTAATAGATGTTTTCAATCAATTTTAATATATGAAATAAATAACATACATAATTTTATATAAAGCATCACAATAGATAGGACTTATGAGTATTAAAACAACACATATTGACAAGCAGGTGGCTATGATTGAGTTCGTTCTACTTTTGTTTTAAACAAGTAAACAATAATTGTTTAAAATTTAACAATTACTGTCAAATTTTCGTTCTATTAAATGTATTCAGTAAATTATAGTTTATAGGATTAGTTAAAGTTGATATTAATTATTATTAAAGTAAAATAAAATGTTTTCATCACTTGAAAAGCGCGATATGATAAAAATCTATTACGCTTGTAATAGAAATGCTCAAGTATCTTCAGAGTATTTACAAGAATATTCTGAAAGACATCAGCCACATATGAGTTTTTTCAGTCGTCTTGATAGCAATTTAGCAGAATTTGGTTCTTTTATTAAACCCCGGGAAAAATATGGAAATCGACATGATACTGAAGATGAAGAAGCCATTTTAAACCAAGTAAAAATTTATTTATTATATTGTTTTTTCAATTTGAAAACAAACAATTTACATTATAATTTTTTATAGGCTATTAACAATCCTCGGGGATCAATGAGATAGTATGCACAAGAATTGAATATGCCAAAAACATCGATACTGAGAACGTTGAAATCACACAAATTTAAACCCTATAAAATTCACGTTAGTAATGCATTGAGACCGGACGATTTCGAAAAAAGATTAGAATTTTGTCATTGGCTTGAACAAAAAATACAAGATAACGATAATTTTTTGAACAAAATTATTTTCTCCGACGAATGCAACTTTTCGACCAATGGAATTTTTAATAGAAGTAATGAACATTATTGGTCAATAGACAATCCTAGAATAAATCAGGAAGTAAGAGCACAAGGTGGCAACTCTTTTAATGTCTGGGTAGGATTGGTTGGATAATGCTTTCTTTCATAAGGCAAAATTTATGAAAGTATCACTTCTATCAGACACATAAATTATTTTTCGATAGATATGTTTGGTCTAGTCCCTCCAGGATTATATATATAAACGCACAGGTTCGATGAATGGGTGTCTGGAGCGATGCTTGATAAATTTATTCTTTTTCTACGTCTTGATATAATTAGACACTCTTTTAAAATCTATCGGACCGCGCGTATCAGAAAATAGAGAATCATTAGTAATCAGTGTGTTTTCTTTTATCCTCATAACCCAATAGGATTATATAATAATAATATTATTGGACCCTTAATATACCGAGAAAATTTAAATTCGGAACGGTACCTTAACTTAATAAGAAATCAAATTATGGATTAGCTAGAAAACGAACCTTTGACCGTGTTGCGTGATCTATGGTGGCAACAAGATGGAGCACCACCACACAAAGGGAGACAAGTAGCAGATTTGCTGAATATGTTGTTTCCAAATAAATGGATTGGCAGTAAAGGATATGTTCGATGGCCATCTAGAAGTCCTGATTTTAATCCTCTAGATTTTTTCCTTTGGGGCTTTTTAAAAAATAAATTATATAAAAATATTCCGCGCAATGTGGAAATTTTAGAGCAGAATTTAATCAGAGAAGTGAGAGCTATTCGAGGAAGAACTATAAATAGAGCTATTAAACAGATGCAAATGCGAATTCGCAAGTGCATTGAATACGACGGTCAAATTTTTGAACATTTTATTTAATCTTATTTAGTATATATCATTATTATTATATATGTGAGCTTTCATATAGAAGGTGATACGGGGTTGGTTATTAATTCATTTAAGGCAAGAGCAATAAACCTGTTATCTTACAAGGATGGAGCTACGTCTTATCCTTGGGCATATGTGGTATGTCACAGACACCTATGAGTGCCCATTGGAGATTGACTAAACTTGTACTAGTTAAAGTAGATCGTTGCCTTAAAAGATAAAGAGGGTTTGTTTATCATATGGGGGTGTGAAGAGAATGACTAAGGGATGTAAGCGTGGGAAGAATATAGAAGGTTTAGCGATTATCTTTTGAAGATAAACAGATGCGCGGGGATGACTCCGACACCTTGTATGAGGGGGGCACTCTATTCTCAATCTTGGTCGAATAAAGAAGTCTTGCCTAAATTCGTGTTTTTTTAAAATTTTTTTTAAGAAGGAAATATTTTTTCTTACATATACAGGGTGTCCCAGATAAGGATGAACAGCATGGGGATCTTGGAAACGGTAATAGATACAAAATGGTTTAAATTGGGAAAAAGTTGGGCAATTTAAAGCAAATTAATAATCTGTTTTTATATCGACGAAATTCCGAATGGTTACGAAGATATCCGGAAAAAAACGAATTTGGCGGTTTTCGTTTTTTGCAAATAACTCTTATACGGTTATAGTTAGAGGAATAAAAGTTTTACATTATTAAAGCACTTTTTTGAGAACTGTTTAGCAGTGTTGCCAGTTTTCTTGTTACATCCTTACTTTCGGAGAAAAATGAGTAAACTTTTGATTTTCATATGGGCGTGATATCAATTATTTATATTTTCAAAATCGTCATAAAATTCCCTTTTCAGCCATGCATTACATTTAATATTTTTCTCAGAAACTCTATGAGTTATAGCCATTAAAGCATTTTTTGATAAGTAGGCCATGATTTTGACTTATAGTAATGGTGCACATTAAATAAATGAATGCTGTGGAAACGTCAACATTTGATTCGATCCAAGTTTAGCCGCATTGTTGTTATTAAATACATAATTTGAAACAATTATTTTTTTAATTTTAGGGTGATACCAGTAATATATTTATACTTTTAAATAATGTTGACGTTTCCACAGCATTCATTTATTTAATGTGCACCATTACTATAAGTCAAAATCATGGCCTACTTATCAAAAAATGCTTTAATGGCTATAACTCATAGAGTTTCTGAGAAAAATATTAAATGTAATGCATGGCTGAAAAGGGAATTTTATGACGATTTTGAAAATATAAATAATTGATATCACGCCCATATGAAAATCAAAAGTTTACTCATTTTTCTCCGAAAGTAAGGATGTAACAAGAAAACTGGCAACACTGCTAAACAGTTCTCAAAAAAGTGCTTTAATAATGTAAAACTTTTATTCCTCTAACTATAACCGTATAAGAGTTATTTGCAAAAAACGAAAACCGCCAAATTCGTTTTTTTCCGGATATCTTCGTAACCATTCGGAATTTCGTCGATATAAAAACAGATTATTAATTTGCTTTAAATTGCCTAACTTTTTCCCAATTTAAACCATTTTGTATCTATTACCGTTTCCGAGATCCCCATGCTGTTCATCCTTATCTGGGACACCCTGTATATGTGGGATTCTTAGGTCAAGTAGATCTAACCCTTTTGTACATATGTAGACTTCTCCAGTTTTACGATAAAGTCGAGGCACAATCGGAAGTCTTTGAATTGTAAATAATGATAGTGCCAATACTGTTAATTAGGTTAGGTCTGTTAATTTAAGATAAAAAAAATTGTGAGGGAACTGATGTTGCCCCTGTAGGACGCCTATGTATGTCGCAACCTGGTTAGAAGTATTTTCGTCAATTAAGAGGGTTTTGCAATCGTTACCTTCATGCGATTTTGCTATTTTATGATTAACGTCTAACCACCCTTTGTCGATACTTGTGGGAAAGGATAGCCGCCCTTTGTCGGCGCTTTGTCGGCATCTCTGGAAATATACCGACAAAGTGTTATCCGTACCACGGTAACGACTCAGGTGGTGTCATAAGTCGGTAATTGCTTTCTAGCCATGGTACGACACTGTTTAATTATCCTTAGTTTAGTACTTAAGAGCGCCCCGAATCTGGAAGGCTCTCTTTCTTTCGAGTGGCTTACCAGCACTATTATCCGTAAGCAAAATCATAAGTGTATCCGTTAATATCAATAAACCCTAGACAACTTTATAAAAACCTACATATAAGTATTATTTAGGCGAGTAAAATAGGATTTAGTTAGTAAATAATGAATTTTGTAAAAAAGTTTTGCTACAAAAATTTAGGAAATTGTTTAAAACTTTAAAACTAATATTAAAAATGATCTAGTTGAATCAATTGAATTATTTAAAATGAATATGTGGGAGAGTGCTAGATATATGCACCTTTTAAGAGGGTATTTTTATCATATCTACTAATTTTCTTGGTGATTGTTATATGTCATTGTTCTAAGAAGGGCAAAAGGTAATAAAAGACAAGATAAAAAATCCAGGTCCGTATTTAAAATAATTAAGTTGATGATGGTTGCTCAAAAATGAAACGTCGGATTTCAAATTTCACAACACCATCTTGTAGGGAAGAAAAAGTGGCAACAATGAAGTAACATCTGTTTTGGAATATTTTTTCAAATAAAATCAGGGAAAAATAAAATTGATATAGCAAAATTTCGATTTTTTCTGGATATCTCCGAAAGTATTCGGAATTTTTCCACATACGACGTAGCATTTTGTTGGGCACTAAATTGCGCAACTGTGCCCTAATTTAAGCGACGTCGTATCTCTTATAGTTTCTGAGATCCCAATGATACGCCTCCAATTTGGACCACCCTGTACATCCCAAATGAATATATAGAGATCATGAAAAGTTGCAGGAAAAAGAGGCCTCTTGTAGTAAAACAGATTAGATCTTTAAAATTTCACAGTGTATCCAATATTAAAAAGGCGATAGTAAATAGAAAGCTAACAAACGAAAAACAGAAAGTAAATTGGTTAAATATAAGGTCCATTCGAATGATTAACGATAAGCTGTTCCTCCTCTATATTAAACAAGAGGATTTCACAACCAACGATCTTGTTATAAATATTAAAAAAAACACCAGAGAAAGGCCTCCGTATAGCTCTGTCTTGAATCAAAACCTAATTCCTTTGTGGCCCAATGGAAAGATAATAGCTTGTGTCAAATTTCAAAGTTTGAAAGAAATGTTTCACTTCATTCCAAATGATTTATTGGAGTTTTACAATAATTTAAAAGGAGATAACGCCATTGTTGAAGATGTTGATGGCTATAATGTTAATGGTCGTGATTTCGATGTAGAATAGATTTTTTGTATGCTATATTACAAGCAATAAAACTATTCTTCTAGATTTATTGTTTTCTTTCAAACCAAACATAGATTATTTGTAAAAATGCTGAAAACTACCAACCAACAAAATTCGACGAAATTTTACATTTTTTAAAAAACCTAATATATTTAATTTTATTACAGTAATAACACCATTCAAATTCGATCACCATTCGTTTCTATGTGATTTAAAACAACGCATAGATTTTTTTTGTATTGCATAACTTTAACAATTATTTACTAATTTTGACTAAGGAGTTGGTTGGTAGCTTTTTGCATAACTCTATTCAATAGTAGGTATATTCATAGGGTATCGTACCATAAGGGTCTTCAACTGTCATAAGTTTAATCAAAATCGATTATAAACAAGGGTAGTTTTCTAACTACCCTTAACAGAAATTTTTTGATTTTTTTAAATTCCTTTGTATTATCAAATAAATATTATATATATACTCATCTTTATTTCTCAGAAAAGGGCTATCGACCTTGGTGGTCTTTCTGCCCGTGAATTAACCGTTTTGTAACAGTATTTGACGAAAAAGGAGAAACAGTTTAATTGTAGAAAACTAAAAGTAATTTGCCAGTAATTTAAAAATTAAAACAAACATTCTAGTAGAGTGTTGGGAAGGGACAGGTATCGGGATTGTCTAGTTGGTCTCGTTAGGAGAAGGGGGTTCAATATCATCCGGTTATGGGGGTTGATTGTCCATTTGGTTTGAAGTTGTGTTAATCGTTCAGTTATTCTGGTCATTTGTGTTCGCTCGTACAGTAGTTTGTTGGGTGGATTGTGTTGTGAGTTCTGGGGGTGTCTAATTTTCGTTATCAGTCTTAGTGCAATTTGTTCTGTTGTTTGTATATGTTGTTTCGTCTTGTCTGAGGCATTTGCCCTCAGTATGTGTCCGTAGTCCAGTAGTGGTCTGCATATTGCTTTATATATGTTAGTTGCCGTTCTCGTGCTAATTGCTTTGTCTTTGTATGTAAGTCCTCTGAAATGCTTTGTTCTTTTGATGATTTCCGCTCTCACGTTTTGTATGTGTTTTGTAAATTTAAGTTTTTGGTCTAATATATTCCTAAGTATTTTGCGTTATTCTTGGGTGACGTTTTGTAACCGTCTGCGGTTATTGTTGGAGAGTTTCCTTTAATTCGGTGGTGTGGTAGTAGCAGTTGGTTTTTTGGTTTTTTGTCGCGTTTGGTGTCAGTCTCCATTTGTAGAACCACGTCATTGTTTCGTTTGTAAGTGTCTGCAGTTTTCCTACGGCTTTAGTTGTTGTTTTATCGTGAGTGATGAGTGCTGTATCGTCTGCGTATTGCAGTATATAGGCAGTTACGTCGGTATACATCTTATCTTGTAGGTTGTAGTTGTAGATGTCATGGCAGTATATATTGTACAGAAATGGAGACAATGGCGACCCCTGCGGTAGACCTTGTTCAGGGGTGAAAAGGAAGGAGAGGGTTTTGTCTATGCGTACTTCAAGTTTTCTGTCTTCCAGTAGGTTTTTAATGGTGTAAAGTAAGTATTTTGGTGTATTGAGTCTGTAAAGTTTGTACAATAGTCCTCTGTGCCAAATAAATATTATTATTTAATGAATTAGACTTTTTTAAAGAAAACATTTCTCAACTTTTTTCCGAATTCTACATAGTTTTGTCAGAAACATTTATTTATCTAAAACCAATTAAGACTTTTTGGGAATTCCGAATGTCTGTAATAAAATAAACCCGAGTGACCAATAAACCCATGGGATCATTAAAAAATTGATATTTAACAGTTGTCGATAGTACAGTTTACTGCTAGCATATAAAATCATCTAGAATTTCCGAGAGGTCTTGGAATTATACGATATCGGCCACAGATGGGCCATAGCTTAAACCTCAACATCTAGTGTTTGCAAGAACGAGAAATTGGAAATCTTCAATCAAGGGTCGACAAAGATTGAATCCGGAATCATACAAACTTATGTAGGTTTTTCTAACGTTATCTAGGGTTTTATAGAATTTATTGATATTAACAGATACACTATTTAAATTTCCGCTCGCGGATAATAGGTTCAGATGAGCCACTCGACTGAAAGAGGACCCTTTAGATTCGGGGCGCTCTTAAATACTAAATCTAAGGGTAATAAAACAGTGTCATACCCTGGCTAGAGAGCAATTATTGATTTATGACACCCCCTACGACATTACCGTGGTACTGATAACACTTGGTCGGTACTTTCTCATAGATGCCGACAAAGAGCGGTTATCCTTTCCTACAAGTACCGACAAAGGGTGGTTAGTCGTCAATTAATTATCAAATATCAAAATCACATGAAGATAACGATTGCAAAACCCTCTTAATTGACAAGAATACTTCTAACCAGGTTGCGACATACATAAGTGTCTTATAGGGGCACATCAACTCCCCAACAGCTCTTTCATCTTAGATCTAACAGGACTAACTTAATAAACAATGTTAACGCTATCACTATGTACAACTCAGAGATTTCCTGATCGTTCCTCGACTTGGTTGTAAAAATAGAGAAGTTTCGACATTCGACAAATGGTTAAAGCTATCTGACTTATGAATCCCACACTTATTTAACCCAAGTTTATGGTCACTACAAAAAGACAAAGGCAAGAGAATTGAAGATCAGGAATTGGACTGACCGATAATGGGGAATTCCAGCTACCTTTTTCGATTTAATGGTTCGACCCCCTCCATTGAGGATGTTCAAGATATTGGGATAAGGAAAATCGATGATACCACGTCAGATTAGTTCCTTCAGTGATTCTTCAGAAAAATCATCTTTAAGCTAAACCTTGTCAAGTTACTTAACAGCACTCAGTAGATATACAGTGAACCATTGTACATTACGGAGCATATATAAGTAGCGTATATGTTCATCACTCAAGGTGCTCAATTACAATCTCTTTCAACGCAATCCAACTAGTTGTTCTTGGAAACACCAGTGACTAGTTACCTCTTAATATATCGACTAACTATAGTTTTTCCTACGTGCTTTAATTGTAACTACGAATTAAAATATTTAGAAAATAAAGTCCTAAATCAGTGAATTAAAGTGCATAAATTCAGTGTCTCTCGATCTTTTTTTTTGTCGAGGAAAATCTTCAAAAGACATCCAGCCTGTTGTTCCGACGGTTGAATAGTGTGGGATTCGCCTATTGTGTCTACCCACTAAAAAACCTCGAAATTTCCACGTATGCTACGTCGACCCGGAACTATTCTGATGAATAAAACGTCGATGAGTTTCTCTCGGTCTGACAAAAACGAGAGTGGTCCTTCGATGTGAAAAACTCAGAACCAGCCGCGGAAGCAGATACCACTAAGTTACAACAGTGTCCTGAAGAGGTACAACAATCTTCTCGGCGTACATTATTCTTTAAATGATGTGTGGCTCAGAACAGTAACATTTTTTTTAACATTTTCACATAATAGGCATCCTTCACGGTGATAGTTTCATTGTAGTAATGATTACATTCACGTGCTCTCATTTAAATTCTTACGTTTCTTTAGTTTCTTAGTTGTGATTTGTGTGCTTGATTGACTTTGCATTACATTCAATTTTTTTAACCATGGTCCATCATGCTTTTACTAACTGTAAATATGTCGATATGCATTTTATTTATGGTTTCTCTAATAAAAATAGTCTGGCGGCTCAAAAGTAGTATCAACAACGTTTTCCTGATAGAAGGCAACCTTCTGCAAGATTGTTTAAGGAAATTCATGCAAGAGCGATGGAATCAGGAACCCTACCTCCAAGATTTCGTAAATGTGGCCGCTCAAGGAGGCGTAAACACGATTTAGACGAAATGGTTTTAAGGTTTTTTGAACGTAATCCTACTGCGAGTGTAAGAAGAGCGTCTGTTCGCTTTAGAACAAACACCATTTATGTATGACAGTTACTTAAAGAAAATAAATTATACCCCTACCACTTTCAAAGCATCCATGGTCTGCCTCAAGAAGATCATGCTGCCCGCCTTTGTTTTTGTTGCACAATTCTTGATCACCAAGATAATTACATATTCGTTTCAAAAATTATATTTACCGATGAGGCTTACTTTACACTGGATGGCATTATCAATTTGTACAATTTTTATACGTAATGTGATAAAAATTCCCATGCCACTCTTAAAACTCGTCATCAACGGCATTTATCAGTGAATATGTAGGCCGGCATTGTTGGCGATCATCTTCTGGGACCGTTCTTTCTACCGAATCGATTAAGAAGCTTAGAACATCTTAGCTTTTTGGAAAATGATTTTCTAGATCTACTAGACGATATTCCTCTTGAACTTCGAACAAACATGTTTTTTTTGCAAGATGGAGCTCCCCCACATTATGCTCGACAAGCGCGACATTTTTTAAATCGATTATACCCTGGGAAAAGGATTGGTCGTCGAAATGATGGACCTATATTATGGTTACCTTGTTCGCCTGAATTAAATGTGAATGCTTTTTATTTATGAAGCGACATAAAAAGAATGGTATATACTACGCCTGTGACTATCACTGGAGAATTGCGGCAACGTAGGGGAGGTGCGCCTAAGAGTACGCATACCCTTTTTTTACCACATGCCAACATTGTACTACCACAGCTATATGGTCGTAGAGTGTGTTATTTATGCAGTTAGTGAATACCCGTTGATGGTGTGAATCGATTTGTAGATGCAAAAATTTTTGTTAAGTTTTTTAAATTGTTGTAATATTTTATAAAAAATAAGCTTATCCAGGTAAAGTATTATGTTTAATTACTGTATGTGTATAAAATCGGACGTTGTCTATTAGTAACATCGCCAAAAAGGCTACAAAACCGTACATGCACATGGAACTAAATTTTTGCTGACATCTATGATTATTAAACAACAACAATTTTGATGTATGGAGTCAATGAGTACGCACTCAAAAAGTAGGCGCGCGTATTCTTTGTCTTATTGCGTACTCTTAAAACTGATTTCGCATTAAAGCTACACTTATTGATTCATTTCTTTTGTAGTATGTAACATCAGCAGATATAAAAGAAAAACAAACTGCAAATTAAAATTTGACGAAAATACATTAACACGAGCTAAAGAAATGATTGAAAATGGACAAAGTAAACGATCAGTGGTGGTACTGGGTGTGAACAAATGCACTCTTAGAAAAAGGTTAAAACTGATAAGTTCTACATTGGAACTAGAATGAATATTGGTGTTACATTAATATTTTATTGAATTTTAGGGTACAGTTCTTCAATCTTTAAGACAATTTAAGCCCGTTTTTTGGGTTAACCAAGAGAAGGAACTGGCAGATCACATTAAAGAACTAGATACAAGGTTCTGTGGCTTGAGCATAAAAGAAGTTATGTGTATGGCATATCAATACACCGAAATGAACAATATTCCACATTATTTTAACCAAGAAAAAATTATGGCCGGCAGGCACTGGATTAAGGAATTTTCCTCTAGTAATGGGTTATCTCTTAGACCTGCAGAAAAATGTAGTCTAGCGCGAGCGATGGAGTTTAACAAAGTATAGTGTCAAAGATTCTTTGACAATTTAAGAGTGCTACGAAAATACAAATGTTGGACCTCATCTTATTTTTAATATGGATAAAACCGGTATATCGACGATTCCCAATAAGCTTCCTAAAATTTTGGCATTGAGAAGAAAAAGGTTAGTTTCGAAAATTGTATTAGCAAAAAGAGGTCAATTAGTCACTGCAGTTTACTGCATGAGTGCATCGAGAAATTGGGTCCCTCCTGCTTTAATTTTTCCTCGAAAAAGGATGAAAGAAGAATTGTTGAATGGTGCACCTGCAGGAACTTTAAAGCTTATTTCCGATTCAGGATACGTTAATTCTGACCTGTTTGTAACGTGGCTTAATCACTTTCAAACACATGTGTAATCATCAAAGATTGATTCTACAATTCTAATCTTAGATAATCACGTATCGCATTACACACTCCAGGCTGTCCATTTTTGTAAAGAACATTCAATTATAATGTTATCATTGCCACCACATGCAAGCCACAAGCTACAGCCTCTCGATAAAAGCTTTTTTGGTCCTTTAAAATCGGCTTTGAGTAATGAATGTGATAAATGGATGATCACCAATCATGGGCAAATAATAACTTTCAAGCAAATGGCTGCATTATTGTAGAAGGCTTATACTAGAATTGCTACGATAAAAATTTGTGAAAAATCATTTCAAGTTACAGAATTGTACCCCTTTAATCCAGAAGTTTTCACGGATGAGGATTTTGCACCAGCTCTTGTAACCGACCGGTCACAGCCCTCACTTGATCAGAATGTAGAAGAAGAGCATAAACAGATTTTGATTTCGGAATCGGACGAAGATGAAAGACCGCTTGCCTCATTTATCACAAATTGCAATGGCTCACGCAGAGTCCTCTGGATTTAAATAACAGTTCATTTTCGGGATCGTCTGTAACACCACAAATGATAGTGTTACTTCCTAAAGCAAGACATGATCAAAAGAGAAGAAGAAAGTCGAGGAAGTCAGAAATTTTAACGTCTTCGCCAATTTAGAGACGAACTTTTGAAAACTAATAATCTGAAGGAAACAAGAAAGAAAAGAAACATTTCACCAAAAACAAAAAAAGACAGGTTAAAATGTAAATGCGTACTCTTTGACTCACCTTTACGTACTTTTAGCTATACGACTTCCCAAGAGTACGCATTTGCATTTCTTTTTCGACTACTATTAAATTAAAATTTTTATTTATTAGAATTAAAAATTTTGTTATTTAGTTTATATCCTGGATAGTTTAAACTACTTATTGCACCAAACAATAAATATTCTTTCTAAACAAATTCTTTTTTTTTCTTTTTAAAATTAAATGCGTACTCTTAGGCGCACCTCCCCTATTTGTGAAGCATTCGATGCAATAAAAATTCAACCTGAAATTTTTTATCGTATTCGATTCAACTTCTTAAGAAGATTACATACCTGTATTTCGATCCAGGATGGACAATGTGAATCTTTGCTTTGTACTCGAAATTAATATTTTGTATGTTTTTTATGCATTTTATGATTTAAAGTTATAACCTAAAATTCAATATAAACATTTGTTTTCTTTACTCCTTTGCTTTCATAAGAATTTATTAATTACCATAAGGTAATTAATAAATTTGTAGATACGTCCGTAGGTCTCTATCAGCGTGCAACCTATTTCCATTACAAAAAGTGACCACTACAATGAAACTGTCACCATAAAAGATGCCTACTATGTGAAAATGTTATTATTTTGAGCCATACATGATTTAAAAAATTATTATTTTTGACTAAATTATGCAGAATTAGAAAAAAAGTAGAGAAATTTTTTCTTCAAAAAAGTCTACTTCATTAAAAAATAATATTATTTACTTGATAATTCAAAGAAATTTAAAAAAAACGAAACATTTCTGTTAAGGGTAGATATAATTATTATATTTATAATCGATTTTGATTAAACTTATGATAGTTGAAGACCCTTATGGAATGATTATTACCTACGATTTTCATTCCATTATCTTCATCAAAAAGAAAATTATTTTAAAAAACATCCAAATGATAGGGCCCATTTTAAAGGTCATATCTCAGCAATGGGACTTCATAGGACCAATGTTTATAGGAACTTTTTTGCTATCTTTAACTCTACTTTTACCCCCGTAAGTTTTGTAGCAACTTTTCCAAACACCCTGTATATATGTTAAAGTAATTAAGTATTTTACCAATAGTATTAGAAGTCGACCTTATTTTTCTCATTTAACACACTGGGTCGACGGTCCAGTATTTAACCTAATATTAGTGATGTTAATATAAACAGGGCTCAAGTGTGTTTTAAGGAAGAAAAAGATAGGACAGTCAGAATAATGATTTTGTTCGAGCTTCTTGGCTTCATATAATTTTTTCCAATTTTGTTTTTTTTTTGGAAAGGTGTCGAATAAAGAGTGCTGTTTGCGGGATAAAATGTCTCATGTTAACCCACCTCCTAACATATGTATACAGTGAAAGCTCTCCTTGCGGATACCTCTATTAAGCGGACATGTCTTTTAACCGGACGTTTTCACTGGAACCGATTTCGATCATAGAGTTTGTAATGTAAGTCCCTTTCCTATACAGGATTACTGATAATTCGGCATGTTCCTTTGAAGAGGTGATATAGCATGAGGTAAAGAGTAAATTGAACCCATATATTCATATTAGAAAATTCACTGAAATTCAAGTCATTTTTTTTTTAAATTTTTTAAACTCAAGGTGTTAATGATTTCAGAGTGATTTTTCAACAAATACTTTTTAGATTTTTTTATTACCGCTATTCGATCAATTGCCTAACATTATAATCTTCCGTATGGAATGAAATGTGTCAGGAAACATTTGCAATAAGTGGAAATTTTCACTGAAAACTTTCATAAAATAATTTATGAAAATCAGCTACCTTAACTTCTTCTGCAGTTTTCAAAATGTTCAAGATAACATGAATACAAATTGTTCTCAAAATTTCCTCATTTCAATAGCTATTCGATAAGATATTACATGGTCAACAAATCTTTTGCGGTTCCAACAAAAAATAGTCGGAATACTGTAAGTGAACAATTGATTAACATTAACTTCACGGTGTGTAATACAACTATAAATAAATCTAAACTTTAAAAAAATATTCTTTTAGTTAAAAAGTATTGGTACACCAAAATTTATCCATACGAGTAGTATTTTTCTTGATGTTCAGATTTTTTTTATAATTACCGGGTCATCAAATAAGAAAGGACGTCGACTGTATCTTAGAAACTAGTTATCGTAGAGCCTGGGGGAAAAACTGGTATTATGAAAGCAGCTACGGGTAATTGCTGGAAATTAATTTGAGATTCACTACTTTACTGTTAGGGGGCTTAACAAAATATAAAAATATTAAAATCAGTTTTTCTGAAAAATATGTTCTATAACCTATACATGAAAACAGTCATTATTCTTGGGAGTAAATTTCAAACAACTTTCGTGTGTAATATTTTGATCTATCTTTTGAAATAAACTGTAGAGGGTGCTTAAAACTTTGATTTGAAAAATTATGAATAAATCAAGAACCGCTTAACCGATCTTGAAACTCAAAACCTCACTGGAAAGAGGACACTTTTTCCCATTGATTGGTATATGACAAGTTTAACCCTTTACTGCATAGAGAGTCATATATGTTACATACCAGAGATTCCATTTTTGGAAATAAAAAAATAATTTTCTAAACCAGAAAATTTAAAACTGCATGATGTATCATATCTGGGATCGAGCCATACACACACACAGTCAGTGCAGAAAGTATTGGTATACCAGATCATTATATATAAATAGTATTGTTTTGATGCTATTAAGTAATTTTTACAAAAACACAAATAATCATAAATGTTCTTTGACCTTTTTACGATATATTTTTTACCAAAAAAGAAAAAAGACTTTTAGTCGATATGAAAATAACAATATAAACAAAAAAATGTGCAGGAATGTGCTCGCAAAAAGTATTCGTACTCTTCTCTATTTTGCACCTTAAACTAGTTCAGAAGTGATCTATCCAAGAAAACTGATTAATAATTAATAGAAGTAATTAGTTTAGTTCGTTCTGGGTAATTACATAAAATTTTTGGCCTATTGTGATAATGGGACGTAAAAATAGCGCAACATCAGAAAAATAGCGATGAATAATTCTTAAACTACATAATGACTGCAAATCATTGGTAGAAATTAGTCGAATAGTAAACTGATCAAGATCTATTATTCAAAGCATAATAGACAAATATTGCCTGCGAAAAACATTAAAAAATTGACGATGCTCAGGACGGCCAAGAAAAATAAATGTTTACTTGAAACATTTAATCACATGAAAAGTAAAAGAAAACCTACAAATAAGTGCAGAAAAAATCGCTACAGAACTGAAAAATTTCAACAATAAGGACGTCTTAGCCAGTACTATTAGGAATTATTTAAGAAACAAAGGGTACCATGGCAAACTAACTTGTAAAAAATACTTTATAAACGAAGTCAATCGGAAGAAACGCTTAGAGTTCGCCAGGATTCATATTAACACCCCCATAACATTGGAATAAAGTGATTTTCACTGATGACAGCAAATTTGAAGTTTTAGAAAATAAAAGATATTTTATAGTATAGCGGAAAAAAATCACTGAATTTAATAAAGAAAATTTGCGACCAAGTTTAAAACACGGCGGAGTTGCGGTATTAGTATGAGCGCTTCAGGAATAGGATCGCTTCATTTTATATATGAAATAATGAACCAACATATATATACAGGGTGTACCATTGAAAACTTTGCACCCGGCTTATTTTGAACCACGTTCCAAAATGCTAAAATTGCCGCGACACGTCCATCTTGTTTTCGAGGGGGACACATTTTAACGTTAGATACAGACTCACCAGAACAACCCCCTTCGCGGGGGCGCATTCAACTTTAGAATCTTAAATGGCACTCTAGGTCGAATGACACCTCATTCGAAAGGGTTTTTAATTCTGGTTGTCATCATGTAATTTTATTTTCAATTTTAGTTCATCTGTTGTTGTAAAAAAATTTTTACTTATGCTTAGAAATAAAAGACAATTTTGTATTAATCATTTAATTAATTGTTCAAAATGCCCACCTCTCACTTCCATGCAATAATAAAAACGTTGTTCAACATTTCGTCGAACATTGTTAAGAATATCGGGGGTAATTAGGTGGCATTCTTCAATGATACGCCGCCTGAGTTCTTCTAGAGACTGCGGCTGAGTGGCATAAATTTTAGACTTTAAATGTCCCCATAAAAAAAAATCGAGTGGTGTCAGATGAGGTGATCTGGGTGGCCACTCAATAGGTCCGCGGCGACCTATCCATTGATTTGGAAAATTTTCATTCAAAAACTGACGAACTGCAACGGTAAAATGTGGAGGTGCGCCATCTTCTTGCAACCAAACATTGTCTTCTAAAATGTTGTCATCGTTTTCCATAGTATCAACAATATTTGGATAAATGTAGTCATTCAAAAGCTCAAGATACATATCCCCATTAAGATTTCCTGCCAGAAAATATGGTCCAATGATTTTATTTCCGAGAATTCCTGCCCACACATTAAGTTTTTCCGGATGTTGAGTATGTTCCTCTCTAAATAATGTCGGATTGGTGTCACTCCAATAATGTTATGACGATTTACCAAGCCATTCAGATAAAAAGTGCATTCGTCGGAAAAACATATTGAATATAAAAGATTTTGATCGTTTGCTAGTCGGTTAGTCATCTCTTCCGCAAACTGCAAACGACGATCAGGATCGTCTTCATTCAGTTCTTGAACTAATTGTAGTTGATAAGGATGGTATTTATAAGTTTTTAAAATGCGTTGACAATGTGTGCTAGAAACTCCCGAAATTTCAGATAGCTTACGAATGCTTAAATTATGATCCACTTCCACATGACCAAGAACGGCAATTTCGATAACTTCATTTCTAACAGGGTTTCGAAATTGTCGTTTTTTATTTTCCACTGATCCTGTTTCACAGAACTTTTGAACCAAACTGGCGACGTAAACATCAGAGGTGCGTGTATTTGGGTGACGCTCATTAAAAATTCTTGCCGTGAGCCGTGCATTATTATTGCGTTTTTAAAATAGAGAGAAATTATTTCCACCCTTTCGTCTTTCGAATAAGTCATTTTTAGAATTAGTATAGTTACTAAACACACACACTTCTACTAAATAGTTTTCTTTGAGAACTGACTAGCGACTAAAAGATATTGACTGGTAAATTTGTTATCAGTACCAATTTTTTCCCATTATTCAAAATACCGTTTATTTTTAAACAAGCAGTTTTTACAGTGACAATAAATTGAAATTTTTCATAGTTTTCCCTTTGGCATTTTAAACAATTAATTAAATGATTAATACAAAATTGCCTTTTATTTCTAAGCATAAGTAAAAATTTTTTTCCAACAACAGATGAACTAAAATTGAAAATAAAATTACATGATGACAACCAGAATTAAAAACCCTTTCGAATGAGGTGTCACTCGACCTAGAGTGCCATTTAAGATTCTAAAGTTGAATGCGCCCCCGCGAAGGGGGTTGTTCTGGCGAGTCTGTATCTAACGTTAAAATGTGTCCCCCTCGAAAACAAGATGGACGTGTCGCGGCAATTTTAACATTTTGGAACGTGGTTCAAAATAAGCCGGGTGCAAAGTTTTCAATGGTACACCCTGTATATATATATATTTTTTTTCCTCTTATTGGCATTGTCTAGAATTAAGATTAATTTTGTTAAAGGGCAGGAAGACCCTGCCGAGGTCGATAGCCCATTTCCTTGAGAAATAAAGATTGTTTATACATATATATTATACAGGGTGTTAGTGAAATAACTTTCGTAAATTTAACCAGTGATTAAGAACACCATTTTGAACAAAAAAGTTCCTTACAACAGGGGTCGTAAATACAACCATTTCCCTGGAAAATTAAAAAAACATTTTCTGAGAATTGGCAACGTCGCGTCGAATTTATTTCAATTTCACACTTACCTAAGTAGCCGCATGAAGTGGGTTTGCTTTTTTACACGTTTTTTTTTGGGTCTGGTAGGTTTTACAGTACATAATTAACAAAATGCACTAAATTTATGAAATTTAAAAATTATGTGATTCTTATTATTTTTAAAAGCTACTTACCTTTAAATCATTGTTGTCATCTCTTATTGGTATAACATGTTACATTACACACTTTACACCACTAATATCTCAATCAAAATACAAAGTTATAATTGTTTTTACTACATCAAATGTTCAAAATGTCCACCATTTGAGTCCATACATGCACGACAGCGTTTTAACCAATTTTCCCGTACGCGATGAAAAATTCCTGGTGTATTCCTAATATGATCGGCAGCAGCAAAAATACGTTGTCGTAACTGGTTTTCGTCCTTTATTTCCACGGCGTAGACCAAATTCTTCATGTGTTAAGGACTTTAGGTTATTGTTTCTTGGCGTAGTTTGCTTAGTTAATTTGTTTTGTATTTTTATCCCTTAAGTTACGCCCATGGGCATCGATACGTATTTGAAGGATTCCATCTGGGCTCCAGACCATCGTACCCATCAGGCCATATCGAAGGGCTCTTTATGGCTGGGAAATACACTACTAGTCAAAGGAAGCTTTCTAAATTGGACCTTTGCCGCGATCCGCAATTCGGCGGATCGCAATACTTCAATGAAAGCGACTTGTATAGGTATTTGCCAGATGGCGGCGATTTTATGACCTTAGGCGCGACCATTGCCCGCAATGGCGTCTGGTATTGGTGCGCCCCTGGGTGGAGTTCCTCGGGTTTAGTACTTAAGGGATGATCGCAGTAATTTTGCTCTCTTTGACCAGTGCTCGCTCTAGACATGTGATCGTAAACGTAACTCGTAATCTTCCCAACTAAGCAAACTCCCACTTCATACTTAGACCAATACTTTACCATTATTTATATAAGTGAAATTTAATACAGTCCACTTTCGTAAACCAAATTGTTGTTTTCGTGGTTTTCGTTTATCGAAGGAACCTCAACATTTTGGTCCTTCGAGCCGGATTCGGGCTCGTGGAAAATCGTTCGTCGTTTGTGTCGTGATAAAAGTCGTTCACGCGCAAAACCAAAAGATCGTTCTGTAGGCGTTGGTAGAAGTCGCTACACGTGCCAGAACAAGAAAATCATTCGTCGTCGTGGCTAAGTAAAAAGAAAAGCTTGGTGTGCTTGGATCATCGTGGAAGCTAGGGAGCTTTGTTTGGGAAGTGGGTAAGTCCTTTATCCTTATTTCTTTGACCTTTATTGTTTCATTTGTGCTACTCGTATCGATCAAATAATATCTTGTGTATCACATTATCATAGCTGCATATTTGTAAAGTCTTGAATCGGCCACAAATTGCAACCCGTAGTCATTTGTATTGGTGCTCATAGTAATTTATAGTTGAATACATTTAATTTGTTGAGACTATGGCATCCGCAGAGGAACTTAGAAAGTTAAACGTGGCTAGGAGGACATGCAAGGCCCAACTTACTATGTTTGACAGATTTATCGAAAGCTTTGATTTGGATAATGAATTAAATAGTAATGAAACTGATCGCCTAGTAGAAAGACTCAATAGATTAGATGATATTTTTGATAAGTTTGATGCAGCCCAAAGTGAGTTGGAGCTACACGCTACTGACTATGATGAAGAATTAAATGAACGGGATGAATTTGAAAGACGCTTCTGTGACCTAAAGGCTGCAGGCAAAGGTTTATTAAACAAATTTAGTAAGGCCGATAGATCGGCAAAATGCAGCAATGCAAATGAATCGATGCCTCCTAGTCCCTTAGCAGGCGTCAAGTTGCCAGTTATTTCGTTACCCACCTTTTCTGGTGATTATAAAGATTGGCTAGGTTTTCGGGATACCTATGTAAGCTTGATACACAATAACCACTCGTTAAATCAAATTCAAAAATTCCATTACTTGCGGGCGTCGTTGCAAGGTGTGGCATCTCAGGTTCTAGAAACTCTGGCATTTACTGATAATAATTATGATGTCGCATGGACAACCTTAAGCGAGCGATACAATAATACGCGAGTACTTGTACACATGCACATGAAGGCGTTACTCGAGATAGAATCGGTAGATAAGGAATCGGCTCATAAACTGAGGGACCTAATTGATAACGTAGGGAAAAATCTAAGGACGTTATCGGCGTTGGGTCAAAAAACTGAACACTGGAGTGATTTGATAGCCTGTCTCGTAGGTAGCAAGCTGGATCGAGTAACGGAAAGGCATTGGGAAAAGGCGAAGGGCAACAAGAAAGAGGTTCCTTCGTGGGAATCCTTGCGAGAGTTCCTAAAAAATAGGGCAGACATGCTAGCCGCAATCGAGCGTCAAAGGGGCAGCACTAAGATAGAGAAAAATGTGGGATTCAAACACAATAGGGCAAGTGTTAAAACTTTCGTAGGAAGCGATTTGAAGTGCGTAGTGTGTAAAGCAAATCACCTACTAGTTAATTGTCAAAGGTTTCTGGCTATGCCTCCCAGCGAAAGATTTAACAAAGCCAAACAACTCAAATTGTGTTTGAATTGTCTAAAGCTAGGGCATTTCGGAAAAGATTGTCGCGCAAAGCATTGTGCCAAGTGTACGACTAAGCACCACACATTGTTGCACTTTGAATCTAGCAGGGGGCAAGAGGCGATCTCCCATTCGGAGGAGAATTTGGAACATAGGGTTTCGTTGTCTGCACTAAGTTCGGAAAACCATGTCTTTCTGTCTACAGCTTTGGTAGAGGTTCGCAGTGCCGGGGGAGCGTGCTTGAAAGTACGCGCGCTTTTGGATTCGGGAAGACAGTCGAATTTCATTAGCTCTTCGTTGTGCAAAAGGCTAAAGATAAAGATGGACAAATTTGAAATGCTAGTCGGAGAATTGGGTTTAAAGGCGTCGGAAATAACACACAGTTGCAACGTCGAGGTGTGTGCCCGACGCAGGGGTTACCAAGCTTCTTTGAAATGTTTAGTCTTGCCCAGGATTACCGGATTCATTCCTGGTGCCGTTGTGGATGTCAGTCGATTAAACATTCCTTCCAACATTACATTGGCGGATCCAGAATTCAATAGGCCTGGTCCCATAGACCTTTTAATAGGTAGCGAATTGTTTTATAGATTGTTGTGTGTTGGTCAAATTAGTCTTGGTCCGAATAGCCCCATCCTGCAAAAAACTAGGTTCGGCTGGGTCATCTCCGGAGCGATGATGCAGGCTGGCATCTGCGGCACAGTCTGTAACTTGAGCGTCAATTCGAGGCATGGTGGCCGTGAAATCGAATTTGACTTGAAAAGGTTTTGGGAAGTTGAAGAGAACTTTGCTGAGACCAAGGCCTGGTCGGCTGAGGAGCTTTCATGTGAGGAGCATTTCCAAAGAACGCATAGGCGTTCGTCCGACGGTCGTTTCGTTGTTGCTATCCCCTTCAAGCATCCTGTCACTGAGCTAGGTAATTCGAAGGAGAAGGCTCTCCAAAGGTTTTTGTCGTTAGAGCGTAAGCTCAGTAAGGATCAAGGGATGAAGGATGAATATTGCAAATTCATTCGTGAATATTTGAGCCTGGGGCACATGTCTCGAGTGCTTGATGAGGATGATAGTGTCGTCTACTACATGCCTCATCATCCTGTGATCAAATCGGAAAGCTGCACTACTAAATTAAGGGTTGTATTCGATTGTAGCATGCCTTCTTCAACAGGCAAATCCCTTAATGAGTTGCAAATGGTTGGTCCTGTCATCCAGCCCGATTTGTTCGACATTTTGATTCGGTTTCGTGAATTTCGTTTTGTAGTATCGGCGGATATCGCCAAGATGTATAGGCAAGTATTAGTTGAGCCTAAGCAACGAGCGTTGCAAAGAATTCTTTGGAGGGAATCGCCCTCAGCCCCTGTCGAGGCTTTCGAATTAAACACCGTAACATACGGTCAAGCTAGCGCCAGTTTCCTGGCCGTGAGGTGTCTTCATCAAATCGCCGAGGAGTGCGAACTTGATGTAGCATCTATAATAAAATCGTCGTTTTATGTTGATGACTTCCTTCACTCAGTAAATTCGATTGAGGAAGGAGTTAGCGTTTGTAGCAGGGTTTCGGCCGCATTGTCGGGCGGTGGATTCAAGTTGAGAAAATGGATTTCCAACGAACCTGCAATTTTGGACTCCGTAAGTCAAGGAAGTGAGGACTTCCAAGTGTTAGACTTCAATGGCGATGATAGGGCTAAGATTTTAGGGTTGACATGGCAGTGTTCGTCGGACATTCTGTCGTACAAAATTCGTCTGTCTGAGGGAGGAATAAAGGTGACTAAGCGCACCATCCTATCCAGCATTTCGCAAGTCTTTGATCCTTTGGGTCTGCTGTCTCCTTCGATAATTGTCGCAAAGATCCTCATTCAGAAACTTTGGTTGGAAAAGTTGTCGTGGGATGAGTCGGTCCCTGCCCATTTGCATACGGCTTGGGTTAAGTTTCGTAGTGAGCTACCAAGTCTTAACAAAATTAATATTTATCGCCACATCGCATGCTTGGATGCTGTACGCCATGAGTTGCATGGTTTTTCTGACGCCAGCGAGGCAGCTTATGGTAGCGCTGTTTACGTCAGATCTGTTGATAGAAACGGCGACATAGCAGTGAGGCTATTGTGCGCCAAAAGCAAGGTGAGTCCGTTAAAATCTCTGACTGTCCCTCGTTTAGAACTGTGCGGTGCATTAGTCATGGCCCGGCTAATGAGTAAAATAAGGGCTTCCGCCAGATTGCAATTTGATAGGTGTGTATGCTGGTCGGATTCGTCTATAGTCTTGAGTTGGTTAAAGATGTCCCCCAGTAGTCTAAAAATCTTTGTCAGCTCACGGGTATCGGAGATTCAATCGCTTGCAGGGGAATATGAATGGCGACACGTTCCCACGAAAGAAAATCCTGCGGACCTATTGTCGAGGGGGGTATTTCCCAACAAACTCGTCGAAGTGAGCCTTTGGTGGAATGGCCCTTCCTTTCTTCTTTCTGAGGAACGTCATTGGCCAAATACTTTTAAAGGACCTAAGGAGATACCGGAGGTGCGTGTTTCGAAGGGTGTCTTCGCGCTCGTGTCCGCGGGGGATTATCTCTTTGAACGTTACTCAGATTTTAATCGGTTGATTCGAATCACAGCATGCGTGCTTCGTTTTATTCTCAATTGTCGTTCGAGGTCGCTGAAACGGGACGTCGTGAGTGGCTCATTATCGAGCTTAGAGCTAAATGATGCTACTAAAACCTTAGTTAGGATTGCTCAGAGGGACAGTTTTCCGGATGAATATGATCGTCTCACCGGGGGGATCGCCTTGAGCCCAAAAAGTAAACTGCTGAGTTTGAGTCCGTTCGTGGACAGGGAGGGCGTAATGAGAGTAGGAGGAAGGCTGCGAAACTCGCCTTATCATTTTGATAAGAAGCATCCTATGCTTCTCTCTCCCAAACATCGATTGTCGCGGATGTTATGCGAGTATGAGCATAAAAGGTTAATGCACGCCGGTCCTCAACTACTGCTCTCGTTCATAAGGGAGAAATTTTGGATTGTCGCGTCTCGTAACCTGATAAGGGCTACTGTTAGAAATTGCACTACTTGTTCGCGATTTAATCCTCAATGTTTAGCGCCTATCATGGGTGACCTTCCACAAGAGCGCTTAACTGTTGGACGCGTATTTTCGGTGGTAGGAGTGGACTACATGGGTCCTCTCCATACTAGGGATAAAAAGGGTCGCGGCTCGAGGTTGTCCAAGTGCTACGTAAGCGTCTTTATATGCTTTGCATTTGGAATTGGTGTCCGATCTCAGTAGTGAGTCGTTTTTGCTCGCCTTTCGTCGGTTTGTGGCTCGGCGTGGACGGCCTAGTCACGTTTACTCGGATAATGGTACAAATTTCGTCGGTGCCAATCGGGAGTTGTCAAAATTCGGCAATTTCTTAATTAAAGAATCTCGCAATTTGGTCGATTCATGTGCTCGAGAAGGTGTGCAATGGCATTTCATACCCGCCCAATCACCTCATTTCGGAGGTCTTTGGGAGGCTGGTGTCAAATCAGTGAAGCACCACCTAAAGAGAGTCGCGGGCAATGCCAACCTAACGTTTGAACAATTGATCACTTTATTAGCACAAATCGAAGCGATTCTCAATTCCCGTCCTCTTTCTCCCATGTCTCATGATCCCAATGACCTAACTCCCTTATCACCTGCTCACTTCCTGATTGGAAGAAGCATCACGGAACTGCCAGACCCAGACCTGCAACATGTTCCTGCAAATCGGCTGTCCGTATTCCAAAGAATCCAATTAATCAAGCAGCACTTTTGGAAGCGATGGAGCAAGGAATACATCAGCGAATTTCAGCAGAGGGTGAAATGGAAAACGCAGCAGCAAGACGTCCAAGAAGGAGTGCTTGTACTCATCAAGGAAGATAACTTGCCTCCCTCAAAATGGCGCATGGGACGAATTGTAGCAGTGCATCCTGGCCGGGACGGAGTGAACCGTGTAGCTACCATAAGAACTTCCAGTGGTCTGGTGAAGCGCTCGTTTAGTAAGATATGTCCCTTGCCGGTAGAGACTGTCGTTGAAGACGCTCCAAGCGCTTCAAGGCGGGGGGCATGTTAAGGACTTTAGGTTATTCATGTTAAGGACTTTAGGTTATTGTTTCTTGGCGTAGTTTGCTTAGTTAATTTGTTTTGTACTTTTATCCCTTAAGTTACGCCCATGGTCATCGATACGTATTTGAAGGATTCCATCTGGGCGTCAGACCATCGTGCCCACCAGGCCATATCGAAGGGCTCTTTATGGCTGGGAAATACGCTACTGGTCAAAGGAAGCTTTCTAAATTGGACCTTTGCCGCGATCCGCAATTCGGCGGATCGCAATACTTCAATAAAAGCGACTTGTATAGGTATTTGCCAGATGGCGGCGATTTTATGACCTTAGGCGCGACCATTGCCCGTAAGGGCTTCTGGTATTGGTGCGCCCCTGGTTGGAGTTCCTCGGGTTTAGTACTTAAGGGATGATTGCAGTAATTTTGCTCTCTTTGACCAGTGCTCGCTCTAGACATGTGATCGTAAACGTAACTCGTAATCTTCCCAACTAAGCAAACTCCCACTTCATACTTAGACTAGTACTTTACCATTATTTATATAAGTGAAATTTAATACAGTCCACTTTCGTAAACCAAATTGTTGTTTTTGTGGTTTTCGTTTATCGAAGGAACCTCAACAGAAGCATTTAAACCATTTTAACTTTTTTGCGCCACGGTGTATGTCATTTTGGACTCATAAAATTTGTTCCCCAGCTTTTTCTATTTAAACACGTTATACCTTATTGGTGTCACTAGGAACAATGGTTTTCGAAAAATTCATTTAAGTTACTTAAATTTCCATTTCATCTAGGGGAAACTGTTGTATAGTGGGACAGGTTGCATACTGGGTCTATTCAAATTTCCCACAAAGCGCCCGTGATATAAATTTGAATTAATTTGAGAGAAATGTGCTTATAATGCTCTCTATGGATTAGCCTAAATAGCTTGGTCCCGCGCGATCAGTATTTGCACATTGTCGTGCTGGGTGTTTCACAGAGCAACAGTTTTTTTCTACCTTGTTGAGTTTAGTGAAATTTCATGATTTGTTTATGCAAATAAAACTATAAATATCAGTGCGTACATTAGTCGAAGGATTTTAAAGGTAAGTTTAGATATTCTTTTACTAGTATCTAGTAATTTTGTACAAATATCAAATGATAAACTAAAATATGTACATGGTTGTATAGTGGGACTTTTCCCACTATAGAACATAGTTATTATTTTATTTGTAATTAATTTTTTTTCCTCAGAAAATGGATAGGAAGAAACGACCTCGCAAAAATAATAAATCTTACAAAGAAAGCAAAGAGATTCGTAAGCAGAACGCAGAAAAAATGAAACAAGCAGTATTAGCTGTTGTAAATAATAATATTAAAATTAGGCAAGCTGCAAGTCAGTTTGAGGTAACAAAGTCTGCTTTACAAAGATATATAGTGAAATATAAAAATACAGAAGAAAACCAAAAGAGTATTTTCGATTTTCAAAGACGTCATGGATTTACTCCGATATTTTCGGATGATGAAGAGCTGTTACTTAGTGATTATTTAATTCATGCGTCTCATATGTGCTATGGATTGTTAGCCAAAGAATGTCGATTATTTACCTACAAGTTTGCCAATCGAGATCTTTCTCCTTTCAACAATACAGAGGATGTACCAATTGCTGCAGACATAGCACAACCTGGTGGCTCAAGAGAAACAGCTATCCAACAAGTAACCCCTAAAAAAGGTATTGTTGCTCCAGAATCGATAAGACCGCATTTAAAAGCAACAACTAGAAAGCAGATTTACAAAAGAAAAAAAGTTACATCCATGAAATTGACAAATACCCCAGTAATGGAAAATAAGAAACGAAAGGAAGAGGAGAAAATAATAAAACAGACACTAAAATTTAAACAATCAAAAGTAAAACATGTTAGGAAGAATTTATTTGAAGATTCCAGTGACAGTGATATTGCAATGGAAGAAATGTGTGATGACAACAGCTCTGACGATTACGACGAATTTGCAATGGAAGATAGTTTTGATACAGGACCTGATGATTTTCTTATTGTTAAATACCCTTTAAAAAAAAGGATTAAACATTTTGTTGGTCAGGTCGCCAAAATTGAGTCTGGTGAATGTCTAATCAATTTTCTAAAGAAGACCTCCAGTGATAAGTTTTTATATCCGGAGAAAAGAGATGAAAGATTTTGTGCCAAAAGAAAATATTATTGTTAAACTTCCTTCTCCCATTATGGCAGGCGGAACTAAAAGAGCTGCAAATCAATGGAGTTTTAATTACGACTTTTCATTATACAACATCGAATAGTAGAAGTAACTTTCTTGATTTTTTCTTGTATTTTTCAACAAATGATCCATATCTTGTATATGTCCCTAATAAAAATAATAAGAAATAATAAGAAATAAAAATTTTTCTTTATTGTTGAAAATAATTTTACTTGCGTGCTTCCTTTTCTACATAACTTACCAATTTTAAGGCCGTCCCTGTATTCACATGCTTGCTTGGGTCCCACTATGAACCCTACTGCTGTTCATATTGGGACATGGGTGCATAATGGGACATATGTTTTTTTTGGTAAAGTTAATATTTTTTTTAACTGTTTTAGCATTTTTTATTTGCTATTTGTAGGTCTCATATGATTTAATAAGTATTCCCTATTACTGAAAATAAATAAAAGATAATAAAGCTACTTAAAAAATATTGTCCCAGTATACAACAATTTCCCCTACTTGTTCACGTGTAACAACATAATTTTTTTGTATTGTTAAAAAAGCACAAAGATAATATTAAAACAATTTTATACCATAGTTGGTCTTGTATTAACATATCTACATAAGCTTCAAACGAATATTTTAACAATAACTAAAACAATTAGAAATTAAACATATCTTCCTGTGACAACAAGCGTTCGACGTGTCCACCATTTACTTGGATACATTTTACAATTCTTTTACAAAACGACATCTTTATTTTAAATAGAAATTGTTCATTCCGAAATAATGTTGCTGCATTTTGAATTTTGTTTAATAATTCCTCGGGTGTATTTATTGTATTTTGGTAAACCGAAGATTTCATGTAACTCAATGCACAAAAGTCCATAGAATTGAAGTCGGGGCTCCGTGGAGGCCAGGGTATTTAAAATTCACGTCCTATACAACGATTGGCAAAACGTGTATTTAAGAAATCCCTTACTGGACGGGAAAAATGTGCGGGTGCGCCACCTTGCATAAAAAACATTACTTGCCTTAAATTCAGAGGCATATCATCAAGATAGTTCCCTAGTTCATTTTGGAGGAACTCTAAGTACAGAAGACCATTCAATTTAGGTGGTAAAACATAGAGTCCTACGAAATAGTTGTCAATAACCCCGCACCAAATATTTATTTTAAATTCGTGCTGAAAGTGGTGTTCAGTAATTAAGTGAGGGTTTTCTGTGTCCCATGCGTATTTGTTACGGTAGTTAATTATACCTCGACGGGTAAAAGTTGCCTCATCCGTAAAAAGGACCTTATTTAAAAACAGTAGATCTGCATTCTGGCGCATACGAAAGAAGTTACAAAATTGCAATTTTGCTTAAAGATCGATTTCACATAAGTTTTGTACCGGTGTAAAATGGTACGCATACGGTTTTTCTTCATGAAAAATTTGCGCTACTGATTTTTGGTTTACTCCTGCACGTGCTGCCATACGCCTTGCCCTTATTTCTGGAACATCGACACGCCTTCTAGAATTTCTTCTTCTTGCTCTGGTGTAATAATTTTCGGGCGTCCAAAGTTTATTTTTATGTTGAAACGAGCCGGTCTCACCCAATCGATCGTAAATTCTTTTATAAGTTTTAAAATTTGGTTGTTGTCGATTCAGGTACATTTCGAAATAACGTTGACAAGCTTGACGCCCATTATAATTCTTCTGAGCGTATACACACACCATATCTCTCATTTCAACATTAGAATAATTATTATGTCTCGGCATTTTAATTAAATTGTAAATTTATTTGCATACTTTACAAATACAATGCACTGAAATTGAATTTTTGTTTGACATATCTTTGTTTTCATAAGTCATATCATTCATTTATTATATTATAGAATACTAAGATGAAGTAACGTCGTAGTTGTTTTAGCTATTGTTAAAATATTCGTTTGAAGCTTAAGCAGATATGTTAATAGAAGACCAACTATGGTATTAAATTGTTCTAATGTTATCTTTGTGCTTTTTTAACAATACAAAAAAATTATGTTGTTACACGTGAACAAATAGAAGAAATGGGAATTTAAGTAATTTAATTGAATTTCTCGAAAAACATTGTTCCTAGCGACACCAATAAGGTATAACTTTTTTAAATAGAAAAAGCAGGGGAACAAATTTTATGAGTCCAAAATGACATACACCGTGGCGCAAAAAAGTGAAAATGGTTTAAATGCTTCCTAATCGTCGACTGTGGCACCCTCTAAAAGATACACCGAAATCGTCGATAAATTTGAATCCATCATCTCAAAAAACCCCTAGGTAAGAAATTTCGTGAAATTAGCCCGAACTGTTCCAGAGATATTAAAGAAAATTGGATTTTATTTTACAACTTTGGCCCTCTGTATTTCAGTTATTATCAACTTTTGCTGCTATTATCAACATAAATTTAGCTAAATTCAATTATTTTTATGTCAAAAATCCATCATTACTCTGTGTCGCATTACTTAAGACTCACCCTGTATATTGTACAAAGTGCAAACTGTCGCTGTGTTTAAATTAAAAAAAAATTGTTTTGTTCGATTTCATAGAGAGTGAAGCTTTATTACTATTGTATATCGCATAATGTCCCAAATATAACACATATTCGTTTTTTATTTTAAAAAAATGTATAACATTTGAGTAAAATTTTTTAAATATTTTTTCACCAATCTGATCTTACTTTTTTATTTGGTTTATTTTTTAGAAAAATAAAAATTAATGCAGTAAATGGTTAATTTTGAATTTTGTGATTGCCGCTAGAGGGCGCATAAATGCGTTTCTACCAAAGTTTGCACTTTTCTTGAATTTTGTAAATACAAAAAGATATTTTTTATTCTTCTATTGGAAAGGGCACAAAATTTTACTAAAGATAGCAAAATTGTGACAGAAAATGACAAATTTATTATTATTTAAAATCACAAAATTATCACTGTCAAAATTACAACTCTCGGGTGCTGACATATCATTCTTCTAATAAAGTTATTTGACTGTTACTAATTTCTATAGAAACATTGAAATTAACAACGGCATCATATGATTTCAGCGTTTCTGCAGTAACTATTGTCAAAATAAAATTATTAGGCCATCTAAAAATTGACCCTTATTCCATTAAAATGTTATGAATTTTGTAGAAGAACAAGTATACCACGTCAAAAACATATTTAATTTGAATTCATTATCAGGTGTTCTTATACATATGTTAATTATCGTGTTGCGAAATCTATTTAAAAAATGCCGATATCTAACAAGAAAGTCTTCGATATGCTTGCGGTTTATTTCGAATGTTTTTAAAATGCTACAATTACAACAAGAATATATGCGTTTAAGTTTCCTGCAAGACAATATTACCAAAGCAAAGTTTTTAAGCGTTTAGCTCATCGTCTACGATTCAATGGCCTTAGAACTGTAACCAATCGACGACAAAGAAGAATCCGAATAGAAAAAAGTACAGAAGAAAACATTATTCATGTTTTGGTAAGTATTGAAATTAATCCTCATTCAAGCATTAGAACCTTTTCCAAAGATTTGGGGCTATCCTTTGGTACACTGTATAACATTTTAAAAGATCACATGTTTATATTTTTAATTTATCACTTCGTTATATAGAGTGTTTGGTAATTGGTGGAGGAAACTGAGCAGGATTGTAAAATAGATAATTTTGAATCGATTTAATAAAACTTAGTTATATACAAAATGTTATCGTTTTCCAGATATATACGATTTTTTGTTTTCCAATTGTTCAGTATAATTGGTGTATTTGCGGTGCATTGAAATAAATTGAAACAGCCAACATTATTAAATTTGGAAATTTTTTCTTTAAGAAAGTTAGTAGTACACATCCCATAACAAATTACCTAAAATTATTATGAACTACATGAAATAGTCAGCTTATTGTATATACATGTACGTCACGTTAAGATCAAAATAACTTGATTAGAAAATCGAAATAAGAAATAAAAATGGTTTGCGCCCTAATAATTCAAACTATTATAAAACTTCCTTGTTAAGTAGTCTATCTGCCAGAAATAATAAAACTCATCTTGATCTGTTAGATAAAATGTAAAGAGATGTTGAATCTCTTATTGCTGTAAAACTACCAGAATAAAATAATAATAAAGAATCGCTAAACAAAACGCTGTATTAGGAAGAATAAAAATTAATCAAAACGTAACAACTGCCAACGAATCTACAAACTATTAATATTTATGTTCAAATTGTAAACCATTGTTTTGAATGAATTTGCGAACTCTAATTCTAATGTGAGTTGTTGTGATACCAAGTCGCATTTCATTTTTATGTGTTTATGCTGAACGTTTTCCGAATCGTCGACATCCTTACCGAAAAACATTTCCGGCAACCCATCGTCGATTAAGAGAAAAAGGCAATTTTAAACCAAATGGGGAAAGCGAACGTCCACGAACTGCACGGACAGTGACCTTTGAGGAAGAGGTTTTGCATCAAATTGACAAACAACTTACCACCAGCCCGCGTGCAATAGTGCAGCATCAAATAAATACTCCCCAATCAACCGTGTAACGGGTACTTCAAGAGCAGCCATTGTATCCTTATCACCTTCAAAAATTGCAAACACTGAGTCCGCAGGACTATCAACTATGGATACAATTGTGTTGATATTTTGTGCAATGTATTGCAGACCAACCAGATTTTGCTTCAAGCATTTTATTTACCAATGTGGTTTGTTTTATTAAGGACGGGTACTTCAATAGCCGCGACAACCATATATAGAACGATCACAATCATCATGCCATATGGGTCAGAGCATATCAGATGTGGATCACATGTGGGCCGGTATTGTTGAAAACTTTTTAATTGGTCCATACCTGCTTTCACCTCGGCTAACTAGTAATATTTACCTAATTTTTTTACAAGGCGTACTTTCTCAGCTATTAAACAATACAAACGTTCCTGTGGGTGTGTGAGATAGAATGTGGTTCCAACATGGCGGTGCACCTCCACATTTTGCCCATACTGTGCAGGATAAACTGAACCAACAATTTTCTGGGCGATGAATCGGAAGAAGAGGATCTATTGCTTCCACCAGCGCGACATCTAGATTTAACTACTCTGGAATTACAATAAATCCTTAGTCTATGAAACCCCTGTAGTCATCCAAGAGGAACTATTAGGGAGGGAACTTTTTCGTGCAGCAGGACCTGCATATGTTACAACGGGTGCCCAATTCCATTGGAGATCGTCATTTTAAAACTTTATTATAATTTTTTTGCATTATCTTTAGTAAAAGTGAATTAAAAATCGAAGTCTGTTGGTATCAGCGAAATAACATTATGTTTTTGGACATAAATTGCTCCAAAGCCAAAACAGCTCATTTCCGACTAAGGGTTTATATGTAAAAAAAATTTAACGCAATGTCCCCTATTACCTTCTTAAGTTTAGCACCACCTTTTTAAATTACCCTGTATATACAGATTCTCCAACCAGTGAGACATATGGCATCCAACTATAGGGTTATGCCAGTAAAAGTAATGTACAAATAATCCGACGTTTCCAAAACAAAGTACTAAGGAATACCGTTGATGATTCTTGGTACTTCAGAAACAGTGACCTTCATCGTGACCTCAAAATAGAAACTGCAGACGAAACCATCACCAAACTTGCAAAAACTCATGAACAACAACTACTACAACATGTAAACATCTAGGACCTCCAGCTCCTTGACAACACCAACCAGACAAGAAGATTCAAGAGAGTGAAACCTTATGAGTTAGTGAAGTGATTGTGCTAGTATAAAAGCAGAGTATAGTGCTAGGGTACAGATAAAGCTTAAATGTAAAACGTTTAATAGAACCTAAGGAACACTGATGAGTGAAATCTTAGTGAAGGGAATTGAAAATAGTAAATTAAGTTGTTGCAAAATTACTCATTAATCAGAAATGATCAGATTGTAATATAATATACATATGTCACCCTTTGGTGCATTTAATAAAAAAGTAAAAAAAAATACTAGTGAATGTAGGTATGATGGACCATACACGCAGCATTACAAACAACGAACAAAAGTACATTTCTCTGTTTATCCTAATGTATTCACACATGATAGATGATACATGTGGCGTTATAAACAACGAACAAAGGTACGTTTTACCGAATATATTAATGAGTATACGCATGATAGATAATACATATAGAGTGATAAACGAAGAACAAAATACATTATTCCAAATATGCTAGTGAGTGTATGCATGACGGATGGTACATGTAGAGTGATAAACGAAGAACGAAGGAATGTTTTGCTGATATTGCTAAGAAATATACTCACGATGGATGATACATGTGACGTGAGAAAAGAAAAACAAAGGTATGTGCTCCGAATATGCTAGTGAGTGTAAGTATGATGGATGATACATGTGAAGTGATAAACAAAGAACAAATGTACACTTCTTCATTATTTTTAAGCTACCATATGTTCTCTTTAGTTTGAAGACTTGGTGTAATAGATGATACATATGGCGTGATAAACAACGAATAAAGGTGTATTTTAATGGAAGATATGTATATAAGATAACCATCGGTCGTGCTATATTATCATCGAAGGCTGAAGAACTTGAAAAGCTACTAAAACATGAAGAACTGAAATCACTGTCTACAGTGGAAAATGATCTGGAAGAGAAAAAAAACTGCTAGTTTGGATTGAAAAATCCAGAAAATCTTGATGTTTTAAGAATGTTGGACAATTTCCGGTGCGTTTCCATGGATAACATTGGTGATTTTAGCAAATAAATTTAAGGAGTGGTATGTTGAGTTAGGCTGGAAGAACTACCCAGTTCACCCAAATATCATAAATTATAACTTCATTCGGTTACTTTGTACCACCAAATACAAATTCCAAAATACATGCTCTAGATCATGATGTTATACAGGTAGAACATACATTAAGGTGTTTTGATGAAAACCTTTTACTCGTTACTCTTGCCATCTTCCCTTGGTAGCAATTTCTTCGTTCACTCCAAATGTCAACTTCTGCAAAACTACTCAATTCATCTTGCATTCCATTGACACTTCCGGAATGACACCAATCTCGTGCTATTTAACGCTTCTTCGCTTTGTTAAGGATTTCAGACTTTCACGTTTTTTCATGTTCAGTACTGTATTAGCGCCTTCGGTTAGGAAGTTTGCGCTAAGTCAATAAGAGTTCTTTTACTTGGGCACGACTTAAATATGTGTAATGTCTATGGAGCGATGACTTCATGAACAATTCCTTGATATCTTATTACGGTGTTTCAATGGAAGATACAATAACAATAAAAAACATAAAGAACTAAATTTAAATTAAAAAAAAAAACACCAAATAACAAGCATTTTATTGAACAATACGAATAAGTATATTAAACGATGAAATCTATATTATAAAATATACTTACGAACTTAATTTGTATGTCATCTCAAAAATGATATGGTGACTAATGCATGGTTCAGTTATGTAGGTTCTTATTATCGCTGTCTAGAGTTTGGTTCTAATGATGTATACACTATTTTCATTTCTGCTCCACGGATAATAGATACAGATGAGCTACACGAAAGAAAGAGGACCTCTCAGGTTCGAAGCAATCTTAAATACTAAATCTAAGGTTAATAAAACAGTATCATACTTAGGCTAGAGAGCAATAATTGATTTATGACACCACCTGCGGCATTATAGCATTACCGATAGTACTTGATCGGTACTTTCTCACGAATATCGACAAAGAGTGGCGGCACTTTCTCACCCGTGCCGACAAAAAGCAGTTGCACTTTCTCACCACTGCCAACAAAGAGTGACTAAACATCAGTTAGTTCAATTTTTAGTTTTTAATATCGTTTAAAAAATGGACAATTTATCAAATTAGAAATAATAAATTCATAATAATATAATTCAGTCATATAATCTCTCACAAACTCACAAAATATATAATAACTGAAAGAGTTGTAGATTTTTTAGTGTTGTTTTGAATCACCAATGCGACTATCAAAACATTTAGAAGCCAAAAGGGAAGAATTTTCGGGAACACAGAAATAGCTGGTTTTAGAGATAGAGTAATGTTAACAAAAATTGTAGATTTTTAAATTCTGAACACTATGCCATTGAGAAATTTGGGACATTCCATTTGAAATAAGCAAGTTATTGACGTTGGAAATCATGCAACTTCGGAGGCATATTTCGGTGATTGTGGAAGACTTTTTCTCAAATTCAAATACGTCAAAACTTGGCTTATTAAATCCTCTTGGAGCTCCAGAAGGCCAATTTCGAAATTCGCAACGCTTAGGGCACAGCATCGATTTCTAAGGGAACTTGCAGCTGTCAAAATTTTCAAATTTTCCTGAATAATTCAGAAATGGTAAATTTTAAAAATAAGATCCCTTACATAAATTGACCTTAAAATTTAACGAGAAATCCTAAAATGGCAAAAAATTAGGGGCTTCCATTTAAAAAAAATTCTAATTTGTTATTGTCACACTTTTATGGCGGACCTTGTAGATTTGAAAATAATTTTATAATACGAACCTGTTACATAATAAAATCTATTGTGCGAAACTTTTTCTTCTTAATCGCATATGTGCTGAGATATTGGACTTCCTCACACTAAGTAGCCACCCTGTATAATCTAAAACTTGGTTTAAGCAAGGTTTATACATTCATGGTACATTGGCGCCAGTGCAATTACTAATACCGGATTCTTCAATTTCTTTTAACATTCTTAAGGGCATGGATAGTCATTGGCACCAATTTACTGATTTCAAAATTTATGTGCCTACGTACGCAAACATACTAATACTAATGATTTATGCATGATTCAATCAATGTTTCATCTGAGCATATTAAAACATAAAAATCCAAAAAATAAATTTAAAAACAAAATTACACAACTTCTAAAGTTACATGCATTTTACAATGAGAAAAAATTCATTAATTACAGCTTTAAAACAGCTATGCATGATCCGTCTGATTTGTTTGCCAAATTGTTGTAGGCTGTTTTCCCTTTAAAGTGTTATTTATTTGCAAGGTTCAGATCAATTGAAAGTTAAGGTTCAAGCGGCACCCTCTCGTGGTGGCTCCTGGATGCCCCTGGCATCCGAAACCAGGAAATTAATTCTGACGGAGGACCCCAAAGGTACCTGAGGCAACTGGCAAAACACCTGGCGGAAGGGATAAAACATACTCTTAAAAGGGAAATATTGACTGACAAAATGGACTTTCCTCTGGCGGATTCCTTCAGCGATGGAGAATCCCATCCTGCTTCGGTAGGTAGCCCCAAGCATTCTGAAGAGGGCAATCAATCAGCTAACCTAGAAAAAAGGGAGATAATAAGAAAAGGAATGCTTACAATATACCTATACTGCAAAGGGTAAAACATATGAACAGTCGGTTGATAAAAAGGAATTCAATTGGGGATCCGCAAAGTAAGATAAGAAAGGTTATGGAAATGTCGATGTGTCTATAGGATAAGAAACCATATAAGAGCGTTGTTAGCAAGGATTATCTTATATTGAAGGATGCTATAGGAGACACAAAAAATGATTAAGGGAATTAAAGGGCAGGGTAGAGAAGAATATGAGTAGGGACATAAAGGATATCAGTTTAAGGATGAGAAAACAGGGGGGTATTCTAGGCAGGGTGTCGATCAATGCATGATTAGAGGGTTTTAGGAATGAGCCTTTGTAGAAAATAACTTTTGATCAGGATGTGCAAGTAGATATGAACAAGACAGAGAAGAGTATGAAAGACCAGGACACACAGACTCCAAAGGAATGGAGGGACTGGGATAAAGAAGAAGTAAAGATGAACGGAATAAAGACGTATGGGAGTAGAAGAAAATTTCGAACAAAATTTGGCCAAAAAATTTATATGTAAACATAGAGGTTATATTCGGGAATCCATTTGGAAAAAAACAAATAGTTCGATTAAGGTTGTGATAACGAAACAGGATGACAGGGAAATGCAATATAGTATACAAAGCATGTTTCGCGAGAGGTTCCTCGAACTAAGTGGTTTGGAAGAGCTTTTTGCAGATGATGGAATAGATAAATAGAACGAGGGTAGGAAAACAAACACAAAAAGTAATAAAGATAAGAGCTATGGATATTGGGGAGGGATTATGACAGAATATTAAGAAATTGAAAGAAACAAAAAATTATTCTTGGGTTACTATGCACCATATAAAAGATGTGACAGTAATAGAACTAAAAAAATGTTTAAGGTGATATTTCATTCAGACATGGACACTAACGTGACTATATAGATAAGTGAAAATTACTTAAGTCAAGAGCAAGAACTTAGGGAAAGGAAACAATAGAAACCAGAAAGGAACACGTATGTGGTTATAATTGAAGAAAATAGAATATACAATAAACATCTACTGAAAAACATAGAGAGAAACATTCAAAAAAAGAAAGTGAGTGAACTCATACAGACGATAACCACAACAAGGAAAGGGTAACTACTTATCAGTAAAGACAAGGATGACAACATCAGAGTTAAAAAAGGCGATACGCGGCACATCAAAGTAAATCAAGGCAATCGAGAAAAGGTTGGAGGAAGAGGCAAAAACTATACATATAAAGGGCATGGAAGACACCACAGAAAAGGAAAAAGTGAAGGAAGCAATAGAGGCGGAGGTAGATGAAATGTAGGAAAATACCTATAGAATAAGAGAGCTGAGACCTTTTGTGAAAAATAATTAGGCAGTTATAGTAACACTAAGATGAAAACAGACGGATTTATTAATTTAAAAAAGTACTTAAGGATAGGATTAGTAAATTGTCAAGTAAATCAACATATTGAAATGAGGAGATGTTTTAAATGTGGAGCTTTTGATCATGAAGCAAGGGAATATAGGGGACCGGATAAGACAGCTTTATGTCGTAAGTGTGGGAGAGAGGGGTATATTGCAAAGAAGTGCCAAAATGAGGAAAAATGCATACTTTCTGTTGAACGACATAGGGTAAGAATAGCAAGGTGATTATTCAGGAAGGCTTTGTCTAGCATGAGGAGGAAAAGGAGAAGAGATAATCCATAAAAATGCATCTCAAAGAAATGAAAATAGTACAAGTAAACATAAATAGGTGTAAAGTGGTGCAGGACCTGTTGCAATAGAAGACAAATAAGAATAATATAAATATAGTGTTAATATCGCAACCAAACAAAAAACTAGTCAAAAATAACAGAAACCATTACCGTGATAATAATTTAGATGCTGTGATATATGTACAGTCGTGATCATGTAATTATTACACTGTTTAATTTTCCAATAAAATACCTAAATGTTAATGTTAAATAAACAATTAAATTTCTTTTTATTGATTTATTATTATAGAATGCATTTCCAGTTCAAAGTAAAAAATTAGTTCTATATTTATATTTTAACAAATTTTTAGTAATTTAATATTAGCCATACAAATAGTGTTAAGGTGTTTTAAACAAGAAATTACCAGAAAATTGGAAACACCGCGCGACTGCTGGGGAAGTGGGGAAGGGTCGAAGTCGAGACGAGATTTTTTGTTGGGAGTTTTTAGCATTCAACAACGGAAATAAAGGGGAGCAATAAGCAAGAAAGCGTATATATAGATTTAAGGTTCAAGTTGTCAGTAAGCATACGTATCTAAAGATAGCAACAAAGTGAGTGTAAACAAGCATTTCATCGAAACCCTAGCGATGAGGTTCCTTTCAACCTCAAATCAAAAGGATGGTCCTTCCGAGCAAATTCCATTGGTCCTCTGATCATTAAATAAATAGCTCGTTTAAACATTTTGTGTTTAATTATTTTTTCCATGAAATAATTTTATTAAATTATTAATTATTAAATTATTAAGTTAAGATTTTATAATATTTGATGACTACTAATATATGATTTTTTTTTCAAAAAACAGTGGATAGAAATAAACATTGTGGCCCAGAAAAAAGAATGTGAATAGTTAAACTACAAGAAGGGAAGTCTATAACAGAGGTTTCCAAAGCATTGTGATGTTCACATAAAATTATGTATAGGGTATCCCATTTTCGTTGTAATCGTGGAATATCTCGGTTATTAGCAAAGATAGAGATATGCGGTTTTCAGGAACCTGTGTCACTTTTTAGTGAAACTAACGATGACGTTGAAAGAACTGATCCAGCTATCTTAGTTTTTTCACTACAGAGCATTTTTGAAAATATTGTATTTTGGGACCCTCCTTATAATTTGAATATGCGTTAAGTTATTGAAAATGTGAAAACGGTGTCGGGTAGCGATTTTTACGCGAAATCTAATGGCGTTCTCAGATTGTATTTATAATTCATAATTTTTGAGATATGGACCAAATCTAAGGTATTTTAAATGAGATACTCTGTATATTTTTATCTATTCTGATTCATCTAATTTTCCCCATTCCAAAAATATAAAACTCGATATGGTAATTTCAAATAACAATTTTACATATTAATTGACACTTTTTGCTAGAATAGTTACTAGAAACAGCCACATTTAAAACAAAATGATTAGTGACAATTATAATTATCAGTAATTATATTAACAGTAAAATCTAATTAATGGTATGCTTTATGAAAGGGCTCAACATATAATTTTATTTTTAGTACAAGAATATATTACTAACAAAAACAAATTTACCTTTTTTTTTAACTACATAATGATATAAATTAAAACAAATGTTTAAACTGATTTCTGTTCACATCTAAATATTTTTCATAGTTTGGATATTCTGTTTAAGTAGTTTAAAACTATTACTGGACGCCTTTCTAGGTATTGGACAGCATCCTCTGTAGAAATGCGTAAATTATCCATATTTTCGTGTTGTCTTCGATAAATCCTGTTTTTTAAATATCCTCATGAAAGGAAATCTAACAACTAATAATACAATCTAATTTGACAACCGCAAATGTCAATAGATAAGTTAAGTATTCTATTGTTTTAAATATGGCTGACTCTTGATCATGACAGACTATACGTAATGTCCATTTTCAGAAAATGTCAATTTGTGACGTTATTAATTCAAATAACTATATCGAATTTTATATATTTTTGGAATGGAGAAAATTAGGGGAATGAGAATAGGTAAAAATATACAGTGTCCCATTTAAAAAAACATAAGTTTGGTCCATATCTCGAAAATTATAAATTATAAATAAAATATAACTACGCCACTGGATTCTGTATAAAAATCTCTGTCCCACACCGTTTTTACATTTTTAATAAATTAACGTATATTTAAACTACTGTGCGAACCTCTAACTTGGAATAAATTCAGTAAATCAAATACAGTTTTTTTTTAGAAATATGATTGAATACTCCGATTAGTATTTTAAATTGCGCTCTTTGTGATGTAAGAAAATTTTACCCAACATGTCCCAAATTTGAGATATGACGTCATCAAGAATTTTTTTAAATGGCAGTCCTAATTTTTATATGACTATTCTTAAAAGGTATATCAAGTTACACATGCGTACCAAATGTAAAATTTTTATTCCTTGTCATTTAAAAGATATTTAACAAACATCAACTAATTCAAAAAATGAAAAAAGCTGATTCAACTCAATAAAATTTTTAGGGACTTCAAAAATAGCATGCCAAAAGGTATTTGTTTTGTTTGGCGAAATTCAACAGATTAAAATGTACATTCGGCGTCTACCAAACTCTAATTAATACCAATCCTTACTATATCATTAAAACGATGAAATACGGCGGAGAATCAATAATGGTATGAAGTGCTATTTCCTGGCATGGCGTTAGGCCAATTTATCAAATTGAGGGTATTATGGATCAATTCAAATATAAAGCTATTTTAACCAACATAATAGAGCCATATGCTTCCAAATCTATGCCGATTAATTATATGGGTGTCAGTGAAATATTACCTTTCGTAAATTTAACCAGTGATTAAGAACATCATTTTGAACAAAAAAGTTCCTTACAAGAGGGGTCGTAAATACAACCATTTCCCCGGAAAATCAAAAAAATATTTTCTGAGAATTGACAATGTCGCCTCGTATTTATTTCATTTTCACACCTACCTAAGTAGCCGTATGAAGTGGGTTTGCTTTTTTACACGTTTTTTTTGGGTCTAATAGATTTTACAGTATATAATTAATAAAATGCACTAAATTCATGGAATTTAAAAATTATATGATTCTTATTTTATTATTTTGAAAAGCCATTTACCTTGAAATTATTGTTATCATCTTTAATTGGCTTAACATGACACATTACACATTTTACACCACTCACATCACATTCAAAACACAAATTTATGATTGTTTTTGGTACATTAAATGTTCTAAATGTTCACCATTTGAGTCCATGCATGCTCTACTGCGGGTATTCCTTGTTGAACTCTTTTGAACAAGGTTTAAAATTTGTTCTTCGGCTTCAGAACCAATTTCTCTTTGTCGACCTCGTGTCCTTGATATGAAGGAATAACACTCCCTATATCCAAAAGATTTTGGGAAACTTGCACAAATGTTTGTCGAGCTGGAAGTTTTCTTTGTGGATAAGGATTACCGTAAATGTGCCTAACTTCTTCAGAATTTTGTAACGCCTCTACATAAATCAAAAGCATGTCATGATATTTGCGTACAGAATACATTGTCACTTAAGTACTGTTAATAAGTCGGAATAAAATCACTTAAAGCTCGCCCAAATGAACTTTGCGGATAATCTGTTACGTGTACCGACAGAAGATGCATTCAACGAGACCGAAATCACACTAAAATATTAAAAGTATGGAAGGACATACAGTCCATGACAAATTTGAAAAATAAGGGAGGTTTTTGTCTTGTCCCTTCTTGATGGTCACTAATGAGCTCCACATGTCCATGGCGCCAAGCATCTTTGCCCAGGATCATATGTCACATAAAATGGGATAAAGTGTAGATGGTTACATAACTCATGTACTATAGAGGTACTAAGTCAACCTGTTTATTGCGCATTCCAATGCCTTATCACTTCACCTGCAACATGGGTGAGCGATCCTCATAAAGGCCATAAAAAACAACCATAACAAAAACAAACCCTTCTTCCTCGGTCACGTTAAGTGCGGCATTGCCGCTTACGTTTTTTTACTAACGGTTATTAAATAAGTTTCCAATTACTTTTAGCAATGTTATTGTTGAATAATTTAAAATTTTTTTGTTACATGTCAAACAATCAAAATGTGTCAAGTACATTTTTCCACATTTTATTCAAATTTTAAACCTGATCACAGCTTTTCGGTTACCAACTTTGACATTATTTTTTGAAAAAACTATAGGTTTTTGACCCCTGTTGTAAGGAACTTTTTTGTTTAAAATGATGTTCTTAATTGATGGTTAAATTTACGAAAGTTATTTCACTAACATCTTGTATACTCACAGATGTTATTATAACGGTGTATAATAAATTTTTTTCTAAAGAAAAAAGGGGAAACGAAAAAGAAAATCGGTATATTGATGGAGTAATAAAATAAAAAAGGCAAGTGATCTGTGTACGGGCTTCAAAAGAAAGGTTACAAGGGCAAGAAGGACAAATGAATGGGAACTTATAAACGTATTACAGGAAGAATAGAGAAATAAAAGGAGGGGTCTTAAAAAATTAGTAGTCAGGGCAAAAGAAGAGGGGTAAAAGAGGATAATATGAACTGGAGGAGGACATATGTGGGGTTGAATATAAGATAATTAGCAGGAAATTTGGAACGCGAACATATCTAGACAAACAGGAGCAAATGGAGGAAGCAAAAAATGATTTCCTAATAGACCAAGTATAGATTGGATATATGAAGAGAGCAGAGAGAGCGTAACGCCATTTTCCTAGGATGAAATTAGAAAACCAGCAGCAAAATTAAAGAGCAGGAAAACGCCGGGACCAGACGGCATACCAACAGAGATTGTCAAGCATATAATTACACAAAATTCAACCAGCAGCAGAAATACGTTAAATTATGTCTTAGGTAAAGGAAAGTTTCCAGGAATATGGAAAAAAGCAGAACTTATATTAATTGAAAAACCAAAAAAAAATCAAATTTAAGTGAAGAAACAATATATAGGCTGACATGCCTAACAAACTTAATGGGTAAGCTATTGGATATTTTGATAAGGAATAGAGTGATAACGGAGGTTGAAACACCAGATAACTTTTGTGATAGACAATTTGGATTTCGTAGAAGAAGCACAATTGATATGCTAATACGCTAAAGAACGAATTGAACGGTATGAAGAAGGTAAAGGCGGAACATAGATGGGTGTGTCTTCTGACAACTATTGATGTGCGCAACGCGTGTAACAGCATGGACTGAAAATTAATAATTGGAGAGTTGAAAAATGTGGGGGTTAAGTACTTACCTGATCAACATGCTGAAATCCTATCTGTCCGACAGATATATCCTGATCGAGGAGGGGGAGCTTAAAATATCTTGTGGGGTGCCACAGGGGTTTAATCTAGGGTTTATGTTCTAGAATGTCCTGTACAACGGGACGCTGGAAATGGAACTGTCTAAGGGAGCGGAACTGCTGGCATATGCAGACGATCTATCACTGACGATAACTACAATTGATGAAAAAGAGTTAAAGAGTAAGACAATGTATCCGGAAAGAATCATAAGGTGGATGGAGGAAAATAGACTGGAACTGGTACCGGAGAAAACAAAGGCAATGTTTTTTTATAAGAAAAGGAGAATAAAAGATTAGAAAATTAAAGTGGGAAGGAACGAAATTGAATTGAAAAGATGTCTGAGGTACGTGAGGGTGATACTGGATGAAGGCCTTAAATTTACGAGTCATATAAACTATAGTATAGATAGGAAACAGCAAGAATAACGTCTTTATGTAGCATGATGTCTAATTGTTCTATATTGAGATCAACAAGAAGGAAAATACTGGCTGGGGTTCTGCATTTGATTATTTTATGCGCTACGCCAATATAAAGGGAGTGTATAAAGTATATAATGTGGTCCTCAATTAATGGAACACAAAGCATAGGCGGATTCTTGGTGTAAAAATAATCCGATTTACATAAATTTATGTTATACCAAAAGTCATAATAACAATAATAACCGAGATATAGAGTGTTAAATTTGAAAAAATAAATCACATTTTCTTAAATAACTTTCGACTAGATCAAGCTAATTTTATAAAATTTTATATCCGGGGGTTTCTTAAGACAAGGAATTCAAATTTATGTTGTATAGTTGTATCTTCTAGAGGGCGCTACCAGCGACACACAACTGCAATTTTTTTGTGCTACGCTGTATGTCACTTTCGAGTAGAAAAATCTATTTCTCTACCTTTTCTACTGAGAAAAGGTATACTTTATGCAAATTGCTAGAAACAAAGGTTTCCGAGATAAACGTATCTAAAACAAAAATTAGAAATATTTACTCAACATATCCTATTCATGCCTATGTACCATATTTGCAAAAATGATTAAAATCTGACATTTCATATGTAACATATAACAGTTTGAACACAACCGTCAGAATTTAGTTGTACACCTAATATTTATTATCAAATTGCAACTTCCTAATGGACACAGATTGTACTGCTATAGACCGAAGCCCAAATATCTCGAAAACAGTGACTTAGCAATTTATAACAAGAGAACCTTCTTTAGGAAAAAATTAACGAGGAATCTATTTTGATTAAAAAAAAGTTGCTACTGGAGGGCATAAAAAAGTTATCATAATTTTAACATTCAATAGTACGTTGCATATGGGGCCCTCTGTAAATTTGACGAAAATTTAGACAGATATGGATCCGACGCTACGAAAACTCTAAGAATACCAAATTTCATAATTGTATCTTAATACCTGCGGGAATTATTTCAGAAAAATAAAAAATACATTTGAAGTTTGCCACCCCACATCTCAAAAACTGAGCTGTTTTTAATATAGTTTACATCAAAACTACTCTAACTATTGAAATGAAAATCGCTGTTCCTATGTTTTTTAATTCTATAAATATGATGGAAGTAATTAGAATTTTATAAATTATAGAGTGCGCTAGTTATAGATGTATCATTACATATTTTTATTCATTTCAAAAGTTTTCTTAATTTAGATTTATTGGCAAAAGAGTTCAAGAATATTAAAGAACCATCAATTCTGCATAAAAAAGGTACTTTTAGTAAAATACCCTAAAGTGAACGGTTGTCCAGAAAAATGACAATAAAATATTTACTAAAAATTACATTTAACATCTAATCATAACTCCTTCGGTAGATATTCCATTGTTTATACAGTTTAATATAATTTGATTTAATTTTCATTTTTGATTAAAGGACAAAAATGTTGTCTCTACAGGGCAATACTATTTTTGTGTGATATTCAGATCGACCAGCCATAAGGATACAATCCCTGAAACTTTTGGATGAACTCTGATACATCTAAAAGATACAACATAATAGTGTCACTAAAGAGCCAAAAATTGTAATTAAATTGCCCTAAGTATTTTTTTTAAATATACATTTAAAAAAATCCAAAGTAACACCTTACATCTTAAAATTGAAACAATTCTTGATATGCTTATAAGAAATTATTTTATTTTGCCCCAAGAAATATCCCCTTGACATGCAGTATGACCCACTTAAGAGCGGGAAACCCCTGTAAAATTTTTTTTGTCGTCCGATTTTGATCATTTTTTTTTATATGTTATAGGACATCAAAAACTCTAGTTTGTGACAAGTTCTTGTTATGCTCGCTTTAAACCCAAAGTCTACTTTGCCCTGTTCTCATGGCGAAAATCCAAAAAAAGACACTAGGGAATTTTTTATTTTAAACTTAACTTCAGTAATAACTTTAGAATAATTCAAACTGGTTGTATCTCAAATTTCATTAACCCTTACTGGCTCAGAAATCTGAAATGAAATATTCCCCAGGTGGCGCAAAGAATTTTTTTTAATGTTCGGGTTCTATTAAAGTTGATTGTTAGAAGTGGTCAAATAGAAAGTTACATATGCCATTTTTACTTAAATAATATACAGATTGTTCGAAAAAATAAGTGATTTAAAATTTGATCCACTGTCGCGCCAATAATTGAAAAATGGTGATCTATTTTATCGACCACTGCCACTATAAGGGTTAAAAAATGTTTATTCATAAAAAAGTTATAGAACAATCAAATTTGACCCACTTAAGAGCAGGAAATCCCTGTAAAATCTTTAATTAATCGTTCAATGTGAAAAAAATTCTAACAAAAAAAAATTAACTTCATTTTAAAAACATTTGTTTCAATTAAGCCACCGTTCAACTGGATACATTTCTCGTATCTTCTTCTTGTATTGTGCGTCACTTTTCTAAGAGATAAGGGAGTAATCTATTCACAGGTGCGTCTCAGCCTTATGCATAGTACTTGTTTGTTTCTGGGGCGGTTTTTATACAATTTTTGCCCAAAAGTACCCCACAAAAAGAAATCTAATGGAGTCAGATCCGGTGATCTGGGGTGGTCATCGTATTAATGGACTATTCCGTCCGATCCATTTATTGTGAAAGTTTGTATTTAATCACTCTCGAACAATTCTCGCGTTATGTATCTTATATCAATCTTATATCAATATATATGTATATTCTATCAAGTTGAAAGTACATGTTATTTGTGTATAATAGTGGAAAATCGTCAATCGCATTGGATAATTTATTTCTCAGCAGTTCTAAAAAACTTGCAGAATTCATATTGCTCTTAATAAAAATCAAGTGATTTAACTCTTTGAGGGGTGGCTGTACTGATAATAGACCACAGAGATATGCACCTTTTTATAGATGGTGGTACAAATAATAGACCATTATTCAATCTCGGTTTTTCTTGCCGGATAGAGGTTTAATATGTAAACCAAAGCTATTGGGTATTCCGAATAATGTATTTACTAGTAATGAGAAGGCGCACACGGTGAATGGTGGAAATGTGGGAATTACATGAGAACAAGCATGGTGTAGGTGTTTGTTTACAATGGTTCTGAGTAAAATAGATTTTATCGACAAAGGAGTGATTAAACTCTTTATTATTGAGGTAAGAATCATGTTTTCTTTATGTGAGATTACTTTAGTAGACAGCTTTTAATGATCTTATATAATTGAATCTTTTGCATAATATAATTTTGATTGACAGTACATAATTTGTACCACCGCACAAATAGAGATGTTTTCGTATCAACTATTTTCATGACATAGGGGATTTTTTTATAGTTAAATATCGATAAATATGTTAATGAATTGTCATTTAGGCTTAGAAACATGAACAGAGCTAAGCTAATGGAAAATCTCTACTTGAGCGATGGCAATGATGAGATGATTGACTTCGAAAGCATTCCCTCTGATGATGAATCTTTAATTGATAAAAATATTCTCGATGATGACATGGATGTCACCGCTGCTGATCAATCTATGACCAATTATTATACAAGGTGTAACATAAATAGGGGTTTGCCTTTTAACATGACATAGACCTCAAAAAAACTAAGCAATATTTTGATATAAATTTTTTTCGAAATCTCAAAAACAACCGAAATATGCACCTATGAAAGTTTTAATAAGTACCATATTTTTAGCTACTACTCACTCCGGGACCGGCTACAAAAGGTGTTCAAAATTGTCTTCATTGGTTTCATTTGCACAAGTTGTCGCTCGTCTTATCCACGACTCTGTACATGCTGTTAGAAGAGTTGGTTTCCCTCTAATTTATTTATATTTAATTTATTTCATTACTAGTTATTAATATTAATTTAATAGTATCAATAGTGATAGTTTATCAAAATAACACCTGGAGCTAAATTTCACGACTGATTTTTAAGCGGCAGTGGTAAATTGCATAAAAACAGTAAACATTACATTTTTTTGCGTTTTTACAATAGCTGATAATTTTTTGTGGGACATTTTATTTCCTTTACATTGGATTTACTATTTTATGCAGGAATGGATTTAGAGTTTATACAAAAATTTATTAAAACTCATCTGCCCATATTTGGTTTTCTTTTGAGATTTCTAAAAAATGTTATATAAAAATATTTCTTAGTTTTTTGAGGTCTATGTCGTGTTAAAAGAAAAACCCCTATTTATGTTACACCCTGTATGTCCTCCGACTCCAATTCTGAAGAAAATATACCTCAAAAGGGTTTAAAAACTAAATTACTTGAAGATAAACAAAAGTTACAGAAACGATGACTTTCAAACCATCCAGAGCCATCATGCTGGAACAAAATAATGTACTTTTTCATATTATAAGGAATTTACAAGCCCTTCAGATGCTCCAGATTTTATTAAAAAAAAAACCTTACTGTTCAATCTCCAGGATCACTATTTCAACTTTTCTTTACAGAAGATTTTATGGAATACATACAGGGTGGCGCACTTTACCTCCCGTTTCCTATAGCTCGGTTATCATTGACAGTAGGATTTCGATATTTTGTATACTTTACCTGTGTCTTAGGACGTACTCCAGGAAAATATTTCTAATTATACAGGGTGTCCCAAAAAAGTGTGACGATACCGAACTTTTTTTTTTATGGAACACCCTTTTTTTTCACGTTTAAATGCTTTCTATGATTGTCTACATATTTCTAAAATTTTGTTGAGATCGGTTAAATAATACCAGCGAAAAAAATTAAAAACTGAAAAAAATTACATTTGCGCCTCTAGCTTGAAAAAATAATAAAAAATAGAGATAATGTCTATGTAAAGAAACTACTCAAGATGCTTATTAAGCATGGTTTAATAGTTTTATTAAAAAAGTTTCGATGATCGATATTGTACAGGGTCTCCAAAATTTAGCGTCACATTTTTCAAACTTCAAAGTGTTTTATTTTTCTTATTTTAAATTGGGACCCCCGTATATTTTAATTTAGTTCGATGCAGAATTCAAAAACAAACATTTTTCGAATTACATGTCTGTCGCAATTCTTAACCCTTTGAGAGTTATTCGCGGAAAACCATCCCAATAGTAATTAAATTGATTAAAAAACTACGGTTGCTATGACAAACGAATTATTTATAGGACTTATTTTATAATTACAATTATCTTACAACCATTACACATCTAAAGTATGTGTTCGAAATTTTTTTTCGAATTTGTTCAAAGCCACCTTCGATTTTTTTATGAATTGCAAAAGGTTACAAGACCTTCCATAGTCGTCTTAATTTGTGTCTTCAACAGAACGGAGGACATTTCGAACACATACTTTAGTATGTAGTAGTTAGTATTTAGTATGAGTAATGGTTGTAAGATAATTGTAATTATAAAATAAGTCCTATAAATAATTCGTTTGTCATAGCAACCGTAGTTTTTTAATCAATTTAATTACTATTGGAATGGTTTTCCGCGAACAACTCTTGAAGTGTTAGGAATTGCGACAGACATGTAATTCGAAAAATGTTTGTTTTTGAATTCTGCATCGAACTAAATTAAAATATACGGGGGTCCCAATTTAAAATAAGAAAAATAAAACAGTTTGAAGTTTGAAAAATGTGACGCTAAATTTTGGAGACCCTGTACAATATCGATCATCGAAACTTTTTTAATAAAACTATTAAACCATGCTTAATAAGCATCTTGAGTAGTTTCTTTACATAGACATTATCTCTACTTTTTATTATTTTTTCAAGCTAGAGGCGCAAATGTATTTTTTTTCAGTTTTTAATTTTTTTCGCTGGTATTATTTAACCGATCTCAACAAAATTTTAGGAATATGTAGACAATCATAGAAAACATTTAAATGTGAAAAAAATAGGGTGTTCCATAAAAAAAAAGTTCGGTATCGTCACACTTTTTTGGGACACCCTGTATAATTAGAAATATTTTCCTGGAGTACGTCCTAAGACACAGGTAAAGTATACAAAATATCGAAATCCTACTGTCAATGATAACCGAGCTATAGGAAACGGGAGGTAAAGTGCGCCACCCTGTAGTATTTCAAACTAATTTATATGCCCAACAGATCGGTAAACCTTACAAACTTATCGATAAAAAAGAAATGAAAACATTTCTTGCCATGAATTTGTTGATGGGAGTAAAAACTACAAAGCTATAGGGATTATTCGTCTTCTAATAAGTTACTGAATGATCCGTTTATATCATCACTAATGCTAATAAAAAGACTTAGCTGGATATTAACTAATTTGCACGTAAAGAATAACTCGTTACAGTCACAACGCGGAGATCCTAACTTCGACAAGCTGTATAAAGTAAGGTCCTTGATCACCTATCTGCTTGAACGCTTTTCCACTTGTTTTCTTCTATCCAAAAATTTAAGCATTAATGAATCAATGATTAAGTATAATGACAGGTCTGCATTGAAAAAATATATATTCCGAAAAAACCCACAAAGCGTGGGTATAAAGTATGGATCTTGGCAGACCAAAGTGGATACTGTGCAAAATTTGATATTTATGTTGGCAAGACAGATGAAACTATTGAGAAAGACCTTAGAAGAGTTGTCAAATCACTTTATTAAGGACATCAAAATAAAGGACATTGCTTGTTTTTTGACAACTATTTTAATAATGTACCTCTAATAAAATATCCTCAAGAGAAGAAAATATTTGCCTGTGGAACGGTGAACAGCACAAGAAAACATTTGCCACCTTTTGTACCAGACAAAACACTAAAGCGGGGACAATTTGATGATTATATTAGTGACAGAGGACTTCTAGCTATCAAATAGAAAGATAAAAGATCTGTGATTTTGCTTTCCAATTACCACAGCTAAAAAGACATCTCATCTGTAAAGCGAAAAAATAAGAACGGGATAGTAGAAGATGTACCATGTCCAAAACATCTACTGGATTACAATAAAAACATGAATGTAATGGACAAATTTGATCAGAACAAATCGTCGTATGAAATTGATGGGAAAGGCCACAAGTGGTAGCACAGAATTTTTTTCTATCTCCTTGATGCCGCAATTGTAAAGGTGTATATAATTGGCAAGCACCTGAATGCGGAAAAGCTAAAAATGAAAGATTTCAGATTAACAGCCATTGAATATCTTATTGCAACTGTGCTAGAAGTTTTAAAACCAGGCCCTTCTGTCGCCAAAAAGAAGCATAAACCCTTCGTGCCCCCAACAATTAGGCTTATTAAAACCAAGCATCAATCAGTCTATAGCACAAGACGAAGATGTGCTCTATGCAGCACAAAAAAAAGTAAATAAGAACTAACTGACTATGCTCTATATGTTCTGTACCACTCTGCAGGGGGAAAAATAAAACCTGTTTTCAGGCATATTTATCGATTAAGCCAGGCGGTGGTACACATAACGTGCCACCATTTTTTAAAGAAAAAAAAACTAAAACATTTTTTTTTTTGTAAAAATGATTTAAACTAATTATTTCTGAACATATTCAAAGAAAGCTGTTTTTCAATATTTTTTTCTGCCCCCATAGGGTTTTTTAATTGACCATTTTTCTGCCTCTCAAAGAGTTGACGCAAAAACGACTTTCACCTGTGAACAAAACTTATCTCCATTGAACACCATTCCAATGTACAGTTAGTAAAAAAAAGTATTTGGACAAAATAAGTTATCATGTATTACGTAGAGTTTTCTAGAATTCCAACTACAGGGTGTCCCGAAAACAAATGTTAAAAATGGTATCATGAGATTATTTGGGTCAAAACATTAAGATTTAGGTCAAAAGTTATTTGAAAAAAATTTCTCGTTTAGATGCTATTGGCGGTCAAAGTTCTTGAAAAAAAAACATACTTTTTGTTATATCTCGAGAATGCTTCAATGGATTTTAATGAATCCCATTGTGCATTTATTCATTAAGACAGGGATTATTTTCATGTAACATTCATGTCTTTTCGCAATGTGAAAGTGGTAAATTCTTAGCCATCTTCGTACAAAAATTATCAGAACTTTTCATTGGGTAGCTGCATCGTATCGTTTTTCTTTCTGATGATACAGTAACTCTTTCTCCAACTTTTCTATCTCTCGGAAATTTCTCGTACGGTTAACATTTCACGTCGAAATAAAATTATTTTCTTTTCTCATACAGAACTTGCCATTCCTTCGATAATTATCGACACTTGTAGGTGTGAACGCTGACGTCACTTATCGAAAATGTCATAAAAATTAATCAAAATTTTTTGACGTTTCTTTATAGTTGTTTCTTTTAAGAACAATAATGTCGTTTTCTAATGAAGAAATTACTGATATGGTTAAAATTGTGGGTTTTTGCGAAGTTTTTTTTTATTTTAAAAAATTCTTTATGAATTCAGTCTTTTGATTAATGTTTATGACATTTTCCATAAGTGATGTCAGCGTTCACATCGACAAGTATCGAAGAAATGGCAAGTTGGTGTTCTGTATAAGAAAAGAAAATAATTTTTTTCGACGTGACATGTTAACCGTATGAAAAATTTCCGAGAGATAGAAAAGTTGGAGAAAGGACTAATGTATCATCAGAAAAAAAACGATACGATGCAGCTATCCAATGAAAAGTTCTGATAATTTTTGTACGAAGATGGCTAAGAATTTGCCATTTTCACATTGCGAAAAGACATGAATATTATATGAAAATAATCCCTGTACTAATGAATAAATTCACAATGGGATTCATTAAAATACATTGAAGCATTCTCGAGATATAGCAAAAAGTATGTTGGTTTTCAAGAACTTTGACCGCCAATAGCATCTAAACGAGAAACTTTTTTCAAATAACTTTTGACCTAAATCTTAATGGTTTGACCCAAATAATCTTGTGATACCATTTTTGACATTGATTTTCGGGATACCCTGTATAATCAAATGATTTTTATACTTAAATTTAGTGAAATTTTTTGTAATTTAATATAGGTTTTTCTATCGTTATCTATGGTTTGATATAATGATGAATACACTATTTAGATTTCTTCTCCACAAATAATAAATACAGATGAGCCACTCGAAAGAAAGAGGACCCTTTAGGTTCAAGACGCTCTTATATACTAAATCTAAGGGTAATGAAACACTGTCGTACCCTGGCTAGACAGCAATTATTGATTTATGACACCACCTGCGACGTTACAGTAGTACTGATAACACTTGGTCGGTACTTTCTCATAGATGCCGACAAAACGCGGCCTCACTTCTCATCAGCACCAACAAAGAGCGGCTATACTTTCCCACCAATACCGACAAAGGATGGTTAGACATCAATCACCAAATATCAATATCACATGAAGATAACGATTGCAAAATCCTCTTAATTGACGAGAATACTTCTAACCAGGTTGCGACATACATAGACGTCCTAAAGGGGCACAGCAATCCCCTCACAGCTCTTTTCACCTTAGATCTAACAGAGTTAACTTAACCCTTAAGCGGGCGCGCGCGGTACTTTATACTGCAAATTATTAAATATTGTTTTTTATTTAACTTCTCTATTTTTTAAAAAATTTTATTTATTTTCTATACTTAATCTAACTATATATTATTACAGTAATACTTAATCTAATAATACTCTTTTAACTCATGTCCATAGGAAAGTTTTTACAAAATTTGCATGTATAATAGTTACTTTTTCGCTGTGATTATTGCAAAGACATTTTTTACATGAAGTGCAATAAAATGTACATAGTTCTATTATTCTTATGAGAATCACGCAAATGGCAAGGTCTGATTTGCTTTTCATTAGTTTTCATTAATTCTTGGAAATTCTTGTTCCTGGTTATATTTGGAAAGAAACAACTGAATGTCCTTTGGAAGAAATGTTAGTTTTGCCCATTCTTTCATATGATCTTCCATCAATGCGAAATCCAGGTTTGAAAGATAAATCTTCTTTTTTGAAGGTTACCCGGGTTATTTTCCCAAAATACAACTTCCGAATCTATGCAGGCAATATACAGAAATCTAAAGAACAACGCCAGTGGCCATTTTCTCGTTATTCTTTGAGTGGAACATGAGGCGCACTTCTAATCCACTACATCTACATCATACTTTGTCATATTATAATGAAGGATCATGTAAGGTTTTTTTGTTTCTGGGTGAATTTCTCCAGTATCATCCATTGTTGATAACAAAATCACAGTCTTCTTTTTGGGGCAGAATGAAACTATGGTCATATCATTTTGAAATCCAAATTGAGTTGTTCCTATATTTCGGTTGTTATGAGGCAAGAATTCTTCGGGGATTTCCTTTTTATTTTTTTTCAGGGTTCCGGTTAAGGTCAAGTCATGTTCTAAGAGACATTTGGCTAAGGGATAACTTGTGTAATGACTGTCAGTTGTTAGGTTTTTGTTACAATTTTCCATGGGATGTATCAGTCTCATGACTATATCTGTGGGATTATTTGAAACACCATAAGGGTCTTCCTTCTGCTTACCACAATATATTTCAAAATTCGAAGTATAGAATGATTTACTGTCACATAGAGCATATTTTTTTAAGCCATATTTTGCCAGCTTATTAGGAATATATTGTACAAATCCATATCTACCTCGAAATGGATGGAGTATTTTATCTGTTGTTACGAATTCTCCAAGACTGTAATTTTGTTTACAGTTTTGTAAAAAAAATGTGAAAAAATCTCTTATTGCAGCTAATTTATCTTTTTCTTGACGGATAGTTCTGGTTCTAATGTCATCAAAGCGAATAGATCGTAATAAAAAAATAATCTCTTATAGCTAGACAGCCCTCATAACCATCATACCGGTACAGTTTGTGGCCCACAATTCCAAAACATTTGTATGATGTCCTTTTTTTACAGTAATTATAAATAAGGCTCCAAATAATGCTTTTATCTCTTTTAGTATAGTTAATTTGTAGTCTCGTTTTTTTAATATTCTACAGTTGATCTTCTCTGTTCAATATATATATATATATATATTAGTATATTTTACGATATCTTCGAGCGTATTATTAGTTATGAAAAGTAGAAACGAAGATAATTCTGATGGTGTTTCCCTTGCGCATCGAGTGAGGCCAGGAAAAGTTTCGATAATGTTCTTCATTTTCGTCTTTGTAGGCATTCCTAATGGATTACTTATCCAAAGACTAGATTCATCTTTACCAATATAAAAGCGATAATCTTCCACTTGTTCTAGAGAATAATTATGATGTTCATCACCTGATTGCTCAGAGTTACTGTCATGGTTAACCAGCTTTATTTCTTCTTCTTCTCCCTCACATTCATCTGTAAAATTAACGAGCTCTTTTTCTTCATCCTCGTCCCATAGTTTGCTAACAGGCTGCTCTAATTCTTTGTACAATAAGTTTTTTCGAGCCCTATAGTAAAGTAACAGAAGATAGTATAACAGAATTAATTTATTAATATTTTGTTAATGAAATATCGATATAAATTTAAGAACGGAATCATTTTCTCAAAGAAAAAACTACTCAAACTAAGCAAAATTGTGTTAATTTGAAATAAAACTAACAAAAACCGAATAAATATGTATCACAATAATTTACTTACATGATCGTGCGCGCGCGGAATAAAGTGCCGAAATTGACACTGTCTCACTCCATCGCCAATTGTTCATTAAAGAAAAACAGACAGACGCCCATATTAATGCACTTAGGTACTAGACAGGTCTATATACACATAACTAGAAGGATGACACCAGATAAATTAGGCTTGGATTATTATTCCAAAAATTGACTAATTGCGGTATAAAATTAACAATATACAATTAACAATATAGGTAAACAATATTAACGCTATCACTATGTACAACTTAGCGATTTCTTGATCGTGCCTCGACTTTGTTGTAAAAATAGAGAAGTTTTTGCATATATACAAAAGGATTGAAGCTATCTGACTAATGGATCCCACATTAATATACAACAGTAAAATTCCAATCGAATATTTTCTTTAACAACATATAAAAAACTTAAAAAACTCAAATATCGCCGGCAAAAAAAAGTATTTGAACAGTTTACGTGAATCATCATAAACATGCATAAACCTGCAGAATGATCTACAATTCTATTTCAATGCATAATTTTATCAGTGTATGTTGCACTGGTAGCGTATAACTTTATTTAACGTGATGTCTCCAAAATTACAAGAAACAAAAGATGAAGAACGAGAAATTATAATTAAATTGCATAAAAAAAGAAAACCCACAGAGAAATTAGCGAAACTGTCGGAATGCCACGTTCTACGGTTGGGTACATAATAAAAAAATGCAATAGTACAGGACCTATAGTAAACAAATTGCGTACAGGGCGACCTAAGAAAATATCACCAAAAAATGGGAATTTTCTTCTTCGCTCAATAAAAAAAAATCCACGAATTAGTGCTCCAACTCATTCAACTGATCTTCAGAGAGCTTCTCAGGTAGTTGTTGCCGCCTAAACTGTATGAAATTTTTTGAAGATAAAAGATTATTATGGACGCATAGCTAAGAAAACACCATTTATTAGTCAAACCAATAGACAAAAATGTTTGAATTTTGCCAAAATTTACATAAACAAAACTCCGAATTTCTGGGAGAAAGTAATTTTCCCTGAAGAAACCAAGAGAAATCTTTTTAAAAGTGATGTAAACTGCCACGTTTAGAAAAAGCCCAACATCGCAATGAACAAAGAAAAGTTAAAGCCTACGATGGAACATGAAGGAGATTCAGTGATGGTTTGGGGGTGTATGGCTGTTGGTGGAATAGGAAGTTTAGCAGTCATCAATGTAATAATGGATTGTTTTCAATATATTAACATTCTAAAATCACATTTAAAACCTAGTGCAGCCAAATTAAATTTGGGGAATAATTGGATGTTTCAGCAAGATAACAGACCAAAGCATTTTTCAAGAGTTGCCAAAGGATGGATTCTGTATAACACCCTCCCCACAATCACTGGATCTTAATCCAATTGAGCATTTGTGGCAAGTGCTGAAAGAAATAATGGCAAATTACAAAATTTTTAACAGAACTCTGTTCATTAAACAGTTACAACGCGAATGGGCAGATATTCAGCCATCTATAACTCAGAAGTTAGTTACTTCGATGCCGAATCGTCTCCAAGTAGTGCTGGAATCAAAGGGAATCCAACAAAATATTAATTTATTTTTCAATATGTAGTTGAAGCTGTTTTCTCTGTTTAGCCAAATACTTTTTTTGTCACCTATTTGAGGGACATTGTTTAATATAATTTTTTCTTTGATGTTTAAACCAGTTTTTTATTGTTTTTATACTACGTCATATTCATATAGAGTATACTTCCCTAAATATATATTATAAAAGTTAATACTTTATTGTTGGCAATATTTAATATGTGATAACATACATGATATCATTTTGTCCAAATACTTTTTTTATTAACTGTAAGTGTTCTTGAGCAAAAGTTAGTCGCGCTACGCGATGACGTCTCTGTAATTTTGAAGCTTTCTTTGTTCTGTATGCTTTCAAATCAACTTATTTAAGCCGTCTTCAAACAATACACTCACTTATGTTGGTTCCTCGAACTTCTATCTTCATCTTCATCTCTGGTTTGCACTGCAGTTCGACGCCTATTCCTGAGAGTTTGTAACGTTACAAATCGATCATCTATAGGTGTAGTTGAACGTTTCTGGCCTTGACGTCGTCTCCTCGCGTAGCTACCAGTCTCCCTCCAACTTATAACATTACGATGGATTGATGATTTGGACTTACCCAATACATTAGCACCTTCACTATACAATCGACTATTTTCAATCATTGCTATAGCTTTAGTTACATGGTATTAAATAACCCATAACAAACTCTTCCTGAGTCAGACTAATCAAATAGCAAAATAAACAAAGCTGAATGAAACAATTAAGAAAACGCTGTAATAGCAATCGAAGATAATTATTTGTAATGTAACAACTAAGTGGAATCATACATCTTGGCAGGTAAAAAACGATAGGAGCATTCCAATCAAACAAAACATGTGGTAAAAATATCACAGCTCTCTAAATGTAGGCAATATATATGCACAGTAAACAGTATTTTAATACTTTTAGAGTATTTATCAACGTTCCTTTAAATTTGCCGGAATGGGTATTTTGCAACAGAATTAAAGCGACTTCTTAATTTTCTCTTGGATTGTTGTGGGTAGTGGATTACATATACTGTTGTCTGGCATAGTTAAATAGTGCAAAATTCCCCGTGGAAAACATTATTCAATTGACCTGAAAGAAAAAATTATTGAAGCCTATAAAGCTGGAGTCCACAAAAGACAATAAAAGTGCAATTTAAAATATCAAAACAAGTTGTTTCAAAAATCATCATAAATTTTCATCTTCAGGAAAGGATTATAAATTTAAAATGAGGAGGTAAAAAAAGAAAAACAAGCTCATAAGAAGATCGGAGGATGATAACAAAGACAAAGTAAAAAAAGAGAAACAAGCAAATAAGAAGATCGGAGGATGAATTGGTTTAGTTAGAGATGTCCAAAGTCTGCAAATCAAATTTTAGTAAAGTTAGGTGGTTCCGGTATATTTTCAAGAACAATCCAGAGTTGTTTAGTAGAAATGGAACTTTCTGGAAGAAGACCAGCTAAGAAACCATTGCTGACAAAAAGAATCAAGATAATCGAATGTTGTTTGCAAACCGCTATTTTCAGTGGACTGCCAAGGATTGGAGCATAGTGTTATTTAGCAATGAATCCAAATTCAATGTAGTGTGCCGGGTTGGAAAAACTATATGCGAGTAAAAATATAACACTTTATTAACTTCTCGATGATACAAGAGCAAAAGTGAGGAGCAAAGACCCTTTTGGTGTAAGTGTAAGTGTCTTAGAAGACGTGTTGAGAACATTTCTACTGATGCTGCCCTCTGTAGGTACACCCCCCTTATTTATATATAATACATATGTGGACTTCGTTAAAGTACATTGATGAGAGTAATTTGAACTTTAAACAGTACTGAGACCTTTGGGCTTACTTAATTACATTTTGATGATTTAGCTATATCAGAGAAAGAAATTGTGTTTCTAAATAAATATACATTCTACTTATGTTATAACATTGCCCTTTCTATGTAAGAGGAAAACGCATAGGCGTAACCTGAGGCACATTACATCAACTTCTTTGGGAGCGACGGTGTGCAATTTATATACACATCACAAATGTTTAAGGATATTTTATATGTTTAAAAAATAAATAATTAGCAATTATGAAACTAATTATTTTTAATATATTAATAAAAATGTTTATTTCTTTATAAGTTACAACAAGAAAACTTAGATTTATTAGTGCCCCAAAGAAAAACAGGATGAAACAACAGATAAGTTTCATTCATACAAAAATAATTCAAGCAATATTCTTTTCAAACATTGTAAAAAAACGTATGAAATTAAAATGAATATCTCATGTATGTCCCTCCGGCATTTATGACTACCTGACACCTGCTGGGCATACTTAAAATTAAATTATCCAATAAATCTTAAGGGATAGTTCTCCATGTTTCACGTAGGCATTCAAACACGATTAATGGTGGTTCTCAAAGTGGCCATTATTCCTTAAAACCCTTCTTTGGCTTCAAATTATTTTATTTTATATTAGGAGCCACAATTCATTATTTTTAACTTTAAAAAAATACGTTACAAAGTGATATCTCTAGACATTTGCGATGTGTGTACATTGTCCTGCTATGAAAAGGCTTGATCTTAAGTACGTCCCTGGCACTGTGAAACACGATGGTAGCAATCTCATAATTTGGGGTTGCTTTTCTGCTTATGGCATAGGCCCTATTCATAAAACTGAACATAAATGGATAGGTTTTTATATCGAACCATATTAGATAATGTTATCCTTCTTATATCCTATGGAAAATGCCATTAAAATGTATATTTCAACACGACAGCGACCCGAAACACACAGCTAAAAAAAGCAGTGGTTTGTAAAAAAATATATTAGACTGTTACAATGGCTACCTCAGTCGCCGGTTTTAAATCCCATTGAGAACCTTTGGGAGATCCGTAATAAAAAAATTCGGACTAAAAATATTTCAAATAGGGGTTCGCTGTGGCAAGAAATACAAAATGCTTGGAAATCTATAGACGATAAGATAACATCCAACTTAATAGCATTAATGCCAAACAGATGTCAGCAAGTTATTACCAATAAGGAATATTGGACAAAATACTAAATTTTAGTTATTAATTTATTTAGAAATTTACACCAGTCGCTCTAATTTTGTCGCTTCAATTACTGAATTGTTGTCAAACGAATTTCCAGGAGAAAAAACACTTAAACCCCAGACTAATTTTATTACAGAACGAAGATAAATTGTTAAAAATAACCATAAGAATTAAATGTAGTGTGCTCTTTAATTGCCGGGACCAGATTGCCCTTCGTCCTGGGTTCCATCCGTCTAGTTGAAACTCGACACCCACAACTCCCATATGTCTATTTTAATTTTTTTGGTTTTACTGGAACCTTACATGTTGATAACAAAATATTTTTTATATCATTTTTATCTTAGAAAAATATTTTTAACTACGTTTTTCATAAATATAGTTGCCTTCTCGAAATAATTGTTTAATATAGTGTAGGTATTTATATCGTATATGCAGTGTAGAACTTTTGGATGGAACAGTCGATATATCTAAGATGGCGAACATATGTGGCCAAAATCCTCGAACACGTCGATTTTTATTTATTCTTGCGATTTTTTTAATGATAAATTCATGTATACAGGGGACTCCAAAAATTAGATACAACCACCAACTTTGTTTTATCAAATGGAGATACCCATTTTCTATTTTATTTTTGAATTTTATGCAAAACTCTAAGTGTGTTTCATGTACCTTATCCTATACTTAAACGCAACAGATCTCGAAAAATTTACGATTGAACATTGTTGATGTTTATTTACCGTGTGTTCTAAAAAATGTCTGATCAAGTAGATCATGGAATTATTTGAGCGCGAACCCGCATATCTTTTTTTATTGTTTATTTTTGTTCAGTTTCTGTTTATGCCAAGTAGTGTTCTTCGTTGCTTTTGATTTATTGCAAAATGGTTCGTTATTTGACAAAAAAACAGAAAATGGAAATTCTGATTATGAAAGAATATGGAGATAGACAACGTACACATCAAAAAGTATGTGTTTTATTTAACAATAAATATCCAGATAATGATCCTTTAGTGCACCTCACAGTTTCTAAAACTTTAAATAAGTTTTCTGAGCTGAGACATGTTAGAGACAATTTACAGCACTGGTCTAAAGTACCCGAAGAAGTGTAATTAAACGTTTTATTACAGCTAAAAGAAAATCCGCATAATATCTCGCGAGCAGTGGCTTTAATAATGACATCAGCTACACTTTTGTTCTAAAATATTTGAAAATTTTTAAATGGCATTCATATAAATTACAGTTGGTCGACGAGTTAAATGCAGGTTATCCTGATCGTAAAGTTGAATTCTGTGCTAACATGATGGAGAGGTGCAATACTGATGCTACTTTTATCAACCCTATTATCTTTTCTGATGAAGCTACCTTTACACTTAACGGTATAGTCTATAGACAAAACTGTCGCTATTGGGCACTCCAGAATCCTTATTGGATGATGGAGGCCCACACTTAATTTCCAAAAAAGGTAAATGTTTAGTTGGCAACAGAATTTTAGGACCCTATTTCACTGACGGAATATTAACGGGTGAAAAGTATTGAGAATTGCTCATAGATCTTGTTGCTCCTCTTATTGAGCTATATCCAAATGGGAATCATCCTGATGTTCCCAGTGATACTTTATAGTTTCAACATGATGGAGTACCCCCTCATTACCACGTTGATGTTAGGGCTTATTTAAATGACATTTTTCCTGAACGCTGGATTGGGAGACGAGGGGTAATTGAATGGCCGATAAGATCACCTAACTTCACCCCTTTAAATTACTTTCTATGGGGTTATCTTAAGAGTAAGGTATACTTTAACCAACTAGAAACTATCGAACCTTAAAAAAAAGAATCTGTAATGAAATAAGAAAAATTGCCCCAGCAATGCTTCAAAATGTCAAACAAGAGTTCGTTCATCATCTTGCTGACTGTCAAGAAGTAGGTTGAATCCAATTTGAACCTTTAATTTAATCGTTGCTTATTGTTTTATTTTGAATTAAATTGCTCCTTTTCAAGACCAAAGAAATTTTAAAAGAAATCAAGAGTTTTAGTTTTTGATATGTTCTATCATAAATTTCTCGAGACTTGTTACGTTTAGGTATAGGACATGGTACATGAAACATATTTAAAATTTTGCGCAGAATTCAAAAATGAAATTTAAAAAAACAGGTGTTTCCATTTAAAAAAACAAAATTGCTGGTCGTACCTAATTTTTGGACTATTCTGTATACATGAATTTATCATCAAAAAAGCCGTAAAAAAAAATGAAAGTCGACGTGTCCAAGGATTTTGGCTGCATATGTTCGGTATTTTAGTTATATGGACTGTTCCATCCAAACCTCCCACACTGCATGTCATGAGAAGTAATAAAAAATAAAAAGTGGCTTTAATTTTGTTCGATACTGTATGTATGACGAATGAATTATAGGCAACTACATACAGGGTGTACCATTGAAAACTTTGCACCTGGCTTATGTTGAAAGGGCAATTTTTTTAAAATGGCATCATGGGTCGAGTGATAACTGATTCAAAAGGTATTTTAAAACTGTATACAAAAATGAAGTTTTTTTTAAAATTAGTTAATTAGTTTTTTTTTATTATTTCTGAAAAATAAAATTTGAAAATAAAATTCTTATTCTATGCATTTATCAAAATTTCTCTTCAGTAAAATACAATTAGACAAAAAACTTGTTTATTGATAAGCAGATAAACAGATTTCAATTTTATACCAAACATTATTTTGCTGATTTCCTGCTTGAATTGTTAGTGTATCAACGTACACTTCCAATTTCACAAGGATAATATAATGCTGCATCAACCAAAGCATTCATTTTTATCTCATAGCGATTTAGTTTACTAGGAATATACACCCTAAAAGGGCCACGTCCATGAAAACCTTTTAAAATTTCGTCTACGGTAATATATGCTGACAAATTAAAATGTTTAGATAAGGTATCCATAAATCTTCAAAGATTTCTCTGATAGCGGTCATTTTGTCAATTTTTTTTCGCGTATCTCTAGTCGTGTTATCATCAAAACATAAATGACGGAGTAAAAACAAAAATCTTTTTGCATACATTGCGAGTCTAAAAATTTCCATAGACATACCATCTTTTCTAAACAGATCGTCATAATTTTGATGAAAAAATTTGTTAATCCCCGAAATGTACAATAGTCCAATCAAAGCTTTCATTATCGCGAGGTGAATAATCTTATTAGATCTATCTTTTTAGTGTCATATCCTTTTGACGAAATAAATTTATTGGTGCAATATACAATTTTTTCCAAAATTCTGTCGGTAAGAAGATTTCTCGAAATGTTGGAGGCCTTCATTTCTTTCTCGATGTATCCTTTTGATCCTGACTGCTGGTAAACGAAATTGCATAACCTGCTTTTTATATTTGTTTTCTTTACGATCTATTTTTTCCAGTGTGTTCCATCTTTAGCAACAAAACAAGCAATTCGTCGTTTTCTTGGGACGTATTTGTTGAGAATATCAGATTCTTTCAAATCACTATTACTACACACACTCTATTCCGAAACACTGCCTTCTTGTTCTTCCACACAATCTTCAGTAAAACTTTCATCATCAACTGGTTCTATTTCGGACTGATTGGAAACCATTTCAAATAATCGTAAATGTCTAGCTTGTTCCTCCTTGTAACTGATTTTATATGATAAGATATTTGTATTTCTAGAATAACGTAGGTCCAGTTAAAAAAGTAAAACAAAATTTGCACCACAATTACTCACACCATCGGCAACGTCCATCTCGTCTCCGACAACTTACGATAACTTAAAAAAAACATCTGTTCATTATGGCGTTTCGGATTAATAACTGGTGATAAGGGGGAAGACGGTCGTATAAAACATTTTACACGTTTGAGAATTATCACAAAATATTTAAGCGGTCGTTTTGAGAGACGGTACGTCGGTACGACGGAGGGTTAAATATAGATTCACCAAAACAACTCCTTTCGCGGAAACGCTTTCAACTTTAGAATCTTAAGTGACATTATAAGCCGAGTGACACCTCATTCGAAAGGGTTTTTAATTCTGATTATTAACATGTAATTTTTTTCAATTTTAGTTCATCTGTTGCTGAAAAAAAAGTTTACTTATTCTTAGAAATGAAAGACAATTTTGTATTAATCATTTAATTAATTGTTCTAAATGTTCACCTCCTACTTCTATCCATGCAATAATAAAAACGTTGTTCATCATTTCGACAAACATTGTTAAGAATTTCGGGGCAATTAGGTGGCATTCTTCAATGATACACCGCCTGAATTCTTCTAGATATTGCAGCTGAGTGACATAAATTTTAGGCTTTAAATGTCCCCATAAAAAATATCGAGTGGGGTCAGGTCAAGTCATCTGGGTGGTCACTCAATAAGCCTGCAGTGACCCATCTATTGATTTGGAAAATTTTCATTCAGAAACTGACGAACTGCAACTGTAAAATGTGGAAGTGCCTCATCTTGTTGAAACCAAACATTGTCTTCTAAAATGTTGTCATCATTTTCCATAGTTTCCACAGTCATTGGATAAATGTATTTATTCAAAAGCTCAAGGTAAATATCTCCAGATAAGACTTTAGATTAACGGAAACCACTTACAGCGTTGCTTTTTTTATTTTCGTAATCTCCTCGATTAGCAGAGTACGAACATGTGTTTTTTTTTGTTGCGGAAAAGTCCCATTCAAAAGTTTTTTACATTTATTTCAATTTTCCTCAATACTTATGTGTCTTACGAGACCGTGGAGCGAAAAGGGGTGCTGGGTGGGGTAACTATATAATATATAATAATATAACCTTCCTGAAGTAACCTAAACTAACCTTTTTTTTTAATTAAGTTTGAGTGGAATCTGCTAAAATGCAGACTTTGAAGACATGGCAAATAGCAACCTAAGTTGTCTTCTTCGTGTCGGGTTAATGAATTTATCCGAAAAGCATCGACCGACTAAACCCCCTTTCCTCACTGCCTCTGGAACCGCCGTCAGGCATTACTTCAGATCTAGTGTATTATTCTAAGTTTTTGTAAAGCTTTCTCATTGTCTGGTTCTACGATTTTCTTTGTTCTATTCTTCCTTCATTATTTTTCTAAACGCATCAATAATCTTGTTATAATGTTCCTTCGATATCATTAGCGATGTAGCAACATTTGTTATTTCAATTTTAAATCCAAAATATAATTCCAATTCAATTCTGATATTTCATTTGGAGCAAACAAAAAGAGTGTGTTCTGCTGTATCAGGTTCATCGCAATACCAACAAACTGAATTTTGTTTCTTACCTATTCTATGTAAGTAGGTACCAAAGATACCATGTCCCGTTAGTGCTTGCGTGATGAAATAATCTGTAGTTATCCATTTTTTGGATGTTCATTCTCTAACATTACGAATAAAAACTTTGGTCCAACCATTGTAAGAATCCCATATTCTCTGCCATTGTGCTAAAGTATCAATTTTGATTTCCGCTTTGTTAGTTCTATTATCTCTCTCAGTGAAATGTAGTTTGGTAATTTCTTCAATTTTTAAACTAATTGGTAATAAACCAGCCAAAACTAGAAGACTTTTAGTCGGTGCTCTCTTATAAGCCGAAGTGATCCGAATTGCCACAATTCTGTTAATCTTCTCAAGCATATTTCTATAAGATTCATAACATAGGACCTCCAACCAAACAGGAGCCGCATAAGTGAGAATTGACTTTACAGCTGAAGCAATTACTTTTCTTTTGTGACTGTTAGGTCCTCTGACATTTCTCATGATGCGATAAAGATTTTGTATCAAAGTGAGTATCAAAGTCCTACAGGTTTGAAAAACGTGACAGGACAATCTCATGTTCGTTCCAAAGAAAACACCCATGTATTTAAGCGATTTGGAAAAACCAATATTGTTGCCTTGTACATTAACTTTGGTAAGTTTTGATTGTTTAACCTTCTGCTGCCTTGCAAGATCAGTATATCAGTCTTCTGTGGAGCTATATAGATGCCCATAGGATCAAGATGGAGGGTGATCAAATTTATGATATTTTCAATTCTGTTGCGTAAAGCCAAAACTTCTTTTTCTCGAATGATGATGGCCAAATCGTCAGCATAAGCTATAATATCCACGTTGTTGTCAAAATCAATTTCCAGAATGAGATTATAAAATAAATTCCAAAGCGTAGGACCAAGAATTGAACCTTGTGGAACACCTGAACTAACCTGAACTAAATCATGTCATCATCATCATCTGCAGTTGATACTGCAGGACATTCATGATCGTTAGGTCCAAGTGCAACTCGTTCATATGACTCATCGTCAGCATATCCAAATAATAATGTATAATAATGTTTAATATTATTCCTTACCTTACTTTACCTTACTTAATTCTACCTTGCCTCCTTTTCTACCGAAAATCGGCTATTTTCAGACCAAGTACCTGTTGCTATAATTATATCGGCACGGCACTTGTTTCGTTTAGAACATCTATATCTGCCCAAGCCTGTTTCTGTGTCATAGTAATGTGAAAAAAAACCGGCATGGTTTGAATGACTTTTACATTTAGTTCGGTAGTAAGGAGCTGAAGGAATTAAACCTTGAGCAATTGCGAATTCATATGCTTCTTGTCGCGTTCAGGGAAGTGAGTTTTCATTTATTGTGAACATATTAACTAGTGAAAATAGCACATAAACCTATACAACTGATGCGCACGTTAATTTTTCGAAACTTTCACACCTATAAAGTAAACTACTACACCTAACCTAAAATTGAAAAGAAAACAATACTGTGAATAGCAAGGCCTCTGCACAAGAATAAAATGCAAAATCATTTCACGATGTAAATATAACCTCAATGATACTTAACCTGAACTAACCTATCTTATTTTACCCCACCCAGCACCCCTTTTCACTCCACGGTTCCGTAAGACACATAAGTATTGAGGAAAATTGAAATAAATGTAAAAACTAAAACTTTTGAATGGGGCTTTTCCGCAACAAAAAAAAAACACATATTCGTACTCTGCTAATCGAGTAGATCACGAAAATAAAAAAAGCAACGCTGTAAGTGGTTTCCGTTAATCTAAAGTTGAGCATATCTCCATTAAGATTTCCTGGCAGAAAATACTTTCCAATAATACTATTTTCGAGAATTCTTGCCCACACATTAAATTTTTCCGGATGTTGAATGTGTTAATTTTTAAATAATGTCTGATTGATGTCACTCCAATAACAGCAGTTATGACGATTAACCAAGCCATTCAGATAAAAAGTGCAATCGTTGCAAAAGCATATTGAATATAAAAAATTTACATCGTTTGCCAGTCGGTTAGTTATCTCTTCTGCAAATTGCAAACGACGGTGGATCGTCTTCATTCAGTTTTTGAACTAATTGAAGTTTACATTTAAGGGTGGTATTTATAAACTTCTAAAACGTTGACAACGTGTGCTAAAAACTCCCGAAATTTCAAATAGCTTACGAATGCTCAAATTATGATTCACTTCTACTTGACCAAGAACAGCAATTTCGATAGCCTCATTTCTAACAGGGTTTCGAAATTGTCGTCTTTTATTTTTCACTGATCATGTTTCACAGAACTTTGGAACCAAATTGGTAACGTAAACATCGGAGGTGTGTTTATTTTGGGTGGCGCTGATTAAAAATTCTTACCGTAAGCTGTGCTTTATTATTTTTAAAATCGAGGAAATTATTTCAACCTTTTCGTCTTTCGAATAAGTTATTTTTAAACTTAATAATTACTAAACACTTTTTTTTGAGAATTGAATAGTGATTAAAAGATATTAATTTGTAAATTTGTTATCAGTACCAATTTTTTTTCATTACTCAAAATACCTTTTATTTGTAAACAATTTTTACAGTGAAAATAAATTGAAATTTTTAGTAGTTTTCCATTTTGAACAATGAATTAAATGATTAATCCAAAATTATCTTTTGTTTCTAAACATAAGTTCATTTTTTTTCTAATAACAGATGAACTAAAATTGAAGACAAATTACATGATGACAATCAGAATTAAAACCCCTTCGAATCAGATGTTACGCGACTTATAGGGCTATTTAAGATTCTAAAGTTGAATGCGCGCCCGCGAAGGGGGTTGTTGTGGTGAATCTGTATTTAATAAATATACCTTCCTCTAAACAAACAAAATACTAACAAAATGAAATAAATAAAAAAAATACTAATAAAATAACTAAACAAAATCGATGTGTCGCTACAATTTTAATTTTTTGGAGCGTAGTTCAAAATAAGCCAGCTGCAAAGTTTTCAATGGTACACCCTGTATATGTCGGAAATTCGGTAGTTCATAAGTTTTAGCATTTGTTATAACTAGTTCTCATAATTAATTAAGTGTATATATCCCTTATTGTTTAGCCCTTTATTAAATTAGAATAAATCATTTGTCGTAAAAGATAGAGAGTCTGCTTATCATCTTGGCTGGAACATAAAATGCAGAAAACGATTCACCTATCAATTCGTTCTAACATAAGGGTGAAGAGAATGATTGAGGGTTGCGAGCATGGGAAGAAGGTGGAATGGTGTGTGTTAATTCTCTTAAAGATAAACAAATGCATTCGGGGGTGATCCTGATGCATTTTTAGTATGGTGGGATATATTCGACTCCGGGAGACGATAGAATAAAGTTGTTAAGCAAGATACGCGTGAGTTTGATTTTCACCAAAGGAAAACCTTTCCTAACACTACGTATATTTTCACATTAAATTTGTTTTCCTTGGAAAAAAGTCCTACTGAAGGGCAGAAGTTCGCCATTACCGTATCGTTTACCTGTGATCAGAATAAAAGGATCAAAGATCCTAATTTAATTCAAAAAGACTTATAAAATTGGGAAATAAATCTCTGAGAAAGAAATTAAAAAAGAGCCTTTAAAGAAGCCATATTCTACACAGTAATTGCTACTCTTGAGATATATCCCTTTTTAGCCCGGTCCTTTGAGCTTGACATCTTTTTTTTTCAACTCACGGTTTAATTTTCATTCACCAAACTGTCAAGGATTGGATACGGGTTTTTCCATTGATCAGCTTTATGCTTCGTACGTTTACGCTCAAATTACTTCTCCTTTTATGTTTACTTATGAGACTCCGTATTTCAACTCATCTAACGGAAAAAATACGATTTTTATCATATAATAAGCTGTTTTAGTAATTTTTTGGCAACCGTGCTCCTCGAGGACCAATGAACGAGGCAACATATAGTGAATCATAAAAATATTCGGACAGCAAATCTAATTAATAATACTTACCATTTTAAATGGATATTTGAAAGAATTAGACAAAAAATATTCAATGCCGAATTTCTAAGATATTTTTCCTATCTTAAAATGTTCTTAATTTCCAAATAAACCATCGAAATCGAAAGAAAATTATGAAATTAGAAAATTCTCGCATTTTTTTAATCTCACAAAAATATTCGGACGCTGTTTATTTGTTTGCAAGACAACAGTTTTTTATTATTTTGCAACGCATTTTTATGTCATGAATCATTTTCATATACATCCATAGAATACGTTATCGAATTACAATTTATTATCATTTGAAAAATGAGTCGTACCGCAAATAAGAACATTAATTTCGAAATTACACAGTTAGTAATTTTCAATTATGAAAAGGGTTATTCATGCTGAAAAATAGGTGTTATGCTAAATCTATGTAAAAGTTGGGTAGGAGACATAATATCGAAGTATAAAAATGAAGATAGAATAATGCCATTGAAGCAATCAGGCCGACCACGAATTCTCAACGAACGAGATTGCCGACTTATTTTGGGAAGAGTGAGAGAAAATCCTAAAATGAGTGCCCCTAAGTTGCAAATGGAAATGGAAAAATTTCATGGAAAGAAAGTGTCAACGGAGGCCATTCGAAGATGTATTCGTGATCACGGTTTTCGCGGTCTTGTAGCCAGGAAAAAACCCTGGTTAAGTAAGAAAAATCAAAAAGTTCGATTTGAATTTGTCACTGAACACATTTCTAAGGATGAGGGTTTCTGGAATGACGTTATTTTTTGCAATAAATATAAATTCAATATTTTTGGATCGGATGATAGGCAAATGGTCTAGAGAAAAGCAAATACTGAGCTAAATAACAACAATTTATGTTCCACGATCAAACACGGAGGAGGTTCTGTAATGGTTTGGGGGTGTATATCCTCGCAAGACGTGGGCAAATTGGTTTTTATTAAGGGAATAATGGATAAGATATGTTATCTCAACTTGTTAAAGTAAAATCTTAAAAAAAGTGCTGACAAAATGAGATTACTGGATCAGTTTAAATTTTATCAAGACAATAACCTTAAGCACAATGCTCGAATAGTGAAAGAATGGTTGTTGTATAATTGTCTAAATGTGATAAAAACACCACCGCAATCCCCGGATCTCAACACTATTGAGACTGAACACTAATTAGACGTTCAAATTTGACAACATCAGATTACAAATAAAGAAACATTAAAAAGAGTATTAACTGAAGAATGTCTTAAAATTGATACACGGTTTATAAAAATATTTCTTTCTTTCATGTCACGCCGATTGCAAAGTGTTCAGAACCAAAAAGGAGGTCATACGAAATATTAATTTATAGAAAAATTGCAATTATTACCTTTTTTGTTATGTTTAAACCGGCGTCCGAATATTTTTGTGATTTAATAAAAATGTTGTTTAAACAGGTTTGTTATTATTTCTATAGTTGTATATATTTGTTGTTTATGAATTTATTAAATATTAGTATGTAAGATTTAATCTATTTATTGGCAATTAAATTTTTCTTGCCCGTTCAGAACATAGTCTATTAAACCCAATAATAAATGAATTCTAGTAGGTGTCCAAATATTTTTGTAATCCACTGTACATCTCTGGTACCGATAATCTTGCCGATTATGGTAGCAAAGGAATGCTCCCATCCGAGCTCAGTACTTTCGATCTTTAGTGGAAGGGGTCAGATTTTTTAACTCAGAATGTGGACACTTGGACATCGGAGGAATTTGACCTCCATGATAATTTGGTCCTTCGAGCCGGATCTGTGCGGATTTACGTATTCGAACTGTTGTGGATATGCCTGCCACAGAATCTATAGGTCTTGAATAATTGCAATTTTTATAAAAGTTAAAGAAAAACATTCGCTACAGGGTACTGTCTAGTGTTTTTCAGGACTTTAATGTAAATTTTTGTTAATTTAAGGTAGTTACGCATAGAATAATTTAAAATTAATCTTGTTAAGGTAGTTACACATAGAATAATTTAGAATAAAAAAAAAACGTGTAATCTTCGGGCCCAGCATCCTCGTGATACGCCTATGAACGTCACTAGTTCGAGAAGTAACTTCCGCCAAGCACAAGGTTTTTTCACCCATTATCTTTGGATAGTAGACGAGCCAAGTGGTGGAATTTCCAGCGGCTTCTTTGTCGGAACTAGTACCAGGGTGCAATTACGATTAACGAAAGACCCAAAAAAGGCCAAATCGTGCCTCCCGAGCGTTACGCTTTAACGCGGCCAGTGGTTAGTGGACCAATAACTACCCCATAGTCTAAGTACGCCTATGGTTGTTCTCCAGTTGATGCGGTATTTAAGAATTTGCAATATGCGAAAGAGCTCTCTTGCAATCTTGCACCCCCGCGTCTTAGGACCTTGCTTTTGATTCTCAACTACCGTCTCAAGTGTCCTCTTATTCGTTACGTGCCTCCCGTAAATGAATCGGTGAAGTGGTTCCCGGAGGGCCGAGCGGAAATCCCGGAAAAAGTATCTAATCCCGACTGGTTAATTTCACGAGAATCCTTCGAAAGTTCATAATCCACACGCTGTAAAACAGTGAGTTCGGGAGTGTTAGTGCTATATCCGGCAACAAAGAGACACACAGGTTAGTTGTAGATTATCTAGCATAAGAATGGCATTGTACAATTAGTCTTAGGTTATAGAGTGGCTTAGAGAAATATTTTTCTTCCTTTGTAAGTCGGTTAATTTCCAAAGTTTCCTAGGTTAAGCTGTAAAAGTGCCGTAAGGTATCTTTTACAAAAACTTAGGTGGTACCCCTTGGTAAATACATTATACGCGATAATTTTTTTCTGTCATTAATAAATTCGTACACAGTAAAAAATGGCCTACGATAATTCAAGAAGCAGAGAACAAGCTTTCTTCGATTCGTTAAGAGGCGAAGGGGATGACTCCCCAAGTATCATTGAGGAAAGGGTAAGTTTGGCCGACCAAGCAGGAAGAAGGTTGGCCCGGACGACACCGGTGCCTCGCCCGCGACGTTCAAATACCGCCAAATTCCGCAATAGAACATAGTTCATTATTGCATTTAATTTTTTTTTTTGAGAAATTCCGCCTTGTCCTTTAGGGATCGTGGTTTACTTCGGCTGCTTACTGGGATGCTCCGTGGCAGAGTGTACAAACGCCCCATCGTCTTGAGTTGTAATTAATTTACGCATTTTCGGCTATTTCTTTTTCTTCCTATTGATTGGAGTGGCAATATTTAACTCGCAAACAAATTTCGAAAGAGTTTCTAGAGTTTTTCTTTCCTCGACCTTGAGCCTACTCTAGATATGATATATACCTAAACGATTGAATCTTATTTTTTTGTAGTAAATAAAACTGACCTTGCAACGACTTTGGGTACATATCAGCACTATCGCCCCATATTTTTCTTATTAAATAAAATTCAAAGTGTGCTAAATTGCTCCTTATTTTATTTATCCTTAAATAAAATTTAATAGTTCACCTGAGATCACCCCGTTTGATTTCTTCGTATGGGGGCTCGTTAAGAATTACATATATAATTTTTTTTAGTTATTGTACAAGGAAAAATACAGAGTTTACATTTAAAACTAAAAAAAATAGTGAGTATCAAAGTATATCGTTTATCACATTATGTGCATCATGCAGGAAACATTTATATTTCAATTGTTTTTGTGATAAATCTCATAATAAAGATTGTTCTAAAATAGTTACAGTCAGCGGCAAAAGTGAGTACACACTTAAAAGTTGTACAATTTATCTCGTAGTAAAAAATATTTAAAAAACCTTATTTAAAGTTATAAATACGGTAGAATGTTCGTTCTATTGTCTTCATAATTACCGCTTAAAAACATGTTTATATACAATTGGCAACAAGGTAGACTTTGGGGAATCACAGGACTCCATAAAATACGATGCAAAAATGAGTACACAGTCTGTTTATTAGAGATCAGTTAAAATTAAGTGGCATGCAGTGAAGAAGTAATTCGTACGATTTGTTAATTGTTTGGCTGTTAATACAATATCCAATAAGTGACAACATGGCAAAACGTAATGAAAATCATAAAAGAACTGAAATATCAGAAGATTTACGCAAACTTATAGTAACATTGCGGCAAGAGGGCAAGTCTTTTCGGAAAATTGGAAATATAGTGAAGAGACATTACAGAACTATAAAAAAAATTTGGGATAAGTATGAAGCTACGGGTAGTGTGCGCAATAAACCTCGTTCTGGACGTCCACGGAAATTAACACCTTTTGATATACGCGATATAACAAGGACGGTTAAAAAAAATCCTAAAACCAGTGCAGTTCAATTAGCCGCGGATATATCAGAACAGAAGGGGACTTCTATAAATGTTAGTACTATTCGACGAGCACTCAATTCGCAAGGTTTCCATGGTCGTATACCCCGTAAAAAGCCAGCTATTAGTGCTAAAAATCGAACCCTCAGAGTGGCCTTTGCAAAAAAATACTTATCAGAACCACTAGAATTTTGGAACACGATTCTTTTTACAGATGAAAGTAAATTTGAGATATTTGGTCAAAAAAAGAGGTCAAAAATATGGCGAACGAAAAATTCTGAGCTGGATCCCAAAAATCTCTTGAGCACCATCAAACACGGGGGTGGTTCCGTAATGGTTTGGGGTGCAATGGCAGCCTCTGGAGTAGGGCAGTTGGTTTTTATTGACAAAATAATGGATAAAACAATATATATGAATATCCTAAAAGCTAATTTACAGCCCAGTATTGTCAAATTAGGTTTACAGAGGTCATGGGTATTTCAGCAAGATAATGACCCCAAGCACACTGCCCATGTGGTCAAGGAATGGTTGTTATACAACGTTCCAAAACAACTCTATACTCCACCCCAGTCTCCAGATCTCAATCCCATTGAAAATCTGTGGGAAATATTGGACAGGAAGGTGCGTTCTAAACAAATTACAAGCGCAACTTCTCTCAAAACTGCACTACTTGAAGCATGGGATACAATTTTGCCTACTGTTACACAAAATTTAATTAATTCTATGCCCAAACGATTAAGAGCTATCATCAAAGCCAATGGTGGACCAACAAAGTATTAATTTTTATCGTTAATGTTAACAAAATGCATTGGAATACGCCGATTTGTAATATTGTGTACTGACTTTTGCCTCTATTTTAAAGCTCTGTTATAAGGCAATCATCTATAAATCGATTTGTAATCCATTTAGGTAATTACAATTATTACCATGTTTTAATGTAACCACATATGTATGTAAGATTTCGGTATCGTTATTGAAAGAAAAAAAATAAAACAAAACAAATTTTGAGGTACTTCTTTACTTGTCAAGAATCCAAAACCGAGTCCCCGATACACATGCCTTATCCACCCCCGAGAGCACCCCTCTCCTTTTTTTAAGAGCATTGATAAGCCACATTCCAGGCCTTTTCCCACGATTCCCTGACCCATCATCAATTTTTCTCTCGCCTATGTTAAGGAATTCATAAACAACCCTCTATCGTTTTCTCACGCTTATCTTAGAAGTAATTTACGGCTAACCCCCATGTCATTCTCACATGGTATTACTTGATGGTCTTAACATAAGCGAGGAATGCTCACACGGCCAATTCTGACACTAAATTCGCTCTCGAATTTGCCTCTAACAATTATTGACAAATAAAGCATACTTAATGAATTAATGTAAGTCTTAACAAAAATATACTCGATGAACTAAATCTAAGTTTTAACAAAAACATACTCAATGAATTAAATCTAAGTTTTCGACAAAAACATACTTAATAAATTAAGTCTAAGTTTTTAACAATAAAAGAATTTTCAAGGTGTGAAGCGTTACGGCTTCCAACATCAACAAATTTTTTTTTTTTTTTTTTTTTTTTTTTTTTTGTGCGAAGCGCTGCGGCTTCCAACATCAAGCTCTAAAATGCGAAGCGTTACGGCTTCCAACATCAAGCTTTAAGATGCGAAGCGTTACGGCTTCCAACATCAAATTCTAAGATGCGAAGCGTTACGGCTTCCAACATCAAGCTCTAAGATGCGAAGCGTTACGGCTTCCAACATCAAGCTCTAAGATGCGAAGCGTTACGGCTTCCAACATCAAGCTCTAAGATGCGAAGCGTTACGGCTTCCAACATCAAGCTCTAAGATGCGAAGCGTTACGGCTTCCAACATCAAGCTCTAAGATGCGAAGCGTTACGGCTTCCAACATCAACAATTTTTTTTTTTTTTTTTTTTTTTTTTTAATATATTTTTTGAATTGGTCAATGCTCACACGAGCCTAATAACTATAACAATAAGTAAATAACTAGTCATCTTCCATCTGGAACTCTCCAGGCCATATTCGTAACATATCAGTTGCGACTATCCTTTTGCGATTTGTTATTAAGTTTAGCAGTTCCACTCGATCATTCGGAACGAGTTTTGTGATTTCAAAAGGACCGTCGTACCTTCTGTCCAGTTTTGCCAAGTGAGAGTTTCCCGATGGATGGAAAACGATATCTCCTACATTAAAGTTTTTGTTAATTCTATGCGTTTTATCATATTTAGATTTCATGTACTCTCCATGCCCAAGGGTACGTTCGTATGCTAGTAGGCGATCTTTTTCTAGAGTATCAGTTATGGTGCGAGGAATAGCAGACGTTAGAGACTCAATGTTTTGGCTGGCTAGGTGTCGACCCGTTAGAAGATAAATAGGTGCGAATCCTGTAGTTTTTTGAACCGTTGTGTTTAGTGTACCCTGTAACTTTTCCGCGCTACTCGTCCATTCTGACTTATCTTTGATTGTTGTTCTCAACAAATCTAGTACCGTAGAAACATACCTCTCGACTTGGCCATTACCTCTAGGGGCACTTTTGGCTACGCAGTGCTGCTCAATATTTAGGTCTGATAGATATTTTGTAACTAATTTGTCGGTAAAATTTGTCCCGCGGTCGGAAATTAGTCTTTTTGTGTTTCCTAAGATGTTCAAATAAATTCTTAATTTATCACAGGTTTCTGTTCCCGTTAGGGTTTTTATGGGAATCAAAAAAACAAATTTAGTAAAGGAATCTATTAAGATTAAAAGATGTTTAAATCCTTCCTTAGTTTCGGGAAAAGGACCGACACAATCGGCGTGTAAGGTGTGAAACGGAATTGGTACCTTTTTGATGGGATGTAGGGTTCCTTGTTTTGGGCCAGTATGTTTTTTACTCGCTATGCACGTTAAGCAATGATTACAGTATTTCCTGACAAATCGGGCCATTCTGGGGAACCAGAAGTAATGATTTATCATTGCAAATGTTTTATCTATTCCGATGTGGTTCTGTTCGTCATGAAATAACTTTAACAGACCAAATCGGCTGCCTTTCGGGACATAAGCACGATAGATAGGGGGGTTTTGTCCCGGGTTGATTTTTCGGAACAAAATATCTTTTTGACAAAAATATTCATGCGTTAATTTCCCTTCTTCTAATTTGGATTTAATTTCTCGTGTAACTGGGTCTTTTTTTTGACTGATTTTTAGCCAGTTATCGGTTGTAATGATATTTATTTGCAACGCGCGGGGTTTCTCTATCGGATTTCGACTTAAATAGTCTACGTGCTGAATATACTTGCCTTTTCGATATTCGATTGTAAAGTTAAATGATTGTAAGTACAGCCACCAGCGCGCGACTCTCGGAACCAAGTCCTTTTTGTTTTGGGTTAATTTTAAGGCGTTACAATCGGTCACTAGCTTGAAGTTTATGCCTAGCAAATATACCCTAAAGTGTTTAACGGCTGTATATACCGCTAGAGTTTCCAATTCGTATGAATGATATCGACTTTCTGCATCTGTGGTACGCTTGGAAAAATACGAAACTACTCTTGTCGTCCTATCTAAATGCTTTTGAAACAGTATCGCCCCGAACCCCACTGAACTCGCGTCTGTGTGCAACTCGGTCTCTAAATTTGGATCAAAAATGGCTAATAATGGAAATTGACTTAGAAAGGCACAGACGTAAGTCTTCGCGATTTCTTGTTCACTTCCCCAAACAAATTTTTCGCTAGCTCTTGTTAGCTTGGTTATAGGGGCGGTACGAGTCGCGAACTCTGGAATATACTTCCGGAAGTAGCTCGCTAATCCCATAAATTGGCGAACCTGCTTGACGTTTCTTGGTTCGGGCGCTCTAAGTAAGGCCTCGACCTTTTCCGGTCCCGGTTTTACCCCGGCTTCTGATATGACTTGCCCCAAATACAAAATTTCGTTTTGGAAAAATTTGCATTTTTTAATATTGAGAGAAAATCCGGCGGCGGAAAGTGCTTGTAACACGCGGTCTAATTTTTCTAATCCCTCGTTAATTGTGTTTGATGGAATTAGCACATCATCCATGTAAACTAGAGCGTCCCTGTCCTTTAACCTACCTAGAGCCTTGCATATTGCCCTTTGGAACACAGCTGGCGCGTTTGATAACCCAAAAGGAACCCTGAGATATTCAAACTGCCCGTCAGGGGTAACGAACGCTGTTTTGTCAATAGAACCTTCCGATACTGGAATTTGATGAAATCCCGAGGCCATGTCAAGGGTTGTAAAATATTTCGTTTTCCCTAACTGATCGATTTGGTCATCGATACGCGGTAAGGGAAAGCGGTCCTTTACTGTTATTTGGTTTAATGCGCGATAGTCAACGCACAGCCGGCTTGAGCCGTTCTTTTTGTGGACTAGTATTACGGGGCTGGCGTAGGGAGAATTACTTTCCCTAATGATTTGATTTTTTAATAAATCTTCGATGATTTCCTTGACTATTTCGCGTTCACACAAGGCCATTCGATATGGGTTGTAACGGATTATCTTGTCGCTCTTTAATTTTATCTCGAGTTCCCCTGTATTGACTTTAGTCACTGAGTTTCCCGTAGTAATGTGCGCACTATACCTAAGTAAGATGGTTTTTAGTGAATCTAGATCTTTTCCTCTGAGAGTAGTCATGATTAAATCGTCAGCCAGGGAAACAGGATTTACTCTTCCTACCTCCCGGTTGCCTTCACTACTCAAATGGATCCGGGTGCCATCTGAATCGGACATAATTTGGATTCCCTTGTGTTCGAATAAATTTCGACCCAAGATGACATCGAAATCCATAATTGTGTCTTGGACCACGTGAAAGAGTAACTGAAATGCCGTTCCCTCACGTTCGATCGTCAGACGAGTTTTACAATTAGTCAGAACCATCTTACCCCCAAATCCCTTCAACATCAAAAAACTGGGGATCAAATGACAATTGAGTTTCCTAGCAACACTTTCCCGTATTAAGCTACATTCGGCCCCGGTATCGACTAAACAATTAACTTCGTTACCCTGAATTGAAAACTTTGTACAAAACTCATTATTTAATTTGACAGTGAAGAAATTAATCTTTGCTATTTTATTATCAGATTCCCTTGTTCGCTTGTTTTTTTTGAAGCATTTCGATTCGTCATGACCCTGTTTGCGGCAAAAACTACAAGTTACGCGGGCAGGTTTTGTTTCCAGTCCAGGTTCCTTTCCCGAATTGGGGCAATTTCGTACTAGGTGTCCTGGACTGTCACAAAGATAGCATAATTTAGGGCGATCATCTTTCCCGAACGGATATTGGCGTTTCGTTCGAATAGGGGTGGCTTGTCTATTATTATCTACCATTTTGAAATTATTAAAGAGAGATAACAACGCAGCCACAGTGGTGACTCCACTATTAAACATTGCGGTTCGTACCGTTGCGTCTCTAACGTCACCCATTACGAGTTCTACCAACTGAGACTCCGATAAATTAAAGTTCAAGGCCTTAAGTAAGGAAATTTTCTTTCTAGCATACTCACAGTACTCTTTAGCGTCGTTGCTGGTGTATTTGCTGGCCTGGCGAAACCGCTCACTCAAGTTGTTTTTCGGCGGGTATAGGTCCGACAGTTCCGCCTTGAAGTTTTCCCAAGTTTTCTCGGAAGGCTGCCAAGCGTTGAACCATTCTTTGGCGTCGCCCATCAATCCACTAGCCGCCCGTGATAGAGTCTCGAAATCGGTCCAATGGAAGGTTTCTCGGAGCTTTTCGATCTCGGTTACCCATCTCGCTGCCCCCAAGTCGTCACTTGTTGGATTGAAGAGTGGTATTTGGATCGAGGTGACTACATTCCTTGAAGAGTTCGGTTGCGCTGCGTTTTCCCTCATTTGTTGGAGAGTTTCAGCTAGGACTTGGACCAAAGCCTCCATGTTCCAGTTTAGTCACACTCGCGATTTTGAAGAAGAAGGGAAAAAAAAAACTTCCGTGTAACTACTCGGCGCTATTGAAGCACGACCAAAGCACTTATTCGCACACAATTAAGGCACTGATTAGGACACGACTATGGCACTGATTAGGATTTTATCCCACTTCTGATGTAAGATTTCGGTATCGTTATTGAAAGAAAAAAAATAAAACAAAACAAATTTTGAGGTACTTCTTTACTTGTCAAGAATCCAAAACCGAGTCCCCGATACACATGCCTTATCCACCCCCGAGAGCACCCCTCTCCTTTTTTTAAGAGCATTGATAAGCCACATTCCAGGCCTTTTCCCACGATTCCCTGACCCATCATCAATTTTTCTCTCGCCTATGTTAAGGAATTCATAAACAACCCTCTATCGTTTTCTCACGCTTATCTTAGAAGTAATTTACGGCTAACCCCCATGTCATTCTCACATGGTATTACTTGATGGTCTTAACATAAGCGAGGAATGCTCACATGTACCTATATTTAATGTTTATAAAATCTTTTTCATTATTTAGTTTATCTTAAATACATTATTCTTTGAATTTCTATGGTGTGTACTCACTTTTGCCGCTGACTGTATGTTAATTTAAACACCAGTAGATACGAAAAAGAGTTTATTATATATTGAACTTCTGGCTATAACGAGCGGCAAAAATGATCTGACTAACACTAATATATCTTATGATTAAAAAGGAGCAATCGGCGATGCTGATTCTGATTATTATTTGTCGCCTAAGAAAATTGACTCTAAGCAGAATCAGCGAGGAATAATAAAAAATATATCACGCCAAATAGCGATTAGATATGAGCTTAATAAATAAAGGCTCAAATATTTTTCTAACCTAATTCCATTTTAACAAGTTATAAACGAATAATATAAAATAAATTTATATTCAATTTGCAATTCTGTAAGCACTGCAAATCTTATAGCTTCGTAAATATTTTACAGTTTTCCTAAATAAAAAAAAAAACCCGAACCTTAAAATGTATTTATAGACAGATATTTTTATAATCAAATAAAAAATGTTTAACATACCAATTTCGAATCAATATATATTTTTTAAGTAATTATTAATTATTCGAATATTTTATTGATAATTAAACAACATTAAAATGAAAACAATTAAATTAAAAAAAATGCATGGAGAGAGAATTGAACCCAGGACGACGATGTAGCAGGCAATTACTTTACCCACCGCGCCTCGCCAATCGCTGCTGAATGTTACAAACACACAAGTATTTAAGACACATAGCACACCTTTAATGCCTTTTTTCTCTTGAATGATTGAGTGTTGTATTCCATCTTTTTACTCAGGTAACATATTAATAGGGTACTCTATATCTCCAAACTCGTGTCCTCCCCTTGTAAGTATTGATTTGAGAAAACGGCTCTCAAAGAGGCAATGCAGTGCGTTTATTTGATGTTTAGATTTTTTTTATGCTGAATGGAATTGGGCAAAAAAGTTCAGGGTCCTATATAAAAATAGGAACAAGGCGAATATTTCATTTCATTTCTACAACGTTTGCTGCGACGAAAACCACATCCCACCTGTAAAAAAGTTTTTTTGGTAAGTCGATTTAACTGTTTTTAAAAAATACTACACTCCTTCCTTCTCATGTTTCTATATAATCAGCTGCATACAGTCGCGATATTAACTATTTGTCTACTAGCAGAATATTAAAAAAATTCGAATAAAATCCAAATTACTTAAATTTATATGAATTTTATTTCATAAATGAAAATGTATCATTTTTATCTCAAATATGCAAATTAAATGTAAACAATATCTTTCAAAAATAAATAACAAATTTTTAAAAACCAAAAACCAGAAGAGAAAAATTATTCGTCTATTGTCACATTTATGCGAAATATCTCAATTCAGTATCGTGTAGGATATCCTTTTGATTTTATATCTTCTCCCAACCTGTTAAGCATTGACTCAACTAATTTTCTGACAACTTCCACTGCGATTTTTGCCCATTCTTCCAGACATCTGGCTTTTATCTTCTCCTTATTAAATATTTGATGTTTCTTTACTTTATTTTTCAATTCTGATCACAAATGTTCCATGGGATTTATATCCGGTGAATGAGGTGGCCTTTCCAACACTTTTGGTGTATTACACAATAACCATTCCCTAATTATCCGAGTTTTGTGTTTATGGTCATTGTCTTGTTGGAAAACATTTATCTAAAATTCCCATATCATTTGCGCTTTCGTGTAAATTATTCTTAAGGATATAGACAAAGCGATTCATAATCCCGTCAATAAAATGAAGTCAACTCTTTCCATACCGAGACATGCACCCCCGGATAATAACAGAACCACCTTTATGTTTTACTGTTGGAATTATATTTTTAGGTTTGTAAGATTTTCCTCGTTTTCTGTACACCAAAACTTATTTTGGCTTTCCGAATAACTCACTTTTAGTCTAATCCGTAAATATAACGTTTTCCCAAAAATTATTTGGACAGATACATTTGGGCAAATTCCCGACGCTTCTTTCTGTTCACTTTATTAATGAATGGTTTTTTCGTACCTACTTGTGCCTTCAAACCATTGTTTCTTAACCTTCATCGGACACACTTCCAAAAGTTACGTTAAGGACGAATTGGACTCCAAACGGGCCCCAAATATTATACACAGTAACATTTACATATTTTCTTATTCGTGAAATTAAAATTAGCATTTGATATTAAAGTACGTATATTATTAAAGAAAACATTGTTACAATATACTTCTAAGTGTAACATATCATTAAAAACTAGTCGCACTCACACATTACAATTTTTATAAAATACCTCGGATTTTGCATGTTCAATACATACAAATTTATTACATTTCACACATTTTTTTTGCTTTTTCGATCTTGCCTTTTTTTGCACATGTAGCAACGTCCCTTTGCATTACTTGTTTCTTGTATTATGTCTTTTGCAGTAGCCAATAATTCAGGAAAATCATACGTCATTTGTTGTTTTCGGTATACTTGAATGTGTTTATTATTGTATCTCCGGAAAACATTTTTCATTATAATTTCTTTACCTAGTGCCAAAAGAAATAGTTTACGTTTATCTTCGTTATTTTTGCACCAATCGGGGTTTTTCAATAACCATAATTTATATGAATTTATACCAGCTACATCTGTTAGATGCGAAAATATTACCATAGGCCACCGATTTGCTTTTCTCTGTACTGTATATTCTTTTGCTAATTTATCCGCGGTGTCAACAGCACCTTTTGTTTTGTTATAGTGAAGAATAATGTCCGGTTTATAAAAATGTTCTTCACCACTCACTTTATCATCAGTATGTTCACTTGAAGGAAGTACAACGGCAGTTTTTACCTTTTGGATGTAAGAAATAAGGGTTCTCTATTTTCGAAAAGCAAATATACTAGAATATGGGCTTTTGTATGGGGCTGGTAAAAATTCTCTGGGAATAAATGTTTCGTTTTTTCTAAAGATTCCAGATAAAGTCAATTTTTTTCCCATAATTTGTCAGCAAGTTCTAAACTTGTAAAAAAATTGTCAGTTGTTATACTATATCCCTCACTCAAATACTCCACCATCTCTAATACCACTCTTTGGCCTTGACCCTTCTCTGCTTTGTTGTCCTGTTTCCCTAATAAAAAGGATAATCACGTTCAATATTTTATAATTTGGTAGTTCAAAATTAAATATTTACCCAAATGCACTTGCATATTTGAAACGTAAAATGTAGTGCAGTCAACAAGAGCCCATATTTTTATACCGTACCTATCGGGTTTGCTTTTTATATAGACACGAAATGGCGCTTTACCTCTGAAGGGTACAAGTTGCTCGTCTACACATAAATGACTGCCTGGATTTAAATATTTATTACAATTTGAGACAAATATCTCAAATACGTTTCTTATGGTAGCTAACTTATCGGTTTCTTCATCGCTCCTGTCGGATTTCGAAATTGTCAAAACGTAAAAATGAGGTAATTTGCTTGAATCTATCTCTTGACATAGCATCAGGTACAATCAGGTGACACAAAGAAACGTTTTTACACCAGAGTATATCTATGGACTCCTTAGCACCGTGAAGAGATCCAATAATAAGTACCAGTCCAATATAAGCTTCAATATCGATAGAATCAAGAAGCACAAACACTTTAGTTTTATTTGGATTCTCACTATTCCATTTTAATATTAATTATAATAGGCTTCTGCTTTTCTGTTTGTTTCAGTTGCAATAATTTGAAGAATATCTTGGGATACAAAAAGATAGAATGTTTCTTTCAAACTAGCAATAGACGAACTATAAGTAGTAAGTCCTAAGTCGTGTCTACGAATATTTGCCTTTGGGTGCCTAATCTTATAATTTTCTGGAAACTTCGATCACTCAGTACCGTCTTTGGCTATATATTTTGGAACATCTTCACTATTAGTAATTGTTGTTTCATTTTCTTCAGAGTTTTCCTCGATAACCATAACATCGTCGACTTTTTCAACCTCTGACAAAATATCCTCATCTTCTGAGTCACTCAAGACTTGTTCAGAATCAACATTATCATATTCTGGATCATCTTCAAGAATGTGCAATATATCATCGTCAGAAAGACCGTTTCGATTTGTAAATATATATCCACTCATTTTTATAATGCCTGTCAATTCAATTACAATACTACTACCTCTAAACTCGACTAAACTCAAACCCACACATCTATTTTATATCGCCGTACTGTAAATCCCCCACGAAGGAGTGCAATTTCTGGGTTTCTCAGCAATTGTGATGGAATTCTGACCGACGTAAACACCGAGCCGGGGTCCACGCAAACCCCAAGATAGACAAATAAATAATTAGCATTAGTGTAAGCATTGAATATTGAGACATACACCATATTCTACCAATACAAGGTTTAAACTACAGCTAGAGAAAAGGGCAAAATTCAAAACTTTGAATTGTTTCAAATATACTAAAAATGACGTAAATGGGGTCCACTTGGACCCCGATCCCGTCCGATGAAGGTTAATAATTTTCTTATTGTTGCAACATGTACAACTAGTTCATAATGATGTTCAACGCTTTTTGTCAAATTTGTGACCATAACTCTTGGATTTTTATCACTGTTCTAATAATTTCTCGTTTCATGCCTTCGGTCAAGGCACATTTTCTTCCTCTTCCTGGCAATATTGCAGTTGACTTCGATGTTTTAAATTTTTTTATAATAGATTGAACCGTTGATTCGTTTCTAGCAGTAATTTTTGCTATTTTACGTTGCGATTTTCCTTCGTTATTTAATTTAATACTTAACGCTCTTAAATGAGCAGAAACTTCAGAATATTTACGACCCATTTTTAAAATTTACTCGCCTTATATGAATACTACTCAGATATCACAAATACTTTGTTCAATTTATCTGGAGGGATTTTACAAAAAAGAAATAAAGAAATAGCAAATATTTTGTTGGGCGAGCCAAGTGGAGGAATAGTTTCGCTTCGCATTATAAATTTAAAAGCATTATCATGCCCCAAGAAATGTTGATAAATATTTTGATTTTTTCCCAATTTGACAAAAACTTAATAATTTAATTGCGAATAGATTTATTTTACATTAGACGAGGCTTCTGTCTTTATTATGATCAATTTTTTGAAAATAGCTTAAGTGGATGAATAATTAATCTCACGACTGTATTAATATAGTGGTTTGAATGAAGTGAAAAGTGACTTGAAAATAGTTGAATGAAGCCATACAGCTAACGTAAAACTTTAACAGTTAACATGTAACTGCCAAGAGGAACATAATATTACTACCTGAAAACATGTACTGTAAGCTCACTCAATGCCAATTTTATACACTGGACAATGTGGTCCGAATTGGTCTGTTTTAACAGAGAAAACCTATTTCCCGATTAAATGGAGCAAAATCGACTTAGATATCATGGGTTCGATTTCTGAAAAATATTTAGTGGTAAAAACCACCAGATGATATTGTCTGCCAACCGGGATATAGGATGTTTTTCAATTTTCCCCAATTTGAAATCAGTTTGTAAATAGAATTAAAAAAGTCTGTTAGTTTACTTTGCTTTATTGGCTTATCACACATTGTTTTCACTAAATTACCTCTGAGATCTTGAAGAACAACTACAGTAGAATATTCTATTTCATCGGAGTTTTCTTCAGTTCATTGAATAACCTTGTCTAAACATTTCAATGCCTCGCATGTAGAAATCAATTTGTCAGACATAAATAAATTCAGAGCCGTATCACTGTTCCCATCTTCAACTTCAGTTATGTCGCCTTGCTCATTTTCTGGCTCATCTTGATCATTTTCTGATTGCCGGTCCTTGTTCCAAACTGCAACATCATTTTGATTACAGGCGTTGGGGTTCAAGACACTTAGGATTTTCATGATTTCAGATTGTGCATATTCTGGATCTTCATCTCGTATCCGTAATTTCAAAACACTTAAAGGAATGTTTTCTTCTTCAAAATGGATGTTTTGTCATAAAATTTTATGCCAACATTTTTTAATCACTATTGGTTTTAATTTCTCCCAGGCCAAATTTAGATTTGAAACAGCATCTCTTAAAATTACAGCTTTTAACGTTTCACCGACATCACCTTTTGCAATTACTTGAGATAACAAATTTTTGCGATAAAACAGTTTCGTAAGACGTATTCCATGGGTTGGATGAGTGGAGTAACGTTTGGCGGTATGTACATGACGGTAACACATTTATTCATTTTGTTAAGTTCTTCTGCTGGTGGGTGGCTTGGAGCATTATCTAGCAATAATAATGCTCTTATTGGTGGACCCCGAGTTTCTAGAAAATCCTTTATCTCTGGAATAAAATTCTTTTTGAACCAATTCTTGAAAATTTCCTCTGTCATCCATGCTGTCTTAGAATGGTTATAATTCACAGGGCAATTAAAGTTTTTGAACGTCCGAGGATTTTTAGCTTTTCTTACCACTAGCAACTTGACTTTATGATTTCCGAAAGCATTCGCACACTCAAAAATATGATTCTGTTTTTCTGTCTTCCTTCGAAGGGCTATCTTTTTCATTGACGAGACGTACGTTTTAACGGGTAGAAGCTTCCAATGTAAACCTGACTCATCTGCATTGTAGATTTGTTCAAGACCTAGTTGAAGCTTCGCTATTTTTTCTGATAATTTTTGTTTAAATGGACCTATTAGCTCGGGCTGTGATGACAGTTTTTCTCCGGCAATTTTTAAAATCCTTGTGCCGTAGCGTTTTTTTAAATTCTGTAACCAACTGTTACTTGCCTGAAAAGATCCTCTGTAAAACTAGGAATTTAGAGTCTTTGCCTTCTCTTTGATCATGTCCCCATTAATAGGAGAATGTTGTTCCCTTTGCTTTAAAAACCACTTATACAAATATTTTTCCATTTCCGCATAAACAGACATTTTTAAGGTTTTACTTTTCCCAGGTCCAGTAAATGTACTACCAACACTTTGCAAAATTTTACGTTTCTTGTTTTTAATTGAGATGATTGTAGATTTAGCAACTCCATATTGTCTGGACAACTGTATAGGTGCTACCCCACGTTGCAGTAATTCTCAGATTTCTGCCTTTTGTTGCAGTTTTAAATGTGTTCTTTTAGATAGCGACATCTAAAAAAAAACAATTAAAATATGTAGTACTTGCTTCAAAAATTCTGTATACAACACCTTTATTTTTAATTTAGCAGCACAACATTACACTATCATCACATATCTTATCTAACAAAGAGGCTCCGTTCAGAATCGTAGCAAAAACTGAATTGTGGAATAAACACGCTTAGGGGAAGTACTGACGTATAAGTACCAACGCTCAAAACTACATCCCAACCGTAAGCCGACCGCGGAGTCTTCATGAAAGTAAAAGTGTTTATTGTATAATGTTAATCAATCAATAACCACTCAAGCGAGGTACAGTTTGTTCACTATTGAGAGGTTAATGTTATTTTTTTTGTGTTCACTGCAACGGATAGTTCGTTATATCGTGTGTTCACTATATTGAGACTCTACTGTATAAATAAAAAAATATTCAATGCAAAAGAGTCTAGTAAAAAAATATAATAAAAAAAAGGTTACTCTTTAAGATATGTACAAAGTAAAAGTGAATAGTAATAACTATTCACTATCAATAGTACTTGGTGGTGTAACACCAAATTCTTCTCTGAAACAAATATAAATAATTAGTACACAATAAGCTACAAAACTCTTGCTGATCGCCTTTCAAAATTTTCAAAACTTTCTCGTACCGCATTTGTGATGGCTTCAGTAGGAAAAGTTATTGTGACCATTCTTTCTTCTGATAACGAAAACCTTATTGATAAACCTTCTGGGGTTGTACCATTTATATCACTTAACCAAATTTTGCTTATGTTAGCTGGGGAACGAATTTCCAGTCTTCATTCCCCTTGAATCCCATAAAATGACAAATTTCCACGAATTACACTTTGATCGTAGGAGAACACTACGATGCACGGGAAAGAGTTCGCCATTTGTAACTTATGACTTTGAAATGACTTCCACAAATATAGTATATTCTTCACTGAAAATTAAAAAAATTACTTTAAAAGCATAAAAACAGGGTAAATGTATACGTACAATCCATTGTAACTTTTTTTCCTTTACCTGTTTTGTGCGAAATTAACATTCTTATTAGGTTAGGAGCTCAATGTGAAATTTGGTATTCGTAGGGCACGTGGTCAAAAATTCCATTATTGATTTCGGAAGGAAACTGTAACGCCGGTAAGTTACTGTTATGTAGTAAATGTGTGGTGCATTACTCACTCTAGAGCTGTTCACTCCAAGAACTTGCACCGACAAGTAACACTCACCCATAACGGGTGACAGAAGCAGAAGTACAGAAAAGGTTTGTTAACCTTTAACAGGGAAACAATCTGACGGGTTTATAGGGGTTTGCGTTTACCGATGGGATTCAGAGTAACACGGCGTGCTATTGGTGCTAACGGGATAATCTATATTTCCGTTACGAGGTGAGCACACTGAAGGGACCAGTATTTTAACCCGGCAAGGATACTAGTCCTAGATACAAAATACGCGCTGATACTGCTCGACTATCTTTATTTATACAAAATTATTGCTACGTTTATTATTACAGTCTGTATGTACTATACTGACGGTGATAATCGTGATACTTTATCTCGATAGAGCTAAGAGAAAGATGATAATAATAAGAGAGATTTTAAGGGTCGTTTTTAGCTTATATAGCTAACGAACCCTTTCGCTATTTCCGCCCCTGCTACTCGTCAACTGTCACTCCTGTGAGTGTCATTTGTAGGAGCATGTTCTCGGAGTGAACTGCTCTCGAGTGTATAATGCACCACAATACTACACCCCCCCCCCCCCCTGGAAACGGAGTATCGAATTTACAAGAATTATGAAATGATACAGAACTTGATGTACTATCGGCCACAAAAGTGGTCGACCACGCTAAGGTTCAAAATCGCTTGACGCGTATTCCGAGCGAAGGCGCCTTATCAGTTCGCAAAAAATTATCCACAACAAAAACGTTGTGTCGAGCGAATAAATTTAGAATTTTACATCTAATATCAAGTTTGCAAGGATATTTTCAGGCTGCTAATTTCAAATAAATCAATTTGGTTAGTAATTGTATGAAAACATCACTATATTAACATTGAATTTTGTAAATTGCAAAAGTTGATATGGCTATATAATTGTTTAAGATGAAAACTAAAAAAATACATGTTAAATTCAATTATAAACAAGACCAACAATTTACAAAACACTGTAGAACAACTTAATAAACTTCAAGACTTTTATGAACAATAATATTTTGCTGGGAATTAGGAATTAATAGTCTAACTGTTTCCTATCTCTCACTTAACAATCAAGTGATTTCTATGTCGCAAAAATTCTTTAGAGAAAAGATGACATAAACAGCGTTTTTTGTAATACGTATATTAAAAGAAAAAATTTCAAGACATATTTTTTTCGGAAATGCAATACGATCGAGAGAAAATAAACTTAAAATTTATATAAATAAATGATAAAATTAAAAAATAAACAATTCAAATAGCGGGTTACTCCCCCATTGGCGTCGATGACGTCTTGTAGCCTCCGGCCCATTGAACCCACAAGGTTTTGACAAAAGGATGAACCTCTAACCGCATTCCAAAGGTTGCAATGTGCCACTAAATCTTCGGTAATACGTTCATTGTTATTGTGCCACCTTTGAACCATTAGGCCCCATAAATTTTTTATGGGGTTTAGGTCTGATGAATATGCAGGCCAGGGAAGGTTATTTATGTCTGGATGCTCGTGATACCAGTCCTTCACGATGTTTGCGCGATGTATCCTACAGTTGTCATCAACATAATTGATGACAGGCATTTCTGTCACAGGATACAAAGTACGAACAGAAGGAAGTATAACTTCGTAGAGCATCCGAACGTACTCAATAGAATTCGCCCTTGTTTCAAAACTTGCCAGTTCGCCGGGACCATCAGCAGACATCCACCCATAAAAGTTAACCCGTATTCGGCCGGACCTTCTGTTCGATACAATATAGCGTTCATCGTACCGAGTATTATGAGGTCGCTATAAATATAGCCTGCCGTTTTCGCTTGACAAAAAAGTTTTTTCGTTAGCAAAAATAGTATTTGCCCAATCGAAATTTAAATACTCTTGGGCAAATACTAAGCGGGCCTGTTTATGTTGCTCTGTCAGAGCAAGTTTCGTTGCTGGTCGCCGATTATGAAGACCTTCTTTATGAAGAGTCTTTCGGATGGTCTCTATACTTACATCCCAACGTACAGCATACTGGGATGTTCGTCGGAAACCACATTCCCGAAAATCGCCGACCAATTCCTGCCGCTGATCGTCCGACAACTTGGGGGGTCTACCAGGTCTGGGTCGCTTGTCTACGTGACCCTCGACCCCATAACGGGTGATCCAGCGACAGACGGTCTCCCTCTGAAACGAGATCAAAACTGCATGGACACAAAAATTTCAAAAACCTCTCAAATTTGGGTTTCCGAACAGCAATTATTCTTATACAGGGTGTTCCAAATTCGATGTGCTATTATTGCTATCTCTTAAACGGGAAGAGTTACAGGGTCGGTTAAATTGGAAGAAATGTGCCAAATTTAATACTCTTCTAACAACCGAAAACAATGTTGCCGAATCATTGTTAGTTTCTGAGTTACTGTGAAAAAACTAAAATTAGGTCGAATTTAATTTTCTAAATGAATCGATAACTAAAGGTTTTTCATCAAAACATTTGATACAAGAACTTCGTAGTTTTTTTATGTCTACAAACCAATAAATTTCAAAATTTTAAATATTCCTTAGCTTTTGAGATAATGAGACAATTTGAGTTTTTCAAATACGGACCAGTGCATGTTTCGGCGATTTTTAAAAGTTCTTAATAACCCCGTATATATACAACGATGTATCACAAGATAGAATGTTTTATGTCTTAGTTTAAAAGAAGTAATTCTACATTTTTCTCTCAATAAGCTAGGCCGGTCTTGGAGTGCCAAGCAAAAAATGCAATTATTATGCCTCAAAAATGTTATGCAGGAAAATGAATTATCAATCAAGTCACAGAAAATGAATAATAAATTGGTATGGTATGGTCGTGCGCTATTGGATCTCTAGGGAGAATGTAGGCTCTCTTCAACCGATCTTTGGAAATGTTGACGTCTCTATTGCTCATGGTAACGGTGAAATATTTGTCACTATGGCTTTTTACGGGTACGGGACCTTCATAGGGAGGTTGGAGAGGTTTTTTCACCATATCGTTCCTCAAAAAGACGTGTGTGTAGGTCTCTAGTTCCGGGGCGACGAAGATTTTTCTGCTGCTGTGATTGCTAGTGGGGATCGGTTGTAACAGCTTCATTTTCTATTTCAGTTTTTGTAGAAAAGATGTTGGGTCGTGGTCTGGCTTGGAGGGTTCAAAAAATTCTCCTGGGAGTCGTAGAGTTGTTCCATACAACATCTCTGCTGATGAAACATCCACCTCGTCTCTCAAGGTACAGTGTAATCCCAACAGGTTTGTGGGAAGAACCTTCGTCCAGCGTTCCCTTGCGTGGGCCATAATTACAGCTTTGAGAGTCTTGTGTCATCTTTCCACTTTGCCGTTCGCTATGGGATGGTATGGCGTGGTATGAGCTCGTTTAGAGCCTAGTAAAATGGATAGAACGCTGAAAAGAGAACTTTCAAATTGTCGGCCTTGGTCGGTGATCATCTTGAGTGGTGTTCCGTATCTGCAAATCCAGTTGTCGTAAAAGGTTTTTTCGACGGTGTCCGCTGCCATGTCGGCCGTTGGGTATGCTTCTTCCCAGCAGGAGTATTTATCTATGCATGTCAGACAGTACTTATAGCCGTTTGTCGGTGGTAGTGGTCCGACAATGTCTATATTGATATCTTGGAAACGGGCGTCTGGGACTTGCAGTTGTTTCAATGGTGTGTACGTATGTTTATTAACTTTTGCTTTTTAATAGCTGATACAAGTTTTGGTCCAGTCTCGGATGTCCTTATTCATGGATGGCCAAACGAACCTTGTGGATATCAGATTGGTGGTTCCTTTTATCCCTGGATGGGAGAGGTTGTGAAATCTGTCGAAAATAGATCGTCTAAAACTTCTTGTGATAAAGGGTCTAATTTTCGAGTTGCTATCATCACAGTAAACGGTCGCATCAGTGCCAGATACATTGCATTGCTTTAAGTTCAATGCGGTTCCTTGAGGATTTCTCAACATTGCTTGCAGTTCAGGATTGTCTGTCTGGTGTCTGCTTAGGGCTTCGTAATCAGGTTGAGGTGCGTCAATTGAGCCGATGCGGGAGAGAGCGTCAGCTACGACGTTTCTTTTACCACTGATATGTTCTATATCCGTTGAGAACTGTGAGATGAAATCAGATGACGGAATTACCTCGGGGATGAGTTGTCAGACTTCTGCCGGAAGACATATGTAAGTGGTTTATGATCGGTGAAAATCTTGAAGTGCCTTCCTTCCAGCATATATCTGAAATACTTTAAAGCTAAATAAATAGCAAGTAGTTCTCGATCATATGTGCTGTAATTTCTCTGTTTTCGAGAATTTCTTCGAAAAAAAACCGAGTGGTTTCCATAAGTTGTCTTCAAATTGTTCTACTACTGTTCCCATTGCTAAATCGGAAGCGTCTACTGTGAGTGAAATTGATGCTGATGAGCTAGGGTGCACCAGGATTGCAGCATTTGCTATGTCCTTCTTGCATTGTTCGAAGGCTGTTTGAGTTTCCTCCGTCCAGTTTATGGGAGTCTTATTGTTCTTCTTGCCGTTCTTATGTAACTCGTGTAGAACTCGTTGGTTGTGAGCTGCTTTTGGTATGCATTTTCCGTAGAAATTGATCATACCAAGGAAACGCCACAAGTTTGAAACAGTTTTAGGCAGAGGGTACTCAACAATGGTTGCTACCTTCTCCTGAAGCGGTGTGGAACTTTGCTGAGAGACTTGATAACCTAGAAACTTGACCTGTTCCTCAACAAAAATACATTTTTCCGGGTTGATGGTCAACTCGAATTTTTGTAGACATTAAAATATCGTCTTAAGGTGGTTTATGTGTTGCGCCTCGTTCTCGGATGCTATCAGGATATTATCGATGTATGGGAAATAAAAGTCCAGATTTTTCAGTACTTCATGAATGAATCTCTGGAAAGATTGCGCTGCGTTTCTCAATCCGAATTGCATGCGGGTGAATTCGAATAACCCAAATGGGGTAATAATAGCAGTTTTCGTGATTGAGTCCTCATCGACGGGGATTTAATGATATGCACGTACGAGGTGTAGTGTTGTGAAGATGGTCTTTCCTTCTAAAAAAATGCGAGAAGTCGTGCAAGTTTGGAACTGGGTACTTGTCCTCGATTGTTGCCGAGTTCAGGCGGCGGTAATCTCCTACAGGTCTCCATTCGCCTGTTGTTTTCTTTGGGACTATGTGCAGCGGACTAGCCCAAGGGCTTTTAGAGGGTCGGCAGATACCCATCTCGAGTAGGTACTGGAACTCCTGTTTAGCCAACTTAAGCTTCTCCGGGGGCAACCATCTCGCTTTTGAACAGACATGCGGTCCGTTTGTGTGGATGACGTGTGAGGTATTATGCTTTAAATCGCTGGGAGTAAAGATGAATTTGGTGAGGTTGGAGAATTGCCTTAGAATTTCACCATATTTGCAGGATGCCGAAATGATACAAACCGAATACGTGTTAGCAAGTTTCACCTGTCCATACCTGACCACTTGCGTGGTACCGTCTATGATTCTACTGCGTCCCATATCGACCAGCACGTTGAAATGATGCAGGAAGTCTGCGCCTATGATGGCAATATCCGTCTTTGCTATGATGAAATTCTACGTGAATTTCCGTCGCAGGCCTAGGCTGGCAGCTAAATGCTTGTTGCCGTATGCAGGTATCTGTGTATTATTGCTGCGAGTAAATTGAACTGGGTCTCAACACGCTGGTCCCTATTCGAGCGGGGAACTATTGATACCTCGGCACCAGAGTCAATGAAGAATCTGATCCCCGTTAAATCGTCCTTAATGGCTAGCCTATAAGTACTTATCTTGTTACTAGTGGGGGCTGGAGAGCTGGACGCGTGGCGATCTGGCTGTTCCACGTTGGCGACGTGGGGGCTAGTTTTGCTCATTGAAATTGCAAGGCAGTAAGCACCTGGTGGCCTTCTCCTTGAATCGTCGATGATACCAGCATGTTCCAGAGTCCTGCTGTCTCCGGCCTAATGATCTTGACTTTTTCCGGCCTGTTGTTCCTGAGCTTCTCCGGCTTTGCGATCTTCCCTGTGGTGTCAGAAGTGGGATTTTTTTTTAATTTCCTTCACCTCCAAAGTAAGCCGACGCAAGCTTTCAGCTAAGGTTGGCTGCTAAAGTTAGGGGTTTCAGGCTGTTGCTGGATCTGGTACACACCAGGCTGTAGGATCTCAGCGACTTGATCTGCCCTCGTTGCCAAGTGCTCCATTGAGTCATTGCTGCCAGCTAGAATTGACTGGATCTGATTTGGGAGCTACTGCAGCCACATTGATTTGAGTAGCCGTTTCGACACCGATGTACCGCCCAATCCTGCCATTTCATTTAACAGGTGTGACGGCTTTTTGCCCCCCAGTGTCGTGTGTGAGACTAGTTTCTTATATTTCTGTTCTTCGGACTCGGAAAACAATGCGATGAGCCTGTCTTTTATTGCCGGGAACATGTCCCCAGCTGGGGGGTTACGTAATAAGTCTCCTATCTACTCAATGACCACATTGTTAAGGACACTGACCACATGGTGAAACTTGGTCGAGTCTGCCGTGACTCTAGCCAGTTGGAACTGTGATTCCAGTTGCCAAAACCAAAGTTCTGGGTTTCTGCTCCAAAATGGAGGAAGCTTTACTGCTACTCTGTCTACCATTGCGGCATTGTTGCTACTCTCGGTCGGAGCTGGGTTTGCCATGATTCACGTGTTGGGTTTTTGGCGTCGCTGGGGCCGTTCTATGTTTTCCTTGTTGTCGAGATTCCCGGTACTGGGGTTTCATAGGGTGCTGATTACATCGAGGTCACCAATTGTCGGGTTTATAGGGGTTTGCATTTACCGATGGGATTAGGAGTGACACGGCGTGCTGTTGGTGTTAACGGGATAATCTATATTTCCGTTACGAGGTGAGCACGCTGAAGGGACCAGTATTCTAACTCCGCAAAGATACTAATCCTGGATACAAAATACGCACTGATACTACTCGACTATCTTTATTTACACAAAACTATTGCTACGTTTATTATCACAGTTTGTATGTACTATACTGAGGGTGATAATCGTGGTACTTTATCTCGAGAGAGCTAAGAGAAAGATAATAATAAGAGAGATTTTAAGGGTCGTTTTTAGCTTATACATATAGCTAACGAACTTTTTCGCTATTTCTGCCCCTGCTACTCATCAACTGTCACTCCTGTGAGTGTCATTTGTCGGTGCAGGTTCTCGGAGTGAACTGCTCTCGAGTGTATAATGCACCACAAATCTGTGACGGAGCCGGCAGCGCGGTGCAGTGTCACCCGTCTAATAATGACAGTGACAGTGCACTGCGAACCAGAGCAACATCTCGGTTCCGTAGAGAATTTAAACAACAGCGGGAAAACATTTTCCGTAACGGTTTCCGGAAATATATTCCGGAATGTTCGACCAAAAGCTCTATAAAACCGTTGATCACATCAACAACCTCCTCTTTTCTCTTTTGGGCTTTGTCTCCTCCACCTGTACTCCAATTGGTAACAATCATACTCTGTACACAGTAGATATAAGTTTATTCTAAGTTTAGTAATAAAACATTTAACATTCCTGTTTTACGAATTCTGTGTGGAAATCCCATTTCTGACACCCAACGGAAAACGCCTAGTGATTCCATACATCGACGACAGGAGAATTGGTGACCCCTCTGAAAGAATACCTTCTAAAAGAGCACCCCCCTGGAGGAGCATTCGAATCAGTTTAATCGAAAAAAACTATGGTGACGTCCCAACCATCTACAGTTCCGGACCCGGAGGAAGAGAGCAGCATAGCGTCGCAGGTAGGCAGGCTTTCTATACGGACCCCCCCGTTTTGGAAAACGAACACAAAAACCTGGTGCAGGACCCTTGAGGCACAGTTTGCTCTGGCGCACATAATGGCGGATCTGACGAAGTATCACCATGTCATCGCCACGATAGACTTAGAAATCTTGGATCAGGTCTCGGACTTCATGGACAACCCCCCTTCCAACGGCAAATATAAGGTAATAAACATAGATTCATCTCCCTATTTGCTGAGTCAGACGAGAAAAGACTCAGGAAGCTTCTATTGCAGGTGGAGTTAGGCGACAAGAAACCGTCTCATTTGTTAAATGAGATGAGGAGCCTAGAAGGAGCAGCAATACCCCCAGAGATCCTAAAGACCCTGTGGATGCAACACCTACCCACGTCCATACAGCCCACCCTGGCTGGAAGCAACAAAACTCTAGACAAGATGGCGAACCTCGCAGACAAAATCCACTAGATAGTGCAGTCTCAGACCTATAGCGTTCAAGTCTCCGTCAAGGAAGCACAAGCCCTCCAATTGATCGAAAGGATCAGTAGACTGGAGCAGTCAATGGAACGACTGAAGCCGACGAGGAGAAGCAGGAGCAAGTCCAGGACGCGGAGGACTGAATCCAGATCGCTATCGGCGGATCCTGGAGTGTGCTGGTACCATCAGAGGTTCAGGAACAAGGCTAGGTGATGCGCTAAACCCTACAGCTACCAGCAGGAAATTTAGTCTCCACGTCATCCTCTGCGATCAGAGATGTGGGACCACCAGATCGCCATAGCAGCCAGGCTCAACCACCCTCGGATATCGCAAGCTTAGTTAGTCATAGAGTAATAATTAGGGATGACGTAACAGGTATAAACTTTCTTATCGACTCTGATTCTGACGTCTCTCTAGTACCTAAAACAATCAGGGACCAAAATATTGTAACATCACGCGTTTTATATGCAGCCAACAATACACAGATACCTACTTTTGGTACCAAGCGGTTGGCGGTAAGCCTCGGATTGCGAAGGAAATTTACATGGGACTTCATTATAGCTAAAATCGATCACGCGATTATAGGAGCCGATTTCCTACACCGTTTCAACATATTGGTCGATTTGGGTCACAGCAGAATCACCGACGGCACCACTAACCTGAATAGAGTTGGAACAACTAAATCTTTTAGCATTCACTCAATCCGTAACATTCCTTCATCCTGCAAATACAACGACATTCTTAAACAATATCCAAAAATCACTACGTTCTCTCCTACCCCGAGCAACATTAAACATAGCTCGATGCACGTAATCCAGACAAACGGCCCCCCTATTTCAGCTAGGGCGAGACGTTTAGCCCCTGATAAGCTTAAAATAGCCAAACGGGAGTTTCAATATCTCTGCGATATGGGTATTTGCCGTCCTTCTAAAAGCCTTTGGGCCAGCTCCTTGCACTTGGTCAGGAAAAAGGACTCACGTAACTGGAGACCTGTAGGCGATTATCGGCGTCTAAATGCAGCCACGATGCCAGACAGGTACCCAATCCCAAATCTCCACGATTTCTCTCACTTTTTAGATGGAAATACCATTTTTACTATCTTAGATTTGGTTCGCCCCTATCATCAAATTCCTGTCTCAGAAAAGTCAATTCCTAAGACGGCCATCATAACCCCATTTGGTTTATTTGAATTTATCAGAATGCAATTTGGCCTGAGGAATGCAGCCCAGTCCTCTCAGAGATTCATGCACTAGGTACTTGGAAACCTAGACTTTTGTTTTCCGCACATTGATGATGTTCTTATCGCATTAACGGACGAGGCACAACACCAGGAACACTTCAAATCTGTCTTCGCTCGTCTGTAAGAATTTGAGCTATCTATCAACCTTGACAAATACACATTTGGTGAGAAGCAAGTAAGATTTTTAGGTTACTTAGTCTCAGCACAAGGTTCCACACCTCTCTCAGAAAAGGTGGCTGTCATTTTTGATTTCCCCATATCCCAAACAGCTTCAGAGCTAAGAAGTTTTCTCGGCATGCTAAATTTCCACAGGAAATGCATTCCCAAGGCTGCTCACCATCAGGAAATTCTTCACAAGATGCACAACAATTGCAGGAAGAATGACAAAACCCCATTAGTCTGGTCTAAGGAAGCACTGCGTGCATTTAATCAGTGCAAGCTGGACTTGGTTAACGCCACTTCTTTGGTACACCCTAGTGCCACAGCTCCAATATCTCTCACAATCGATGCATCATATTACGCAATGGGAGCAGTTATTGAGCAATTTGAAGATAATTCCTGGAAACCTCTAAGTTTCTTCTCTCGAAAATGTTCAGATGCTCAAAAGAACTACAGTACTTATGATCGGGAATTATTAGGTGTACAACTTTGCTTCCGCCGTTTTTGAATAGATGTATGTAGCGGTAAGTAATGATCGAAATAAATAACCCCATGTGGGCATGCAGGAGCCTTGGGCACCTGTTGACATAACCTCATAAAAATATTAGTCTATTTGTGTCTTCATCATAAAGTTATTCGCAATTGAAAATGTCAGTGTACGAGCCAAATTCTCGTCATTTGCGGGAGGTTTTACTTTTCTGCTTCAATATGAAGAAATCTGCTGCTGAGGCTCATCGAATGCTCTCAGATACTTATGGGGAAGCCACTATTAGTGAAAGGACATGTCGTGAGTGGTTTCAGCGCTTCAAGAACGGTGATTTTCACGTCGAAGACCAACATAGCGGTGGAAGAAAGAAGGTTTTCCAAGATGCGAACTTGGAAGCATTACTTGACGAAGACTCGTGTCAAAGTCAACAAGAATTGGCACAATCATTGGGAGTGACTCAACAAACAATCTCAAAACGCCTCAAAGACATGGGAATGATTCAGAAGCAAGGATATTGGGTGCCGTACGAGTTGAAACCAAGAGATATTGACAGGCGTCTGTTCGCTTGTGAACAGTTGCTTGCAAGGCAAAGACGGAAGGGATTTCTGCATCGTATTGTGACTGGGGACGAGAAATGGGTTCATTACGATAATCCCAAACGCAAAAAGACTTGGGGATATCCCGGCCATGCTTCCACGTCGACGGCCAAACCGTCTATTCATGGTTCCAAAATCATGCTCTGTATTTGGTGGGATCAACTCGGCGTAATATATTATGAGCTGTTACAACCAACTGAAACAATCACAGGTGCTCTTTATCGAACCCAATTAATGCGTTTGAGCCGAGCATTGAAAAAGAAACGGCTGCAATACAACGAGAGACATGATAAAGTGATTTTGCAGCACGATAATGCTCGACCCCATGTTGCGCAAGTGGTCAAGAAATACTTGGAAACATTGAAATGGGAAGTCCTACCCCACCCGCCATATTCTCCTGACCTAGCTCCTTCTGATTATCACTTGTTTCGATCCATGGCACATGGGCTAGCTGACCAACACTTCCGGTCTTATGAAGAAGTAAGAAATTGGATAGAATCGTGGATCGCTTCAAAAGATGTCCAATTTTTTCAACACGGGATTCGTATGCTGCCCGAAAGATGGGAGAAAGTAGTGGCCAGCGATGGACAATACTTTGGATCCTAAAGGTATAATTAGTTTTTTACAATAAAATCGCGAAATTCGGAAAAAAAACGGCGGAAGCAAAGTTGTACACCTAATAATTTTTTAGGTTTACTCATAGAGGGCGCAGCATACGATTTATGTTACTCATTGGATTGCTTGCTACTTTTTTTTGCATTACGTTAATTCACTTTTTAATAGAATAGCATATTGACGTATTGTTTATGCTTAAAAAAGATATACCTTAGTGATGTCGCTATGAGCAACCATTTTCGAGAAAAATGCATTTGAACTAGTAGATGTCTAGTCGATTTGGTAGTCTAAACGTGCCTATCAAATAATTATAAAATAAAAAAACCTCTCTAGCTAATTGTTCAAATTTATTAAATTAATTTAAATTTTGCCACCGTAACTTTTGAAATACGTTTGTGAATAAAAGGTTTTGTTTTGATGTCACCAGCTTGTTATGGAGCGCTTTAACAACATTGTAAAAACTTAACACTATTATATTTAACACTACGCAGTGTCTGCTGTAATGCATTTTTCTCTAAAACGGTTGCTTATAGAGACATGATTTAGGTATATCTATTTTAAGCATAAATAATAGACCAACACGCTATTGTTTTAAAAAGTGAATTAGTGTAACGCAAAAAAAATAGCAAGCATTCAAATGAGTAACATAAACCGTATGCTGTGCCCTCTATGAGTAAACCTAAAAAGTTAGCAAATATGAATTCTCCATCCCGAAGAACCCCCGAGTAGTAAATTTCAAGACATTTTCCCGTTCGGCTTAGTAATTATGGCTAAAAATTGATTTTCAAAATTAAACTTTGACACCCCGTAGCTCTGTAACTATCAACTTTTGGATTAAGGTATATATGGTTATCTCGTAATATTTTGATCTCAGGAATCTACAGTAACTCTGTGTACACGGAATATTGGGACACCCTGTATATGTCGGTGCCGTTAATTTGTTTAGAATTAATAGTAAAGGGACCTCTTGAGTAATTAAGTTTCGGTGATAAGTTGTTAAAAATCAGCCGAATATGCATTTATGGGCGATTGACTGATTTGTGTGCTTTGTTTAAAATACGATCGGGTTGGGTGGAACGGGGTTAGGGGAAGAGATTAGAAAAAATAACCTGAGGGTGTGTAAAGCGATTAAACCCTAATCGCCCCTTTTCTTGAAATGAAGTTGTCAGATAAGTAATAAACGCATATTACCTGACAATAATAATCAATCACTCATTAAATTACAGCATGTAGCCCCTAAAATAAAGTACATGATCGAACCCAAAACAGATGCTAAAATCCTCTAATAGTTCTTTACTGTGGTACCTAAGATGGGAAACCCTATGCGGGATGCTGGAACAGTAGTTCACGGCAGGGGCTAAAGAAAGTTACTCCCGAACGGGTGGCAACACATAAAAATGTGGTATTGTTTAGTGATATCCGTGTAAACCTTGAATTATTGAAGTGTTATTGATTAACTTCCTTTTAGGAAGCTTGGTGTGTGAGAACAATGGCAATCACGAGCAGGTTCGCCTAAGCTCATTGTTTGATAATGATAATATACACTTGGTGTATAATTGTATGTTGATGGCCATGTTATGATATTATTGAAATCCTCTGTATTTGCCTGTTAATCAGGGTGCGGGTGCCGTTCCTTCGGGTGTCGTGTTTTGTAATTTGGAGGTGTTACCTGTGGCCTGAATGACACGAATAGGTTGAGGATAACCAGTAAAGTCAATCCCCTACCGTTTCGTTGGGATTCTACCTGTTGGCCACAAATATGAGTCCAGGGAAGCCCATACTTATTTTAGGGAGGCACTAGCTAGTTGTCAAAGATTACATTATAAGATTATATATTTATGGTTGCAATTAATGTGATGTGATAGGGCGAGGATATCTAACATATGTGAGCAAGGTAGCCACGGTTAGAGTGGAGGGCCACACAACCTCCGGTGAGTACACCTTATCCCTATTTGCCTTACAGTACAGTAACTGGGAATTATATTTGTTACATGTGTTGCTCATACCTAATGGGACGCCATGATGCTGTGGATGAATTTGCATTGTGATGACCCTTTGAATGATGAATAATTGCAAGGTAACAATATCTAACAAGGTGACAAATTTATAGCTTCTATCGAATTTACAGGTGACTTTTTGGAGAGGACAGATTGTGGAAGACTGGCTCCAGATCACCAGTTCTTTGCGTTAGTTCTAAGAAAATCTAAATTAGCCGTTTTGTATTAATTAGTGTAAAGTGTTGTTATTTTGTTAACGAATCAATAGTATAACTCGGGTGTGATTCGACTCCTTTAAAATGATTTCCAAAAGAGATAGTTTATTTTTTTCGACATATATTGAGGAATATGTGGGTTAATGTCCTTGCCCTCTTCGTCGATTGCAGCAGGAATTGTACTGGCTTTACGAGCCTCTTCCAGCTCCTTGGCCTTGCGCCAGTCTTCCCTAGACCTCTTTTTGGGTTCACCCTCAAAGAGGCTCTTGTTTTTGAGGATTATAGAAAGAGGTAGCCACTGAGTCGAGCTCGCCATTTGTAATTGTTTTTTAGTTTAATGTATTTGAAAACGTGGTTTTGTAGAAATTAGCTAAAACTCGTAATTTTCTCGTCAACCAAGAAAAATATCCATACAAGAATGACAGTGACACATACAAAATAGAAAAGGAAATAGATAGGTACATATGTATGTGTGGAATAAATAAGGACAAAATCAACCTTGATTACTGGAAATATTTCTCTATATAGGGGCGCCACTAATATTCCTCAACACGAATATAATGGACTAAAATGCACACTTCATAGGACAAAATCAATTTATTATTTAAGTGATATTTGCTATTAACAAATATGTAATTATTGGTTTGTGAATTTTCAATTGCAGACACCAAATAAATACGAAGCATTTGAGGTAGATTGTTTATTTTCACTTTTATTTTGTTCGAGAATAAATTTTACTTTTTACTAAGAGTTTGGACGAAAGCCTTTCTTGACATTTTGTGACTAATCATTGGAAAAATGAATAGAAACACAAAAATTAACAGAAAATGTAAAATATGTAAATAATGATCGGATAAAAACCATTGTTCATTCGTTGGTGATAAATCATGAATATAATGCAAGAACTGCATACAACAATAATTAAATCACACCTTTGTAAATTAATCCGTAAATCTCATGACGCCGTCATGTCAATTTTTGATGTTTTGGTTATGTAGAGAAGTACTTTTTCTTCCATTAACTACATAAGTGTCAATATAGGGTAAAGTTGCGTAATTTGAATCAGCACCTAAATTGAACCACCTCAAGATTTCTACATTAGAGATATGCTAATATGGTTATATTTTAATATTCGAGTTGAGACCTGTCTCCATGCGTAACGTATCATTTCTTAAGATTGTAGTTTGCTCTGTTGCTTAGAAAATAATTCAGTTTGATTTTGCAAAGTGTTGTTATGTACCCCGATGCAGGGAGATAGGTTTTGACAACAAAAACGCGTTGGTTCTACTAGTCACTACTATAATTAACTATTCTGGTCGAGGTTCTATTGGGAAGAGTTGTGTTTTTGCCCCAAAGCTGTATTTATGTACATGTAAGATTTCGGTATCGTTATTGAAAGAAAAAAAATAAAACAAAAGCAAGTTTTGAGGTACTTCTTTATTTGTCAAGAGTCAAAACCGGAGTGCCCCCCGATACACATGCCTTATCCACCCCCGAGCGCACCCCTCTCTTTTTTAAGAGCATTGATAAGCCACATTCCAGGCTTTTTCCCACGATTCCCTGACCAATCATCAATTTTTCTCTCGCCTATGTTAAGGAATTCATAAACAACCCTCTATCGTTTTCTCACGCTTATCTTAGAAGTAATTTACGACTAACCCCCATGTCATTCTCACATGGTATTACTTGATGGTCTTAACATAAGCGAGGAATGCTCACACGGTCAATTCTGACACTAAATTCGCTCTCGAATTTGCCTCTATCAATTATTGACAAATAAAGCATACTTAATGAATTAATCTAAGTCTTAACAAAAATATACTCGATGAACTAAATCTAAGTTTAAAACATACTCAATGAATTAAATCTAAGTTTTAAACAAAAACATACTCAATAAATTAAGTCTAAGTTTTTAACAACAAAAGAATTTTCAAGGTGTGAAGCGTTATGGCTTCCAACATCAACAATTTTTTTTTTTTTTTTTTTTATGCGAAGCGCTACGGCTTCCAACATCGAGCTCTAAGATGCGAAGCGTTACGGCTTCCAACATCAAGCTCTAAGATGCGAAGCGTTACGACTTCCAACATCGAGCTCTAAGATGCGAAGCGTTACGGCTTCCAACATCGAGCTCTAAGATGCGAAGCGTTACGACTTCCAACATCGAGCTCTAAGATGCGAAGCGTTACGGCTTCCAACATCGAGCTCTAAGATGCGAAGCGTTACGGCTTCCAACATCGAGCTCTAAGATGCGAAGCGTTACGGCTTCCAACATCGAGCTCTAAGATGCGAAGCGTTACGGCTTCCAACATCGAGCTCTAAGATGCGAAGCGTTACGGCTTCCAACATCGAGCTCTAAGATGCGAAGCGTTACGGCTTCCAACATCGAGCTCTAAGATGCGAAGCGTTACGACTTCCAACATCGAGCTCTAAGATGCGAAGCGTTACGGCTTCCAACATCGAGCTCTAAGATGCGAAGCGTTACGGCTTCCAACATCGAGCTCTAAGATGCGAAGCGTTACGGCTTCCAACATCGAGCTCTAAGATGCGAAGCGTTACGGCTTCCAACATCGAGCTCTAAGATGCGAAGCGTTACGACTTCCAACATCGAGCTCTAAGATGCGAAGCGTTACGGCTTCCAACATCGAGCTCTAAGATGCGAAGCGTTACGGCTTCCAACATCGAGCTCTAAGATGCGAAGCGTTACGGCTTCCAACATCGAGCTCTAAGATGCGAAGCGTTACGGCTTCCAACATCGAGCTCTAAGATGCGAAGCGTTACGGCTTCCAACATCGAGCTCTAAGATGCGAAGCGTTACGGCTTCCAACATCGAGCTCTAAGATGCGAAGCGTTACGACTTCCAACATCGAGCTCTAAGATGCGAAGCGTTACGGCTTCCAACATCGAGCTCTAAGATGCGAAGCGTTACGGCTTCCAACATCGAGCTCTAAGATGCGAAGCGTTACGGCTTCCAACATCGAGCTCTAAGATGCGAAGCGTTACGGCTTCCAACATCGAGCTCTAAGATGCGAAGCGTTACGGCTTCCAACATCGAGCTCTAAGATGCGAAGCGTTACGGTTTCCAACATCGAGCTCTAAGATGCAAAGCGTTACGGCTTCCAACATCAACAATTTTTTTTTTAAATATATTTTTTGAATTGGTCAATGCTCACACGAGCCTAATAACGATAACAATAAGTAAATAACTAGTCATCTTCCATCTGGAACTCTCCAGGCCATATTCGTAACATATCAATTGCGACTATCCTTTTGCGATTTGTTATTAAGTTTAGCAGTTCCACTCGATCATTCGGAACGAGTTTTGTGATTTCAAAAGGACCGTCGTATCTTCTGTCCAGCTTTGCCAAGTGAGAGTTTCCCGATGGATGGAAAACGATATCTCCTACATTAAAGCTTTTGTTAATTCTACGCGTTTTATCATATTTAGATTTCATGTACTCTCCATGCCCAAGGGTACGTTCGTATGCTAGTAGGCGATCTTTTTCTAGAGTATCAGTTATGGTGCGAGGAATAGCAGACGTTAGAGACTCAATGTTTTGGCTGGCTAGGTGTCGACCCGTTAGAAGATAAATAGGTGCGAATCCTGTAGTTTTTTGAACCGTTGTGTTTAGTGTACCCTGTAACTTTTCCGCGCTACTCGTCCATTCTGACTTATCTTTGATTGTTGTTCTCAACAAATCTAGTACCGTAGAAACATACCTCTCGACTTGGCCATTACCTCTAGGAGCACTTTTGGCTACACAGTGCTGCTCAATATTTAGGTCTGATAGGTATTGTTGGATACCCGTCCAAATCATCTGTTATGCCTCATCTCAAACGAAGCGATAACCAATATACATAAATTGCTCAACTTGAGGGATGTTCTGGTTTGACCGTGAGAACCATTAGGTAAAAATATTCTCGAGTACACTTAACACACCGTGACTCTGTCGCCACTCACCAGTCCTTATCAGTAATTTGGCCCTTCGCAGAATCACATGTGTTAAGACGTTAATTGCAAAAACCTTTTAAGGTTTGTTTTTTCTCATTCAATCTAAAAATCCTAAGTTCGTGGGAACCTACCAAATTTGTGTTCTGATTGGTCAACTAGAACAAAATGGGCCGAAACCAAATTCTGCTCGTTTTCCCTGCGTCCTTTTTTTGTCAGATTGAGAGTGGAACTCTACGCATAAACAAAGATCCGACCTCCCTCCAAATTCATACTTGAGATTCTAACGCACCTAGTTCAGTAATAGTTATCACAGATTTTTAAATATAGACTTGTTGACGTTACGGTAGTGTTTTGTCTCGACCATCGTCCTGATTTGACGTGGCGGTACCCACGTACAAAAGAATACCTGGTGTCAGAAGCTTTTCCCTTAAGACTCCAACACGTGAAAGCTCTAAAACTTCCGTGCCCGCTCAGTGCCTGAGTTAAATAAGACCCAGATGTCGATTAATTTCTTAGTCCACTGACCCTTTTCTTCCAGCTTCGTCCAGCGTTCCTGCCATTTCCGAATGTTTTCTTTTCTGGTGGCTTTCTTATCCTCTCCTGTGACCCTTGGAAGAACGCTGAGTTGCGTCCTTTCTTCCAGTAAAAGGTCGAGGGGGGGAATGCCCGCCAGGACTTGCACTGCTTCGTAGGGTACAGTACGATACGCACAGATGACCCTCAGTAGCGCTTTTCTTTGCACACTCAGCATCATGTGTGCGTATTTTTTTATCCTCCCCATCCATCCCCAAATCGGGGCGGCGTAGAGGAGCGTCGACTGCACCACTCCGTAAAGCAGCTGTCTTTTTTGAGTGGATGGACCGTCCATCGTCGACATAATCTTTTGCATTAGGCCTAATTTCTTTAGACTCTTATTGCATATTTGTTTCACGTGATGCGCGTGGTACAAGTTTTCGCCAAATTCGACGCCCAAATGTCTTATGGATTTTTTGGACTCGATTCGGACGCCGCTGGCTAGGAAAAATAAGTCCCTCCTATACCTTTTCCCGCTTAGAATGACCGCTTCGGTTTTTTCCGGGGCTATCTTGAGCGAATGGTTCGTAAGCCATTGTACGCAACGGTTTATTGCACCATTCGCTTCATAGATTAGTTCCGCCCTATCGGAACCGCAGACGACAAGAGCGATGTCGTCCGCATAGCCAATGGGCGTTGCATTTTCGGATTTGTCCGCTTCCAAGATGGGGTCGTACATTAGGTTCCACAGGAGAGGACCGACCCTTGCGGTATGCCCATTGCCATGTTGAACTTATGTGCATATATCTGGTCTGGTACACAACATTACAAACATCAAGTATCTTATTAAATTCTTGCATGGGGCACCAATAGTTTCATTTGAGTCTAATTCTTTATAATTTAGTTTGCTAGGTAATGGAGTGTTAACAGCTTTACAATCTGTCATATTGAACTTATTTAAAATTGTTTTTAAGCATAAACTTTGATCTAGAGTTATTTGATCCTTTTGTCTATTTACTCTAATGCCTAAAAAAGTTTTATTTCCTACAAATCTTCCATTTTAAAATGGTTTATATTATAACTAGTTTTCATAATTGAATACATATGTATATACCCTCTATTGTTTAGCCCTACATTAAATTAGAATAAACCATTAGTCGTAAATATGGAGAGTCTGTTTATCATCTTGGCTAAAACATGAAATGCAGAGAACGGCTCAAATATCAATTTTGTCCTAATATAAGTGTGAATAGAATGATTGAGGGTTGCGAGCATGGGAAGAAGGTGGAATGGTATGTGCTAATTCTTTTGAAGATAAACAGATGCACTCGGGGGTGACCCTGATGCATCTTTGGGTATGTTGGGCATTCGATTCCCGAAAAGGATAGAATAAAGTTGTTTGAGGACACGTGCGTGTATTTTATTAAAATAAAACCTACCCGTTCTTTAACAGTTCAGAAGTGGGATCCACAAGACTATTTTATTATTAAAAAAAAAAAAAAAAAAAAAAAAAAAACTTTTTTTCGTTAAGTTAGTGTATATATTAGTTTGTGTCTGTGAACAATTAAATTTAAGCGAAGTGAGAATGGATAACATGAGTGAAAACCAGGAATTTGAGGAAGGAATGCAACAAGAGCAAGTGTTTGACGATTTGCTCGAAAAACACTTGCAAAAACAGATCACCGCCGCCCTAAAAAGGAAATTTGGAGCCAACCCGAGACCGTTGATTGCCACAGATCTGGAAGACTTGAACCCGAGTGAAGATAGGCCCAGCGACATGGAGACAAGCGCCACAAAATTAACTGTCAAAGGCGACATAATTCCTCCATTTGATCCCGACGATCGTCACCACACCGTAATGTCTTGGCTAAATAAAATAGAGCAATTATCCCACATTCATGGATGGACCGACTACGAAAAATCCGCTTACATGCAGATGAAACTGAAAGGGGCTGCACGTGAGTGGTTTTTCCGCCAAGAAAATTATGACAAGACCTGGGCAGAGTGGAAAATGGCCTTATCCCGGGCATTTCCCCGATGCGTTGATTACGCTGTTTTATTGGAGGAGCTAGTTGCTAGAAGGAAAGAATCCGATTGTAAAGCACCCCGGCTTACGCATACGTATTATTATATCATATATGTATTAACCTCTTACATTATTTCTTGTACTATTTTCTCATGGAAACCTAAGGACAATATTAGAACTTAATTAGAATGTATGTCCACGTAGAAACACAATTCCTTTGTCTAATATAAGCAACCCATCAAATTGTAATTAGCTGAGACTCAGGGTCTCAGTGCTGTTTAAGGTTCAAACTACCCTTATTGATGTACTTTAGCAAAGTCCACGTAGATATCATTTATATAAATAGGGCAATCAAGCAGTTAAGAGATAGTCCAGCAGAAACCTTCAGACTCATCTTCACAAAACACTTACATAAAAGGGTCTTTACGCCTCGCTCCCGCTCTTGTATTATCGAGAAGTTAATAAAGTGTTATATTTTTGACTCGCGTATAGTTATTCCAACCCGGCACATTACACTACTATTTAGGGCCAATTGAACCTCACTCAAACTGTCTTGCCAAGTTCTATTACCCTCAGTCTCAACGATAGTAAGGAGATTCTTTAACACCTGCATGACTCGCTTCGCTTGGCCGTTAGCCCTGCTTGCACTATGAGCAACAAAATGAAGCTCAATATTACTATCAGTGCAAAACTTCCTAAATTCTGAGCTAGTGAAACATTTTCCCTGGTCGGAAACGATTCTCTGAGGTGCCCCGAATACATATGTAAAGTTTCGAAAAGACTCCACAGCCTGTTTACCAGATAATGAGGAAATGTGGTACAACATAACAAATTTAGTAAATGCATCTATAATTACAAGGGCGTACTCTTTTTTATCACTTTAACCACTTAACTTTCCAGAGATATCTATGTGAACCGTGTGCCACGGTTTTGCAACTTTAGGAATAGAATGTAAACGAACTTGAGTACCACCGGTTTTGCCCTTCGAAACTTTACAAGCTAAGCAATTTTCGACAAATTTTTTTTACATTTTTAGACATATTTGGAAACCAATAAATTTCGTACAATTTGTCTAATGTTTTCTCCCACCCAAGGTGTTTTAAATCAAGATGTACGTGATTAATTATGGACCAAACCATGGGGCGAGGGATAGGCAGCCACCTTGACCTTCCTTCCCTTTCTATTTTACGAAACAAAATATTATTTTAATTTGGCAAAGTTCAACAGATTTTTCACGAGTAAAAACCAAACCCCTACTGCCATAACAAACACTGACATATTGGGCAATCAAATCCCTGCCAATGATGATGTCAAAAGAAATACTATCATCAGGTACAATATGCAGCAAAAGTTCAATGTAAATGCTTTCAATCCTAACTCTAACTAACAATTTCAACGTAGAAAAAACAGAATTATCTCCTATGCCCTTTAAAGATATCATGCAGTTTTCCAGCTTTCCAGTTAAAGATGAAGAAACGCTCCTTTTAACTAACGAACAGTCTGAGCCAGAGTCAAAAAGAAAAGGAATAGTCTTACCATTATCTGTCTCCAACTGACCGCTAGGGAGGGTTTGGATTTTCACCAAATTAACGCGTTTTTCCACGTATCTGGGTTCGGAACCTCTTTCCTTGTCGGGGCAACTCGTAGAGATGTGACCCGACTTCCCACATTTGAAGCAAGTGACAGGCTTAAAAGTGTTAGCACTTGACGGTTTTTCATTCGTCGTTGACCTTCTAGCACGACACTGGTATCCTTTATGCCCGATTTTTCCGCACAATCGACACTTTCTCAAAAACTGGTCATCGCTTCTGTTTGACGGGGTAAAGGCACGTTGCTTCGGATTGATATGAGGATCATGCCGAAATAGCGCCGGCCGTTTACCCGCCAAACCTCGCAACGCGACACAAAAACTTTTTAAGTCTTTTGGTGTATCTTCCCGTAATCGTTGACGTAATGTTTCGGAGCGATTACCTACCACATGGCAAGCAAATAGGGTAGCTAACGCTTCATCACTTTCACGCCCCTTAATCATGTGCAATGCAAGGCGTAGCACATGCAACCCTTCGTCCAAAAGCGTCGTTTCAGACGAAGCGGAGATTCTCCCATTAACAGCTTCGGCAAATAATTCCATTATGTCGATGGGTTTGGAAAATGAAGAGAGGAATTCAGTGCGAATATCCTCCCAGGTTTTTCCCAACGGTCGACAACGAATAAGCCAATCAGCCGCTTCCCCTTTCAGCGCACTAGACAAACAGGTCACTAAGTTTATTCCTGCGAATTGGTGCACTCTAACAAATTCATCAACCAAACAACACCATCCTTCTGGATCTGCGAATTTTGATCTGGGATCGAAACTCGGCAATTGCACTTGGGTGGCTTGACTCGAAGTCCCGGCTGAACTTTGCAACTCAACAATTTTCTTGAGTAGAACTTCAACTTGACTTGTTGATGGCACCGCATGATCCGACGCGCTATTATTTGTCGACGAATTTTCCGCAGGCACGGGTAATCCCACTTCTGATGTCGGAGTAACTTGAGAAGTATTCTCCATTTTTTTGTATTTTGTATATTGCTTCTTTTTATTAACAGAAAAAGAAAGATAGAAGAGACAGACAAACCAGTTCACTATTCCACGACCGCTCTTCTTCCCATCAATCTATTAACTGCCCGTTCTTTGTCCTTCTTATCTCAACTTTCCCAGTTCTGGTGAGTCCTTCAGAACCATGGGAAAAGTACCTGCTAGTCCCTATTACAAGGGAACCAATAGTTTAGTGTCACCCAAATAATTAGCACACATGGCCACTTAAGCGCGCCGTGGCAATAGTGACCTCGTTCGACAGTGCTTTGTCTTCAGATGGCCCTGTCAGCCTGCTCTTTATCTTATTGTCTATCCTAATGTTACTTTTACACATCTTAAAAACTAATAAATCTCCGACATATATATATTGAAATAAACTACATACAGTAATGGACAAAAGTATATAGACAAATAAGATTCTTTATAAAAATGTACCAAATAATTGAATTTGAACTTCCTTTTTTGGTAAAAAATATGGGTAGCTACAAGGAATAATATTTTTAAAATGTTTATATTTTTTTGCATAGCAATAAATATTTAATAAAATAATATAGTTTTTTGCTTGGACAAAAGTATATAGACTGGCAGTTCATATCGTTTATTTGTTGAATATACAATATTAGAATTGTTTCATTTTTTCAAAAAATTAAGTTCTACAATGCCCCGCGGTGCTCAAGTATCTTTTGAAATCAGAACAAAAATTATAGAGCTGTATAATAGTGGTTTACGACAAGTAGACATCGCAAAAAGTTTAAATTTGAAGCGGAAGACAGTTTGGGCTTTTATCAGTCAATTTAAAAAAAAAGGCTCCGTGGAAGTTGCTCACCGAACTGGTCGACCTAGAAAACTTCAAGCTAGGACCCTTCGTTTGATTAAGACAATTTCTTCCAAAGATCCATTTAAAACGCCAAGACAAATTAAAAATGAGATTGCCGCTGAGGACGTTCCCAGTGTTTCAATTAAGACCATAAAACGAAGGCTGAATGATCTTAATTTATTTGCACGTCGTCCCATCAAAAAGCCATTACTTAGTAAGAAGAACCGGAAGGCCCGACTAGAATTTGCACGCAACCATCTGCACTGGACCTTTAACGATTGGAAAAGAGTGTGTTTTTCGGATGAATCGAAATTTAATCTGCATGGAACTGACGGGATCAATTATGTGCGACGTCCATGTGGCAAAAGAATGGATCCCAAGTACATGTTGTCCACCGTTAAACATGGAGGTGGGTCTGTGATGGTGTGGGGATGTTTCTCGGGATTTGGAATGGGTTCGTTACATCGTATTGAAGGAATTATGGACAGATTTACGTATAGGGATATACTAAGAGATGTCTTGTTACCTTATATGGAAGATCATATGCCCCTACGATCCACCTTTCAACAAGATAATGACCCAAAACACACTTCTAGGCTGGCAAAGCAATACCTGTTAGATGAAAAAATTCGCATTTTACAGTGGCCATCGCAGTCACCGGATTTAAATCCGATTGAAAATATGTGGGAACATCTCAAAAGACTAGTTGAAACCAAACACTGCTCCAATAAAGATGAACTCTATAATCAATTGGAAGAAACATGGAAGAAAATCGATCTGGATTACATCAACAAGCTTTTAGAGTCCATGCCTAGGCGATGCCAAGCAGTAATTGACAATAATGGGTACTCCACTAAGTATTAGAATAGAATTTCATAAAAAGTAATATTTTGTTAATATATTAATTCATGATAACCTTTTATTTTAGAAATTTCTGATTTGTCTATATAATTTTGTCCAACCAAAATTGATTAAATAAAACTTATTTTTTTTAATTGAAATGTTTGAAAATTGGGGTTTCTGTCTCAACACGCACCCATTGCCAGGCAACTTTATAAATAACCATCTTTTAAAAAAATCTCTGGAAATAAGAATTTTTCCCAAAATTTATTTGTCTATATACTTTTGTCCATTACTGTATGACTTTTGTATTTAACTTTTTCTTCTCAGATTAAAAGGAAAACTTCTAGGTGGGTGGTAAAAATATAACCAATGACCCTGTACATATGTAGGGGTAGGGAAAGTTATTCGAGGAACCCTAAAGAACATGTGGTGAGGAGAGGCGTCAAGAAGAAAAGGGAATATTCGGGTCCGCAACTATAGATGATCGAGGGTGGTCTTTGTTAACGGAACGATTTTTAGGGAGTCTTATGGAAGTCCTTGTGACGAACACTTGCTAAAACAACTGAAATAGATTTTAAAACCTTTGTGAAAATAAAAACCTGTACGGAATACGATTCAGTAGACTTTAGATGCAAAGAAATGGTGACTTCTTTAATCCTCTATTTCGAACAGGAACGAGATAATAACAAACCTTTGTTACCGTCAAATGCTGTGCGAAAGGTAATTATAGATAGAATTTAACAATTGTAATATAATTAAGGAGTATATGTCACCTTTTTATCACTTTTGTAGCGTGTGGCAACTACTTTGGGAATAAGCTTAAAGACCATTAGCTGAATCTCCCAAATAGAAAAGGGGAATGGTATCTTGGATTCATTAAAGAAAAGTCGCTGCTATTTAAAATGTGTGACTAATAGAAAAACATTGGACACAAGTGTTGTTCATTAAGTTATTAACTTAACGTATGAAAAAAGTAAATAATAAATGTCTTTTCATTTATAATGTAATCTAAACAAAAACTTATGTTTGAGAGATTTTAGAACAAGTAACTGTGTATATTTTGTGGTGTCAACTAAAAAAGAAAGAATTGTTCTATGGAAGTGTCACATCTTTAAGAAAACGGCTTAGAGTACCTGGCTTTAAATGGTTGAAGGATAATCCACGACGTAGACTTATGGAATTACCAAACATTTCTCTAAAAAGAGTGCAGTTTATGAGGCAGTATAAGCAAATAAAAGATGAAACTCTCAATCAGTTTGTGTTTCTCGATGAGATTTGGATATTGGAAAGTAGAACATTGAGTTACTCATGGTAAGATGAAAATGTAAAAAGTGTTAAAATCGTTAAAGTAGACGGGAAAAAGGTTACTGCATATAACTGAAAAATATAGTTTAATTAATGTACCTAAGTTACTTTTAGATTCATTATATTGCATACTGGAAATGAGCATGGTTTTATTAATGATGCTGAGGCAACATATTGTTCAAGAACAAAACTAATTGATTACCATGGAGAAACGAACCATGACAATTTTTTGAAATGGTTTGAATACCAATTGTTATACAACTTGGAACAACCATCTATCGTTGTTATGGATAATGTTCCATATCACAATATGTTATTGGATAAAGTTCCCCATAACTCATGGAAGAAGGATGAAATTCAAAATTTGTTAACAAATAATGAAATTCCGTTTACTCAAAAAATGTTTAAAGCCGAACATCTGTATATTGTTAGTAAGTAAACTTTTTCGTTATATTTTCTTTTTTTTTTTATTAATATGTTATTTTATTTTATTTTATTTTTATATTAATATTTTGTTTAGAAATAAGCCACCAATAAGTATGTAATAGATGACCTTGCAAAACGGTATGGTCGCAAAATTTTACGTTTATCTCCCTATCATTGCATATTCAACCCTATTAAATTAGTTTGGGGAATTGCGAAGAATTATTATAATGGGCATATTGGTATGGATGGTAAAACTGTAAGACTGTTTGAATATGTGACATGAAGCTTTGGATACGGTAACTCCAAATGTGTGAAAAAATTCAATACGCCATACCGAGGAAGAAAGCATTAGATGGTATGATAAGGAACGAATATTTGATAGAAACGAAATTCACCCTATAATTATTGACTTTAGTGATGACGAATCAGACAATGACGTAATAATGTTTGATTCGAACTAACTAGACAATATGTGGGCTACTATATGTACTATGTATGTATAATATGTAAGGATCGTAATGAATCATTACTGATGATTGTCGACATGTGGCTTCTTCTATTTAGCAGGGGTTGTAGAAAGGTCATTGCTCCCTTGGCCTTTGCAGCGGCTGCCCTTATGTGGGCGCCATAAAACGAGTTTTAAGAGATTTGTGGCGGAGCCAGAAGCGTGGTGCAGTGTCACGAAGTAACGACAGGACAAATCTATTCTGTCGTCAATATATGGAATCACTAGGCGTTTTTCGTTGGGTGCTAGAAGTGGGATTTCCACACAGAATTCGTAAAACAGGAACGTTAAATGTTTTATTACTAAACTTAGAATAAACTTATATCTACTGTGTACAGAGTATGATTGTTACCAATTGGAGTACACGTGGTGGAGGTGGAGGTTGTTGATGTGATCAATAGTTTTATAGAGCTTTTGGTCCAACATTCCGGTATATATTCCCGAAAACCGTTACGGAAAATGTTTTCCCGCCGTTGCTTAAATTCTCTACAGAACTGAGATGTTGCTCTAGTTCGCAGTGCATTGTCACTGTCATTATTAGACGGGTGACACTGCACCGCGCTGCTGGCTCCGTCACAATACTCCCCTCCCAGATACGGAGTACCAAACTTATATAATTCAGTTTACAAAATCACCAAAACTATAGCTAGAATACTTAAAGCTATCACAAATATATACATACATTTGGAAGTGCAACAGGTATAAACAGCGGAACTCTAGCTCAAGTCTAATCATACCCGCTTCTTGCTTGGGTTGTGAATAAGGTTTGATTTGGCGTAGGAGTGATCATGGGAGGTAGGATCCTGAGCTAGGATGATTGCCGGTTTGAGGCGGTGCTTGGAGATGTTGATTTCTCTGTGATTGATTAAGACTGTGAAATATTTATCAGCACAGCTTTTTACCGGAAAGGGGCCTTCGTATGAGGATTGGAGTGATTTCTTGAATGCGTCGTTGCGTACAAAGACACGGGTACAGGTATTGACTTCCGGAGCAACGAAAATTTTTCTCCTGTTGTGATCAGTGGACGGTACTGATTGCAAAATCTGCATCCTCTGTTTCAATTTGGAAACAAACAAAGTGGGGTCCATGTTAAATTGGACTGCCTCAAAAAATTCTCCGGGCAGACGTAGGAGGGTTCCGTAAAGCATCTCAACTGGTGAGACACCAATTTCGTCTCTCAGAGTGGCATGTAAACCCAGTAAGATCGTGGGTAATACGTCGAGCGCTCTGTTGTATAGGCCATTATTGCTGCCTTGAGAGTTCGGTCCCACCTTTCCACCTTACTGTTCGTTATGGGGTGGTATAGGGTGGAATGTGTTCGTGAACAACCTAGAAGTATCGATAGTGATGCAAATAGAGAACTTTCGAATTGCTGTTCTTGGTCGGTAATGATTTTTTGTAGAGTGCCGAATCTATAAAACCAATTGTTATAGAATGTGCTGGCAACAGTATTGATCGTCATGTCTTTCATGGGAAATGCCTCGGTCCAGCATGAAAGTCGATCGATGCAAGTTAGACAATATACAAATCCATTAACAGAAGGCAGTGGACCAATTATGTTAATATTGACATCCGGAGCTTGAAATCGTTTAAATGAAATAAAGGTGTGTCTGTGTATTTTGGCCTTTTGACAATCAATACAGGCTTTAGTCTAGTTACGAATATCTCTATTCATTGCTGACCACACGAAACGTGAAGCAGTGAGTTTAGTGGTACCTCTAATGCCTGAATGAAAGATTGTGAAATCTGTTGAAAATCTCTCATCTGTGGTTTTGTGTGATAAAGGGTCTGATCTTGAAACCGTATCATCGCAGTAGATCAGGGAGTCCGATCCTGGTACGTTGCACTATTTAAGGTTCAATGACGTTCTTTGCTGATTCTTGAGGATTTCTTGCAGTTCGGCGTCAGATGACTGGTCTCGATCTAGAGCTTCGTAGTCAATTTCCTGAGGAGTGCAGATAGAATTCATTCTTGAGAGGGTATCGGTCACAATATTATTTTTGCCACTGATGTGCATGATGTCTGTGGAAAATTGAGCGATGAAATCAAAGTGTCGAAGTTGCCTTGGGAAAGCTTTATCAGACTTTTGGGAAAAGGCGAAGGTAAGAGGTTTATGATCAGTAAAAATTGTGAAGGATCTGCCTTCAAGAAAGTATCGGAAGTACTTGATTGCAGAATACACAGCAAGTATTAGGTGTACAACTTTGCTTCCGCCGTTTTTTTTCCGAATTTCGCGATTTTATTGTAAAAAACTAATTATACCTTTAGGATCCAAAGTATTGTCCATCGCTGGCCACTACTTTCTCCCATCTTTCGGGCAGCATACGAATCCCGTGTTGAAAAAATTGGACATCTTTTGAAGCGATCCACGATTCTATCCAATTTCTTACTTCTTCATAAGACCGGAAGTGTTGGTCAGCTAGCCCATGTGCCATGGATCGAAACAAGTGATAATCAGAAGGAGCTAGGTCAGGAGAATATGGCGGGTGGGGTAGGACTTCCCATTTCAATGTTTCCAAGTATTTCTTGACCACTTGCGCAACATGGGGTCGAGCATTATCGTGCTGCAAAATCACTTTATCATGTCTCTCGTTGTATTGCAGCCGTTTCTTTTTCAATGCTCGGCTCAAACGCATTAATTGGGTTCGATAAAGAGCACCTGTGATTGTTTCAGTTGGTTGTAACAGCTCATAATATATTACGCCGAGTTGATCCCACCAAATACAGAGCATGATTTTGGAACCATGAATAGACGGTTTGGCCGTCGACGTGGAAGCATGGCCGGGATATCCCCAAGTCTTTTTGCGTTTGGGATTATCGTAATGAACCCATTTCTCGTCCCCAGTCACAATACGATGCAGAAATCCCTTCCGTCTTTGCCTTGCAAGCAACTGTTCACAAGCGAACAGACGCCTGTCAATATCTCTTGGTTTCAACTCGTACGGCACCCAATATCCTTGCTTCTGAATCATTCCCATGTCTTTGAGGCGTTTTGAGATTGTTTGTTGAGTCACTCCCAATGATTGTGCCAATTCTTGTTGACTTTGACACGAGTCTTCGTCAAGTAATGCTTCCAAGTTCGCATCTTGGAAAACCTTCTTTCTTCCACCGCTATGTTGGTCTTCGACGTGAAAATCACCGTTCTTGAAGCGCTGAAACCACTCACGACATGTCCTTTCACTAATAGTGGCTTCCCCATAAGTATCTGAGAGCATTCGATGAGCCTCAGCAGCAGATTTCTTCATATTGAAGCAGAAAAGTAAAACCTCCCGCAAATGACGAGAATTTGGCTCGTACACTGACATTTTCAATTGCGAATAACTTTATGATGAAGACACAAATAGACTAATATTTTTATGAGGTTATGTTAACAGGTGCCCAAGGCTCCTGCATGCCCACATGGGGTTATTTATTTCGATCATTACTTACCGCTACATACATCTATTCAAAAACGGCGGAAGCAAAGTTGTACACCTAATAGCAAATATGGATTCTCCATCCCGAAAAACCCTCTAGTAGTAAATTTCAAGACATTTTCCCGTTCGGTTTAATAATTATGGCTAAAAATTGATTTTCAAAATTCAACTTTGACACCCTGTAGCTCTGTAACTATCAACTTTTGGATTAAGGTATATGTGAGCTTTCATAAAGAAAGCCATATGGGGTTACTTATCAACTTATTTAATGTAAATGCAAAAAACATGTTGTCCCATAATATTGTAATTTATCGTTGGACATGTGCGGAATGTCACAGGCACCTGCTGGTGCCCCATTGTAAATTAGAAATGGACTAAACTTGTATTAGTCAAAATAGATCATTCGTGGTAAAGATAAAGGTCTGTTTATCATCTCGCCTAAAAACATATGGAGGTGTGAATAAGATGATTAAGGGATGTAAGCGTGGGAAGAATGTGGAAAGCGTGGTGACAGGCTTTTGGAAGAAAAGCAGATGCACCCGGGGTGACTCTCACGCATCAAAAAGGGATTCATTCGATTCCCGATTCTAGAGAAATAAAGAAATATCGCCAAAACTTGTGTTTTTGTTTCTCTACGAGTTAGGACCTTTCTGACATATATATAATCCTGGAGGGACTAGACCAAACATATCTATTGAAAAATAATTTATATGTCTGATGGAAGTGATACTTTCATAAATTTTGCCTTATGAAAGAAAGCATTATCCAACAGACACCTTAAAAGAATTATACCGATATTGGACAGTCCGGTCATTCAAAACAGTTGCTTTACGAGATAGTCCAGTCGACCCTCCTTTACCCCTTCCAGCCCCGATTTGATGAAAATCAAAAAATATGCGCACATGATGCTTATTGTGCAAAGAAAAGCGCTTCTTAAGGTCGTTTGCGCGTATCGTACGGTATCCTTTGAAGCAGTAGAAGCATTGGCGGACCTTCTTCCCATTGACCTCCTCCTGGAAGAGAGGATGCGTCTTAAAGCGGTTCCCAGGGTCACGGGCGCGGAGAGGAAAGCGGCGAGATAATTCGAAAATGGCAGGAATGTTGGAAAGGTCTAAAGGAAAAGGGACAGTGGACCAAGAAATTGATCCCCGACCTCGATCTCTGGGTCGCGTGTAAACATAGGTCTGAACTATTAATTAACTCAGGCGCTAAGCAGGGACGGAAGTTTTAAAGCTTTCACGCACCGCATCGGGAAGACGGAACCGGGTCGCAGGATCTGCAGGGTCGATAATTCCGCCGAACACTGCATTTTCCAGTATCCGAATTTCGCGACTCAAAGAAATGAGCTAATTGCATGTGTGAACGTTCTAATACCGGCTAATTTGATTAACACGATGTTGGCAAGTTCAATTAATTGGAACCGCTACAGCAGAGCCATTTCTGATATGGTAAAACAAAAAGAAAGGAGGGACCGCGACGATAGGGCGGCTGATCAGCAAGATCTCGAATTCCCGTAAAAAAGTGTACAAGTCATAACGACTCACGAGCCCTAGGCTCTTTGCTTTTCAATCTGAAAGTCCAGAAGCATTCCCATTTTTTGTCAAATTACCGCATCCGAGGACTGACTGTTGGACGGTTAATCATTTTCGGCTGATCCTTGTTGATCGAATGGCGGATAATAAACGTCTCGAATACGTGAAGAAATGGTTGATTGTTTATAGATTGGTCGTTTTGATTTTAAATGAGAATTTATGTAATTGTTGATTGCTTGTTGAATAGCCGATCCTTTCTATTACTTTTCTTGATCAAATGGAGAGTGCAAACGGCCTCACATACATGAGGAAATGACTGATCGCTTCTAGATTAGTCGTTTTGTTTCTAAATTTGTTTTTGAGCAATTTTAAATTGTTTGTTGAATGACGACCAATCCCTTCGATTGGTTTTCCTGATCGAATGGCGGATGAAAACATCTCGAATACATGAGGAAATGACCGATCGTTTCTAGATCGGTTTTTTGTGTGGTTTAACAGCTGTACGAAAATGGGGCTACCATCGTAAATACATTCGCGAAATAATTAAGAAAATGAGAGGTTTGAATATGCTATCCTGTCAGTATAACTCTTGTAACTTTAATAGATAAACAAATGACCGACCCGGGTCTTAATAGACTTCTCCAGAGGTTTAAATCAGAATTTCTTCCGATTTTCTAGTCTAGGTAATTAATTTGCATACTCTCATTGTGCAACTAAAAAGGTTTATTGCGACTTTTCCTTACATTAACCCAGGCATTACACGCTCGACAGTCTAGTACGAAACGAACTAGGTTCTGAAATTTGGGGGAAATCTTCGGTGGGGGCACCGCACGTTACATCTGAGCTTGTAAGTTCGGGGTCTAGAGCTACCGGTGATTTCGTAAGGAAGTCCCATCTATCAAGATATAACAAGGGAAGCTATCTGAGTGTTAACCCCCGATTTTAATGAAATTTTGCAGAGAAGTAGTTTAAACTTTGTTAATTTAAACACCAGTCGATACGAAAATAGTTTATTATATATATTGAACTTCTGGCTATAAGAAGCGGCAAAAATGAACTGACTAACGCTAATATATCTTATGATTAAAAAGAGAAATCGGCGATGCTGATTCTGATTATTATTTGTCGCCTAGGAAAATTGACTCTAAGCAGAATCAGCGAGGAATAACAAAAAAATAAATCACGCCAAATAGCGATTAGATATGAGCTTAATAAATAAAAGCTCAAATATTTTTCTAATCTAATTCCATTTTAACAAATTTATCTAAGAATAAGAATAGTGATGCATATTTTACGTGCCATCTTCAAGTTTTAAGGGTTGACAACTACCCCCAAAATTTCGCCAATTTTTCGTTTTTTAATGAAGTTTGTGTCGAGTAGTACTAATAAATTGCAATCGGGCATCCAAAAATCAATTCCACTCCAGAATACCCTACACAGGGTGGCCCATTAGTGTGTGGACGGCAAATAAGTTCAAAACTAACGGAGATAAAAAAAACGTTTTTCATAAAAGTAGTACAGTTTTTAAAGATGCACAACCGAAAAATATTAAAATTGATTTCAAATATATAATAATATACAGGGTGTTCCATTTCAAAAAATTGAAAAATTTGAAAATGGATTTTGTTGTTCACCCTGTATAAAAAAATTTAAATAGTTCAAAATTTGAAAGTAAATTTTAATAATAGAGCATATTAACCATTTTGTTACATAATAAGAACTTTTTTATTTTGTTATTGTGGAAACTGTAATTAGCTATATAAACTTCTATTTCTATTAAAAAATGATCATAGTTATTAAACCGCCCGGTATAAAGTATAACAACCCCATATTTTTAGAATCAAGAGAAAAGGCCGAATTTAAAAATGCAAAAATATATAGTGTTCCATTTAAAAAATTATATGTTTGATATATCACATGTTTTTAGACGACCCTGTATATTTACTAATATTTTTCAGTTGTGCATTTCTAAAAACTACGTTACGTTTGTGAAAAAGTTTTTTCTATCTCTAATAGTGTTTAAGATATTTGTCGTCCACACACTAATGGGTCACCATACATGCCTATCTACACGAATATACTTTCAGAGTATATCAGGTCACATATAAAACCTCTGAACTAACGTAAAGTAATCCAAAAAATTTAATTATAATGAAGTTAAAGCTTCTTAAAATCCACAAAAATCGCTCAGAATAATTACCTCCAAGTCGGTTACAGGAATGCAACCTTGTTGTGACTGTTGAATTTTTTTCGAAAGCACCAGGTTTGATTTTTAAATACCCTCTATTTCAGAAATAAAATAACAAGGAATATTCCCGTAATTTTTGTACATGCTTAGAAAACACCCTGTATAATACCCTTCTGCCTTACTTAACCTATTTTTAAGTAATCCTTACAAGTCTAATGTAACTTTCAACATGAGGGTGCTGCTTCAATGCACTTTTAACCTGTTGTTCTGCATCTTTTATTAAATTAAGGACTGTGTAGCATTTGGCCAATTGAATTTTCCATCACCAGTCCTAACCATTTCCCTCATTTACAATCACATAGGCAATGCAAGAAAAACTCATCTTAAACTCACAACTCTGAGTAACTGAAACCGCCAACTTCATGGCATTCCGAACATCCCTTTCATAGTAGAACAAATACTCAAATAGCGACTTATTCAGAGCCTTATTTTTAGCATATTTCGAGAGATTTAGTCAAGAAACTTGCATGAACGGTCCTGAGATACAGATTATAAACGAAGAACATCCCCAATAATAATATGTATATGTAACTTACATATTTTAAAAATACATTATACAGGGTGTCTCCAAAAGATCTTTACAATGCTCTACCATAGGTAGCTGAAATCAAAATAAAACGATTTAACCACATTTGCCTTAGTCCAAAAGTTGATAATAATCGAGCTACAGGGTGGCAAAGTTGAAATGTAAAATTCAATTTTTAGCCATAATTATTAAATGGCAAGAGGAAAACTCATGAAATTTTCTACAAGGGGGCTTTTCGGGATGAAGAATTCATATCTACAAACAAAATTTCGGTAAATCGCAGAGGATCCCACGTATACGCATTAGGTACTTGTTTAGGTCCTTCAAACTTTTCTGTTTTTAACAGTAAACCACTTTTGGATGAAAACACGTATTTGCGCGGTATCTTTGCTTAAAAAAAGTATACCTTAATCAAGTCGCTAACTGCAATCATCTTCGAGAGAAACGCTTGTAAAGTAAATGGAAAGGAATGTAATTTTCTAAATTTTTATTTTTTAATATTAAAAATAACATTAAAAAATTACTTAAGTAACTGTTCAAAATACCCACCATTTACACGCACACAAAAATTAATGCGACGAATAAAATTAAATTGTTTTCTTTGTGTTATGTACCCCGATGCAGGGAAACAACAGGTTTTGACACCAAAAACGCGTTGGTTCTACTAGTCACTACAATTATATGGTCATTTCCCATAGGAACTCATAACACATGTACCACGTGCATAAACAAAAACCATGACACGCTCCAGAATTCAGCACCTTCAGCATCTTTTTATTATATAAAGTCAGGTGTTTAGCATAGGATTATTATTATTGTCATAATCATCCGTTAGTCTAGTTGCTAGTACATCGAGTACAAATTTAATTATAATTCTTATTATTTTTATTTTTATTTTTGAAATAAAATTTTTTAAAAAGAAGTTTTCTTTGAATGAAAACTTAACTCTACCAATTCATGAAACGTCACTCACATCTTTCGTTACGTCAACCCCAATCCACGTCAATAAATTGTTTGAGAGGTTTCAACAAGGAAAATGTTAACCAATTTTTTGATATTTTGAAAAAACTGTGTGACGAGAATCAGATTGACGCTACGTCTATATTTAACACGGACGAATCAGGATTTTCCATTGTTGCTAAAAAACATCAAAAAACTATTACCACAAAAGGCTCCAAAGTTGTGGGAGCAGTGGCCAGTGGGGAACGTGGAGTAAATACCACTATTGTTTGTTGTGTTAATGCAGCAGGGCTTTACATTTCCCCGATGATAATTTTCAAACGAAAAAGACACTGTCCAGAACTCTCAAATGGGGCGCCTTTTGGTGGTATCGTGACAATCTCCGACTCAAGATACATTTCTTCAGAACTGTTTGTAGATTGGCTGAAACATTTCATTGAAGTTGTGCACCCATCAAAAGAGAAAAAAATGATCCTACTTTTAGACGGCCACACGACGCATTGCAAAAATCTTAATGCTTTGAATTTGGCTACAGAAAATGGCGTAATAATGCTTCAGTTACTGGGCCATACTACGTACTGATTATAGCCGCTGGACCGTTCTCTTTTTAAACCACTTGAATCTTATTATAATCAGAAAGAATCAGACTTTCTTGTTTCCGAGGTATTCGAACAACCTCCTATTTTAGAAAATAAAAATACATTTGAAATGGACTGGTCTAGTGATGATGATGTGCCTTTGATTACATTTAAAAATCGTGAAAACTTGCAAAATGTTGAACTTGAATCTCTTCCTTCTACAAGTAAGGACTTAGTATGTGCTCCTTTACAGAAGATTGCTCCTCTACCAAAAAAGTCCTCTAGATTTGAGCACAATCAAAAACTAAAACAAGGTCGAAAAAGACGTAATGGCAGAGGAAGCGCACATGGAAGAGGGATTCAAAAAACTCTAGAACTTACTAGTTCTGAGCACAAGGAATATTTGAAAGTTTCTGCTTAACAGAGAAAAAAAAATCTGATTCTAAGACCTAAATTAAGTATTTTTGTTCAAATTAATTAGTTTTTTGTGTGTTCTGAAATTTTCTGATGTTAATATACCTAGTTACTACGAGTACATTAAAATTTCATTCATTATTACGAGTTTTATTTTTAAAACCGATTACAAAATCTAGGAGTTCAAATTAGGAACCTTAGGGTCAAATTAGAAACCTTAAGGTTCCTAATTTGAAAAGGTTGAAATTAGGCAACGAGTTGTTTAATTTCAACCTTTTGTAGACCTTTTGTCTTTAATTATTTGTGAAAAACCTATTAGCAAAAATAAGTTGATGAGTGGTCAGTTTTGTGATTAAAGGACCAATTAATAATCCAGACTATTTTAACGCGGAAAATTTTGATTATTTTGATAGTTATGGTCAATTAAGTTTAAAATGGTCCAAATTAGGCAACTTTACCCTACATACTTTTTTATTGGCTCAAATAATACAAAACATTTTAAATTGGTCTCCTGAAAAATAAGAAAATATAAGTTACAACAGTTTGATTAACGACGAAATGTAAAAAAAAATCACCCAAAACCATCAAAATTTAGGTATATTAGTACCTCAAAAATATATAAAAGGAAAAACTCATCTGCCAAAAAAACTTAATATTAAGCAATTTTTAATAAATCTTGAAAATTAACAAAAATATGTACTTCAATGACGCAATTGAAAAGCTGTTAGAAAATTATGCGTTTGCTGCTCAAAACAATAAATTTCAACAAAAGTACCAAAATATTTACATTCATTCCTATTTGAGCTATTACAAAGCCAAAAAAAAACTAGCATCTCATTTAATTAGCATTCACAGGAAACATATCAAGCAATTGAAAGTAGATAATTTATTCATAGCTAAACAAATGTAATAGTTCCCTTGTTAAGTGGTGAAAGTTTCCATAATGCAGAAAGGAACTGTACTTCATCAGGGTTGAAGTTCTCATTTGTTAATACCAATTCTTGTGTTAAGCAATAGACATCATGAGCGTTGTTGTTCATGCGGGAAAAGAGCGACATGACGGTCAATTTGACACAACCAACATATCCCTCCTCCTTCAGAAGATCTTCATAGCTAGCGAAGAAGGAATTCCAGCTTTCTCCTCTGAGTTTCATATCTTCAATCCTCATCATTGCTTTTTCGAAAGCGAATAAAGCCAATCTTAGCATGTGTAATTCCAGCTTTTTGGTTGCTTCCTGCTGGAAGTTAAAAAAAAATAAAAAAACAGTCCAAGAGTCTAATTTCAAGTGTCATTTGGTACTTGTTCTTGATACTTACAGATAAAAAAATTAACTTACCAGTTTAGAATTTAATATGTACAATTTAAATTCCACTTTATAAATCTGCTGCTGGAGATCATTTATCTGCTGCTGGAGATCATTTTTCTGCTGCTGGAGATCATTTTTCTGCTGATGGAGAACAATTTCCTGCTGCTGGTTGAAGATTACCTTCTTCTGGAGATCAGTTATTTCCCGAAGATATAAAAGTTCTTTACCTTTCAGTGATTTATCCTTATCCTTCAACTGCTTCTGCAACTCCTTTAGTTCAATATTTTTTCTCTTCAATTCGTCCTTCTTCATTGCAATTTTGTTCTGAAGCTCGTGCGCTGCATTTTCTGTACTTATCTTCAATGTATAATAGTTCTTCTCTGCCTCATTTTTCTGGTCTTTCAATGTCTCCAAGACTTTTTTTGCTGTATCATTTTCCTTTTGAAGCTTCACTTTTTCGTCCAATGCCATGTCATATTGCTGATTCAATGTGTTTTGCTCCTGTTTAACTTGTGCTAATGCTACTACAAAAGCAGCTCGTAGCTCCGCTTTTGTTGGTGAATTGGCCATAACTTCTGTAACAAAGCAAAAGAGTAAATGTTATAAATATGAAAGAAACCAAGTCAGCCCATAGGGCAATAAATACAGGGTGTCCCAAATAATGTGAGTTCCATGGGGATTATGGAAGCGGTAAGAGATACAAGGTGATTCAAATTAGAAAAAAGAAGCGCATTTTTGTGCCCATTCAGAAAATGTTCTAAATTTAAAAATATGCACAGGGGTTGTCAATATATGAGCAAAAAACTGAAAACTGCGATTTTCGAAAATCATAAATTATGAGCACACTGTTTGAGTAAATTGTACCAAATTTGGCAGTTCTTTATTATCGACAACTGCCAATTGAATGGCGTTTTCAGAATTTTTCTAGACCTTCTAGATTTCGAGAAATTATATCCAACTTTGTTATTTCTTATGGCCGTCATATTGGATTTTGGTGCCATCGAATAGACAATAAAAAAAAGTTTTTTAACCATGTATCACAAAGGTGCCCTTGGACCTACCAAAGTAAGAAAAATAAATAAAAACATTTTTCACCTTAGTAGGCTTAGAAACAATTGCTTTAGTGTTGCTATGGATACTTTCATTACATGCAACGAATGTTAACAAAAAGTCTTCACTATTGCTGTATTTGAGGTCAATTTTTATTTTTTCTATTTCATTTTTATCAGTTTTACGCTTTCATTCGGCAGAAATTTTCAAGTAATAAAATTATGGAACGGTTTTCAAATCAAGAAAAGCTGGAGATTAATGACTGCTGCATTTAAAGTGGAAGAAATGCAGGTAGAACTCAAAATATGTGTCTCCAGAGGTATCCAGAGAGGCGCCAATCTGGGCACGCAATATTTAATAGGCTTAGAGTGAATCTATAATACTTAAGTATGGATCATTTGAAAAGAAAATCAGAACACGCAGGGTTAATGAAGATGTTGAAAATTATGTTGTTGGAAGTGTTGTTGAAAACCCTCGTATCTAAATGCGTCAAATAAAATATAATATTGGTATACCTAGATCAACTGCTTATCGGGTCCCAAAGAAAAATAAATTTAAACCGTTCCGAGAACATATTAACCAAGGTCTTAGAGATGGTGACACTGAGAGGAGACTTCACTTTTGCAATTGGTTTTTGAGAAAATTTAGGAGCAGATCCTGAATTTCCTCTTAGCGTTTTATTGTCTGACAAAACACATTTCATAAATTGTGGAATATTTAACAGGAAAAACAACGTATACTGGACTGACGAAAATCCACGAATAAACCGGGAATTGAGACATCAAGTCAAATGGGGCTTTAATGTATGGCTTGGAATTCTTAATGGATATATGATATTTGTAACTTTTGAGGAACACTTACTGGGGAAAGATATTTAGAGTTTCTACAGCAGAATATCGCACAAATGATTGAAGATTTACCACTGGCTACTGTAACTAACACGTGGGTTCAGCAGGGTGGGGCACCATCACATAACTCATTAGTTGTTAGGCAATATCTAAATGATACGTATGGAAATAATTGAGTAAATAATCGAGGCCCTGTCAGTTGGCCAGCACGCTCCCCAGACTTAACACCTCTCGATTTTTTTGTTTGGGAATATGTAAAAAATAAGGTTTACTACAGATCCTATGATACAGTAGCAGAGTTGGAGGCTACAGTTGTGCGAACTATTCAAGAAATACCTCCAGATATGGTAAAAAGTGCTTGTATGTCCGTTGTTAAGCGCTGTAGAGTTTGTGTTAATCATAATGGAGAAATATTTGAACAGTTTTTATACGGATTAGGATTTTTTTATTAGGATTAGTAATTTCTACTCATAGTGAGTAAAGGTACCAATTCTTTCATTGTGTTTCTTTGTTATTTTTGATAAAACCTATGGAATTGTAATTGCGTTAATCTAAAAAGAAACGTATTAAGTTTTTATTGTCCCATTAAACAGAATACGTCGTACATTACTGCTCTTTGATTAGCAACACTAAAGTACTTGTTTCTAAGCCTACTAAGGTGAAAAATGTTTTTATTTATTTTTCTTACTTTGGTAGGTCCAAAGGCACCTTTGTGATACATGGTTAAAAAACTTTTTTTTATTGCCTATTCGATGGCACCAAAATCCAATATGGCGGCCATAAGAAATAACAAAGTTGGATATAATTTCTCGAAATCTAGAAGGTCTGGAAAAATTCTGAAAACGTCATTCAATTGGCAGTTGTCAATAATAAAGCTGCCAAATTTGGTACAATTTACTCAAACAGTGTGCTTATAATTTATGATTTTCGAAAATCGCAATTTTCAGTTTTTTACTCATATTTTGACAACCCCTGTGCATATTTTTAAATTTAGAACATTTTCTGAATGGGCACAAAAATGCGCTTCTTTTTTCTAATTTGAGTCACCTTGTATCTCTTACCGCTTCCATAATCCCCATGGAACTCACTTTATTTGGGACACCCTGTATACTTCGTAGAGTGAGAAATTAAATTTCAAATGCCAACTTTGTCGTGAAATTTACAAAATAAAAAAATTGTAATCACCCAATCAGGAAAAATGTCAACTTTATTTTTTTCCTATTGGTCAAAACAACAGCACTCTGAGGAATACATAGTCTTATACTATGTTTTCATACAAACTTTAAATTACCTTCCAAAACGTTATGGCGCTAATTTTGGTAGGAACTTTGTAATGGTGCGATAGATATTAAAGTTTTTTATTTATGTTTAAACGGGTTCATCCCTATATCTGCGGATTTCGAGGATGAAGCGGCCTAACAGTAAACGTGATATTATTAATTAATGTAACTGTAAAAAAAACTAGGGAATATATTTCGGACACTTAGAAGCGGAGATGAGAATTGGAATTTCGTGGATTATACAGAGTGTCCCAGAATGAGGAGGTCCTCCCTTTCCTGATTTTTTTTTTTAGGTAAAATATCACCAAATTTTACATAATGTGAAATGATTCAAGATACTATGGATTTGTTCAAATTAAAGCTTCTTGCAACACTGATTCGTTTTTCGCCACTTTTGTAAAAGTCTATAATTTTCATTTTTAAATCAACTGATAAGGACCATCCTCTAGGCATTGAAAACTCAACTTTGCTTTCAATAAGCCTGAAAACTAGTTAAAATTAAACTGATATTATTGGAAGTTTCAATCGCAGGTAAAATGTTGGTCTATTTTTTGTCAAGTAAAAAAATTCTTATTTGATTTGCGATCGCCTACTTGACTGAAAGTATTGTGGCTAAATATTGCTGTTATTCTTTTATTCAATATTAAGATATTTTATTTTTTTAAAAGTTACTCTACTTTTTGCCACTACTGTAACTATATCATCACCATGAATCGATATATTTTTGACCAAGGGATATGCGGTTAAGCCTTGACCCCCTCATTCTGGGACACCTGTATAACAGTTTAACATTTTTTTATATTAACGTGCTAAACATTCATTACCTCAGTGTACGGCAAACTTGTTTCAATTACTGATACCTGATACGTGTAACAAGTAGTTTCTCGTCTTTCTTAATTTAATCAAATAAAACAATAAATATTTACTGCAACCAAGTCACAAGACACTAACACGAAATAAAAATAACCTACAAACATCTCGTCAGCTGGCATTATGTTTCCATAGGCGGCACAGCATTCTGTTCTGCCGGTCTTAATGGAGTTTCTTTGAAAATTCACAGATGGCACTAGTATACTAATTCAAGCAGTAAGAATTAGAAGATATCTTAATGTGCAATTCTTGGGTAATTTTTTACAAACGTGCATGTTGAACATTTTGCGCGGACATTAATATTGAGTTTGGTGACAAAGTGGAAGTAGACAGTAGTCCAGAACGTTTCATAAGATTTATATTTTTAGGAATGTAATTTGAACAACAACCGTTACAAAGCAATAACAAGGGAGTATCTATACAGGGTGATTCACGTAACTGTTTTATTAGAAACTTTTGGACTTGTAACTATTTTTAATTTTTCATATTTTGAGGTTAAACTAATATAGATACACTCTCTTTTTTTTAAACATTTTGAAGGTCATACTACTTCCAGTTATACCGGAAGTCAAGGTCAACTTCCTTATTTCAAATGGAACAATCGGTATATTTTTGCATTTTTTGGAATCTAGGAGTTAACCTGATTAAATTCTTATTAGATATCCCTATACCTAAACCTAACCATTTCGAAGATATTTTGATTTAAATGAAAAATCTTTCTAAAACCCTATTTCTTTTAAATGTAAAATTCTCAGCTACTATTGAAGTTGGCTTTATGAAAAATTGTTAACACATTAATCATGGTAGATTAGGTTAGCGAGAAAAGTTTTTATAAATATTGTACAGGGTCTCCAAAAAATAATATTAAATTTAAAGAAATTTGAAAGCAAAAAAGTCGCTTATTTTAAATGGAACACTCCATATATATTTTTATATGTCTAAATTCTAAATTTAATTCTTAATCGATTTCTATTAAGTGTCCCTATACCTAAAATGAAAGCTTTTGCTGTAATTTGCGATTTTTTAATATTAAAAAATAATAATTTGAATGATCTCAGTCGGCTTTGAAAAGAACATGGCTGCCTCTTGTTGAGCGAATTTATTAACTAACAATTACATTAACACTAAAATGCGTAACAAAAATGATTAGGTTTAGGTATAGGGACATCTAATAAGAATTTAATCAGGTTAACTCCTAGATTCCAAAAATGCAAAAACATACTGGTTGTTCCATTTGAAATAAGGAAGTTGACCTTGACTTCTGGTATAACCGGAAGTAGTATAACCTTCAAAATATTTAAAAAAAAAAAAGTGTATCTATATTAGTTTAACCCCAAAATATGAAAAATTAAATGTAGCTACAAGTTCAAAAGTTTCTAGTGAAACAGTTCCGTGAATCACCCTGTATATAAACTATCCTAATACAAGGGAATTGAACAATATTGAGCAGTGCCATAATTTAACACTAGAGGTATTCATTTCATACTCAATTTGTTACAACCATAACAATTAACATAAGCAAAAATCATAGTACGTATAATATAACACAACGAGAAGCGTATTGTAAAATTAAAAAAAAGTCCTCAAACTAACTAAAAAAATAATAAAATATAATCTTAAAAAGTTGTCGAAACCAGGTTGAGAACATCACAGGAATAAAACGTTAGCCCTAAAAGTCATATCTTTTTTGTTAAAATGTGTCACTTAATCGAATTGCGCTAATGTTTTTTTAGGAATTTAAAGTGATGAGATATGCTTTGAAAGCATGTGTTAAATTTTGGTGGGTGTAGTGCTGTTTTTTAGCTCTTAATTGAGAGTGCGTTAGGAATAAATTGACGGTTTAAGGAGTGTGTATGCTTTTGACCGAAAGCATGTGTTGAAATTTATTAGTTAAGTATTTGTTTTTTTTTTTAATTAAAAGAAGACTTTGTGTTGTCCCCAATGCCCCTTAATCAATTTACGCTGGAACCGATGCTCTCATAAAATAATTATTAAGAGGCTCATTTTTGCTTAAAATTATTGTTAAGTGAAAATTTTTTGCATGAAAATATTGTTATTTTCTGAATTTTTTAGTATTTTTTGTTGTTTTGTCTTAAAAATTTAAATCTTAAATTTGAGTGCGTTAGAAATGTTATTTTGATACCTACTTAAATAATTCAATGAAATAAATTGACAAATTAATTTATAATAGTTTTATGATAAGTTTTTCATATATCATAAAAATATATTTTTTTCATAGCATTTTTAGAACGGTGCCGCTTTAATAACTGACTGTCAGCGTACTCATGGCATATACGCCGGAAAATGTACTTGCAAATATCTCGAAAACCATTAGAGCTATGCGCTTTTCCTAAGTATACTTTTTCTTTGGAAAAGGGTCTACCCTTTTCAAATTTATACAAAAAATTAATCTACAAGGTTTATTTAAAAAGTTATGTTAGTTTTTCCAAATACGTGTACGACGTAGGTGGTGCCACCTATACGTTAGTTAAAAATAAACATTTTAGATAGATTTATTGTACTTAAAAAACCCTCCTATGCAAAATTTAATCTCAAAAACTTGAAAAATATAAGATTTATCGATAAATCACTAAAAAAATATAATTGTTTTAGCACCCTGTAGATCGAAAAGAACAAGTTTTATATAAGACATGTTCAGCTTAACCGCATTATTTTTCAACGCTGTTTCACCCCCTACTAATTTGTAGCAATGTTTCTGGGACACCCTGTATGTTTAATATGTTTTCAATATTTTATAATTAAATAAAACTGAATATAATCTATATGCCTAGTAATGAGGAAAAAAACAGTAAAATAAAGCACAAAACACGTCTAATTCAATCTTCGATACAATCATACATCAATTATTACTATTTTGTTATGTATGAAAATTATCTTATACAGGGTGTCTCGTAGTAATAGGCCAATCCGCTAAGAGAAGATTCCTTATGCGAAAATAATTGGACTTTCCTTATGGCATTTTTTTCTTTGGCGCTTTACACTCATTATACAGGGTGTTGAAGTTGTTAAAAAAAATGGTTAATGACTTTGGTGTTTCTTTACATATTTTAATGAAATTTTGCAGTGATACGCAGTTCGATGAGGCGCACTTTTCCTATAAATTGGGTAAAAAAATTTGAAACCAAAATGGAGTAATTGGGGGTTAAGGACACGTTTCCCCCCCAACTTTTTTTTTTGCGAGCCCATGGGGAACGTGTTTAATTTTTTACACTAAATATTCTTTTATCTTAATTTTTTCATTCTTGTAAAATTTTGATTTACCGCTTACTTTAGAAGATATTTCAGCATATTGCCTCTCAATACATGGTATTGAATAATGTATTGTCACATGATTATCTTAAATATCATATTATAAATGGAACAAAATTAGGACTCTCTTTGTCTAAAGCTAAGACTAGGCGCTTATAGGCATACCTTTACCAAAGGGCAATCGTTTTGGATGAATAGCCGATGAGCCATTCATTGACAATGCCGTATGAGCGGTACATGAATTGAACCTAAATTAGAGATTCGACAAAGAATATGGCTGGGAATTTCTTATATAAAATGTCTCTTATACAAGGATAATAGTTGGAAAAACCCAGTTAGTGCCGCGAACAGTACTACAACTTGCAATGTGCATAGGCGTAGCATCGGGATGCATTATAATTACGAAGCATAATATACATATTAGACCTAACATTAGACTTAACAAATTTGTTATTTATTTTTGAAAGATATTGCTAACGTTTTATTTGCATATTTGAGATACAAATTTTACATTTTCGTTTATGAAATAAAGCTCATATAAATTTAAGTAATTTGGATTTTATTCCAATTTTTTAAATATTCTGTTAGTGGACAAATAATTAATCTCGCGACTGTATGCTATAACTATACAGGGTGTATCAGAATTGTTCTGCCAACTGCTTACTGTAGGTTCCCGTGATCGAAATAAGGTATAAAATTTGTATAAACAAATGTCCAATTGGCTTTTAGTTTCGAGATACCAGGGTGTTAAAGTTTAAGAAAAAAAAGTTTTTATTTTTTACCTCCACCACTGACTGATTTACAGAGGATAGAAGTTTTTAGTTTTATACCCATCGATATACAGAACTTGCACCCACATTTTGTCTCAAATATCTCAAGAGCTTATGAAATGAAAAAATTAAAAACTTCTTTTCTTTACTTGAGTTGTAAAGTACACTTAATCAAAGAAAACATTTGTATAACTAATTACTTGAAATACAAGAAACTAACAAAAAATGTGCAGAATACATTGGCGCATACGATGGACTACTTTATACGAATTATTATATTGAGTGTTAAAATTTTTTATAACTAAAAAGGAGACATGACATCCATATCTCCGCCACTGGTGAATGGTTAAAGTTGATAATTTTTGAATTATACCTATCCATATGCTAAATAAATTTACAAAATTTGGTTGAAAAATTTTAAGCCGTTTGGAAGTTAAAAAATAAAAACTTTTTTTTTAAACTTTACACCCTGCATCTCGAAACTAAAGGGCAATTAGACATTTGTTTATGTAAACTTTATACCTTATTTCAGTCACGAAAACCTACAATAAGCAGTTGGCAGAACGATTCTGATACACCCTGTATACACTATTGGCCATAAAAATAGCATCCACGAAAGAAAAATTCTGTTATCTGTAATTTTCGATTGATTTTGTTCAAATATTCTATAATGAAAATTCAAATCAAAACTCAGTTTACGTGTTCGAGTAATTTTTGAAAATTTAATATTTAGAGTGCTCTTCAGGGCCTTAAAAAAACTTCTGTTTTGGAAACTTTTTGTGTGGTGGAAATTTTTTAATATGATTACAATGATCTTGTAGAGTGGATTTTTTAAGCGTACCCTGAAAATTTGATCAGAATCGAATCACAAATAAGGGAGTTACAGCATTTTAAAATCGCCAAAAATGACTCGATTTCATCATTTTGTTTGAAAACCGTTATTAACATTGAGTGCCAAGTTCACATTTTAGGATCTAATCATCTGATCTAAATACAGTGTTTTGTTGAAATAGACAGTAGTGATTTCCTTGGTCATCACCCTGATATCCGTGGCGGTACCCACGTATAAAATAATACCACCACGTATAAAATAAAATAATAAAAATTTAACAGAATCAATAGCTAACTACTCTCAAATCAGTACTATTAAGGTTTTATAAATCACAAAATAATAGCTGTCAAAATACATAGCTGCTTAGTTTTTGTTTCAAATGGCGGCTCAATGATCATGGCTAACTTGAAATTTTCCGTAGAAATTTGTATATGTAAATAAATGTTTTGCGCGTTGTTCTAACGTTAGGACGCAGTAATAATAATTTTACCTTCCGATATTCTTCAACATCGTAATTATAGTTTATAAAAAATAAATAACTACTATAAAAGGTTGCTCAAAGATATGTCATGGCCAACTTATTATTCTCTGTAGATCTGTGTGTATGTAAAATAAATGTTCTGCTCTTTTTAAACATAAGGTCGAAGTAAGAAATATTTACTACTACAAATAATTACCTATAAACCAAAAACCGTTAACTCTTTGTATTGGACATATATATGAAAATATATAGAGAAAATACAAGTTATTTAAAATATAAGTTAATATATAGAGTGTCCCATTTAAAATATTTGACTTTTTGCCCGTCAAAAATCCAATTTTTTGATCAAAATTTTTCGGCACCCTGTGTATTATGTAATAATGCAAAGTGACCAGATATCAAGTGTTAGTAGACCATCATTCACTTGCTATTTAAAAATTATCGTTAATGATTTGCATATTGAAGTAAATATTACCATTTTTTTGCTAGTTGATTTTTTGAAAAAAAAATGAAGGTTTCATTATTTCAAAAACTATGAGAGATAAGTATATATGACTAAATACAAAAAGGCTTAGATTTTTATGTAGAAACAAATAAAAAAATAAAACGTATACTGTCTAATTCAAAATAAGAAAGTTGGTTTCCATTCCGCGAAAAATGAGACATGCTGTCATAAACATAAAGTACTTAAAAACTATTAACAAAACTATGAAACTTTTATATTTAAAGTTTTTTTGTAACTCTTACAGTTTTTGAGATAAGGTACAGGGTCACCTCTCGGTGGCCACCCTGTACATACATATACTCATACCGATTTTTGCAATTTACAAAATTCAATGTTAATAGAATGATGTTTTCATACAATTAATAGCCGAATTAATTTATTTGAAATTTTTCAACCTGAAAATATTCTTGCAAACTTGGTAGAAGATGTAAAATTCTAAATTTATTCTCCCAACACAACGTTTCTGTTGTGGATTATTTTTTGAGAACTGATAAGGCTCCTTTGCTCGGAATACGCTTCAAGTGATTTTGAATCTTAGCATGGTCGGCCACTTTTGCGGCCAATAGTACATGTACATATGTATGTGTATGTATGAAGGCGTATACTATGTATACAGGGTTATTCACCCAACCCGTTCATTAAAAGTTTACTAGGATCTAAAAGTGATACGAATTTGAAAATTTGGAGTTGAGTTACCTTCAATTTGTACTATTTTTAAAAAATAGTTCCAACTTCCTGTCACTTCCGGTTTAACCGGAAATAGCTGTCAACTTGCTTATTTCAAATGGGACCCCCAGTATTTTATGTTTAGATTCTACGTAATATTTGAGATACAATTTCTGCATAAAGCCCTATACTTAACTCTTACCATTTTCGAGATATTTGACCTTAAATTAAAAACGTGCCTCCGTGATGACAAATTTCAAAATTGCATATCTCCGCAGTTATTAAAGATAAAATCGTAGTATTTTGCAGAATGACAGTGCATAGTCTTAAGTTTACACTTTTACTATTTATATGGTTTAGTATTATACAGGATATCTAAAATTCAGTTCCGAGCATCCACAGCTTTGAAGTTGCAGAAGTCAATTTTTTTAAATGGGACATTCTATAACTTTAAGCAGTATCAAGTAGAGAATATAATTCCCTATCGAACTTTATCAGTTACCTATACCTATTCCAAACCATTTTCGAAATAATTAAATTTTATTTGAAACTATGTAGTTTCTATAGTAGTCTACTATGTAGTAATACATAAAAAAAGTAAATAAAATAAATAAACAAAAACGTACAATGCAGGTAATAACTGTCATCTTTGATAGGACAACGCATTGTTTATTTTTCCATGGCCAACTACGTGAAGAGTAAAAATTTACCAGAAGGAATATGTATTAGTAGTTTCACATAAAACTTATTTATTTCGAAAATGGTTTGAAATAGGTATAGGTAACCCTGATACAGTTCGATAGAGAATTATATTCTCTACTTGACACCGTTTTAAGTTATAGGGTATAATATTGAATAAAATTGAAAATATAATAATATTTATTATAACTAGTTTCCATAATTGAATACATATGTATATACCCTCTATTGTTTAGCCCTACATTAAATTAGGTTAAACCATTAGTCGTAAATATGGAGAGTCTGTTTATCATCTTGGCTAAAACATGAAATGCAGAGAACGGCTCAAATATCAATTTTGTCCTAATATAAGTGTGAATAGAATGATTGAGGGTTGCGAGCGTGGGAAGAAGGTGGAATGGTATGTGCTAATTCTTTTGAAGATAAACAGATGCACTCGGGGGTGACCCTGATGCATCTTTGGGTATGTTGGGCATTCGATTCCCGAAAAGGATAGAATAAAGTTGTTTGAGGACACGTGCGTGTATTTTATTAAAATAAAACCTACCCGTTCTTTAACAGTTCAGAAGTGGGATCCACAAGACTATTTTATTATTAAAAAAAAAAAAAAAACTTTTTTTCGTTAAGTTAGTGTATATATTAGTTTGTGTCTGTGAACAATTAAATTTAAGCGAAGTGAGAATGGATAACATGAGTGAAAACCAGGAATTTGAGGAAGGAATGCAACAAGAGCAAGTGTTTGACGATTTGCTCGAAAAACACTTGCAAAAACAGATCACCGCCGCCCTAAAAAGGAAATTTGGAGCCAACCCGAGACCGTTGATTGCCACAGATCTGGAAGACTTGAACCCGAGTGAAGATAGGCCCAGCGACATGGAGACAAGCGCCACAAAATTAACTGTCAAAGGCGACATAATTCCTCCATTTGATCCCGACGATCGTCACCACACCGTAATGTCTTGGCTAAATAAAATAGAGCAATTATCCCACATTCATGGATGGACCGACTACGAAAAATCCGCTTACATGCAGATGAAACTGAAAGGGGCTGCACGTGAGTGGTTTTTCCGCCAAGAAAATTATGACAAGACCTGGGCAGAGTGGAAAATGGCCTTATCCCGGGCATTTCCCCGATGCGTTGATTACGCTGTTTTATTGGAGGAGCTAGTTGCTAGAAGGAAAGAATCCGATGAAAGCATGACTCATTATTACCACGCCAAGTTAAATCTTTCACAGCAGTGCCGACTTGACAATGAAGCCACGATGTCATGCATAATTCGGGGTCTACCTCAGGAGCTGCAACCGAACGCCCGTGCATTCCAGTGCACCACCCCCGATGAATTATATGCAGGTTTCATCGCCCCTATGGACAATTACCAAAGTCCTCAGAAAAACTTGGTTCAGGGTCACCCCGAAAAAAGGTCCAGAATAGAATGTTATGTTTGTGGAAAATTAGGCCACTACGCCAAGGACTGCTGGAAGAGGAGCGGGCCATCCACCTCGAAGTCAGCAGGACCTTCACGATGTGGATTATGTCGGCTCACCAACCATGTCACGAAGGACTGCCGCAGAAGAAGATCGGGACTGTCCCAAACTCTAGAACCGAGAAGATACAGTGTATGCAAAAAACCGGGACACCGAGAAGAAAGTTGCTGGTATAAGGCAAAAAACATTGAAGAAACAAACATTGTAGGGCAAGTACAAAATGACTTATACAAAGTAGAAGTTGTAATAAATAATGTTCCGTTTAGAGGGTATTTAGATACGGGAAGTACAATAAACGTTGCAAATATAAATGTATTAAATAAAACAAAACTACAATTAATGCCCTCTAATACGGTTATTAAAAGTTTTGGCGGGTCAATGGTGATCCCAAAAGGCATAATTAAAGCCAATATTTTAATAAATAAAATCGAGATACATACAGAGATAACAATAGTAAACACACAAATGAACGATATTGATATTATCATAGGACAACCTATACTAAATCAACAAAACATAATGTTAGAAATTAAACCTAATCAGGTAACTTTGTCAAAGTATGAGCAAAGGGGTAACCGGCAAGCCAAACAACTAAATTATATAGAAACATCCCAGATAAAACACGGCAATCTGGTGGAGAAAGACCTTAATCAATTATTCGAGTTATTAAAACTAAAACAATCATGCTTTGCACAATCACCTGCCGAACTGGGCACAATAAATGGTACTGAATTTTCTATAACTTTAACTTCAAAACAATCTATATATTATAAGCCATACAGACTATCAGAAAAAGAAAAGGAAATTATGCGTGAGCAAATAAACGAATTACTGAACGCCGGTATAGTACAAGCCTCTCATTCGTCATTCGCTAGCCCTGCAATTCTGGTAAAAAAACCCAATGGGGACCATAGGCTCTGCATCGATTATAGAAAACTAAATGCCATCACGGTAAAAGACCGATATCCATTACCAAATATCGAAGATCTGATCAACCAATTAGGCGGATATAAATATTTTTCTAGTCTAGACATGAAGCAAGGGTATTATCAAATCCCATTAAATAAAGAGTCTATTGATAAAACCGCATTTATAACACCGGACGGTCAATACGAATTCCTCCGGCTTCCATTTGGTTTATGTAACGCGCCAGCGACTTTTCAAAGATGGGTAAATAGCATTATGGGTTCGTTGCGTCACTCAGAAATCCTAGTATATCTAGATGATATTTTAATCCCTTCTAAATCTATATCTCAGGGCATGGAAAAACTCAACACCATTTTGAATATATGTGAAGAAAATAATTTAAAGCTAAATTTAGAAAAATGTTATTTTTTCAAAACTAAAATTGATTTTCTAGGGTACGAAATTAGTGAAAATCAGATAAAACCCGGCTCCAAGAAGGTAAAAGCTATTCAAGACTTTAAAACCCCTTCAAATGTGCATGAGGTACGCCAATTTTTAGGTCTCAGCTCGTACTTTAGAAAATTTATTAAAAACCATGCCGAAATAGTGTCTCCATTAACAAAATTATTAAGAAAAGATGTAAACTGGGAATGGAGCGGAAAACAAAACGAAGCAGTTTCGAAAATAAAATCTATATTAGTAAGTGAACCTATTTTAACAATCTACAATTCGGAATCAAAAAAAGAACTACACACGGATGCTAGTTCAAAAGGCATCGCGGGAATTCTTTTCCAAGAATCAGAGAGCGGATTGAAACCAATAGCTTATTATAGTCGGACAACAACTGCGGATGAGTCTTTTTACCATTCATATGAGCTAGAAACATTAGCGGTAGTTGAGTCTATAAAACGTTTTCGAATTTACCTTCATGGTACTCATTTTAAGATAGTGACAGACTGTAGCGCAGTACGAAGCACATTCGTAAAGAAAGAACTAGTGGCAAGAATAGCTCGTTGGTGGTTAGCTATACAAGAATACGACTTTGAAATTGAACACCGTCCAGGGTACAAAATGTCACACGTAGACGCCTTAAGCAGAAATACGGAAAATGTTTTTATGTTAGAAATAGACGATTGGGCAATTACGGTGCAAATGCAAGACGAACAAATCCGAATAATCCGCGAAAAACTAAAAGCAGGCACCGCGGACAAAGAGATAAAATCCACATATTGTCTTAAAAATAACAGAGTATACAGAAAAATATTAAATGGTGAAGTGAGACTCGTAATTCCAAAAATATGTAGATTCAACATAATGAGAAAATATCATGACGAAATCGGCCACATTGGGTTAAAAAGGTGCGAAGCTTTAATAAAAAGCAAATTCTGGTTTCCTAAAATGACGCGATTTATAAAAAAATACGTTCATGTATGTATTGATTGTGCATATAAAAAAAGCCAATATGGGAAAAAAGAAGGCTTTCTCCACCCGATACCTAAGTCGAAGGAACCCCTCCACACATGGCATATTGACCACTTAGGACCTTTTTGCAAGTCAAGTAAAAATTACACTTATATTTTTATGATTGTCGATTCATTTTCTAAATATTTATTTGCAAGACCAACTAAAACAACAAACTCAAGAGAAGTAATTTATTGTCTAAAAGATTTATTTAGCATGTTTGGAACACCAAAACGCATTATCGCAGATCGTGGAAAAGCTTTCAAATCTAAAACATTTAAAGAATTCTGCGATGAATCAAAAATTAAGTTGATCCTGAATGCAGTAGCTTCACCACGCTCAAATGGTCAAGTTGAACGTTATAACCGTACTCTTTTGGACGGCATAAACACAAGTATACAAAACGAGAATGAGTGGTATGAAAAACTACCTGCTGTTGTTTGGGGCATGAACAACACTATCAATGAAAGCACAGGTTACACCCCTCATACGTTAATGTTTGGCTTTAATAAAGACCGTTTTGGAAATTTAAGTCAAGACGATTTAATGGTTGAAAATAGGGAACAAGTTGCACAAAATGCAAAAAGTAGAATGGATCTACAAAGTAAAAAAATGAAAAAACAATTCGATAAAAAGCGAAAAGAAAGCACTAAATACATTGTAGACGACTTGGTTCTATGGCGGGGAGCTAAAAAAGACTCCAAAGTCGCCAGCCGTAAAACAGGAGTAAAATATGGAGGGCCATATAAAATATCTAAAGTTCTAGAAAATGATCGTTACGAAATCGTGTCTCTGAAAGGGATAAAAGGTTATCCGAGGTACTCTGCAGTGGTTGCAGCGGATACGATACGTGGCTATAAATCCGGAGCTATCCCCGAATCTGATACGTCCTCAGATTCTGAGGTAAATAGCACCGACGAGCTAATTGACTTGCTAGAGTCGTAAAAATATTAACAATAGTAGTAAAAACATATAATAAAATGGAACACCATGCCGTAAAAAAAAAAAAAAAAAACAAAAAAAAAACAAAAAAAAACAAAAAAAAAAAACAAAACAAAAAAATGGAACACCATAAATACAATGACAAACTTAAAATTGGAACACCATAGCCTACAAAAAAAAAAAAAAAAAAAAAGAGAAAGAGAGAGATTTCTGGCGTGTATAGACTTTTATAAAAAAAAATTTATATGTGTTTATATTTCAGCATTAAACCAAAATAGCAGCGCAACGACCAGGACTCCGCGAGGGCGCGCAGCAGATCAGGATGGCCGAATATTATAACTAGTTTCCATAATTGAATACATATGTATATACCCTCTATTGTTTAGCCCTACATTAAATTAGGTTAAACCATTAGTCGTAAATATGGAGAGTCTGTTTATCATCTTGGCTAAAACATGAAATGCAGAGAACGGCTCAAATATCAGTTTTGTCCTAATATAAGTGTGAATAGAATGATTGAGGGTTGCGAGCGTGGGAAGAAGGTGGAATGGTATGTGCTAATTCTTTTGAAGATAAACAGATGCACTCGGGGGTGACCCTGATGCATCTTTGGGTATGTTGGGCATTCGATTCCCGAAAAGGATAGAATAAAGTTGTTTGAGGACACGTGCGTGTATTTTATTAAAATAAAACCTACCCGTTCTTTAACATATTGAAAAAAATAAACAGCTGCAACATCAAAAATGTGGATGTTAGGAGCTGAATTTTGGACACCCTGTATAATACTAGGCAATATAAATAGTAAAAGTGTAAACTTAAGACTATGTAATGGCATTCTGCAAAATACGACGATTTTATCTTTAATAATTGCGGAGATATGCAATTTTGAAATTGGTCATTACGGAGACACCTTTTTAATTTAAGGTCAAATATTTGAAAAACGGTAAGGGTTAAGCATAGGACTTTATACAGAAAATATATCTCAAATATTACGTAGAATCTAAAAATAAAATAATATACTGGGGGTCCCATTTGAAATAAGCAAGTTGACAGTTATTTCCGGTTATACTGGAAGTGACAGGAAGTTGGAATTATTTTTTTAAAATAGTACAGATTGAAGTTAACTCAACTCCAAATTTTCAAATTCGTATCACTTTTAGATCCTAGTAAACTTTTAATGAACGGGTTGGATGAATAACCCTGTATATGTGAGCATTCCTTAATTATGTTAAGATAATTAACTAATATTATCTGAAAATGAGACATAATTTGGCTATAAATCCCTCCTAACATAGGCGTGAGAAAACGATAGAGGGTTGTTTACGAATTCCTTTAACGTAGGTGAGAAAAAAATGGTAAAGGGTTTGGTACTCGTGGGAAAGAGCCTGGAATGTTAATTACACAAGCCAACAAAATGATACTACCTCTGTCCGAAAATATGGTATAAAGGGTACAGCAGGATAAGCATGGCGAATCGGCCTATGAAAGGGATTTCAAATTTTTTGTGTAGAATAGATGTATTCGGTTATAAAAACAATATCTACTTTGACTTTGGGTCGATTTTTCAAGGTGACCTTGAAATATGTCAAAAAGATCGCCTAAGTACCTTTATTAATTTAAACTCAAATATCTCAGGAACCAAAAGAGATACAAAAATGAATCAAAAACCAGCTTATAACTAAGGCTCTGAAGAATATTTGTGTATTTTTTTTAACAATTTTTAGAGGGTCGCAATATTTTCAAAAATTTTAAAAAAATTTTAATTGCTATTTTTTCATTTTTTTTTTTAGTGACAATCACAAATTTAATATATGTTATAATATGATCCAAACTCTATCTTCTGTAAGAATTTCAATTTTTAAAAAGTGTCGCAACATATTCAAATATATAAAAAACGAAGAGCGCGTCACCAATTATTTGTATTCGTTAATGTTTCGAGTATGAAATAGAAACTAATACAAAATAGTACTCTATTTAATAATTTAATCAACTATAGACATTTAGTCTTCATCACTATTTTCATTAATAACCACCAGAGTCTTAGTTTTTTTAAAAATGCGATATTTAAAATACTTGTTAAAATTATTATTATCCTTCCTATCCGGTTTTTTTATTGTATGACTTTAGTCCGGTGATATAGTATTAAATAGGGAACCGTTTTGTGCAAAATAATGTTGGATACCCGTCCAAATCATCTGTTATGCCTCATCTCAAACGAAGCGATAACCAATATACATAAATTGCTCAACTTGAGGGATGTTCTGGTTTGACCGTGAGAACCATTAGGTAAAAATATTCTCGAGTACACTTAACACACCGTGACTCTGTCGCCACTCACCAGTCCTTATCAGTGATTTGGCCCTTCGCAGAATCACATGTGTTAAGACGTTAATTGCAAAAACCTTTTAAGGTCTGTTTTTTCTCATTCAATCTAAAAATCCTAAGTTCGTGGGAACCTACCAAATCTGTGTTCTGATTGGTCAACTAGAACAAAATGGGCCGAAACCAAATTCTGCTCGTTTTCCCTGCGTCCTTTTTTTGGGCAGATTGAGAGTGGAACTCTACGAATAAACAAAGATCCGACCTTCCTCCAAATTGATACTTGAGATTCTAACGCACTTAGTTCAGTAATAGTTATCACAGATTCTTAAATATAGATTTGTTGACGTTACGGTAGTGTTTTGTCTCGACCATCGTCCTGATTTGACGTGGCGGTACCCACGTACAAAAGAATACCTGGTGTCAGAAGGCTTTTCCCTTAAGACTCCAACAATAAACAAAATGATTAAAAATTGAAGTTAGAGATTTTATATTATTAACCGACAATATGCTAAAATAAGTAAACCTTTGTCTTGAATTAGTTTCATTATTTTGAGTTTGGTACGGCTTCGGTTTTATTAGACCAACGCTTTTAGCCCTATTATTATATTGTTTAACTTACAAGGAAAGGGACCCAAGTGTCCCTCTCCGATTTTAATGAAATTTTGCACAGAAGTAGTTTAAACCTATCTAAGAATAATGATGTACATTTTACGTGCCATCTTCAAAGTTTAAGGGGTGAAAACTACCCCTAAAGTTTCGCCAATTTTTCGTTTTTTGACGATAACTTTTGATTCAGATGAGTTAGAACAACAAATAAAAAAGCAAAATATTCCTTTTTTAATTCTTCATCGATCCTTCTAGATCCGAAAAAAATATCACTTTTAGTTTGTTTTTTTTTTGAAAATTTAATTTGTTTTCCTCCCCGTTTTTGCATGCCTCGAGCTGTCTCATACAATTTTTTACCATTTTATAGAGAAAATATTTCTCAATAGAATGGTGTAAAGTAGAACTCGATACCATGTTTCTAACAAAAGTTATAATTGTTTAAGTAAAAGTGTGCACGCCATATTCTACTGCTTATAACTTCAGAACCGCAGGTCGCAGAAGAAAATTTTTCATAATAAAAAAGAGGTAATTTAAGTACTAATGATGTAATTATAATACTTGTATCTCTGCCATATGTGGTATCACATAATCCGCATAAATAATATTATCCACTTTCATCCTGTAAAAACGTACATAGAAGTTAAAAAATGACTATTTCTAACAATCATCATTATTTAGTTACTAAACAAATAGAGTCTCAAAGAGGACATAAGTTATATATAACTAATAGTTAATTAAATTGTAGAATATAATAATATCCTGTATTAGTTATTAGTTATAATTTATTATTTTTTACTTGTATTTGTATAAGTTATTATTAGTTTCTATTTCATACTCGAAACATTAACGAATACAAATAATTGGTGACGCGCTCTTCGTTTTTTATATATTTGAATATGTTGCGACACTTTTTAAAAATTGAAATTCTTACAGAAGATAGAGTTTGGATCATATTATAACATATATTAAATTTGTGATTGTCACTCAAAAAAAAAATGAAAAAATAGCAATTAAAATTTTTTTAAAATTTTTGAAAATATTGCGATCCTCTAAAAATTATTTTAAAAAAACTCAAATATTCTTCAGAGCCTTAGTTATAAGCTGGTTTTTGATTCATTTTTGTATCTCTTTTGATTCCTGAGATATTTGAGTTTAAAGTAATAAAGGTACTTAGGCGATCTTTTTGACATATTTCAAGGTCACCTTGAAAAATTGACCCAAAGTCAAAGTAGATATTGTTTTTATAACCGAATACATCTATTCTACACAAAAAATTTGAAATTCCTTTCATAGGCCGATTCGCCATGCTTATCCTGCTGTACCCTTTGAAATAAAATTATGAAATATCTAGAGTGCTAGGAGCAAATGACAATAATTATTAAATTAATATAATTGATATTGACAACTGAACAATAGTATATATTTGAGATCTATTATTTATTAGTGAAGTCAGATTATGAAAATCAAAATTTTGTTTTTTTAATCAAATTAAAATATCCACCGCTGCAATTTCAAAATTGAAAATTTTAATCCAAATAATGCGGATATGCGAAGAAGAGATATCAAATCGAAGCAACTAAGTTATGAACAACATCATGGTATCTTGGAATAGCTACTATAGATGAAGAAAACACGAAAATTAGAACACGGTGCCATTAAGAAATTTGCAGCTATACTTCATGTAAGCCGTTTGTCTGTAAGTAGAATTTGGCATAGAGCACAAGACCAATACAGAGAGGGCAAAATTTGTGCGAATGTTTCTTCAAAAAATAAAGAAAAATGCGGAAAAATGCCAAAAATTATTCTATCAATTTAGCTGAGATAAAGAATATACCATTGAATCGTCAAGGAACAATTCGCAGCCTTTCTTTCACAATTAACATACCAAAATCAACACCTTTTGATATTTTCAAACAGCGAAAGCATTTTAAGCGCATATCTTCTACAGTTAAACCTACTTTAACAGATAAAAATAAATTATATAAATTACAGTTTTGCTTGTCAAAATTAGATAACGGAGTTTTCTATGATTTATATGATTATGTTCATATTGATGAGAAGTGGTTTTATATTACTAAAATTAAACGTTTTTATTACATAATGTTAAACGAAGAAGAACTATATAGAAACTACAAAAGTAAGTGGTTTATCACTAATGTGATGTTAATGGCTGCCGTGGCTCGACCACGCTATGATACACATCGAAAACATTTTTTTGACGGTAAAATTGGAATGTGGCCCTTCGTACATCAAGAATCGGCTAAAAAAAATTCCAAGAATAGAGTTAAAGGAACAGTAGTAACGAAAAATATGGAATCCGTTACTGCCTACCACTGTAAGAAAATTATGGTAGAAAACGTTATTCCAGTAATTAAATTAAAATTTCCTCAAAACTATAAGAACGAAATAATTTACATACAGCAAAATAATGCAAAATCACATTTTTATTATAATGATGAAGATTTCGTTGCTGCAGCTACTACCGATGGTTGGAATATTAAATTTAAGTCACAACCACCAAACAGTCCTAATTTAAATGTTTTGGATTTAGGTTTTTTTAGCTCTATTCAGTCGTTACAATATGCAACTTCGCCAAACACAATCACTTAATTGATTGAATGTGTTCAAGATGCATTTAATAAATTAGAGAAAAATACTCTTGACAACGTTTTTGCAACATTACAAACATGTATAGAGTCAGTTACGTTGGCCGGAGGGGGAAATTTCTCATATCAATAAGGCAAAACTTGGTCGGGAAGGCCGATTAACTGAAAATTACGTATGTTCAGAAGAAACGCTGGACAAAGCTAGATTATACTTCAACTAAATTTATTTGTATTGTTAGGTATTAAAATTGTTTGTATTTAGTTGTGTTGCGTTAATAAAATTAATTTATTAGTTCCACATTTTTTAGTCGAACTAAAATTAATAAATAGGTGGAACTCTGTGCGTAGTAGATGTTTATTATGCAGGGTGTTCCAGAATGATGGTCAAACCTTTTAACAGTGTATTCTACCAGCTATTTTAGGGGGAGATGTTCATATGAAATTTTTCAAATGGGGTCCTTCCTGCCGAGATATTCGAATTTCAAAATGGCGGAAAATCATCGTTTTTTTCTTTTTTCTTAAAAACGGTCATACGTAGAAATTTCAATTTTGGTACACATTATCAGCTAGTCAAACGCTATTTTATGGTGGTGTCTATTTTTTGACTCTTGTTTCTGGAGGGCGAGAATCAGCAAGCCTTAATTTTATTTCTTTCAGAACTTTTTCCTGCAATAGCCAATTTCAACAAAACTTTGTTTTTTAATACGACATAATTTGGAAACTTTTTTCACTCTTGTCATTTTTTCATACAGCTAACAGTTTTCGTGGAAAAAAATAAAAATAATTTTTCTTACCCCATTTATGTGCATCTAATCACGCTGCTAACCAGGGATTAAGAGCCAAAATTGCAAAATAAATAGTTTAGTAAATTATTAACAATATGAACAAATTAAAAAAAATTGTTTAATACTTTAAATAATAATAAAAATTTACAAGTGTTCAAAATGGTCGCCGGCGCATTCTTGTGTAATGGAACTCGCGAAACAAAACTCGGAAACACTTTGGTAGATTTTTATTCCACTCGTTATGACACATACAATCCTTAATCGTTTACAAAACTAAAGATCTTCGGATTAAACTGACATTTCAATAGAGAGAGCCAAGAGTTAATGAGGGAAGTGACAAAATTCCGGGAGCGTCGAGTTATATTATTATAATCGTAATGGTCAAAATAGTTATGGTCCTTTTACAAGCTTCGGGGTATCTTAAGTACCAAATCTGGGGGTCAGTACCCATAGGCGTACCCCGGTTTTAGGCAATTAACAAGACAATCCACAGATGGTAACTTTCTAAATCCTTAACCCGTAACGTCAAGATAATGGTAAGAAAAGATGATTTACGGGGGTGTTGCAGCTGTAGTGCGATTTTAGCAAAATGTGGATATTTTAGACTTTTGTCTTGTCGAGGAAAAGGAGTGAAAGTTTTTATGAAGGGTAACCCTTATTGGAAGATAATGGGTTCCCAACATATGGCCATCCTGGACATACCACTAAAGTAATGAAAATTCATAGGCGTAGCCTAAGGGTACATTACACTTGACATAATTGTAGTATTTTAATAGGATTAAAATTTATAGACCGTAAAGTGTGCGCAGACGCTTTTATTTCATTGCAAACATGTTAATAATTGATTAAACTATTTATTTCTCAATTTTAGCTCTTGATCCCTGATTAGTAGCGTGATTAGATGCTACATAAATGGGGTAAGAAAAACTATTTTTATTTTTTTCCATGAAAACAGTTGGTTGTATGAAAAAAATACAAGAGTAAAAAAAGTTTTAAAATTATGTGTAAAATTTAAAAACAAAATTTTGTTGAAATCGGCTATTGCAGGAAAAAGTTCTCAAAAAAAAGTTAGGGGTTACTGATTCCCGCCCTTCAGACACATGAGTCAAAGAATAGACATTATTATAAAATAGCGCTTGACTATCTAATAATGTGTACCAAAATTTAAATTTCTACGTATAACCGTTTTTAAGAAAAAAGGGAGTATTTTCCGCCATTTTGAGACTCGAATATCTCGATACGAAGGATATAATTTGAAAAATTTCATACGAAGATCCCCCCCTAAAATATCTGGTAGAATACCCTGTTAAAAGGTTTGTTCTTCATCATTCTGGAACACCCTGTGTTTTCACCTGGGAGGTGTTCAGTTTCAATATCTTTGCCAATAATTTTTTTAATTAGATCTAAAAATTTTAAATTATAACAAAAAATGTTTAATGCAAAATTGTTTAAAATGATCTAAAATTATTAATCTTTAGTCTAATCTCAACACGGAATTTTTTTAAGTTCATAGTCAACTGTGATTTCCATTAAAAAAAAAGACAATTATGTATTTCTGATAAAATGGACAACTATAGAAAAAATATGAGTAAGCCACAGAATTGTACTTAAAAAAATGTTTTAAAAATGTGTTTACAGAACGCAAATATTCTTTGAAATAAAAAAGTTATGGACAGTTTTCAAAATGGTTGAATATTGAAAAACGCCTTATTTCTCTATTAGCAGTCAAAATATCGTCAGGCGGTTTTTAACATTAAACATTTCTCAGAAATCGAGCATATGACATCTAAGTCGATTTTCCTCTATCTAATCGGGAAATAGGTTTTCTCTGTTAAAACAGGCCAATTCCGACCACACTGTCCAGTATATAAGATTGGCACTGAATGAGCTGACAGTATATATTTTCTGGGAGTAATATTGTGCTTCTCCCTGCAGTTACATGTTAACTGTTAAAGTTTTATGTTAACTGTATGGCCCCGCTCAACTAATTTCAAACCATTTTTCAATTCATTCAAACCATCATATTAATATGTATGCAGCTGACAAGTTAAATAGAAACATGAGAAAGTAGAGGAGTGTCGTAATTTTCAAAAACGGTTAAATCAACTTACCAAAAGAAAATCTTCTACTTAGATGGGGAATGTGGATTGGGCAAGCGATCGTCTCAACAAGCGTTATAGAAATGAAATAAAATATTGGCCGTATTCTTATTTCTGTAAAAGACCTTGAAATGTTTTGGCCAATTCCATTCAGCATAAAAAAATCTAAAAATCAAATAACATGCTGCGTTGCCGCTTTGAGAGCCGTTTTCTCAAATTAGTAGTTAGAGGTTTTACACACCTCACTATTCTCGGATTAAGTAAGTTCTTAAGTTATATGCATGACAAGGACACCAGCAGGTATAGAGCATAGAAAGTGTTGTTTTTGCATGATAATTTACATACAGTAATGTATGTAGGTCAAGGCTCTCTTCAGAATCATTTGATCTGGATTAGCCAAAGAATAACAATCACTATTAGGTATAGTAAATGCAAAACAATTCTGAATGCACATCATCAGTTAGATAATATTTGATTTAATTTGTAGAACTGTTTTTAAATGAAACTTTATTCTCTTTAAATTGGTAAAATTTTGTTGATTTCCGCATCGTTGCCATTTATTTACTTACAAAATATTTCAAAAATATCGGACGCTGTCATTTTTTCTGTGTTTTTGAGTGTATTTGTTAAAATTTCTCTGATTTTCGTCAGGATTATTTTAGAAACTGTTCTTTTAAGAACAAAGACGGTATTCGTGAGTTTATCTCAATTTAAAAAAAAGCATTTAAATAGCCGATGCAAACAGCTTGCTTCTTCGCTTATTAGCTATTTTGAACAAGAAAGTGACAATCAGAGCCCATTATTACCTTTAACTGCTGTAAGAGAAGTAAGTAATTATCTCTACAATGGTAGGCACATAAGACTTCCAAATTCAATTTTAATATGTATTCGAATGAAGAACATGTATTCGCCAGGCTGAATATTCATAATATAAATAACAAATTGGTTTTCTTGAATTATTTTTCTTTATATATTATATCTGCTATCAAGTTTCGGTACATACTTGCTTCTTCAAAACAATAATTTATATACATGGTGTTCGATTCGTTACTGCACATACTGAAATGGGTGATAGATCTTATCATTTTAAGCAAAAAAGTTCATATGAACATAGGTACGATTTTGATCGAAAGCGGAGTTACAGGGTGTTCAAATTTAAAAATTCAAAATTCCAAGTTTCCAGGTTTGCAACTCTTAAATTAGATCGACAACCCTCAATTTTTTTCTTGTTAAGTTGAAATATGATGTTTTTAAAAATAGTATATGATACTAAATTTGTTCAACTGTTTTTTGTATTTACTGAAAAAATACAAACTTTGATTCAATAATAAACAAAATAATTCATTTGTTAACAAAAAACTATTTGTAAGATTGTTTATAGTAAAAGACATATTAAATTCGAATACCCTGTAACTCCACTACCGATCGAAATCGGACCTATGTTCATATGAACTTTTTTGCTTAAAATGATGAGATCTATCACCCATTTCAGTATGTGTAATAACGAATCGGACACTCTGTATAAATGTATGAATATTATTATATAAATTAATACATATATTAATATATTAACGGTCTGGCAATGTTGTGGCTTATTATACATCACTCAAGGGTAATGACATGCATTCAGAATTGTTTTGTGTTTAGTATACTTTGTCCAATACTGAAATGTTAATCCTAAAGTTAATGACACACAGGCAAGGATATAATGATTTTTTTACTATTTTTTTCCCTACTTTCACCTCCTTAAGTTTTGTACCAACTTTTCAAAATACCCTATACATAGGATATAGGATATACAGGGTTATTCACCCAAACCGTTCATTAGAAGTTTACTAGGATCTAAAAGTGATACGAATTTGAAAATTTGGAGTTAAGTTAAGTTCGACATATACTATTTTTTTAAAATATTTTCAACTTACTGTCACTTCCGGTTTAACCGGAAATAGCTGTAACTTGCTTATTTCAAATGGAACCCCCAGTATATTATTTTATTTTTAGATTCTACGTAATATTTTAGGTACATTTTCTGTATAATGTCCTATACTTAGTTCTTACCGTTTTTGAGATATTTGCCTTTGAATTAAAAACGTGCCTCTGTAATGACCAATTTTAAAATTGCATATCTCCGTAGTTATTAAAGACATAATCACCATATTTTGCAGAATGTCAATACATAGTCTTAGGTTCACACTTTCACTAGTTTTATGGCTTAGTATTATACAGGGTGTTCAAAATTCAGCTCCTAACATTTACATTTTTGAAGTTGCAAAAGTCGTTTTTTTAAATGGAACACCCTATAACTTTAAGCAGTATCAAGTAGAAAATGTAATTCTCTATCGAACTGTATTAGGGTTACCTATACCTATTCCAAACCATTTTCGAAATAATTAAGTTTATGTGAAACTAGTAGTACATATTCACTCTGGTAAATTTTTATTCTTCGCGTAGTTGGCCATGGAAAAGAAATAATGACAGTTATTACTTGCATTGCACGTTTTTGTTTTTCGGTGGCTGTTAGTAGCAAAATTAAAGTGAAACTTTCAATCAAAATGGAAGAATACACAAACGCTGATATTCTCAATTTGTTTTACATTCACGGAAAATGTTACAAAATTTTGTAGAGAACTTGCCGTGTATTTAGTGAACGACATCCCCATTTGCCGCCAATGAACAAGACAAAATTCAGGAGAACTGAAACTAACTTTTTACAATTCGGGAAAGTTAGCGCTACAAAAAATGTTCCTAAATCATTGCTGAATAAAGAAGTACATAATAATAATAAATAAGATTAATAAACTAATTATTGTAACTAAATTTCAACAATCGTCGATACAAAGAAATTGTATTATAATAAATGTTCAATATGTTGACCGTTCATCTGAAGGCACAGATCAATTCTTCTTTGGACTCCTTCTACAGCTTGTCGGATTTGATTATTGTCCAGTTCGTCAAGCGCTGTCCGCACCCTGTTGAGCAAATCTTCGCGGGTATTTACTGGAGAATAATAAACCTTGCTTTTAATATAGCCCCATAAAAAAAAATCTAAGGGTGTTAAGTCAGGCGACCGCGGTGGCCACCTCTAAGGGCCATTGAGTCCAATCCAGCGATCATCAAACATTCGTGACAATTGTAAGTAAACTTCGCGAGAATTGTGTGCAGGAGCCCCGTCTAACTGATACCAGCAATTTTGACGATCACCAATAGGAATTTCTTCTACAAATTGAGTAACAGTTTCTCGAAGAATTTCCAAATATTTGTCACTATTTAAATTTTCATTGTAAATACAATATCGAACCTCATCATGGCATAATACACTGAAAACATTAAAACTAAACATGTCTTGGAAATATACATTGCGTAAAACATGTAGATTTTCTACTGCCCAGAAATGCTGATTCTTTCTATTTGTTATTCCTTCTCTAGAAAACTTCGACTCATCTGTCTAAAGTATTTTTGAAAGAAATTGAGGGTTTTCTTGAATTTTTAGCAGCATAAATTCGCAAAATTCTATTCGCCGAAGATCATCGCCTGCTCTAAAAGCCTGCACGTGTTGGAAAGAGTAAGGGTGCATACGATGTTCTTTCAGAATTCTTTGAATAGATGAAGCTGAAACTCCCAAATCCTTTTCTGCAGATGTTGTTGAACTTTACGGAAATGCGTTAAAATATGTCAGTGTACTTATTACATTATCCTCGTCATTAGTCGCTCGTTTAGGAACATTTTTTGTAGCGCTAACTTTCCCGAATTGTAAAAAGTTAGTTTCAATTCTCCTGAATTTTGTCTTGTTGATTGGCGGCAAATGGGGATGTCGTTCACTAAATACACGGCAAGTTCTCTCCAAAATTTTGTAACATTCTCCGTGAATATAAAACAAATTGAGAATATCAGCGTTTGTGTATTCTTCCATTTTGATTGAAAGTTTCACTTTAATTTTGCTACTAACAGCCACCGAAAAACAAAAACGTGCAATGCAAGTAATATCTGTCATTATTTCTTTTCCACGGCCAACTACGCGAAGAATAAAAATTTACCAGAGTGAATATGTACTACTAGTTTCACATAAACTTAATTATTTCGAAAATGGTTTGGAATAGGTATAGGTAACCCTAATACAGTTCGATAGAGAATTACATTTTCTACTTGATAATGCTTAAAGTTATAGGGTGTTCCATTTAAAAAAAACGACTTTTGCAACTTCAAAAATGTAAATGTTAGGAGCTGAATTTTGGACACCCTGTATAATACTAAGCCATAAAACTAGTGAAAGTGTGAACCTAAGACTATGTATTGACATTCTGCAAAATATGGTGATTATGTCTTTAATAACTACGGAGATATGCAATTTTAAAATTGGTCATTACAGAGGCACGTTTTTAATTCAAAGTCAAATATCTCAAAAACGGTAAGAACTAAGTATAGGACATTATTCAGAAAATGTACCTAAAATATTACGTAGAATCTAAAAATAAAATAATATACTGGGGGTTCCATTTGAAATAAGCAAGTTACAGCTATTTCCGGTTAAATCGGAAGTGACAGCAAGTTGAAAATATTAAAAAAAAATAGTATATGTCGAACTTAACTTAACTCCAAATTTTCAAATTCGTATCACTTTTAGATCCTAGGAAACTTCTAATGAACGGTTTGGGTGAATAACCCTGTATAGGATACTCACTCAACTCACCACCTTTTATCTATGTTGGATCTCTAAATTAAACGATGGCTAAAAGCTAAAATGCATAAATCGTTTAACTTGAGGACTGTTCTGGTTTCACCGTGAGAACCTAAAGGCGGAAGAATACACGTGTACTTCGAAGATATCACAATTCTCCCGCCTACTTTAACTTGTTCACATTGACCTTGCCATTCACAGAGTCAATGTGTTAAAATGCTAATTCCAAAAACCTCTAAAGTTTTAGTTTTTAACCTATCTAATCAGTCAAAAAGCATTACCTAAATTAATAATCAACTCTCTGCAAAACTGCTGTTAGCGCTGTTATTATTTTCCACACTACTGTACGTATACATCTCTGTTTAATCTTCCTAAAATTAATGGAAACTATGGAGTTTGGTCAGATTATAAAATCCATTCAAGAAAATAAGATGAAGTTGATAAAAATATTTTTCTTTTAAATAATGTGCAAAATAAAAAAAGACTTTGCTAAATTATTACGTTAGGTCATAGAACGTTTTATCCAAAAAAATAATACAGATTTAAATAACCACAATGAGATTCCATTTAATTTTGATGTGGTTAAAAATCAATACATTTTTAGAGAAGTTATCTATATACAGAGTGTTCGAGATAAGAAGGGGCACTATGGGGATCTTGGAAACGGTAAGAGATATAGATTTGGTTAAATGGGGAAAAAATTGCGTAATCAAAGGCTAAGAAAATGGCGTTTAAAAATCCCCGAAACATATTTTGGATTTTGAGGTACTTTAAAAAAATTGGATTTGTTCGATTTTACATATTATTTTTTTCTGGTGTTAACATTGGATCTATTAGGTGTACAACTTTGCTTCCGCCGTTTTTGAATAGATGTATGTAGCGGTAAGTAATGATCGAAATAAATAACCCCATGTGGGCATGCAGGAGCCTTGGGCACCTGTTAACATAACCTCATAAAAATATTAGTCTATTTGTGTCTTCATCATAAAGTTATTCGCAATTGAAAATGCCAAATGCGAGCCAAATTCTCGTCATTTGCGGGAGGTTTTACTTTTCTGCTTCAATATGAAGAAATCTGCTGCTGAGGCTCATCGAATGCTCTCAGATACTTATGGGGAAGCCACTATTAGTGAAAGGACATGTCGTGAGTGGTTTCAGCGCTTCAAGAACGGTGATTTTCACGTCGAAGACCAACATAGCGGTGGAAGAAAGAAGGTTTTCCAAGATGCGAACTTGGAAGCATTACTTGACGAAGACTCGTGTCAAAGTCAACAAGAATTGGCACAATCATTGGGAGTGACTCAACAAACAATCTCAAAACGCCTCAAAGACATGGGAATGATTCAGAAGCAAGGATATTGGGTGCCGTACGAGTTGAAACCAAGAGATATTGACAGGCGTCTGTTCGCTTGTGAACAGTTGCTTGCAAGGCAAAGACGGAAGGGATTTCTGCATCGTATTGTGACTGGGGACGAGAAATGGGTTCATTACGATAATCCCAAACGCAAAAAGACTTGGGGATATCCCGGCCATGCTTCCACGTCGACGGCCAAACCGTCTATTCATGGTTCCAAAATCATGCTCTGTATTTGGTGGGATCAACTCGGCGTAATATATTATGAGCTGTTACAACCAACTGAAACAATCACAGGTGCTCTTTATCGAACCCAATTAATGCGTTTGAGCCGAGCATTGAAAAAGAAACGGCTGCAATACAACGAGAGACATGATAAAGTGATTTTGCAGCACGATAATGCTCGACCCCATGTTGCGCAAGTGGTCAAGAAATACTTGGAAACATTGAAATGGGAAGTCCTACCCCACCCGCCATATTCTCCTGACCTAGCTCCTTCTGATTATCACTTGTTTCGATCCATGGCACATGGGCTAGCTGACCAACACTTCCGGTCTTATGAAGAAGTAAGAAATTGGATAGAATCGTGGATCGCTTCAAAAGATGTCCAATTTTTTCAACACGGGATTCGTATGCTGCCCGAAAGATGGGAGAAAGTAGTGGCCAGCGATGGACAATACTTTGGATCCTAAAGGTATAATTAGTTTTTTACAATAAAATCGCGAAATTCGGAAAAAAAACGGCGGAAGCAAAGTTGTACACCTAATATATCAAAACCGATGACACTTCTGAGCAGCAACTTTCAATGCCCTTTAACGTGGCTTTGTCAGTTTTTTAATCTCTTTCATCGTTGTGGAACCATCATCAACTTTATTTTTTTAAATACAGTCGGGCTGTTGGAAATCAGACTCTGAAAGCCTTTTTTATTCCAAATTCAACGATGTATAATGTACCCTTACGTTATGCCTGTGTACTTCATCATTTTTTAGAAATATACCCGGCATGACCAGATTTTGGAACACATTGCCCTCAAAGAAGAGTTGTTCTATACATGGTGGTCCTCCGGGAAGTCCCTCGATCGATTGCGGGAAAACCGTAATTTAGAAAAATCATAAAATCTTAAGATGTACTTAAGCCATTGGGGACAAACGTTAAAAATATTTTCAAAATGGCGGCAGTTGCGGTTATACCGGAAGTAGATATCGGCTCGCTAATTTTAAATAGAACGTCCAATATTTTATTACATTTTTAAACTATGATGAGTTCTGAACACCTTTTATATGAAACATTTTACACTTATCCTTAACCGTTCTGGAGATATTTACACTTAGAGATGAAATTTGACAGTTGCAGTCATTCATTCATTTGATGATATTGTGAAAAGGGAAAATTGTATCGCTGCAGCTTTTTGAGGTATTGCTAATAAAGCATTACATTTAGCCGCGTATGAAACAAAACTCGCGAAATAACATACAGGGTGTTTATAAATAATTATTAAACCGCCACATTTAGCGTAGAAAAATTGGGGCTATTAGAAAATTTCTACTTCCAGCAAGATAACGACCCCAAACATAAGGCCTATTCCGTACGTCAGTGGCTCATCTACAATTGCTCCCATCTGCTAGAAACACCTCCCCAAAGCCCCGACCTTAACCCCATCGAACATCTGTGGGATCATTTGGAGAAACAAATACGAAAACACGTAATCCAAAACAAACACGATTTAAAAAGAGTTATATTAGATGAATGGTCACAAATCTCAAATGAAATCACAAGGAAGTTAGTGCGATCAATGCCAAATCGTCTATTAGAAGTCATTAAACAAAAAGGGCACGCCACACGATATTGATTTTTTTTCTATTAATTATTTTTTCAAATAATGTTATCTGCACCAAGACTTTTGTGGAATCAATTTATGACTAGGATAGAAAATTTAATTTTTATTTGAATAAGCTTGAGCTTTTGTTTCATTTTGTAACTGGTACTAGTAAAGACATACAGGGTGTTAGTGAAATAACTTTCGTAAATTTAACCAGTGATTAAGAACATCATTTTGAACAAAAAAGTTCCTTACAACAGGGGTCGAAAACCTAATAGTTTTTTCAAAAAAAAATGTCAAAGTTGGTAACCGAAAAGCTATAATAAGGTTTAAAATTTGAATAAAATGTGGAAAAATGTACTTGACACATACAGGTTGTTTGACGCGTAACAAAAAAACTTAAAATAATTCAACAATAACATTGCTAAAAGCAATTGAAAACTTAATTAATAACTTAAGCGGTAAAAAAAAACGTAAGTGGCAACGCCGCACTGAACGTTACCGAGGAAGAGAAGTTTATTTTCGTCAGGGTTGTTTTTTATGGCCCTTATGAGGGTCGCTCACCCACGTTGCGGGTGAAGTGATAAGGCATTGGAATGCGCAGTAAACAGATTGACTTAGTACCTCAATAGTACATGAGTTATGTAACCATCTGCACTTTATCCCATTTTATGTGACATATGATCCTGGGCAAACATGCCTGGCGCCATGGACATGTGGAACCCATTAGTGACCATCAAGAAGAGACAAAAGACAAAAACCTCCCTTATTTTTCAAATTTGTCATGGACTGTATGTCCTTCCATACTTTTAATATTTTAGTGTGATTTCGGTCTCGCTAAATGCATGTTCTGTCGGTACACGCAACAAATTATCCGCAAAGTTAATTTGGGCGAGCTTTAAGTGATTTTATCCCTACTTATTAATAGTACCTACGTGACAATGTATTCTGTACGCGAGTATCATGACATGCTTTTGATCTATGTAGAGGAATTACAAAATTCTGAAAAAGTTCGGCGCATTTACTACGGTAATCGTTATCCAGAAAGAAAACTTCCAGCTCGACAAACATTATGCGAGTTTCCCAAAATCTTCTGGATACAGGGAGTATTGTTTCTTTATATCAAGAACACGAGGTCGACAGAGAAAAGTTGGTTCTGAAGCCGAAAAACAAATTTTAAATCTTGTTCAAGAGTTCAACAAGGAGACCCGGAGTAGAGCATGCATGGACTCAGATGGTGAACATTTAGAACATGTAATGTACCAAAAACAATAATAAATTTGTGTTTTTGAATGTGATGTGAGTGGTGTAAAATGTGTAATGTGTCATGTTAAGTTAATTAAAGATGATAACAATAATTTCAAGGTAAATGGCTTTTCAAAATAATAAAATAAGAATCATACAATTTTTAAATTCCATGAATTTAGGACATTTTATTAATTATGTACTGTAAAATCTATCAGACCCAAAAAAAACGTGTAAAAAGCAAACCCACTTCATACGGCTACTTAGGTAGGTGTGAAAATGAAATAAATACTAGGCGACGTTGCCAATTTTCAGAAAATGTTTTTTTGATTTTCCAGGGAAATGGTTGTATTTACGACCCCTGTTGTAAGGAACTTTTTTGTTCAAAATTATGTTCTTAATCACTGGTTAAATTTACGAAAGTTATTTCACTAACACCCTGTATATTAAATGATACATGTACTTAGACAAAATGGAGTTTTTATTTTGTACGGAGAAAATGTTTACACGTTTTGACGAAATGATGTGCTGTACTATGACTTTTGTGGGTGAGTGTACCTAAACGCTTCACCCCACAACGAACCGAACGCCGAACCAAATATTTAATTGGACGGTTTGCGTTCCTCCCGGTTTATTGCCACGAACAAAATACCGTATTTTTCGGACTATAAAACGCTAATTTTAAAGATGATTATGTTGAATTATCAACATCTTTGGTAATACACAATAACAATAACGCATTCCCGATATCATTATGATGACTCAGTTCATATTATCGGGAACGCCGCCAGAGCCAGACTTAAAAAAAGTACTGTAGTAGTTTTTTTAGATTTTATAGACTTAGGACCGTTTCGTTTAGCCTCTCTTTTAGTTATTTAACTTGTGTCCTATTGAAATTATAACCACCCTTAAATATCTGTGTGATGTTATTCCTGAAACCTTGAATTATCTAACAGGTTATGGGCCCAGGAATGCTAAAGGAACTAAATTAAAATCGATAATTGTGTAACTACGTTTAGTTCGTGATCGTTTTGGGCAAGTGTTAAAATTTTTGAAAAATGTCCGGTAACGATAACTTGCACATCGGGGCAAATTTCGAAAAACTACGAGGTCGGGAAAATTACACCGACTGGAAGTTCCAGACAACAGTCTTATTAAAATTGGACGGACTTTAGAATTGTATAAGTGAACAGTGGGTAACAACGGATGACGCCGGTACGCGGGCGAGGAAAGAAGAGAAAGCCTTATCAAAAATAATCCTTTCTGTCGATAAGTCCACTTATCCTCATATTATGCAATCCAAAACAGCAAAAAAAGCATGGGCAATGCTGGAGACGGTATTTGAAGATAAAGGTCTTAACAGGCGACTCACCCTCCTAAGGAACTTATGCTCAATAAAACTGACGAACTTTGCCAATATGCAGGATCATGTGAATGAAGTAATGGCTCTCTTACAACAACTTATTTCCATAGGTAAGTCCTTAGATGATGAATTCATAGGTGTTTTTATGCTGCAGTTACTAAAGAGTATGAACCCATGGTTATGGCCCTTGAAAATTCGGGCATAGATATAACCGCAGACTTCGTGAATACCAAATTTCTCCAAGACAAAAAATGGCAAAATGGTAAACACGAAAATGATTCAGCACTTGATACGAGAAAATTTAAGAAATCTCCATGGTGCTGGGGCTGCAAACAAAAAGGTCATTACAAAAATCAGTGCCTACAAAATAAAGAAAATACTTCAAATAAAAATAACGCAAATTCCTCCGAAAAATACAGAAAGGGGAATAATGGACACGGTGGCAAGAACTGCTTATTTGCTGCTGCTCTAGGGGTGAATATGAATGGGTCAGTTTGGTATATCGATAGTGGGGCTTCTAGCCACATGACAGGAAATGTTGGCTTGCTATCAAACCTGACAGACCAGAACCTAGGATAAGAAATTCCGGTAGTAAATAGATCAAAACTGTACGTCAAAGGAACAGGAACTAGTACTATAAAGTTGAGACCCAGCGGTACTGAAAAGGACATTTCAGGAATAAAATACGTTCCAAACCTTTCAGTAAATCTGCTCTCTGTAAACAATATGGTTTCGAAAGGTTTCTGTGTATATTTTGATAATGAAGGATGTAAAATTTTGGACAGTGATCATTGTGCCATTAAGGGAGAACCAATAGCTACAGCACTCCATGTGGATGGCCTATATAAATTGAACATATCCTCGGAAACTGCAAGTGTAGTTAAATTACTTAATTCCCAAAAGTTATGGTACAAAAGACTGGGACATCTTAACCACGTAAGCATGAATTTGTTAAAAAATGGTTCAGCTACTGGAATAAATTTTAGTGAAAACAATAAACCAGATTTTTGCAAAAATTGTGTAAAAGGTAAGTAATCCAAAAAAACCATTTTCCTATAAAAAAGATAAGGGTGTTGCTCGAAAAAAATTGAACCTCATTCACTCAAATCTCGTAGGTCCAATGGAAGTAGAGTCTTGGGGCAGCGAAAGATAGATATTCACCTTAATAGATGACAACAGTAGAAACATTTTCTGTTACTTTCTAAAATCAAAAAATGAAGTCCCTGACAAATTGAAAGATTTTTGTTGTATAGTTGAGAATCAAACAGAACGAAAAATAAAAACATTACAATCAGACAACGGCGGTGAATACTGTAACGAACGCTTAACACATTTTTTAAAGGATCGTGGCATAAAACACGAGCTCACGGTCTGCCATTGTGAAATAGATCATTGTCATAAGACATTTGTCACCATTTACAGTAGTCGGTATAGATTCGTGTAAATATTAATTAGTGTAATAAAAATAAAAGTGACATTGATCTTTAGTAATAAGTTAGTAGTGATAAGCAACTTTTTTGCGTTTAATTTGCCACCCATGGCTTTTGCAAGCAACTCGCCTTCGGGTCCCCCGACATCAGAAGTGGGATTTACCGTGCCGAATTATGACAATAATGGAATCAATGAAAACGCTACGGAGGCTAGTATAAACGTGCCAAAAGGTCAACTAGAGTTTTTGTTGAAGAAGATGTTGGAATTACCACGTAACACCGGTCCATTAGAGGTAATTTTCGAGGTAAAGCTACCCAGTTTTGACCCGAAATCACCTATGGCAGACCCGGAAGGCTGGTGTAGCATGATAGATGAATTTGTGAATGTTCGCAAATGATCTGATATAAAATTGGTAGCCAGTTTGTCCAACGCTTTGAAGGGGAATGCCGCAGATTGGCTAATCAGATGTCGACCTTTGGGAAAAACATGGGGGAAGATAAGACTGGAATTTTTCTCTTCGTTTTCTAAGCCAACGGACCTGTTAGAATTATTCAATGAAGCTGTAAATGGACGACAGAACTGTCCTTCCGATACAACCCTATTGGATGAGGGATTACATGTATTGCGTTTGGCGTTGCATTTGGTGAAAACCCGGGAAGGTGACGAGGCCTTAGCTATTTTATTTGCCTGCCTTGTAGTAGCTAATCAGTCCGAAGCGTTAAGTAAACGTTTGCAGGCAGATATGCCTAAGAATCTGCAGGAATTCTGTGTGGCTCTGAGGGGTACAACTGGTAAGCGTCCCGCGCTAGTTCGTGCAGATCCACACATCAGCCTGAAGCGTCGAGCATTTGCTCCAACCCCATCAGGTCACATTTTCCGGGAAGGTGTTGCTTATGTGACTTGATCGGTCACAAAGCGATATATTGTCGAAAAGGAAACGTATCGAACAAAGCGCATGAAAGATTTAACTTAAATGTGAATAAGAGTGTTACATGTTTCTCATGTGGAAAGCCTGGCCACGTTTCCACACGTTGTTCTGATAAAGGTATGACTCCCAGATCCAAACCGGAGGAGAAGAGGATAAATTTGGTAGAAGTGCAGACTCTCCCCAAAAGACAACTGAAACTAAAAACTGGTAAGGTTGTTCCATTTTTGTTCAAATCAGGCTCAGATTGTTCTTTAGTTAAGAATAGTGTTTTACATTATATGGGGGGTGAATTCAAAAATTGTGTGATAGCTTTGAAAGGTATTGGAGGAGGGTCTATTTTCTGCACTTTACAGATAATAGTTTTTTGGCTGAAATTCAGAACATTTTTGTTGAACTTGCATTGCATATCGTCCCCGACAACAGTATTTCGTTCAATCAAAACTTGAGGCTAATATCATTCAGCCAAGTTGTTCCCCCTTCGCAAGTCCAATAACGTTAGTAAAAAAGAAAGATGGCACTGACAGAATGGTTTGCGATTTCCGCGAGTTAAATCGTAACACAATCTCAGATAGATACCCCTTGCCTCTGATAAGTGACCAAATCAACCGTTTGCATGGCGCCTTCTATTTTACCTCATTGGATATGGCCGCTGGATTCCATCAAATTCCGGTACACCCAAATAGTGTCGAAAAAACTGCATTTGTAACATCCGATGGCCAATACGAATTCCTGAGTATGCCTTTTGGTCTTACAAATGCACCCTCTGTCTATCAAAGGGCAATCGATAAAGCCTTAGGAGAGCTTCGCAACACTATTGCTGTTGTCTACATAGATGACATATTGATACCATCCAGTTCGGTTTCTGAGGGAATTGAGCGACTAAAACTCGTTATTGAATCCTAGTCAAGGCAGGCTTCTCATTCAATTTTAAAAAATGCACATTCCTAAAAACCGAAGTTGAGTATCTTGGGTATGTTGTCCGTGGGGGTGAACTTCGGCCGAATCCCAGGAAGATCGCTGCTTTGAAAAATTTACCGATACCGAAAACTCAGACACAAATTCGGCAGTTTCTCGGTTTGGCCTCATACTTTAGACAATTCATTCAGAATTTTTCTAGAATAGCAACACCGTTATACCAACTCACTAAAGGTGCAGTTAGGTTCATTAAATGGTTACTCAAACATGAGGAGGCACGTCAAATTTTCTTGAAATAGCTTACTACCGAGCCGATACTTTCTATTTATGATCTACGTTTGCCAATTGAACTCTATACCGTCGTTAGTTCTGAGGGGTATGGTGCTGTATTGTTACAGAAGAAAAACTGTAAATTACATGCTGTGGTATATTTCAGTAAGCGCACTACTGAAGTAGAATCTAGATACCATTCGTACGAGCTTGAGACGCTAGCAGTCGTCAATGCTGTCAAAAATTTCCGACATTTCTTATATGGTAAAAATTTTATGATCATAACCGATTGCAATTCTTTGAAAGCATCTAGAAACAAAATCGATTTAACACCCAGGGTCCATAAATGATGGTCATTTTTCCAAAGTTTTGATTTTGATATCCAGTACCGAGAAGGCGTTCGTATGAAATATGCTGATTTCTTTTCTCGTAACATTCAACTTGACGAACATACTTCAAAAATTTGTTCTAACAGCAAAACCATTGAAATAGTAGATTTACAGAAAGATTGGCTTCAGGTTGAACAGCAAAGGGATAGTGAAGTTACTCAATTGGTTACTAAATGGAAATCTAAAGACCTTCTGAGTGACTTAACTAAAACCTACGATATTCAAAATAACATCTTGCTCCGCAAAATTGAAAGAATTGGTAAATCAAAATGGTTACCGATTGTTCCTCGCTCCATGGCATGGTCAGTTATTAATCATGTTCACGTTAATTTAAAACATTTGGATTGGGAAAAAACGCTGGACAAATTATATGAATTGTATTGGTTCTCGAATATGGCAAAAAAATTTTAAAAAATTTGTTAATAACCGTCTTGTTTGTAAGACAGCAAAAGGAAAATCTGGAAAATCATAAGTTCAGTTACATTCAATTCCTAAAATTGGAAAGCCGTGGCATACAATTTATATTGACATTTTTGGAAAGTTGAGTTGAAAAAGCGACAGAAAAGAATATGCACTCGTTATCATAGATGCCTTTACTAAATTTGTACTATTATACCACATTTCTTCACTAACTGGAAAACAAGCCGTAGAATCTTTCCGCAGTTTTACACACTTATTTAGCGCACCATTCCAAATTATTTCTGATCAAGGAAAGTGTTTTACAAGCTCAGAATTCAAAAAATTTTGTTCAGATAGTAATATCGAACTTCACCTTGTTGCACATAGCGCTAGCAGAGCAAATGAGCAGGTTGAACGCGTAATGCAAGTTCTAAAAAATCTATTGACCAGTATTGAAACTGAAGGAAATAAAACATGGCAAGATAATTTGGGTGCGATCCAGTTAGCATTAAATAGCAGCAAACATAAAACTACAGGATTTAATCCTGGGGAGTTACTCTTCGGGACTAAAATACGTTCACTTCAGTTAAACTCAATTATGCATCGTCTTGCGATCGACGAGAATGAAAACATCTCATTATCTGACATCCGAGACAAAGCTTGTGAGAATATCTGTAAAGTTGCAGAAAAAAATTCTGAAAAATTTCAACATCAAACAAAGCGAAAATAAAGCCATTTGCGGTAGGCGATTTTGTGTACGCCAAAAGTCATGAAAGGATGTTGTATGATTAGATTGTAAATTTAGAAGACCTTACAAAATCATTAAGACACTAGAAAATGATAGGTATGAAGTGGAGAGAGTGTATGGAAAGAGTAAAGCTAGCAAATTTGTTCATGGCCAGTTAAGGGCAGTGCCCAACGGTCAAGAGCAAAATATGTTTGACTTTGACGAAAATGGCGATGAAAAAGTTGAGGATGAACCAGTGTTGGCAAGCCCATAAAAAGAGAGAAAGAGAGGGGGGGGAGAGGGAGAGAGAGAGAAAAAGAGAATGACTATTTTGCTGTTGTGTCGTTATAAATAATAGGACGTAAGTAGATATTAAGGTATGTTCTATCTGTGAGAAAATTTTGTTTAGGAACATTGTATAGAGAAAGATTATAATAGTGAGATAATCTGTTCTGATCCACAAGAGATAGAAGTATTGTCTAGAGAAAGATTACAGTGAGATGACTTGTTCTGATGCTGATTTTACGTAGGGCAAAATAATTGGCAGAGATTTTGTGTAATGTAGACCAGGGTTAAAATGTGATGTTATGATCGAATGTGTTAGGGGAAGAGTATCCCTGTGAATACCTTGTTAGGTACATGTGGCACAATTTTATTTCTTGTGTGTATTGCTCGTTTGTGATAAAAGATACTACTGAGCCTGATCGTTTATTATCTGGGCAGGATGGACGAGTTATATAGAGTTGACCTCGTTGGTTCCAGATGAAACATAGAATACTGCACAAGGTCGTGCGACATGTCAGTATGGCCGTCGGCATCGCCATAAATTTAGTAAATACCCTGTAGACAGGCAGACAGACTTCTTATATTGGTAGGACCTTATGTAATCGATCGGAGTTCTGGTTTTTCGCTATTCTATCAACCTAAAGCATTCATTGTCATTCTTTATGGTATGACTTTCAGGAACACCGGGAATAAGGTACACACTTGTTTTTAACATACAAGGGGGGCAAAACGGGGCCAGCGGACAAAAAGAGAAACATGAAAAGTAGGATGAGAGGGTGGTAATTAACGAGAGTTGAGATTGAGAGGTCTGGCCCCGGATCGTCATGTCCCTTATCCTATAATTTGATTTACATACAGTCTACCATTGTAAAAGAGATCATTTATTACCATTTACGGTAGTCGGTATATATTCGTGTAAATATTAATTAGTGTAATCTTAGTGACATTCGTCTTTAGTAATAAGTGAGTAGTGATAAGCGGCTTTTTTGTGGTTAATTTGCCAACCATGGCTTCTGGAAGCAACTCGCCTTCGGGTCCTCCGACATATTCCTGGAGGGACCAGACCTAACATATCTACCGAAAGATAATTTATGTGCCTGATGGAAGTGATACTTTCATAAATTTTGCCTTATGAAAGAAAGCATTATCTAACAATGATTTTTAGAAAAATATTTTAATGTTACTTTCGGATCAAAATTTTTATTTATTGTTGACATAATTCGTACTAGCAATATTCAGTTCATCTTCACTCTCAGTACTATCACTCGTCTCGTTAATGTCACCTATCGTATTACTTTCATCTGAACTATTGTTGTCAGTCCTTTCAAAAACTGCGTCATCTTCGGTACTATCTATAGCATTACTTATTCTGCATTTTTTTAATAACTTTATAACCGTCTCTTCTTTCACAGCTTTCCATGAATTTTTCACCCAGGTACAAACTTCTGAAATTATTGGTCGTTGCATACATCCTGTTACGATAACATCACGATTTCGCTTTGCCATCCATTTATACGACTCTTCTCACATAAATTTTTTAAATGGTTTATTAATAGAGACATCTAAGAGTTGTAATTGACTTGTGAGACCTACAGAAATGACTGCTATTTCTGTATTCATTCCTTTTGGAAGCTTTTTGAGGGGTTGATTCTGTTGTATACGCTCTGAATTGATCCCACACTAATAAAGCAGACTTTTTAAACAATGCACCTGGACGTTTTATCCATACTTTTTCTATCCATAATTTCATTCCTGTCTCATCTATCCAGCCTTTTTCTTAAACGTAAATAATAATGCCACTAGAAATTTCATCTTTTGGTAATGTTTTCCTCTTCAAGATCACCATGGGCGGTAGTTTTTTCCGTGCGCGCAACAAGCTAAAACTACAGTGTAGTGAGTTTTTTCGTGACTTGTTGTTTTAATCACTATTGATTTGGTGCCTTTTGGATCTACAGTCCGATTTGAAGAAACATCAAAAGTTAGGGGCACTTCATCCATATTCACAATTTGATGAATCTCTAAATAATATTTCTTTCTCGCTGATATTACAAATTTATAGAATTTTATAATTTTTGATTCGTATTCAGCCGGCATTTTTTGGGCTAGTGTGGTTTTTGTACTTATACATAACCAATGTCTTTTCATAAATCTAAAGCACGAAGACGGTGATCCGGTAAAATCTAAAATTCCATTAACAGTTGTCCATCTTTTCGCTTCAAAAATTATCATTTTCGTAGAAACAGATATTCCCATGCTTCGATTATTTGTTACCCAATTTTTCATTTGTACTTCTAATTCTGGCTATTTTTCTAAGCGCGAACGGAATATTTTCTTGTCTTTACTTAGCAGTTTTAATTGTTCCTCTAGTTTTTTCCAATGGTTAATCATTTTTTCTATTGGTGATGGACCAGAATGTCTTTCTGCTGCTCGGTTTCAATATTTTTTTGCATAATTGATCACATTATGCCTCACGTTATATGAAAGTATTTTTTGTTTTACGCTTATTTTTTCTAATTTTAGAATAAAAATTTTAAAGATTTATAAAAATAATTCAAATTAATTGTACAAAAGCGCACACGATTACAGGTTAAGCCTAATACTACCTGTCGACAATCATAGACAAAAAGTGTAGGTAAATCGGTGATTCCCTCGCTTGTCTTGAAATAACTTGCGTCATACCTACCTTCAGTGGCGTACCATCTTTTTCGGACTATAAGACGTACCTCAAATTTAGAGATGGTTTACTGAAAACAATATTTTAATGTCGTCTTCAGACCATAAGACGCACCCAAAATTTCAGTTCATTTTCCTATATAAAAAGGTGCGTCTTATAGTCAGAAAAATAGGGTAAGTGTTTTGTGCGACGTTCGGTTCGTTATGCGGTGAAATTTTAGTTTTGTGCGAAGGTCTAGGTCCGATGTTCATATTGGCACTCAACATGTACTGGGGTCCTTCACAAATCGCATACCGTGTGTTAAACCACCGCTTGTCGTTTAGAAATTGATTTAGGCTGCGCACCAATTCCACATATCTTACCACACCACAAATAAATATCTGTTGTGAGTGGTGCATTAATGTCTCCCTGAAAAAGGAATTTTACAAAACCACAAGTCTAGCAGTGAAGATGAAGCGAGACTAGTGTTCCTATAGAAGAATTTGGACATTAAGGCTCCATAGTCTGAAGAAGTGAATCAAGGTCAAGTTGATATACAACCACTAGAAACATTTTTTCTAAATTATGATAACGCTGTACATTAGATGGAATAGAAAATTAGAAGAGTAAACATTAGACTAGAGTAGAGAAGCGATGGTGGGGCGTCCCCTTAACACACATCAATATGCATATCACCATGGAATATTGACTAATATAGTGTTGAATAACCTCAGCGGAAAGATTTCGCAGGGCCTCAACACTGGACTATTGGATTAGGAATACGCCTAGATTCTGAAGGAGTCCTTAATAATGCCATTGCTGGCACCCTTTGCAGAAATTCGATTCAAGAGGGGTGAAACAGACCATACAGCATTGAGTACGCTGTGTGCTTACAAATACGTGTAATAGACACTACCCCCATGGCGTACCCCTTTTGGGCTGCCAGAAGTCATGCACAAGAAGGTGGCTACTGATTTGAAAGTAACTGTGACTCTTTTACGACTCGAAGCGCTTATAATAATTCTATTAGTGTATTTGCCAAATAGTGTACCAACAAGGGATCACGATTCAAATTGAGTCCTCCACTCGTGATACTTAGGGCTTCCTCTCCCCCAATCTCATTGTTAGAGGAAACGGGGTCACTATGAATGTTGGTCTCTTTATTTGTTGCTACGTTGTCCAGCCACTTCAGGACAACTTTAGTGGGAAAGTGGCCACCTACTGTCTCTCTCAGTTCCTGGAAACCAGCAAGAACCTTTACCCCGATGGTCAAATTTTCGTGTCGGGATTAGCCTACTCCCCAACGTCCGGCGTTTTGCATGACTGAACCATGATTTACCTTACCCTCATCTCTTTCTCCGTAAAAGCCGGAACTCAATTGAAAATCTTGACTTGCAAATTACTTGTTAGTTCTCTTGTCTGTCACCTTTTTCTTCAACTTGGAATTAAAGAGATTTCTAGTAATTTTAGAGGAAATATAATAGCTAGATAATCAATAGAAAAAACTCCAAACAATTTACTGGAGTCGGATACCTTACAGTATCTCTAAGATGGCTTGAAAGTTATCCATATTATATCATTTTTTCTCACTTCATAGTGGGACATGCGGGACCGATTCCAGTGCAAGATAATCGCCCGGGATTTGCTCTTCCCAACGCAGATGATTCATATGATAAAGCTATTCCGATTAAAAGCAAATCGCCCAAGCGCAAAAATTCAAAAAAGTCCTCACAATCTCCCTACTCGACCGATTTCAACGTTCTGCCGGCCCCCAAAGCTTCTCAATACTTCAAGTTCCATCAGGATCAATCAATGTTTGCGACTTGTATTGCGTTTTAACCGAATGAAATTAAGGTGTGTCGATTTCTTAGGCTACTGCTCTGGCCCTCGGATCGGTCTCACACAGACATCATGAGAAAGCCCAAATATTTCTCATGCAAATGAGTCCCCACTTATCTCACAGCTCGAGACAAAATTGAAATTATGGTCGAAGATCGAGTAAAAAGCATTTCAATTCAAGGTCAAACAAGAGTCACTTAGACCAACACGGTTGGTAATAAGGTTGAATTGGCGGGCAATGCTGAGTGAAGATCGTGGATGTAGGGTGAGGAAGCAATTGGACACATCCAAAGTGAATATGGAATAAGAAACTGTCAATTAGAACAGATGGAACGTGTTATTGTGAGCGAAGTAATTGAATGATAAATATGCGAGTTAAATCGCGCCGAAATGAGAAGATGAGAAATTTTGGTTTTAATTAAAAAGTTGCTCTAAAAAATTATTTATCAGGTAAATCAGAAAATTGATCACCGAATCATCAATATTGCCTCCAGGTCACCCACTCTCCACCACTTTTTGTCCATGCTACCATACTCCAGACTCTTCTATAAAGTTACAAATTCCAAGTTTTCGTTTTGGTCATTTTAGCTGACTCAAATTTCCATTTTTGCTTTAAGGTTATTGAGGAATCCCAAACATTCCATTTATGTTACTTTAAATTAATTTCAAAGTTATGTTTAGGTCACTTTATGTGATGCAAAAGTTTCCTTTTAGGTCACTTCATTTTGACCTTTGCACACAGTTTAGGTTATTTAGGAATCTCAATTTCATAATTTCAAGTTGTTTCGGATTTTGAGAGAATTTTCCCAGAAAGTTTGTATAGTTTTTTCATACTTTGGGTATTTAATCTCTAAATTTCCAGTTTTTCCGCTTTCAAATTTTTGTCATGATATTTCAGTTAATTTTCTTTCTAATCAACCTAAAGTCAAATTAACTCGTGGAAAATTTTTCGCTTTATTTGGCAGGTGATTTTCCATGAATTTGTTTGCTTCAAAAAATCAAATCAAAAATTATATTAATTTTAATAAATAATTTTCTCTACAATTTTATTACAATATTATTTAAAAAATTTGAATGAAATCGCTTTTAAAAATAATAATAATGTATAAAATAATCAATGGCGGGTAAAATTATCGTGAAATTAAGAGAAGAATAAGTTATGGGGACATCTCGGAAAAATTTAGTGAATTGAACTATCAGCAAAAAGATAAAATTAAGCAAAAATTTGACAACATACATCGTTTAATGTTTAGGCTAGTTGGCGATAGATGTTGCCTTAATACAATGTAAGTTTAAAGTTCTTACGGGATGGTGAATAAACTACTAAAATACAAAATAAAATATTACAGAAATAGAATAAAGTGTTTTTGAATAGATAATGAAAGTATCTTTAAAATGAAGAATTAAAAATCTCTATTTTTAATAATTTAAAGAGTTGAAATTGGAGATGAAATTTCCGATAAAATTGAAGAACATTTATCACAAATACCCTGTATATGATTATATACCTGTCATTTTTGTATCCTTGAAAATTCTATATAAATTGGACCAAAAATTTCGTCCTATAATAAATACACCCAAATGTGTGGTAATTTACTCAATATCGATCTCTATACCTGACATCAATCATTCTCTAACCCCTATAATTTCCCTTGCATGAATAAAAATATATAAGTCAGTTATTTTCGGCTTTAGGGCAAGTAAGAATATCCTTGAACTCCTCAGTGAAAGACACCAATTGGCTCGTATAAAGTAAAAAATTAATTCATAAGAAGAAAAATGGCAATAGATCTGTAAACAATGAAAGAATAAAGATATGAAATAATACAGAAAGAAAAAACTATTGAAGAAGAACCAAACCCACCTACACACAGGGTGTTAAAAAAAAGTTTGATTCTATAGTTCTGAAATATCCTGCATACTTAATAGAACCCACGAAAAATTGCGCGAATTTCAGTTTTCTCTCGCATAAAAAAATTGTTAGCGATTGACTGCGAAAGTATACTTCACCCGCCATATTTTCCTGATTTGCCCCTTTCTGACCATTACCTATTCAGAGCGCTGGACAAGTTTGATTGGAAAAAAGTTCTCGGGTTGTAACAGCTTTGAAACATTATTTTTCATCCAAACTAGGTGATTTTTATTAAAAAAATAATTTTCTGATACAAAATATATTGATTTTTATAGAATTCATTAGTAGTTGAAGTCAGCTGTTAGGCATCTACCACAGTTAAAATATTTAAAAAAATAATTATTTATCTGAGTTGCGAAGAATTGAAATTTTAATCTTTTTGGGGTATCTCCATACCCCAAAAACATGGCAGAAGAACTTATGAAGAGGTATGTCTCATATTTAATGAGAAATATCCAGACCGACCCATATGTAGAAGTGTAGTTTGTCGAATTAATGAAAAAAATTTCAACAAACTAGATGTGTGAAAGCTGCTCCAAAATGTGAAAGACCTGATGCAATTGATGACAATAAAGCACTAGATATTCTTTTATCTATCGATGAAAACCCCATACAGTCTATCAGCATACTTGCCGACGAATTTGATGTATCTGCAAAATTAGTAAGCCATTTTTTAAAACGAGAAAAATTTCACTCATTCAAAATTGCCTTTACCTAAGAGTTGTCGCCTGAAGATTGTGATCATAGATTAGAATTTTGTGAATCGATGCAAGAAAAAACAATAGTAACGTTTTACTTAAATGAATCTATTCATCGACATAATTGTCGCTATTGATCTATAGTCAATCTTCATTGGATGCAGACTCTGCATACACAATATCCGCAAAAACTCAATCTATGGATGAATATAGTCGGCCACTTTTCGACCACGACATCTGTCCATTTTTCTTAGGTGGTAACTTAAACAGCGCATCATATTTGCACTTATTGTAGAACTAAATAGTTCCATCAATCGCCGAAACTTTTCCTGGAGAAAATGGGGAAAAAATAGCTAATAATATTTGGATTCAACAAGATGGTGCACCACCACATTATGCAATGATTGTGAGAGAGTACCTTGATGAGATTTTTCATAGGAGATGGACCGATAGAAGAGGTACAATAGAATGGCCATCAAGATCTCCAGATCTTACACCCCCTGATTTTTTTTGTGGGGTCACTTAAAAGATTCCATTTACAAAAATAGACCACAAAATTTAGATGACTTACGTCTTAGAATTCAAACAAAATTAGAGCTAATAACAGAAGTAACACTAGATAAATGCATGTCAGAAGGTTACTATTTTGAGAAAAAAAAACACAAGTCTAGGTAACACTTCTTTATTTCCCTAGAATCGAGAATCAAATGAATCCCCCATACGATGCGTGGGAGTCACTCTGTGTGCATCTGTTTTTCTTCCAAAGAACTGACACCATATCTTCCACATTGTGTTTTCACGCTTGCATTCCTTAATCATCCTCTTCGCACCTCCGTATGTTTTTAGGCGAGATGATAAACAGACCTTTATCTTTTACCACAAATAATCTATTTTGACTAGTACAAGTTTAGTCCATTTCTAACATACAATGGGACACCAGCAAGTGTCTGTGACATTCTGCATATGCCCAAAGACAAGTTATAACACTATGAGACAAATTTTTTTTTGCAGTTACATTAAATGAATTGATAAGTAACCCCGTATTACTTTCTTTATGAAAGTTCACATATTGATAATTGTTTTGAAATTTTTCACACACAACTGAATTATTAATATATTTATTAAATTTAGTTTTTAGTTTATTGTAAATGTTGAGTTGTGGACACTTAAGGCTATTAAAGTCGACAAAAACTTAATCAATGGTATAACTAAGATAAAGCTTTAGATTTATTATATTTAGGTTTGAAGTAGAGGGTAGACACTATCTATTAGATTTAAGATGATGTTGATGGGTTTAATGTCCCCTTAGTGGAGTCGTATGGTTTACATACAGAGATGATAGAAAATGGTATAGTAGTGTGTCGTGGGCTTGCTTTCTGAGTGGTCTTAAGAAGAAAAATTAGATCATATAAAAACTTTATAATCGTGTTATTTCTTTAGCCTATATTCTACAGTAAATTTTAATGTTTATAAAGAACAATTAATACTCAAAAATAACGCACTTTAATTATTTAATCTTGTGAAAAAGAATTTCTATAACTTATTACTATTTGCCCCTTCAATCAACAGAGTTCAGTCTAGCGAAAAAGTATTCCGTCCACAGCGATCGTCAGCGCTAGCAGCGCTCCGTCCTTACACACCGCATACATCATGAATATTCAGCACTCAAGAGTTAATACCATATGAAATTCTAAATTAGTATAATTCCTTTGAAATATAAAACGTATATTTTTTGTTTAAAAACAAAACATTCTAAGGACCTTGTTTATTTTTTTATTTTACACTTCTAAATTTATCTCTGTGTAATTCATCGAGACCTCTGTTACTCCGTCGGGTGTGCTACTCGGTCGGTCTGGTCCTGTACAATGTTGCCAAATCTAACTTGGATAATGAGTACTATCCTCATATCATTTCGATTCACTCAGAGGTAAATAAGGGTTCGAAGTAAATGTGAGGAATTGACTTCTCAAGTTGTGATACCTTTGAAGTTATTTATTTTAACAACTAAACCAACGAAGATAACAACTTTATAACATAAGATAATGTTGACAATAAATATTCTCGAAGGATATCAAGTACACTGGTCTCCACCAACTTTCCAGAGTATTCTGGTTCTGTTTTTTTTATATCACTGTTGCCTGTCTCCCGGGTCCTTGGTCAGCTGCACACCATGTGCAGTACACATGTTTTCTACCCGTTGTCCATTTATAAACGGTACAAATTGGCCCATATGTTTTTCCAACAAAGGGTATTCTTTCCCCTTGTTGGTATTCTTCTATTTCAATGATTTACTATATGCCAGAAGTCCGAACATACTTCCCCCGTTGAAGTGATCCTTTCGCTACAAGCATTACTCTTCTTAAAAACTAACAAAGGTTTAACTAGTACATACACCCACCTTACTAAAAATAACATTAAACCTTCTGATACATCGGTGTGCCATCGAGCTAATTCCCAGGAATAAGCTGACACTATTGTGGAAATTAAATTAAAAAAGAAATTACACTAAACTAATCGAATTTTAAAGGCCGAAATCCTTATAACTAGATACAATACGTATTGTAACAATAATTACTTAATACATATATACAAGTCAGTTACAGATTAGCTGTCATTGGGAAGAGGTGATACCTTTCTGATTGGTCTAGTTAATGTACCTCCCTTTGTTTTTAATTTTACTAGTATGACCCTTCTGTCAGCTCCAGGAAGTAGCTCCGTAATTCTACCCATTGCTCACTTAAGTAGTAAACTGTTATCGTCTCGTATTAGAACAATTTAGTTTAATTTTTTAGATTTTCACAGGGTTCCAACCATTTTGGACGATTTTATAACTAATTTAAGTGTTCCACTGACCACTACTTCCAAAAATGTTGATGCATTTTGGAACATTTTTGCCAAATAGATAGACGGTTGTCAGGGATATCGATAACCTCCCGTTCTGAATACACCAGTAGGCTGTCACCAATTAGAAAGTGACCTAGTGTTAGGACAGATAAATTTGCGGGGTCGTTGGACAAGAGGCATACCTGCCAGGAATTTAAAATTGTCTCTATCTGAGCTAGCACTGTGCTTAATTTCTTCAAATGTTAAACGAGTTTCCCCAATTACCTGCAAAATATGATGCTTCGCGCTTTTTATGGCAGTTTACTATACCCCTCCCCCCCTTCCATGAGGTGACTGTTGGATATCCATCCAAATCACCTGTTATGCCTCATCTCAAACGAAGCGATAACCAATATACATAAATCGCTCAACTTGAGGGATGTTCTGGTTTGACCGTGAGAACCATTACGTAAAAAAATTCTCGAGTACTCTTAACACACCGTGACTGTCGCCACTCACCAGTCCTTATCAGTAATCTGGCCCTTCGCAGAATCACATGTGTTAAGACGTTAATTGCAAAAACCTTTTAAGGCCTGTTTTTTCTCAATCAATCTAAAAATCCTAAGTTCGTGGGAACCTACCAAATCTGTGTTCTGATTGGTCAACTAGAACAAAATGGGCTGAAACCAAATTCAGCTCATTTTCCCTGCTTCCTTTTTTGGGCAGATTTAGAGTGGAACTCTAGGCATAAACTAAAATCCGACCTTCCTCCAAATTCATACTTGAGATTCTAACGCACCTAATACAGTAAAAGTTATCATAGATTTTTAAATATAGATTTGTTGACGCTACGGTAGTTTTTTGTCTTGACCATCTTCCTGATTTGTCGTGGCGGTACCCACGTACAAAAGAATACCTGGTGTCAGAAGTTTTTCCCTTAAGACTCCAACAGTCATATGAGAAATACCCCAAGGAACAGACCGCAAAAAATTGATGATGTGAGATTATGGGGTATAGAAATAAAAGAATCTAAGACAGATCGTTTCTGTTAGAACTCTAATTTCTTTATTACAGTCAGAAGGCACGTGTTAACGGCCAAAAGATCTGTAACGAACTAAAAACTAAAGACTCACACTTTTACCACCCATCAGTATTAAAAGGGTCAAACACTGCAACCATTCTCTTGATTTATTGTCCTGGTCATCTGGTCTTTACATGGGTGAAAATACTAACTTCAAGTATCAAAAGACCCAAAAATCCATACTTTCTTCTTTCTTCTGTTTTAAGAAAAGGAGTAATAAATTGAACAAACTTGACTCTTACAGACAATAAATTTGAGAACATAAAGACTATTGAATTTTGGACGGGAACACTTGTATCAGAAATCCAACAGATGACAATACAAAAATTAACGTACTTTTAGCATTAGAAGAAAACCCGATTACCCCAGCCCGGCAGATAGCTCCTGAAAATTTAATCAGTAATACATCCGTTAGTTTTCTGGGTGCAAAAAATGCTGTTTACATTATATACAAAAGCCTTCATGATTGAGTCTTATTTTAGGAATGGCAAGTTCATAAATGGAGAATGGGTCTATAATTATCAACGTTGTTTTCAAGAGTTTCATCAAAAAATTCCCCACATTGCAGTGCAAGAATTGCAGTTTCGTAGCACTTTGAAATATGTTGTCAAATTATTTCGTGAAACTGGCAGTGTTCAAAGAAAAGCAGGAAGTGGTAGACCAACTAAACGAACCCCAGAAAATAAGACAACCATAAAGGCTATTTGTTCGAGTGTAAACAGCATTTCTTGCACTCAGAAAACTTTAACTAACCAACACACAAGTCCGTGAAGTCTTAGAAAAGACTATTTTTAATAAAAACCAACTAATAATACAGGTAAACAAAATGGTATTTTTAAATGAGGTTAGGTTGGTTCATTTAAGCGCGAGATTAAGCAATCGGCGCGCAAAATTCAGGGGTGTAACGACAAGCTGTACGAGGGGGAAAAAATCTTCCTCAGTCAAGCGGCAAATATCGGTGTGCCATAAAAATCTGTTTCGGTAGCGAGTATCGGGACCCAAACGACTGGGACAGATAATCCGCAATCGCGCGAAATTAGCGTCCAAACGGGCGAAGAAGCGGCGGTCGAGCCACTCCCGTTGGAACGTTCGTACCAGGTCTGGAAACAATGTCCAGGACCTGGTCAAACACGGTTTTCGCGACCACTTCGGTGGTCATCGAGAATCCTCTGAAAGACAATCTCCCAGAGGAAATGAAAGTAGTCCTGATCGAACAGGACGATCGCGAAATGGCTGCGAGTATCCAGTCGCAGTTTAAAAACCGCTACCCGGAACTCGCGGAACTGGAAGATTTTGACGTCCTGGAACAGGTAATAAAGATCAAAACCAAGAAAGCTGACAAATCCTCAGGTCAGAGGGTTATTAAAATTAATGTCCCGACTGTTGGGAAAATACCCAACATCTTCACCTAATAATAAATTTCTTTCTTTGCCAACGTAAACCCTTCTTAATCACCCTTAAGGGCAGTGTTTACATTATCCAAATCCATCCACATTCCACACTCTTCCCACGCTCATAACTCTTCTCACCCATCATTTTTCTCACACCTTCATGGCACCGTATTGATAAGCAATCCTTTCCCCTGCACTAATAATTCACACTAATTGGTATGACTATGAGGTGGTAAAAATATATATGGATAAGATAAGGTTCATATTCGGTGGGAAAATTAACTTTTTGAGTTGGTCTAAAACAGTCTCATATAGTCTTTCTCACAACACGCAACGCCTCTTCAACACCTCTCCAACTTTCTTTTTATACTCCTACAGCGTCAGTAGGACCTCAATACGGCTCTCAATTAAAACACAACATTTACCCTGTCCCAAAAAACTCCCGATCGTCAAAGGTTCTTGATAATCGGTGGTCGCTTGAGGTTTTCTAGTTTACCCTAATTTTACACTTCGTTATGACCTTTGTCACCTGTGCAATAGTGTTGGACAGTTAGTAAAATAAAAAATAAGTGTTTTGTTATCAAGTGTGTTTTGTTCTACATTGGTTCAGCGCCAAATAAGCTGTGGTCCTTCGAATAACAATAAGATCGAAACAGAGATACAGTTCACCTCAGCACTGCCAATCAACTGTGCCCCCCTTGTGTTTGGGGTGAGACAGAAAGCAAAACGCAAACTTGCCCCGATCACCGACTAGCGAAAGGGACATCTTCGAAAAAATGGTCAAATTAAAAAAGGAATTTGGCCACGAGAAAAAGCTGGCATTGCATCACGTGAAAGGGATGCCGCTGCTCAGTTTCAGGAAGATGATTCAGTTCATCTTCCGGGATGGACCGAAGGTAAGAATCTTTACAACCCGTTCCAAGACGTCCGAGGGAAAAACCCCTGTGCAAAACAAACGGAAAAATTTTGCGACGTACGCGATCGTCGTCAATAAACAAAAAAAAAGCGCGGCGGAGACAATTAAAAAAATAAACTCGTCCCTCGGTGGAAATACCAGCAGGGACAAAATCAAAACAATTAAAACGAACGGCGAGGGTAATCTAGTTATTACCCTAGACAAAGACGAGTCGGCACTCGTGAATATCGGGAGGGACATCGAGAACTCCCTAGGGAAAGAAAGCGTCCGTCTCCTGAAGGAACGAAAAAAAAAGCCTCTATCTTCATCAGAGACATGGACGTCGCGGCCTCTAAACGCGAAGTTTTCATGGGACTCAAAGCCGTAGTCCCTGAACTTAAAGAGGCGGATGTCGTGATCGGGGAAATGCGCGATTGAGGAGCCTAAGCTCCTCATTAATGCCATGTTCCTCGAAGGGAGGAACTTGATGGCTCTTATCAGAGCCAACTGAAACAATCGGCGCGAAAAATCCAGGGCTTTACCGATAAGCTGTATGAGGGGGAACAAATCTTCCTCAAACAAGCGGCAAATATCAAGGTGCCAAAAAAATCGGTCTCGGTAGCGTCCATCGGGACCCAAACGATCGGGACGACTAATCCGCAATCGCGCGAGATTAGCGTCCAAACGGGCGAAGAAGCGGCGGTCGAGTAACTTCCGTCGGAACGTTCGTACCAGGCCTGGAAGCAATGCGAATCCAGGACTTGGTCAAACACCGTGTTCGCGACCACTTCGGTGGTAATCGGGAAACCTCTGGAAGACAATCTCCCAGAGGAAACAAAAGTCGTCTTCGTCGAACAAGACGACCGCGAAATGACTGAGAGTATTCAGTCACAATTTAAAAGCCGCCACCCGGAACTCGCGGAATTGGATGATTTTGACGTCCTCGAGCAGGTCGTGAAGATCAAATCAAAAAACGCGGATAAATCCTCAGGACAGAGGATCATTAAAGTTAACGTCCCGATCGGAGAAAGGGATATTTTCGAGAAAATGGCCAAATTAAAGAGTGAATTCGGCCATGAAAAGAAGTTAGCGCTACATCACGTAAAAGGGATGTCGCTATTAAGCTTTAAGAAAATGACGCAGTTCATTTTCCGCGATGGGCCGAAAGTTAAGATCTTCACGACCCGCTCGAAGACGTCAGAGGGAAAAGCGCCCTCACAAACCAAACGGAAGAACTTTGCGACGTACGCGATCGTCGTAAACAAACAAAAAGAAAGCGCGGCGGAGACAATACGGAAAATCAATTCGACCCTCGGCGGAAACAATAGCAGGGACAAGATCAAGACCATCAAAACGAACGGTGAGGGTAATTTAGTCATTACTCTCGACAAAGATGACACGGCGCTCGAAAAAATCGGCAGGGACATCGAGAAGTCCCTCGGGAAAGAAAGCGTCCGTCTCCTTAAGGAACGTAAAGAGAAGGCCTCGATTTTCATCAGAGGCATGGATGCCGCGGCCTCTAAACAAGAGGTTTTCAAGGGACTCAAATCGGTAGTCCCGGAACTTAAGGAGACGGACGTCGCGATCGGGGAAATGCGCCCGTACGCGAAATCAGAACAAGCGGTTACTGTGCGGCTCCCGGAGGAGCACGCAGTAAAAATTCTGGGGAGTCCCCTTCGCGTGGGTCTCGTGAGGTGCAAGCTGGAGCGGCACCTCAAAATCGATCGGTGCACGAGATGTTGGGTGTACGATCACGCGACGTCCAGCTGCAACGGTCTCGACCGAAGAAAATGCTGTTTTCGGTGCGGAAAACCGGACCATCGGGGAAAAAACTGCCCCAAAAAGGAGGAGGACTGCACGTGCGTCCTCTGCAAAGTCAAGGGGCACTGGCCGGGGAGCAGCAAGTGCGCCAAATTCCGCGAAGCACTTAACGACGCGCGGGCGGCAAAGAGGACCGAACAGCAACGTCGGGACCTCGCAAAACGGGGCGAAACGGCCACGGACAACGACAAGACGATCACGGAAGATCGTCAATAAAAAATCGATCAAATTAAAACAGCTCGTTTTCCCCTTTTTTTCGGTTTAACAAACAAAAAGCGTACCCCCTAAAAAACCTTTTTTCTCGGCAACAACTCTATTCTACCTAGTTTAGTTTTGTTCATAAATAACTTGCAATAAAATGAAAATAAAATTCAAAACAAAAATCCTACAGATCAATGCCGATCGTTCGATTAATGCACACGACATGGCTTTCCTTGAAGCGGCTAAGCGAAATGTCGATTTAATTGTGGCCAGCGAGCCAAATAAAAACCTAATAAAAAACAACCCTAAATGGATGGGCGACAACTCGGGTGATGTAGCCATCTGGGCGAGAACCATCAATGCGAGGTTCTCGAAAGTAACGCGCGGAGACGGATTTATTGCACTCTTCGGAGAAGAGTATACAATAATTGCCGGATACATTTCGCCTAACTGCACAATGGAGCACTTCGAGCGATATTTGAACGACTTGCAACAAGCGGCTGCCGGCTAACACGGCGAATTAATTTTAATGGGCGATTTTAATGCCAAATCCCCGGATTGGGGTGCATCGATCGAAGATGCCAGGGGCGGGGCGTTGTCTCAGATGGTGGGGGCCCTAGAAATGGTGGCTCTCAACACGGGAGAACCCACGTTCGTCAGAAGAAATCAAAAAACGTGCATTGACGTCACGTTCGCGAGTCTGGGACTTGTAAATCACGCGACTGATTGGCAAATCCTAAAAAATGAGCCGTGTTCGCCGCATAAACACATATGTTTCGAAATTGGCAGCGTAACGGCGCGGAAAAATCGACTGTCTGACTGTTACAAACCGGACAAGCATAAGTTCGTGCAAGCTTTCGGAAATCTACTGGAACGTCGTCCCGAAGTGAACGGCGGAAAAGAGATTTCCAAGCTCATGAAAGACGCTTCTCGGGCGGCGCGCGCGGAAATCCGCAGCGCCGCAACGGGACAGTCGAATCCGTACTGGTGGACGGAACAAGTCGAACAAATGAGAAAGAACTGCATCCAAGTCAGACGTCGCGCGCTTCGCGCACGCGGAAATCCGAATGTCGTGGATGTCGAAAAGGAGGCGTCGTGGCAACGGTACAAAGACGCGAAGAAGTCCCTCCACAAGGAGATAAGCTCGCGGAAAAAAGCGAGCTGGACCGAATTGTGCACGAGACTCGACGAGGACATCTGGGGAGACGGTTTCAAGATCGTCATGAGGCAACTCAAACCCGGAAATCCTTTCGAATTGACGGCAAAAAGAAAACTAGAAGTCGCGGGGCCCCGGCCACATACCGGCAAAGATAATGCCAGTCGTTTTTACGCCTTTCTCGCGGGAAGAGGTAAAAGCGGTTGCTTGCAAATTAAAGAACGCAGCAACCCCGGGACCCGACGGTTTGGGGGGCGGAAGCGGTCAAATATAGCTTCGAAACCTACTCGGACGTGTGGCTTCGAGTGCTAAATCAATTGCTGGAAAACCAGGAATTTTCGAATTCCTGGAAAATAGCCAAGCTTATCTTGCTTCTAAAACCGAACAAGAATAGCGAAGAACTGAGATCGTACAGGCCTATTTGTCTGATCGATGCTGCGGCCAAGCTGTACGAACACCTCATCAAGACCTGTCTTGAGGAGGAACTGGCGGCAAAAAATCCGATGTCGGAAGTACAGTTCGGCTTCAGAAAAGGAAAGTCCGCGATGCACGCCATGGAGCGAGTCATAGAAGTGGTCCGCGATGCAAAAAATCAGCGCCGCGGAAAACGTTGGTGCGCGTTAATTACGTTAGACGTAAAAAACGCGTTCAACAGCACTTCGTGGACGTGCATAATAAACGAAATGACGAGAAGAAATGTCTCGAACTATTTAATAAACGTCATAAAAGATTATTTCACGAATAGAATCGTAAAAATAGACAAAGAGACCAAGTTCAACATGGCGATGGGCATACCGCAAGGTTCGGTACTCGGGCCGCTGCTGTGGAATCTAATGTACGACCCCATCTTGGAGGCGGGCCGATCCGAGAAGACAACACTCATTGGCTACGCGGACGACATCGCGCTCGTCGTCTGTTGCTCCGATAGGGCGGAACTAATCGGCGAAGCGGATGGTGCGATAAACCGTTGCGTGCAATGGCTGACCGACCACTCGCTTCGAATAGCCCCCGAAAAGACCGAAGCGGTCATTTTGAGCGGAAAAAGGTGCAGAAAGGATTTCTGGCGAGCGGCGTCCGAATCGAACCTCGAAAATCCATAAGATATTTGGGGGTCGATTTCGGGGAAAATTTGTACCACGCGCGTCATGTGAAAAACATCTGCGACAAAGGCCTAAACAAATTAGGTCTACTGCAAAGGATCATGCCGACGATGGACGGTCCGACTACGCAAAAGAGACAGCTGCTCTACGGAGTGGTACAGTTGACGCTCCTCTATGCAGCCCCGATTTGGGGATGGATGAGGAGAATCAAAAAGTACACGCACATGATGCTGAGCGTGCAAAGAAAAGCACTCCTGAGGGTCATCTGTGCGTACCGAACTGTATCCTTCGAAGCGGTACAAGTCCTAGCTGGTGTTCCCCCCATCGACCTTCTACTGGAAGAAAGGACGCGGCTGAGCGTTCTCCCGAGGGTTACAGGGGCGAACAGAAAATCCATCAGAAAGGAAACCATTCGGAAATGGCAGGAACGATGGACGAACCTAGAAGAAAAGGGCCAGTGGACTAAGAAATTAATCCCTGACCTGGACGTCTGGGTATCGTGCAAAAACAGACGCCTGAATTATTACCTAACTCAGGCCCTGAGCGGGCATGGAAGCTTTAGGGCTTTCACGCATCGCATCGGGAAAATTGTGTGTGGGAATGCGAAGTCTGCGGGCTCGATGACACCGCGGAACACTGCATTTTTTAGTGCTCGATTTTCGAAACTCGCAGAAACGAGTTGCGCGAATGCGTCAACGCGGTAACTCCGAGAAATTTAATCGAAAAAATGCTCGAATCAAAAGAAAATTGGGACAGATGTAGCAGAGTCATTTCCGACATGGTGAAAGAGAAAGAAAGGACGGAACGCGCCTCCCGTCCAGCATGATCTACGGACAAGTAGTCGGAAAAGCAATTGATCCAAAGAAATTTATCTCTTCAAAATTTCGGAAAACGGTTTCCAAGAAAATACAATCATTTTCAAAATAGCAACAGGAAAGCTTCGCGCACTAGTTGCTCGGACAAAAGGGTCTTCTTCATTTGCGAATTTTTCTTGAAATTAATCCAGGCATCGCACGATCGGCATCGGACACAAACGAACTGAAATCCTAGAAACCGCGCGAGGAGCCGATGCGGGAACCTCCGGACGGGGGACAGTAGCCGAAGCTGGCCCGAAGAAAGCAAGGACTGAGGAACCGAGGGCCCTCCTCCAGTTTTTGGAAAAAAAAAGTCTCGATTTTCAAGGATAACTTGGGTATGTTTCAGATAAAGCGGCGAGGAGAATCTATTTCACTGCAGCTGCGAAATCGGGAAACATCCCTAAGCAACGGGGAAAGTCGAAAAACTGAAACCAGGGATGACATGTTGAAATCCTATACTCAACCATAAGTTATCCAAATAAATAATAAACAGTTTTTCTAGCGGCGTCTAAAGACAAACGGATTGATTTCCTATGTACGTAGCAGTAGACTATTAATTTGGAGAACTCGAGAGAAATGCATACGTAGCAGTTATGATTATATATTTTTCTTCTTAGAGTTAGTTCTATATATAAGTTTAGTCTGAAGATTTGTCGTCCACAAGACGTACACGATTCTTGGTCCTCTCTAATTTCTTTCTTTTTGGATAATAAAGTTATTTCATTCTAAGTTGTACTTCTTATTATCTCCCAAATTCCAACACGACAACGTTTCGAAGATTGAGCAACTAGGAGCTCCCTAAAATTCCCAGAAAAACATGGCAGGACTTAGAAAAGCCGCTAGGCCGATTTTCTCACGAAAATCCTAGGAAAAGCTTTGATTTTTTCAGCAATAACTTGCATTTCTTGGACGAAATGGTGAATGGAATTTATTCACTGAAACCACGTAATCTGGGAATACCGTCAAGTAAGAGGGAAAACCGAAATTGCGAGATTTAGAAGGGGTCCAACTGGAACCAGGGACGACGAAATTCGAAGATTTAGCAACTAGGACCTTCCTAAAATTCCAGAAAAACATGGCAGGACCTAGAAAAGCCCTTAGGCCGATTTTCTCGCGAAAATCCTAGGAAAAGCTCAGATTGTTCAGGAATAACTTGCAATTCCTGGACGAAATGGTGAACGGAATTTATTCACTGAAACCACGTAATCCGGGAATACCGTCAAGTATCAGGGAAAACCAAAATTGCGAGATTTAGAAAGGGTCCAACTGGAACCAGGGACGACGAAATTCGAAGATTTAGCAACTAGGAGCTTCCTAAAATTCCAGAAAAACATGGCAGGACCTAGAAAAGCCATTAGGCCGATTTTCTCGCGAAAATCCTAGGAAAAGCTCAGATAGTTCAGGAATAACTTGCAATTCCTGGACGAAATGGTGAACGGAATTTATTCACTGAAACCACGTAATCTGGGAATACCGTCAAGTAAGAGGGAAAACCGAAATTGCGAGATTTAGAAGGGGTCCAACTGGAACCAGGGACGACGAAATTCGAAGATTTAGCAACTAGGACCTTCCTAAAATTCCAGAAAAACATGGCAGGGCTTAGAAAAACCGCTAGGCCGATTTTCTCACGAAAATCCTAGGAAAAGCTTTGATTTTTTCAGGAATAACTTGCATTTCTTAGACGAAATGGTGAACGGAATTTATTCACTGAAACCACGTAATCCGGGAATATCGCCAAGTAATAAGGGAAAAACCGAAATTGCGAGACTTAGAAGGAGTCCAACTGGAACCAGGGACGACTAAAATTCGACGACTCAGCAACTAGGAGCTCCCCAAAATCCAGGAAGAGCGAGGCAGGACTCCAAAAGCTGAAATGGGCCAGAAAACCGATCAGCGGAGCCAGGCTTTCCTGCGCACGATGAGGCAAACTGGAAAAACGTCTCGGAGGAAAAAAGCACTCGGCAAGTCAAGTGGGAAGTAGGGATTGCAGGGAGTGAGTGAATTGATCCGATTGGCGATGACACAAAAAAAAAAAATTCTGGCGCTGATTGATGGAAGAATTTGCAAAAAATAAGCAGGGGAAAGTCCAATGAAACCGCTTTCTTTCGTTCTTCTCTCCGCGAATCGAATTTCGAACTGAACTACCGCGTCGGGATACGAAACAAAGACACCGAAACCTTCGCCGGCATCGACGTTATATCCCTCGGGACGGTTCCGGGTCGGCGCAGGATACGTGAAGTCCGAGGTTTTTTAGTGAGTAGGCGCAGTAGGCGAATCCCACACTATCCAACCGTCGGAACAACAGGCTGGATGTCTTTTGAAGATTTTTCCTCGAAAAAAAAAAAAAAAGAAAAAAAGGGCATCAATGGAATTCTGGAAGACGTCCTGTATTGCCCAGAAGTACCACAAAACCTGCTCTCAGTCTCTAAGATGCAGGTCGCAGGTTTGACAATTGTTTTCGACGCAAATGGTGGTAAAATCATAAAAGGTGGTAAGACCGTCATGTATGGTAAGTCGTCGAATAACTTAATTATGGTTGGCTTCACAATAAACTCAAAGGTAATTAATGTAGCAAACACTAAGTTGAGTTATGAGATTTGGCATCAAAGGCTAGGGCACATAGGAAAACAAAAGTTTTTGGAATTGAGAAATAAGGGAATGTTTGAAGATACAAAAGATTTAGAATACGTAGTGGTAAATGATAAATTATGTGAGGCATGTATAAAAGGCAAGCAATTGGGTTTGCCATTTAACAAAGAAAAGAACAAAGATCATATTAGAAGACGTTATTTGTAGTTCACTCGGATGTCGCGGGTCCTGTCACTCCTCCTACGGTGAACAATAAGAATTATTTTATTTTATTTATTGATCAATATACACATTACTGTATCTCATATTTAATAGAATATAAATCAGAAGTTTTCTACGTATTTAAAGATTTTGTGGCAAAAGCTGAAGCCAGATTTAATTCAAAATTAGTAAATCTATATTGTGATAATGGAAGGGAATATTTATCAAATGAAATGAAGGACTACTGTATGGAAAGAGGTATTAGTTACCACTTGACAGTCCCTAGGACCCCACAGTTAAATGGTGTGGCTGAACGTATGGTGAGAACCATAACGGAAAAAGCGAGAACTATGGTTGTTGGGGCAGGACTTGAAAAAGAGTTCTGGGGAGAAGCACTTACTTAGTAAATATTACACCAACCAAAGTTCTGAGTAATGATAAGACACCATTTGAAATGTGGCATGAAAAAAGGCCACAATTAGAATATTTAAAGGTATTCGGTTCAACTGTATATGTTCATGAGAAAACCAGTAGAGGTAAATTCGATGAAAAATCGTGGAAAGGAGTACTGGTTGGTTATGAACCGAATGGCTATAAAGTGTGGGATAGTGAAAAAGCAAGTTTCGCTATTGTGAGGTATGTCATTGTGGATGAAACTGATTTCATAAAGTCCAGACCCTCTCTTGGGGTAGGTGAGCTAGAAAATAGCTTTGATAATAAAATTATGAAATCAGTGGAACCTCTGGTATCAGATAATGGTGAAATGCCAGGGGAAATGCACAGGTCTGACAACCTAGAGCATGGTGATAGGCCAGAGGAATGTACAGAGTGTCCTCTATCAGATGATAAAGAAAATAGTTTTCCTCAAAACGAACCGAGGAGAAGTGTCAGGCTTAAGGGCCTACCGCCTATTTCATACGATGAAAGTGACATATCCGAGAACTGCATATTATCGGTCCAATCAATTTTATATAGTATCCCAAAGACTTATCGGAAAATTAGGTTTAGGGAAGATAGGGCTCAATGGGAAGAGGCTATGAAAAGCGAGATGAATTCTTTGCTGATTAATGAAACATGGACATTGGTATCAAGACCACAAGGAAAAAATATAGTTGATTGCAAATGGGTGTTTTCTTTAAAGTTCGATGAGCAAGGAATCCCAATAAAACCAAAGGCTAGGTTAGTTGCAAGAGGTTTTTCACAGGAATATCTTACAGACTATAATGAGACATTTGCTCCTGTAGCCAGAATTGCAAGCTTTAGATTCATACTAGCATTTGCAAATCAATTTAATTTGTTGCTACATCATATGGATGTGAAGACCGCCTTTTCGAACGGAAAATTAAAGGAGGAAATTTATATGAGGGTACCAGACGGAATAGAATGTAATGAAGATCAAGTTTGTAGATTGAATAAAGCTCTTTATGGTCTAAAACAAGCAGCGCGATGTTGGTTTGAAGTTTTTGAGCAAGCTCTCAAGGTGAAAGGATTTATAAATTCACCAGTTGATCCATGTACATGTGTTTTGGATCATGGAGACATAGATAAGAATATCTATGTAGTTTTGCATGTCGATGATCTTGGTATAGCAACCGCAAACATCAAGACCATGGATAATTTTAAATTATATCTGATGCACAGATTCTCGATGGTAGACCTAAAGGAAATAAGATTGTTTCTAGGGATTAGAATTCATAGGGAAGATGGTAAAATTTCGTTAGATCAGGGCCCGTATATAAAAACTATTTTGGAAAAATTTAAAATGGCAGACTGTAATGCTGTGAGCACTCCTCTTGAAAGCAGGTTAGATAATTTAGCCTTAAACTCGGATGAAGAGATAAATGCACCGTGTAGAAATTTGATAGGGTGTTCAATGTATTTGATGGTATGCACAAGACCTGATCTGAGCGCATCAATCAGTATTTTGAGCAGGTACACAAGTAAGAATAATGACGAGTTATGGAAATATCTTAAACGAGTATTGAGGTATTTGAAAGGCACAATAGACATTAAGTTAACGTATAAAAGGAACGATTTTGAACATATGTTGGTTGGGTATGCTGATTCATACTGGGGTAGTGATGAAAATAATAGAAAAAGTACCACAGGGTACCTATTTCAGTTGTTTGGGAACCGTGTAATTTACTGGAATACAAAGAGACAATTGTCGGTGGCAGCTTACTCTACTGAAGCTGAATATATGGCTCTCTTTGAGGCAGTGAGAGAGGCCTTGTGGCTAAAATCACTGGCAGAGAGTATCAAATTAAAGATGGAAGTCCCTATAATTATCTATGAAGACAACAACGGCTGTATCAGTATAGCCAACAATTCAACCAAACACAAGAAAACAAAGCATATCGATAAAAAGTATCATTTTTCCAGAGAACAGATTAAAAGAGGTCTAATCAAACTGGAATATGTCGGAACAGGTCAACAGTTAGCTGATGCGTTCACGAAACCACTACCAGCACCAAAGTTTATGGAAATCAGAAGGAGAATGAATGTGAATTAATGAGAGTTTTTTTCTCGTATATTTTGTATATAACGTTAATTTAATGGTCTGATTAGGTGTTCCTGGGTTTCCTTAATCCAAGCAGCAAATGTTGGACCATTTGTATTTTGTTCCCAGAAGGCAGTAAGAAGGTACGTTGAGAAAATTAGAATATTGATATTGTATGTAATCAGTAAATTTGGACATTGCTTTATAACTATGCTAGTAAGGGAAAGCCAATTAAATTTTGAGGGGGTGTGTTGGATTTCTGATACAATTGTTCCCATCCAAAATTCAATGCTCTTTATGTTCTCAAATTTATTGTCAGTAAGAGCTAAGTTTGTTCAATTTATTACTCTTTTTTTTTAAACAAAAGATATGGGATTTTGGGTTTTTTATCACTTGAAATTAATATTTCACCCATGTAACGACCAGATGACCGGAACAATAAATCAAGAGAATGGTTGCAGTATTTGTACTTTTTAATATATGTAGATGAGTGGTAAAAGTATGAGTCTTCTGTATTTAGTTCGTTACAGATCCTTTGAGCGTTAATACATGCCTTCTGACTGTAATAAAAATTAGAGTTCTAACAGCAGCGTTCTGCCTTAGATTCTTTTATTTTTACATCTCATAATCCAATAGAAAACTTCCAGCTAGACAAACATTTGTGCAAGTTTTCCAAAGACTTTTGGATACAAGTAGCGTTATTCCTACGTAGAAAAGACAGCGAGTAGTTGGTTTTGAAGCCGAAGAACAAATTATAAACTTTGAGGAAGAGGATTCAACAAGGAACACCCGGAGTATTGCTCGCTATGTAGGTATTTCTAATTGGACTGTTCACAGAACGCTAAAGGAGCAATTGCTCTATCCATTCCATGTACACAGTTCAAGGATTTTTACCCACTGATTTTGCACCGAGGTAACAATTTTGTGAATGGTTCATTGAACAAAGAAATCCAAATTTCTTGTCTACTATTTTATCAACGGACGAAGCTTCTTTCACATGGAATGGAATTTGGAATTTCCACAATTGTCATAACTAGGGATGAAAAACCTTACAACATTTCTCCAAAAAAATTCCAACATGAATTTTCAATAAATTTGTGGGCTGGAATAGTGGGAAATCAGCTTATTGGGTCTTTTATATTACCTTCAAAGTTAAATGGGCCCCTCTATTTAGAATTTTTAACAAATGATTTGCCAAATTTGTTAGAAAATGTGCCTCTTCAATTGCGTGCCATGATGTGGTATTTGCATGATGGAGCTCCTGCACACATAAGCCGTCCAGTAGTGGAACATTTACACAATAAGTTTGAAAACAGATGGATAGGAAGAAATGGCCCTAATCATTGGCCTGCCAGATCTCCGGATCTTAATCCTTTAGATTTTTTTTTTTGGGGTTTCATGAAGAATTTGGTCTACGCCGTGGAAATAAAGGACGAAAACCAGTTACGACAACGTATTTTTGCTGCTGCCAATCATATTAGGAATACACCAGGAATTTTTCATCGTGTACGGGAAAATTGGTTAAAACGCTGTCGTGCATGCATGGACTCAAATGGTGGACATTTCGAAAATTTAATATAGTAAAAACAATTATAAATTTGTATTTTGATTGTGATATTAGTGGTGTAAAATGTGTAACGTAACATGTTATGCCAATTAGAGATGACAACAATGATTTAAAGGTAAGTAGCTTTTCAAAATAATAAAATGTCCTGAAACAGTAGGTGCCTTGACGTACGAACTAGCCGCAATCCAGTTGTGGGGTTTCAAGGAACTGTACCAGAGGATACAGCGCAAGAATCCAGAACTACAAGGACAAGCGAACGAGCCTTTAGGACACTACGTAGTACCCTAAGTTATACCCATTCAGCCTAATCCCAAAGAAACTAAGGATCAAATCCAATCAACAAGCCAAACTCCAAGCTCATCGAATTCTTCAAGATCAAATTCTCCCAATTTAATCGGATCAAATATTAGATTTATGTATCCCGCCAGTCTAGATCCAATAGGAATAAATAATATTAGGTATCAATTAAAAGCAAACGTCTAGACCCATTAAGAATATTGATGACTAGATAAAATAAATAAAATGTGAAATAGGACGTACATGCCCCATACAGAAGAGGTGTGTAAGTCAGTCAGTCTAAAAAGGGACGCTGCCCTTGCTTCTCATATATATATGAAAATACAACGCTCTAGCTTATATTGATATCTAGTGCTGTGTTTCATTGACACCCATTTTCCTATGAAAATCAAATATCAAATTTGTCTAATATTAACGATACAATGACACAATACATTTCCTTAGAGATTGCCGAAAAAATGTTAGTTAAGTTTGAGGGCAACAAAGCTCAACTTCATGAATTCTTAGACAATTGCGATGCCGCCTTCTTACACATTAAGCCTAGTTGTAAGCCTATTTTATTTACTATCGTTAGAACTAAGTTAACAGGCCACGCAAGAGCGATATCTCATCATAAAATTTTTAATGAATGGAAGGAGTTGAAACAATTTTTATTAAATACCTATTCAGAAAGGCACACAACAAGCCAGTGTCAATCGGAGCTCAATTCTTGTAGACAAATTCCTGGAGAATCTGTCTCAAGTTTTGCCAATAAAGTTGAAACCTACTACAACAAATTAATCAATAGTTTAGAGCCCAATTTATCTCAAGACGCAAAATAATTGTATGAAGATCTTTTCAAAAATCAAGCTCGTGATGTCTTCATAAGAGGATTATCAAGAGACCTAGAACTCTTATTAAAATGTCAAAAACCCGATTCATTAGAAAGAGCTATCGCTCTAGCAATAAGTGAAGAGCAGGAATTAAAAGCAAAAACCGATGTTTTCAAAAATCAGTCAGTAGGCAATTCGTCACAGGCAAGTTCTGCCAAATTTGCCAAAAATATGGTCACTACACGCAAAACTGTAGGAATAACCGACGCTTTCTCTCTAACAGACCGCCAAATTCTCAATATAATGCTCACAACGTCTCTAATTCAAATCCAAATACCTACCAAAATCCTTCAAATCGCAACCTTAGTACTAATTCTAATAATCACTATCCAGCATCAAGCTTCTGTAGGTATTGCAAGAAAAATATATAGGATAGGAAAAAATAGAGGAGTGTACAAAAAGAGCATATAATAATGCAAATCGTTATAGCCAACAACCTCCAGGTAATGAGCCAAATACTCCAAATCAACGCCCCCAAAATCCTGAGAATCTAAACTAAATTACCAAAACTCTCGTCTCAATCCGGCCCAAACGAGAGTGCACACCTTCGAGGCCGAGTCATAACCATCAACACCTCAGCCACAGCCTACGCCATCCTCCACATAGATGAGAGCACTCCGAACCCTTTTACATTTCTTATCGATACCGGTGCAGACATTTCCCTGATCAAAACTTCCAAACTCAATCCCCATGTTCATAAATGCACGGACAACTCCATAACCCTTCGTGGAATTGATGCAAATGTCTCGAATCCAAATAGAACTCTATTTTCTACAATTCTTAATTTCACTATCAACGATAAACAATTTCGATTTCAATTTCACGCAATAAATGATAATTTGCCCATGAAATTCGGTGGTATATTTTAGGCAGCGATTTCCTAACTCATTTTTCATGTCTCCTGGACTTCGATAAAAGATATCTCAAAATAAAAGATGAATCGATTCAAATACTTCTAGAAAATTCACATTTCGACTTCACTAATCCACAAAATAAGGAATTTAAAGAATATATCGTAGGACCTAGAAGTGAAGCTATTGTCAAAATTCGTGTCCTAAACCCAGAAATCAAAGAAGGAATTTGCTCAGAATTCACAATACTAGATGGAGTGTATCGTTGTCCCAGTATTGTGAAAGTAATCAATAACGACTATGCAATTACCAGTATTCTAAATATTACGAATAACGAAATCAAAATCAGAAACGCTCAAGTCCTTTTAGAAGAACTCCCAAGAAATCAAAACACTCAAATTTTTCAAATTTCAAGGCAAAAATCCGTAGCAAATCTTAACAGGTCAACTAAAATTCAATCACTTTTAAGAACTTCACACATGAACCGAGAAGAACGATCCAGTATAACACAAATATGTAACGATTTTGCTCAAATATTCTATTTAGAAGGTGATTCCTTATCATACACAGATGCGGTAAGCCACCAAATTTCCACTACTTCTTCAGAACCTGTAAACACAAAACCTTATCGATACCCTCAAATCCATAAGGAGGAAGTTGATGGGCAAGTTCATGAAATGTTAGAAAACGAGATCATAACCCCTTCTAATTCGCCTGTATGGGTGGTACCAAAAAAACAAGATGCCTCGGGAATGGAAAAATGGAGAGTCGTAAGTGACTATAGAAAACTTAACGATACCTCAATAGGCGACTCGTTTCCCCTTCCAAACATTGTCGACATCCTGGATCAGTTAGGCCACTCTAAATACTTTTCCATAATAGATTTAACATCAGGTTTTCACCAAATCAAAATGTCCGAGGAAGACGCTCCCAAAACTGCATTTTTTACTCCAACGGGTCACTATCAGTTTAATAAAATGCCTTTTGGTCTGAAAAACGCTCCTGCTACATTTCAGAGGCTCATGAACACTGTCCTATCCGGAATTCAAAATCTTCGATGTTTTGTATATTTGGACGATATAGTAATCCATGCCGATACCTTGGAAAATCATAATAAACGATTAATTGAAGTATTCGAACGATTATCCCATTTCAATCTAAAAATACAACCGGACAAGTGCGAATTCTTACGCAAGGAAGTAACGTACTTAGGACACATCATCACGGCTACTGGAGTTAAACCTGACCCAAATAAAGTCCAAGCTGTTTCAGAATTTCCCAATCCAAAAACTCCAAAAGACATCAAGTCATTTTTAGGCTTAGCAGGATATTACCGACGGTTTATTCCAATTTTCAGCAAAATCACGCAACCCCTAACTAAATTACTAAGGAAAAATCAGATTTTCAACTGGACTGACCAACAACAAAACTCATTTGATCAATTCAAAAGTTTATTATGTTCCGAACCTGTTTTGTAATACCCGGATTTTTCTGAACGTTTTTATCTGACTACCGACGCTAGTAATTTCGCCATAGGAGCAATTTTGTCTCAGGGGAGTCCTCCAAACGACTTACCCATCTCTTGCGCAAGTAGAACCTTAAATAGAGCAGCATCGAACTACAGCACAACAGAACACGAACTCTTAGCAATAATTTGGAGCATAAAACACTATCGACCCTATCTGTAGGCCGTGAATTTACGATTTTTACAGATCACAAACCATTAAATTGGCTAAGAAACTGTCAGGACCCAAATTCTAAATTATTTCGATGGAAATTAACGTTATCAGAGTACAATTTTACCATTGAATATAAACCAGGCAAAACCAATCAAAACGCTGATTGTCTGAGTAGACCGCCCATGCCTAACCCTCTTCCAAATGATTTTTCCAATTTTCCAACGACTTCTATTAACCACTTAATGGGTGAGTCTAACTCCTATCGAAATGTTAAGCTTAAACTGCAAAACGCACCAATTATTAATAATAACATAATTGAAGATAACACTAACATTTCGACTGCCAAGGACAACATCTGCATCTTTTTATCAAGCGACTTGAATCTGATGGAACTATACTAAAATGAAATTTGTAACCGACACAATCATATACAACATTTAAAAACCCTCAATCCTCAAAAGGGTGACATAATATGTTGGATTTCTGATACAAGTGTTCCCGTCCAAAATTCAATAGTCTTTATGTTCTCAAATTTATTGTCTGTAAGAGTCAAGTTTGTTCAATTTATTACTCCTTTTCTTAAAACAGAAGAAAGAAGAAAGTATGGATTTTTGGGTCTTACTTGAAGTTAATACTTCACCCATGTAAAGACCAGATGACCAGGACAATAAATCAAGAGAATGGTTGCAGTGTTTGACCCTTTTAATACAGATGGGTGGTAAAAGTGTGAGTCTTTAGGAGCTAGTTCGCAGTGGAGGAGCATAACTCCACAACAACTAAGTAAAGTACTGAGAAATAATCATCGACGTATTGAAAAATGTATACGAGAATTTGGGGGGTTGATTGAAAACATCAAAATTTAGTTAATTATTGTTAAAATAAATTTTTTTGCCAATTTAAAATTTGTTTACGTAAAAAACATGTTTTATTGATTTTCTCGAAAATCCTGTACAGTAGAAAAATGAAAATCGGAACAGGTAAGTTTTATGTCATTCTAATTAAGAATCTGTTTTCGTTTTTATCCCAAAAAAAGCCCTAATAGTATTTTCCGAAATTTGATCCCATAAAAATGCACGCAATTGGTTATGATTATGGATAAAGAGGGATCGTATCCACTAGACGAATGCACATTTTGAATATCTAATTAACAAAAAAAAAACGTCAAAATCGATTAAGAAATAAAGGTTTTACGAAAGTGTTAAATCCTTAACCCGGACACACTGTAGATAAATGACAAAAACCAAAGTGGAGCTATCATTATGTGGAAGTCGATTTTCGGTTTAGTATACTTTATTACGGTATAAGGAAGCGGATGTAAATGGTTCTTTGCAGAGCCTAATGTTTTTGGTCAACAAACATGATGCACACGAAAAATTTAAGAAAAGTTTAAACACTTTCGTAAATTACCAAAAAACATGGGTGGAGCTACAGTGGCGGCAAAAAGTATTTGCACACCGCGATTTCTAAGTTTATTGTTGTAAATTAAAAAAAACACTTTACATATAAACAGTATATTAAATAATTATATGGTCTCTGTCAACCAAAAGTTTATACAAATTGAATATTAGTGGGAAAAAAAAGAAATGATTAAAACCGCCTGGAATAAAGTATTTGCACACTGCAACTGCTCGGATTTCTTTATCTCTTTATTGGTGTATTCAAAATTTCTTTTTTTCCATCGATATCACTAAAATATTTCTCGATGTTTCAAATAACTTATAGGTAGTTTTAAAAATAATTCAGTTCGCAAACATGGCGAAAACAAGAGAACTAAGTGCTGGTACAAGAGCAAACGTGATTTTACTTAGAAATCAGGCAAATTCTTATCGGAAAATTGCTGACTACCTTCAGTTAAACTTTTCCACTGTCCGATACATTATCAAAAGATATGAGGAGCGAGGTACAACCGAAAATAAGATTCGCAAAGGACGTCCACGGAAGCTTAATTTGAGAACACAGAGGAAAATAAAAAATGAAGCTCTCAAAAATCCTACCATAAGCGCATCAACCTTAGCAAATATGGTCCGAACTAGTACTGGAGTCCAGGTTAGTGAACGAACCATAAGAAATTCTTTGAATTTGGAAGGCCTCTATGGTAGAGTTCCTCGGAGAAAACCATACATCAGTGAAGCAAACCGGAAAAAGCGCCTGGCCTTTGCAAAGGAATATATCAGCAAGCCGATAACTTTTTGGGAAAATGTCATCTTTTCAGACGAGAGCAAGTTCAATTTCTTTAGTTCAGATGGTAGGAAAACAATCTGGCGAAAACGCAATGAAGAATTAAAGAAGCAAAATGTTCGAGTTTCAGTGAAACATGATGGTGGACATATTATGGTGTGGGGCTGTGTTTCCTACCATGGGGTGGGTATGCTGTTCCAATAGAAGGGAATTTAAATGCGACAAGTTACATCAACATACTCCGAAATAACTTAAGGCAAAGTACTGTCAAAATGGGCATTGAAAATAAATATATATTCCAACAGGACAATGATCCGAAACATACTGCCAAAAAAACCAAGGAATGGCTATTATATAATGTTGGCAGACAATTGCATACACCACCACAATCTCCTGACATTAATATAATTGAAAACTTATGGCACCATTTAGATCAAAGAATCAGGAAACATACAATTTCAGGACGCGATCAAATTAAAGACATATTAGCTGAAGAATGGGAAAGAATTGATTGCAACTATATACAAATACTGGTCCATTCTATGCCAAGACGCTTACAAGCGATAATTGATACAAATGGACTTTTTACTAAATATTAAAGCTTTGTAAGCCTTAAAAATTCAAGCCAGTTGCAGTGTGCAAATACTTTATTCCAAGCGGTTTTAATCATTTCTTTTTTTTCCCACTAATATTCAATTTGTATAAACTTTTGGTTGACAGAGACCATATAATTATTTAATATACTCTTTATATGTAAAGTGTTTTTTTTTATTGACAACAATAAACTTAGAAATCGCGAAAATCGCGGTGTGCAAATACTTTTTGCCGCCACTGTATCTTTTTGTGGAGCAGTTTATGTACAGTTGCGGAAAAAAGTATTTAGACACCGCTTCATTTGGAATATAACACTTTCCAAAATCGAAACTGTATTAGTTGTACTTAACTACACTGGCCCGCAATAGTCTTGGTACCCTTCTATCAAACGTATATTATTGCCTATTTCTTTTTAACAACTAGTATAATTTTTATTTACACTTTACATATTAATTCATACACTTCTGCTACATTAAATAATATAACTAATTAAAGATATAATTATCGGCATGTTAAGGAAAAAATACATTTTCGTCCGGCGGGCAAAATACAACCTCGCAAAAGTCTTGGTACTCTACTTGGTACTAAAGTATGTTTATTTTTGATGATATTGCAAAAAAAAAGAAAGAACAGCCAAGGTAGGTCTAAATATGTACATAGTATATTGAAATCAAATTTGTTATCAGTTTAAGTTTACTTCTGTTAACTTTAAAATGGCAATAAATTTGCATAAAGAAGGAAAATCCTATACTGAAATTGGAAATATTTTGAAAAGAAGTAAATCCACAATTCAAAAAGTTATTAATCGACATAATACTGAAGGAAGAATTCAAAATAATGTTCGAACGGGCCGCCCACGGAAGTTAACGCAACGAGAGGAAAGATGGATACTCATGGAAGTCAAAAAGAATCCCAAACAAAGTGCTCCATAAATTGCTGCCGAGTTGCAGCAACAATATGGAAAGATAGTGCATGAAGATACAATTCGTCGAGTATTACATCGAGGTGGTTTTAAAAGTTGTACTCCTCGCAAGAAGCCATATGTTAGTAAGCAGAATAGGTTGAAGAGATTGAAATTTGCTCAGGAGTACAAAAATTCTTCTCCTGACTTCTGGGATAAAGTGATTTGGTCAGACGAAAGTCGATTTAATGTTTTTGGATCTGATGGATGCATAAAAGTTCGGCGAAAGTCAAATACGGCATTGAGTCCAAGCAACACTATTAAAACCGTGAAACATGGAGGTGGCGGTGTCATGGTTTGGGATTGTATGTCAGCAGCGGGAGTCGGTAATATTTATATAACAGAGGGAGTCATGGATCATAAAGTGCATCTCAACATTTTAAAGACAAATTTAAAGCAAAGTGCCCAAAAGTTAGGGCTTGCTGAGGATGTTTACTTCCAGCAAGACAACGACCCCAAACATAAGGCATACAATGTACGTCAATGGCTCATATATAATACCCCTCATTTGTTGGAAACACCTCCTCAGAGTCCAGACTTAAACCCGATTGAACATTTATGGAGTGTTTTAGAGTCTAAAATTCGTCAGCACCATATTCAAAATAAAGAATGTCTAAAACGGATTATTTTGGAGGAATGGTCTAAGATAACCGCTGATGTAACAAAAAAACTTGTTCATTCAATGCCAAATAGGCTATTACAAGTTATAAAATTAAAGGGGTACCCAACAGGGTACTAATAATTATATGTACCATAAATATAACTTTACTCTGTTATAGGTACCAAGACTTTTGCGAGGTTGTATTTTGCCCGCCGGACGAAAATGTATTTTTTCCTTAACATGCCGATAATTATATCTTTAATTAGTTATATTATTTAATGTAGCAGAAGTGTATGAATTAATATGTAAAGTGTAAATAAAAATTATACTAGTTGTTAAAAAGAAATAGGCAATAATATACGTTTGATAGAAGGGTACCAAGACTATTGCGGGCCAGTATATGTACCTATATTTAATGTTTATAAAATTTTTTTCATTATTTAGTTTATCTTAAATATATTATTCTTTCAATTTCTATTGTGTGTACTCACTTTTGCCGCTGACTGTATATTAATATAAGATCCCACGTTTCGACGGGAATATTTACAGTGAGTGACATTAATCTTTGAACACATAGTATGTTTTTCAAAGGCCTATATCTTGATAATTATTTGATACATTGTATGATTTTAATTATTAAATTAGAAAGATAATATATAAGTCTAAATTCTCAAAATGTGAGCAAAATCAATTTTTTGGATTCGAATGTATTGAAGATTGTGTAAAATTGCAGCAAAATGATACGTTACATTAATCTGTGAACACGCTCACAAGGCTAGGGCTCACACGTAAGCCATTCAATTCTACGTGTCATAACTTGCTTCTGCTGATACAACTAGAAAGATTTAGTCGGGAATCATTAAAATTTTTATCGAAGTTCAGAAAGGTTTTAATACAAGTTCAGTGACGTCGCGTAAAGGCCAACATACCTCCCTTGCAGTACGTAAACTTGTAATTTCTAAATACAGTGAAGGTTTATCGGGTGGTCAAATATCAAAATGATTAAATGTTAGACGAACAACCGCTTATGCAATCATACGTCGCTTCAAAACGGAAAATCGCATCAAATCAATTCCTCAGAAAGGTCAACCGAAAAAATTGACTGAAGTCGATAAACGTTGGATGAAGAGGGAAATAGAAAAAAATCCGAAAATAAGTGCACCCAAATTAACTACAGAGTTATCACAAAGAAAAGGAGTGACAATTTCAATCGCAACTATTCGTAGAGCGATAAAAGAGATGGGGTACTGCTCGAAGGAAACTCTACATTAGTGCAGTGAATAAAGAAAAGCGGCTAAACTTTGCAATAAAACATCAGTTTGAGTCGGAAACTTTCTGGCGTGATGTGATTTTTACTGATGAGTCGAAGTTTAACCTGTTTGGAAGTGATGGGAAAGTAAAAGTATGGCGCAAACCCAATACAGCCCTAGACAGTAAAACCTTGACTGCATCAGTAAAACATGGTGGTGGTAACATTAAGGTTTGGGGATGTTTTGCCGCAACTGGCGTAGGAGCATTGCACTTTATTACAGGGAATATGGATGCTGCAATGTACATTGATATTTTGAAAAAGAACCTACGACCCAGTGCAGAAAAATTGGGGATCCTGGACACATTTCGATTCTACCAGGATAATGATCCCAAGCATAAAGCCTACCGTACGCGAGAATGGCTCTTATACAACTGCCAAAAGTTATCGAGACACCGCCCCAATCCCCAGACCTTAATCCCATTGAGCACTTGTGGGATTATTTGGACAAAAAATCGTTTTTTGTCAATTGGACAAGAAAAGTTCGTGAGAAGTCGGTTTTAAACTTGAAAGAACTGCAAGAGCATCTAAGAAAGGAATGGGAAAAAATATCGCTTAGTTACTTAGAACAATTGGTTTCATCTATGCCACGAAGGTTAAGAGCAGTTATAGACGCCAAAGGTGGTCACACCAAATATTAAATTAAGAATTATTAAGTAACCCAAAGGATATTTGCCATAATTTCGGAAGTGTTCAAAGATTAATGTAACATGTTATGTTTGCATGTTTTGAGTTTTTGCTAAACAAGACAGTTTTTAAGTTATTTATTCCTGGTTTTTGTGTTATATTTATGTTGATAAGATTCCTAGTTTTAATTAAAAAATAATACATCTATAATAAATCTTCTTTTTCTCTTCTTTCTCGGTGTATTTCTACTACAAACGTAAGTGTTCAAAGATTAATGTCACTCACTGTAAATTTTTTAGAGATCCCAAATGGTGCTTAATGGCGGTGATAAAGTCACGGAGACTACTACCTGGAGATTTATGATTAACAGAAGGTATTTCGACCAGATCCCTTATGTGAGCATTGATAACGAATAGTTTATTGTCATATCGATCCTTAAGATTTATTATTTATTTATCCTTAATGTCATCCTTAGTGGCAAGTTTTCCACTAAGTGGAGCGGTTCGAGTTTTAAAGAAAATTTAAGATAAATGAGCTGTTGAACGTTTAACAACTGATCATTCTCTAAAAATACCTTAAACATATCATAAAATTTACTCGATTCTGAAAATTTGCCACTAAATGTAGGAATTGACAATTCTGAGACCTTAACTGTGCTTTGTACATTTGTACTAGCAGCGGTTGGATAGTTATTACTCCTTGATCAACTTATGATCACATCAATAAGCTCTGCCCTGATTGAATAATGTTTAGTTTCAATTGCACCTCTATCATTAGCTTGAGTCTCAGAATCGTCAATTTGTTCAATTTGCTCCTGAATTTCTTCGTATTTTTTAAATGCGTTTTTTAACACTTCTTTTTTTACGAAGAATTCGAAAGTACTTACGGATTTATCAAGTTTATTCTTGTTGCCAAATGCCTCTATACGTGTAATTGCAGCCATTGGTTCTACGTTTGACTAAACCTTCCATTTTATAATACCAAAATAAATTGACAAGCAATCAAGATAAGTACTATGTAAGAAAATGAGAATCAAAATTGATGGTAATCCTTAACTGGGCAACTACAACTATGTATATAAATTGAATGATCTGACCTTTTTTGTCCGTTGATTGTGGATCGTTTCACTGAACACTGCACTGTTACTGCTTATCTTCCTCTGTTGCACTAACTGAACTGTCTGGAATATTAAAAGTCCAAACACTAGCTAACTCCACGCTGAAGATCTCTATCGCATTCGCCCACCTCCAATACTTCAGGATGTTCAGATGATTTTTCACTTTAAGGATAGTTTTTCCGATCCGGCTCGAAGAACCAATTAATATGTTGGATAATGAGTGTTATCCTCATATCATCTCGATTCACTCAGTGGTAAATAAGGGTTCGAAGTAAATGTGAGAAATTGACTTCTTAGCTGTGATACCTTTGAAGTTATTTATTTTAACAACTACACCAACGAAGGTAACAACTTAAGACAATGCTGACAATAAAAATTTCCGAAGAATGTCAAGCGCACCCATCTCGACCAACTTGCCAGAGTGTTCTGGTTCTGTTTTCTTTTATATCACAATTGCCTGCCCCCCAGGTCCTTGGTCAGCTGCGCACCATGTGCAGTACATTTGTTTTCTATCCGTTGTCCACTTATAAACGGTACAAGTTGGCCCATGAGTTTTTCCAACAAAAGGTATTTTTTCCCTTGGCAATGATTTACAACGGGAGGTAGACAATGATTTACTACATGCTAGAAGTCGGGACACTAACATTTAACAATTTGTATTTGCACAAAGGCAATATTGGAATTTACTGCATCATTTATTTTTCTTATTAATAATTATTACTATGGCAATGGAGTTCTTTAATATCGATTTTTTAGTAACGCATCAGACATCGTTCCATTTAATTTATCCATGCGTAAGAAATTTGTTTCAAGTAATTGTTCTTCTTTTTGTTACTGATATTTTAGGACTAGAAAATATCCTCTTTAATATGATAAAATTAACATTTTCCTAAATTAAATGGGCTTTCATCATTGACAGTATGGAATGGGCAATTTTGTGTTTTATTTTATTATTTTATTGCCCTCGTACTATATTTTCCAATCCCATTTCAAAATCGAAGTCTGATAAACGATAAACATAAGATATTAGAAAAAGAAGCATATACAGGGCGTTTCTAAAAGGCCTGTACAAAATTATACTATATTTTTCTGAAGCAAAAACATGACGACTTAATCCAATTTATCTTAGTCCAAAAGTGGACTGTTTTCCAAATACATGACGTCAAAGTGAAAATTAAAAAAAGTAACAAAATTAATAACTTCGTTTGTAATGCTACTCTCTGAAGAAAATGTGGTATCGAGGAGTTTTAAGGGGCAAGAAATCAAGATCCATTTACCTTTTCGATACACGTTATAGAGGGCACTTTCAGTGCTAGTTGAACTATCTTTAAACTTCTCTTTATCGAAATAAATATATGAAGCTATATATTTTCAAAAAGCTTAAAAAAATCTCGAAATAATGAAGTCACAGCCAACTATGGCTACCATTAAAAAAAATGCTACTTCGATCTGTAACTCTAAATCAAATTAAGCTAGAAAAAAATCGAGTGAGCCACTGGATTGCACATAAAAAAACGCACCAAATATGTTTTCACCAAAATTAAAAATATTCACAAACAAAAAAGTTATGAGACTTTAAAGAAAACGGCGTAAAACGAAAAACACCGTGTATGTCCCAAACAAACATCGAAATGCTGTTTAGACGATTGAATTTGTCTCAAAAATCAGGCCCCGGGTCCTGACCATGATTTTTCCCTATCCATTCGGGAAATACCTGAAAGCCCCCACTTATATCGAAAATGGGACACTCTGTACAGAGAAAAGTTTAAAAACCGGCGCATACTAAACCACTAAATATTTATTGCTATCGAGAAGCGAATTCGCGAAACCTGTAGCTTTAGTCCTGTAACTGCTACTTATGGACAGAGACGTACGACGAGGGCTTCCAAATTGAAGAAGAAATTTTGGAACGAATCGCTGAAAATCTAAAATTAAGCACCGGGTGCTTAGGTTTAGAAATAGAGGTATCGAAAGATGTTGTTAATAGAACTTTATAAGAATAATTACTTTATCCATATCACATCCAAAGAGTACACATCTTTTTACATCTGGATCTTAATCTGGTACTGAGCTTTTCCCGATTTGTCTATGAGCAGAGAGAACACAACATACATTTTATTACAAACATTTTATTTGCGAATAAAGCATGTTTTACGAGAAATGGAATCACCAATTTACACAATAAACATGTTCATGCTGATGAAAATCTGCATGCTATGAAACTGGTATATCATCAACATGAATTTGTGTGATTAATGTGTGAGCAGGAATAGTTAATAATTTTATTATCGGTCCTGTCATTTTGCCCAGTTAAATGGAGAAGGTTATTCGAAACATATTCAAAATACACTGCCAGGTTTACTGAAAGATATGTGGTTGATGTATGACGATGTTTCGCCACATTTTACTATAAATATTCGCAACTATTTACATCAACAATATCCACGCAGATGGATCGGTAGAGGAAATGATACTCCGGTAATTTGGCCATCGCTCTCATCGGATTTGACTTCGGTGGATTATTTTTTATGGAGAACTTTAAAAACCATGGTGTTACTCGACACCAAAAATAATGAATAGAAATTGTGGAGATGAATTCAAAATGAATTAAACATTTTTAAAAACGACAGGAGTTGATGAATAGAGTACGTATTAACTTTTTACGTCGATTTAATCGTCGATTAGTAAAATGTATGCAGGTCAACAGAGGTCAGTTCGAACACTTACTAAAAGTGTGATTTTTTTACATGATTAAATTTACGATTTTAAATAGTTTGTAATGTATTTTTAAGTTTTGACTTTTTTCGTTTCAACTGTACAAATAAGTATGTACTTTAAAGATATTTTTCAAGACGTCCAACGAACTTTAAACTTCAAATATCTCAAAAAGAAATACCCGTAGAGATTTGTACCAAGAGACCTTTTTTCATAAAACATGTAGTAAAATACAAATTTAGTCATAAATAAATTTTATACCGAGTGATAAGAAAATTATGCCCCTTTAAAGAGTTCAACTAGCGCTGAAAGCACCCTCTGCAATGTGCATCGAAAATGTAAACGGATTCTGATTTCTCTCTTCTAAAACTCCTCGATGCGACATTTTGTTCAGATAGTAACAATATAAAGTTATTAATTTTTTTTCTTTTTTAATCCTTACTTTGATATTCTGTATTGGGTATGAGGTTTAGAAACGATTTCACACAAGATATTTCAATTTAATCTTGCTTTTATTTAATATCAGTCAGAAGACATCTCCGCGTTAGCGTTATAGACTTCTGATTAACTGTTGATTAGTAAAACCATCACTCCATATTTAAGGGCCAATATTGCAGACACCCTTTAATTTATCACCTCGGCCACCTAGTTTTCACATGAAGGAAAGATAAACTTTCCAGTGGTCAAAAATAAAGAACATTTTTCACTTCTTTTTATATAATAAAGAGTTATAAATTTAATAGACTTGATTCTTCCAGACAGTAAATTAGAAGAAGACAAAGACTGTTGAATTTTGGATGAAATTAATTTTTATAAAAAATCCAACATTCTGTAATTTGAAAACCGTCTACTTTTGGACTAAGGCAAATTGGATTAAATCGTCATATTTTCGCTTCAGAAATCTGTGGTAGAATTTTATACAGAGTTTTTAGAGACGCTGTATACTATAGAAAAATCAGTATTCTATTTTATTTCCAAAGATCGTCTTGAACAATACATATAAAAATTTTAACTATATATATTTTAACTATGTATATTTTCATAAAAGAATTTATATTCTTTTTAAGGAAATCCTGTTCGTAAAATTCCTAATAATGTTAGAATGCACTTCTAAGCTAATGCAGCTGTGGCTCTGGATTTACAATCTACAGGATAACACGCAACACAAGGAAAACTCATTTTGCGTTTTGTTATGCCTAATTATTTTTTGTCATTAATATTAAGGAAGTAGTTTGATAGAGTACTGAAAGTTCTGTCAAGAATTGAGTATTATTAGATTTTAGCATTACTGATTCAAATCAAATAGTGTAAGCTACAGGTAAAAATATATTTAATAAAAAAAACTTACAACATATATTACTTATATAGTCAATTTTTAAAAAGTACAACATAAGATGTTGTAAATGTAAACTTATAAATGTTAATTTCACACTGTGAATTTTTAGCTAATGGCATAATGAAGACAAAAAAAACTTGCAACCTCTCATATGTTAAGAAGTGATATGTCGCTTTGAAGTAAGGTAAAAGTTAAAAACAGTGAAAGATTCAAATTAAAAGAATTAAGATTAAAAATATAAAACTCTTGTAAAACTCCCATAAACGATTTTTATATGTACAGGGTGTCCCTAATAAGATATTCTATTCCCTTATCTCGAAACATACATGTTAAATACCTGGGGTATTTTAGAATTAAAACAACATAGCTGGCTTCAGTACCAGCCACAACTTATCGGTTCAAATTCTCAAAGTATATTGATTTACATAATCATATTTCAACGGGGATTAAAAATAAACTGTCTATACGCTGTTAATAAGCGTACCCTTGATAAGCATGGCAATTTTGGCTACTCAGCCATGAGTCACCTTAGCGCCTAACGGCTTAGATTACTGGACAATGATTCCTTATAGTTATTGCCAGCGAAGCGGTCAGCAATTAAACTCGGATGTTTGGCCAATAATGAAATTGATGTGATTCCCGACGTAAACGGCTGATGCAGCATCGGGATACACTAACATACTTAATTATAATTAAAAAACAAATAATAATAAAAATAAAAATACTAAACAATACAAGTTACGTCAAAAAGTTTTCTACAAAAGTTCAATGGTTTTTAAAGATCTTTTATTATATAATAATTTGACATATACAGGGAGTATCACTTTTGCGGCATAAACATCAACTTCGTTATTTTAAATGAAACTCCTTATTTTTTTTATATTTTCGGATTTCTCGTGAAATTTTAGGTCCACTTTATGTAAAGTATCTTATGTCTAAAATTTATCATTTCCCAGTTATTTCGAAAAATTTGAAAATTTTAACATCCACAGGGTCCTATGGAAATGGATGCTGTGCCCTAACTGTTGCGAATTTCGAAATCCATTTTCTGGGACTACAAGAGGATTTAATAAGCTACGTTTTGACTTATTTTTATTTGAGAAAAAGCCTTTCATAACTTCGGAAATATGCCTCCAAAGTTGCATTATCTCAAACGTCAATAACTTGCTTATTTCAAATAGAATCCCCTATATATTTTTTCGTCAAATGATGACCAACTTAATTGCCTATAACTTTGCTATATGTATATCTCGCTATATTAAAAAGCAATAGTTTACTGTAAAAATCACTTTTTATTACGAATTTTTGGGTATTTGTTACTATTGCAATCAAGTAAGCTCTGAAACGGCGGCGAAACGTCAGATGTAGCAAAAAACAAAACACAAAACAAAACGTTTCTACCTAACATTAAATTACAACTGACATAAATTGAATTAATAGAAAACTTCGTAAAACCAATAACTACAATAACACAAAATGATCTACAATGACTGAGCCACATGTCCACCGTTTTCAGCAATGCATGTAGTATAACTTGCTGTTTGTTGACAGCATTCGATACTGCATTGGATCGATTTAAAGCATTCATTTCTACTCTAATTTCCCTGTTTAAGCTCTTCAATATCATTAGTTCTGTTTTTGTAAATTTTATCTTTCAATATTCCCCAAAGAAAATAATCCAATGGGGTTAGATAGGGGCTTCTTGGTGGCCATTGAATATTCCTATTGGGACTTATCCATTCCCCAAAGTTGTTGGTCAGAAATGTTTTAGCTTAGCAAATATTGTGACATGGCGCCCCGTCCATTTGGTAGATCATTTCTTGTGTATTACCCAAAGCATACAATAATGGTTTAATTTCGCTTTTCAATCATTCTAAATATGCTAAACCATTTAAATTATTGTTAATAAATATAGGTCCTAAAATATGATGTCTGAAAATCCCAGACCAAGCGTGAACACTGCATCTTCCTTAGTTTTGAATAGCTTTAACTTGCTTCAGATTTGTTTGAGACCAAAAATGGACGTTTTTTCGATTAAACACTCCAGATGTGATAAATATTGCTTCATTTGTGCAACAAATTCGATCAAAAATATTACCTAAAAATTGACGATCCATTATATCTTGATAAAATTCCAAGCATCTATTATTGTCGTTTGGGTGAGGATATTGTAATTTTGCAAAGAATGGCTTATATTCGTTAAGCTGCATGAAGTTGTGTATTGTCGATTTAGGTACTTGCATGTGTCTATTACAATCTCGTAAAGAAATTTCTGGAGACTCTTCGAAGCATAAGGCAATAATTTCTTGAACCTCTTCAGTTAAAACATTCCTCGATTTAGTTTGTTGAGAATGCCCCGACTCCATATTTGCGTAAACTTTGTGTAATTCTAACGAATATTGACCTTGCCGGAATTCTTCTATTGGGAAACTTTTGCTGATACATGCGTAACGCAAGAGTAATACTTTCATTGCATTTTATATAACAATTGTAAAGATCTAATCTTTCTTGCATTGAATACATTTAAAAATTGTCAATCACTTAGCTGATAAGTTTAAAGTAATAATAAATAATAAGTTGTAATTTAATGTTAGAACCTTTTTGTTTTTTGCTACATCTAACGTTTAACCACCATTTCAGGAGTTACTTTATTGCGATAATTACGAAAACCCAAAGATTTTTAAATAAAAGTGATTTTTACAATAAACTATTGCTTTTTGATATAGGGAGATATACAGGGTGTCCCAGATCAAAGTGCAAATATTTTAACCATAGATTCTACTAATAAAATTAACAAATACGTATTTTTTGTTTTTGTCCAAAAGTCTGTCGTTTCAGCTCGAAGGCTCTTTGAATATGGGGCCTTATTTGGATAAAATAATTTATTTTGGAAATACCCTTTAACGGATTATTATGAAATTTGGTGTATCAACATTTTTTGATCGTACTAATTCAAAAATAAAAAAATTAAAATTACAGCTTTGGCATTACATAGGTATAAGGGCCGGAGTATGAATATAGGCGCCCCTATTTATTTAACAGTTAAATGTTTTAATCAAGCGGATACATTACTTGGTTTTACCTTTCATTTAGAACCTTTTTTGTCTCTTGGTGATTTTTCGTAGAATGCATCGCTTTCTCGTAGTAGCGATTCCAAATTTTATGACTTTTTATTACAAGAATTTGTTGTTATTAAGTAGGTTAAGTCGTTAAGTGTTATTAAGTGTATGCAACATCAATGAATTCAGCGGAGGAACTCCGAGAAAGAATATTTATAACTGCACAAGAGTTAAAAACTTTACCCCATGTTTTACGTGCAGCTGTTAATCACTTGGAGATACGTCTTCATCAATGTATTGAACAACACGGTGGTCACTTTGAACAATTTTTATAGTGTACAATTTCATTCTTCGTTTCTATGGTATTTTGTTTTAAATAATGAAAATAAATAACTTTAGACAGACACAATGTAACTCGAGTAAGATATGTAATAAATACATTAAAGTAACTACTATGAGAAAGCGACACATTCTACGAAAAATCACCAAGAGACAAAAAAGGTTCTAAATGAAAGGTAAAACCAAGTAATGTATCCGCTTGATTAAAACATTTAACTGTTAAATAAATAGGGGCCCTATACTCATACTCCGGCCCTTATACCTATGTAATGCCAAAGCTGTAATTTTAATTTTTTTATTTTTGAATTAGTACGATAAAAAAATGTTGGTACACCAAATTTCATAATAATCCGTTAAAGGGTATTTCCAAAATAAATTATTTTATCCAAATAAGGCCCCATATTCAAAGAGCCTTCGAGCTGAAACGACAGACTTTTGGACAAAAACAAAAAATACGTATTTGTTAATTTTATTAGTAGAATCTATGGTTAAAATATTTGCACTTTGATCTGGGACACCCTGTATAGCAAAGTTATAGGCAATTAAGTTGGTCATCATTTGACGAAAAAATATATAGGGGATTCTATTTGAAATAAGCAAGCTATTGACGTTTGAAATAATGCAACTTTGGAGGCATATTTCCGAAGTTATGAAAGGCTTTTTCTCAAATAAAAATAAGTCAAAACGTAGCTTATTAAATCCTCTTGTAGTCCCAGAAAATGGATTTCGAAATTCGCAACAGTTAGGGCACAGCATCCATTTCCATAGGACCCTGTGGATGTTAAAATTTTCAAATTTTTCGAAATAACTGGGAAATGATAAATTTTAGACATAAGATACTTTACATAAAGTGGACCTAAAATTTCACGAGAAATCCGAAAATATAAAAAAAATAAGGAGTTTCATTTAAAATAACGAAGTTGATGTTTATGCCGCAAAAGTGATACTCCCTGTATATGTCAAATTATTATATAATAAAAGATCTTTAAAAACTATTAAAATTTTGTAGAAAACTTTTTGACGTAACTTATATGTTTTGAGATAAAGGAATAGAATGTCTTATTAGGAACACCCTGTACATATGACATAAGTATGTACATAGAAACAATTATTCTCTTTATATTACAACTATTTTTCAACAAAAAATAATACACTCAAATGCGCACATTATTGAATATTTGCATTAGCAATTTACTATGAAAGTTAGCTGTCTGAAAACATTTCTTCATAAATTTTTGGGAATTCCTAATTTCAGCAAAAAAGTAGATCTGAAGGTCGATCATAAATCGGAGCGACCATCCCGAAATGGTTTACAACCTGGAATTTTCGAGAGGTCTTTTATTCCTATTGTTGACCGGAATTGGGCTTTAGCTTAAGACGTCATCTGGTGTTTGCAAGATGTTGGAATTCGGATAGCAAAATGAAAAGCCGACAAGGGTCAGTTCCCAGATTGTGTGGATGTAATAAACTCATTAGGCGCACTTTATTACATCTACCATGCGGCAAGGAAGACATTGTATTGCCCGTCAATTGGTGTATTGTCCTTTCATCCTTCTTTGTCGGCTGAGAGACCCCCCCCCTCCTATAGGGATGAAGTCGAACCAATGGGAGGAAAGGAACCACGAGAAATTTTCCATCAGGAACTCAACAAAGGGCAATCTCCATCAAGCTTCATCAAGAAGTTTTAACATAACTTGAAACTAAGTTTCACTCTTGGAAACACTACATAGTCTAGTTATCAAAGAAATATATTTAATAAAACAAATCAAAAGTGCATCAATTTAGTTTCTCTCGGTCTAATAAAAACGAGAGTGGTCCTTTGGTGACATACAAAACCTACAACCAGCCGCGGAAACAGATACCACTAAGTTGCATCAGTGTCTTGGAGAGATTGAATAGCAACCATCCCTGACATTAGCATTATTCTTAAAATATTGAATTTCAAATTCCTTATTCACTATTTTTGGCACCTTATACAGTTTTTGCAGGATGGTTTCCTTGGGACTTCCTGTATTTTTTACCGTGTTTATTAACATAACGTGTCTTCAAATTGTTTTCTTTGAAAATTGCCACAGTTTCGTTGTAATTAAGACACAAACTCTTATCTGTACCCTCATCAAAAAAAATATTTTATTGTCCATTGTTCGTTAAAAACTCGACATTCTTTGTCCACCTTTCTCTTCTTTGATAACATTTTTAAATAGATAAAAATAAGGGGTAAACAAACTAATTTTACGAAATTTCGTATGTGGTTTTTTTTTGGGATAAGAAATTTGAATTTATCAACGATTTAGTTGTATCTTTTAGAGGGAGCCACAAGCGACCATTAAGATACTTACAATTTTTGTCCGATGCGTTCTCAAAAGAAAATAAATTAAAAAAGTAGGTTTTAAAAAAAAACAGTTGAAGTAAACTGACACTAAAAAATACACTAAATTTAACCTATAAGTTTAAAGAAAATTATTATAATTGTTTGTTATTTTTTTATGACTTTAAACTTCAATTTCTGACGAAGACGCTGCTCTTTAAGAACATTCATATAATTATTCGTCTTCAAAAAATGGTAAATTTTACTAATTCAGAACTAGCCAACATACCTTTCATGTATGAACTTGCTAATGGAAATGCGTATGAGGCGAGACAATCGTATGAAGAACGATATCCAAATCGAACAATCCCCACCTCGAAAAGATTTTTAACCCATTAATGTGCAAATTATTTTATTTATCTATAAATTGAAAATTATTCAAATTTTTTATAAGTATACAGGGTGTTTTTTTTGGTGTACCTACCATTGCTGTCTCTGAAACGGTGAGAGTTACAACTTCGATTAAATTAGACTAAATTAGCTCCTTATGGAGCTGATTAAGGAAATCGCTGCAAGGTTGCCGCATTTTCAGTAGTTTCCTAGATATTTGAAAAAGTATGAAAATTGTCCAAAACTTCAATTCCTCGTATTTCGTATACTATTTGTGGCAGAAAAGAAGTTTAAATTACAAAGTTTCACAACTTTTTACTCTCTACAAAACGACATATCGAACGTCATTGTACAACTTTTAGTAATTAAGTAATCGGTATCAACTTCATTATTTTAAATACGGACCTGGAATTTTTATTTCATATTTCGAAAGCGCTTTTTATTCCTAACAGACCCATGTATAATATGTTTACATTTATTAACGTTTCAGCCCGCATAATTCATCATCAGACTATTTTTTATTTACCTTTTTAACCTACACTACGTACTAGGTCACTATGGAAACGATTTTCTAACAAGTTTGACATTTATTTGTCAAATAAAGTTATTTTTAGATTTATTTAAACCTAACCGCTGAATAGGAAGTAACGGCCCAATATTATGGCCACTTCGTTCTCCCGATATGACTCCAATGGATTTTTCTATTTGGAGAATAATTAAAGACAAAGTTTATAAAACCCTACCAGAAAATATTGACGACTTCAAAAATAAAATTATCTTTGCGTTTCAAAGCATTACACCCAAAACACTTAGATGCATCCAGAAAAAACTAATAAATAATGTATGGTTATGTCTAAGTGCGAATGGGAGACACTTTGAACATTTAGGATAATTATAGGTTAATAAGAAAGAGTATGTAGTGTAGTTTAAAAAGGTAAATAAAAAATAGTCTGATGATGAATTATGCGGGTTGAAACGTTAATAAATGTAAACATATTATACATGGGTCTGTCAGGAATAAAAAGCGCTTTCGAAATATGAAATAAAAATTCCAGGTCCGTATTTAAAATAATGAAGTTGATACCGATTACTTAGTTACTAAAAGTTGTACAATGACGTTCGATATGTCGTTTTGTAGAGTAAAAAGTTGTGAAACTTTGTAAGTTAAACTTCGTTGCTATCACAAATAGTATACGAAATACGAGGAATTGAAGTTTTGGACCATTTTCATACTTTTTCAAATATCTAGGAAACTACTGAAAATATGGCAACTTTGCAGCGGTTTCCTTAATCAGCTCCATAAGGAGCCAATTTAGTCTAATTTAATCGAAGTTGTAACTCTCACCGTTTCGGAGATAGCAATGGTAGGCACACCAAAAAAAACACCCTGTATTGGGCTTTTCTTATGATAATAGTAAAGCCGATAATTTTTTTATTTGTTTCTTTTAAGAATTATGAGCTGTCCTCATTTAAGGACGTCGGACGTTAAATAAAGCTACAACTAAAGAAAAAATCTGATCTTGATGTAAAATAATAATTATATTAGTTATACTGAGCAAAAAAATTACTGTGTAAGTGTTTTGTCGTGAAATTTTTGAAAACAAGTTATACATAAGGTTACATTGCATTTATTGCAAAAGGTTCTTGGTTTTGCCGTGCATGATGCACATTGACAACGGCGTTATTTGACTCGTTTTTTCCACAATATAATCATGTCTATCAAAACGTACAGTTACTCGCACAATTGAGTACACACCTCTGATTTTATCAAATAAAGGTCTATTTTTTCAATTTAAACAGCTTTTGGAATAACATATCTCCCTCTATATAATTGATACCACTTCAACAACAGTATATTAAAAAAAGAAATTGCAAAAAATCAATTTAACATCGTATTTTAAATATTTTATGAAATCAAAGCGGAATACGATGACACAAAATTAAAGATACACCGCTTAATAATAATGAATTTCTAAGGATAATTTTGTTTAATAATGGGTTGCAAATCCCTTAGCATCAATTACGGCCTTTAGACGATCTGGCATAGATGCTACCAAATTTTTCGTAACGGAAGACGGGATGTTTTCCCATACATCAATAATATCCTGCTTGAGTTGGAAGATATTTGAAGATTGTTTTTTTTAAGGGTCCTTTTCATATCCATCCACAAATTTTCTATGGGATGGATATCTGGTGATTGTGGGGGTGGGTTTACTAATCGAGGAACGTTGTATATTAGCCACTGCTTAACTATAGCCGCAGTGTGGTTGGGATCGTTGTCTTGGTAAAAGTAGTAACATCGAGGCATTTTTAATTTTTCAGCTGAACGATGCAAATTATTTTTTTAAATTTCCAGGTATCTCTCTTTATTCATAATGCTGTCGATGAATTCCAAAATCCCAGTTCCTTCAGTTCCCATATAACCCCACAATAGTACACTACCACCTCCGTGTTTTACAGTAGGAACGGTGTGCTCTGTTTTGAAGGCAGTATTTGGCTTTCTCCAAACAATTTGACGACCATCAGAGCCAAATAAATTGATTTTGGTCTCATCGGAAAATATTACGTTGTTCCAAAACGATACATCACAATTATTAGGTCGTGTAGTATGAAATGAGTAGATTCTCGAAATGCCACATTCAACTGCGAATAACTTCACTCTAAATCTATATTTGGACTTGACTTTTTTATGTGGAAAAGGCACATTCTTCCTCTTTCGATCAGAGTTTAAAGTGTTCAAAATTATTGAAAACTTTTATTTTTATAAACATTTTTGTGCAGCCATGCAAAATAGTGAAATTCGTGTGTTAATGAAATATGAGTTCCACCGTGGAACCACAACAGCTCAGACGGCTCGCAATATTAATGATGTGTTTGGTACTGAAGTCACTTCACAGCGAACAGTATCTCGTTGGTTCATGAAATTTCGTTCTGGCAATTTTGACCTAACAAATGAACCACGTGGACGACCTGGAACTCAAGTGGATAACGATTATCTGAAAGTGTGGAAGCGTGGTGGAAGCGAATCCACGTCAAAGTGCAAGCGAATTATCGTTAATATTCAGTGTAACCAAAAAAACAATATTGACTCATTTGGCTGAAATTGGTAAGGTGAAAAAGCTGGACAAGTGGGTACCGCATGAGTTGAGCGACATGCAGAAAGAACGACGTCTCGAAGCTTGTGTTTCTTTGAAATGGATCCTATATGACAATACCAGACGTTCATCGCAGTGGTTGGATCAAGATGAACCACCAAAACATTGTGCGAAAAAAAAATCTTCATCAAAAGAAGCTTATGGTGTCCGTTTGGTGGTCCAACGCAGGTGTCATCCATCACAGTTTCATGAAACCTGGTGAATCGATTACGGCTGATGTCTACTGCCGACAACTGACCGAAATGATGAGGCAACTGACGGTTAAGCAGCCAAGATTAGTCAATCGAAGCGCACCGCTATTGTTGCACGACAACGCTCGGCCACACACCGCACAAGTCACCTTGGCCAAGCTACAGGAGTTGGAATTGGAAACTCTTCGTCATCTACCGTATTCTCCCGACTTAGCACCCACTGATTACCACTTCTTTCGAAATTTGGATAACTTCTTGGTAGGGAAAACATTCAACTCCGACGAGGCTGTCAAAGCTGCCTTCCAAGAGTTTATCGACTCCCGGCCTGCAGGCTTTTACAGCAGGGGAATCAATGAACTTCCCGTTAAATGGCAGAAGTGTATTGATAATGGTGGTGCATATTTCGATTGACAATAAAAACATTTCATATGGAAAAAAAAATGACTAAAGTTTCAATTCAATTCTACTCATTTCATACTACACGACCTAATAATTTGCTTTCTCATATCAATTGATATTTCGCTTCGAACACGTGCCATTTTTGTTTAAGATGATTTACTAATGCAAGTAACTACAGAAAACAACTGACATATAAAGCCAAGAAGTCCTAAGTGCGTAAACAACTTTTTTTTCTAAATTCCGTAGATATTTTATAGATTATTTGCAGGCGTATCTTTAATTTTGTATCATCGTAATTCGCTTTGGTTTCTTAAAATATTCAAAATCCGTTGTAAAAGTACTTGTTTGAAATTTCTTTTCTTAATATAATATTGTTGACATTGTAAGACTTATTTAGATGCAGAATCGGCGTTCAAAAAGTCGGTTAAAATTTGAAAATTAGAACCATATTTGATAAATTCAGAGGTGTATACTCAATTATGTGAGTAACTGTATATCGTTGGGAACTTCAACTTTTGATGTAAAACTGCTCAATAATCTACCCTTGTGAGGACGTCTGCTATGACCCATTTTGAGATAAATAACAGCTATATTTCTTCGGAATTCCTTGATGGATGTTTTATTATTGTAATGTAATAAATTGTACAAAAGAAAGTTGTTTATTACAGCCATATCTATAATACGGGTTACTAGACACCAGTACTATTTCTTTCCTCTTATACTCACTGAGTATTTTTCCAGGAGCCAGTCATGATCATCTACGCCACTCATGTACTTATAATTATACAGGGTGTAACTTAAATAATGTCATTAATTTTAAGAGGCGATTCCTTATCATATTTTATGAAAAAATGTTTATACATATAAACATGTGTCCTAATTTGCATCATTTTCGAGATACAGGGCGTCAAAGTTTTATTAAAAATCGATTTTTTATTAATTATTCAAAAAGTTTTGCACCGATTTTGATGAAACTTGGCATGTTTGTTAGCATTAATGAGGGGCTACATTTGACGTTATTACGTTTTAAATAATAATTCCCGTGGCGTCGCAAATGATTACCTAATTGATATTTATGGTGTGATTGCAAACTCAAGTAAATTTTAATTTTTTCCAAAAAATTAAGCGAGTCACAAAAAAAGTTAAAGACAAGAAAGTTGTATTTTTAATTGTTTAATCTGATACAAATATTAAATTCAGAAAAAACGATGACAGGCAATAATTTAATTAAATGTTCAAATTGTTTTTCCTCCACTTCCATACAATATTAAAAACTTTGCTCCACTTCCGAACGAACATTTCTAAGCATTCCAGTCCTTATTGCACGACATTCTTGAACAATTCCCCGACGAAACTTCTCAAGTGAGTTTGGTCATGTTGCATAAATTTTCGACTTTAAGTGTCCCCCTAGGAAAAAGTTTAGAGGCATTAAATCTAGCGATCTGGGAGGCCACTCAATTGAATCTCTACGTCCTATCCAATAATTTGGAAAGTTATGATTAAGAAAATTATGCGCAGCTGCAGCGACATATACTTATTAATGTAATTATCAATTTAATAAGTTCGCTCAGCAGTTTAACGCATTTTAGGAAGCAGCCATGTTCTTTTCAAAGCCAATTAAGATTCTTACAATTATTATTGTACAATATTAAAAAATCGCAAATTAGAGCAAAAGCGTTAATTTTAGTTATAGGGATGCTTAATAGTAATCGATTCAGAATTAAATTTAGATTCTAGACATATAAAAATATAGTGAGTATTCCATTTGAAATAAGCGACTTTTTTGCCATCAAAGTTCTTTAAATATGACGTGTTTTTTGGATACCCTGTATGATATTTATAAAAACTTTTCACATTAATCTAATCTACCATATCTAGTTAACATGTTAGCAAATTTTTGTAAAGCCAGCTTCAATAATAACTGAGAATTTTAAATTTTATAGAAATGGTGTTTTAAAAATATTTTCCTCTTAAACCAAAATATGTTTAAAATGGTTAGGTTTAGGTATAGGAATATCTAATAAGAATTTAATCAGCTTAATCACTAGATTCCAAAAATGCAAAAATATACTAGAAGTTCCATTTGAAATAAGGAAGTTGATCTCAACTTCCGGTATAACCGGAAGTGATATGACCTTCAAAATATTTTAAAAAAGCAGAGTGTATCTATATTAGTTTAACCCCCAAATATGAAAAATTTAGATTTGTTACAAGTACAAAAGTTTCTAATGAAACAGTTACGTGAATCACCCTGTATACAATGCGGAAGTTTTGGATGGAACAGTCCATATAACTAAGATGTCGAACATATGGGGCCAAAATCCTCGAAAGAGTCGATTTTTATTTTTCCTGGCGGTTTTTTTTTATAGTAAATTCATGTATACATTTGTTTTTTCAAATGGGAATATTTATGTTTTATTTCATTTTTGAATTCTACACAAAATTCTAAGTGTGTTTTATGTACCATGTCCTACACCTAAACGCAATAGGTCTCGAGGAATGTACGATTGAACATATCAAATACTAAAACTCTTGACTTCTTTTGAAATTTCATTGGTCCCGAAAAAGACAGATTTAATTAAAAATCAAACAAAAAGCAACAATTAAATTAAATGTTCAAATTGGATTCAACCTACTTCTTGACAGTAAGCAAGATGATGAATGAACTCCTGTTTGACATTTTGAACAATACCTGAAATAAGCAAGACTTATACAGGGTATCCATTTAACAGTTCTTCGGGCTTCTATGAATTTATTTGTGATTTGATAAAAAATAAATGTATGTATGAAACTGATGAAGGTACATTTTAAAATTAGTGACAACCATACAGAGTGCCCTAAGAAAGCGGAGCGCCATAAAGTGTCATTTTTTTTAATGGGACCACCTTCATTTTTTTCACGTGATAGAGGTTTTAAGCCTGTGTTAGTGTTTTACCCTCGGATGTAGTGCCACGGAGCTATACCGTTTTAAAAGAAATTTTAGACATTTGCAGTGCCTCATAAAAAAATTAATATCGTAGTTACCTTAAATTCATATTTCTCTCACATTTCCCAATTTATATATTTTTCCAAATTATGGTTTTCCCATAATCGATCGAGGGACTTTCCGGAGGACCACCCTGTATATCCACTTATAGCTTCGCATAGCATACGGCAAAGTAGGCCGCACTTTATTATTTTTGCCGGCTTGTATGTTTTTATAGACAATTTTCCACGCCATGGAATAATGGATTCATCAATGGAAAGTTCTTTCCCAGGTGTGTACACGGATTTAAATTTATCTAATAAATAGCTGGGTATGGGCTGAATTTTCTTGAGCTTATTAGAGCTGGTTATTATTTGATTGTTTGAAAAATGCCACGTGTTCCAAATCTAAGGAAATCTATTGCGTGGTATTATAAAGGAAAATTATGGTGTTTTTGTATAAAACTCTGAGGACCAGTAACAATCTTTTACATCTTTCTTTACCTGACCCATCATTATAATCATGCCAAGACATTTTTTCATCTCGGCTAGAGTAATATCATCCTACTTCGACATTTTCTTCCCCTCACTCATGTTGTCCTTTTGCTGGTAATAGATGTTGGATTCATTTACCATTAATTGAGACAAATCATCGCCAATAAACAATTCGACGATTTCTTTTATGCTTTTCTTAACAGTAAGAAAAATATTTGGACTGGGTCAGCAGTAAAATCTGGTATGTTAGGAATTTTATCGACATCTGACCATAATTCACTGTAACTATATGATTCTGTGGACATTTCACAATCACTGGAATCATCGGAATCACTTGAATACTGTAATGGAACAACTCGTGATGTTTTCCTTGAACCCACATCACTATCACTGTCCTCGATTTCTATATCAGAATATTCTGAATGTATCGAACAATCTGATAGAGGGTCAGCAATATACTCCTTAATAATTTCATTCTTATTATATGGGTAAAAAGCTACAGAATAAGACTTGTTATGTTGTTCAATCAAAAACGTAAGCATACGAAAGATATACTGTCTGAGAAATACACTGATCAAGACTAATTCTTGTTTGGATTGTTTCTGAACCATCGTATACGTGTTGTTTTTAGAATATGACAAGTGAAGATCGACGTAACAATGACAAATAAATGCAAATCGATATGTAAAACACCCATACCAGCAAAAAAAATCCGCATTTTCACGGATCCGGCGCTCAAACGATAGACTCAGAATCCCGCGTTTTCGCGGGGCCGGCGCTCAAGCGATGGACTCAGAATCCCGCGTTTTCGCGAGCCGACGCTCAAGCGATGGACTCAGAATCTCACGTTTTCGCGAGGCCGACGCTCAAGCGATAGACTCAGAATCACGCGTTTTCGCGAGGCCGGCGCTCAAGCGATGGACTCAGAATCCCGCGTTTTCGCGGGCCGGCGTTCAATGTGTTAAAATGGTTTTCAACTGTGCAGTGTAGTTTTTTGTTTACTTCAATAAACTTAGAGTGTGACCCTGCATCAGGTGTTTTGTTTTTGTATCGGTTCAGCGCCGTATAAGCTGTGATCTTTCGACAAATATATGTAAGGTGTAACGACAACACAGTTCACCTTTGGTACCGTCAATGAACTCTGCCCCCCTTGTGATTGGGGTGAGACGCCGAGCTCTATCATCTCTCGATCTGATCAATTGGCGCAACTTTATTCCAAACTCTCTTAATAAAATAAAGAGATTCTAACACATTTACAGGCTTTTCTAGCTGTGATGCGGTTTCTACTTGATCCATCTATGATAAAATATGTTTTAGATTTAATTCGCGATAATAGAATTTAAAATTTTGAATGATGCCTTGGTCTAGAGGTTGACATACTGATGTATTCGGTATTAAAAAGATAAGTTTATATTTTGTAGTTTTACTTTACCAGGGTGAGATGCTGCGTTGTCTAAGAATAACAGTATTTTTCGTTTTTGTCTGGCCATTTTTCTATCAAATTGTAACAACCATTCATTCATAATATCTTGCGACATCCATGCTTCCTTGTTAAACCTCCAAGTTGTCGGTAAATCTTTCATAGCATTTTTAAATGCTCTAGGTCTAGCTGCTTTTCCAATCACAAGCAATTCTTCTCTGTGTCCTGCTATATTAGCACAAGACAAAATCGAAAACCTTTCTTTGGAGAGCTTTCTTCCAGAACATTTTTTGGATTTATAGGTAAGAGTTTTATTAGGTAAAGTACGAAAGAAAAGGCCAGTCTCATCGGTATTGTACACATCCTCTGGCTGGTACCCAAAGAGTAATGATGGAAGTTAAATTTTAAATTGGTTTATATCTACCTGATTGACATCAGCTGATTCTTCGGAGATACACTTAAAACTAATTGAATGTCTTTTACGCCACTTTTCCAATCAACCATTAGAAGCTCGAAAACTGGTCAGATTTAGTTTGTTTGATATTTCTTGAGCTTTAGCCTTTACTAAAGTTCCTGATATGGGAATGTTCTGACTTCGAGCACGAGAAAATTAATTACAACACAATTTGTCAACGTTAAGTCGCTCAGTTTTCAAAAAACTTAATTTTTCTTCTGTATTCACGTTTCCTGCTACCCACTTTAAACGGATATGATCCTTGTTTTTTACAATTTCTGCCGCCTAAGTTTTTCCGATATTAAATTTCTGAGTAAGTTTTCAAACAGATAAGTTATCTTTTCCACTAGCACTAATAACTTCAATCTCCTCTTTCAAACTAATAAGCCTCTTACTCGGCGTCATTGCAAAAAAAACCTATTAATTATTAATTTGTGCAAAACTATGCAGCTACCCAACAACGCGGTTGAACTCGATAGATTTTTTTAAATATTGATTCAATGCATTATTATTAAAACAGGGAGGAAAAGAGGGAAAAAATAGGGGATTCACGAAACTAATTCGGGTAATTCTTTACGAAACAATACACCTGAGCACGACGCGCCGTTACCGCCGTTTCATTAATAAGATGTCAAGTCCTGTTAATGGAAGTTTCTGTATTTTTTGATACGAAAAACAGTGTCCGCGTTCGTTTATTAGAGTATCCGGTCATGGGAGTTGATTCTACATGTAAAAAAATAGCTAGAAACTTCGTTTTGTGAATCTCGTCCGCTTAAGAGAATTGACCGTAATGAAAGGTTTCACTGTAACTGAAAAACATAATTATTGACTACTTCACCAACAGAGTAGTCAAAATAGATAAGAGTACAGAATTCAAAATGGCGAGAGACATACTGCAAAGATTAGTATTCGGTCTCCTCCCATGGAACGTACTGTACGACCCTATCATAGAAGCATGTAAATCCGAGAAAGTCACGCCCATTGGATTTACGGACGATATTGTGTTGGTCGTCCGTAGAAACAATAATGCAGAACTAATGGGTGAAGCGAAAGCGGCCATAAATCGTTGCGTAAAATGGCTGACCGGCCATTCACTTAGATTAGCCCCGGAGAAGACTGAAGCGGTAATTCTAAGCGGCAAGTGGGACAAAGAAGAAATATTTTTTCTGGCAAGGGACATTCAAATAAAGCCTAAAAAATGCATATGATATTTGGGTGTTCAGTTTGAAGCAAATCTACACAACACGTAGAGAACATCTGCAAAAGCCGAAACAAACTAGGATAACTTCATAGGATTATGCCGATGATAGAAGGATCAGCTATTCAAAAGAGACAACTGCTCTACGAGGTGATAAAATCGACGCCTCTTTACGCCGCCCCAATCTGGGGATGGATGGCGAAGATCAAAAAGTACGCACATAAGATGCTGAGCGGGCAAAAAAAGGCACTGCTGCGGGTGATATGCGCGTATCACACTGTATCTTACGAAGGGGTACAAGTACTAGTGGGAACTCTCCCCATCAACCTCTTCCTGGAAGAGAGAACGCACCTCGGCGCGCTCCAACGGGTCACGGGACCAAACAGGAATGCAGCCAGAGCAACAACCATTTGGAAATGGCAGGAGCGATGGTCGAGGCTAGAGGACAAGGGACAGTGGACGAAGAGATTGGTGCCGGATATCGAAAGCTGAGTCTCGTGCAAGCACAGGCGCTTAAATTTTTTCTTAACTCAGGCGCTTAGCGACCACGGAAACTTCAGAACGTTCACGCACCGAATTGGGAAAACAAAGCCGGATTGTAGGACCTGTGAAGTTGTTAATTCCGCGGAAAACTGCATTTTCCAGTGTCCAGATTTCGAAATTCAAAGAAGCGAACTGAGAGGGTGCGTGAATGCACTGACCCCAGAACCCTTAGTGAAAGCAATGTTAGGACGTGAATCAAAATGGGAGCGCCATCTCTGCAATGGTGAAAGAAAAGCAAAGGAAGAAACAGAACTCAAAACGAACAACCCTAAAAAAACTAGAGAGAAGCACGTTTGAACCATAAATGGGAAAATCACAAAAAAAACCAGAAAGAACCACCAAATTAATACACCTCCCGGACTCCGACGCTTTAATCCCCCAGGGACAGTTCTGGGTTGTCGTAAGTTTAAACAGGACCCCTGAGGTTTTAGGTGGGTAGGCGCTTCCGCGAATTCCACACTACCTGGTCGCCAAAACAACAGACCGGGTGTTTTTAGAAGATTTTTTCGAGACAAAAAAAGACTCCAACCGAAGTATCCACCGTTAATATATGATCTATTTAAGTCCATCGGACCGATAAATAGCACATTGAAAATTTCAAAGGGGAGAGGTATCCATTTCTTACCACTTTTCAAACTTTGAATTGCGATCATTCGGGCAGACGTAGCTCAAATCCCTTAAAAGGTACCTCAAATTAATCGTCCCGCCAAGCTCTTTAAGATGCCGCAAACCGCGTGTTGATATATTGTGATGTGTTCAAGATACAGCATCACTTTGGTCCTTAATTTCTGTGATTTTTTAGTGTCAAAAATGAGGGTTCGAAAAAAGTGCTACTAGATATTAGAGATTTGCTTGGAATCATGAAAATACGGCGAAATGTTGCTAATTTGGCCAATTCTGTCAATCTAGGCTTATAATAACTATCATGTAGAAGACAACTATGTGAAACTTGTAGGCCACAGCAAGTCTAAAGTTATTGATAGTAGTGTTTGCGAGTAAGTAAATAGTGTAAGACAAAATCAGAAAAGTGCTTCATTTCGCTTAGTTTGCTAGTAACTGATCTTAATCAGATGTGCTTAAAGAAAATTTAGAATCAAATTTACTATTTTGACCTTTTGGCAAGATCACCCACACATTAGGATTAAGGACACCACACAAGGGATTAAGTCGAGCCGACAAGGGGGTGTCAAGAGCTTGCGGGCATCAAGAAGAAAATATACAGTTAAAGAAATGTATTATGCATCCAAAGTGGGCGTTTAATGTAAAATGAGTGTGCTGGACATTATAGTAAGGTACACGGGGTCCTACACTCGCTGGGACAGAACGCGTTTTTCGAGAATCCTTGGGATAGTCGTCGTGCAAATTGGGCCATCCAAGAAAATAAACACAACAAAATGATTAATATCGAACCCTTGCGAGTGATGTTACACAAAAACACAATAAAATAGGCGATTTTTTTGGAAATCATTAGAACTTATATTTCATAAATTTGGAGAAAAAAAATAAGTTAAATTTTGAAAACTTATGTCGTGTAATGATACACACTGTATTTACAACGGTAAAATATACCTACCTAAGAAAATTGTGAACGATTGTATAAAATAAAGTATAGATACAGTACATAAACAATAATATTATAACGATACATTTTTCTTGCATCTAGACATGACTATTTACCTACTCTTATCACAAGGTCCGTGGCGAACCACCACTCCACACAAACAGCACAGTATAAATAAGTAACATGTATTTTTAATTGCGAGTTTTCATTAATATGGACACGTTTGGCTTCCGCTTATATTGCAGCAATTTATTTTTGTCTTGTTTACAATAGTTAGTATTATTGGGTATTTACAACGTATCTAACGTTACACCGGGTTTTTTTCCGACAATATCTTTGTAACAATAATTTTTCCACAAATAAACGTATGTGTATACTGTTACGGAAATGTTTTTATCGGTAGGTACTCAGTCCACTCAGAAATTACATTCGATGACCTCAACAATGTGTAATATACACTAAATATACAAGTAGCAAGTAAAACGATCTGTTGAGTTTTTGAGATGTTGTGGATGGAGGAGACAATGACAATTCATTCAAAAATTCCGAACGGCACTAGTCCTTTCATTTTGCTTATCCAGAAGAAACCGTCACAACTTAAAAAAGTTTGAAAACCTATTTTTTTATCGATAAAAATAAACGTGTCAATAGAAAATGCGATTTCCCAAGACTGATTATGTAGCTTATGATATATTGTGACATACTTTGAAGCATTATTTTCCATTAAAAACAATAATTTGAATTTTCTTTATTGCACTTTAAGCGTGTGTTTTCCACCGGAAAAGCAATTTATAATAGTGCTCCATTAATATTGCTACATAACAACCCCATGTGCCATTGTCAGCAGGACTCTTTACCTATGGAATGATGGTCAACTAAAATGGCCCTTGATGGTTGTAGTGTGCTGTTAGGTTTAACATCCAGCGAGTTCCCATAGAAACCAAGAATCAAACCAAAGCCTATAGAGGCTCTGTTTCAATTTTTTCTATGTAAATTAGCGTGCGGTTAAAGTTAACAGCGTATCAAACGTTGACCCTTAGTAGCGCAATTAAGGAGCAGTTAAATAGTAGATATCTTGACATGAATTGCCATTAGATTGAGCGTCGTTCCTGCAAGGTTCATCTCTGAACTTGAACTTGAACTTGATGTTTCGGCATGAGGTACTTGTCATAGTTTTAGGTAGGTAATTATGATATTCGCGCTGAAAGAGCTAACTCATAGCGAACCTTGCAAGAATAGCATTGGGACCATCTGTACGTTCTAACCAATGAAATGCGACAATCGTTAATCTAACACTAGCGAGATATTATATTGAAAATAGGGGATTATGTACATACAACGTTGTGATAAGCTTAGTGCCGAGTATTGAACTTTCAAAAATTATAATAAGTAATCAGATATACATATCAACAGTTGAATTATTGAGTCTATTCTATTATGACGTTGATCGGATCAATAGCGAGATAGAAAAACAATAATTAGGTAGTCACCACACATACCTATTACATATTTTGATTGCGTTATCGAAAATTACAATTATTATATTGTAGTATAAAAAAATAAACAACAAAAGTGGCAATTAAAGATGTATGCTACTAAGCAACTGTCGCTGTACCTACTTATTGAAAGCTGGCGGTTGGGGGCGAGTTCTGCGCTTAAGTAAAATAAGCGAAAAATTCGCCCTCAGCGCCCGCTGGCCAGAAGAGCATAGTTGTACCGTATCTATATTATTCACCAACTAAATGCGCAATTAATATAATCTCCAGAAAAACAAAACATTGCAAAAACACATGTACGACATAAAACCTTGTTGCCGGTTCCATTAGTTGTCTGTGATCCAACAAAAAGTCTAACAATAACGCGTATCGATATAAAACGAAATCGCTTTATACGAAATACTTCTCTCTCCCTTATAGTACAGCATTGTATCTATTTATGTATGTAAAAGAAACATGCCTTAATTGCTATATTTACTGCCTTACGAACGAATCTCGCGTTTCGGATCGACTGTTGGTCGGCTGCAGTGAATTTTTCTTTTGTAGGAACTGTCAGTCTTAAACCCGCAATACATGAAACTTGGAACTTGGTTGGAAGACTGCTGAGCTGTCTCGCTAATTCGCACCAACTGATAGATATTTATTCAACAAGCTTTCTGCAAAACTTTACTCAATTTTGAACATGTTGTGATGTTTTACTTGATCCGTTGACACCACTGGCAGTATGCAGTGGAGCTTATTAACTTTCGAAAAGTCAAATGTGACCGAAATTTAACGTATTTTTTCATCACAAAATGTCCAAAATTAAGTAATATTTTACATAGGACTCGTGACATATCTGTTTTTTCACTTGTTGTATAAATAACTGTTATACAATCTTGAAATATCGGGATCAATCATTTAACGGGGATGAAGGCTCTAAATAGCGTTTTATTTAGGAGGGGTTAAAACGACATTTATCCATTTACACAGCTCACGGTATGCAGCAAAACTCATTACATTTTCCGGAATCAAATATCTCAGAAACTTAATTCTTATTTTTTGATCGCAATCTGTTGAAAATTGAACAAACGTTTCGTACAAAACTAGTGACCTAGACCTGTTTCTGTCGCTCAAAGAACTTAAATCACTCGCTAACGCTCAAGGACCTAATTGTTCTTCTAGCAAGTAAACAATGATTTAATTGGTTTCTTATATAACTGTACAATAACTATTAAAGTACTAGCAAATAAAACGTTTTTTAGAGCGTTGCTACGCGAGGAATAATTGACCCCTGATACATCAAAATTGAATAAAAGTAAATAAACATATTATGAAGGATGTACGTTAAGGAGATAAAGTGGAGAAACAACTTTAAGCCCGCAAACTTGTGAACTACAGGACAATTAAGTTGCCGTCCCAAAATAAACAATTATTATTGTTTAAAGATTAAATTAAAATTAGAACGGATGACGCAATAATTTAGATTATTCATAGATTCTATGAAGTATCCTATCTTTGATTATGTAAGACTTCAATACTACCAACCGATGTAAATTTTCTATGTATGCGTGCGTGTAAAAATGTGTTTTGTTCCATCTAGCATGCAATTAAATGTAAAAAAGGAATATATCAACTTTTAAATTAACGTTCCCTCACCCCTATGATTGAACATAAATGCTACCCAAATGTGAGTGTTCCATCACAGCGGAAGTGAAGGAGAAATTCAGAGAGGCAATAAAGCCCAAAATGTTACGTTTAATACGGTAAAATTGGCTGATAGGTAGGCGGGACGCCATGCATATAGTATATTTGAAATAATCACCATTTTCAAACGTTTCACTATCACCAAGGATACCTTGCCCGATCCGAATTCATCCAAGACATCGTGTTTGCCATAGAGGACTGACTAATGCATCTGCTTCCTAGGAATGGTCAATAGGTGAACACATCTTAGGCACAATAATTGACGGCTTATTTTGTACAAAACTATGTGAAATTAAGCCGTCAACATTTGATTTCAAATTTGATGTCAGAAGTTTTCGCTTTTCTTAGTTTGCATTTTGCCCACTAGCCGTTGCGTTCATCTTTGGAGTTCCCAATTTCAAATTTCAACATTAACATTTTTAGCAAATCTTCATGACATATTCCGAAAGTGGATGGATAGAAGAAAAATAACGATTTTAAGACTACTCGATTCAGATATAGTTCGACCGGAAAGGCAACCACCTCGAAAATTTTTAAACTAAAACGGTCCATCAACATTGACATGATTGCTAATTTTGGCACCCTGTATTTTTACACTTCAATTTTAAATACTATATCCTTAAATAGCAATTTCCCAGACTGGCCCTGGCCGAGTTTGATACAGTAGGTGATTCAGGCAATATAGAGGTATCAAACTAGTTCCACTAATTTCCATTGATAATCGGAACGTGAAAGTTAGCGAAAATATTTCAGTACCTAACTATAAAAATCGAATTAAAAAAAAGTGGGATCATAGAAGCATCGAAAACGGGTTAAAATATTAAACGGAATAAATTCCGCATGCAAACTTGTTTATTGATGGGACCAAAACGAACTCTTTGATCACTGCAATTCAGCGTTAGAGCAAGTAAATTTTACACGGTAACTTTTTTCGATAGCATTCTATCAGTCCAAAAAAAGGAGAACTTAATCTCTCTTTTCTATTTATCTATGGCAATACTGTCTTCAACATTTTTGTACTGGGAAAGTGAAATTTCGACAAAAGAATCTTGTTGTCGCTGTGTTGGCATTCGTTCTGGTGATGGCATGATTTCTGACCTCAAAAAAGAGATGTGCACAATTATTATTGGGCGACATTTTTCAACAATTCTTTAGAAATATTTCCTTCTTTGCTAACTTTTCCAAACATATTTAGTTAAACAGCTTGTCCGGTGAAAGTACGCGACAACAAAACATTATTTATAACAGCTTTCTACATACATTTATTTCTGCTTTTACTAAATATTAAGAATTTGATTAAATGTAGAGTCAGAAAATCCTAATAAAGTAAATACAGTAATCCGTAAACAACGTTGCAACCATCTCATTCGCCGTCCATTTGTTCCTCGCACGCTCACAATATCACCGCTTACTACTAACAACCCTGTAGGAAACTATACTTTCAAATAAATAGAAAAAATCCATACACACGGCGCATTTATGTCGTACTCTCTATACAAAGTGAAGGAAATTTCGTTATATTTAATAAAAAAAAACAATCGTGTATACATGTCGTTAGTGATATTCACGTTGCCTCAACTACACATTGAAAGCAATTTCATTCATTTAGTTAGGCGACCTTATACCACTAACAATAAAAAATACAAATCTCCAAAAAATCTGATCCAGACATTGGCCGAAATGGCAGTGACGATAACCGAGAAAAGGTTTAGGCCTATGTACGTGTCACATTACAAGCTCAAAGTTTCATGACTTATTTTCAGATAAGGTTTACTCAGAATAGTTACTCCTGAAGCTTAAATTAACCGCACCCTGGCCAAATAGGAGATGTGATGATCAGGGCATTGTTAATATGGAAGCGTCCAGTTTGTTAAACAGCCAACTTCTACTAAAAAAAAGAGTAAGAGAAGCAAATATCTCGAATATTTCAATCATTTTTTTCAATTTGTAACTACTGTTCAATTTCCAAGGTTTGTGTAACAACAGAATCAGATGAAGAATTTGCTAACGTGGCTTATTAACAGATTCATTAAAGCAGATCAGATCCCCCAGGAATGTGCTCTATACACGGTGTTCAACTAGTAATTACACCAATTAAATAATATAAATTCTTGGTAAAGTAAAATGGGAGTAAAAATTTCATTTTATCAAGAAGCAGATCGTTTAATTTCGTATTAAAAATATCGGATTAAGAGTAAACTAAAATATGTGCCCTAAAGTTACTGAATTGCACACTTCTTACAAGTGAATAGCCACTTTCAATGAATTTTTCTTGCGAGTTTCGAAAAATGACTTTACCGGTTCGTTGCGCAACTGCGTCACACTCGGTGCAGTAAAGTACACTGCCCACACTGAAATGAGTGTGGGAAAGTGTACTTTGTATATGAGTAAAAAGATGCTATTGTACTATTTTAGAATGATTCCTCTTTCAAATAACGCACTTTCTGCTATATTACAGCAAGTACGTTATTTGACAATCCCCAAAATTCTGAGTTGTAGATCGACTGAAACGGAAGTTTCAGTAATTATTGTTATAAAGGTAATGATCAGTATCGTAATTGAGGAGATGGGATATTTTAAAGAAATATATGGGTTTTGAGACACTTCTTCCGCCTTTAACCCGACCTATGAGATTTAGTGATCACAGCGTTCGGGAATGACATCAAATCTTTTAAGATTAATTCGATGAGACCGCTCGAAAAATATTCAAGCAATAAAATTTAAATGAAAAATATAAAAGAGGATCGAATCTTTTGACTCCCGGATAGCAACTCTACAGGAGATAAGAACACTGAACGGAAGACTGCCGAATTGACAGAGCCATCAAATAATGATGAAAAATTCATATGACATTTACGGATGATTCTTTAATTTTGAAGATATTGTGACGATTTTCAACTCATTAAGCCTAGCACTTAATTACGCATGCGTTTAATAGCCAATGTTACAGACAGAAATGATAACAAACATGTCAAAATAATTTTACTTGAAACCGAATAATTCGGAAGTTTTAATCCATGAAATGGCTTTTTTTCTGACGCCTATTACGTCCCATACTTCATTTTCAAATTAGTTGAAAATCGAAATAGAAAATATGCGACCGAAGAACTATTCGAATTCAGAGATGATTCACAAATGTGGAAAGATACAAAATGTTTCAATCGGCGTTTCATTTGAAATAAACATGTAACTAAAATTTGACTGACGAGATGAGGATCACATGATAGACGTTAGAAGTTAGCAAAGAAATGCAATTTAAGACACGCGATATCTCAAATAAAGAACGTTTATTGTTATTATCTCTAAAAAATGATCAAAGGTATAATATTTAACCCAAGCTCCCGAGCTAAAAAGAGACAGCACCATCAAAAGCATACAACTGCAATAATTACGTAAACATGCAATACCGAGAATAACAGACATCAAAGAAAATGTTCTGTCATGGAATTTGTGTCAGGATTAACTGGATCACTAGGTAATATTTCCGCATATCTTTCTTTTGCATAACATAGAAAAATAGAAATAATGATCTATAGTCATAATAGTAGTGTGTTCAAAGTTGACAGTAACTGACTGTTGTTACTTGATTTTAAATACACATACAACTCGTAATTTATAAGAATTCTGTTCGTCATGTGATCGTCACCTCTACTGAGCGTATATATTAGAGTATAAACTTCCATATTTCTATATTTAACTTAATTTTATAACAATTTTACATGGTCACATGTTCTCCACTGTCACTGTATCTCCTATCAAATACTATCAAAACACCCTAAACGAATCCGTAAGGAACGAATCATCCATTTCATACAGGTTCTATGAACAGGGCAAGAAGTGAACTGAGGAATTTAAATATTGGGAATTAATGTGTTGCCTTGGAAATATTTTTTACACATGAAAATAAACACAGAAGGGTAGAAAATGCATACGAATAGATGAAGCAGAATAATTTGTGGGGGGGGTTTAGTACATTTTTTGATGAGAAAACATTTAAATCACGCAATATTGAAGGAATCCGCGTATTTAGTACGAACTATTAAACCTAGTCGTTTCAGATATCATGATTCTTTAGGACTGAGCAAGTTTGAAGAGCACAGGAGTTTCTTGACAGGAACAATATTAACGGCTAAGCGGTATTGCAACATACTGAACCAAGTTATTATACCATATGTAAGAACCCTATATTGGGATGATGTTACTTTCAAACGATGATGCGCCTATGAACACAGCTTAATGGTTTATTACCATGGGCTTAGAAGCTCTGGTCTCAATTCCATAGGAAATATTCGGATAGAAATGATAAATTACATTTTAAGACAAGATTTCCTAAAAACCTACAGAAGACACTTGACTTTGAGTATGTCATGCCATTCTTAAGTTGCCATCTTCATTCAGAACAATGGTGAAATGACGAATGAACCTAAAAGTTATTGTCTTATGTTGTTTTAACCATTTAGTCAAACGTTTTTTAACAATAATGCTTTTGGAAAATCCATAAATAGTTTTAATTTCTACGAAAACCTAATGATTGACGATTGAACTAATGAATGAAAGTGACATATTGTATAATAAAAACCTGAGAAGGTGAAAGCCTAGTAGCAAACATCTAGAATAAGTTTTCTTACTAGTATGGGACTTAGAAAAATGTTTATTCCAGAATTTTCTCGGCATAACTGTATACATCTAGGTGCAATTTTAAATATTATAAACCATGGACGCATATTCCATAATGATTAGAATAAAGACAAGTGATAAATAATATTAAACTCCAAACCAAATAGAAGATACCTAACTGGGTGAATGCAGATTGTAATACTGTCATAAAATAAAGACTTGGTTCTGTTGAACAAATAAATAATTTGTATAGCAAGGTTAATGTGGTACTGCGATTTGGTATATGTTGAAAAGAAGTTATCAGAAGAAAAATTTGATAATTCACACAAATAATTTAAATTATTCCCCAGGTGTTTAAGGAACATTAGAGGTGCTTTGGGAAATTAACTAGGCTGCGGTGTTAATACCGCACCTGAAAAGTCTGTAATAAAAATTTTCGAAATATTTGCTGAATCTTACGCTTTCCTACAGACTTCGCCCTTTAAACTCCTACATAATAAAGTTTAATGACTAGCTAGGAAGAATAATTTCCCAGTAATTAATTCTAAGTCTATATATTTTCTCGCGAAAAAAAATACTTAGCGCTCACTTTGAGATAGAAACCTTATGTAAAAATCACCAGAATCAATCAATCGGACAAAAAACGATATATTCACCGACCTAGACAAAGAGTAAGTAATAGAAAAATGCACCACCAGCCGACGTAACATCCCGACCGACGCGAACTAAGCGTTTCAAGCAACAAGAAATGGAAATAGAAATTTGTGTACATACGCCCCCGTATGGCAGCGTCCTGGCTTTATCTCGCAACTGGGTCCTTCTCACTAAAATAACTTTTAACAATAACATTTCGGGCGTCCAACACCATCTCCCTCTAAAACAGCACATATCACCACTACGAATGCGGCACAGTACTTCTTGGCAACATGCAACAACTTATCGGTTTTCGTAAACTAGGAATATGCGAGTTTTATTTGAATAACTTTCTAAACACAGCACTGCACTAAGATGAGGACGAAGCATTCATTGCTCCGAAGATGCCCGCCGAGAAGGAACTGGCCTGTTGCTGTTGTTGTTGCTGCTGCTGCTGCTGTTGCGCTTGCTGGTTGGAATTGAGTCGAGAATGTTTGGGCATCGGCGGTTGCAGATATTCGTGTTTAGCCAACGACAGAACATCGATACGATCTTCTTTGCGGTAGGCCAAACAGCTTCGGATAAAACTCTGTAATATAGGAAATTTATTGCTCAGACCGTTGCCTACATAATCTACAACAACAGTATACACTGCATGAGAGCAAAGAAAAATGCATTGCAAAAATGTAAAATTTTAACCCACTACATTTGATCTCCACGGCAAATCTTAAATTCTTGTTATTAACCAATAAAAATATATTAAACACTAGAACGATGAGTCATTTGACATATGAATTTAAAGTCTAATTTGCTGTCGCAATCCGATTTGATTTTGAAGTTAAAAGCCCGCTGTATAAAAAGAATTGTGAATGACTCCCATCCCATGTACCTTCTGAAATGTATTATAGACAACATAAATCATGGGAACAACTGGTTCACGCAGCACAAGTTAAATATCCATAATTACGAATATTACGACTCATATTAAGTATGACCTATCTTTATTTAATCTAAATAAATACATGAGGTTTTCTATTTCCAAGTCTACCTAAACCTATATAATGGGTATATAAAAAAATCTTGGTCACAAATTCTAAGTAAAGCTTTTTTCATATTCTGAATGTGAAATGGGCCTAAGTTATAATCCAATTTAAGCCTAAATTATGTATTTTAGAAAAGAATAAGAGCTTTTCTGGTATATGGTAAAAAAATTGCAAATTAAAATGTTTACAAACAAATAAAATAAGCAGAATATTCATAATTTTTGTATGATTAAAAAGCAATTTCAGAAATGATAGAATAATTTTTACAGAAATCATGAAATCAAAGCCCAGTATTGAACAATTTCTTTAATTCCATTGAAATTATTTTCTTAGTAAAGTTACCCTGATATTATTGCAATTAAATATTCTACTTATTGGCCATTATTGTTTGCAAACTTCGTTTTGTTCCTAATTTTACCTTAGCTTCATTTGTCACAGCGGGCTTATTGGCAAACTGAACCTCAGTCGCCTTCAGGATAGTGTTTTCCTCTAAAATGGTGGCCTGGGACTGATTATGTCCAAACGGCTTTTTACCATAGAGGCACTGGTAAAATATCACACCTACACTCCAGACATCGACCTTCGACGAAATCTTTGGGGGATTCTTTCCTACTACAAAACACTCCGGCGGCAGATACCTGAAAAATAAAAATCAACATAAGAGAAAAATTGGGTTTGGAATAGCTTTATTTGGAGTTGAGGATATTTAAAAATTGTCTTTGCATGGCTCAGAATAATATACCTTATTAATTTTGTATTTGCGTTAACTAACTGGTATGATGCGCACCTACCTTACGCTACCTAGCAGTAATTTACAATTTTTCGCAATTTTGTCAATCCGATTAATATATTGAATTTTTTTCCTAGCTTCTTAACACGTATCATTAAATAAGGCTTAAAAAATAAGCATTTTTCTTTCCCTTGGCACTTTTCTAAAACATCAAAACTAACGGAAGTACGAAGTATTGCAGTGAGTTTTAATTTAAATAATGAATATGTATTAATTTCTGTGAAACCAATTGAGATATTTGAATAAAGTTCTGTACAGTTTTTAATAAATTAGCTATTTATATTTTGAGTCTAGTAGGTAACTTGTTGTATGCGTTTCTTTTATTAAAAAAAAAAAAAAATCCTGAAAAATATTTAAAATTCGTAATTTTCAAAATAAACAAAATAAAAGGGTGTCAGACCCTATATATTATTCCGTAGATTCTAATAACTTGACCTGAGTAGAGGACAAACCTAAATAAATGTTCTCATACCAAACTTACAAAAAATATCTCAAAAACTACAAAAGTTATTTTAAACCATCATTTTGACATCCTATGTAAAAAATACTAACTTATTACTACAACCTCGTAAAATATGGAACTACACAATTCACAAACACAACAACTTGGTGATACCATTTGGTCGGAATTAGTTTTCAGCGTAGCAAAATCTAATAACACGTAACACATACGTACCAATAAGTCCCCGCACCCTGCGACGTCAGGTCCATCCCGTGATCCGGATTGTAGTTTTCCTCGTCCATGACTTTACTCAGGCCGAAGTCCGTGATTTTGATTTCCCCACACACATTGCCCTCTGTCAGCAGGATGTTGCCGGGTTTCAAATCGTAGTGGATCACAGGCGGTTTAATCTCGTTCAGGTACTTAAGTGCCGACACCACCTGCATCACTATGGACCGTGCTTCTCGTTCCGGTATTGTCTTGTGCTAAAAATCACATATTTTTATTTCTTCACGTTCTCTAAACTTTCTAACAACTAGTGTTTTGAGCATATTACATTAAAGACGGAAGTCACTGCCTACTGCTTACCTGCTTTAAATAAAAGTCTAAGTCATGACCATCACAGTATTCTAGAACTGTACAAAACGAATTTGCATCTATTTCGAACACATCATACAACTTAACTACGCGGGGGTGATCCAGGGCTTTATGAATATTGTACTCCCTTAAAGCATGTCTGAAATGAAAAAAAAAAACATATAGCTGATGCCTGGTAACCCTATACAATCGTACAAGATATTTATTATGAATCAGTCCCGTCTTGAAACAAAATTTGACCATCACAGGTATTTCTGGATCAGGTTTTATCATCATGATATTATAAAAGTGTTTATAAGTTCAGGCTTCACTACTTTAAAACACATAAAGTTCTAGTACTGATATTTTTATTGCAAGAACGTTAGAAAGGTAGTTCAAATGCGTATTATAATTTTCTCGAAGTAAAACCGAAAATGAATATACTATGAAAAGTAAATGGATTATTTATTATTATTATGTTGTAAAGTAATGGAATTTAACGTTGGATTATATTCCCTACAAACTGAAAGGACAACGATTTTTACCGCTTGACTCACTTGATATAGTTGGCCTTCTTGTCTTCTTTCCAGTCCTTGTTGAGCTGGTGTACTTTGCACGCGACGTACCGCTGCTCTTTGAGATCGAACGCTTTGTGCACCTCGCTGAAGCCACCTTTACCGAGCAACATCAGCAACAAGTACCGCTCGTTCAGCACCGGATGGTTGTTGAACCGCGATTGGTCCTCGTTGTGGATACGTTTGAGTTCCCTAAATAAGTCTTATTACTACTTGAAGAGATTGTAACACTGAAAAACGTTAAAATGAAAAACTTTGTGAAATTTCCTGGCGAAACTCCCGTCGCAGTGAGCAGACGTTAATTAGGTACGTTTACAATCTTACATAACAGGGAAGTCCCCTAAAAAAATTTGTCCTATTTACACATTATAAAATTGTTAGAAATTGTTACATAATTAAGTGTATAAAAATTTAGAAAATTCAAATAAGTCGTTCAATCGTTCACATCGTTTAACACGTTTTAGAAATACTATTATTTTACCTAATATGAAGATTCCTCTCCCTCTCTAACTTCTCCATCTCAAGCTGGAGATCGGCGTCTTCCTTTTTCAAGGCATTCTGCCGCAGCTTGAGAATCTCGTCCGCCTCGTAGTATTCCTGAGACGTCAGCGAACCAGGGATCGCGTCCGGTTTCAGGAACCCACTATCCGTCGTGCCGTTGTGCAGGGCATTGGAGTTATTCCGTTTTCGGCCACCACCCTCACTATTCGACGGCCTCTTTTTCAGGAGGAGTTTCTTTTGCCTGTCGATTTCCTCACGTTCTGACGTAATTTCTTCTTGCCGCCTACAAAAATTAAGAATGTTAATAATACTAACATTAGGGGTACACCATCTCTTTATTCACCCGATAATACTAGAGAACTGGGCATGAATATAAGCAAGAAAAAGATGGGACTCTAATCATTCATTCATACATAGAGGTGCTGCCGAGCAATTACCTACCTTGCTAGTTCTTGGAACGCATGACCGTCCGTCCAGTTTTCTTGAAACGTGGCACCAACCCGTTGCGTCACAAACTGTCCCAGTCTTAACCTATTTTGCATACATTTCTGCCGCGCCTCCTTCTTCTCTATTGAGCTTTTTTCTTTTAGTAACTTTTTTACAACCTAGAAGTAAGGACAAAAATTAGATAACATAATCATATCATATCATTCGCTCCTTTTACCATTAATTGCAACTGAGACAATACGAAAACTAATAAATATAACGACCTAATGAAAATGTTTGCCGTGAAAATTAATTTCAAATGAATCGTCTTCATTGATGTTATAGTACAAGATGTGTTGTACTTTTGTGTTTTTGAATTTATAAATATTCATAATTTAAGTAAATTTACTGTAGTTTGACATAAAATCTAGTTAAATTTAGTGGCGGAAGAAATCATACATACATTGCGGTTATGAAATATTTATGGTCTTTACGTTTTAAATCCCCCAGCACTGCGATCTTCGGGATTCCAATCTGACATAACAGTATACCTCACAACACTGGTATACAATATACTATTTACTTAATAATTTTAAATTAGAATCTAAAAAACTAAACAAGTTGTAAAGTAAACCACAAAAAAACACAAATACCCTGTATCTACTCGATAACAAACCGATTATGAACTTAATTTCATATTAAATGTTCTTCATATCCTATAGACCTCGGTTCGACATTAATGTTCAAAAAAGTTATATTTATAAGTGCGCCCTATTGGTTTCTTTTTAAATATAAACTTGATTGTAAGGATTTTCACCGAACTACGACCTCAGAGCTCCGGCCATTAATGAATATTTCCACAAAATATTAGATTAAAAATAAAAAACAAGTCGTGAACTACTGGTGCCATTATGATTTTTTACAAAACTTGAGTACCACGCGCGGGGGCGCCCACAGTGAGAAGATCAAAACGCTTTCTACATACGTAACGTATGTTAGATAAAAACAAATTTATTCGAGAATCGTGATTAAACCAGAGACTTTATTTTATGGACAAAAAATTGAACATTCCGGAATTTCCAGAACAGGTATAAATGTGTCCAATAGAATGGACATGTTATGTAAACATCTTTCTCAGCACCTCTACGGTTCATAAGCAACCAAACATACAGACGAATGAATGCGCAACAACACAGACATTTCAATAGCTTGAAACATTGCGAAAAAGGGCACGGAACTTCTTGGTGAAATGTGGAAAACTTTTGCAAGATTTCGCATTTTCTTTTAACGTCTTGTTCAGTCTAGTTCACAAAACTCGTAAATCGGTCACGCATAGAAAAGGCTCGGCGATTTCATCTAAGCCTTTGCGAGAACTTCTAGCTCTTTATCTAGAGATTTAAAAAACTAGGTGTTTACCTCGATGCACTTATTGACCTGCTGTTTGTGTTGGTCGATGGTTTTTTGTTGCGTCGAAATCTGATGCCTCAGCTCCTCATTCGTCCGCGTCAGTTCTTCTATTTTATTATTCCGCACCTCCAAATCGGAGGACGCTTGCGTCTCGAATTCCGTTATTCGATGACACGTTAATTCAGTCTGAAAAAAAAACAATTGTAGGATATGAGAAAAGCAGTGAAATTCAGAAATATGTTACCTGTATCAATTTGCTAACCATATGTGGGGGAGGTAACCTCGGATGAGGTTGTCGGGAAGAGGTAAGAAAGTCGAAGGGCCCCGTCGTCACAGGCGATGGAAGCCCCACTTGTTGAGGAGATGGAGGTAACTGCAAATAAAAACATATAAAGGTTAAAAGTAACATATTGAGCGAGTAAGTGGGATGGCACCTAACTCACCATAGGATAGGGTTGTTGTGGACTAGGACTTTTGGCACCACCGTGCCTAATGGGACTGCTGCCCGAATGCTTGAAGTACTCGCTGATCTTCTTATCGGGCGGCGGGACGGCCGGTCGACCGCCCCCGCCGCCCTTACCCGCCCCTCCGCCACCGGCCAGGCCGCCGCCCGCATCATCCGCTTTGCGCTTGCGCTTCCTCTGTTCCGGCGCACGCGTCGTTTTCTCGGGAGTGTTCGGGTCCACCTCTTTGTCGCTGTGAGACGAACCTTTGGTGAAAACAATCATGGTATTAGTACCGAGAAGAAGAGGCATTTAGCGGCCGCCGCTGAGCGTTCGCCGCGCCACTGAAAACAAGGAAAGGCACGGTCTTACTCATTTTTAGTACTACTACATACATATCAGGAGGGTCATTTTCAGTCAGACAGAGCCGGTTCGGGCCCACGAGAGAGTGGGGAATGATATACAATACGCCTGAGGTCAAAATGCCTTTGTATCTAAGTGCGTCGCGATCCGACACCCAGTATTTGCCAATACTAACTAAAGTTGCCTTTTATCTATCATGTGAATGTAACTGTAATTAATGGCAATGCTAATTTCCTTCCTTAAAACGAGGTCGAATAATACGAAAGTATACCGAAATTCTCTAAAAATAAAGATGCTTGTATATATTTTTTTAATTCAATGTCTTGAGGTGATTCTAAATATAATTGCATTTCCTGGCATCTAGGAGAAATCACTATACGACAAAAGAGCTTAGTCATAAAAAAAGGCGACTCGAAATTCAGTTTTCAAAATTCAAATTATTTTTACATTCAAAAAATTAAACGAGTTGTTAAGTTAATCACAACAAGGAACTCAAACTTTAACACACAGTATCTATCTCGATAACCCAGCGATTGTGGGTCTATTTTCATATGAAGTGTTCTTCATACAATGACCTGGGAAATCACACCCTGAAGCATTAGCACTTCAATCAGGAACACCCTATGCAGCAATGCAACATATTATTCTTTCAAGTAGAATACGTGATTCACGTTCCGCAACTGCAATTCTAGAGACCCTGTATATCACAGGTACAGAGATCGTGCAGGTAATATGTAGTTATACACGTAAAAACTATAAATGGAGAATCTCAGAAAATATAGTTGAAAATTAATCTCAACACGGAAGAGATTTGATAATGGCAAAATCTTACATTTTCTACATTGTTGACACTATGTATTATCGTCAATTTACTTGATGATATCGTTTAAAATCAAAATATAATGGAGAGGTACCTATTAATCCTAATGTTTGATGTTATGTTTTACACCTTACTTATGGTATTAACTAAAAGCAGTTGAAAATTGGTTAGATAAGCTAAGAAATCTTTCTAATTTCTGGTTAGTTCAAGTTAATATAAATCCTTATTTGCATATATTTACAGATATTTTTTTAATTTAGGTCTTTTTCCAGTTATTTCTTTCACATTTGGACTAGAGCAAGTTGTTTTACGTTGACATTTTATTTTATCGTCGCACCTCATACAACTCGCTCACTCTGTACAAACCGGCAGGTCACACAAATTAAAATGTGTGTAATTGAAACGTGGAAACTTTCACCATACCACCAATCTATAAAACAATTCGCTATTTGAATTGGATTATGAAAGTTTTAAGTACGAAATCTGTTCATAGTTTCAGTTTAATTAAGTGAAGAGCGTTTTGCAAGTGCCAATAAACGTTGCAGCCTAAATTTTAGCGGAATCTTATGATTAATAAACCCATTTTTATTAATGCAATAAAATATTTATGTTGGCTGCTGCTTTACCAATTCCTGCACCTACGGTGCGAACCAAAGTTGGATATTTATTTCCCGTTACAGCTGGGTGACGTGATAACTAATTCTATATGTATTGCTGCTACGGTGAATTAAATAGCCAATGAATAAATACACGCTGGTTTAAGATAACGATGAGTTAACAATGGCAAAATATTGTGATTTGACAGCACTTTAGTAATTGAAGCCTAAGGTGAAGTGGAGTACCGTAAACTACTCTCGGCTGAACGACCGGATACACCTAGAAGCAGGTATTAAGGCATCTCCAACAAACGAGGGCCTTGAACGCATACAAAGACAAGAAGGAACGATTTCCCTACCGGAATATATTAACATATATTGGTTGTGAATACAACTATTTTAAAACTTATTATGAAAAACGATACCTATCAAACAGAAAAACGGAGGCTCGCAAACTAATCTCGCCTTGATAAGCGCCAGATTCCAGTACTACTTTGCAACATTTTAAATAGAAAACTTTCCACATCCACAATAATACCTCTCTCATTACCATATCAATTATAGCGGCGTTGCCGGTTGTTGCCGCTGCCCTTTCTTCGTCGCCGACGAGGCGGGTTTGCCAAACATCACATTGGCATAGCGAAATAAAATCTAATCGGTATTGCACCTCTCTAGTTCAGTCTAGCCTACTTTGTTTTGTATTGTTGGCTTGCCACGTAAATATTAAAATTTCTAGTTGAACATTTTTAGATTGGCTAGTAGAGAGGCGTGTACGAACATGCATATGTATAATGTAAACGTATATGAGAAAATCATTTAGTTGAATTTAGACATTGTTTATCGAACGATGGCTTCATGCTGTAGTCTGGAATGAATACGCCGGAAAGTTTTGCAGAGTTGAGCATATTATTGATTATGAAAAAAAGTAATTGAGCTAAGTCGAATTGAGGTCAACGGAAAGTTTCGATAAAGTGTGCTTATATGACCGTTCATCTCCCCCACCCTCAAAAAAAAATTACAAAAAAAACTAGAGTCTCTCAAGCTTTATGGTAGTGAAACTCACGTTCCATGTTGAGCAAACCTGCAGCTTAGAGTTACTTTAACCCTTATTGGTGCAGAAATCCGAAATGAAATATTCCCTACGTGGCGCAAGTAATTATTTTTTAATGTTCGGGTTCTATCAAGGTCGATTGCTATAAGTGGTAAAATAGAAAGTTATATATGCCCTTTTTACTTAAATAATATACAGGATGTTTGAAAAAATAGGTGTTTCAAATTTGATCCACCGCCGTGCCAATGATTGAAAAATGGTGGTCCATTTTATCGACCACTGCCGCCATAAGAGTTAAAGGAGTAAACAAATATGAAGGTTGAGTAAACAAAAATAGACGACTAAGGACCAAATTACTGAAGTGCTAGTAAGTTAACCGGACTTTCAACCTAGGCACAGTTTCCATGGAAATGAAGGAATACATGGAGTACCAACCTCAATTTCAAAAAACCTGACAGTTTTTATCCAAACTTGAATTTATGCGTATTTTTCCTGCATTTTTTTTAAAGAATAGTTTTTGATAGTGAATTATACATGTAATCGAAAGTGATTCTTCATAAGCCGAAAAAAGGTAGTATACCAGTCATTTTAACCGAAAGCAAACCATTCCATAAGTATAAAAAATGCCCATATTCCCAAATAGGCATTTTCCACCAATGGAATGCTCACTACTTAAATGACAATGGTGATATTGACCGTTTTTGTACATATTTATTTTTGAAATTTTAAATAATGTTAGTAAATATGCACAGTGAATCTGTGAAACAAACTTGCATACGTAGCACAATTTGTTTTAACCAGTGTCTAACACTATCTCGATTTCACAGTGGGTTTTGCATTCCTTGAGAATATGCATTTAATGAGAAATTAATGGGCTTTACGTCTTATTATTCATATGCTGTCAGAGAGAATAGTAAATGACGTATTGTTTATGCATTCGTCGCCATGAGTTTTTAAAAAAATGGCCACAGAAAACAACACTGTTTAACGACGAAAATAGTATTTCCTCCAAATACGAGAACAGTACAATAATTGGCGATTAGAAGATTTACATGTGTTCAAACTGTTTATCGAGTTTTTCCATTGAATTTTATAATGTGCGCTCTAACTTAAAAAAAAAACATTTTGACTTGGAAAAGTATTAACTACCTGCAGTACGTCTAAGATAAGTTGAAGTCTACCTGTGGCACGTCTGACATGGAGATAGAGTTTCTCATTTCGGCAAATAATAACAAATGCCTACTTAAATTAATCCCAAACATGTAGTCGAATTTCCAAAGCACCAAACTTTCCAACACAGGAGGGCGAACTCTAGTAAATACAAGTTATAAATAACTTAGAAGATTATTCTATTATTTGTGAAGAAAACGATGGTTTCGGTTACACCAGAGTGTGCTCAACAACGTATATTTTACGGAATCTTACAAAAGATCCTTTTACATTTAAGCTAATTTAGTTTGTACTTTTTATTAAGTTGATATATCAAATACTTATGCTGAATGGTTCACTCGTTGTAATATACCCTATGTTACTGACGCTGTGCAAGTGATAGGTTTGACAATTTTCCAACCAATTCTTAGCGCCTATGTTTGACCTAAACATCTAGTGAAAATTGGAGTATATCCACCCAACTGTTTGGCCATATTGACCGTATTTCACTTTAAAAAACAATATTTTTTATGTCTTTAATATTCACCAACAGTGTCATCAAAATTGTAGTGTCAGAATTTAAAATTGTTTGTTCTAATCTTGATGCTGAAGCTTATATTAATTTACAGGGATGTCCTATATTATTAGCCGACGAAACAAGTCATGAACTTAAAACGTCATCTAAAAATATGAGTTTTATGTATGTCCCATTTGACACTCAAATGCAAATTAAATTCGCGATTTGAGAAACACTGGGACAGTTTAGGAGCTTAACTACATTTGCTGTGGGTTAGTTAAAAAACATGGAGGGTTAAATTACTTCTATCAGATAAAACGTAATTAATACATCATATTAATGAGTTTTCCGGGATGTGCCCAAAGACCTTCAAAGGAGAAAATGACCCCGTATCTGAGACGGTCTAATTTTTGAGAAACAAGATAACGTGAACTAACCTGAACTTAGAAAATCGTTTAAAACTGAATCAAATAAAGCTTTCTCAATACAGAATTTGCCTGTAAAAATAGGTTTCATATTCTGCATTTACATAACATGGCTAGTATGGCACAACTGGGAATCAGCAAAACTAGAGACTATGAAGTGGATAATTCTTTGACTATGACTATCCTCACCTGTGCTCATATTAGAGTCTTGGTTATGGATTGGTTGGGTAGTGTTGACTGTTGATTGCGGTGCCATCTGTATGTGAGAACCAGCTGACATCTGTAAAGAAAATATGGTTTTGTTAGGAAAAAGTGCTTTAGAATGTTGAAAAAAACACAAAAATTATATTTTATCTACTCATATAACAAATTTTGGAGCCAATTTAACTGTATTTCCGTATTAAGCTGTAAAACGTATCTATCTTAGGCACACTTACCCTGCATTATGATATTAGTTCAGTTTTGTTAATATGGTTAATCGCTAATATACCCTGCCCACAAATTATATATGTATATATCTCATTAACATTCAAATCTTAACTTTTCTTCTATCCACCTCCTTCTGCAGTCTGCTTCCAAAGTCCACGTTGTCCATTTAATAAGTGGACAACAAACAATCACAAGAAACGTGTTAATGTCATATCGACATTTATTCAACAACAATGTAATTCTTATGGTTGTCGAATCATATGAGGATTGGGTTAACAAAACTGAACTTCTACTACCAAGGATGAACACATATTTCGAAAACCATGGAAAATCCATTCCACTTCAGTTAAAGCAAATGATGATGAATACTCATGGGAAGGTTCTAGTTTGAATTCAATCGAAGTTCAAGGAAGTTCCTCTTTGTCGAAACGTAATTGTCGAACTTTAATGAAATGCTCTTTAATTCCGAATTGGTGTAGATTGAAATGCGTTTAAAATTAACGCTTCGCACTAGTAAGATTTTGAATTGACTAGTGTCGAATTGACAGCGGGTGGATCACTCAGGCACAGGTTCATGCGAGAAGACATTAGATTTCATGTAAATGACCCCGATTCGTGACTAACAATGTGTCAGACATACAGACAGGACGTCAGACAAATCGACAACGTGTCAAGCATGTGTAGACAGTCTTCCTTGGATTATAGACACTGAGAGTTTCAACTGAAGTTGTCATGCGATCGACTACTATTTTGGACCAACTTTGTTCGACTTCGTTGGTTTTTAATTATCATGAAGCGAACTTAGACGTGGTTGTTGTAAGATTAGAAAAGTCAGTGGGGTTTGGTCGTTCGGAAGAAAATGACAACAAACCTGTGATGTATCAAAATGATCGATATCGAGCCGTACTAAGAACACACCTAACTATGAACCGATGCAGAGCAATAGAAAAGCGTCGAAACTATTAAAAGCTGGTTTCGAAACCCGACAACAATCGGCCCGGTCTTTATTTTATTCGTCCACTTTTCGAGAGGAAGTCACAGGCCGAGTCGACGTTTTCAGGGCAGGTAATATCGTCAGACGTCGATGACGATTATTTTGCCTTGCTTCCCTCTCTTTCTTTATAATTGTGTGCGATCTTACTTTGCAGATTGAAAAATCGCAAATTCCAAACATGCTCCGATGCCTACTACTAAACACGGTACACAGGCCATGCCCGCCATCGTCGCCCGATATATACGGTACCGGTACCGATATCCACCAAATGAAATACCGGGGCATCATTAAAAGTTTTCTACTTGTCAAGCTAAGGGTGGTTACTACTAACATGGACCCACACGGACAAGGTGATCTCGGACTTACCAGGTCAAAACCTACGAGTAGTTTCAATTGTTACCGAATTTCGGGTTCCTTGGAGATAATTTTTACAAGAATTTTTGCTTTTCACCGACAGAATGACGCCCGGCAAGCATTTTTTTTCTACGACTGCCTTGAAAATTCACAAAAATATGCTAATAACATAAAGGGAAAATCGCAAAGTGCAAACTGTTCGGAACAACAGGTCATGTACGCATGCGCATGTTTTGTGCACTTATGAATGTGGGAAGTGTACATTTCACACTCTAATCAAAGAATGATAAAGGTTATCTTTTTTTTCAGATCAATATCCAAACACAACAAAAATCGAAATTATGAAATTCTTACTATCTTTGCCCAAGTCTGCTTAGACACTTTGCCATCATATTTTTAACAATATTAATTGTAACTTCTGTCAAAGTTTGACACGTGCGAAATTCAACACGTACATTTAAAGAAATTCAATTTTTTAAAAACACATTTATTTTATACCTTAGACGTGTATTGTTAATTTGTTGAACAAAATGATTAGAAAAACGAAAATTAACAATTAAATAAAATGTTTGGAAATTCCTCTTCTCAATCGCTGAGGACTGACAGTTTTTTTGCGTGAGTCATGTCATAATTCCAAAAGGTTGATTTGAGGCAAGTGATCGGTATTTGTTAGTGTTTAGTTTCTTTTTATATAGGTTGACTTCTTGCTCAAATATAGGTAACTAAGTATTATCGATGCTGAACAAAAAGCCACACATCGGTGTGAGGACATAGGAAAACGGCGACAAATTTGACACCGCAGCGTTAATAAAGATTTTTACCCGAGCCTTTAGCAAACGGTGAATGTTATTCTCAATTAGTTTTAACTGAGAATAGTGTACAATTATACCGCTCCAACAATTCCTACGTGGGTTCAGACGGTATTCCTAAATAGAATAAAATCTATGAGGATTTATGAGGTCCAACCGGATTTTGGTCCGGCTGGACATATGCTAGAAAAATCTGTTCACCCTCTTGGCATAAGCATAATTACGTCTTATAAAAATACTTACTGTGTTGTTGGAATCCTTTTGCCAGCCAGAAATAACCAGAAAATTACATATTTTCGATGGAAATGTGGTCAATCTTGCCATATTCGCTATTAGTTCAATATGCGAATAATTCTTTAGCGATAAGACGTAATATACTATAATAACAAATTAGCTATTATCAGGTTAAAGCTGACGTTGAAAAATGATCAAACTGATCACCTTGACGACACTGATAAAAATCTGTTTTTTTCTTTTTTTATTCGGGCAAAGATCTGACTTTATATTGGAATAAAAACCATGCTTTTCTTGATGCTAGAAATACTTATTCGGTAGTAAATATATATGATTGGCTGAAAATCGATCGGTTTTAAGAACGAGTGCATTTGTCGAGGTAATCGATTTATTCAGGTTAAATTTTTAATAAGTTGGAACAAGATTAAACCGAATCGACAAAAATCTTTTCTAGTTTCCGTTGTTTCTTACAATTGTCGAAAAAATATAATGAAACTCACTTATGATCTTCCTAAGATAGTATGTGATTCGTTTTAAGTTTTATGCCTAAACGTAAGCGTAGAGTACGCATATTTTTCAAATCTAAAAAATTTTAAATGGGCGCATTCAGGGAACACGAGCGCTTTATTGCGGCGGTTACATTTCGCTATGGCGCATGGAATGCAAGGAATTTTAAAAACCCGCTCTTTACGATTTTTCATTCTAAGAAAAAACGAAACGTCAACGACAATTAAATTGCATTTTCTGTAAAAGTCTTGATAAAATTGTCATCAATCCTTTTCCCTCAATAATGGACAACATTGAAACATATACATTATATGTATATATCGAAAAAGGAGTAAGCTTCAATTGAAATTTAAGAATATTATGCAAACTGGCATTTACAGCTTCACCAGTTGACATAAATTTCAATTATCACAAATTAGATTTAAACGATGCTTAAAGGTCCGAGTAACAAATCATACTTACATATTTTACTTATAGTGTTTTGTTGGTAAATCGGTACTACAATGGCATAATATTTTTATAAGTTTAGGCAAATATATTACATGTAAGAAATACATTCAACAGCAGATACTTTCAATATGTTTGAAGCTATAAATGTTATAAGGATTTAAAATAATTATAAACCTCCAATTTGAATTGTGTGGATAAAAATCAATAAATTACGCATTACGTCAACAAATTGTGTCTCATTCTCCTTCTCCCTACGTTTCCTATGTGATGACATCATTCTTCCCTTATTTTGCAGCGTTGCCTTATTGATCGTTGATTCGAGTTTGTATTTTACGTAAGGCTGCCAACCAAGCATACAAAGAATAAAACTAGCCACATAGATGTAAGATCTATCGAGTAATAAACTCGCTAAAACCTCGAGTTCGTGTCTCCTTCAAGCATCATCTGCCTTCATTCGCCTCTCATTAAATTAACATTTCAGCAGCATTAAATTAATATTTTAGCAGAACTTTTACTACACAAGGTCGCAATGATTGAGGTCCCACTTCACCGACCCTCAATACCACGTAAACAAACGTAAACCAGCAAAATAATTTCTACAAATTCCCCCCAAAAGACAACAATGCAACAATACAACAATATCTCGCATAAACTTCCATAGTTACGAATAATTAAACTGGTGAGAGATTGACAAACCTGCTTAATGTAAACGTTAAATAACAATGATAAATATTCCGTTGCAAGAAAATTAATATCAGCTTTCATCAGTGGCGAAACCAGGATTTATGTTTGGAACGGTTGGCAGATACAGAAGAAAAAAAACTGACAAGCTGTAAAACTGTAAAGTATAAATGAATACACTAACCTAGTTTGACAACATCGAGAAACATACTACTCTCTGGAAGAGACCATGATTAAACCAAATGTTCACTATCCTGAAGATTTTATTCATTTCATCGAACACCTCGTTTACATCTATAAGGATGTCTTAATATGTATTCAATCCAACTTTTTTTTCTGCCTTGCGCTAAATTTAGTTGAAGACAAAGTTTTCCTAAATATAATATTTATTTTAAAATAGTATGTTCTTTAATTACTACTAAAAGGAGGTCACGTCCACAGATTGTTACAAAAATCCGGGAAATGAAGATTCGTCGACATAATGTCCTGAATATAAGCAAAATTTCGCGATTATCACGGAATCAAAAATGAAGTTGAAAATGGGAACACTATTATACAACTCAGGCAAAAAGCAATAAAATCTAATAAATGGTTTGGGAGAAAATTTAAAACAAACATATCGTAAATTTTAATAGGTGTTTTAAATTTTTTGGTCAGTGTATATTCAAGATTGTTACTTTCTTTACTGGACTCTAAATTTTGCTTATTCTGAGCTGCAGCCGGCTGGATTCGCCACTGACTTTCATTAGTTTTCAAGGCTGCACATTTACTGCCAAAAACCTATATTATATGCAAACATTTAAACGACCAAGTAGATGTGTATCGAGTGTGGCAAATCTTTGTTAAACATTTCATAAAAATTCAGACCCACCAAGAGCTTCCTGCGAAGAAACGACCCAAAATTAAAAGATATAAAACAATTTCTTAACTTGTTAACCCGAGCATCCATAATGTGCCATACAAACAACAGTGTAGTGCTATAAATAACTAATCTATTAATAAAAATCAATGACTGTATCGCTGTTTCACCGTATATATGCAGCATTATTAGTATTATTTCAGACATTTTTCCGCACCTTGTTTTTTTTGTGTCGACCAAGTGAGTTTTAACATTTCACCAATGTAACGTTAAATCGCTTTGAAATGAGACAATGATTTCTCAAATTATTGGTGCAACGTGCAACTAACTTCACGTCAAAGCACTTTCTACTTTCTTCAGATCCTCAGCAAACCAATATGAAGAAATTAATAAAACTGCCGTCTAATAACCTTTAAGTAGGTGTATGTCTCACTTACATGCTCGTAGCACAACATGTGCTGTTGCTATTTGCGAACGTTGCTTAAGTGACACGAACTGGAGTTACTTAGGCCAATCACCAATACTACAATTTGTACTTAAAAGTGTCGGTTGAAGTTGCGCTTAGCGAACCGAACGAACACCCGCCCACGGTTTTATAAATACACTTCTGGTCTAAAAATTGATCCGTAAACGAAAACTAAATAACTTATCCGTGTGTACATACCTACCTACTCAAACCGAGCAACAACTTGAACACAGTCACGCTATAGGTGTCTAAATCTGAAATAAAAGCTACACATACATTACTATCGAGATGATTTTACTAGAAGCCATTGGCAGCGTTGGTTTAACTGCGAATTTAAAAAAACTCGAGGATGGTGATAAGGTCAATTTATTCATTTTACGTAAATTCACGTCAATTCGCATTTAAAAAACCGAGCTGTGAACGCCTGAGCATCTGACAATCTAAACGCTAACAATCGTGATCATTAATCATACCTACGGTTTCTGCCTTCGTTATCTCTAATGAGAGTATACCTAATATTATTAAGTAGCAAATCCTTTAGAACACGATCGTTTTTCTCTAAATGGATTTAAGAACATTGTGGAATTAAATAAATGTAAACTTACAAAACATGAGCAACTGGGTGAAGTAATTCAATCCATGTCCCTTTCGTGAATGCTTGGTGCACTAGGTTAGCCAAGCTCAAGGCAAATCGTACTATTTTTTTGTTGTTTGTAATTTAGAATAATAATTATAACACATTACAATGCAATTATTTTAATAAATATCAATAATCTGTAGGTTTTAGCTGACGTGACCACTTTAGGATATGATTCAATAGCAAACATTTGATACGTCATCGTAGTTTTGAAATTCGCGCAGTGACGTAAAATGCGAATTTTTAATCCTCTTTTAGGAGAAAAATCAAAATACTTAATTTAGTTGATCGATGTAAATCTATTTGCAAAAAACAGATGTTGATTGCATACGTTTTGTAACACATCAAAATTTGAATCGTTCATAGAAAAGCGGCATTCTACAGATACAATACGCTTAGAAACACAAAGAAGCGCTTTATTAATTAATCCTATACCATGCGTAATTTCGCAATATTGTTTAAGAAGCAGGCACAATCGAAACCTCATCAACATTCATCTTCTTCAGGAAGAAACATATTTCAAAATACACAATTCAGTTTCCAGCCACCAAAGTGATGCTATGTAGTTTGTGATTCCGGTTAGTGGAGCAGGTTCCATTACGAAATGGAGTAGAGGGAAGGTGATCTTGGGATATTGCCATGGAATAGTAATCAATCTCGAAAATAAATCGTAATTTTTTGCCACGGTAACCTCTCCAAATATGGGAATATTTCCGAGGCGCACATTCTGCCTTCGTAATTGTATCGTAAATACTGCGTATCCTGAGGCGGCGCACAATAGAGCCAGATACTGGCGATGTTCTCGACAAGGTAAGGCGGCCATTTTCTTCTTCTTGAACCTTAATTTATTGCACAAGTCGCTTATAGTTACACTACACGCCATATTATAGCCGCAGGGGTCGATAACCTACATTATTTAGCATTCTATTTTATGTGTCTTGTGTATATACCTGAGTGGTCGCGTTTCACCAACAACCACGCTTTAGTTATGGAAGAGCTTTATTAGCCGTTCTAAAAATGTCGCCTCTCATTATTCAACACCGCAACGATTAAATTTAAAACAAAATCTTTCCTCTGCCTTCAAACAGACCAACTTGTTTATTGTTAACGTATGTGCCGACTACTACCAGACCGATGCCTACAGGCCGGGCCGGGCCTATAAACGAAGCTGCGACACGCTGGTCTCAGACGCCGAGAGTGGCACATTCAAATTCGACCATGATCAAGATACATACGTTGTTGCTGTTAAGTGTTTTATTACCAAAAACGCGACACCACAGAGAATATTAATAATGTCTTCTATAGCGTTGCATTGATCCAATCCTCCTGTTAATGCTTCGAAAATGGTTCAATCTTATTCTACGCCTAATCGTATCGACGGCATGTCTACTTATTGAGAGTTTAGTCCGTTTCCACCTCTTGCCAGTCATAGTCAACGTTAAAGTTGGGGTTAAACTAACTGCATCGAACATAGCTACAAACAAATGGTTAGCTTCCAATTTGCAATCACACTAAAAATAAGTATTTTCTACCTTTAGCTCCATCATACATACCAAAAACATTGCCTCGATTATTCAGGCTATTATTAGAAGTTGAACAACAATAATTACATTACTTATTTGTTTTACTTTAATAAACACGTTGTCAAGAACATTTACCGATCGAGTAATAGGTGCTCTTGTCAAATGTTATCAGTTTCAACATTAATGCGTTGGCTTTCTAAAGGAAGGTTTCCTTGTTACCAGTTTTCTCCCAAAACGTGAAGCCTTATTTTTGGAAATGAAAAATTCTGTAGGAAACTCATTTGTGGGAAGAGAAGTGTCTACACACTGAGCGTTTCAATTACATGTCACAGAAATAAACTCGTAAAACGCATGCGACGAAAGCTCAGCAATACTCTTGTAATAGCAAGCAAGAGAGTGTTCTAATTGAAAACATAAATATAGTAAAACAAAATGGTATTAGCCATTATTGTACGGCAATATATGGCGAATCAGAAGTAATACTTAATTATCGCAGTCGAGATCGGTATTTGTTATTTACGCTCTGAATAATGTCATGCCGGTAGATTTAATTATTTTTTAACTAGATATGCCGATTTACACTGATAGGAAGATATCAACTACACGACATTTTTTTTCGTTCTATTAAAGTGAAAGAAAAGTTTCGCACAATTCTTTGAAAATTATATGATATTACTTAATAGGAAATTGCCTGATAAATGTGAGAAATAGACAACGTCTGCTCATGCATGAAAATGCAATAAAAGGGTAGACGACAGTAATTACATAACTTGGCTCATCGCAGTTAAATAATGTTCTATTCGCACTAAATGCATTCCTACGTCCCTACATGGGACCAAAATACCGTACATCAAAGCATTGAAATAAGGGTGTGTTTTGTCGTAATTCCAGATGTGCCTGCAACTTATAAGTAAAAGGCAGACGATTCGTTCAAAAAGCAGCTGCCAAATGGCCCAGTAAGGTAGGTATCAGACCTGAAAAGAGTACCTATACTGCAGACACATATTCTACATGAAGGTGTGTGTCTAGAAGAAAAAAATTATAAAAGGTATCTAACAAAGAACAAAATCTTTTTTGTAAATTATCCAATTAAAGGGCCTAATTAAGAAATTTCCTATGGATATCAGATGTTCAATTTATATCAGCTCTTTGACAGGCAATGACTTCTGTATCTCTATCATTGAGGTCAACGATAGGGCCAACATATAACTTATCCCACATAACTTTACCAGGAAAACGTTCCAAATCGAAACTTATACGTTTCCACTAAAATTGGGTGAAATTAACATGTTTTTATAATCTGGCACTAGGAAATTTCTACGATTTTTGTTCACTAGATAATAATACCTTGTAAATAGAATATTTAAGATTTACATTTATTGTTTTTTCTGGTAACGCTAACAAACTCAAATCAAAGGTCATGTAGGTCAGTTGAATACACCGGCGATATTAATTTTCTGTTTAATTTGCTTACACCATTAATATCCTCAACTTCCTTCATGACACCTGTGCATAAAGGAAATAAAACATATTTTGAAGTATTCCTCTGTTTAATGTTAATTTAACGGATGTTATTTTTAATATCTACGCATGACCAATCTTTCCAAATCAAACACGATGCAATACACATAAGTTTTACATATCCTCTTTAGATTTTAGTGGAAACAAAACTTGTATCTTACCAATTGCTATTTTCGCCCATACAAATATCAACGGAATGGTAATTACAGAGTCAGGCCTAATATCCGCTCTCAGTGATAATTTCAAATAAGTCAAAGATGGTTGTACACGTCAATATTGTTAAAGTAACTTTTGTTGTGTCATATATTGTGCTTGGTTTAATCATTGGTTAATCATCTTGGTTAATCAAAACAGACTTGGGTGTAATTTGGGACAATACAATATTTCTAATTTGAGGACGCAATATATACGAAAATTCGATTATTAACAGAGGCTATTTTTTTAAATGTTATCCTTGTGTATATGTAATGCATCTTAATATTAATTAAAAAGCAAAGAAGTATTTCTTTCTCTATCTCCTGCTTAACAAACTATGGTTGTTCTGGTTTGAACTTCTGTATGCCCATCCAATTCAAAGGCATCACATTTGAACTTAGACCTATTTTTATACAACCAGGATGCTATTTTTAGATTTTTAAAAATATGCACTACTGACACTGATTCGAACTGAGGTTTAAACTTTTCCTACACATCCATGTCATGCCTACTTATAATGATTTTGAACAAATTGATTGTTATCACGCCAATTTTGCTGAAGAATATTCTTTACAAATCTATTCGTTTCAATATACCAATACCTTGCGGGCATTATAGAACAAAGTACAAAATGGGTATGTAGATTTCAAGAAGTTGCAAAAGCGCACAAAGACCGCTGAACGAAGGCAAATAGCACCGTGAATGCCCGAAGTGAGTTCAAAGCCTTTTAACTCTTGAAACAAGTCGTCCCATTCGACGCGTCTAATGGTATAAACTGCATATCGGAATGACATAAACTACCTACAATACGCCACCATAGTTGAAGTGAGAACTGGTTATGACTAGTCAATATGAAAAATTCTTATATGGAGCCTAAACCGCTCATTCTGAGAATCAAAATCCCATATGAAAAATGTTTTGAAATCAACAAGCCTTAAAGCATGAGGCATGGTACCATCAGGTAGACCACCTTTGAGTATGACATCATCAGCTTCATCATATACCTGAAGAATGTATGCTTTCTTTGAAAGCACTGGTAAAAGTAAAAAATATTGGGTTTGGTAGCAGAAGCCAGGATGTCGCTCTTCGTGAACAAAGTTTTCCTTCAAAATCAAAAAACACAAATATATTTTAAATCTCTCGCAAGAGTCGCAGAAAACGAAGTAACGAAATTTATGGAACATTCCACATAAAATCCATAAATAATTAACGCAACCGATGACACATAGAAGATGGGAAAATTTTTGATCATTTTTTGCTTGGAGCAGACTTTAACTGAGATAATTCAAAGGTAAATATACAATATATAAGGATAAATATTTCAAGACTGATCAGCTGACTCTGAAGATTTGACCCCTGAACTCAGTTTTATGAGAAATTTTAAAATGCGAAGTGTTATCATAATTGGCCTAAAAATTTAGAAATAGGCTAATATCTCAAAAGGCACCTAATTGATATGGTTCAAAAAGAGTTCATCAAAGTATTTATTAATCAATTTGTTTATTATCAAAATATACTTAGAATTCCTTATACAATCCAAATATGGCCCAAAAAAGTTTCTGTTGCCATTTTAAAAAAATGATTTGAGTATTAATTTTCGACAAACGTTTTTAGGACACCAAATAATCTGGAATTGGATATAAGAGAGCTACAAAGGAAATAGAGGCAATTTTTTAACCGTAAGTTTGCTATATATTAGTGTCCCTGTGAAGTCATTTTCAAGATGCTTCATGCACAGGTGCAATTGATGCTTATAAGATGTAATAGGCAGTGATAAGACCCTTTCTTTGATTCACCCTGTCACCACCAGTGTCATTTGCTAAATAGGGGCCTTAAAAATGTAAAACGACACTACTATCAGTTCTTCTAGAACAATGGATCACTACATATATGCTTAGTCTAGTATCTAATTTACCTCAAAGACAACCTAGATGGAAATTAAAATATAGTAGTCGGAGTGTTTCCTTCGAAAACGCAACCCTTCAATTTTATTAAATTTAAGACTTTTTGCATGCGGTGTATTATCGGATATAATAATCACATTACAATGATGCCAGAGTGCCCTCCTTATTTTACTTTACACATGTTCCCATACATTTTTCTTTACTAGAGAGTGCGACATGCGACAGATGTAAATAGATAAGGCCGACAAGGACCGTTAATCACGGTACAGTAAACTTCACTGATCTTGTGAACCATATCATCAAAATTACCTAGATTGACCTCTCCCTAATCCAAATACCATCACGTATTTTTTTTGTTTACATAATTTACATTCATCCAGGGTTACAATATCTGGGCTTTTGAAGAGTAGGTTAGGAGGTGTGAGACCACGGAAATCGTTGGATTAACCATAATGAAATTCGATTGTTGGCAACTTTTAACAATAAATATTTGAAACTCTTCATTAAGGGGTTCGAACACAATGATAATACTGATAAGACGCTTACGTATCATGACCGCGAAACGTGGTAGGCAATAAATGGCATGTAGCCTCGGTCGGTTCATCCTGTTTGTTCGGAGATATTACTGAATACTTAATTTAGACTGGTACGATATGACTGACTATTTATAGTGGTGCCAAGTTTGTCTATGGAAAATATCAAATATTTATCTCCACATTGATTTTAAGCCATTTAAAAGGTTACTTCACACAATCTTATCCGTGTCCATTATACCATTATGCTTCTGGGTAGCATTTCTATTTTACTTAAAATAAAAAATTCCTATTATGACAATTGTGTGATCATTGTTGGAACTTAGGACAGTTAGAAAAATACGCCACTAAATTTTCAACCTACCATATGCACCCTTAACATTTTCATTGACCAAATCCTCCCTAATCCAGATGGAGCGAAAACGTCATCCAGACGAACCAACTCACTAATGCGCAAGTACGATCACCATCACGGAGACTAAAAGCCAACGTGAATGTGAAGTATAACCCGACAGACGGTAAGTACATCGAGACGGGATTCCGAAAGTTTCACGAAGAGGACAACAGCATTAAAACTAAACGAATGCAAGTAGGCAAAACACAAACATGGTGGATTTCGATTACATCGGTTGATACACCCGACGTAACCGCATTTCGGTAAACGGCAACTTTGTCTATCTCGTTTAAAAACCACGAACGCGAGCAACTAACTGGGGCCGTTTCGATGGAGCCGGGAAGTGATGGTAAAACGAAAATTTAGAATGTCAACGAATCGAATCTCGATCTCGAGTCGCAAAATGGCGTCAATAAAGGCTGAAAAGACACAGATACACCGGAAAGGAACTAAGAAAACTGAATTATCGTAAAGTGTATAGTTAGTAGCGGAGACGAGGAAAGGCAAAAATTCCGAATAATAGGAATGAGGAGCGTATCGATGATGGATATGGGTCGAGCGAGGGGGACAACCTGCCTACCTAGGTACAAGTACACCTGGTTTACCTGGGTGTACCCACAGCAAACAAAGAATAACTTAAAATCCCCGGCTGCCTTACTCAGTGGTTGGTAAAATATGGAAACACATACTTACATGCAGGGTGGTGATTCAAAAATGGTTATCAAAAATGACCCATATAAATTGATGGAATCTATGACCTTCCCGTCTTGATCATCTGACACTGTCTTAAACCTCCACATTGTCCCCCAGCCTATTCCGATATTGCATTAAAAAAAAATTGCAATCTAGTGTAGAATCAACAGAAACTTGAAGGTCGATTATTAAAAACTGTCGACGTTTCGCTATATATTACCGTTTCTTACTTTTGCTGTCAAACTGACTAAGAAGTGATTGTATCAATGACATTTGGCACGAGCCAATTTCTAAACGCGGTTTATTATCAAAAATTATATGACAAATTATGTGAACAAACGGAGTTTGGAGAATAACAGATAAAAAATAAAAATAAAGTTAAAAAAACATAAATGTAAAGAAACTAGCATAATACCTATTGTTTAACAGCTAACTAAAAGGGCACACAATTCGAAGTTAAACAAACATAATTAACAATCAACATGGAAACTGACCGTGATTAAATAATCCGAATATCGACATACGAACCGGTGTGCGCCCATCTCTAGCGAACAGCTGTTCGTCAAGATAATCGGGTAAGAGCACGAAGGGCGGCGTTGCCGGTTTAGTCGACGAATTTTCATGGTTAATAAAACGTAAATAAACTGTAATAATGATTATGTGGGGTTTTTGCTTTGCACGTCGACTGCCACTCCAATGGAAAGTATAGCGTGCCACGGTGCGCCCAGCCAGGACGAAATCAGGTGAATAATGGCGGTTTAGTTTTTATCCGTTTCGTAGTTACTCTAGTTAGTAGCAGTTTGTGATTTATCGTTTCGCAGTTCTTCTATTACTCGGCGAAATAGTGAACTTTGTCTTTTTTTTAAAGTTTTATCAATGCATTCTCGAATTTGGCAATTCAAGATAGCGGCAACAACAACCGTCAAAATACATATTAAGGCTTGTTCTGACAGGGAAAATTAATGTCAACTTCTAAACCATCATTTCATCTAAGGCGCCATCTAAAAGCAGGAAGATGTCGAAGATTTGGACTTTGGTCAGTGTCATGTCAGAGTCCAGCTTTGGTATCTGTCAGCCTTGCGAGAATAAACCAACGTAGATTGTGGCATAACCTAAACAATGGTTCCGAACGATGATGCTGTCAACACTGTCAAAAAAACCAGACACTCGAGATTACCGAACACACCCCAAGCTAATTCTAAGTGGTGTTAAAACCCCTCCCCTAAAGCTTGTTTCAACCCACCAGTAGACTGTCTCGGAATGGTTCAACAAGTCTTGTGAACAAGCGCATTTGATAATTCCGTGTTGAAATATGCAACGTGAGTTGCCCAGAAGGATTCTCGAACCGTTCTAGAACGATTTTCTAACCAGTTGGAACAAATCTTTAGTCGACCACACCAGCAGCTGCTTTAAAGTATTAAACGGTCCTATTGGAAAGATTAGGTAGATGAGGGGCTTATGAAACGTACACAACGGAACTAAGCGATAAACCGTACCTTTTAACTTTAACGTAATATTTCCCCTCAAATTTAATCTTCGAATTACTCGCATTTTGCTAATTACTGAAATATATAATAAATTTTATCTGCTATGAATAACCGAATAGCAAATCAGATTGTATTGGCAGCACCGCACGTTTTCCTACTAGATCAGATAATATTACACCAAATAAAAACCGAAAAGGTGCAACAACCAACCTCTCTTGGTTCAGTATTCGATAATCGCAAAACAAAACAAAATTATTTCGGTCTTCCATGTTTAAGCAGTTACGACAGAACAAACAAAACCCGTTTGGTTCGTTCAAGAAGGTTTTATTTATAGCTTAAAGCGAAGTACAATGGCGTTTACATGTACGAATGTACTACTCATTCCAACCTGAGAGAGGCTAATCAAAAATCTGTTTTTCAATTCGAATTATGTATCCGATAGCCACTTTGTCATTTTCATAGTAAAGTGATCAAATCAAAAACTATTGCTCCTCGAATCTCACGAGCCAACAAATGGGATCAAGTATTCCATGGCGATGATAAATAATAATTCAAGATAGCCTATTAAAGACACCTCTATCCTCTCTTTGTTCTACTGATCGTGGTTTTCCTCGCTACTGACAGACATGGGTTAAGTTTCTGACTTTTACACTTGTCGGTACTCACCATCAATTAAAAGTTAAAATACCAGCTACATTGTTATTTAGACTAGTTTAATGTCAGAATCGTTCACTTTCTTACATTTAAAATTTGACCACCAGGCATTGTATTTTTATTTTTACTTTGGTTCTACCAAGGATGGATACCGTTTTCCGGCGTACTTAACTGCCGGGTAAACCATTGAAATGCCACTTCTAACACAGCGATTCCTGAACATCTGGTATTTTTTGAAAGACAAGGAAAAGAAACGCTAAGCCACGGAAACGGGAGATAAATGATCCGTAATTGCAGTGTTGACGTACCGATTTTGGAAACAGCGTTTTCTATATGTAACAGGTTTTTCAGGATTGGCAACCATATGGAAAGGTTAATCGTAATCATAATTGGCAAGCATACATACCTTGCATTGTCATTTTGACAACAGCATCTTCAAATTAGCTATGAGCCAACCAACAAAGGTTGGCACATGAATACTAGCCAAGCTCTCGTTTAAAGAAGTGTTCTCCTCTGTTTCAGTCATGAAACTGCCCTCGATCTGGCTTGTTGAAATGATCAAGTTACTAATTTTAAACGATCTTAAACCGACAATAAACGGGTTACTAATGCATAGGTACATATTATTTTCCTTACATGTATAAATTCGTCAATGAAAAGCTTTATCTTAGTTACAACATTCGAAAATACGTAGCCGTTTTGACCTTTCAATGACCTTGGGACATAATTTATTCCTAGAAATGCGAAATGTTCCACAGTCATGCGTTCAAACTCCATGAAATAAGTGATGATTGTTTAATTAAATGGACCTTAACTGAATTTTTCCAGTTTGTCCAATGAAAAAATTGACTCATGACCAGCTTTCCCACCTATATACTTTAGTTAGGTTTTAGATGCTCTATTTAGAATTGATAATAGATAAATAAATTGAGGAGCCATATTGATTTTAAAATTATAGGTAAATGTTGAAATTTTACTTTACCGTCGTAAAAAAAAGATCATTTCCAACATAAGATACTTCAAATGCCTTGCCACTAGGCAACTACAAACCCTGTTGCATTATCTAATCAGTACAGTTATTTACCGAGAATGCATAACAACATTCTGTTCACTACAGTAATTATTTTAGTAAGTTAGTTGCCGACACTACTAAATACCGCTACACTTTTTCTACTTTTTAAGTTCGCACATATTAAAGTAAAGATCACTTCAGTTACTTTACAGTACATTAAGTTACAAATTTCATAATATAGCAAAGTTTGCAAAACGAGGAGCTAAGCGACGAGTTGGCAATGGACGAATGCGCCAATGGTCTTATGAAACGTATATCTTATACTCCCTCTGCCCCAAATTATGGTATACATTTCTTTAAAATTCTTTGATTATTGAGGTTTAATAAACTTAACGGGTTTTAATAAATCCATCTTGAAAAACAATGCTATACCTAATATTTAAATAATAGGCTGTGCTCAAAAGAAATTTTGGCAATTTGTCATAATTAGTTAAAAAAAAGTGTAAAAGACAAAGTCAAAACCACACCACACCGGTTAAGAAAAAAATATGAAAGATACAATAAATCAAAATAGTAGTGTATATGTTAGAAGAGACCGAAAAACCAAGCAACTGGCTTGTGACCAGCGTAATGGAATTTTACAGTTCTTACTGCAGCATAAAATAGGGAACAAACTAAACCGCAGTACTATTAACGAAGCTGCAACCAAATTTGATGTTACTCGATTGAAGTGTGTCCCGGTATTTGGTAAAGGGCTAAAGAGCAATATGATAATGGATCTTTTTGTGCAGATGTTTCGTCTAAAAAAAAAAAAAATGTTGTCGAAAACGCAAAAATTACTCGGAAATTTTGAACAAGATTCAGGATATCCCGTTCAATCGTCGCAGTATAATCCATAGTTTATTTTTTTCATCAAATATTCTAAGATCAACTCTTTTTCGCATATTTAAAGAAGGCACACAGGTGAAGCGAATAACATCAACAGTGAATCCATTTCTAACAGAACAAAACAAATTAGCTCAAATAAAATTTTGCTTATCGAAGGTGAAGCCAAATGGATTTTTTAAAGACATGTATGACTATGTACATAATGATGAAAAATGGTTTTACCTGACTCAAAGTAAACGATCTTATTATGTCTTGCTTGATGAGCATGAACTTCAGAGATCTTGTAAAAGTAAGCGTTTTATTACCAAAGTTATGTTCATGGCTACAGTGGCCAGACCGCGTTTTGATGATGCTAGAAAACAGTACTTTGACGGAAAGGTCGGAATTTGGCTCTTTGTTTATCAAGAGCCGGCCAAACGAAACAGCAAGAACCGAAAAAAAGGATCGTTAGTAATCAAACATATTGAATTTATCAACGCCATTGAATGTAAAAAAATGATTGTTGAAACTATTTTGCCAGCTATTAGATCTAAGTTTCCAATGAGACAAACTAAAACCCATATACAGGGTCTTTCAAAACTGTGCTGACAAATCAATACAGGTAATAGATGATAGATATAGAGATGACCGCATTGGTCAATACATAAATTGCACCATCGTAACAAGTTTTGTTGTACCCTTTAAAAAATTCCTGGGATTTCCGAATCATATCAAAAGTATTGAAAATTCTTCCAGTTAATTCTACAACATTTATTACTCGTTATCACTTTGAACATTTATTGTAATAGTAGTGTTCATTTTATTGTTATTAAATAGTATTAAAAGCAATGTTAGAAAAATCTCAGACTTTCTTAAAAAAGCGTTTGAAATCGATATAACAATAATTGTTACTTTTCTGGACAACCGTTCACTTTAGGGTATTTTATTAAGAGTACCTTTTCTATGCAAAATTGATTGTTCTTTAAAATTCTTGAACTCTTTTACGGATAAATCTAAATTTAAAAATGTTTTGGATGAAAATATGTAAAAATACACTTATAACTAGCCTCTATAATGTACAAAATTTTAATTATATCCATCAAATTTATCGGATTAAGAAACAAAGGTACACCGATTTTCATTTCAATATTAGTAGTTTTAAAGTAAACTAAAAAAATAATAAAAAAGTTAAACTTTTAACACTCTGTATCTCAGAAATGACGGGTCTTAGGATAATCGTTTATTAAGTAAATTATACTTATTTTTCGATAATCTATTATCTGTATCGATTGGTCACCACAGTTCTGAAACACCCTGTATATTCAACAAGACAACACCAAATCACATGCACGTGATAATGATAAAGTTTTACTGATTGAGGAATCAAAAGATGGATGGAACATCCAGTTCCAATCACAGCCACCAAGTAGTCCAGATTTAAATGTTTTGAATCTAAGTTTCTTCAATTCGATTCAATCGCTCCAGCATCAAGGAACTATCAAAAACTATCGACGAATTAATCGAATGTGCGCAAAATACTTTCAATGCTTTAAATAGAGACGAATTAGATCATGTTTTCTTGAGTCTTCAAAAGTGTATGGAGTCTACTTTGATGGCTAGGGGGGACAATAATTACAAAATTCAATACATGAACAAAAAAAAACTTTGCCGTGAAGGACATTTACCAATGTCAATAATGTGTAATGAAGAGGCTCTTACCATAGCTCAAAATTTTGAATAACCTAACAAGTAGACCTATTTTATGTAAATTACGTACTTATAAAAAATAATTAGTAACATAAAAGAAAATATGAATTAATTTGTTTTGTATACCATAATATGGGACAGAGGGAGTATTATTTTTTCTATTGCGGATTCATTTCAATAGATTAAGTTGAAAAGAAAACTAAAACCCTTTTCAAATTAAGACTGAAAATGAAGAAATAAATGGTATCAAAAAGGAAGAAAAATAAGCATGCCTGCACCCAGAAGATTCATTCACACAAGAAAAGTGAAAATAAATAAGGGAAATCTGTGTAGCTGAAGTGTGAACAATTTGCGAAACGGATCAAGCAAAGGAAAACGGAACAGCAATAGAGAGTGAACTTTTCCTTACATGAAATCAGTTATGTCAATAATTTCTCGTTCCTTGGTTTCCTTTGAAGCCACTGAGTATAAAAGTGAAAGAAATATGGTGAGGATATCCTTGGTTTCCTTGTTATTTCATTTTCAATAAAATGTAAAAAGAAATAAGTAAAAGATAGGTTAAGTTGGTTGTAGTAAATATTTGAATATTACTACTGAAAGCACGTGAAATTTTGGAAAAAGTTCAATAAGTTCAATATACACTTTAACTAAATTATTTAATATAAAAGTAAAATAACAAAAAAAATTTCTTAATTACAGTGAAGTCCAATATCTGGTTCCTATAATTTTCAGGAACATGGCTATTCAATTCTAAACAATTTAAGGATTTTATTATTCTTTCATAAAACTAAATTCGTTACGTGAGGGATTTATAATAATGTGTTGGTTTTTACACATTACCCGCATATACCAATAATCACCGGGATAATCAGCAATTTTAGCATGGCCTCTGCTCAAAAATATCACGCCAAAGTGCATAAAAGACACGACAAAAACCCTCAAAAAACATTTCCACAGGAAAAAAATTCAAAGTAGTTTTTGAAGTATAATATGTAGAATCTAAAATCAAGATTTAATCTCTAGAGAACGTTCCCGTTAAAGGAAAATGCAAAAAATACTTTAAGAACTTTTCCGCAAGAAAAGATCTGCATAGTAGTTCTTGTATCACTATACAGACAAATTTACTAGCACTAGATAGGAAAATCAAGGATATACACAATTTTCGAAAAACCTAATTTGAATTTTAGTCAGTAATAAATAAATACAAAGAAAAACAACGTTAAGTCTACTCTACTACTTCAAAATAAAAAACGGCAAAACCTCAGTATTCCAGAACTTGAAATAAAGTTACAAGTTACAACTTCGAGTTTACAGACGGAAAGTCTGGCACCGTCTCCCAAATTGAAATCCATGAGTTGCCGTCAGTAGGTCAAGTCGTGGATAGTGGAAACAGTACAGTAGGCGGCGCCGCTGCGGAATGCCTTGTCGTAAAGGGCGGCGTTGTCATGTTTCCCTCGTAATTTTGGTTTTCCATTATTAAGCACAGCGACCCATAAAGTCCTCAAGTAAACGAAAAACAACCAAATTAAGGCAATGCCCACTAACTTCACGCTCTTAACGCAACTCTGGCTTTTACAAGAAGTATGCATTCTACAGTGCAGCAATACGACCGTCTTTTTTGATTGTCCTCGTTTGATTACTACCTGTGGTAACATGTCAGACGCAGATAGCACTTAACAGCCGTATCGCTGCATTGAATACACATTGGGCGGCCGAATTCTCGATAGTACTGTTAGAGGAATGACACCAAACGTAAAAAAAACACCACTATAGGTGACTACCTGTGTTGAATCAACAATCCCCAGCTAAGATGACATAGCTAAATAAGGATTGCACGGTTTTGCACTCTGAGATTCTACTTTATGAGAGCATGGGAGAATGATATTTTTGGCGATATTGATTGATCAAAAAAATGTTTTAGCCAATTTCACTGGACGCCAATTTCATTCTCACTCTCACATGTTCCTGTAGAATCAAACTATAAATACTTCATATGTCATCTCTCCCCTCAGCCAAACCGTATCAAACGAATCGGCGTCTCTATCGAACTATGACTATTAAATTCTCGCCGAACGTCAGAACTCAGAACGAATTGTTTACAGCACCCGGCACCCGAACAGGTCATATATCAGTTTAGCTCAGTTGGTTCACCACCCGCTCAGAGAGTTGATCGGGCAGCACCGCAGTGCACCACAACAGACCTTGCAATGCCATTCATGGTAACAGCCACGCCGCTGGCAACAGCGCCGCCCTCCACAACAATCAGCTGGCGCTGCGCGACGTTGCCCGAATTTCCCAGACTTGTTTTTCTATTCAATTGGGTGAGTAACTGGCGCAACAGCAAGATCAGTAGCGTCTCATCGAATTATGAAATGGATTTATAACAAATATAAATTGTGTAGCGCTGTTATCAGATTTCGTAGGTATTGATCATGGGAACGCTTACATTAACGAGTCACCTTTATTGCCATCCTACCGCGAACCACAAGGCACGTAATGAGTTTGTGTACGAGGAAGTGGCAACCTCGACAGGCATTCCAATTATCACGAGCGCATGCCAAATCTCTCACGAGACGACGCACTTCGGAATGCCAGCTGCTGCTTTTATCGCCGCCCGGTTTATTCAATTCGTATTATTCATTCGCCATCCGCTTCGGCCGGCAACGTGCACGACCGATTACAGTGAGCGGCTTACGACAGGCCTCTTGCCTGTCGTAAGCGGTGGGAAAACACACGCCTATCGAGAAGACAGCGTAATGAAACCGCCGTGCACAGTCGAGAATCGCCTGCGACCGATCGCGGGAGCCGTTGACCGCATCTGCGAACGTTCACTTTCAACGCGTTACTGCTGCACTTTGCCGAATGTGATCGAAAAGGAAACAAAGCTCGGACGCCGACAATGAAAAAGCACAAAAGGAAATGAAAGATCGGGATAAAACGGCGTCACACGACGGGTGGAGATGAGAACTTCGTACAGCTGAGTGGCTTATTTTTGCCGATTACCGAACTCCCAAAAATCTAAACACAGATTATAAGCTGACTTCACAATAGTTCACATTAAGGATTTAGGTTCATTTGTTTAATGTGTTTGTTGCACAACTAGCTTCGAACTTGTTTAAATTGATAGTTACGTAAACGCATGTACATGGTAGCAAAACTGTGGCATTGTAAACGGCAAGCTCGTTAACTATTGAAAATTTCAAAAAAGCGTTCCTGGGACGCTTTTCAGAGACAAGATTAATATACAAATGTACAAAAATATATCATTTTTCCAGTTTTAATATAATATGTATATGTATAACCGTTGTTATATAAAGTCGGTTTTATTTCTCAACACTTTTTTTGAACATTTCAATAAAGTCATATATAAATTTGGCTTTTTATGGTTTTGTCATGTGATTTTGCAGCTCATTTCGTTTCCTTTGCGACAAAGAAAAATTATTTTTGTTATTAAAAAATGGAAAATAGGAATATTTTAATTGCTCCGCCCGTATTTAAGGATGATTTAAAATTTTACTTACGTCACTAACATTCTTTGAAACACTACTTGGCAGCTCTTTGGGGACACTCACCTGAAACAAAATAAAAGAAAATTTTGTTACTATCCCCGGACATTTGAAACTCACACCTATCAGCTGTAAGTAGTAAGATTGGTCAAAACTGTGAGGGTGGAAATCTTAATTTTTTTAATAAAAGGAGGAAGGAGGCAAATTTTTGGAATCATGAGACGATCCCTTTGGATACAGTCAAAGCTATATCATCTATAAATTTAATTTTTCGTTCTATATACATATATGACAAAAACTTCACAATTCTCATTGGAATAGCGTTGATCTACTTCACTACAGCCTTGGCTCATAAACAGGTAGTCAATGAAGTTTGAATATCCATCTGTGACTAATTCCTTCATTTCATTACTTGAACTAACAATAAACGTGGATTTTCCTGCTCCGAGATCATTTTCCGGAACAACCATTTTTTATTTCAGTGTAGTTGTAGCAAATGTACTTTCATTGTTGCCTTCTAATTTTCCAAATTCGATAATGCCAACTTTTGGTTAGTCCTCATATAGTCGAAAATTTTATCAAATATTCCGTTTGCTAATTCCCAATATTTCCAAACTTCTCTTGCCAATATTCTAATCAAACTATATTTAACAAATGATGATGAGATCTGACAAGATATTCTTTTGTTAAAGATACTATGATAACCAACACAGACAAATGATCGGGAGTGTTCATCAACGGAGATGCTTCATGCTTCGTTAAGACTTAACTGACCATCCCCATCCATTACTATTGTAGTACATTTCCTTCCTACTACACTATTTAATGGAACATTCTTAACCTGTTATTACTATTATATTATACTATTACTTTGCAGAAAAATTCCGATTATTAACATTGTTATCAACAAAAATACAAAAAAAAAAAATTGTTACAAGTTTATGCTATTCACGTATTATCAACTTTGAAAATTTTTCAATGCCTCGGTAGTAAAAGGCTTAGTTTTCAGCGTAATCTGTGTCTTTAAAAGATCAACTTTCCTTTCAATCAGAGAAAACATATTTTTCTCTCTTAGTATCCAATGCACCCAATACGCAAACTCCATACAAAAGTAGAACATATCTGTCATAATTGTGTCCCCATAAAGAACCTATCGAATCTAATGAAAACGGGCGGGAATCACTAAGTTCTTAAACGAAGCTAAATTCGGCTATATATGGCAACGCCGCGCTCTATCAGCGAATCGTGCGCATCGTCCATGACCCGCGCACTGCCTTCACACCGGCTGTTCGAATGAACGGACGACGTCGTCGACGTAACGAGCGACGCCGCCGTCGCCGCTAATGTCGGTCGGGTGCGCGATGCCGCGTTTCAGAGTTCAATGCTCGCCTTGTTATGCGACTGGATACCGGCGCGGCGTTGCCAATGTATCAAAAAACTCTTATCGCCCGATCACTGGCGCCGGTTTACCAAATAGCCATTTTGACTTTCATACATTAATGCAATATGACTCAACATATTTAATTTGCCAACGCACATCTGGTTTGCGAAGGACGATTCCAGTGAGAACTCAGTAAAATTAGACAGTGTATTATTGAGATGGGGAAAAGTGCAAAGGAATGGCAACACCGCCTTCCACTTATCGCACTTACACGCTGACGCGGTCCTTGTCTCGGGCCTTCAACGGGTTACGTTTACACATAAAACAACAGAAGTGGCCCGATTTTCATAGTCCGCCGAGAATCTCTTCTCTCCGGCGGTAATCTGCAGTCAGTAGAGGCGGCGTTGCCATGTTGTACTATTATTAATTGATGTTTCGATTTTTAACGCTGTTTAACATGGAAAATTGAGATACATTTTATATATCAAAACGAATGAGGAGAAAGAGAGTTGTACCTAATAGCTGCAACGACTAGATAAGACTGTCAAGGTTACTTCCTAAGTTTTAATCAATCGATTGGTTGTCGTCATACACTCTGATTATTGGGTAATAATAAATAAAATAAAAATGAAGTCCGACGACAACAGGCGAATATAGTGATTGAAATTGACTACTAGTAATTTTTATTTCTTTTCACTCAGTGAATTAATTGGTCCCAGCCGGGAAAGACTGGAATAATACTTGGAGATCAGCTGTGACGACTTTCCTTGGGCAAATACTTCAACAAAAAGCTGTAACAACAAGAGTTTAAGGTATGGCTCATTGTACATTAAAATTGTATTTCTGAACGATTTCATGAACTCGGTAGACTGGATTCATTCCTATGTCACTGACGTTGGCTTCAATAGTAAAGAAAATAATTATTCATACTTCATCAATAGTTGAATTACCAGGAATGTAAACATAATAAATGACTTTTTTTCCAAGTTTGAGCAAAACATCTTTAATAATTTAAGAATAAAGCAGTGCTTACTAGGTTCACGCATGGTCTGACCGCATGCAAAGATCCATTGATCCGACTATAGCAATCGTTCCTAGATGGATTGAAGGATTACCCAACAGGACAGCTAGTTGTTATTCCATATTATGTTCTAGTTTAGATATATTATATGAAAAGTTCATCGTCAATTCATGATATGGAGAAAACACAAATCTGTTGAAATGGTTAAAAGCTGTGAGAGAATTACCTATTCTATACAAAAAATGCTCGTTTCTGCAAACAAACTCGATAACATATAAAAAAAGCTTACATACACAGCCAAGGCAGCTAATTTTCTAGGTTGCTTGCTCTACGTGCCGCCCACCTCACTCCAAAAATAAATATGGATAACTACGTACATGTATATCGATCAAGAATCGATGTTTATTATATTTAGTTGGCGTTCCGACCTCCTGCTTATATAAAACCCATTGTATTATTTCATCTATCATGGGAACTTCAAATTGATTACACAGCCATATTTTTGCCAATCTCAATAATAATTCATGCTTTATTTTTTGCGGTTGTTTAAGAGTGAGCGAGCATGCGACCATAATAAATAATTTGAAAGGTAGACATACTCCTACTGAATTATACGAAAATAGTGTGATATATTTTTGACAAATTAACTCTTCAAACAAGAAAATCCTGCTCCTGCAGTAACTTACCCTAGCGCCCAAGAAACGGGCCTCCAAGAGTTCTTGTTTCCGGGGGTCGAGCGCCGCTTGGAAGTGTTCCATCTTCACTCCAGCGCCTGGAAAAGAGCGACCTGCATAAGGACCAGCTACCAGTCTACTAAACTAAGGTGGAAGCTACTCTACTCTCTACTAGTTACACAACCACCATCTCTACTCCAAAGCCAACAACATAAGTTGATCCTGGCATAATGTCTAGTTTGAGGTCGGGTTCTATGAGAAGAAACCCAACAAAAGCAAAACCGGACGAATCACCAACTGTATTACCACCAACTATAGTAGATTTTGACAAGTTTTAATAAAGAAACTTGGAGCGTTTAGCTAGCGAATGGTGGTCACGAAGCCACACCACCACGACATGAAAATATTTGAGAATGGTCAATCAACGCACAACATGTTTTATTGTCCATAGGAGTTATTTATGTAATAAGTATGTAATGTTTAGGTTTATGAAACGATTCAGTTTATAAATGTTCATAAGTGAATGAGTCAAATGAGATGCCATTACGCATATATTACATATGCCTGATCGTATTAATTTGCTAAAACCTCTTTTATTTCTCGACAAAAAAGTGTTATTCGCAAATGGTCGATGATAATTTTTGAGAACGCGAACGTTATACATTTGAAACTATTTCTTCTCTACGTTGGAACCAATTCAATATAGTCTGTGTTGAATAAAGGAAGATACTACAAAATTAATTTTTAAATGCCCGAATTTTGATATAAAGTATCGGAAATTCAACATGGATCATGAAAATGTATAGCTCTTATTTGAAATTAAATATCTCAAGTAGGGTATTTGAAACCCAATTCGTTGCGCAAGAAAACTGTTACAGAGTCGGCAAAAAGATAATGTTTTTTTGTTGAAATTTCCTCGAAGCACAACCCTGCGAAAGAAAATTCTCAGGTATTCTCATATATATCTCTCTCTTGGTACTTCTATACAATAACATTGAAAAGGATATTCCAGCTAGGGACATATTTGGTTGGTTTTCGATATCGTACCTGATTCGATAGAAGTATCGTTTTATCGAAAATATCGATATCATTAGTGAATACAGTTCTTGCACTTACAAGCAGCATTGCATTGCAGTTCCAAAATATCGATATAATAAGTGAATACAGGTGAACCATAGCAACCTATCTATGGGTAAGAAGCGAACCGGGAAATGAATAGCAAGTAAGGCAGATGTACAGAGGAAAGCAAAAACTAAAAGTTGATCAACCAAATTCTAATACGTTAAATCGACACTGAATGAGTGATACTATTAATAAGGACATTAAACGTTTCGAAATTGGCCTTCAGGATATCGAAGTTCAAGAAGTCATAAAAGGCTTTAATAAGTAGAAAGCAAATTCAAGAAATCTATGCTCCCTGTAGTAGGTTTCGTGGGCAACGAAAGCCATAATTTCAATTCCGAATGCAGCCCGCTATTTATGGGAGTATTGCTGGAAGTATGCCAGTTGCCTATTTTTTCTTCTGGATTGCGGCAGATTCTCGTCACAAAAGTAATATTCAGTCGGAGGTTAGTTAGGAAGCGGTGACAGGACCATGATATGAAGACAAACATTTTCATGTTTTAGAGTCTATCTCGGCCTATTGAGTAAGCGTCAAGTAGAACAATACCGTGTTTGGTAAATCGGTATACTTGACTGCATATACATATATAAAATTATGCATTATTAAAGTAAAATAATCGAAAAATTTATGGTTAAAGCGGGTAATTAATGATGTATACATTAAACAGACGATTTTAATACTCAATCGACGGAAAAACATATTTTATGACACCACTATTACCACACATATAACGTCATATTATCTTTTTTTCAACTACACCTACATCTTTAGAAATCGCTATTTGAAGAAGCACGTTGTTCTGCATAGAAAATGATGAATTTTTGGATAGGTCGCTTAACGAAACTTTTTGGGAATTTTCTCTGTCATTCACTTTAATAATAAAAATTCAAGTACAACAAAAGAAAAAGAGAAAGTTTGAATATCGCCTTACCCATTGTCATCATGTAAGAGATAGCCACTTTAAACATTTATTTTGTTCATTTTTTAATTTGTTTGTAACTTTTAACGCTTAGAGTAGCCATTTAAGCAAAGAGGAAGTGACGTCAGTTATACGACAATAATGACGTCATAAAAAATATTTGTTTCCAGGCTCCATATAGATTTGATTGAAATTGTTACAATCTTTACGTCACCACTCTATTATGTTACCACAGGCAGAAATACAAGAATATCGTAACTGAGCCCCCCAAAAAAATCTCCGGCCGCCATCAGAATCGTATATTATATCACTCTGGGCACATTTGAATGTTGGGTGTTGGCCATGCAGAGACGCCGGAACTTTTTCAATTTTCAGTGGCTCCATCTGGAAGCCGTAATTGCCGGGGATCAGGCCGCCGCCCCTTTCCTCCCCGACCGTCCTCCCCCCACCCCAAACCCCGGAACCGAAACTAGGGATCGGGGACTTTTGCGGGGCAAGAGGAAGTACGGTGGCGAAAAACCACCCCCCCGAACCCGATCAATGTTGACACGGCACGCGAGATTGCCTCGTGACGTCATCTTGAAGCGAAATTGTATGTATAGTGCAGAAAACGGACCCATTTCCGGCCGCCATATTGTTGCAAACCTCGTGTATACGCCCTTAGCTATTTCATTTCCGAATATTGAGGGTCAGGGAACCTGTGATGGACGCGCTGAATTTAGACTCAAATAGTGCTGAATTCCAATTCCTCCCTTAACAACTTCGAATGTTCGTGGTATCATGACAGTGGAAAGAAAGTATTGACCTTCAAATGTTTATGTATCATACTGATGATTATGAATGACAATCACGACATTTGAAACTCTACCAGTTCTGAATCTGGAAAGAAGATATCTTCAAGATTGCTCTTAGCTAGATGTTTCCTAATTGTGACAATTCTCTTCAGAGCTCCAAAAATAAATTCGGCCGCTACCTAAGCGTCAATTAAAAACAAAAAGCCCCGCATTAACGCTCTCCCCCATAAAACCATAATATCCGAGACGCGAACGGCATTCAGCCAGAGGGAGAGCGAAAAGTGGAGCAACCTGTCGGTCGGTCGACGACGATTCCCGAGGGCGTCCCGACGCCACTCATCGTCGTGACACAAAGTCGAGGGCGATAGTATTGTCGGACACGTTTTCGCCTGTCTTGTCGGGTAAAAATGTTGCCTATGCGCTCTTTAATAACATGCTAAATAATTTGTCCGCCGATTGGAAACGTTCCTCCCAAATCTGCTAAAAAGAAAATTTCCAATATCAACATTCCTAATAAATATTTCAATATTTCGGATCAGGGGACTCAGAACTAACAATTCCAAAAAAGCTTTTCCTTTCGTTTCATCGTAAGGCCCAGTTTGAGATATTGGTTTAAATTTCGATTTATACAACAGGCCCATTGAGAACAGAGCCCCGAATCTTAACCATGGGTGTAAATGGTTTACAATGAATTGCAAGTTGAGTGGTAGTCACGAGGATTGAAATTATTGTTAAAAACCTTTTACTGTAAATGATAAAAAATGCGCTATTAATTATGTAATACCATTTACTAAAAAGTGCAGAACGAGATACTTTATCGCACGCTGATTGCAGCTATCAAGTGCGATAATAGTACATTAAGATATGAGCTTCAAAAGAGAGTATATTGATGCAGAAATCTAAGTTCGCAAAACGCAGCACGAACCGATGAATTGACTACGGATAAGTACACAAATAAAAACCGTAAACTAATTTTCCGTAATGCTGTCAACCTAACTTTTGACAATTTTAAAATCACTAGATACATATTTCCAAGTTACCCAGTCATCGCTTTACTCTTTACGAGACTTAATTGACGACTATTTACAAAGTAATGCCAAAAATTAACCAATTCTTATCTAATTTTAGCCATTCCAATAGAAAATTACAATACTAGCTAAGCAATAAGGAACACTTCTGTGCTTCAAAAGCCGAGGTTTCTTAATAAAATTTTAATTCAAATCGCCTGCCAATTCTCAAAGGAAACACGCAAATACGAAATGAGAACCTTAATAAGAGGGTAGAGGATTGCAAGTGTGCTATTACTCCAGGCCGCCTGCGTTTTGCGATTCTGACAATATTGATCCGTAAGAATATGCATGTAAACAGTGCAGACTATGAATATTTAAGACTAGTAATAAGGGGTAACCGGCTAGAAATAAAAAAATTCAAGATAAAAGGGGGTTAGTACCACTTATTAAATGAAAGGTGGAAAGGGCTTACGTGGACCCTCTTGTGATTTCCAGAACATGTTCGTTGCTCGCATTACCAGAAGGAAAATTCCCATTGGGGTATTTATTTCTTGGTTTCTATCGCACTTATGTTATTAAAGAGTGAGATAAGAAAATAATAGTAAAAGGTAAAACAAGTATGAGCAAATAATGTCGTTGGTAATATGGTGATCGAGAGATCAATTTGTTTGGAAGAACCACCAGCATTGCTGAAAGATCAATTATTCAGAGCTAATGGACGTGTGACTGGTATTCCATGTAACACTTTCTTCGCAGTTAAAGATACTGTCATTTAATTTTATGAATATTTGAGGCGCTCAATAAAAAATTGAAAAGTCCGCAAATTTAGGGAAATATCTGCTCTGAATACAATTGAAATAAAGAAGGGCTCAAATAGTTTTCTATTAATTGCAACCAAACACGAAGCGAAAATTGATGTTGGTAATGGAAACGCCGAGTTGCAAATGGATAGTCGTGAGCCCAATCGTGCGAGTTACGTGAATTAAAAATTCCTGCACGCGTAAATGTCACCTTATCCGTCCATATGACCTGCTTTTTAAATTGCGTACGTTCTGCGCACATCTCTAAATACCAATGACAGAAATTGACACGAACTTCCTTGTTGCTTTCCACCACAGTAAATAGTAGTAAGTACCGAACCATAGCAAAAGGAAGCAAAGTCTCCTTACTGCCCCATGTGCGCTATTTGCAGGATCTTGCCAGCTACTTGGCGAGAAAGTGGCCAGTCTTCTTGTGCGGTAAACTCTGACAAATCTCCTATTGTTATTGTTAGCAAAACCAATAAATAAAGACCGTATCAGCATGCTCTTCATTGGTGAACGTTGTTAAACAGTTTTTTCAAAGAACGCCTTTTATTAAACGCCTTTAAAAAACTCTTGAGCCCTACATGCCAACTAGACATTTTCTCCAAATAATTGAACAAATACGACAAATAACTTGTTTGTACTTAATATATCCATAAAATTGAATAGCAGTTTCTTTAACTGCAAAAAAATTAACACGGCTTTTTTCCAGTCTAAAAAGCTATAGTTTGGATATGTTTTTTTTTATGTTAGTTATGGTATTTTACGTTGGAACATAGTTGTGACGCTAAAAAAAATTTTCCGCTATTGAGTGATGTTATAGCACTGAAATACAAGAATGATGTCAGGGAGTAGTTTTGTGATACCAACATATTGACATTCCCATGTTCATATGTATATTTTGGAGTCTTCACACCATATTCGCCAATGTTACCAAATATACCAGACAAATCGGGATTTTCACTGTTATTCTACTCGAGATGTGGACGATGTTGGAGGTAAATATCTGAGACGAACAACAAGTAGAAACGCCACTAATTACTGTGAACCTCTATTCTATAAGCTACAATCTTCAGTAAGAATACTACCCCTCGAAGCATTCAGCTTGACAATTAAAAAATAACTAACGAGAAACGTCTATGATGGCGACGAATATTAGAGGGCCAACACATTTTATTTAACATCGTGTTGAAGTTGTAACTGTAAATTCTCTAACTTTGACCTGCTTTTTACACTGCTAAAGTATTTTCATAAACATTCCGTATTAGTGAATGTTTATTGCGTAATAACATAAATTTATATTTTACTTTTTATATATTATAGAATGTAATTATATTGATGACTTATGCAAAGCAAATTTTTGTTCTAATTTGAACAGTTAACAGTTTCTCAAGTGTTAACATGATTCAGGTGCGTTTGAAATAAAAAATACCATATGGAAATCTAGCTGGTTGCCGAGAGAGTAAGGCCTATCAAAAAGCTTTCACATACTTAGAGCGTATGTACCCTTGAGTTGGAGAGCTTGTTTGGTAGCTTGTCTATTGATTGCTCGTGCCAGCAAACGGGGGGGGACAGAGGGCACTTAATGCGACCTTTTCTACTCCCATCTTCGTATTCTTTCTTGCTTTGTCACGATCTTGTTACGTGGCTGTAGCTCGGCCACGGGTCGTTTGCCTACGAAACTGCGAACCCGAGTTTATTCCGCCATTTTACGAAAGCAGTGATCGATCGTCGCCGCGTTACTAAATCCACACAGAGAGGCCAATTATTGCAAATTTTATCCGCAATTTACCGTTCAATATTACTGCATTTAACTTGTGAGACAATGGCAGGTTTTCAAATGGTTTAATCACGATCCTGTATATTCCTGTAAACTAAAACCAAATCACCCTTCTTAAGGCTGAATGATAATAAGAGTGGTATTTGTCCATAACGGTATTATCCTGTAAATAATAATCTGTAACCGAGCCTGCAACAGTAAAAACTGACTTAAAAAATGCGCTCCATTTTTAACTTCGCTTCAGAGTCAAAGTTCCATACTCCTGTCGCTTTTCGTGATTATACGCCCTCGACGTTGCAAGAAGCAAGGTCAAGCGCCGCCGTCGGTGTAGGCGCCGCGGCGCGCCGTGCAAAACGAATCGAGGACGCCGGGATCCGATGACAAAGCGGGATCGATTTTGCTCCATTTCGGTGTGATGTGCCGTTTATCCGCCTTCCCTTGCGTTGCACTGAACAAACCGAGTTTAACACTCTCGGTCGGGAATAGATGTAATTTCCAGGGTGAGACCGGAGCGACACAGGGGCGTAGTATAACCATACTGCTTTTTTAACTAGATTTTTACCCGTAAATTTATATAGCAGTATATTCAATCAGGTGAAGGTATCAGTACTTCTATTCCTTGGTCACTGCTAGCACACATAATCATTGGTTCAAAGGTTGTCCCACGCATCTTTACGGGTTTCAGATTTCATAAAATTGTACAACTCGGTTCTGCAAGTGATGTAGTGGTACATGCTTCACTAACCCAAACCATACAGTTCTCGCTTTATCCTAGGTATCTCCACATTGTATCATTAATACATAAAATTAGCATCAGGATATCGTTGAACGTCTATCATCAACTTTTTAATTCTCAAATCTACGCGATATGTATCTATCGGTAATTGAGCAGGTGCCTGTTTTGGAGCCTCTGTCTTCTTTGCGTTCTTGAATTTCGGTTATTCCATAGCAGTAGATAACTAGATATTATGTGGAAGTGAAATCTGTTTTACTCCATTGTCGACTTCTAAACATGTCAGTGTTTTTTTGCCTGGAAAGCAACTTATTTTTTAGAAAAGTAATAGTATCTTTTAGCCTCCTGAGATTTGTTTTACTATTCTCTATAGGTCGATCTTCAGATATTATGAAGAGTTATTATAATTATATTTTCAGGTATTCAGAAAATTTTAGACTCGTCCGACTGAAACCAGCAACGGGATACAGCTGGTGTGGGTGATTTTGAGTCGACGGGAATCTGTAGCATTGATGTGATAATTGTATGTATAAATTAAGTAAATTTTTATGTAATTTGTAGTCCTTAACAGGAACATATAGAAAGAATATTTTTACGGCTGAAGAAATAATCCGGTGCCCTACATTCTACAATTCTGAAGGAACCAAAAAGACGTTAACTTAACAAAAAAGAAAATGAATCGAGGGAGGTATTTCAGGGCAGGAAATTTAATCCCTTCCCTCCGAAGTTTTCAAATGAAAAGGGGGCGGGCTACACCTTGTTGGGATGGAATTTTAACCCTCTTTATAAATATCGTCACTTTTTTGCATTGCTATCTGAGCTGATTTCAAAAATAAGTAGACCGCTACTTATTAACACGACTCCGATGACTATGACATAGAAATTCATTCGATGGAAAATGCATCGAGGGATGCATAGCCTCATACGGGGCATACGGGGTACGAAAAGTATGACTTAAAGTTAGGCATTTTTGTGAATCTTTTTCTTCCGGTTTAAATGTTTTGAATTTTAAAAAGAATTCTAAATTAGTATTAAATTACGCATATTTTCCCTAATTTAACAAATTCTATATCTCTTATTGTTAGAAGACTCTATATATTCCCGGGAATTGCACCACCCTGTATAACAAGAACAATAGAATAATTTTTTTAATTATTTTTGTAAAGTTCACAGAATTTCCAACAACGTATTAAACAACTTGGGCGTCATTCTAAATACACTCTGAATATATTTATCTACGATACTTCCAGCTAGCAAGTATTAAAGAAAAGAAACAATGCCGAGAAACACGTCTTTGAAAAAGTCCCTTTTTGGCGACTTGAATCCACGCGGCAGTGAGGTTTCGGTAACAAGTTTGGATGTCGTGCATCCAGACATAGGACCAACCTGTCGGCGGTTTACCGATTGCACTCGAGGGCGCCAGATACGATCCCCCGTTAGTGAAGGGAAAACGAAATCGAAAAGTCTTCCGTGAATACCTTTTTCTTCCCTGTAAGTTAATAGTTCCCTATTGATGAGAAGTTTTATTTAAGTAATGAGACTTAGATAATTATTATTGCTAAAAGATAAGAAAAAATTGTCTTGAAAACCAAGAAATCTTGAATTTCAAAAAACTTTCAAATATACACTACAAATAATTTTTGTTTCCCGTAGACAGCAAACACGTTTGACTATCATATGGATTCCATTTCTTACCAGGACCAAAGACGATATGGATAGAAGAGAAAGAAAAATGAAAACTTTAAAGGCTAACGCGATACCCTTGGATCATGTGTTGTATTGTGGTATTTGCACCATTTTGATATCGTTCCTAGGAGGCGTCCTAGTCCCCAGATTCAGGAATCTGGCCCCAGGGGTCCTTTCCATAAATTCTGAACATGGCCTGGGGTGCTATTATGTTCAAATTTACTGTCGAAACCATGTAACTTTCCTCTCATGTTATTAGAAGGCTTTGAATGTTTTCAATCTGTTGAAGTCATGTCAGATATCCATAATATCTAAACTAAAAGACCCATCGGTTTTACATCCATTTTGTAGCGATCTGATCTAATAAATACCGCATCGTTTTTAAAAGCTATCAGATTTCTATGCTGAACGTAATAGCACGTCCGGTGTTTTTCCCTAATGTATTTAGTAGCAAGAGCCATTTTCTTATTAATAGGAGTTTTCTTTCTTAAAATTCACTTCCTAGTTTAATTTAGAAACTTTTTTACTAACAAGAACTGGCGCAAAAACATCAATGAAGTATTAGGGCATATAGAAGAACGCACCAAGGGCGACATAATTGCCGACTTCTTTTTCATCTTTATTATGACATTTTGTAAGGTCAGACCAATAAAGCGAGTTACACGAGGCCATTTTCTAGCATTTGATGCGCATGTCCGAATTCGTTGTAAGCTACTTCCCAGGACTGAATTTTATTGATATTCAAGACCCTGCCGGAGAATACCAAAACCAACACCTTTAGAAGGCAGATTCGGGAAAGTAAAAGACCGAACGGAGAGCCAAACTGTGAGCAAGCATGGAGTGTAGATTATTGACGTGGAATTTTCCCATTTAGCGGAAGGCCGTGGGTGCAGGACCGGGGATCGGGGGGCGAGAGCCTAGGAGAGCCAACATTTTCAGGCTGTATACACAGCTTGGCGGAGAAGCGGCCGTGAGAATGTGATGTCGCACGAACTCTTGACGCGACTGTACCCAGGCCAAATCGACGCGAGTGAGAGAATCTAGATCCCCTTTCTTCCCCGCCGAACGATTTTCAACCCGATGACGGATCGTTCTGTTTAACCTGGAGAGCAGTGGCGTCTATTCTATATTTCGTTCATATTTTATTCAGTCGACACCCAACTGACACTAGAACGGCCTGACAACTCACATTAGGCAGTGCAACCTATTCAGTCGACACTTAACTGATATCAAAATGACCTAACTAGTCACACTTGACAGTACAAGCTATTTAGTCAACACCCAACTGACACTATACCGACCTAACAACTGACAAGTCACACTAGACATGCAACCATGTTCTAATTGTTTAATAAGACACCCCGATAGAGAAAAGTAGGAACTGTTGTCAGTGAAACTAATATTGCCGCCATCTTGCATATAGAGCTGACATACGTTTCATAAATCGATGTTGATTGAGCCAGGTTATTCACTGGCACCTATAGGGAATAGTGAAAGGCAAAATTGTTGCTGGATCACAGAAACAAAAGTGTAGCAGAATTCAAGCAAAACGTTTTAATAAGCCCACGTTGACCTGATGAGCGTATAGTACCGTAATTCGAGAACTGAAATAGTGTACTTATAATAGTACTGGTACAGTTCATCAACCGCTTAAGATTACGCTTACATGTTGTTGTTTTCTTGCTTACGGCGACTAGGATCTCGGATTTTATTGGCTCTCTGGCTTATGCTCCCATGGATTTTTAATGTAAAAATTTTCTTCGCTATTGCCGAGTCAACTAAACCGGTCCTCGATTTACTTCTTGGCAATTGTGCGACTGTTGGGCGTGAGACAGTATCACCTTGTGGTATTTATTTTGTTGAAACAGGACTGAAGGATAATGGCAAAATTAGCAAATGGATAACGACAGATCGCACATGACAACCATCCTTAAACTCCTTAGACTTTGTTCGAAATTTATGAGATTTTGTAGGCATAGGTACGAATTTATGATGGGCCCAATGACGAGTTCCGCATTATTGTCATGTTGCCATGCTTACCATAACCCAATGTCATTGAAACTTCAATTGCTTAGGTGTTTGTTAAATTATTAGTATTTTATAAGTATATAAGAAGGCCTTCAAAGCACGCACGACACATCCGTTGTGCGTTGTGTTTTGTAAGGCACAAGGGCTTTGAAAGCTTTTACGCACGCACGCATATTGTTCAATATTTTTATTACAAGTGCATCATAATTACAACTTTTGCTTAAAGTTCCTTAAAGTGTTATGAATTTGTGTGTTGTGGTAGAGTTTGGACAAACCGGAATTTAAATTTAAAATATTGTTTCCACAGTAACCATGCATATGTCATAAAGGCCGTTTTATACGCGCTGCAGCATGCTATAATCGTCTATTATCATGCATGCGCAATTAAAACATCTTTTTGCACATCAAATTGACAATGTCACTGCATATAATCAGGTAAGCTTTTCGTCAGCAGCTATGTTAAAGTAAAATGTTAATCTCAATATTAATAAAATAGTGTAGGTATTTGTGAACTAAATTTCCTTAAAACCTGTAAGACGTGTTTGATATAAATAGTATTGAGAAATTTTCAGAGAATTGGAAAATAAATTAAAATAGCTATAAGGTGTCCTATAGAAAGAAAACTGCACATTACAGGGAAACAGTGAACAAGACAACCTTGATGACAATACGTTATTTAATCCGGCATATTTCATATCAAACTGTACAAAATCTAGCAAAATTTTATCCAGACTTCTGTTACACACTCCAAGTGCGTAGGTATTTTTTGGCAACTGGGCTGTGAATTAACACGCATTCGTATCTGGTTACTAATACGATTAAGTATGAGAATAACAAGAAATAGTAAATAATTTAACTGAAACTGAAAACCACGACTATCACTTCCTAGCCAAATACTGATAAACCACCCTCCTTTAAAATTAAGTTTCTTTGATCGTTTGTAAAACCACATGCGCTATCACAATAGGAATTATGAGTGATAGCACTCAATTAGTTCTCAGCACATCACACTCCAGTACCATCAGCACGTAGTACTACGTTGCGACGAGCATTAAAGCAGCACCTGGCGTTAAAAGCTGCTTTTTAAGGCACTAGTTTGAACATTAGGACGATACCCAACAAGTTTTACCGTGACTCTGACCCAAATAAACCGGGTTATAAGGCGCAAAGGACGCTAAACAAAAGTCAGCAAACTCACCAAATGAAGATCTAAGTACAGCCATGGCATTCTACTAGTAGTTCAGAAGGATACTCCCAAGAGAAAATCGTCCATCACATCCATTCATTTGTGTTGCTGGTCCGATCCTTATAACCAAACAACGGGAAACTCAAAATCCCTCCGGGAAACAACAACGACACGTAATCCTTCAAGTGGCAATCGAGCCAAATCTCTTGAAAAAAGACTTGGACAAAACGCGACAAAGATAGAATAACATATTCGAGCGTCTTACTCGCTCCGCGAAAATACACATACACACAATTCGCGATTTTTAAAGGTCGTGCCACGCTGAGCGAAGCGACGCGTTCACAATCAACCGCAGTCGCCGGTGCACTACGCGACCTCGGTTTCGGTCGCCGGAAAATTATGCGCGGTGTTGCCGGTTTGTTTTGACAGGCGCGACAGCAAACAGCAGGAGCGCTATCGCTTTTTATCCGCTTGTTGAAGTTAAGGGCGATTTCTTGCTTCCAACGCCCGCTGATTTGGCGTGCACCAGGTTAAATTTGTCTAGATGAATTACTCATGGATGCAAAATTCTAGTCCATCGAGCTTTTACCTTATGGCGAGAGAACGATAGTGAATGGGTAAAATCTACTGCCATGCGAGACTTATACTAATTTCCATTGGTCACGATCAGTTCGAGTCGAGTTCTGAAAATGGCGGCGCTCATCTCAAGCTGAGCACTACACGAGAATTAAGCGACCTACACGCGGCGCAATCTACAAGAACAACTTTCTAGAGCAACAAGCGGAAAAATTGGGTGCGACTCCATCCACACAATCCAATCCATCAGCACTTTTCAAATGAGAAAGAATCTACTTATTCTTGTTTCCTACCCTAACCACGTATGGCATCCAAAATCCAAGATCATCCGATTGTGTTCCCAAATCCGAACAACGCATAATTCGCACGGACTCGGGGTGCCAAGGGATTGTATGATCCGCTGAGCCATCATTCAGATACAGGGCAATTGTGAAATATTTGAGACGATTCGTCTCCACACGAAATGATCTGCATAGAGCTCAAAGAAGCTGCCTACTTGTAGTGGCAGAAACAGGTAGACTAGCTCATGCAGAGGTGAATCGTCACAATAACTTTCGAATTACCCCATATCGGAAGATTACGATAGCTATTAACTGTAGATGGGTGTGTAACGCTCTTGGAACTGGGAACACACTCGAAGGATCTTGGATATTGCGGTAGTAGATTATTCCTTTCTTATTTGCCTAGAAATTCGACTTTGCAGATACTCCGGTGTGTACGACGTTTTATCCATTTTTGCCAAATTTGAAATCAACCTTCAAGAAATGATTGTATTTTTTATTTAATTTGGGCGAACCTTATTAATGGCAATAAGGTCACGGTTCGAAATAATCTTCAACCCGTCCAAGTAGTTAATACTTTGACGAATATTACTCCACTCCCAACCATTCTTTAATTCGACGGTTCTTATACTTCAACATTACGGAGCAAATTTGCAGTTATGTGAATTGCTAACATCTGATGGCAAGTATCATCTATCTGGAACTTGTATCGGTGTCATTCTTTCGAAACTAAACTTCATCTTATATCTCTTATTTTATTGTCCAGGATAGTAATTTTTCCAGTTTATTAATATACGGAACCAAAAGTAAAGAGTTAATGCACAGTACGGAACGATGACCCGAGAACACCGTTAAACCCATGAAGTTGATTTTCAGGCGCGCTTTTATGGATTTTTCTTCGGATGTGTTCTTCCCAAGATTCTTCCGGTAGCAAAGTCAAGAATTATTTACAAATTCGCTAAAATGAAAATGACAATGTCATATATTGCATTGCCACAAATAGAGGCTAAAATATCCAGACACATACTTCATACTGATTTGAAGTTACTAAAGTTGGATTTTGAGATTCTACTGAACTAATTTTGTAGATTCGATCCAATCTCTATCTGTATCTTATACAAAGAGAATATGAAACGGTGATTTCAAATTTCTAACAAACGACGCCCCGAAATTCGCACTGTAAGGAAATGCAGAACTGCAGTGTAAAGGAGTACAGAACTGTAGTGCCAATTTCGAGTGTGCGCGGAATCGCACAGGATTTGGTTGGATTTGATTCAAAGTCTGTCAAAGGGAATGAATTAACTGTTGACTGTTACTGCTCAACAGACTAATTTACATCTTAATTGAACAATCCAGAAACGATGCAAACGATGCAAAGTCAGTTCATCGTCCTTGATTTACCAGTGAACGGCGCAGCTACCTCCGCAATAAAACAACCTTGAATTCACCCTCTTATCTTATTCTTACAGTCGGAAACGACAGAGACCTTCTCTACCTGGTATAGAACGATGAGCTTCAATCCTTGACGCAATGCGTATTTAAGCGAGCTACCAGGGTTGGACCTCTTGAGATATGCGCAGGAGACACATGAGACCCCAGCCCAACTAGAATGGAAATCTACAGGCTATAGAAAGAAGCGATAACTTACCCCATTTAAACACAACACCGGACTGAATTTAGATATGTTTACGCATTAAGTATGGATTCTCGAGTTTAAGACGTCCGAAAATCAATAGTCTAACAAGAAGACACGGTGAGGTCGTTTCGACCTTTATAGAGAAATAAAACAACGCAATTGGCTGGGCTGTGTGATGCTGCCGTTGCCGTTACGAGCAAAGCCGTCCACTTTGCGGTGGTGTGGAGTAATTTGGGATTTATGTAATGAATTGAATGAGAGAGCTGCAGGGTGTGTATACAGAACAGAGAGACGGGGTTTTATCGATCGCCGGGCAAGTATATAACCGTGCTATGTAAAACCCAAACGTCGCCCATGTACATTTCTTTCTAAATATAAAGCCGGGATGTGTTCCAGCTACACGAATAAATTGAACATATGAGCTGAGGTGGAACGAGATCATCGTTTCGTTTTAAATGTACCACGTAGCACATTAATTCGTTATGCGAGATACTTCCATTTGGACCGAAATTAACGCAGTGCAGATTACAGTCAACACAAGAACCAAATAATCTAGGAATACTAACATATTTGTCCCAACCATATCGACCAAACATACTTGTGGAATTACATTAAATCGCCATACTGTCAAGAATATACCAACAACAGTTATCAACGAAACGTTAACTATTGTAAAATGATATGGTCAAACTCAACATACTACCTGCGAAATTGCTTTAAATCATTCAGTCAATGAGATAATTGTGCACTCACCATATTGTTTGGAACAAACTAGTAATTTTTACCAATAATATTCAAATCTTCAGATTCGGATGTTCTCAGTCATGATGCCCTTCCTTCGAATACAGGGCGTGTTCGGAAAGCCGACACGACACCTCGCCCTTAACGCCAAGGAAAATTATATTATTCCTGGGATGTAAAGGGAAGCCCAAGCCAGAAGCATTTTGTGCATTCAGAGACGGTGTCTTATCGATCGGAAGAATTATATAACGTGCTATGTAAACCCCAAACGTCGCTTATATACGTTTCTTTCTAAATAAGGCTCATGTTTTTAGGATGCCCGGAGAGATGTGTTTCTATTCTAAAGCAAATATTGATTTCGATATCTGTGGCTTGTGAAATTGTCAATTTTAATAGCGAGACCTCAGTGTCTTTCTTCAATGTCATTTTCCAATCAAATGTTGTGTTTATTAAACCTAAATTATTAAGAATAAAAAAGTCATGTTGATTTAACGGATATTAAGGCATCTTCAGTTCACTTATACCACAAGACAAATTTCTGAGAGTTTAAACTTGAGCTAAGCTGAATCAATTAACTGTGAAATGACGACAAACAACTTCATCGTAAAAAAATGCATTATGCAGTGAAACATAAATTTCAGATGTTTGACTTTAATCTAAAGCACGATACTATACCTATCCAAATATAATTAAAAAAAAAATAAACCAACTATTGTTCTATCTCGTTAAAACGTCTACAAAAAGCGTATTTATTTTTGCGACAGTTATCGGTAAATACCAAGTAATTATCTATGTGGAATTGAACTCAATCGTCTCTCGAAAATTCGCCGTCAAACTCTGAACGCCTGTACAGCAATCAAAACTTCTGTCTGGCAAGGAGTAAACGGCTCTGAGTGGGATTGACCCAGTTGAGGGTGAAACAGGGCGAATCGGAAGTTTAGGGAAACAGGCGAATTAAGGGAAACCTGGAGTGCGGCCCGTGATGCCTATCTCGAAGGGCGTCGATGTTGGACGAGATTGAACGACCATTATATGACTTTTAGGGAAAGCCTTTTGAAAAAATATTCCTCTACCAGCTCGTTATTTTTAAAGAAGAGTGTAATGAAAAACCGGGATAAGAAAATCAATAGGCATTTTCGACACCCACGAGGAGCCGCGGACATTTTACAGATTTAATGTGGGTACCTAAGTATAGAGCCTTTGTCTGGAAAACATTGATTTTTAGTGGGCACACGTATCCATCTAGTTTTACATACTGCCGCAATCTTTTATAATAATATACTAAAATGAAGGTTAAAATTTGGTTTGATTATGTTTCGAAATAAGAAACTTAAGATGAGGATGGTGGCACAAAAACAAAACGACAAAGCGTTTCGTTTTTGTAATGACGGCTGGAATTCGAGGTGGTGAATGTTTTCAATGTATAAGCTATATGTGATCGAGAAAAAAATGCACATTTTACCATTTCGATTGTAAGGTCATTTAAGCACCAGTAATAAAACACATATGTACATGTTGTCACAAGACAATAAACTCCAGACACAACACACCTACATAACTAAATTTAAAGATAAGCATGAAAATAAAAATAGGCACTATAAAAAACCAAGTTACATGCAATTGCAGACCACGCGACGGAACGGCTCTTGACCGAGATTCTAGCAAATAACTGCCATTGAAAAACATTTTCTGCCGTGCGAAAACCGGCAGTGCTTCTTTAAAAAACGTAAGGCCATTATTGGCCGTCAGCCGATACCGTGGCGTATACCTAATGCCACTGTTAACTAAGGTTTATAAGAAAAAAATTCTAACGCAAATTGAAAAATATCTCATAATTTATCAAGAAACTTATGAACTAAATCTAAATTTAAACTAAAAATTATGAACGAACACTCATCTTGATAATCATATTTTTTTCGATGCCATAGAGGGTAAAGAATAATGCCATACAAAATTGTTACTATTCAACCCACTGCATTTGGTAGCTACGATTATTTCAAAACTTAAGACTAAATTATTTCAGAATTTAATGGCTCGATATCTCACGACATATTTGACATATTTTCACTTGCTCAGCAATAAAAAAAAATCCACGGTATATTCAAAAAATTCTTGTTTTTATTTAATTTCGCTGTATCTAGAAATAAATTGTGTGTGAGAGATCAATTTATATAGTATCAGTGGCGTTAACTGGTTTACATTTACGAAAATATTTAATACAGTATGAAATCTAAAAAAAAAATGTACAGTACACCTGTTACATTTACATTAATGGTGTTCCCACGACTCTGTAAATTTCATTGTAACATAGTTTAGGAACCCCTTGGACGATACCTCGAAATATATTTGAGGGTTTTTTCATTTATAGTCTACAAGAAAAATTACACTGAGTTTGTAGTGTTTCTATTCTTTATGAAAATTTAACAAAAATCATAATATCTACGTCTTGTCACGTCAAATTGATACCCTTAATCTGTTCTAATAAAAAAACTGGTAAACAACCGGCATTTTTCACAAGAGACCTAATAACTAAAGTTTGTTATATCCCACCAATAAGTAATATGCGGGTTGATTTCGAATCATAACCTAAAGACACCGCCCAGCAACATCCGATGTCGCAGTAAATTTCATACGATATTGATTTTCTTATGAAACTTTAAAAGAAACAAAAAGTATTTCATTCCGCGCCATCCCTCGACTGGAAGGCGCCTTAGGTCTCTTGCACAAAGGGAATGGTATTTTACACACCATAAAATTAAATTGAATGTGTACTTCATACTTAATTTCCCCTAAAAATTCCCCATCAAAATAAACGAAAGTTAAAGAACCAGCAGGAAAAAACTTCAAGCTGTGGCAGTCTTTTTAAGGGAAAAGCCATGAGGTCTGGGGCAGCTAGCCTATGCCCTTCTGAATAGTTAAAGCATACACATAACGTTTTGAACAAATCCCCACCACATCGGTGGCAGAAACAACATCCAGCAGGATTCCGTTAACATCCAGCGAGATCGGGTCAATAAGAGTCTCCGACGGGGCTGCGGAAACAGAAGGGACCGAGGGGGCAGGAGGAACTTTCGGCCCCCCCAAAAAACCCCTTCAACAGCTACCCCCCTTTTGTCCCCCGCGAACCGCCATTGCCATCACCGACTCCGTTGGCACTGTATGCATGCACCTGGGAATCGATCAGGGTGTCTTGTGCCCCGATTAGATCGGGCACGATGCGCGCATTTTGTTTTATATGCGTGTATATGTATTATAGAACTACATACTCCCATATGTATGCCAAAATGAGTCTTACAGCTCTGTAAGTACGAAAAGATCACTATTACTAAAAGGCCAAACTAGGAACAAAGGACTGAGAAGATCTTTTCCTAGATTGTGTTAAGATTGACGTGGAACTATCAACGACGCTGCATACCCCAAATGTATTGCCATTCGCAATTCACCCTTAAATATTTTGTGATAGGCACTCGTGACAATCAGGCGAATATATAAATGGTGGTGAACAAATTTGAAACCTTCTTGTACCCAACCTTAAGAATCGTCACAAGATGAGAAATCATCGTTATAGAAGAGTCCACTTTCGATGTATATCATTCACACGGGATTTGGTTGATTCTCGACAATTTGGTGAATAAAAGAATTTTCAATTCAAAAAGTATTGCAATACGACTTTAAAAACCATCGCAAGGTGAATCCTGAATTTCGTAACAGATATTTATGTACATTTTCCTTACGACACATTCCTAGATATGTGCCAAAAAAGGTGTTATAGTTTTGCAAATAAGAAAAGAGCAACAATCATTCACAATTTTCCTTATGGAATTATTTGCTCGATTCTTGACAATTTGGTGAATACCAGTAATTTCAAGAAAAAATCATTACAAGCTTGACCTTAAAAATCATCGCAAGGTGAACTCTCAATTTCGTAATAGGAATTTATGCGTATTTTCCGTACTCGTTGCGTCAAATAAATATTTATTAATTTTAATTCACAAGTTTTTAAAAGCATGTGCTCTACATATCAGCGTCAAAATATGGCTGACGAGAACCACTGAAAGAAACATCGACGACGACCGCCTGCACTTTGTCCGCGAAGGCGCAAAGACGGCAACCACGAAGATGCAAGCCGTGACACGCCAAGCAGAATTAGCGCCCTCTTCAGTTTCAGATTACGAAACTATGATATTCCTTCTGTTTGCTGAATTTGACTCTACACACTTATATTTCTAACTATTGACGTTCTGTATTAAAGACGAAGAATACATCCTCGCAACTTTAGTCCTCAAATTTTATTAAAAGGCAGCAATACTCCTCTCCTCGAAGCGCCTACCTAAATTCATAAGTACAACCAATTTCAAATGGATCACTTCCATTAACCTCCCTTACTTTATTAAATTAATATAAAATTTGTCTTCTCATTTTCTTTCTATACCTTGCTTAGCGGCTCGCCTAATTGTTCTCAATCAGTAGTTCTAGTAGTGTTGTATCTCCTATAAAGCGGAATCTCGCAGTAATTTTATTTTGAATTATTACTAGTACCTCCTGCACATGCTTTTCCTACCATGCTATTCCTTATTTTCAGTTTTTATACTATTTTTCCTAATTCTTTCATTTTTCCCATTTAGATTTAAAGTTTAATTATTTAAAATATACAATTTACTTTACATTTTCAAATAGACAACGCTCCCCGCTGCATGACTCATTTTTCTGCTTCCCATCTAATGTCTATATTGATCTCTACAGGGATCGACTTTGGCCTTTTTAACTTGTACATATATACTTACTGGATTGATCCAGACATTTACCAATTTGACAAGATTGATAGTTCATGCGTGTTAGGAAGACCCGTCATCCCCGCAAAAAGAAATAAAAATAATGTTTTGTCGAAATCATGCCGAGGAAAATTTAAGAGAAATGGGATTATGACGTCTACTGCAATATATATGCAGGAGTGCATACTTTTCGTCTTTAAAAATAAACATATATTTGAGAGGCATGCACCTCAAAAACTATACTCGACCAGAACTTTAAATTATAAATACTCGATGTATAGACCAACTGTGTATCAAAAAAGAGCCTATTATCAATGCATGAAATTATTTATCTCAACGACATTAAATATAAAACAATGCACCGGATTAAAATTGTTAAAAAACAAACTGAAAACTCGCGACTCCCAAATAAGTTTCTTATCCATGAACGTTTGCTCGTATTGGTCCGTAATTTAGAACGTCCATGATAAAATTCAAACTGACTACAGTTCCCTCGCAACTGCCAAATCCGCGAAGAAGGCTGAAAGCGGCAAATAACAAGAGCGCATTGTCGGAACGGGAGGAAATCGCAGTAACCGAGAACGGATCGGGCCCGAGCGACCGCACATCATTGGTCAGCTATGTGTGCAACAAGTGGCCCAGTGGCGAAGATGCATTTACCATCCGCCACGTTGCCAAATGCCGTTATGGCTCTTGGATTTTAACCCCCACAACTACGTTTAACCCAACGATAAAATCATATATAAATAATTGTTTCAAAGTTTCGTCAAATCAATACCAATATGCGATATATATATATATATATATATATATATATATATATATATATATATATATATATATCGCACATTTAAACGGACCGAATACTATAACATAACATAACAGTGCCTTAGGGTTGGTGAAGAACGATTACCTACACCACAATAAAGTTGAATTATTCTTTTTCAATAGACTAATTGAAAGTGGTCGGGATAATATTTTTTTATCGAATACTTACAATTCACAATCACTTTTGGAATGCCCAGAACTAAAAAACCATAATTTGATAGCAAAATTACCGGTTACGCCACTGATTTTTTTCCGCTTCCCGTTGGGAAAGAAATGTGGCAATCTTTCACCTCGTTGAATTTTAAACACTGAGGCCGAATGTTCGTGCAAATCGGTTCATCTACCTGACACCAGATCACGCTACTTTCCGAGCTTTCAACTTTAAGAGCTATTTTCACAAACGATTTGCCTTCCAACTTGCAACATACGCCTCTTAACTTGCTAAATAATTCATATCCTCAATTACGTGACTTTTGATGTTCTACGTTTCTGATCAACTGACTATAGGCATGACAATCTTTCGACATAATATACCACTATTCTCCATGCACTTTTTCTACCTACTTAATTGACGTCAAGCTATAACTTCTACGCATGTGACAAAAGAAGGAAGCGGGTGCAAATCTGAGAATATGGCAACTAAAGTGTGACACAGATCCTCCACATGCCTATTTTTAGTTCCGCAGGGTTAGGTTTAATAAATCAATAATAAGACGAAACTTCCACTTACCGCCTCCAGAGAATCTCCGGTTATCTGCCATTTCGAACAACGCCTTTTCGAGACGCCATTCGTCCCTGTAAAAGATCAAAACTTACTGTATTTATAAGCAAACACAGTTGTATTATTTCCTTTCTAAAATTATACCTCCGATAATATAAATCTATGTTAGTTCAGGAAATGCTATAGTAAACTGAAATTTAGGAAAATTTAAATGAAACACAGTAACAATCACTTTAAAATATTTGATTTTAACGATAAATCGAGTGATAAATTCTCATTTGAATAGATAAGAAAAACTACATAAACAAATTTTGCGGTGACCGTAATTAAGCATTTTTTTAATGATCAAGAAATGTCAATTTTTTATTTAAATTAAATCAGCAATTGCCAAATAGGTTATGGACATATGACCTATCCTATGTAACTCTCATAAGATAATTTCATTTTTAAAATACGACGTTTTGATTTGGAAATACCATATTGAACTTCAAAATCCCAAATGTGGTCCTATAATCAAAAATACGCTTTGAGGAATTATTCCTGCTGCAGGAAAGTAACCTTAATTTTGCTCTACATTCAGAAATAACGTTACAAAAAAATAAACATGAAAATTGACAATTTTTATTCATATCAAATTTCTTAAAGCAATAAGAACTTATAAAATGTTAAAAATGGATTTTAATCACAACTAAAAAATGCAACTTTCCTTCCATTTAATCAATCAATATCCCAAGGTGGAAAGTTAAATTTGAGACATCTTGTACAAAAGGAAAATACCTCAAAAGATACTTATTTATACTTGTACAGAAAGAAAAAATTATGTCACAAAAAAATTTAAAAAGTGACGAAACGTGTATCTTCCTTGCATTTTGTCTAAATAATAGGGTATTTTGACTCAATAATAAGTAGGAAGTAGTATTATAGGACTAGAGACAATTGTAGTTTCGACACTTCCTCCAAATCCAATTTAACTGATATAACTAATTTAACCAAAATCTCAATTCAGCCATATCGAATATCTGATTAAATTGGATCCTGGAAACTAAAATTACCTCTTGAATGGGATCCAGATCATTATTTATTGTTGAGGCAAAATTTTCCTTTTATGTTATTGAAGCGGCCTGATCAAGAAAATATAACATCATAGACCTTAGTTTCCATCATTATTTTGGTAAAAGTTACTTTAGTGTTCACATCATATTCTCCAGAAAAAGGAGTCTTAGGTAAAACTTGAAATAAGTAAAAAATCTGTTACTGACAGAAGGTTGATCAAAGGTTAAAAATAAGTTATAAAAAAAAGTTATCTAGTGCTTAAGCACTTGTGCCAAACTAGAAAGGGCCAAGTAAAACTTGACCCACAAAACTTTAAATCATATGAAACTGAGTATGAAACTCAAACTCCTTAAATTTCGTTTTTTCCTTACTAAAGCAATAAAAAAGTTAAATATAGGCAATATGACTAGATGGATATAAACCAAATGGAGTATATAGGTTTGTTGATTAATTTTATGGTATTTGGGCTATCGTGGAAATACCTTAAAATATGTACCTCTGAGATCCCTTAAACCCATATACCAAAATAATTCAGTGATCTGATACCTAAGAGAATTTCATTAATTTAATTCAAGAAATAATTCAGGTCTTGTCTGTAGCTTTGGCAGTCTGTACATCTACAGTCATCTCTAATCCTTGTTAAATAATTGTGGAAATCAGAATGTCTATGCACATTATTTGTTACCCATCTGATATACAACACACACTTCAATACACATATAACCCAAATAGCCCTTTTCTGCAATATAAACACAGTATGTCATATGTTTCTTTAAGTTAGATCCCAAGGGACAATGAGACATGCATTTGAAAGCCTTACTCAGGTTGTAGAACTAAGATATACCATATTCTCTGTCCTTGCATGGGTCCATTACAACAGACAGCAAGTCCAGTATGCTCAGGACAGCACCCCTCTCCCTTCTAAAACCAAACTGGTCCTCAGAAAAAAGATTGAACATGCAATATGATAAAGACATTTGAGAGCATTTTTGAAAAATATTTAAGAGGACTGGTAAAAGAGAAATTGATGGATGATTTGTAACCTTGGCTTTATCACATTTTATTAAGAATGGGAACCACTATAGCCTTTTTAAAAGCATCTGGAAGAACACATTCATTAATACAGTTTTATTATTCCTGCAATATAAATATTCCTCAAATTGTGTATGTGTATTCCAATTAAAAATATTTTTTCAAATTAGAATCCAGCTGTCATTTTTAGTTTTTTGTCTTTGATATAGATGGCAGAAAAATTAAAATTGGAATAGTTATCCTATACCAAGTGTCAACTTGAAATGTTAGAAGGTTCAAAAAATAAAGTGAGTAAGCCTTTCTGTAGTAGGGCATAATTGGTTCCAGTGAAAATGATTAGATATAATGCTATGAGATTCATACATTTTTTAAAAACAGATGCAGGACAAATGAACAAACAAGATGTTGAATTACAAAAATTTATATTTTATATTCCAACTCTCTTTTGAATTTTGCAAATTCATCTTTTTAACTTTTTAAAGGTCCACATGTAGGAAAGATGTTCAGCTCAACTGGAACTTCAACCATCCCATAAGAATGGCATTGCTGGTGAATTTATTTTATTTGAGACACGTGGTGATGGTCTCGGTGATATCAACATTATTCTCATGGGATGTTTCAAATATCAGGGTTCAACTGGTTGTACCAGTTCAATTCTCAAAATCTACAAGTTCTAGTTCTGCTAAATCATTTTTTAAGAACAATTTAAATACCCAGTATGCTCTTTGATAGAATTACAATCATGGATGGGACAGTAATGCAAGAAAGCAATTTCTCTTCATATTTCCACTAAAAAAGGCCTGCTTGTAACACGGACTTCAACAAGAGGCCTTTAACTCTGAACTAATGTTATGAGGTTGTATTTGAAGACGTTTTTAAAGAACAAATAAATAACTTACCTAGTATTCTGCCAGCTGAGGATTTTTGCACCAAATTTCCTAGGGTTTTCCACTAGAAACTGACCAGTCAATACAACAAATTTTTTGGAAAATTGAACTCTACAATCAAAGAAAAAACTCGCGAGAAAAAGATGGCGACTGATTGCCAGTTGCCGATTATTTTTTATGAACGAATTAATTGTTTGTTGGTCAACAAATCACCCAAATAAGGATGGTTCTCACTTTCCGTTCCTTCGTCTGGCAATTTTTCGATATTGCGGGCCCTAAAGACGTCGCAATTTTGCACAAAACACCGAAAAAACAGCGGTTACACCGACAAAAATCACAAATTGATCTACTTTTCAATTGTTTTGCATAAAAGAGCAAAGAGCACCGATGTTTAATAGGTTTGTTTCATCAAGCGATCCGTGAGCAGTCCGTAATAGTTTGTAGATTCTTGCAACTTTTTACAGAACGCATGCGTGAACAACGACGTGACCGTCCAAAATTGTAATCGTTGTAAAACCCTTCGTGTATGTATGATTGTAAAAATATTTAAGCTGCATGTTCCCAACCCTTAGTTTATAAACAATCCTTAAACTACTTTCATAGTCATAAAACTATCAGTATATCGCTTGCACGAATAGCGAATCAACCATTAGAACTATTCGGTTTCGGATATTCAGTGTCCGAATGACAAATGTATAAAGCGCAGGTCTCTGCCCATCAGTTACCGTTGTTGACTATTGCTAAAACATAACAGGTAAGCAAAGGATTTTAGGTGGCGGTGACAGGTCTGTCGGAAAATTGTCCAATGGCTATGTTCAATTCGGTGGGAAAATTAGCGTACTCTTATACCGGCTCATTTGATTAGGAAGAGAAATTATTTACACGGGTTAGTATTTTCTTTTTCTTTTGTCAATTATTCATTATTTCTTATTTTCCGAAACCATTTGCAATATTACTGTTTAAGTTTCCGAAAATGATTAAATAGATATATCTGTAAGATATGTAAAATTGATGCTCTGTTGGTTGGTCATTCTTATAATAAACAATTTCCTCTCCTATTTTCTTTGTATCTTATTTTATTATCAAAGAAATATATAAATAGAATTATATATATTAATATTACAGCTGCGATTACCTAATATTATCTGTTAGTCTAAGTTTGTAAGTTTTTATTTGGTATTGTTTCTTTTCATCCTGGACGTGAACATAAATAAGTATAATAGTTTTATTATAGGCAACCATATATACACCATCTATACATAGTATGCAGAAAAAAGTATGGTGTTTACACCTTTACATCTCAGTGCACGGAACCGCACTGTACACAAAGTAATTTAAAGAATTTTTTTTGCCGCAGATGGACCTTTGATTTTGGATTTAACTTAAATTCATTTCACCAATTAATTATTTGTAATAACGGCGTGTGATCTTTATAAGCAAAACTCACAGTAGGGAGAACACATTTGCGATTTCCCATTAAACATTCTAAATGTAATTGATAACATATGAATTTATCTTTTGATATTTCAACGCCTACTTGAGGTTTTTCTTATTGTTGTTTCTTTATTTATTTCTCAAATCTCATTTTGGCTTAATTTATTCAATTATCTACTTTATTTTGGTTAGTTTGACTTAGCATCTATCTATAATATGAAATTGCAATCAATATTATAATTAAAAAGCAACTAATAACTTAAGTATTTATCACAGAAAATAGATTAATTCTTTCCAATCATTATCTACTTTGTCTCCGTAGTGTATATAAATAAGCTACAGCCATAGTCTAATCTAAATATGAAACGAGAACGCTTAGTTGAATTATTGACAGCTATCAAAAATATGTGACGAAACGTCAATATGTTTTTTTTTTCAAAATATGAACACAAAACACCCCCCTTTAGCTTTGTGCATGAATTTCTTTCTGTATTAAAAACAAATAAGGTTGAATGGAAGTTATAACTCTATAGGACTTGAGAGAGGTTTGAACTTAATGTTTTGTGAAACAGTGTTAATCAATATTGGCCATGGGTGACCCAGAAGCCCCCATTCTGTATGTTCTAGTGGTAGGATTCCACCATAAAAAGGGCTGCCAAGTAAGTACCACTACTAACTTGATACGCTGTACTTATCATTTTTAATTTACTTAACAATTATCAATGTTATTGCATTAATTTGAAACCTTTATAAACTCGGATGATTGTAAAATGTGACTCCCTCTCAAGTTTCCACATAGCATAAAGTTAAAATAGTATAAATTACTTTCAGTGTCTTGTTTGGAAATAATTCTAGTAGTGTGATTGAAAATTTTCAATATTTCCATTAATATTTTATGTAAGGAATTGGAATTTGTTTCTGTGTTCATTGGATTGAAATTTTAGGTAGAGTATTCTTATCCACCACTTGTGCCAGGCACGCCAAATGAATGTCCACCTGGATGGAAGTATTTGCCTACTCTTGCACTGCCAGATGGATCTCACAATTATGAGGATGATACTGTGTTTTTCCACTTGCCAAGCTTAACTAATGCTAAAGAAACTGTTTTTGGAATATCATGTTTTCGACAAATTTCAGTTGAGGTAAGTTGAGTTATAAGTTTCATTCTCAATTTTCAAACTATTTAACTTTAATTCATTATTAGCAAATTCTAAGTAAATCCAAGATAATAGCCTGTTTATGACAACTTTATAGATAACAAACTCATTTCCTTTTTATAATAATTCTATCTCATTAATATTAGTATTTATGAATTATCATAACAGCTTCATATTATTTTATTATCTAGAAGTTGAAAAATCGTACCTCAGACATTACTAGGACTACAGTACAAAAATCAGTTTGTGTACTCAGTAGAATTCCCCTCTATGGACAAATACAAGTAAAAATGGCTTTAATAACCCATGCCTATTTTGATGAGGGAGATTTTAGTAAAGTATCTATTTTAGAAGACACATTTCATCATTTAAATGCTGTCATGAGTCAGGCAGACATTCAGCAGCAAACTTTTGTGGGTAAGATTAAAACAAGATATGCAATTGTATACATTTTTCATCATGTTGTCTTTATTTTAAGGTCTTTCAGCTAGGGATTTGATTCTGCAATGGAAGCATAAGGCAATTCTTTTATTTAAGCTACTTTTATTAGAAAAACGAGTTATGTTTTACAAATCACCAGTTCTTCCACTGTGTTCTACTATTTTAACTCTGGTATCCTTATTCCCAGAAATGATTGAAAAGGGGTTACATCAAGCAGCTTGTATTAGGTAAAAGATTTATAATGTCTCATGTTCATTAGGCCTTGAAAATGCTCTCTTTAGGTTGTCAAGACCAATGTCACCAATGCCTGAATTTTCTGATGAAGGTGACTCACCAGGTATTTCCCCAATGAAATTACCAGAAGTTGTAATGCAGAATGGCACCTCACAAAATGGCTTGTATAATGTTCCTTCAAGCACAAATTTTCCAGGTCATCTCAATGAAAAATTAGAGCCAATAGAAAATGGTATAGAAATTGCTGAATCAGTTCCATTGAACAAAGATGATAGTAATGGTACAATTATATAAATCCTGAGAGCTGGAGTTTTTTTTTAAATAATATTTTATTTAGGAATTGTAAATATATTAGACAAAAGTAACAGCCTCCGGAGAGATTTAAGTCTAGATGCTATGGCAGATTCTGTGCAAAGCAATTTGAATTACTTGACTCAAATTAACATAGAGAATTGTGGATTTCCATTATCGATATTTAGCAAAGGGTCATTGTGTTTACCTTACCTCTCATTACCTTATTTGGATTTGCTGGCAGATGTGAATGTTAGAAGTTATGTAGTTGGGGCGACAAATGTTTTATTCAAACAAAAGCGACAGTTGTATGATGTAATGGTCGATGTTGATGGTGGCAGGTAAGAAATTATATTTTTGTTGTCTAACGATTTTTTTTACATGTTTATAGTGTTTAATTTCTGTAGCTTTGAATGAAATTTTGTAGATATGTGAAACATTTGACACAACACCTTAATCAACCATTATTATTAAATTCCTCAATGCGAAAATTTTTTTCATAACTATTATACCACACACAATTTTAAATCAAGAATTTGTTCTCCATTCTCCTAATAATATATAATAAATTTCAGAATAGAATGTCAAGATATTGCACTTCGAAAATCGCTTCATTTAACTACTGAGGATTTGAGATTTGCGGATTATATCGTAAAACATGTGTCTGAAGAACGTCATGATGTATTTTTGGATGGTGTGGGATACGAGGGTGGAGACGAGTGGATTCGCACGCAATTTAGGGTCTACTTACTCTGTCTACTTCGAACTGCACTTGTGCCTGGTAATCAGTTGATTTAAATATACAGGGTGATCCTCACTCAATGTACTAAATTTCGTCCACATATTTTTTCTGCATAAATTATTATTTGTCTAATTTTATACCTCAAGTAAAACGAGCTATGTTGTGCTATTCTTACATCTCTTAGAATTGAAGAATTTTGCCAAACACCTCAATTTTTTACGATGTTTAATTCAGAACCTTATATCCTTTTCTCCAATAAACTTAGATGGAAATCGAGAATCCGATCATTTTAACGCCAGCTTCCTGTCCGCTTGGAAAGAGACTCATAATTACAAAATGTGGGTAAATGAGGATCATACAGCAATTTTAGATGTGCAACCGGGCCATCCATTTGCGGGACAGTTATCTGTTGCCGATATGAAGCTGAGATTAACCCAGTAAGTAGATTTCTGTAAGATAATTGTTTCCAATATCAAATATTTCATCTCTTATTTCTGTGGCTTGTTATTATCTACTCATTGTCAGAAAAGCGTTGAAACATAGAATGAACCGTTATTTGGTGTACAAATGTGACAAAAGTTATTTTGTTTGAGAAATGGTGTTTTATTTTAATTTTTCAGCACCATGCAAACAACAGAAAGCGGTAGACGGCTAGGTCAGGCAGTGACGTCTACTGGACGAGCTGTAGCTACAACAAGTAAAGCAGTAGGTATGTTAAAAGCAGTATTGAAGATTAAGAATACATATTTAAATATGACTATATGTACAGAGAATGGTTTAAATTTCCTGAAATCGTAAAAGTTGTTTAAATTGCACAATTAGTAGCCTAATAAACGAACAATTGGAGTAATTTAGAAATATTTAATAACACATTCTCATGAACACATATGATATACATATACGAACAAAAAAAAATCAATTTTTTACACAGGTGGTGCCATCTCCCAAGCTAAAGGAGCATTCTCAAGTTGGTGGAATAATCTGGTCAGCCCGGAGCCAGGTCTTCCGAAAGAAGTAACCACAGATGAGGTTTTATTCGGAGAAGAGCCGAGTACTAATCTTTATGATCAATCGGCTATCGAAAGTTCCAACACTGGAAACACTGAAAACAGTGATAACCATCGATTACCTAACACGTTAAATTCTAAAATAAGCAGTATTAATAATGTTCCAGTTAAGGATTCCAATGTTATTAGGACTGGCGATAGTGATAATAGTTATGCTGAACCTTTGGAGAACCATAAGCCCGGTGAGATACATACGGTTTAAATTCATTGTAGATCAGTCAGTCAGGTTGTTTTAATAATGTGTTTGTTATTAAATACCGGAAGTGCGCTAGGATTCTGACGAGGATAAACCTTTTTATTATTGATATCAGCTCCAGTGTATTCTATTGCACCTCGTGCGAACTTTATCAAGATATATTATGCATTCGAATGTGTTTTATTACACTAGTTTGGGGAAATTAGTTTATGACAAACGAGTAAAAGATATTTTTTTTTCTTCAAAATTATCAAAAAGTCACATACTCCTAATCGAAAACATTCCTATTTGTTGTATTAAAATAAACTTAAGGCTATACTAATTTCAGTTAACTACGTTTCATGATTAAGGTATTGCATTAATTTGAAGTGGAAGCGGAACCAAATTATATTTTTCTATAACTAAGCCTTAAGCCGGACTTATAAACTTGACATTGGATACAAATTGGGCACTAACGGGTTAATAGTAATAAATTTACTGTATTGGACAGTATTGCACATTGCACAAGGGGATTCGGGCACCTGCATTATATCACGCATACATCCGCCGACCAATGTTGCCAATATATTTACGGGTCACATCTAAACGGCATAAAAATATTTCCTACATTCGATAAACTACATTCAAAATTCGGTAGCACTGCACTCACATGTGCGTGCTGAAACAAGTACCAGTAGTCATTTACCCCTACTTTTGAGAGTTGTTTAGTACTAGATGTAGCGTTGATATTCTTTATATGTTATCGTAAGTAAAATAAGAAAATAGAGTGTTCATCAATGCGCCATATAAGAAAATTCTTTAAGAAATATCGCAGTGTTACTGGTCACTGAAAATAAGAGAATTTTTCAACGCACATGAACGCGTTTTAAAATCTGAAACAATAAGGAGAAGCTTTGCTATGGACTCAAATGTTTCAATGTCTTTTGTAAATTTCAGCACCGCCCTTCATTGATTCAAATAAAATTTGAATAATATAACCCATTACGATGAATTAGTTTTTTCTTTCCGCTTTCATATTTATTTCATGCGTTACTTGCCTAGATCTTGAAATGTGATTAATCAATAAAATAACTTAAAACAATTATTTTAATGCGAAATGTGATTATTAGTTTTATTAAATCTCCATATAATTTTTATTTTGTTTGTTACTTATTTGTTTTTATAATATACTATTATTTATTTCTATTAAATAATGTTTATTTCCTTTAACCAATATAATTGGCTGTAAATTTAGATTTGGTACAGTTTCTTTGCTCAACTTCTCCTGTTTGGTTAATCCGGATTTAACATTTAATAGAAATTTAAGTATGATAATGCCGCTATTTCAGATAACATTATTGAAATAATTCATCGATATTGCAAAATTTTCACACTTGTGATTTTTTTTCCATCATATTTTTTATTATCAGGTACTTAGGCCTGATGTTAATTATTGTAAGTTAGCGTAAATTCAAATTTCTAAGGTTTTTAGAAGCCAAATTCATGAAATATTTTTATTAAATGTCGTCGTAATTCGTGATAGGTAATTTTATATTATAACTAGTAGGCAATGTTACGACTTATTCCTCGTTTTTACTTTAGTATAATATTCATTATACAGTCCTTCACTGGTAGTTAATATTACAATTTTCGGTATGAATCAATAAATCAATGTTAAAATTCTGTTAAAAAAATTTACAAGCATAAACAGATGATCAAATAACATGAACTTATTTTTTTTTATGTAAGTAGCATTATGTTCGTCAGTTGTTGTCTTGTTAAGAAGTGGTAGGACTGTGCAATAATCTAATAATAATAGTGAAACGATATTCAAATACCTCTCTATTTATGTATTTAATAAAAATATTTAAATACATGCTAATTTATATTTTTAGTGTCAGTGAAGACCTCGTGTTGTATTCATATAATCCATGCATGTTATTTTCTCGTTAATACACCAGGGAAATTAATAGTAGAATATAAAATTTAGATCGTGATTTATTTGTGGTCACCCGATTGTCAAGAAAGTTGCTTTTAAAATACTACAAGAATTAATCTAAAAATACTCTCATCTTTCTATCTATGCATAAAGAATCATATATGAGAAACCTGTGAACACATACATAGTTTTACTTTAAATTCAAATGTATATTTTTAAAAGGAAACTACAGAAACTATCTACCTAAAGCAAAATATTTATAAATAATAAATAAATAAAATGTGTAAACTATTTCAATATAATTCGAGAATTAAAAGTTTAAATATTATACGCTTTAAAAAAATCGAAATATGCTTGGGGAAAACAGGACGCTTGTTCATTTTCAATAATTTAAGATTATCGAATATTATGTGCTATTTTCTGGATTTCAACCAAGCGTATGTAAAATTTAAAACATGCAATCCCTTATTCTCTGTAAGTCCACATACTGAATTGTTTAATTTGATACTGTAGTCTGCAATTTCAACCTTAAACTGTGTGGATTTACGGAGAATATGGCGACTAAACAACGGCTCCTACTAAAACATGTTTCTTTGGGGTATTTTCCATTTTTTCACGATCACAGCCCTAAAACAGACATTAATGCCTTACTTAAATATAAAGAGTATTTATTTATTTATTAACCCTCAAACTATTTTTTATGATTGTTATTACTAAGCTTTTCCAATATGAGTCTTTACTATTCTTCAATCCGTGACTCGTCCATCAAACTGCTCATCTAAATAAAAATTGTCCTATGTGAAATACGATATTCGGTCATGTGTGAGGTAGTAAAATCTTGATTGTGTTAGTTTATTAAGGCAAACTTTGATATCCATTTATACTTTTCGCGGGAGCATTCTGCAACAACGGGTAAATTTCCTCCCGTATTGTTTCTCTTGAGGTGTTGCTGCTCGTAATGGAGTTTGTTAACTGACAATAAGGGTTCTCGTAATGCCTCCAAGGTAGGATCAATTTTTCCGACCCTGCACTCCATCTCCTGTACACCATGGCGTTAAAAAATGCCTGCAGGGGGTTGGTAAACGCCTGCATATGCAAAAATTATAGAATCAATTCAATTCATGAAAATGCGCACTTACCATGAGATACCAGAGCAAAATCAACGATCTAGCAGGCAAATGAAACCACAAGATCCACAGTAAAATGCCATTGATCAGATTCGGCAGCCAGCAAACGTAGAACACCACGTTAATTACTGCAAATTTTATTTTTATAGCCTCTAGGATATCTCTTTCTCTGCTGGTAAACTGTCCAGAGGTGCAAGTGATGATAGTTTTCATGTCTTTGATCGAATGCTTGTACAGTATTGGATTCGCCAGCATTACCACCACTATTGGTAAGTAGGTGATTATGTAATTGGGGAGAATTCTTTGCAGAACTATCCGTAATGATACTGAAGTATGGCAACTAAATACGACTAGAATTATGGTTCGGAAAATGTTTTTTACGGGTAACTTACTCTGCATTGGGAATGTAGAGAAGGGACAATCCGGTGACTGTTAATATTGCTGGAATTAGCCAGGCAGAGAGATGATAATACTTAAAGTGGCCTTCTTCTTGGCTGAGGATATACCTCATATCTATGGAGTAGCACAAGGTCCAGATCCACGTTGATGTGTAAAAGTATTGGATAAATGCCTGGATGAAAAACTGAAATTCTGGTTTTTTGTTCTTTATTGAAGCCGATATTACACAGGTAATTGTTTATTCATGAATTAATTCATGTATGTAAAATCCTTTTTGCACTGACAATTTGGCAGCAAATTAAATCACGAAGAAAATCGCGGAGTTATTCACTTATAGAGCGTGTTCTAATCGTCATTTTTTTTCGTGAATTTAGATTTAAACATTTAAATTAGGCAATACATAACAAATACTAAGTATTGAGCTCTAATGAGCATATTTGTTACATTTTATTACTATATCAATAAATACAAACCGCCTTCAGAGATTTACATTCACCATTTAGTGAAGAAATGGAAATTTTTGTCCATAGTATAGTTGCATGAGAGAAGTCTTACCGATGATACAGCGCAGAACATAACGCTGGAGTCATCCTCTACAGCTGGCATTATGTTCTTTTTGCTCATCCATATCATAGATCTTATAAATACTCCTTAAAAACAGCTAGTTTATACAAATTTTGGGAAACCTGCATTAACCATGGGTCATGAAATTAATTCTCAATTACCTACAGCTGCTAGTAAGTCCGCCAAAGCGAGCCACACTATGATCCTTCTTCCTCTTTCTGCGGAAAAAGATAGCCATCTGTGACTGTTTGCGAACTGCCTTCGTGGTAGGACCTGAAATGTGGAAAAAAATCTGTATAAATTGATGTATATTGCAGTCATTTATTTTGTTTAGATAGGTGAAGATGTTATACGCCCAGCAGTGCAGGTAATGGCTAACTATAGATTGATTAATTGCCGGAAAATCCCTGGAAATGCTAGAACGATTTGTTTGAACACATAGCTGGATTTTTTATCTTTAATAAAGAGCTCGTGGAATAAATAAACCATCTATGCATAGGCGGTTAATCCAATCTAAGCAAGTACTCTCCTAGAATATAGGTAGAATGAAAAGGCTCTTATTAACCTCTTACTCTACCTTGTTCAACATGGTTCAGTCATCGAATAATAGACATTTAATCATTGCTATCAATCGAACATTTCCACAATTACGCACTTTCATACTACACACCAAGCTTAAAATAGCTAATTCGCCTTTTAGCCTCAAGCGCCTATTCAAAATTTGCTACGGTGGGACAGAACAAAATTAACACCAACCCGGACCCACAAAGTAATCATGTGGAAAAAATTTACGTTTACGTATTGGAAAATACTTTTCTATTATTTATCAGTCGTCACAGTGATTTTTCAACCAATACTTATCTCATTTAATGAGTAGTGAAATTGCGTGTGATGAATCTGATCTAAAGTAAAGTAGTTCATTGACGTTGGGGCCCAAGAACCCCCAGCAAACGTGGCGTGCCCGTATAATGTACCAAACCGAAACACGCGATATGCAATAACTTACTTGGTACAAGGCACCCAAAATGCCTAATCCAGATGAAAAGAGGCACACCAAGTTATAAGAACTAGTATCAAACTCTTCTGCAATGGTCACCGCCACGTCGGTGCCGTTGCCGTGATGGCAGCAAAAGGTTTGGATGGTTGGATCTGACATTTTTTAATGGCTAATCACGAAGTTTTAACCCTGCAAGTACTGCTTTTGCACTAAAACACACCACCGATGACTTTTAATTGCGGTGAGGAAGCCCTGCAGTTCGACTTAGGTATCAAGTTGCCGCGCGCTGCATACTGTTGCACAGAAGTTGTTGAACTTCGCTAAGAAACTGATACTTCGAAAAATGATTTTTTTTTCATCTTCGGGTAGGTTTTTAAATTAAAAATGTAAATAGCGATGTTGTGTATAGTTTCGATAAAGCCATATCACTCGTTGTATCAAAGCGACGAAAAACTGAATGCTTGTTTGCCCTAATCCATTGGCGTCGCTTTCGGGGAATTGCGTGCATGTCGTACACATGGATGGATATATGTACATGCGAAATATCTTCGAATGGCCATGCAAACACAAACAATTCAAATCACATCAATAAAAATAGAACAGTTTATAGGAAGGAGCAGAAGTACTATAAACATCCGTGCTGTGACCACTGCAGTCGAGTACAGTGACGCCTATGTTTATTAATAATTCCAAAATGAATTCTTCAACAAATAGTTATTGCCTGTTTACAGAATTTCGATAACATTGATAAACCTTCACGTTTCCAAAGGCCAGACCTAAATTTACTTACCAGTGATTACTGTTTAATTGATTTAAAAAAGCACATAAGATAAGATATTTTTCTAGATTTTGGACTTCAAAGCGTCCTCATGTTTTTTAAGATTAATTCAGCTTTATTAGTTAGACAATATTTCTCCCAACACTGATAGATTTTTTCCTCAATTTATATTATCATATTTGAGTAAAATTTACCCTCACGTTACGCCCATGAAAATCATAATTTTTTTTGAGAAAAACTCGGCGTGCCTAGATTTTAGTTCTTTGTAAGAACTAAAACTTAAGCACATTCGAGGTCACTCCAATAAAAGACCAATTTTGCTATTAGAATACTAAAGATATTGATAATAAACCAGCTGACAATTGCCTCTTAGTTGTATTGCGCCTATGTAACATCAGGCCTTGGTTTTAGTACTTAAGAACTTTACAAAACGTGAAATGTTGTACAGGATGATTCAGAACTATGAGATCGAACTTCTAGGGATTATTCAGTGTAAACAATAGAAGAGATTTGAGTATAAAAACCCATGCCCGGTAATATCTATTGAGGGCGCTTCGCTCTTATAATGCTTTAAGACAGTTATATGCAAAAATGCGTTTTATCGAGTTTTTGTGAGTTTTATTTTAATTTATTTGTACAAAATAACACTGCAGTAATTGTTCAAAATGTCATCCTTGAACTTGAACGCACTTGTATAAACGATGCACATGGTTTCGGCGGACTTTGCTAAAAATGTGTTAATCATTTCCAACGATTTCAAATGCCGCAATAATTCATGCACTCAGGTCTTGCTTTGTTTCCACTGGCGTTTCATAAACCAGAGACTGTCTCCACAGAAATAAATCTGAAGGTGTTAAATCGGGTGACCTAGGGGACCACGGAACTGAACCACCTCTGCCAATCCGATATTGTGCGAACTGACTAAGTTCAAGGTCAACATTTTGAACAATTACTGTAGTGTTAATTTGTACAAACAAATTACAATAAAAATTACTAAAACTAGATAAAACACATTTTTTACTTTCTTAAAGCATCACAAAGCCTCAATGTCTCAGGGAGACATTTCCGGCCATGAGTTCGTATACGTAAATTTATTCTATTGCTGCTCTGAGTAATTCCTAGAAGTTTGATCCCATAGTCTTGAATTACCCTGTACATGTTATTATTTAAAACATGTTCTAGCGTAAGACGCAAATTATTAACCTTCTGTTAACTTTAACACCAAGCTCGTTTCCATGAAGACCAGAAATCAGACTAATACGTGCATAGACTCCATTTCAACGTTTCTGCGAAAGTTAGACTGCAGTTAAAGTTGATATCACATTAGTAAATTAGTCATAAAGCCTCTTCTTGTTACTTCGTTAGCGGTATTCGGGTATTAGAAAGCGATCCATTAAAAGCGGTTTCATCAAGAAGGTACATTAATTTAATAATTATAAGTCTCGAAAAGCAATGTCTAAATTAGCTTGATTTCGTTTCAATAAAAGAAAACTATTTAATTTGATTTAGGCGAATTCCTTGTTGAGCGTTCTTTGAATTATTATTATTTTTTAAGTATTTGCAGTGTGAATAGATTTGGTATATGATGGACGGAAGGAGCATTTGACCCATCGAAGCGAAACAGAACAAAACCTACCGGCAACACAGCTCTATTCATGGTGTACGATGGATGGAACACTATGCAGCATACCATACTCTTGGCATATACCATGAATGGAGCCAAATTTATATTCGATAGTTCTGATGTACAGCTGTAGCTCATTTCATATAAAAATCAATAAAGATTTTTTGGCCTTTGGGACAAATGCTCGTTGCTCCCTTTATGTGGCCGCATTGCGCTCAACTTTTGGTCAAACACTAAAGCGAGGACGTCTGTAATAAAGAAATCAGCAATCCCCCAGATTCGTTTCAGATAAAAAATTAATGAAAGTCCAGCTGCTGGGAATATTTTGTCGCGGTCTGACCAAATGGAGACTATAAATTCGTGATGATAGCCAAGCCCAAAGTGCTGTAAATTTAATTAAATCCACACAATGAATTTTTCAAATGGAAATAATTGAATTTTTGTAACCGTAACCCGGAAACCAACTGTGAGAAGAATTTTTGGGTCCATGCAGATCGATTAGGTTTCAATAAGAGAGAAGTCACATTAAGACTAAACAAACGTGTCCAGATATGTGCTATTGATTCCTCCAATAAAATATTAATGTTGGACAACGTTTCAAGACAAGCCGTTACATGAAAACTAAAGGAACCCAATAATCAAGTTTTTAAAAATGTGGAGCACAAACAACCATGTCAATAATTTATTGAATAAATGACTATGAGTGCGAGTTTAGCACAGTGATGAAGCCCAGAATAATTCTAAGTAAAACCCACTAACAAGGTCAAGTTTACGAATAAAAGAGGTACCAGCTATTAAACCATAGTCACTTGATATCAACCCAAACCTGGAGGCATGAATTTACCGAAACAAATTATTTTATATACCACCTTGCCATCTCATTTCACTACCTAACCAACCAGTTACCAGCAACACCTCGCCGAGAAATGTGTATAAAGAAGCAAGGTACCATTTAGTAATTCATTATTCAGGGATTTTCGTCCGGCCTTTCACAATACTTACAAGCACCCATCAGTGGATACATCAATTATTTAAAAATGAAATTGTGTCTGCAAATTTTAACGTGCGGTCTAATGCTGGGATATTTAGTGAGTGCTGACCGAACGGCGAGTTGCCAAAGAGTGCCAGTTAACAACGATAGAGTTCAAGGCGAATGTTGCGTCTTCGTTAAAGAAAGACCGAAGGATTTACGGGAAGAGCTGCTGGGATTGTTAGATTCGAAACTACCTTCGCATATGTTTCTGCAGAACAAAGCCCACTTTGCTGAAGACGCTAAAAAAACAATTATTGGTTCAATGTCCCTTCATAATGAAGAAGTGCAGCATATAATTGACAAACAACCGATTTTAATAATAGAACATAACCGTAAGAACCACGAAGGCCCGTCTCGAGACGAAGAGGGCCACCATCACCACCACGAACACATCCATTCTCAGGAAAATTCAAAAAAGTCTAATTCAGCACCTTTAAAGAGTTTTAAAGGAATAGAAGAGCAGATGCGTGCAACTGAATCGAACGATGGTGGTGAAATGATCAGTGTAACGACAGAAACAGGATCAACAGCAGTACACAACACAACCGGAAATATCACCGTAGGAAAAACGGTCCTGGATAACAGAAATGCTATTGACGTACCTATTGTGGAGTGTCCCGCAGGACAAGCTAGGGATCCCAGTGGGAGGTGTGTGTCGGAGTTTATTTAGATTGTACATATTTTTGTTTGTAAAATGTTTTAAATGTACCGAATTAAAATGCATTTACTACATGATATATTCAAATCGTTTTATTTGAATATATCATAATAGGTACCTAGTCCACTAGATATCCGGAGTTTCTGCGCGAACCTTCAAAATAGTTCGAAATTTACTGGTTTTTGAAAAACGTTTGTGTTTTTTTAAAAACCATGATTTTTCAAAATGCCTGGAGGCTCAATTGTCCTTAGTCCCAGATTTAAAACGGATTTTTTGCCTATTTTTGAAAGTTTCTAGAAATTTTAAAGAGCTTACTGAAATTTTCGATCTTCTCACTGCTTCACAAGTAGGATCTACAGGGTGGTGCCAATTTGAGGTTCATCATTGGAATCTCGGAATTACAAATTAACGAATCAATATATTACGCTAACGATTTATATACACAATTGTATACAATAAATAAATTTAGGTATATAATAAATCATTTTATTATAATATTATTGTCACTATTAGGTACTTCTCATGAATCAAGAATGACCTGGAATGAAAAATCACTGATTAAAAGTTGGCACGCACACTTACTATTGCTCTTTTTTCACGCTTTTAATTTTCTTATTTTGACCTTGTGATGGCTCAGGCTTAGGGTACTTAATTATCAGAGCAAGTTGTACTACACATAAGACACAACCTATCACATTTTGAACCTAAAAACAAATACAACTATTACAAGCCAATTTAAAACAAAATTCTTAGTACATACAATCATGAAACCATTTTGTAAAATGATGCCATAGAGGAGCCACAAGAATGTCACAATAGCCCCCATCAGGGTGATGGGAAGTGGAATGGATGATGCGTCCTTATCTGCTATTATTTGTTTCTAGAAAAAATCATTTAGTTAATAATGCATTAACAAATAGGGGTTATAGAACTGCTTACAACTCCTCCCAAGGGTGCTCCCAGAAGAGCCAACATAAGTATAGTCAAAATAAGGCCAAACCTGAACTCCAGGTTTTTGGGGTTCTCTAGTTCTGTGTACCCCAGCAAAATTGCTAATACTCCAATGCCCATGGAGATTGGCTTATATATCTCTTCATACTTGTCTTCAGCGAATTTATAAAAAAATATTGAGTAAATTATGTTCAACACTATGGCTACCACATTGACTTTTATCATTGCAGGGTCGTTTAATAGGAGGCCATACTTGAGCATCAGTATAGCACTAAAACATTAAAATATATTAAGGTTAATTACCTCGTAGAAATAGGTTGGAAACTTACATAGTAACACCACCAATAAATGGCATAGAACTAATATCCTTAGATGTACCTTTTCTATAAATATCCCGGCAAACAAATGATCCAGAAAAGAATTGGGCTATTGTTACATAACTAGCAACTTCACCAACAATTTCCTTGTACGGCTGTAAAATGTAAGAAATGGCCTCCATGTCTTCCCAGATTTATTTTACTTCAAATACTAAAAAAGTAATGGTTATTGTATCAGATAGGATATTTAAACAATTGTTTGTTATTAGTTTTAATTTGCAATGGGAAAACAAGGTCGTATATGTGGGTTAACTAAAAAGTATCTTTGAATAATGCTAATTTATTACAGAATATATAGCCTAAGGGGAGGTTAATGAATATTCATGAAGTAATCCCGATAATTGATCAATAATCACAATAATACCTGTATGCCTTTTTATTGGGGGGCAGGGACATGATTAAGATATAGATATTATGCTTTCTACTACCTTAGGACCAGTTTATTGTGTTTACTTATTTATAAACATTTTGGGCCAGACTTAAAATTGCACCATGTGATTTATTGTTGCGTGTTGTGCTCTTATACAGGAAATACTAATAAAAGTGATATTTAGTTTATTCAACATGTTAGGGAGTCAGGTTCAACAACTGCAGACGAGAAAAGAGGCTCATCCAAAGAACCAGAGCTGTTTTAATGATTATGTATTTTAGTTTATCATTTATGGGTATATTAAAATTGATTTAGTATATCTGAATGGGTGTACTTATTAAAACTGATTAAAATACTTGATATTGATATACATGTAAGTATGTGCCACATATACAGAACTTATTAAATTTCATCTAAGAAAAAGCACTATTGTAACTAGATTGTTAATAACAATGACTGTTAGGTAAATTTTGTATTTTGTTAAAATAAATATTGTTTTTCGAATTGAGGACTGTCTGCCAATAGAATATTATGCACGAACGATAAAATTATGTTGAGCAATGTATGCAAAAGATTATAAAATAAATTATGAATATAATAACTCTATTTTACTTACTCAGCTTAATTATATAACTAATTAATAAGTTATTAACACCGTTAAATAACAATTTTGGAGATATTAACGGTTAATATTTTAATAATTAAACTTTAAAAATCGCGACAGAAAACATCATTTTTGATTTTGGTTCAAGTTTGGCACTTTCGGCAGTTGTTTTTGGAGGTTAAGAACCTTTTGACTTTAGCTGGAATGATCATTGCATCGCAAGTATGGTTGATTAAGGAAATGCGCTCCACCTGCACCAACCAGTTAAGTTCTCTCATCCCAAGCATGTATTTCGTAAATTTTTATCCGAAGCATTGTGAGAGGAATTAAGAGACAAAAACTAAAACAAATTTATGCACTAAATGAGCTTCAACATGACAGTCTTGGCGTGCGAGTGTAGTGTTAAGGTGGGGTATGGCTGCATTTGCGAAAACGCCTTGTCTGTAAGGAATTTGAAAAGGGTAATGAAATAATACTTGACAGTGACAGACGACAGTGAAATAATGAATAAGTTATTTTGATTTTAATTTCGGTATTTGGTCTGATTTTGGTGTTTGGTGTTGCTACAAAGTATTTTTGCATAATAAATTTAATTTCTGATTTCTGTTTAATAGTAATATTTCCAGTCAATTCCCTTCTTGAAAATGTCCAAGCCGAGCACGTCCAGTAGTGGTGATACTCACTTACAAGTTGCTCAAAAAACTTGGGAATTGTCTAATAATATGGAAGTAGTAAATTCAGTTGATGAAATTTACAAATATGACAAAAAACAGCAACAGGACATTTTGGCTGCTAAACCTTGGGAAAAAGAGTAAGTGTAATTCTTAAAATAATTGTTGCATAGAAGTTTTGATAAAATTAAACAGCAACTTAAGGATAGGTTACTGAGGCATTTTTGTATACTAAAATACTCCAGAATTGTCCCAATAAGTTTCTCTTAGAAGCGCGTTAAAATACTTCTGAATACCCTAGAAATATTTCAAAATAGCTGAAAAAACCATGAGCTGTGCAATGAAAAACCTCAACAAAGTTCATAATTTCTGATCATATTTACCAGTCACTTGCAATATGTAATTCTAACATATTTCTTTGATTTCAGTCCTCATTTTTTCAAAGACATAAAAATATCAGCTTTAGCTCTTTTAAAAATGGTAATGCATGCCAGATCAGGGGGTACCTTGGAAGTTATGGGCCTTATTTTGGGAAAAGTTGATGGTAACACAATGTTTGTTATGGATTCTTTTGCTCTGCCTGTAGAAGGAACTGAAACCAGAGTGAATGCACAAGCTCAAGCATATGAGTATATGAGTTCTTATATTGAAGCTGCCAAAATGGTATATCCATGAATATTTTCTTTAAAATCATATTAAGACAAAATTTGTTTTAGGTTGATAGGCAGGAAAATGCCATTGGTTGGTATCACAGTCATCCAGGATATGGTTGCTGGTTGTCTGGTATAGATGTTAGTACCCAAATGCTCAATCAAAACTTTCAAGAGCCATTTGTGGCTATAGTTATTGATCCAGTTCGAACCATTTCTGCTGGCAAAGTTTGCTTGGGAGCTTTCAGAACCTATCCTAAGGTATTTACATTTTATAGTGAGTACAAGTTAGGAGAATAAATAAGCTTTAGGGGTACAAACCTGCTAATGAAGAACCATCTGAATACCAAACAATACCCTTAAATAAGATAGAAGACTTTGGTGTGCACTGCAAACAATACTATTCCTTAGAAGTCTCATACTTCAAGTCAACGCTGGATAGGAGGCTTCTAGATTCCTTGTGGAATAAATATTGGGTGAATACTCTTAGTTCTTCCAGCTTGCTAACTAATGCAGATTACACTACTGGACAAATTTTTGATTTATCTGAAAAACTGGAGCAGTCTGAGGCAGCAATAGGTAAGTCAATAGGTTGAATTAACATTTCAAAATTTAATCTTCTGAATATTTGTTTTTGATTAGGACGTGGAGGGTTTATAGTAGGTGCTACTGATCCCACGGAAAAAAGAACTGAAGATAAATTACTGAAAGCTACAAAAGATAGCTGTAAAACGACAATTGAAATCATACATGGATTAATGGCACAAATGATTAAAGACAGGTTATTTAACAGCGTCACTCCTGGACGGGCTTGTACTCCAGAAAATACGACTTAAAGCCTCCTTACTAATAAATTGTGATTTTTTGCTTTATTATTGATAATTTCTTGTATTATGATAATAATTTTCTGGCTTAAATATATTATTATATCTATGTCTTTGGTGATTATGTTGATATTAAGTTACCTATATAATAATTCTTCATGTTCGACATCGGTGGAGAAATCAAGACCCTTCAGTATAGTAGCACCAAGCCTTTTGACAATAATACAGATAGTAAAGTGGGTAGATTGCAATTAATCCTTAAGTGGTCCTGTTGTGACATAAGTATGGGTATATTTTGCCAATACATCGTGGGTATATACTGTATTGGTAAAATCATTCATTTAATTTTTCCGTAGATATTCTGACAGGGAACATAATTCAACAAAGTTTTTTGTTATCTACATCTTTCTATTTACTGATTCTTTAATAAGAATGAAGGGATGATCAAATAGCATCGACGGGTTTTTGATAAGATTCTACCGTATTTCACATAAACAATTTCCGTTTTTGAAAACTATACATATACATAGATGCTTCATTTTGATTTAAAATATCTTATTTATATTATTGACAGATTTAAATAATGATTATCAGTGTATAATATTAAGTTATTACTTCGAACAAGCAAGAAAGAACATATATTTCGTTCATCGTTCACTATTCCTCATAATAGAAAGCAAGAAATAAATATATTGTACTACATTTGTCAGCATTATATGGCACTAAAACCGCTTCAGATTAGAGTATGAAAGCAGATACTTGAATAACACTAATCTGAATCATACACTTAACTAACAATTCATGACTTTTTTCTCTAATTGCTATGGCTTAAAAGAGGAACTTTTTTTCCACGCGCAACATTAGTTTTACTAGAATTTCTAGTTATTAATTTAAAAAATAACAGTAAATAACAAGGGCTCATTACCCAATAATAGCTTTCTACACTAAATTTTGTAAATAGACTATAATAAATAAAACATAAATTAACTAAACGTAAGCTAAGTATGTTGTTCCCCAATAAAAATAAGGATACATAGTTATTTTGTTTATAGTAATTACTTAAGCCGCTTCCTCTTCCTTTTCCTTATCATCTTCTTTATTTTTTTTAAAAAAAAGCGGACACATCCCCAACAAACAACCCAATGTAACACCTAATACTCGTCCAGCGTTGGCCGCGTTTCTTGAGCAGCTCATGTCCATTTGCATGGGGGAGAGTTTTGGGGGGCTGAAACCAATTCTGTTGGCCAACCGTTCAACGTAGAAAGCGGTGCCTATTCCCAAAATATCGGAAAGGGTGTTACCCAGTGCTGCTGCTGCCATTGTTGTTAAACAGAAGTAGGATCCGAGGTACAAATCAATGTAATCGCCCTACATTTTGTGTCGTTGTAATGTCACCCAATGGATTTCCAAGTGAGTAGTTCTATATACTTACGAATATCAGCATAAAGAAGTTATCCAAAAATCCAAATCCAATGAAAGGAATCGAATTGGCAATGGAAACTGTAATCATTAAAGTCCTCTAGTCAATAATTATGTGTAAAATGACTAATAAAGGTATAGATGACCAATTTTTTTCAAAGAACATAATAAATACTATTACGTTTTATATTAAAGTCATCAAAAACAATATCAGTAGGAACTTACTGTCAATCAGATTTTTTCTTGTGGGTTTTGGTACGGACTCGGCTGAAAAAAATACAAAATATAACGAACGAGTCAGTACTTAAGATTTTGGGTGATTGAGAAGGAATGCAAAATTGCCGAAGGATTTCAAATGATTGTGACGGTAAGCAAATGTTTGACTATTTAGTGAAAAGAATAATGGGAAAAAGTTTATGGAGAACTTAACTGTTTGAAAACAAAGTACTGTCAGAGTTATGTTAATAGGAAATGTTTTTCTTATATTCATGCCAGGAAATATATATGTAATCATTATATAAAAAGCGTAGATACATAATACAGCCTTTTTTTTTAAACCGGTGCATTATTTCATTTGAGAACAAATCCTTCAACAATAAACAATACAATATTACCAATCTGAGTTGCAATCTTGATAAAATAATCTTTATAAATTAATTCTAATATAAACAACTCTAAGGACTTTCACAAGACTATAAGCATCATGCAAATTTGGAGCAGTGCACAATTAAGCTAAGTAATTAATGAAAATATAAGCGTTAGGATACCTACCTAATATAGTGCCAATCCGCGTTTGAATTTTTAACTTGTTTTGTTTGTAAATATACGTACGTGTAAATATCTGTTGCATAAATAAATAAGTAAAAACAATTTAAATACAGGAATTCGCATAAAATAAATTTCTTACTTTTTCTGCAGTGTGTCCAAGATATGGTCGTTTAGTATAGGATAGTGACTTGTAGAACAATACATTGTGCATACACTTTTAGAGATATGGCCTCTGTTAATGGAACACCTTGTACATTTTCAATGCATCAAAGTACCACCTTTTTAACAATAAACTTAGCTGGTTTAAAGAATAATTGAAAAAAATTTCCATGCTAAACAGATTTTGGACACCCTGTAAAAAAATTAAATATAAACTTCAGTTAAAAGAATGACGCAGAAGTGTTGACAATTTTAGCAATAAAAAGTTTTTTCAGTGATTTATAGTGCAATTTATTCTAGTTATCTTTGTGGACTCTTAATTACATGAATTCCCATTATTATTGGTAATTACCTACTACTTGAAACAGTGAATTAAGAAATAGCTATGAAAATGTTATTTTAAGGAACACATACAGAACAATCATATTTTCATCTTTTTAAGTAAAAAATCCAAAGTGAGAATCTAATTTATCTTTATGTGAGAAACCCAATCCCTAAACCATGAAAAGTCGCTTACATTGACCTACCAAATTTGTTTTTTAACCAGTCCTCAGGAAAAGCACAGTATGTCCCAGTTGGATCGACATCACCCAACCTAGGCAGCTTAGCAGGCCTGCCAAATTTACTTCTCCATCTTGATGCAGCTAGCTGACCTTTAAATTAGTTGCTAAGATGTAATAAAATAAAAATTGTAAATAAAAAATAAAGCAGTTGTTAGGAAAACAAAACAATAAAATAAACAAGAAAAACGTGATGTTCCTGGTGACTAATAATATGTAAGTATGTTGACAATAGGTTGGCAGTATGCACAGTACTTACGTATAGCCTGACAATTGTGGTCTATATATCTGTATATAATACTGTTAGGATTTCAACCAAATTGCATCATCAAAGGCAAACCTTATAGGTTCTTTTAGATGTGTTACACAAAAATTAATAATTTTTTCCTTTTTTATAGTAATTTAAATTTGATTGAGATGATACCTTTTGTAAAAAGTTTATGACTGTTTAAATTTGGATTTTGATTGAGATGTGCAACTCATATCTGTCTATGGATGAGTAAGATCTGTCAAAATCTAGACTGAAGTATGAATAGACCTTAAGCTAATGAGTGTATTTACAAAATACAGTTACAATGAACAAACAGGCAAATTAATACACACAATAAAGCACATCTATGTAACATTGATTATTTGAACAGCAAATTGTAGTATACATACTAGAATTATCTTCATGTAACTGATTCAGTATGTTTCCCAATTTTGTGATCAACTAATCCATTGTACCTAATATTTAAAGATGTGTCCACACAAAAGCAACAAGAGGCTACATTTGCCTTTTAGAAATATTTCTAGAAATTCTTCAATGTAGGTTGTTTTTTTAAAATAAATAACTTGTTTCTTCAGTCTAAAAACTCCTCAACAAAGTCTAGACTTCTTTTGAGATGTTTTACTTGACAATTTTTTTAATACTTAATATCACTTCTGTGAGGATGAGTCTTAATACTTACTCAATGTTATGATACTTAAATATTACCCAATTTCTTTTACTACAGATATTTTCTCATGGATTATACAGAGACATGATTCTGTTTTAAAAGAATTCAGGATTGTTTACATTTCACTTGAAAATAATTACCTTCATATTCATCTTTGACTAACTTAGATTTATATTCGTGAAGTGCGGAAGTTAGGAAGTCCCTTTCCTCATCATTAAGCCTGAGGACAAGTTCCTGTGCTTGCAGTTTCGATAGTCCTTGGGTCATACTTGTTGTTTCAGCATGTCCTGCAGTTCCTGACACCAGTGAGGTAATTTGAAGGTTCCTTTTACTTATGAAACAGCCTTGTTTTGAATCAGTTATTAATTTAGTCCCTGGAGTGTTGCAGTAGCATTTAAAAGTTCTTTTGCACAAAATATGTATAGAACGATTGTTAATGTTTCTCAAAGACATTGTACTATGGACTGTAAGGATAAGGACGGCTTCGTAATTTTCAATAAGTGCAGTAACTCTATATTGGAGGAAAACTGGTGAACACAACTGGATTTAAACTTAAAAATAAAAATGTGTTAATTATTATTTTAGTAATTAGATATATATTGTTAGTTTAATGTTTTGATCGGCAATGACAGGTGACAATATGACTTTGACAAGCCTATGATTAACAGATTCTACTCCAAAGGGTGCACCAGCTACACTTTCAGTAGAGACTCTCAGATCTACAGTTTTTATTGCCATTTGTTTCGCAATTTTAAAATTTGTTCAACTACGATGTCTTTGAACGTCTTCACAGTCAGACCGCAGTGGTCTTGAAAACGAAATTTGATCCCTCAAAGAAATTTTAAATTTGGCGCCTTTTACAATTGGATACCATAGAAGACCAATAATAGCAACACTTGTAGAAAGAGGGTGGATGTGAAATTCTTAAATTGTGAGATTCCTGACGAAGACAAGTGTACTATTTGTCACATTTGCCGCGATCTCTTCAGATAAGCGTAATCTCAGATGAAATATGCCTTGGGATAGACAACCAAATATACACATCCCGTTGTCAGTTGTCGCACTTTCCCCGTCTCGTCATCCGTCTTACAGCCAACATCATCAGTCACGTGGTACGCTTTCTTGCTACGTGTTCGGCGAGTGGGCCAAAATTCTTTCAAAGTACCGTATAATTCGAAGGCAAAAGTCTGTCTTTCGGCTTGGAAGTTGAAGTACCTACAAAACCATCAGCATCGAATTGAATTGTAGTTTCTTTAGGATTCTCCTGTTTTGAAGGCCCATCAAAATGGGGAGTAAGTATATTTTCCTCTGAATTTGTTTGTTTCTCAGCCATTTAACCTAACATCCAGGAATCCTTAAATTTTAGAAAATTTTCGTTGCCTACGTGGTAGGGCACATGTGACCAAATTTTCTAACATTTAATTTATTTTTACAGTCAAATTTCTAGAGGTGATCAAGCCCTTTTGCAGTATTCTGCCTGAAATAGCAAAACCAGAAAGGAAGGTGAGTCTCTCTGTTAAACAAGAATAGTTTAGTCCTCATTTACACTCAGGCTGTTTTCTGTATAAAGTACTGACATACTTTCCCATATTCTATTAATTCAAGATCTCTTTGATTTGGAGATATAAACCAACAAATGTTTCACCTTTATTTGAAGATTTTCATTCAAAATTTTGGAAACAGCTGTTTGAGCTTTTTACTCTCATTCAATTTGAGTTATCTTCAATATTCTCTAATTTTCAGATTCAATTTAGAGAGAAAGTACTATGGACTGCAATAACCCTCTTCATCTTTTTAGTTTGTTGTCAGGTAAGTTTCGAATTGCACATTATAGCACTTAAGAATTACCTCTTGTAAAATACTTATTTAGGCATTAAGTAAGCAGATAAGGATCTTGGACATTTACCAGGATAAGTGCATTTTCCTATGTTTTCAGGCAAAATTCTCAAATAACATCTGACTGTAATATTATGTTTCTCTTATTTTCATTTGGGATTTATTTAATGTGTTATTAATGTTAAATATTTGTTTTTAGATTCCTCTCTTTGGAATCATGAGTTCAGATTCAGCAGATCCTTTCTATTGGATCCGTGTCATTCTTGCATCAAATAGAGGCACTCTTATGGAACTTGGTATCTCACCTATTGTCACATCAGGTCTCATCATGCAACTGCTTGCAGGAGCAAAAATTATTGAAGTTGGTGATACTCCAAAGGATCGAGCTCTGTTTAATGGTGCTCAAAAACGTAAGCAGCATTTTGTTTCTATTTCTTTTATGGCAATTAAGCTAGTTCAAATATTTTCTAAATGTACATTCATAGTTCTGTTACTAACTTAAGCTTATTCTTCCAGTTTTCGGCATGGTAATCACCGTCGGTCAAGCCATTGTCTACGTAATGACTGGAATGTATGGAGACCCCGCTGAAATTGGAGCTGGTGTTTGCCTATTGATTATTATTCAGTTATTTGTTGCCGGCCTTATCGTTCTATTGCTCGATGAACTGCTGCAAAAAGGATATGGTTTAGGTTCCGGAATTTCCCTCTTCATTGCAACTAATATTTGTGAAACTATCATCTGGAAGGCCTTCTCACCTGCCACTGTTAATACGGGAAGGGGCACCGAATTCGAAGGAGCTGTTATCGCCTTGTTCCATTTGCTTACCACTCGTCAGGACAAAATTAGGGCTCTTCGTGAAGCTTTCTATCGTCAAAACTTGCCCAATCTCATGAATTTGTTAGCGACAGTGTTGGTCTTTGCCGTGGTAATATACTTCCAAGGATTCCGGGTTGATTTGCCTATTAAAAGTGCCAGATACCGTGGACAGTACTCCAGCTACCCCATCAAACTCTTCTACACGTCCAACATTCCCATCATACTTCAGTCCGCCTTAGTGTCCAACTTGTATGTAATTTCCCAAATGTTGGCTGTCAAATTCCAAGGAAATATTCTTATAAACTTGCTAGGAGTGTGGGCAGATGTTGGAGGCGGTGGTCCGGCCAGATCTTACCCCATCGGAGGGTTGTGCTATTATTTGTCCCCACCAGAGAGCGTGAGCCATATACTTGAAGATCCGATCCACGCTCTCTTATACATTGTTTTCATGTTGGGATCCTGTGCCTTTTTCTCAAAAACGTGGATTGAAGTATCTGGAAGCTCTGCCAAAGACGTTGCCAAGCAATTGAAGGAGCAACAAATGGTTATGAGAGGGCATAGGGACAACTCAATGATTCACGAACTCAACAGGTACATTCCCACTGCCGCGGCGTTTGGAGGGCTCTGTATCGGGGCCCTTTCGGTCCTGGCCGATTTCATGGGCGCCATCGGTTCGGGAACCGGTATTCTTCTGGCTGTAACTATTATTTATCAGTACTTTGAGATATTTGTTAAAGAACAAAGCGAGATGGGAGGCATGGGAGCTCTCCTGTTTTAGTTTGCTGACTGAACTCAGAGTTAAGTGTAAAGATGGGGATGTGTTAGTACACTTTACGAGTGTAAAGTCTGTGTGCAAGTTTAGTCGTAATATGCAATAGGTTCGGTTTAATGTAATATACGTACATTGTAAGAGTGCAGTCGCTCCTGTGTCAGTACAAGTTTTTTTGTACTGCTAGATTTACATGTTTGTTGGAAGGGCGATGGAGAACCCTCAAATATATATTCATTGTATATTTACATGATTTGCGTTTGGTATATTTTTACATCATTTTTACATGTCATTACCCATTTTTATTTGGTTGTGTGCCCACGCACTTTATTTTTTTGTTTATAAGAGGTAATTTATTAAATAAACTTAATGACAATTTTCCATATAGTGGTGCGTTTTTTAATCTAAACAAAGCCCTTGTGCCCTTCTATAATTTGATCCTCTTCTGGTTGTTTCATCAATGTTTACATTTGATTAGTCAATCTCAAAATGGGTTTATTTATAACGGATGTAATTCATAAAGTCATTGGTACACTCATGAATTGCGTAATGATTAGCAAGGTAAGGATTCAAATTGGTTTTTGGTTAATAAATCCCCCTTTTCTTTTAGAGCTGATTTCCTGTGGGTTACTCTTTAGTTCCGAAGGTCCTGGTTTATACCTGCGTCTTATGTACCTACATACTATATTATATTGCATTAATGAAGTACCCATTTAAATTAAGTAAAATATTTATTTGTGTGCTTGTCAGTGTTAAGCACAAGCATTTGCCTGACATTCACTCAAGCGAAAGGGTTCGAAGGACAAAATCAAAAATAAATAACACAAAGGAGAGCATAATTGAACAATCATCTTGAAGGGAGATAAGTATAAAGCACCCTGTTTCTTTTCCCGTATTATATCGATTGTTTACCTCCTCACGAATAAGTTAGTGACGAACCACAATTTCTTTCACATTACGATAATTTTAAGTTGCAATTGCTCATTTTTGCTTTATCTTATTTGTTGCCCTTTAACCTCACGCAGATAGCGACTTAAGGCACATTTCTTTTCGGTCACAAATTACAATTCAATTTGGAAGTATTACACGCTCTAGTCGATTTTAAATTTTAATTTTCCGCGATTCTTTCTGAGTACTTTTCGCTGGTTTTCACACAATGAATAGATTTGTTGTAAATTCTTTGAAGAGATTTAATCATTCCAGAATTTGGGTAAAATATGCTAGATCTTTCAGCTCAGCCGCTAAGCCTGAAGGACCATTGTTCCTTCATAAAGACGAATTTCCCAGTCGGCACATTGGACCTAGGGATAGTGATATTATTGTTATGTTAGATACTATTGGATACAAGGTTAGTATATGCATTGAGTATATAAAGGGAAACTAATAGGATAATGTCTATGCATTAATTTGACTTAATTGCTTATTTTGATGGCTCAGATTGTCACAATCGTCACCGTTTTTAGGCGTCTTAATGGTTTTAGATTTTTAAAAAATAAAATTATTATTGATTTTGTTGTTAGAAGAATGTTTGATTATATTGTAGTAACTTTAATTTTAGTCGTTAGATCAACTGACCGAGCAAGCTGTGCCCAAGAATATCAGCTTAAATAAAGCCTTGGACATCGAGGAACCTCTTGGTAAGTGGGTATCTACCCTTCGAATTATATGAAATTATAGTCAACCTTTCAGATGTTATTTTATGCAGATAGTGATTATTATTGTGACATATACAAGGTGTAACATTTCATCATGAAGATATTTCAGGGAGCGATAGTATTCTGCAAAATAATTAAAAAATGGTAATATATTCATGGTCAAAAACGCACCGTTTTCAATATACAGGGTGGCAAAGTTTGACACTTTTGATAATTTTGTTTTCGTTGAGGTTTATTTTTATTTTAAGAAAGTTGATTAAATGTATCCAATTGCTTCAGATAGTTGATAATTGAGCCAGATGATTATTTGTTTCCTTTTTTTACATTCTTAATTTGCATCGATAGATATTTTTGCAAATTCTACGACGACGGTAAAAGATACGAAAATACTGCAAGGGATAAAAAAGCTAAAAAATTGAAGAGATAATTTAAATTTGGTATCATAATTCATACAGGATGTTCCAATAAAAAGATACAAATCATAAAATAGTATATGAGCCAAAAAGCCATAACACACTGTATATGGTTACCCACGATTTTGATATTTTGTTGTAGGGGGTTTTAAAGAAAATAGGTGTACGCAATTTAAAAAATTTAACTCAAGCTATACGTGACAAAAACGCAAAATTTGAGAAAAAATGTGAAACTTTGCCACCCTGTATATCGAAAATGGTGCACTTTTAACCATGAGTTTATTAGCATTGTTTTATTATTTTACAGAGTACCATCGCCCTCTGGAATACCTCCATGATGACATGTTACATCCTGTATAAATTTCTTGTGCAGATTATTGTTTTTGTGAAAATTTGAAAATGATACGTGCGATATGTGAGTTTATTTTATAACGTTTTCTTGACCTGTCTGGATCTTTTTTAAAGTGAAGAATTCGCAACACTCTATATACTTTAATATATTTTATATTCATAGCCATATCTTTCTGAGAATATATTTTTTTTTGGTTCTGATAACAGTCCATGGGGGTCCACAGATAAACTCAACTAACATTAATAGGTTTATTTATTGAAATATATGTTTACTCCAAATTCACGAAAGTTACACAATAATGAAGAATAACTATCAGGAAGCAGCGAGCTTGTTTTCATGCTTATTTTGAATGAAGAGATAATTTTCAAAAATTTAGAGGAAAATTCGATTTTTGAATTTTTTTATGCAAAAACCTCTATACATTCGGGATTCAATAGTAAAGTATTTCAGGTTTAATCCCTGGTAAAATCACGATTTTTCGCTTTTTTTGGGAGCGTGTTTTTGCGAGTATCTTTTTCAGGGGAATACGACCTCATTAATCGAATAAGGACAATAGCTGAACGAAACAAAATATGGAGATCCTACATCGGAATGGGTTATCACAACTGTTGCGTACCTCATACCATCATGAGAAACATTTTCGAGAACCCTGGGTGGACGACCCAATACACCCCTTATCAACCAGAGGTCCGAGTTAACCGCGAGGTTCATTTTATTTTACCAAATGAATTACCTTTAGGTCGCGCAAGGCCGTTTGGAAGGTCTTCTTAATTACCAGACCATGGTATCCGAGCTCACAGGGTTGGAAGTAGCCAACGCTTCTCTGCTAGACGAAGGTACTGCTGCAGCTGAAGCTTTGTCTTTGTGCTTCAGACACAATAAAAGAAGGAAAATGCTTGTTTCTGACAAGTTACATCCTCAGACCATTTCTGTTGTTCAAACCAGGCAAGTGAATTAACTGGTAAAAAGATACATTTTTTGTTACTGAAGTACTTTCCAGGCTGAGTTCTTTAGGCCTAGAAGTTCAAGTAGTTGATGTTTTTAAGTCAGATTTCTCGAATCGTGACATTGCAGGCGTCTTATTCCAGTATCCAGACACTGAAGGAAACGTTCAGGATTTTAGCTCAGTTGCCGAAGAGGCACATTCAAATGGTAGTTGTGAACCTTTAATTCATTAATTCTTTAGTATTGCACTTTCTTTATTGAATCAAAGGTACTTTGGTCTGCTGCGCAACAGACCTCCTCAGCCTGACTCTCTTGAGACCTCCCAGTGAATTCGGTGCAGATATCGCTTTGGGTACTTCGCAAAGACTGGGGGTACCTTTAGGGTATGGAGGGCCACATGCAGGGTTCTTTGCTTGTAACCAGTCATTGGTGAGGTTAATGCCTGGAAGAATGATTGGAGTGACTCGAGATGCTGCCGGTCGTGATGGGTATCGTTTGGCCCTGCAGACTAGGGAACAACATATTAGGAGGGATAAGGCTACCAGCAACATCTGTACTGCTCAAGCCCTGCTAGCCAACATGTCTGCAATGTTCGCAGTTTATCACGGACCCCAAGGGCTTAAGGACATTGCCACGAAAATTCATCATTCAGCGTTGGTGCTCCATTTGGGTCTACAGAGGTCCGGAAGTGTTCTATCAAATGAATATTTCTTTGATACTTTACGAGTGCAACCGGCAATGTCATTGGAGCTGATTCGTAATCGAGCTGAAGAGAAGACTATAAATTTGAGGTATTATGAGGACGGATGGGTGGGCATTGCCCTTGATGAGACTGTAGGACCTAATGACATTAATGATCTTTTCTATGTGCTTGGCACCTCTCAGCAGTTCGATGATTTGGTGGATGACCCACAAGTGCGCTCAAAAGCTATTTATCGAAGTGAATTTAAGCGAACATCATCATTCCTCACTCATCCCGTCTTTAACTCTCACCACTCAGAGACGAGAATAGTCAGATACATGAAAGTTCTGGAGAATAAAGACATTTCTCTAGTGCACTCGATGATACCACTAGGGTCGTGTACCATGAAATTGAACTCTACAACGGAGATGATGCCTTGCTCATTCAAACATTTCACGGACATTCATCCCTTTGCCCCCCTGGATCAATCTTTAGGCTACCATCAACTTTTCGCTGAATTAGAGAAGGATTTGTGTGCAATTACTGGCTATGATAAAATTAGTTTCCAGCCGAATAGTGGAGCCCAAGGTGAGTATGCAGGCTTAAGAGCCATTCAGTGCTACCACGAGGCTAGGGGAGAAAAACATAGAGATGTTTGCTTAATCCCTGTTAGTGCGCATGGAACTAACCCGGCCAGCGCTCAAATGGCCGGCATGCGCGTGGAGGCTGTTAGAGTGAAAATTGATGGGACTATTGATGTAGAAGACCTCAAGGCAAAAGCGGAGAAATTCAAGGATCGGCTCTCTTGTATGATGATCACCTACCCTTCTACCAATGGAGTTTTCGAAGATACTGTGGCAGAGGTTTGTGAAATAACTCATAAAAACGGTGGACAGGTCTACTTAGATGGGGCCAATATGAACGCCCAAGTGGGCCTCTGCAGACCTGGAGACTATGGCAGTGATGTCTCGCACTTAAATTTGCACAAGACCTTTTGCATTCCTCATGGAGGGGGTGGACCGGGGATGGGTCCTATTGGTGTTAAATCTCATCTGGCCCCCTTCCTACCTGGCCACCCAGTGGTTAACCCCTTAGGAGCCAATTCTCCTTCGTACGGAGTGGTCAGTGCTGCTCCCTTCGGTTCCAGCGCCATCCTTCCAATCTCTTGGGCTTACATCAAGATGATGGGCCCTAGGGGGCTGAGAAAAGCCACGCAGGTGGCAATATTGAATGCTAATTACATGTCCAAGGTTCTCGAGCCCTATTACCCCACTTTATTCAAGAGCGCTAGCTCAGGGCTTGTTGCCCATGAGTTCATTATTGATATAAGAGAGTTCAAAAAGACTGCCAACATTGAAGCTGCGGATATAGCTAAACGTTTGATGGACTACAGTTTTCATGCTCCAACTATGTCCTGGCCGGTAGCAGGTACTCTAATGGTAGAGCCCACGGAATCGGAAGACAAACAGGAATTAGACAGATTTTGTGAAGCCTTAATATCGATCCGCCAAGAGATTAGTGATATTGAAGAGGGGAAAATGGACATTCGGGTGAATCCGCTGAAAATGGCTCCCCATACCCAGGAACAGGTTATAAGCAACACTTGGGAGAGGCCCTATACAAGGGAACAGGCAGCTTTTCCAGCTCCCTTTGTCAAGCCCGAGTTGAAAGTTTGGCCTACAGTGGCGAGAATCGATGATATTTATGGGGATAAGCATTTGGTGTGTACGTGTCCGCCTATTTTGGATGAGTATAATTATTAAAAAACAATTCAGGTTATGACTTTAAATTTGAACTTTGTGAGGTATTATGCAAATTACCGGAAATTCAATAAAAATATACTTAAGGAGTCAGGTTTATAAGCCGGACGTCTATTAACTTTAGAGTTAATCCTCACCCATTTTAAGGGACCTTTATAAGCCTCCCTTAGTGATTTATTGAGCGGTGAGATTAGTGTGAATGTACGGTTGGGATAGGGATGTCCATAATATTATTAAGAATCGATTGATGATGTTTTGGATTTAAAAAGTTAAATCGATTCAATTCGATAATTGGGTTAATTTGGATTTTCAGAATGAAATACAAGGCGTCCGAAGGTTTCTTTCTTTGTAGCTCTCAAAGTATTATGGGTTCAAAAAAGTTTTAATTCCTCACGGTTTATCACTAAAAAATACGATTTTCTTTGAAAAAGGTCGCATTGTATTTGTTGTTAATTATTTTTTAACTTATAAATTAATCATTTTTAAAATAAAATAAACATTAACAATATAACGCACTCCTTTATTGTTTGAAAGATTTTAATATAATTATAACTAAGTAAGTAGGTATTTAGTAAGTTATTATTGGAAAATATAGCATTCAGTTACGTTCCTACATTTTTATTAAGTAGGTATCTACATTAGATATTCAAGAACAGTAAAATACATTGGACTGGCACGGCGGTTATCTTTAAATCATCTGACTTGATTTTTAGCATTCCAAAAAATACCATAGACATACACAGACCAGGTAACTTGTAACATATTTTAGTTTTCTTTCTAGAAAACTACCCCTTTTACTTTAAAATCGGTCAAGGGTTATACGACTGGAATGTTTAGCATAACAATAAAGGCATTTACCTTTCAGGAAATCTAAACAATTCAAACAATTACACAGGGTGTTCTAAAAAGTTTGCGCTAAACTTGAGGAGGTTCTATGAGTCATTGCGATAAACAAATTTTGCATAGAAATCCTTAGTAAAAAATAAGCCGTTTTAGCTCCATTCATTTTTGTTCAAAAACGTAATGTTTGCTCTTTGAAACGAAAAATTTTTTATATTTCATTAATTTTTAATAAAGATAACGTAAAAAAATACAATAAAGGTTTAAAATGACGACTCCCAATCTGGTTACATCAATTTATTTGTTGAATCAGTGAATTGCGCACCAGTTATAAGATATACAAATTTTACTGCACGAGACGAGAGGGTCCATAATTTTTTCCAACAGTTCCTCTTAGTTTCATATACCACCAACTTGATATAGCCCGCGAGGAAAAAATCCAATGGGCTCAAATCGGGATTTCGCGCTTGCCACCCGATAGGCCTCTTCCAATCCATCGCCTATAAAAATGTTCCTCTATATAGGAACGTATGCATTGTCTAATAGCTCGGGAAGTCAGATGTCAAAAAAGTCTTTATTTTGTTTGTTTTTAATATATTCACTTAAGTTGACGTCTTTTGAACACAAATGACTCCGGAGCCAAAACAGCTCATCTTTGACCATGGGTTTCTGCGCAAAAATTGTTCACCACAATGTCTCCTATAACCTCCTTGTTTCGCTCAATCTTTTTGGAACGCCCTGCGTTAAATCCATTGAAGATATCGCTTGCATCCTACTCCTTGCAGCGCAAGGAGTGGATTCCGAAGATCAATTTTTTTACAAATCGGTAGGCACTTATCTCTATTTAAGAAATATCAAAGAAATTGTACTCAGAATTATTCATACAGTACGCATCCACTTGCAGCCTTCTTCCAATTAAATGTAGAAAGAACTCCTCTAAGGGAATAAATTTAGTGGACTCAAAACACACTCGAACACAAATTTTTGTCACACAACCACCATGAAATACGCACACCCAACAATCTCTCTTATCAAATAACCAATCAGAACAGCACGTCTTTGCCTTTATTTCTTGTACAATCCTAATTTTAGAGGAACTTCCTTACTTTGCCTAGAATTGAGTGCCACTGGAAAAGGGTTGAAAACTTTACTCGGTGACTTAACAGGAGTTCCCCCCTCGACCTTGGAGCCATGATCCGAGAACATTTTACTAGAAGATGACTTCACATTGGGAGATAAAGACTTTACGCTAAGACTATCAATAGAAGTACTAAGTACTCGAGGACTATCCAAGTCGAGAGATAACTTACTGGAACCAGCATCAGACAAAGAGGTATCACAGTTCTGGACATATTTCTCACTTGATAAATTTAGGGGGACAGATTTGCTGTACTTTACTGAGAAGTCATCGTCCAAGTTGATTAGGTAGTGACTGGAGGAGGCAGCTTGAGAGCTTATTGCTGAGTCTTTATCTTTTTTTGGAAACGTGAGAGAAATATCATCTGCTATAATTTTTGGAACTTCATCAAAGTTCAAATTGGGATCATTTGAATCCAAGTTTTTGATTATGGGGTCGTTAAGGTCACTTCTAAACTGTCTCTCATTGGAAATAGACTCTAGTAGGTCGACGTTTTCTTTCATTAACTTCCTGGACATGTTGTCTCTTTCCTGTTGTTGCTCTTTGGCTTTGTTAGTTGAAAATGTTCTTAACAAGTCCAAGTTCTCTTGTATCAACTGGCTGGACCTGCTGTCTTTTGCCCCATCATCTGACAGAGACTGAAGGGTCAAAGTATCTTCGGAGCCATTATTGGACAAAATTGGGTCAAATAGGTCAATATCCAGAGGCGGTGAATGCAAATGGTAGTCCAGAGACTCCGACTTGCTTTCGTGAAGCAGTGGCATGTTTTTATCCTTGAAGGTGCTGGTGGAGAACAGGTTGTTGTATCGCTCGTCCAAGCTTTTGCTTTTTTCCAGAATGCTGTGGTATCTGGATTTTAATGTCGATTCTGGATTGCAATATTTGGACTGCGTGTCTACCCAGCAGCAAACGTTTTCCATCTTTTGGTTGTCGGTTGCTTCTGGAATTGAGTCTTCCACACTAGTTTCAGCTGCAGCCGCCAAAGGAGGTGGCGACGGTGATAGTCTTGACTGGCACTGCATTATTCTATGCAAAATCAACGAATTCTCCTGAATGATCTGCAGCGCGAGCTCACTATTCCGCCTGGTACTGCTGCTAACATTTACATTTCCCGAATCCTCTTCAGCTTCGATCACTTTAATGCATTTCACCCGATCGGCCAAAAAACTCTCAAACTCGGCACTCTCGTCCTCAGAATCAGAGGCCAACTTAGTAATATTTATCGGGGATGTCCTTAAACTATCAGAATTCGGTGCACTCTCAGGAGGAATAGTTAAAGTGGCAGAGTCATCTGGGGTATTGTCGGCTTTCATAAGACTAGTATCACCAGAATTGAGATTGTCTCTATATTGACTGTTGCTTTGAGGTTTCTCCGGTTCCTCATCTGAGGAACTTTGAACTTCATCATCGCACAGTTCGGTATCACTAGAACTGGAACTGGAAGGAGATTTTTGAGCGTCCTTCCATTGCAAGGTGGTAGGATGAGTTTGTCGAGCTGGGGGAATGGAACCCTTTGGAGGTCCCAGGCGCTTGGCTGGAACTGTGAAAAGTAGGTTATTGTAAAGATTCCGTCTCATAAACCGATGAAATCTTACTTAGTGCTCGTTTACCTACTAAAAGATGGTTCATTGCCACCGGTGCAGCCCGTTGCGGGTGCCTGGATATGGCAGAAGAAAATATCACATGAGCCTGCCTCTGTCTCTGCTTCAGCTTCACATACTGCTTCTTCAGCGAGCTTATGTCTAATGGAATACTGTGCTTGGGATGTAAATTGATCTGCTTAGGAGCACTTTGTGGAATTGACGTTCCCCAAGGCGTGATATTGTACAAGTAGTGATCCCTCAAGTTCTTCAATTCCGTAAGCGGTCCAATGGTAACGATAGCTTTCACCAAAGTGTTGGCGTCGATGAGGTTGGACTCCAACAGCTCTCTGGTGAGGGCTCCCATTATGCAGTAAAACTCGTCTGCTGTATGGACCACAAGGATCCTCTGAGCTAAGACTTGCCAAATGGCCAGGGCGGTGCGGAGCAGGATTTCATTCCCTTCGAGGAATATTAAGTCCCAAACTCGAAGAACTGTGGGCTGAGGTAAGCAGTTGCAGAAGAGGGTAAGGAACCTGTGGATGGGAAAATGGTATGAAAAAAAATCTGAAGAAGTGATAATGTTGATTATTTAGTATGATTCACTGTTTTCGCGTTGCAGAGTGTTCATTTCCGGAGCTCAATAATGAGGATCTCAGTAGCCATAAAAGATGCCAAGTTGGTTAAATTGGGGCAAAATAGTGTAATTTGGAGTTCAAGAATATGGCGCTTCAAAATTAAAAAAAATTATACCTTATATTTGAAAAAAAAACGAAATTTTGGAAAAAGGTTTTTACTTTTTCCTCAACTTATTTGGCGACATAATTAGAGATAATTGCTACTTCATCATTGCAACCTTTCCTCTTCTACAACATGGCGATGGTATAATTGAAATCCGACGTTTCGATTTTCGGCAACCATCATTAACTTTGCTTTTTCTCATCGCCTTGAACCGAAACATTTCTGAATTCCTGAATGGATTATATTGCCAAATAAGCTAAGGGAAAAGTAAAACATTTTTCCAGAGTTTCAGTTTTCTCCGAATACGTTTCAAATTACGTATTAGAAATGTGAATTACGTGTTCGCAGGAAGTAGCCAAAAAAAGTAGAATTTTTATCAAGTACGGTTTCAATTTGTGCAAACGTATATCCCGTGCTTCTGTTTTCAATGTTTTTTCTTTTTTAACCAGTCGAGAAAATGTCTTTTCTTTTTAGCCGAAGAACTTCAGTTCACTCAGCTCAGAGAAGTCTGATATATAAATTCCGATACCCCCATCTCGCACCTATTGAACTATTTTTATCGGGCATGTTACTATATTTTGAAGTAAATACGGATAAACTTAGAATTGGACAAAGGAATTTTATCGACTTCCAATACACAGGATTTTATTTGAAGAAACAATCATATCCTTGAACGACTTTTTACACCTGCACAGGGCGTCCAAGAAAAACTGTTTTACTAATGACGATGACTTGACTATTTTTTACAGATGCTCTGATTTTTTACCTCAAAAAGGTATAATTCCCTTTGAGATTTTACTTGCACTTAATAGTTTGTGGCCGTTGTAACCCCACGAGTCAGCTACCTTACAACTGAAATCGAGCATGAATTTGTTACATTCAAAAATTCCATTGTGAGCAGTTTCAACACCGCAATTGAAAATCTGTGAAAATATACTGTTAAAAAATGTGTTACACCCTATATAATGAAAAAAAGGACTTTTTGTACGGGACGTGGTTTAGCTTATTCGCTCAAGTTCTAGATATCTGGCACCTTATACCAAGTAATTAGACCAGTCTTTCTGGGACATGAGGCTACCTGTGATTTGGAGATAAAAAATTCAAAGCTTGTCTAACTTCTTGCGTAAGTCTACAATTTATTGAAACATTTGAAATCGATAGGGACGAGGGGCGACCTATTTCTTGGGTAAGAGCTTAATAATAGAACTTCATAATAGATTCTCGGCGGTTTTGAATACGCAGTCATATGTGGGTTGGCACTATGTGTAATATCTGCACAATGAAATAATCAGAGAAGTGGCACATGTTTTATCATGCCATTCCTTGACCATTAAAAAAATTTTTTTTCTTTTAGAAAAAAAAACGCCATAAGCAAATCTCACCGAAATCGCTATTTAAAAATGAAAATGAAGATTATCGAAACTGTACCTATATCCATGATATCCTTACCATTGCATGGTAAAAACGTTGGTCAAAGGCGGCTCGTAACTTCTACTCCCGTCTTTGACCGCATTCTGGAGAAGATCCAAATGTTTGGACAGTCGTGGCAGTTTACTACGCAAAAGCTCCCTAAACACAGCCATGTCCACGGACAATCCTCGGAGACTGTCCGCAAAATAGGAATCTGGGAGGACCCCTTCTATCAAGTAGATCATAAGCTTGAGAGCGTCGCTTTCGTTTCTGTCCGTGACCTGCAGAATTAGGGCTGCCAGCATATTGAAGCCTTGGCAGTATCCTATTAAAACCACAGTTGCAATTTTCCAAGTAATGGAGGCCACGCAAATTACTGACCAACAGCCTTATTCCACCTAGCATATGCCAATAAGACTTTCTTGAGTAAAGCCTGGTTTTCCTGACCATCTTCCCCACAAAATAAGCTGCAGCCGGTCCTGTGTAGATCTTTCACTATTTGAATTCCAAGCTCTGCATCTGCAGGATGTGACCATTCGCTAAAGCAAGATTTCTCTACTTCCGACCACTCAATCTGAAAAGCGGATTTTCCCTTAAATTTATACATAAAGGTAACGAGAAACGACGATTTGAGCTTTTTGGGATCTTGTTTCGTTATTTTATATGAAAATGGACACTGTGGCTTTTTATTCCAGAAAAAGAGATCATGTGAGCTTAATGTATTGCCGACCCGAGATGTCCAAGAAACTGCTTCATCCATCACTCTAAAAAGAAATAAAACGGGAGCATTTCACCTTTATATGCATGGGAAGTCGCCCACGTGTTATTATCTCATTTTATATGTTTTTTTTGATCAATAAAGTGCTAAAAGCTGGAATGTAGCGACGCCATATAACAGCAATATTGGCAAAAGACATGGAAATATATTCAGGGTGTTATAAAAGAAACATGTCACGTTTCTTGTTGAAGTTTCCTTGAGGGGAACTTGGTAGTGAAATGATGGATGTAAAAGAGGTTTCGCGGCAAGGTTGTAATATATACATAAAAAGGAAGAAAAGTAAAAAGTTAGTAGAAACTTAGATTAAAGTTTAAAACAATCACCGTGTATACTCCAAGAAGAACGCAAGACTTACTTTTCTCGAGGCTAAGTGTCTCTCAGCCATTGTCACCCACAATCTACTTCTAAATTCTGGGGGAATTCCTCCAGGTAGCTGGGCTACCATCTTCATGGCAGCGACCCATTGAGAAAACCCAGATTCCCCTGGGGTTGGCTGGATGGTGAAACGCATGTCTGCTGGTTCCGGAAGGCCTAGAACACGGAACTTAATAATTAAGCAATAAAGAAGTTTTAAGCGGATTAACATAAATGTAGAAAAAGTTAGCGGCAAGTTCGCAAAAGGAACCGAGCGAACCAGTAGGAATAGAAAGAGAATCGGAGGGGGTAACTCAGCGACGCGTGTTTCTATTTTTTGGCTTCATCAGGAAAGTGTGCGTCTCCGCATGTCCGTAAAAGGCATATGCTCATGCTGCTGTGGCCGGGAAAGGGTCAAAGGGAAAAATGTCTTCGCGCGTAGCATCGTCTATGTGCTTGCGTCTTTGGACGTGGCCCTCGTGAGGGGTGCGTATCTGCTTTATGCGCACAGGCGCCTCAGTGCCTGATAAAGTCAATAAGTAGAAACACTTGTCGCCGGGTCGCTTCTCTTTTAATAACTACCTGAAGCCTCGTTAGCATTTGCGGCCTTGTCATTAACTTTCCCTGCCTTAATAACTTCCATTTAAAGTTAAATAAATACAGGTAGTTTGATAATTAAGAGTAATTTTTACTAAAATTATAAAAAGTTTTAAAACGATTTCACGATCAGACACTTAATGCAAGTTTCAAGTTAATGCAAGTTTAAAGTTAAATTGGGTAAACTTTATACTGGAAATTTCGTTAAGATAGTGAATTTTAAAGATTAAAACTAAGTTTGAAGCTAAAATGCATTTTCAAAGCGTAATACACGAAATAACCTTGTCCAGATGCTTTAGTCAAATGTTTGCGTTTTAAAGAATCAATTAAGCTAGTTTAAGGGGCAGTAAGAGGGATTTCATTGTATTATCTTCCTTTCACATCCATTTGCTTCTTCTGATTTGGAGCGGTAACGAGTCATTAGCCATGCATGACGCAATGGATGCGGTTTTAGGAAAACGTGACGAGACTACAGTTTAATTTGGAAGGCTTTGCAAAAACGTTTTTTCGTTGTTTATTTTCCGAGGGGAACATCATTCATATTTAAAAAAAAATGTTTTTTTCAGGGATGCTATAAAAACATCAGAGTATATCACATCTTTAAAACGTTATGTTAGAAATGTGGACTCAGTGACCGGTGACTAAATGAGTTTCATTTCGCAACTACTTATGTAGTCAAAGCAGGGATACATCGTATAACAAAATTAGAAAAAATCGTGTTTGCAACCCAATAGGAAATGTTATTTTGTGCAACACGACGTGTGTCATATTGTGGCATCTCGCTTCGCAGAATCCCACTCCTTATCTAAATATAGAACTCGTTGCATTTTCTAACTGATTGCATATTATATGAGGAATATTGGGGCGTGCCAAGGAAAATGCATTAATGCACATCAATATACTCTTTCGGATGACCAACTGCACGAGGATCGGGCTCGGTAAATACCAACTTAATGAAAACGTTTTCGACAGAATAAAATAAATATTGACCAACTGCACTGCATTAGATTCACATAACGATCCGACAAAAATGAAAGAAAATATGGACTTTCCCGAAGGGAGATTCATGGAGAGTGGCTAATAGATTAAGGAAAATGGGAAATTAAGTATTCGGTAACTACTATGCCTCGACTGAGCGTTATTGAGGTCGTGCAAGAATTTGCCATTAGAACATAAATTAAGCACAGCAGGCTCCGAACGGTGGATACAGCTTTGAAAGGAGAGTGAAAAGTCAGATATGGTAAAGTCTAAATAATGGGAATTTAAAAAACATAGAAAAACACATTACAGCAGTATTGGCATCTAACAGGGTGTTTCAAAATTGCATGGCACTATTTCAGGTACGTATTCTCTAGTGCAAAGTAAAGACGAAAGTTCATATGAACATGGATCCTATCTCGATCAGTGACAGAGTTACAGGGTGTCAAAGTGTAAGAAAATATTAGGTCTTTTTTTTATTGTGCTTGTCCTACTGCAGATAGAGCTTTTAAATTTTATACGCGTACTAGGTAATGGGTGCTGCTTAACATGAGACTAAATTGTCTTCAATTATTATACAGGGTATTGCATTTTCTGAGGCTTTACTCCATAAAATCTTTTAGAAAAACTTGCTAGTACGCCACTGACGTATTCTAATATTTTTCTTTAATTCTCCAATCTATTACCTAAATTTTATATCTCTTGAGTTTTGATCGAATTCTGTTCGGTTTCCTCATAAATGAATTATTTATTGAATTCAGTCACATTTCCACACGTCGTCCTGAGGCTATACCAAATGCCCAAGATGCATGGATTCGTGGACTGATACTCAAAATTGTAATTTTAAAGAATAAATTTAAAACCAAGCAAAATTTAAAGGAACTGTTCAAAGTGACTTCCGTTTTTTTAAATACAGCATCGAGCACGACGAATCCATGCAATTGGGGCACTTCGTATAGCCTCAGGACGACGTCTGACGTCTCCTTTAAATTCTGCCTCGTTTTAAATTTATTCTTTAAAATTACAATTTTGTGTATCAGTCTTTTTAATAAAAAATATCAAAATATTATAGGCTTCTTGACGTCTGAAAATGTGACTGAATTCATTAAATAATTCATCTTGTATGAGGAAACTGAACAGAATTCGACCAAAATTCAAGAGAGATAAAATTTACGTAATAGATTGGAGACTTAAAGAAAAATATTAGATTATATCAGTGGCGTACTAAAAAGTTTTTCTAAAAGATTTTATGGAGTAAAACCTCAGAAAATGCAATACCCTGTATAGTAGTTGAAGGCAATTTAGTCTCGTGTTCAGCAGCACCCATTACCTAGTACGCATATAAAATTTAAACGCTCTTTCTGCAGTAGGTCAAGTATAATTTAAAAAAAACTAATATTTTCTTACCCTTTGGCACTCTGTAACTCCGCTACTGATCGAGATAGGATCCATGTTTATATGAACTTTTTTGTCTTTATTTTGCACTAGAGAATATGTACCTGAAATAGTGCCGTGCAGTTTTGAAACACCCTATACATATGTATATGGATAGTTTAAGACACACAACTCCCACACAAGGCACCTGAGTCTCTGATGAAGCCAACATGTAAAAACTCATCCGGGATCCTTTTCCGGCGTCCTTTTCCGATTACTGATATTAAGTTTTTAGCGCAAAAATACCTTTATGCTCTAGTTCGTTAAATTAGCATCTACACCAGTCTCTATGGAGCCTAAGTAGACTAGTTTAACTTGAGCATGAATTGTCCTGCAAGCAGTATTTCAGGCTTAATCTGAACCGAGGGTAATAATAGCTTGATGGCTCGTAAGAACATGAATAGATGCTGAAATTAGATCATAGTTTAATAGGCTATGAATATGAGAAAGATTGCCATTACATAGGGGTTCATTTCAGATTAGGCGGGATTGGTATTAATTCCTGATTGATGCACTTTCGGAATGTGAATGAATAATATGGAATAGGCCAAAATTGTCTTGTTTTATTCGTACACATAAAAAAATCAGTCATTTGTGTCGATTTATTTGCTTTGTATTTAGCAGCTAATTAATCGTGTCTTTTCCCAATTCCTTTTCCTGATTTCGCCGATTTAATAATTGTCTTCCCATTAATTGAATGATATTTATTATATAGAGAACAGAAAATAATTTCCACGATTAGCGTGCAACAATAACATAAATACGAGCACATAAAACGATTATTTCGACACGGTTCCCTGCCCGTTTCACATAGTTTGGAAAAGGTTTGAAGCATTGTTGTACTGGCTCATTAAATTTTGAAAATAATTCATAAAAAAAATAACGTTTCCGATTTAATCCCTAAACTTTTCCGATAACCCCTAAATATTTATGTTTTTGCTACCTTTTTTCGAATTACAATATTAAAGAACCAACATTATTTTTTGTATTTATTATGCAAAATTTTTTATAGGAACATTAAGTCCATTATTATGGAGGAGGTTTCGTGATGGTATAAGGTGATATCATGTTGCATCATCAAACCGAGCTCGTTTGTTTGCCAGTACGGTGCCAATACCATGTGCTTAAACTTGTTCTTCTTTGTGCATATGCTGTTAGTCTAGAACTCATTTATATGCAATACAATGTTCGTCCACACGTTACTCAGGCTATCATGCGTTGACTCCGGGACAACAATGTAACTTTTATCAATTGGCCACCACAATCACCCGATTTGAATCTCATGGAACACGTATAGGGCATGCTGCAAAAGCACCTCGAGCCGCTCATGGCGTATGTCCATGGCAATTTGGATCGCAGTCCATCTTCAGGAAGCAGTAGCAACTTTTACCACAAGAGGCAAGTGATTTTGAGTATACCAGGAAATTGCCGTGCTGTTATTATTGCTTGTGGTAGCAACACGAGGTATTGAAGAAATTTTATGTAAATTTATTGTAAATTAATATCATTATACAAAGATTATATTCAAAAGTATGCTTGTTTTTAGATTCTTTTTAGCAGTGTAGTTAAACTTACATGTATATATATCCCAATATTTAATACACAGACATTTATTTAGTTAATTTTTTTAAACATATATGCGTCAAAAAAGTTGCTTTATATCGCCTTAATGTTGTGGCTTTTTTCATGCACAAAAAGTGAAAATTTTAATAAATCGGTAGATACATGTTTCTATATACCTATTGCGAGAGTATTTACTTCTTTTCAACATCGTGCAACGCAAAACCTTTACACAATTTAGCATATTATTCCCATATCCCACATCCTTTGAGACTCAAGTTTCGTGCAGGTAGTTACCAAGTTATAAAGTGTAAGTTTAGTAAGTTCAATAAAAGTCTGTCGTATCTAGAAGTATATTTTGAAGAAACATTTACCAGATTAAATTTTAACCGAGACATACAGGGTGTTTTTTAAGTACGTGGCTAAACCTCAAGGGGTGATTTTTTAAGTGATTCTAAGCTGAAAAGTTTATATAAACATAGATCTGGCAAGGCTTCATTTTCAAGATACAGAGTGTTAAACTTTTTTTCAAAAATGATTTTTTCGTAAAAATCTTAATAATCTTTTAGTCGATTTTGTTCAAATTCGGCAGCGTTATTTCTGGTAAAAAGGTACTAATTTAGTCCTAACTTGATTCAAATTATGAAGTCCAGTGGCACCCCGGGAGGTACCTTAACTAACTCTTTTGCAAAAAAAATATGCGCCATTGACTTTTCTTAAAATTTTTGTATTTTTTCTGCTTTAAGCAACTAAAAATACAACTTTTTTGTCTCTTGAATTTTTTTGTATCTTGCTTTGAAAAAATTTAATTTAAGAGAAATCAAACAAAAAAAACCTTTTATTAAAACTATACTTGAACAAATAAGTTGCTTAATGCAGAAAAAATATAAAAGTTTTAAAAAAGTCAGTGGCGCACATTTTTTTGGCTAAAGAGCTGGTTAAGGTACTCCCCGGTATGCTACTGGACTTTGAGTCAAGAGAATTTGAGTCAAATTAGAGCTAACTTAGCACTTTTCTATCATAAATAACGCTGCTAAATTTTAACAAAATCGACTGAAAGATTTTTACGAAAAAATCATTTTTGAAAAAAAGTTTGACACTCTGTATCTTGAAAATGAAGCTTTACCGGACCTATGTTTATATACACTTTTCGGCTTAGAATCGCTTAAAAACTTACCCCTTGTAGTTTAGCCACGTACTTAAAAAACGCCCTGTATAGGTGCAAAAAAGCAAATTCAGGGTACAGTGAAGTGGTGCAAATAGAAATTGAAACGGAGTTTTTGGTGTTTGCCCTCTTTTGAAGAAACCATATGGATTTTACAATTTTTGTCTTATTCTTTTCCTGTCCTAAGTCCCAAGTTTTCAATCAAGTTCATCACATCTATCCTCAAAATTGACCTGAACCGGAATAATTTTCTCAAGAAACCGATTTGCTTGCATTGTCTATCACTGGGCACTAAGAAAACAAATATTAGCAGCGAATACTCTGAGGCACAGTTTGCTGCCCAACTACAGGAAGCACCAACGTTAGTGTTAATAGTATTACTGGTAATTGGGTTAAATGAACTTAGGAATAGTTTTACATAAATTCACAAATCTACAGAAGCAGTTTCCTTTTATTTTAATCAGTGTTTGGATGACTACGCTAGAGGGAGTAAAGTAAATTCGTTTTTACTCCCTTAGGAGCAATTGATCCACTACAATTACTCACTTATTAACCCGCCAGTCTCACTTTGAAGGGCCTGGAACAAACCCTCTAAACGTCTGCAAATTGCAATCAGTTTTTTAAAACGTTCCACAAAACAAGACATCATACGTTCTTAATTGGGGCCACCGGAGTGATGTAGCTCTGGGGTAAATCATGACAAATTTCATTTTTTACCGGTCTGCCTTATTACCTTTTAGTTGATGGGATCCATTTTTACCTTTCATTGCCAGGGAGCCAAAGAGGTATAGACTGGAAAGTAAAGAGGATTAGTTTTTTAACTTTTGTGGTTTGAAGTTTAGATCGAACTTGTTTAACTTAAGTAAGAGCCAGGAGACATAATTTTCAGTGTTTTTCACTAACTCCAATTTAATTTAACTTTTAGTGAACATAGTCAACTTTGAAATCGAGTGCTATTAAGGTAAAGCGACACTTGACCTCAGTTTTGTCCGCGTTGAAAGTTTCACGTGGAAACGTAGAGGGTTTATTCAGCTGGTAGATAATTTATCTGGTAGGTATTCTTAAGTTTATCGGTTTCAGTGTCTTTATTTTGTTGCCTCAGATAATTATTTAATTGCGTTGGAGTTTTTGATTCAAGCTAAGAGAATGAAAAACGTACACTTCCACAGAGCAGTGAGAATTTCATTTAGTAGATCCTCATGGTACGCGTGGCAAAAATGAACTAAACCTAGAGAAACCTAGCCCAATGCTAAAAAGGTTCTTAAGACAAAAAACATGCGTCCAAACAAGAAGAAAGAACTTTCACCAAAAGCTACTCTAGCCTGACATTATGAATTACAGGTTACTAGATGAGTCCGCATATGGCCCTTCTTGGAGAGAATCCAAAAGTCGTTAAATTCTTGTAAAAAGCAGAAACAAAACATTCAAAATACAAGCAGCGTCGCATCATAATTTCAACAAATTACCCAAAGTGAGTGAATTGGAATTGGTCAGAATTTGAAAGGGTCAGCAAGTAAAATCAGGCTTACCACAGAGCGACTTACACAGACTTGCGTTCAATCATGCCTATGCCGGAACGAGAATATACAGTGTGGTCCGCGTTGACCCCCACATGTACGGGTAGCTTGAGTGTATGAATATCATGATTTTACGTGCCAAATTTTCAATCTTTTTCAAGTCCTTTTCCATGGGACTATAGCGGTAAAACTTGTTAAGGGGTGCTACTGCATCGGTTTCTCGAAGAGAAAATGAAATTTGTATTGTTTTGTGAGTGTTTGGGATAATTAATATCGCCTATGGGCATAATAGATGGGTGTTAATTTTGCGATGGTAATCTATCTGAGCCTACATGTCATCAGACTATACATTATATTATTAACGTTGTAGGTTGAAATCGATCGTTTTTCCCATTCAAATGTAATCCAATTCCGTCCCCGCTAAACATTATTCAAGTTCATTAGTTGAAATGTGATTAAGTTATCAAGCTAGAAACGTTCCCCTTTGAAACACTGTATTATTTAGTTGGTTTTGGAGTTCTAGGCGGGTAATAAGTTAGAATGGAAAGAAGGAAGGAGACTCAGTAGGAGGCGTCAAATTAGGTAAATGTGCTACATATAGTATTAAAAAAAAGTCCACGAAGTTCAATAAAGTGGGCGTGGTCATTTGGTATTATTCGAAATTGCAAGGAGAACCAAACTATTGAACAACATACAGGGTGCGCCATTTAAAATTAGCGGTGGTCAAAAGCTGGCTGCAGCTCGCAAATGTGTGCGGCAAAACAACTTCAACGCTCCGAGTCCGACTACTAAACTGAGCTTAGTAGAGTACTTACATAAAAAAATACTAGTAATTTTTCATTTAATTTTTTTCCTAATATTATTAACAAAATCAATTGTTTAATATTTTAAATGTAAACCAAATTTCGAAAGATTATATCTTCACACAGTGGTCGACTAGACGCATCGGTGGTTCAATGGTAGAATGCTCGCCTGCCACGCGGGCGATCCGGGTTCGATTCCCGGCCGATGCATATCTTTTTACTATACGGGTATTTCAAATTCGACCCTCACCATTGGGATCTCGGAAACTAGAGGAGATACGAAAAAGTTTAAATGGGGGCAAAGTTGCGCAATCTAGTGCTTGATCGAATACCGTTTTCAAAATTTTAATTTTCCGAGTACTTCCGAAGATATCCGAGAAAAACTAAAAATTGGAGAATTCATTTTTATTTATTTTTAGCGTTATTTGACAAGAAAGGTTAAATCCGTAAGCACATTTTCATTGCCACTTTTTCTCAGCTACACAATGACATATTCAAATTTGCGATCCGACGTTTCGTCTTTCGGCTACCATCATCAACTTTATTTTTTCTTATGGGCGCCATATTGGGTTTTTCGACAAAAAAATAGTACGTTTCATTCTGAATTCATTGATATAGAACTTCTTATAATTTACTTTTTTAAAAGCCGAAATATTTAAATAAAAAGAAATATTACATAGTTGGCCTTGGCTCCATCGAAAGACTTTCTTTTGTTCGCGCTATATGACAGAACTTTTCAAACGAATTTAGAGCGTGTGCAGATTTCCAATGAAAATGAGTTTCCGAAGTGAAGAAAAACGAGATATGTTAAGACTTTATTATAAATTTGATAGGAACAGTACGAAAACAGCTCAAATGTATTTTGAGTTATATCCGGAAAGACAACAGCCGCATAGAACATTATTTAAAACTTTTGACGAACATTTAGCTGAGTTTGGTGCTTTTGAAAAACCTAGGATGAAGTATGGAAGCAGAATGGAAGAAGATACTAGAAATAACCTACTGGCAGAGGTATAACTAAATTTCACATTAAAAAAATGTAACATTTTCTTGATTGTTTTAGATAAATGCAAATCCTTCACAATCAACTTATCAAGTTTCGTTAAATATGGATGTGCCACATACTAGCGCCTGGAGAGCATTCAAAGAAAGTGGTTTGAAATGTTATAAAATACACATTTCCCATAAACTACATCCTGGTGACCCTGAAAGAAGAATGTTGTTTTGCAATTGGCTCTCAAATAAGAATGATCCTCGAGATTTTTTAAAAAACATTATTTGGACCGATGAAAGTACTTTTTCAAATTGTGGTGTATTCAATAGAAATAATGAACATATTTGGAGTCAAAATAACCCTAGATGCTTTAGAGAAATTAGACCACAAGTTCGCTATTGTTTAAATGTATGGGCTGGAATTTGTAACGATCAAATACTCGGACCTTATTTTTTCAACGGAACCTTAAACGGTGAAACATATCTACAGTTCTTGACAACACAATTTGAAGATTATGTCGATGCGTTGCCCCTTGCCAATTACAATAGATACTGGTTTCAGCATGACGGGGCCCCCCCACATAATACTAGAGCCGTTTCTAATTATTTAAATCATAGATTTCCACATAGGTGGATAGGAAATTCGGGGCCGGTAAGATGGCCGGCAAGGTCCCAAGACCTTACAGTTTTGGATACTTTTTTGTGGGGCACTTTGAAAAATAGAATATATGAGAATGGAGATTATAATACAATAGAAGAACTTAGGGAAAACATCATTACACAATGTAGAGCAATCAGAAGGAGAAATATTATTAGGGCTGTCACTAATTTAAATAGACGTGTTCGTTTATGTATGCAGGAAGAAGGTCGTCAATTTGAGCACTTGTTGTAACATTTAATAATAATTTAGTTTTGTCTCTGCCAGTAGGTTATTTCTAGTATCTTCTTCCATTCTGCTTCCATACTTCATCCTAGGTTTTTCAAAAGCACCAAACTCAGCTAAATGTTCGTCAAAAGTTTTAAATAATGTTCTATGCGGCTGTTGTCTTTCCGGATATAACTCAAAATACATTTGAGCTGTTTTCGTACTGTTCCTATCAAATTTATAATAAAGTCTTAACATATCTCGTTTTTCTTCACTTCGGAAACTCATTTTCATTGGAAATCTGCACACGCTCTAAATTCGTTTGAAAAGTTCTGTCATATAGCGCGAACAAAAGAAAGTCTTTCGATGGAGCCAAGGCCAACTATGTAATATTTCTTTTTATTTAAATATTTCGGCTTTTAAAAAAGTAAATTATAAGAAGTTCTATATCAATGAATTCAGAATGAAACGTACTATTTTTTTGTCGAAAAACCCAATATGGCGCCCATAAGAAAAAATAAAGTTGATGATGGTAGCCGAAAGACGAAACGTCGGATCGCAAATTTGAATATGTCATTGTGTAGCTGAGAAAAAGTGGCAATGAAAATGTGCTTACGGATTTAACCTTTCTTGTCAAATAACGCTAAAAATAAATAAAAATGAATTCTCCAATTTTTAGTTTTTCTCGGATATCTTCGGAAGTACTCGGAAAATTAAAATTTTGAAAACGGTATTCGATCAAGCACTAGATTGCGCAACTTTGCCCCCATTTAAACTTTTTCGTATCTCCTCTAGTTTCCGAGATCCCAATGGTGAGGGTCGAATTTGAAATACCCTGTATATATTTTTTAAATTAATTGTTTTTTTGTTAGCTCTAAAAGTGCGAAGAGTGACCTTTAGCAGAAACGTTTTTTCAACGCTGAAAAATGTGTAAGTTGTTTTATTAGATTTTTTTTTATCAACTTCGCAACGCGTGTTCATTAAAAAGAACCTCGCCATAAGCGACGAATCGTAAATGTAAACGGAAATTTCCATAATGTAATTTTATTACTGATTTCATATTCATTATATGTATCTTCTTCTGTGTAAACGCCGAAAGTTCTGAACTTGGATCTTTTTTTTGCCAGGTAATTTGCAAGTTTCCTTAAATTTACATCCTTATTTGAAAGTTACTTCTTAAAAGATCATCTTGCAGAAGCAAGCATCGCCTAGATTGTTAATAATGGTTTTAAAAATACAGTTCTAAGGAGGGGAGGTGTATAAGCGGACTACTTGACACCCTTGAGTGGGTTTTATACTTTTCGTAAATTCGGTTGCTTGTTCAGGAGCATTTTAAAATTATTCCTCACTGCGTATCATGGGCAATATGATAATAGCGATTCTTCTGAACTTAAATGATAACAACTTTGCATCTCTCATCAGTAATTTCTATTGTCTATTTTCCATGATCCACATTTTATGCGTTTTTTTCGTTTTCGCACCTTCACTTTGTCAGCAGTGAAACTGGAAACGAAGCTCTTCTATATTCCGAGGGAAATTATCTCTCATGGGCCCGCTAAAAAATTTGTGAAAAGCTAAAGCACACAAAAGAATTTCTTGTGGCGTATCTCTATTGTGTTAAAATGATATTTAAATCTCGGAGAATTATCAAATACTCCACTCGGTTGAATAGCAACCTCAAATAAAATCTGTTAATCCATCCATCAAAAATCCAATCAAATCGGGGAGAAATATCAACAAAACTGAGATATTGTTTACAAACAGATAACATTCCAGAACCGCATGACCGAGATAATAACCTCAAACTATCCAGAAACCAGGCTAAGCAGCCCTCGCACCCTCCCCAGCCTTTATCTTTGTGTAAATTCGAAGTGAGGACAGGAAAACACTTACTTGTATTTTTCAACACATCGCCACCAACCTTTTTGAAAGAACTCAGGAAACCGCTCATTGGGACGCTACAGTCACATCGCAAAACACGAACTGAAGAAGTGCACGTTTGACGTAATACACTTATCAGGTGGAAATACTGGAAAACGTCAAGGAAAAGAGGGAAAACGTGGTATCTTTGTCTGGATCACACGAGTGTGGATCCAGTGTTTTCGAGGGAACGTCGCAAATGTCTGGATCGGCGTCGTTGGGCTGTGGGCGCTATTTCGTTCGCTGCGTTATTTGATGTTCGGGTATAAAGCCAAATTCAATAGGGGTTTTTTTAGGAAGACAAAGCTGTATAACTAAATTGATGATGCATTATTGCACTAAAAACTTTAGCTTCAATGGAGTTGGATGAATATCAAACTTCAAACATCAAAGCTTACAGCTTCAGTTCACTTTAATTTTCCTAAAAAATAGATCAAAAAACGCCTCTTAAATTTGGATTTTTTAGCGTTTACGCGGGTTTTTGCAATGATTATCAACTAGGTGAGAAAATTACACAATGGAAAGTTGCTGGCAACTATGCTTTGCGGCCATTCCAAGATAAAGGCAGCGTGAAATAGATCAGAAATTGCCACAAAATAACGCATTTAAAAGTCTCTCGACTGAATTCGATCGACGAATTCGACGATTCAAACTAGATCAATCTGGAATCTGAAGCTTTCCAGAAGAAACGGTGACAGAATCTTGATTCCCCAGATTTTGGTAAAACTCGAAACCTTAACGAAAGAGATTTGAATGATCGAATTATCCAAAAAAGTACACCTAAGTTCCATTGAGTTCTAAGATTCAGGCTATTCCGCGTCTCGAAGTACGGATTTAGAACGCTTGATTGTGAAGCTTTCCAGAAACGAGAAATACGTGAGGTAATGGAAAGATTCTAAAGCCCAAAAGGAAGAGACTACATGGTAAAATTGTTAAAAAAATATTTGAGCCACATTCTATAAAATGTGGTCAAAGTCTGGAATCTGAGGGGTAGAAAGTTCCCTGGGAATGATGTCGATATGATTTAATCAACACAGTCCAGCCGTGTGATGGCCATGTGCGGTACCAACAAGCACTCATAATTTTTCATCCTCTGGAAGGTTTTACTCCTCAGATCCGCCAATCCACCGCTGGATATAAAAAAATTATACCAACGTTTTGCTTCAGGTACCTTTTTTTAAATCCCCATATGATACAAGCTCTCCCAGATAGTAGTTTCCTGCAGCAGGGGCTGACCATCAACTCATATCCGTAATAAAAGATCGATATGAAAACCATACTTACGCTGATTAAGGGTCCCCGAAATGACGTCACAAAGCGCTTGTTGCTGCCGCCGTAGGGCGTCGCGACGCTTTAGATGGCGCACTAGCACGCTGCCGGTTCGGCAGATGTGCTCGCGCAAACACCAGGTGATGGATCGCAGTTCTTCTGCATCTGGAGAGGGAGCATTCGTGTTTGATGTTAAAAACCCTCCAATTGAAGCCTGTGGGAAAGTCACCTTTAACGTGCAAGTCGACAACTTCGATCCAGTTTCCTCTCTGACTTTTGCCGGAAGTCGAATAGTAATCTGTGGTTCCGTTATGCCCGCTATTGTAGATTTCCATTAAAAGTTCATCTACCAATTCGCCGGCTTTTCGCTTGTCGTATTCGGGATTATGAATATGGACATCGTAATCGCACGAGTGGGTTCTCCTGATCGCAGTTCTATAATAAATAGTTGTTCGCTTAGCGAGAGTTACGGCCCCTAATCGATTTTTCAGGAGAAATACGTAAGTCCGTTACGTATAGGAAGATCTTAGGGCCTCCTAGCTTTTACGGGAAATTCGGAAATTAAAGTTTCCAACGTAAAATTCAACTCAAAAAATCGCCAAAAAACGGACCTCGAAGATGATAAATTTAAAGTTAAGAATACTTAATAAAAATAAAAGTTAATAGCTCGCCCAGTATAAGAGTTACATGAACTCCCCCCACAGGCTTTCCGCCCCTTGCCCGAGCTGTGGGACCATTGTGGCAGGCACAATTTTACGACTTTTACGTTTAAATGTTTAATTATTTTTGGACCCCTTAAACGAGCTCCCTCGGGAAACTTAAATACGCCCAAGATAGTCCCGACCATGTTCATTTAAATCTAATGTGGAAACTTGCTAATTCGGATGCTACTAGGCGGTTTTGGGCACTAAGCTTATATAAGGTCTGTTACAAAGCTGTGTTAAATTTATTTAGAATTAAAAAGTACTCTTACTATGATTAAAAAATCGAACATCCAATGAGAAAAAAATGCCCAAAGGCCAAAGTTTAAAAGTAGTGAAAAATAACAATATTTCTACGCATTATAATGTATATCTCAAAAACGGTTGGAGTTGGGGACATAAATCTTTGTTTTGCATGCGCTAAAATTTGAAAAACCTGCAAAGTGCTACTTTCACTTTAGCCGGCAAATTCGCGCGCCTTCTATCGCACTTTCGTAGGAAAATAACAGTACTTAGATTACTCTACCAACCTTTCTCGCTTCATATCCAGAATTCCAATAGGAAATGCGATGTCTTGAATTATCTTGCTTTCAGGTTTAGGTAAAGTGATTTCGGGATTCACACAAGAAATCACCATGTTTCCGAACATTTTGGGTTGACAAAGTTCTAACTGATGAATTCTGCAAAACGGCACAGTTGTTTATTTGATGTTATGCTGGTGGTACTAGCACATTAGAGAGTCGTTGTCCTTATCGTTGGTTTGAACTTCGCATCTTTAACGCTGGATCAAAGGAAATTTTCTTAGATCCTGCTCTACTTGTTCCCGATTGAAACCCCCCTTGCCATAGGATGTTAAAGCACTCCAATGGCATTTTATGTCTATTCATGTATTTTACGTAATATGTCTTTTTGAAGCTCTCTAATAGCTTTACAGATAAGCTATATCCACGTTTTCCGTTAAAAAGCGATATGCGCTGAAGCCGAATTTTTAACAGTTTGGTATGTTTTATTCATGTTTTATGTTATTTATTATGCTATTTTATCTAAAGGGGTCTTGGAATGAGTTATCTAGCACATTGGGTAAGCGTTATGGGTGGTGGGTAAAACGTAAATTTTGAATCCACAGCTAGGTGCCTACTTATTTGATAATTGGAACCATTGTAGACTGCATATGAACTTTTGGTCGGCCGACAGTTTAGTTAGTCGCTTAGGGCCCCGCAGGCTAGCCACTAAACACACACGGCCGATAGTTCTTTCCGATCGAGCTGCATTGTCGCACTCGTGTTAATCCATCAATCATTTTTATCGGCCGATTTAGAATCGGTGAACGCGTGTGCACATATTTGCGGCGGCCCTGCGGAGCCATATAATACGTGTTATTATTAAGTTCTTTTTGAAGCAAGGTGAGAAAACGCATTTCCCAGTCCCTTCTCATGCCCAATAATTGCGCCTTTTAAAGCTAGTTTAGTGGAAAAAAAATTTAAAGCCCCATGTTATCTGACTTACCTTGGAGTTGTCATCAGTTGAATAAAAACCTGAATATTATATTAGTTGTATCGCTCTACCAGTAATCTAATATTTACTACGTTTCTAAATATATGTGCTTTTATCGATAATCTAGAAGCGATTGCAATTGTAAAGCTAAAGCTTTATCAGAAATTTTATTTCCGTGTCTAAGTTCGTGGGTAAAAAAATTATGCTGGAAACGTCAGGATTGTTTAGCCTAAATTTTAAATTTCATATTTGAGGTTCTAGAGGAGGAAGTGAAGGCCGCGTCCAGTAGGGTTAACAGTTGTACAACTGTTGCAGTGGTTGGTGAATATTTGAAATATTTTTAAACGGAAGCTGGCGTTATCTTTGTTGCTAATTTCAAATAATTGTTCAAAATTATGTAATTGTCATCTCTGCCAAGTGCTGCCTAAGATTTTCACACATTATTCCCAGAATTTGTACAATACTAGGAACATTAAATTTTTGCAACTTTATTAAACACGTTCGTTTATAGTGCTATTTACGGTCCTTCCTCTTTCAAACAAAGCTCCTTTCTCTAAAACCCTCTCCTCCAAAATTTAAAACGTGGGGATATAAGTATTGTCATCCGATGAGTATTTTTCTATTCGCAGCTGATTTAAATACCTCCCTTACTTTGCCTTTTATTCCATCAATATAACACTATACAATATGCTTATAAACATAACATTATTGTAAGCAGAACAACTACACAACCTTACAGTACCACGCCTCCTAGTGAAGAAACTTACAGATAATTTAAATATTAAAAATATAAAAATTGTTATTATTTTCATAAATTAATTAGTAACAAACTTTGTAAGGTAGAAACACAAGTTTTATGTCTACTCCACTTAACAACGTTTCAGCAAATAATACCAACATTCGCGACTACACTTTCGTGTGGCTACTGAGATCGAATTGGGCCCCAACTTGAAATTTAAAGATCTTCCAGATTATTGACTTTGAACTAAGCATTAAATATGTTAATAAATAGTCAGAACTAACTTGAATCAATCACTTAATTTGATGCTAACAATGAGGATTTAATTATGCTTTCTTCGGGGACATGGCTATTTTAAGTTTATCTACCCTTAAAATATAATGCGTGTGTGATCATCTATATCGTTTCATGTAAAATCTAATGATACATTTTTTATGAGTTATCACTAGTTTTACAGTAGTTGCATTGACAATATTAATAATAAACACATGGGAAACAATGGTTTAAACAATAAAGCATTAAACAGTAGTAGAAACTAAAGACCTCTGATTTATTCAACGGTAAAACGGATAAACAGTTGATTATGATACAGTTTAAATTGTGCAATCTCTCTACCAACATATGAGTATGGCTAAGCCGTTACTTAGTATAGAGTACAGGTATATTTAAAATTATGACATTCAAGTCCACGTTCGACAATTTGACCCTTAATATTGTGCGCTAACTAAAAATCATTAAACGCAAAAAAAATAAGTCGTGGGTCCCATAAACACAGATTAGCGGCCCTATCTCAGACACTGTGACTGGTAGAAGTTCCAAATAAAAATCCAAAAATACATACAGAGTATTCCAAAAAAATTGTGCCAAACTTAAGGTTATACCGGACATTGCGGTGAACAATTTCTACATAAAAATTACTAGTCAAAGATGATCTGTTTTGGCTTGAGAATCGTTTGTGTTCAAAAGACTTCGATACTCGACTGAGATGAATAGGACAAAAGCAAATAAAATAAACACTTTTTTGTCTCCTGACTTCCTGAGTTATTGGACAATGCATACGTTCGTATGAGTATATGGGATAGAATGTGGTTCTAACCGACATGACAGTGCACTTGCACATTTTGCCAGTGGTGTGCAGGATCATCTAAACCAACATTTTTATGGGCGATGAATCGGAAGAGGCGGGCCTATAAGGCGGCCAGTGCGAAGTCCCGATTCGAGCCCGTTGGATTTTTCCCTCTGGGGTCAAGTTGATGGTGTACGAAACTACGAGAAACTGTTGGGAAGAGTGATGGAGCCTCACTTTTTGTGTAATAATATTCAAACATTTTACAAATGGTGCGTGATTCACTGATTCAACGATCAAATTTATTTATTATAAAAAATCTTTATTATACATTTTCTTTGCGTTTTTTTTTTTTTTTAATAAAAATGGCTCGTTTTTGACTAGACGTTTCTATACAAAAATGTATCACCGCAATATTCCTATAACTTCTTTAAGTTTGAAATGACCTTTTAGGAACATCTTATATATTCCCAATTAAAATCATTACTCGTTGCCGTTACTGAAGGTTTTGCGGGGAGAAACACCGCTAAATCCTAGATGTTCAGTTAGTACATTCAATTCTCAATCGAGAATAACAGACGCATTAACAGATAAATAACAATAACAAAAGAGATAATGCCTTAAACTAAAAACGTCTTTTCACAATTTGCTATAACGTTTCTGTAGACATCACACTGATATTTCGTTGCGTGTTAATAATTAAGGTTTAATAACTTCAGGTAAAAATTTATAGGTGATCAATCCAGAACACTTAATGCATTTTGAATAGCATTCAGAGCAACTTCCATTTGCCTATTCTACGTCCACAAGAAGAGTGCATGATAATTAATAATATTGTCTTTGTTATACTATTAAATAGTTAATTACTACGTGATTCAATAAAATACTTTATTACTCGAGAATCTCTTAAGTTTCAACAGACACCAATTTTAGCTTTACACATAGTAAACTACTATAGTATTTGTATTAACAGAGAGAACTATACCTTGGGAGAGTATTGTCAAAAATTAAGAAGAGAAAGTAGGTAGGAAATTTGGGCAGTCGAGGCCGTAAAGCAGAGCTTTTGGGCCTAAATTTGTTGAAGTTGGAACGACTAGATTGTATCAAAAAAGGAGTGATACATATCAATTTTCGTTTCAACTAATGAAGACTTCTTATTTTCATGAATCAACAAAAACATACTGATTTTAATTTGGAATTTATAGCGCTTGCGCAGAAGCAGGTGCAATGAACATGAGTAATAAAATTGCAAAATGGAAATTAAGCAGCAAAAAAATAAATCTTCCATAATTTCATTTGATTTTTCTAACTAACGTATATTGCGAAGAAACACTCCTCTCCCCAATGTAAGTATGTAGTTCTTCAGCCCTAGGCAGTGTATAACGTCTTCAGGATTCTTATTAGATATATTGCTTAGCATATGTTACTACACATAATATTATATTTCCTTGAAAGCGAGATAAACATAGGAATAGAGATAGATAATTTCACAACAGTTTTTCAATTAAATGATACATGAAAGTACCATGAAATGTCACCTTAAACCTGATTAGTTATTCAAATAGTTAGTTGTTTCGCAAGGCGAAAAAGAAGCGAATTCAGTGCCGCAGCTGCCTCGTCTTCGACTCGGCTATGAAGTAAGCTGAGATAGCAAATTTGCGGTTTCGCCTAATTAACACATAGTTTTACGCATTTTACCTTGATTAACAAAAAGTGACATTTTAATGGCGCAAAATAAGCTGTAATGTGGCTCTTTCAATGCCGAGGCAGTGAAAGTGTTACTCTATAGAAGTAACAGTAAAATGTGTTACGTTGCAGAAATATTAGAGTATAGTGAAAGTGTTCCTTTTTAGCTTAGGCATTAAAAGTAATGCTTTACAGTCTACTTTGAGTCATTCGGTCACCCAATCCCTTATTTTGTTAATCGGAGAAAACGGATCAATTGGTACCAAATGGAGAAAAAAATTATGTATTTCACTCGGCGATAACGTGAATTTATAGTCTTCGAGACAGTCAGAAATTGATAAGTTTGCTACGTTTTCGCCTTGTGAAACAAAATACCATTTATCCGATTGATACTGAGTACAATCCGTTTCCGTTTGCTATTTGTAAACTCATATTTGAATGTTTTATCTTTGGTAAAAACATTTACTGCCTAGGCAGTAAAACACTGTATTATCGCTTATAATCAAATTTGCAGTAATCACACATCTTTAATACCTAGGCAGTAAAAGTGTTATTTTATACCCCACTAAAAGTGACACCTCACGGCCTGTTTTTCGGAGAAAAAATTGCGGATTTTTGAGGATGTCTTCTATAAGGGATTCGTATAATTTTTGATATATTTCGGTTTCAGCCTAGTAAGTAATAATGTGGCTGCAATCTCGAAATGACCCAAGTAAAAATTATAGAAAAGAAATAAATAACTACAAAATCCATCTCATTAGATGATATGAACGCCCCAGTTTATCAGAACCAGCAGCTTTTAAATCAATTAAAATCGCAAGAACGATCATTTTGCCGGAACTGGGTCGAGCTGACTGCAACAAAATGGCAGCAAGTTCGGGCCGAGCGGCAAAACGAAAATCGCCATCATCCCCTGTTCAATGGTTTCATTTATCTACCTACATATGACTGCCCATAATATTAAAACAACCTCAAACTTAAACGGAGCATGACGTGATTTTCTGATCAACATTCGCACTGAATCTTTAATAAATTACATGTCGCCGAAAATTCCGGCGAACGTTTTTCTGAGGTTTTTCATGGTGTCTTCGGCGTCCTCAGCGACGGAGGACTGCTGACTGCCCTGTCGCTGGAATGGGCGGGGTGGAGGGTCTGGAAGTCGGCCGGTACTGGGAGCACTGCTTATAGTGCTGGACTGGGATGCTGAAATTTGAAAAACTCCTCAGGAGTTTGCTTAAAGAAATAACGGTAAAAGCCAAGTTTAGGTGACTTGAACAAAAATTAGGCAAAGACTCGAATAAAATTTCCGAACCACTGGCAAGTAAAGCTTATGATTAAAAAGATTATTAATCTTGCCTTTTTTGATAGACACAAAAAGTCCTTAAACGCGGCCTTTCTCATATCAACAGATCCTTTTTGCGTGAATTTACGCTTTTTACCACAAAATACCTTTGTTACATCAACCGTATATATTTCCGCCGATTTACCTTTTAACTCGCAGAAGTGCCTCTTTTGCTGAAAGCACTTTAGGCCCCTAAAATGACATTTAGCATTCCAGCTGGTCAAATTTGCTTAAAAGTTTTAAATTCGAGTATCGAGTTTTTAGTTCAGGTTTTAGAATTTTGAGGCACTTTACTGGGCGACTAAGGAATTACCAGTCTAACGATTTCTCCGGCTAAAATACAGGATTTTGAAATTTTTTGGCGAAAAGAGTAATTTGTTTCTAAGTAATTCCTGCTATTTTCACGCCTCTATTTCAGAATGTTTTTTCATTTCGGAATGTCCCTTGCCTAGTAATTCTTGTTTCACCCGGTAGATATGTATGCTGGTAAAGGTTAAAACAGTTGTTAACATAACAATTCGTTGAGGTTACATGTAGAAACTGGTCAATTTCATGCCGTTCGATTTGAAATTCGTTTATAAGCGATGCAATTTCAATTTTTCTATGATTATCGACCGCAGAAAATGCTCTTGACAGCATGGTGAATGAAAAGTTGATTGTCCATAAATACGTTCTATACGTTTGAGGTCGGTTATTCATCCTTTCTATGTATTTTTTTGGAAATAGTACCTCGAATACCAATGAAGATTATTAGGGCTGTGGAATTGCACTCTATTCCGGTTTAAAACTGACTAAAAATAACATTCGCCCTACACTAAGAGCTCGGACGGACCCCCTAGCTACGAAACCCCTACCTGCCACACAATAATCACCCAAATCTTTTTCAGAATTTTTCAATTTTTACCTTGACTGTCCCGTCTCCCAATGCTACTCAAAGAAGGGTGGTCGGAAGCACTTGGTGGAGGCGTCTCTGAGTGAGTAAGGCTGCTAATACTACTCAAAATTCCACGAGGACCGACTGGCGGAGGTACCGGTTCTTCGTTGGGAGGTGTTCTGGGTCGACAAATTGCTTGCATCCTGGATGCCACTAAGTCGGCGATGTGTCTTCGATCTTCCTCTTGGGAGTCACCGAGAAGAGTTAGTGCACTGTCGTTGACCTGAAAATACACAGAAGCAGCAAAATCAGTATTAAAGTTGGTCCATATCTCAAGGGAGAAAGGGACAAAATGACGCGCTCGAGGCGATTAATATAATTTGCATTTTTAATGCAGTTGTTCTACGGGTTGCTCGAAATTACTCGGCTAATGGAAAAGAAATTAAATTTCAATTTAGGTTGCTACCCGAAAATAGGCATTAGCCATAGTTAATAATGGTACGCCGCCAATGCTTCAACAACGAAAGTTCATTCTAATTTTTTTCCATTCAACGCATTTATTATGTGCCTAAATGACGGAAACCTAGAGGGGGTTTATTAGATAAGCCCGCATAATGTCCTGAAAGGTCCGTTTACCTGAATACTGCATATTTTAGTCACGTAAATTAAAAAATATAACTGTAGTTTTAGAGATAAAATGACCTGAACATGTTCGGATAAAAGAAGTAAGTTCTTACAAAACGCCAGCCATTTTAAATGGGCTAATAATGGCTTTAAAGGAGTATGTAATATCCAGGGCGTCCTAATGAAAAAATTAAGTTGTCGTGATTTCTATAATTTCCAACATTCATATGTTTTTCTGATTGCATAATTACAGTAAAATGTTAGGTACTCGTACACAGGGTGTTTAAAACTTTGCGCTTCACGTCTAATGTGAAAAAACGAAAAATAAAATTGAAGATTTCATTGCGGTGTTTCAACGAAGGGCTAATGAGCTTCATTTTTGTGTTTACAAATTTATTTTTCTACTTTTAAAACTGCGGAAGTGCCTCATCGAGTTTTTTCCCACGAACTAAGTTTTTTCCTCAATATTCGAAGAGAGCTGATTTCCAAGATGGGTTGGGATTCAATAGCTGTTTAAGGCTGCAGACAATCAAATTAGAACTGTTGCTATGTTATTTTCAACAACCTAAAGCGTGCGAAACGAATTGAGAATGAAACTTCTTAAAGGCAAGGGAAAATCTAATCAAAATTCAAGATCAAGACTTATCTCAAGGCAATGGATAATTAACTTTTGGCTTCTTGGATTGAAATTTTATTCTCAGATGCATTTGAATGAAATGCCAAACACAGATGGCTTCATCCTTAATGGCACTTTCGAACTGAGATTAATGATAAAACTGGAATAGAAAAAATGACTTTCTTGTACTGTGGAAATCTTCTGGGAAATAAACCATCACGTTGCAAGCAAGCGATCAGTCACCACAGACAATTTACTCAAACAAAGCTCGTATTTCGCCGTTCACGTGTTAACGGAAAAAAGCAGACTGACTGCTCCATTTTCCATTGGTCTAGTCTGCAATTCTCTAAATATTTATGAGCAATTATCGCACACGCTGTCCCTTCCAGTCATAATCTTTTTTACCTCCATCATTTCCTGTGTTTCTAGCTCGACTAGGAGCATATTAATGAGGCCATTTAAAGAGAATAATGGCAGTTTTACCTCTATAATGAATTCCTTCCCGTCTTTGCTGACGACTACTTCCAGGGCGCAAATATCTAGGCCACCGAACAAGTCGGAAACCTCGTCTATCCAGAGTTTATACCTTTCGGGCATTGAGATCTGTTCGAGCATCGCCGAACCGGTGTTCGTTTTCCAGCAACCTAAAAATCCAAAGTTTAGGATAAATTATTCAAAGTTTTACATTTTGCAGACCTGAGATAGACTTTCGCATGAAAGCCTTGTAATTATTCCCAATTTTCTGTACGTGCATGTCGTACTTGGAATCGATGTAAGGTTCAACAGTGCAGTACGTTTTTGCTACTGCGACGACGCTGGCCATGTCCTAGGAAATTAATTATCATAAAGCTCATCAACCCTCTGGGTTTTAAGGATCAACTCACCTGGAAGTCGTTAACGTTGTCCACTTTAACTTTCCCCAAACCGCCGTGTGCGTGACCAATTTTCAGGACTACTGGAAATCGAGGTGCGGTAATCTGGAATAAAAAAATCACGGTCAGATGAGCGCCTTCAAACCTTTTGTGTTGCGTTTCGTTAAACGAGATTTAGATTTGTAGAAATTCGTATGGTTTTACATGCAGCAATTTAACTTCAGAAGTATTCACCTCCAAATCTGCGGTTGAGATGGATCTCTAAACGCAACCTCGCAATTTCCTGCAAAATCTAAATGGTGCTCACCGCCGCAACCGGGAATAAATCGCTCAGACTGCGGTTGAAAATGCCAAATTTCGCGATCTGGGCGGTCACAGTCATAGCGGATTAAATTTTTGGGGGTGGGCCAAGCCCTGCTGCTGACACTCGAAGGTTTGGTGGAGATGCGGTAAAAAGGCATGGTAGTGGGACACTTTCCTGCAGGCCCAACATACTTATCGCTGACATTGTCGATTTTTGCCGGGGTTTAATTGACTAGCGATGAACCGACCTGACGAGGTATAATAGGATCGAAACGGTCTTCGGGGTGCTCGAGTTAATTAAACGCAGAGCTGGAATTAATCCTTAAGTCGTAATAGACTGTAATTCTCCTAGATTTCTCCTGGGACGATTATTGCAGTCATTTTCATTTTTTTCAAATGTTTTCTTTGGTATCTTAATGGACATGTTTCTGGTTTACACCAAATTTTTTTATGGAAAAAAACGAACTACTTTTGAAATTAAAGCACTGTATTGTGTGATCGATGGATGTTTTCAGCAACAATTCCTATTTTTAGTGCTTATCCATGCAATCCATTAAGCCGACAATTTTTGGTTTTGTTATTTTTAAAATTTTTACATGCACTAGTAATACCTAAAAATACACATATCAGCTACATTTCTTCGTATTATACACTCTTAACATACATATGGGGGAAGTCAATCAATAATTTTAATGAACATGTACCTTGGTTTGAAAACGAGACATGATTGGGGGAAATTGTGTTTCCAAAGTTTGATATCTCAAACAAGTTAGAAATTCTCGCATGGAACTGCTCATATTTTGGTTTAATATTGACTTAATCGCCACAAGGCGAATAGCCATCGACGGGCAGGTCTCATGTTATAAACCTTGCAGACGCGACGAACGCCATTTTTAACACTTAATTCGAGTAAGAGAAATGTCCGTTTATTTTAAGAAATTACTTATGTAACATTATTACAAAACTTTATTATAAAATAAACGATCCCGATACAGTTTATTTGGGTTGAAGTGAATTTAACATATTTTCGCAGTTTAGATAGTGACCAATGAGCACCAAGGTTGCATGCCTGACCCATATCGAACATGTTCGCGCCCACGAATTTACAATAAATAAACGAAAATTATCGGAAAACTTTCATTACTGAGATCTTTATTGCGTCCGGTTTGCTGAACGTTAAACTTGTGTTTTGTATTTTGTTTAGGTCGGATGTTTTTGTTTGTTTGCAAGAACCAAAAAAATTCACAAACCACAATTGGTTCTGAGGAAAATTGAGATCTGTTCTGTTTGGTAAACGATTCAGCCAGAATACCTTATGCATTCTTTGCTATATAAAATTTGAATTGAGCCCGTCTTTTCTCAGCCTGTTGAGCCCTATTCTGGGCCATAACGCAGATTCAGGTGGATTTGGATAAATGGCCTACGCTCGAACTCGTCTCGAAGGAAACCTATAATGCATTTTTGGGATTGCCTCAAGGAAGATTTAGCTTTGGTGCTTTGAACGGACCCAGTCTGTAATTTTTATTTGCAACAGAACAGTTTTTTTGCTCTTTTTCGAGTCATTTCACAAGTAACATGAGCTTCTTAATGGACATCGGAAAATTGTGTAAAATCTACAAGAGTTAGAACAGCTATTTAAGTGAAAAGTGATATTTTAGCGCACGTTAATTGCCGTTGAACCGCAGGAAAAGCAATTAATTTCATTGAGAAAGGAGACATGTATTTCTTTCTACTACTTACTCAGTTCGATAACATCAAGAGAGTCGGAACTGTACGGGCCATTTGGCCATAAACTTATTAAAGTTTTAATAATTATGCTAGTCTACAGGGTGATTCGTTGACAATGGGTCAACTGAAAGCTGGAGATACTAAAAGTCAAATGGTGACGATTGGAGAACATATGGCTCATCCGAAAGTTGATAGTTTTGGATATATCCAGCGTTAAAAATTAATTTTTTTGCCATTATTCTGAAAATGTCTAGGTTAAACACTTGTAAACTTGTAATGTTGAGATTTTAGGTGACGAATAAGATTTTGCGATTTAGCGTCGCTAATAAAACTTTCAATTTTGCAGAATTGGTAGTTAATAACTTTTCACCCTGTATTTCTAACATGATGTTTGATTCAAGATCTGAAAGCAATCATTTTTGCCTTAGTTATGTATTTTTGATGCATTTCAGCATCTCGGTCCGTTTTCGAAAAAAATCTGTTTAACGAACACTATGTTTGAATTCGATAATTTATAATAATCTATTAGCAACCCAGAAATTGCAAAACATATCTTATTCGTCACTTAAAAAAAAAACATAACTTTACAAATTTTCAAATGTCTAATTTAATTAAAATTTACATCATTACAATTAAAATAACATCCTGTAAATATCTGAAACTACCAACTCCCGGATAAGGCATATTTTCTCCAATCATCATCATTCCCCATGTGATATCTCCGGCTTTCGGTTGTCCCATTGTCAACGAATCACCCTGTATGGAGATTATGTTTGTTCTGATTGTATTCTGAACAGAGCCGGCGTTGGGAGATTGCCGTCCAGCGCAAATTAATGTTATGCCATCATGTAGCCTCGTACTCATAAAATAAACCATTTTTTCGATCTGCCTGTGGCTATTTCCCTTTGAATTTGCCGCCCTGTGCAATTGCCCTTTTTCCAACGGGTAGCGTCGGCCCGAATTCTGAAGCACCGAAACAACATGTATTAGGTCGTGTAGTATGAAATGAGTAGATTCTCGAAATGCCACATTCAACTGCGAATAACTTTACTCTAAATCTATATTTGGACTTGACTTTTTTATGTGGAAAAGGCACATTCTTCCTCTTTCGATCAGAGTTTAAAGTGTTCAAAATTATTGAAAACTTTTATTTTTATAAACATTTTTGTGCAGCCATGCAAAATAGTGAAATTCGTGTGTTAATGAAATATGAGTTCCACCGTGGAACCACAACAGCTCAGACGGCTCGCAATATTAATGATGTGTTTGGTACTGAAGTCACTTCACAGCGAACAGTATCTCGTTGGTTCATGAAATTTCGTTCTGGCAATTTTGACCTAACAAATGAACCACGTGGACGACCTGAAACTCAAGTGGATAACGATTATCTGAAAGTGTGGAAGCGTGGTGGAAGCGAATCCACGTCAAAGTGCAAGCGAATTATCGTTAATATTCAGTGTAACCAAAAAAACAATATTGACTCATTTGGCTGAAATTGGTAAGGTGAAAAAGCTGGACAAGTGGGTACCGCATGAGTTGAGCGACATACAGAAAGAACGACGTCTCGAAGCTTGTGTTTCTTTGTTGTGCCGGTATAATAACGATCCATTTTTGAATCGGATTGTTACTTGTGATGAGAAATGGATCCTCTATGACAATACCAGACGTTCATCGCAGTGGTTGGATCAAGATGAACCACCAAAACATTGTGCGAAAAAAAATCTTCATCAAAAGAAGCTTATGGTGTCCGTTTGGTGGTCCAACGCAGGTGTCATCCATCACAGTTTCATGAAACCTGGTGAATCGATTACGGCTGATGTCTACTGCCGACAACTGACCGAAATGATGAGGCAACTGACGGTTAAGCAGCCAAGATTAGTCAATCGAAGCGCACCGCTATTGTTGCACGACAACGCTCGGCCACACACCGCACAAGTCACCTTGGCCAAGCTACAGGAGTTGGAATTGGAAACTCTTCATCATCCACCGTATTCACCCGACTTAGCACCCACTGATTACCACTTCTTTCAAAATTTGGATAACTTCTTGGTAGGGAAAACATTCAACTCCGACGAGGCTGTCAAAGCTGCCTTCCAAGAGTTTATCGACTCCCGGCCTGCAGGCTTTTACAGCAGGGGAATCAATGAACTTCCCGTTAAATGGCAGAAGTGTATTGATAATGGTGGTGCATATTTCGATTGACAATAAAAACATTTCATATGAAAAAAAAATGACTAAAATTTCAATTCAATTCTACTCATTTCATACTACACGACCTAATATAACACACGAATCGGGATATTGTTGTCGGAACACTGTTACGTAATATTATTACGCACGATTTGGAGTTTGATAAAATATAACAATAACAATAAGACATTGAACGATGCGCGAAACTTGTCATATTTTGATGGACGCAGGGAGCTTTATGTCTATGTAACACGCAAACTCTATTGATCATAACAGAAAGTCGGAGAGAAGCAGCGCAATTTAAGCCTTGGAGGGAGGTTAATCATAAGTAAATCAACGGATATAGATTTAAAAATGTACCGTTTCCAATCCTTATACGCGCTACTGGATTTCAATAACGCATTCGCAAATTAATTCTACTGAAATACCCAATGTACAAACGTTGATTCTGTGTCAAGATAAACTGCACTACCGCACATGCCATAGGTAGGTACTCGTAAATGATGCGTAAATCATGACATCACGTTATACAACACGCCATGTGACGTAATGGATGAGGCATCATCTATAGGGCGAATAGACGTATCTCGATTCTTAGAAGGCAGAATTTACGGACTGATCATTAAGGACTCAGGGAGGCTTAGCGACGAGATCCCCCCTAATCGGCCAAAATGGCATCTTAAACGTATGACGGATGTGCAAAAGTTGCAAATTAAACACTGAATGCATTTTAGGGAGGTGGCATTATTTATAAAGTCGATGTAAATCTTGTAAACAGTATGGTCTGGTTTCGTACGAGTCAGTCGGTGTCGGTGATTTGTAGGTCGGAGACGAGAACGACGACGACGCGGTTTTTTTATGGATTACGTATGATACGCGCCAATGACGGAAGACGATTTTTGTTTGTTTTGAAGTTTAACTGAGGTGACCGCAATAATTCAAAGACTTTATTTTACTTCCACATCGAGGTAGGTCGTTTTATCATTTTTTTTTAATGGGAAAATTTTCCATCGCATTCTTCCAGCATCAATAAGATTAAAAAAAAAAGTTTTTCACTTTATCATTTCACTCTTTCGGCCGTATTTTCACTCGAGCTTCGTCACGGGCAACGCGAATTCTGATCTGATCGTTTAATCCCGAGTGATGTTTCACAAATCTCAATTCTAATCGTAATAAACTATGGCTTTCATTAAATGCTATAAAGGTTGTGTAAATGTCAATCTACTGATTCTGCATTGATCTACCGGTCGGTAGCGGAAATAGTACATTACATAGCGATGCATAAAGTATTCCATTAATGTCGAGAGTTGATAGTTTTCCGAGACGCGCATATTATTTCATGCAGGTTTGGGGTTTGCACACTATTTTACTTTCGCCGAAAAATAAACGCCACGAATGTAATCAAAGTTGCTTGTGAAAAAGGTAAAGATTTTTCTCTCCATAAATGTTCTCCAGGCGTAACTTGGGGAATAAAGTAGACGGAAACCTTGTGGAAAATGCGTAAAATGCTAGGAACAGTGCTAAAAATTAATAAAAATAGCCCAAATAACTAAATTAAAGGAGCAGGAAATATGACATTCCACAATCTGTACTAAGGTCAGCAATGCCAACATCACATATCTGATTACAAATGAAAAGACTTTCTTAACCATCGGTTGAAAAATATTCCATTTCTGTATAATCTATATACGCCCGCAGGTAACATTTTGCTGGTCAAGACCGGAAAGTTCACTTAAGGGATCGGCGAAACCGTTTCCCGGTCTTTGTTATTTTGTTTTTCCAGTCCCTCCCCAAATATGAAATAAAAAACTGAATCAGTTGAAGTGGGTCGAAAAAAAATTGTACGTCATGCGATCGAAAACGACTTTTTGTCAAAGCAGCCTTCATGCGCAACAATATTTACCTCTGGAGATGGGTATGAGGTGCGATTTACGGCTTAGGGAGCAAAAGTAACTTCATGAACTCACCCCTGGGGCCACGGTAGGGCAATGCTAGACCGATCGTGATAACGGAGACGACTTGTGTAAATAAAACTAACAAAAACATTCTCTCTTTTCCTAATAATATCCAAGAGAGGCGTTTGTGAGGTTTGGTATAAAATAAATGGGCGCTGACTCAATCGACACGTCGGTCTCAAGGCTTCAACCTTAGGGTAATCTCTGAGAGTCGGATTTTAAATTACTGTTAGCAGTGAAAAGAAAGTGACGTCCTATTGATTTGTTGTGTATTAAAGTAATTTGAATTTTAATATACGCAGAGGTCAATGATGTGCTAACGTTGGATGAGGATACATAATTAAGCACTTAAATTTTCAGAATTGGAGAATTTTCCCTTTCGATAAATTATTGAAAGGCAAAGTGTAGTCGAAGTTTGTATTACTCACTTGTGCAACACCTAAACCTATTCTGGGAATGAAGAGAATGTCAGGATAGCAACATTTTGCTTGCGGTGTGCATTGTAATTAAACAAATTTGGTTATGCTAGTTGTTCAAATCAAATATTTACTTTAATTTTAAATTGTTTAGATTGTCGAAAGTAAGCATAAGCCCACTAAATAACCAATAATAGTTTGAAGCAGTGCCATAATAGAATAAAATTTTATTGATATTTACATGGTGAGAGGCAATTTTATCTGAACAAGTCTGAGGTCAGTTCGTTCTTGTTAATTGCCAGATGGCCTATCGTTTGGAATCTGAGCCATTATTTTCTGATCGACAGGATTTTTGGTCGGCGACAAAAACCAGTTTCTTGATTGCCTTGCAAAGAGAAAATATAAAATATGCAGCATTTATTGAAATTTCTATGCAAATTCCCTTAAGCGACTCATCAAACTTTCTTGGAGTTTTTACCTTTGAGAAATTCATGACGGCTTCTTTACCGAAGTTAGTGGACAGATTCTTCGCAGTATTTTTCTCCCAAAGCATTTTCATTCTTAAATAGTCCTTGCAGTCATGAACTAAAAGTTTCAAGGAGAGTCCTCGCATTTCTCTTCACTCCCTAGTCGCGGCAATTGAAGCACTTATCCCACCAGGACGATTAATAACGAAATCTAATAAATTGCCAGAGTTTGCACTTCTACTCAACTACCATAAACAAAAAGTGTAATCAGCGGAATTTTCGCAAATAAATGGGCCCAACGAATGCAAGACATTGTTGATTATTCGCTCGCAGAACTCATTTAGATTACTCGCGATTGAATGACATCATTCCGTCGCGATGAATGAAATTCTTGAAAAGAACGTCCGTTATTTCAATGTTTACGAGGCGAATGCTAGTTGTGGTACCGTAGTAAGCAAAAAATGTGTTTTGCTAATTGTTTATGATTTTAATAGGTTTTAAGATTAGAAATGTGGGTTAACGGCGGGAGAAACACACCTTAAGCCATGATTCAACAGTTCGGCCTTAGGGTCGTGACGGAAATTTGCATTATTATTCATAGACGTGGTCATGACCCAGGAATAAATCCGAACCGATGATATCCCGATTGGACTAAGTAGATGCAAAGATTCAGAGTGTAGTTCCAGGACTCAAAGACACCTTTTCCGTTGATTCGAAGAGAGTCTATGACTAGGCTTACTTGTGTCGATAGCTTCAATCCGGATTTAGTCCGAGCCAATTGAAAATATAGATTGAACAGAATTTCGATCCCTTGGGTATACATAGAAATCACTTCGATTCTTTATTTAATCCTTGTTCAAGCTGGATTTTGAGCTTGTGTCAACTTCAATTCTAAGCAGGAAGTTTATTTAGTTTGTTAGTGGGTGTGATGATAATGATATCAAAACATGCCACACTAAGAACTGAATCGAGACAGCTCAGCTCAACGAAGTTGTATTCCTGGGAATAGAGATCTGACAATAATTAGCCAAATTCTCTTGTTAGACCTTATTTACCTAATACCAAGCTCTACAAAAGGGTACGCAGGAAACTGTAGAAATGTAGAATTTATGGCTCATTCTGTGTTCTTGACATTATACTAAAGTATCCTTCTTACCGTTGCAGACGCGCGCTCTGGCAAGTCTGAATATTCCTCCTTTAAGCAACATTATTTGATAAGGGTGTTAAATTTCAAAAGAGCCCTATTTTCGCGCCCCAAAATGGGAAACGAGAAATTGTTTTTCCTTTTCGGGGTTCTTTCCAGGGTGTGAAATGCCGAATTAATTATCTGAAAATGGAATTGTCTCTCTAATTTTTTGAATTAAAAATACAGTCGCTAGCTAATTACGTTATTGGACTTTTTTCCGGGGAGGAACACTTCGTGTTCGATTAGAAATTTATTTTTTGGTTAATATGTGGTTAAAAAATCTTTATTTTTGGCGGGAAAGGCCGTCGAGCGTCCGGTCTTTCTGCCCTTATTTCAAATGCATGAAACGTAGTGAAATTTACCAAACCGAAAAGTTTCATGATCTACTCCGCGAATCTATTAAGTTCAGGTTAATGCAGGTTAACCCGCCATTACCCGCGTATAAGATTAGGTTACGGTTACTCGCATATGAGCGCGACGCTCATTTATACTATTAACCAATACTTACGCATTTAAAGGTAAGGAATATGTCTATATATAAAGTTCTTGCAACATATTTTAATTGATATGTATAAAAATATTAACAAAAAATGCATTACAACTGAACTCAAATTAATAACTCGTATTAATAAAAATATTTTAAATCAAACAGTGATAAAAATATTGAAAACATAAAAATTATATTATAAAATCTAATAATTTTATTCAGAGTGAGTTTCTTCTTCTCTGTTGTAGCATTTCCTGCAGATTGTAACTAAATGTTCACCACAAATCGCTGTAGAACAGTCAACACACCTGGAAGTGGTTTTTCTATTTTTGCTTCGGGGACAGTAAGAACATTTGATTCTTTCTCTAGGCCCTGCTGCTTGGGCTGCTACTTGTCCCTCGTTGGTAAGACCTGCCTGTTGCCTTATTTGAAGTCCCAGTAAGGTTGGTAAAGTGCTAATTGAAGCGCGATTTACTAAATGAGGCTTAATTAGTTCACTGCTCAATCGCCTTAGAAATATGCGGCGTGCTAGTTTGTCATTAGTATTGGAGAAATATATTATTTGACTATTTATTCCAGCTATGTTCATCAGCGAAAAGAAAATTGTAAGGGGCCATCTGCAACTTATTCTTGAAACAGAAAAATTTGATTTCATTTGGTCAACAACATCGACCGCACCCTTTGCCAAGTTATAAAACGTTATAACTTCCAGTTTATATGCTTTACCTGTTTCTTTACCGATGATGTCAGTTTCATGAAAAGTAGACAACATAAGGACGTTTTTGGTTTTCTTTGGCACATACGATAGTAATAAACAATCTTTACCATATCCAAATATACTACTTTTCAATGGCCTCCCCTTCCCAGTAATAAAGAGAGGAGGAATTTGAGGCTTATTTTTTCTAATTGTTCCCACCAACGTCAGTTTATAATTATGAAGCAAATCCTCTGCTAATGGTACAAAAGTAAACCAATTATCGCATGTAATATTTCTACCAGTATGCGCAATTGGTAGTATCATACGCTTTATAACACTGCTTGCAGAATTATCCAGTTGGAAAGGGCCTTCCGGTTGTTTTCCAGGATATATTTCCAATTTTGCAGTATAAAAAGTACGGCAATCAACAAGGGCAAATATCTTTATGCCGTATTTAGCAGGTTTACTTGGGATGTATTGCCGAAAACTACATTTGCCTCTAAAACCTTCAAGCATTTCATCAATGCAGCAATATTCTCCAACTTGGTAAGATCCGGAACAGTTTTCGACAAACTTATCAAACACCTTCCTTATTGGAGCAATTTTATCAAACGTTTGTCTTTCAGTCCGATCTTGAATATTATCAAAACGTAAAAAAGAATGTAAAAAGGTTTTTGGACATGACTGTACGAAAGTATTCCGGAGCTGTACCATCCGTAGCCCATAAGTCCTCCAAATTAACATGGGATGACTTTAAAACACCGGCCAAGTACAGTAAACCAAATAATGCTTTTACTTCATCCAAATTGGTACTTGTCACGTCCCTCTCGCGTGAATAGTTAGTACGCATTTTATCCAAGTATATGTTTGTACACTGTACAATTTCACTTATAGTTTCAGTGGTAAAAAAAGATTCCAACAATCCAACGGGCTTTTACAATTTTTAGCAGATCGTTTTACGCCTGGTAAATGTGTAACCAAATTGTGATTCTTTGTGCGGCTGCTCTTTCGATATGGATGTACACCCCATCTTGTTCTACCGTCTTTACCAATATACGATAGTTCTCTTTCACGGGAATATACATTTTCAGTATCATCCGATTTAGCAGAAACCTCAGAGTCCGTATCATGATCTAATAATTCGCAATAATCTTCGCTGTGGTCATCGTCTTGTAAAGTGATCTTATCTTCTTCAGATTCTATCTCTGACGACCACCCCAACAATTGTTTTTCTTTCTTTGCATCCATAATTAATTTATAAAATGCATAAACACACGAAATAATTAAAATAACAAAATTAATGCAATATGTTTATACCATTCCACTGTTAGTAGCATACTGAGCTCTGTGTTTAGTTAATTGCAGCGTCAGCAAAAAAAGGGTGATAAGGAAAAGCAAAGACATGCTTTGAAGGTTGCTTATAAAATTTACATTCTATATACTATTATTGAAGAATTCAATAAAGCCCAATATTATGTTTAAAATTTTTTAAAAAATAATGCATTTTAAATCGCGAAATGAGCGCGCAGCTCAGTACGCGAGCAATGGCGGGTTAAAAGGCAGAAAGCTTCACGATCCTGTTTGCGTATCTATTTAGTTCACATTAACATATTATTTTATTTTTAGCCCATACACTTTAGTAACTGTCTTCAATGTTATTAGGTAATAACAAGAAACTTATAGAGGTTAATTGCTACAATTCCTGAGAACACAAGCTACTCAATAACAATAATTGTTGAAAATATAAACATTACAGAGTTTGACGACATCTTGATGTCTGCAAAGAAAGCAAATGTATGCAGGACAAACATACATAGGCTCGGTCAAAGCTAAACCTGCGTGCACCAATTTACTTATGCAAGAATTCCTAAAATGGCGCAGTAGGCAAATTAGGAAGTAATAAATGGAAATAGAAATTGTGTTAACGTCCTACCAAACTCTGTCCTACTGCCTTTCAAGTTAATATATGTTTATTGAATCGAAACAATAATGTAAAACGTACTTGCTGTCCACTGTGGACAGCAAGTACAGTATGTGGACCTCGTTACTTTTTGGAATTTTTAGCTCATGTGTCTTCACAACGTGTACAAAAGGGCGATGGGTAGAAGAAAAATGAAGCTTTCAATACATTCAAAAATACCCACATTTTACCTGTTATAGACCTGTTACATAACGGTTTGCGGATTTTGCACCAACAACTACGTAGAGACGGAGAGTCAATGCAGATTTAAAGTTTGTTAGTTCTTTTAGATTTTTTCAAAGCATTTGACCCGTTAAACCGAATAAAATAATTTAAACAATTTTTAAAAAGTGCAAAATGCGGTGTGCTTTATTCAACTATTTTCGTTGTAAAACGTTGTAGCACCGTAGTTAGGTCGTATAAATAGATTTTAAAAAAATTTAAGTGCATTTTTCTGAGTAATTATTCAAAATCCAACAATTACCATATGCATACCCACCCAATTTACAGATATTAACAAATTTAAGTTCAACAAACTTGGAATGCTGTCGTCGCTCAATGATAAACGATTGCACGTCCGAGCTTTAAGACACGTAATCACGTGTTTTAGAAACTGAAACACGTTTCGGATTTGACGAATAATCCGTAAACACTGACTAAAAAAATGTAAAGGGATTCCAGTCACCTGTCACCCATAAATTTTTGGGGATTTTGTAAATAACCACCGGCCAAGCCCCGGGCTTGGCATTGCAAGTCTGCATTAGTTATTTTTAAATTTTTATGTTTTCAACTGTATCTTGGAAAGTGGCAATAAATTTAATGCTATTTTCGACTGTGACTTGCCGTTTAATTGAGTCGATTTCGAAAAGCGAGTTTTCTTAGTAATTGCATCCGAACTCTTTCGCTGTTGTCACGAACCTTCTAACTGTCTTCAAGTACCTTTCTAAGACACGACGTAAATCCATTGAATATTTACAGGGTGTCTCCGAAATAATGCTACAGATGAGTATTGACTGCCAGAGGGCAAAAAATAGAGTGATTCAGCTAAAATTGTCGTTTTAAGCTGGATGGCTGATTGGCTGAAGAGGGCATTAATATTTTTTTATCACCAGAAAAAAGTAAATAGAAACACAAAATCGCTCTGGGCATCTGAGCTTTCCATAGTCAAAGGGGAGAAATAAATTTTCAGAACAATGGAGGTCCCCAAAATGAGGCCTCGCCTAAATTGCCCTTCTTTCCTACAGCTTCTTCTTATTCTTTGGATAAAGCACAAAAACCAAATTAAAAATGATCGTGGAAACGCTTTACCTCCCTTATTTAAGTACGAACTTTCTAAAGCCGTTTAAGCAAATTCATGTAAATTTTACATGTATACATCTAATAATAGTATATTATATACCAGGGTTGCAAAGTACATTATTACGACCCGCATGTTAAGTTGAAATCCCAAAACGCGCATTTCTAAGAGATGTAGGAGTAAGACGTGAGGGACATAAATGTTTCGCAACGGCGGTGTGTATAGGATTTATCCAGTACTAAATTTGATAAAATCGCAATAGACCTAACTAAATTAAGCATAACTTAAATCCGAAACATCAACGATGACTTTGCACTGGAGATCAATTTCCATGGCAACTATAATTAAATTTCAATCTATATAATGACAATTTGACCGATTTCTTCATTATCGCGCTAGGTCAATAATGAGCCATATACGTGTCATTATTAAATTATTTTTGGACAGTTTTGGGACAAAGGCGTGAAACCGTACTTAATAGTTACTCAACACACCCAATAATGGTGTTTTTTGCAGCTAATAGTAGGAAAAGTAAATGTTCCATTAAAGAGCTAAATAAGAATTCCTCCAAATGCACAGCTGCCAATAAAACGATTGAAATGAGTAGACCTAAAAAGCAATTTGCTCGATACTCTCATAAAGCGCTTTTCGTACAGCTAGAGTGTACCGTTCCAGGAAATTCAATTACTGAATTAGCTCTCCTTTATAGGTGAAAGGGGTATAATTGAGCAGGCCAAATATGACGTAAAACTTTTCCCTTGGGCAAATTTTTCTTGCTTTTTAAAGGGAGGCGTAATAAATTACCTCCAAACGCTGCGGCTTGCTTTGGCCTCAAGCTCGATCGCCTCTAAGCCAAAAAAATCCTTGAAGTCTCTAGTTATGTAAATTTTATTGTTCACTTCTGGCAGTTCTGAAATGTCTGTTTATCAAAAGGTCAATAAATAGCAATTTTATGTAAGTGTGCTCTTATCGTGGGAAAGTAAACAAATTTGTTAAGGAAATCCAACTGAGACCACATGGCTACTAGGCGTTTTTATCATGGGGTAATAAAAAGATCAATTTTGACTGGGTGGACCGGTTGAAGTGGTTTCGCATTCTTTGCTTACAAAATGGATATTTAAGTGTGATTCAGGATCTTAAAATAGGAGCGGTTTCATGTTGGGTTGTGTACTTCATAAGAACAATATGTGTAGGTACAGAATGTAGTCACCCACTTCCGTTTATAACTGCTCCACTTTTAAGGCGTTAAATAGATTTGTTCATATTCATAAGCTTTCTTCTAAGCAAATAATGCGATATGCATCCAAGTGAACACCAATTATCTCGTTAATTATACGTGAAGTTCGGAAGAACTTGAGCTTATGAATTGTTAATCAGACATGGCATGTGGGCCGAAGCAACAAAATTATGTTCCATGAAGTCGTGTACAAATGCACCCAAAAATCGCACTGCTCTGAGATAAAGAAACATGCAGGATGTACCTATGTATTTCTTTATCTCTCTTTCAATATGTAGCATATCCGTAGCCATCATGCATTCCTATTGGGTTCTCCAAATATGTATACAGGGTGTTCCTAAATGTGAAGAATATACGAAAGAGCGCAATTCTCTAGCTCATTTCATGATTAAAAGTTCATATAAACATAGATCTGCAAACGCTTCGTTATCGATCTACAGGGTGTTGAAATTTCAAATTTTTTTAAGTTTTTTCATTATATTTCCTGCAGTTTTTGAGATTTTTAATTCAAATTTGGAATATAGGTTACCCTCTGGGACTAACATCAGTGGATATAGCAATGGTTGTGATATCCTACAGAGAAATATTTTTTCAGGGGGCATGCCCCCTTTTCTCCCCCTTAACTTTTTTGTGTTACACCTTAGGTGGATTCTAAAATATAAAGTTAATTTCACATTTTGTTTAGAAACTTTTTTGTCTCCTATAGTTTTCTCATATCTGCGATCGTTATCTTGTTTTTATTGATTTATCAGTTCGCGTTTCAAATAAACATATGTTTATAAATAAAAAAATTTAATTGCAAACTGTAAGGTGTAAGTGTTTTAAATACTCTTTTAAGTTAATTAATTAAGTCCTTTAAATACTTTCGTGACAATACCGATTAAATATAATGAACAAACTAAATAAAAATTCAAATTTCAACGCCCTGTAGATCAGTAAGGAAGCGTTTGCGGACCTATGTTTACATGAACTTTTAATTACTAAATGAGCTAAAGAATTGCCCTCTTTCGTATGTACCTCATATTCAGGAACACCCTTTATAATAAATTATGGGAAAAATTGCTTTTGCAAATAATTGGGAAATGGTGGTAGACTCGGAAGCGATGCAAGATTTGGAAAACTTTATAAATCAATCAAAGAATTGGTGTTTCGGAAAATAGATACCCATGAGGTGAAATAAAATTTTTTTAAGGCGGGTAAAGGCACTTCGACCACCGCGCAAATCTTGCTATTTAACCTTGGTCACTTAATTTCGGGGCACCCTGTACAAACTCTACCTCATTTTCCAATGCCGCTTCTTCACGCCATTTGTCCATTAAAAATAATCTTCCACTTGGTAGTTACACCTCTTTGCCTCGCCTTTTGCTATTCTAAATTTTTATTCTTAAGTGTAAACTACGATGATGATATATTCAATATGTTGCCTTAGGGGACTCCATGGCTGAGTATACACGTTCTTGACATATTTTTATCATGACCTGTATCAGTTACTAGGATTTGGTCCCTATTAGACGAACCACTCCATTTAAGAGAATATCTTTTTACACTAAAGGTTTCTAGTTTCCTGTTAGAGTTTTGCGGCTTAGATGCTGTCAAAAGCCTTAGATAGGTCTAAAAATCTATCTATGGGTAGCTTTTTTGAATAGTTTTGAAAAGGAAGTGAGTAAGCTTATTTCTTACTCCTACAGGAAAATTAAAAAAAACACGCATGAAATTCGCTCGCTTGATATTCTTAGATCGCGAAAAACTATCCTGCGAAATAAGATTTGCTACATTATAAGTGTGCACAAGTTATTCTGGGAGCTTCTACTAAATCCATCAAATTGATTTTCTATAATTAGCTCAGCTAATTTATTATGGAAAGTATAGGCGAATTATCCGGTTATCTTCGAAAAGCTGTTAAAATTTCACGGTCAGCCACGCTTGAGGAACGATTCCATTAACTCTTGGCATCATACGTCTGTGCTGCCGACATAATACCGACTTCTGTTTTTCGTTTTCTTTTTTATAGTTTTAACATGGCATGACAATCCTGACATGTTTCTAATTAATATTATTTTCCTTTTGTTGCAAAAAAGATAACTTCGTTCACGCACCCGGCAGATGGTTAGCACAACCTCATGATTAATTATCAGGGTTCAAATCTTGTCTTTTTCGAACAATGAATGTCTCGTATCAACCAAATACACCGTACTTACTATGTAAAAGCTTGAATTAAATATTAACACGTCATAATGAGTATTACTAGTATGTAGTATTAGTATGTCCGCAAGATGATATTTTCTTGGATTGCGAAAGGCAATTTCTTGGTTGTAGCTTCGGCCAGGATTTGTCAGTCTCCATCGTAACACAATTCATATTAAGTAAATGTGCTACTGAAATAAAGACTCCTCTTGCATTAACTAGTTCTTTTATTGACTCGAGAGTGCCACTGATGTTGGGGAAATACTCACATGTAGGCGGATTTGAGGTAAAAAGCGCTGACACGTCTGTAGCGGATCTTTTATTTAAAATTAATTTTCGACTCGTCCTAAATTCTCAATTTAAATGCGTTTACTTGGTCTTAACCCAGGAAATTGTTGCATTTTGATATTCACATCAAGTATTCACCTTTTTCTGTGAATTATTTGCATTCGAAGAATATTTATGAACTGCGTGCTGTTCTTCAATGCATCAAAATCACGAGAGGTCTATCGATTAGAACATTAAAGAACAAAACAACATTAATAACAAATGGCGTCTAATCAATCACTCAGGAAGCTAAAAATAGAAACCTGTACGAACTAAATCCGGGAAGTCCAGTCGATACGTCCAGATTTTTTTGACACATGGCGCATTGAACAAGTAATATTTAACTAAAAAAGCAAAAAAATAATTAAACAGGGTATCCAAGATAAGAAGGGCCACTATGGGGATCTTCAAAACGGTAAGAGATACAGATTTGGTCAAATGAGAGAAAAGTTGCGTAATCAAGGGCCTAAAAAATGGCGTTTAGAAATTTCCGAATTTTTTTTTGTATTTTGAGATATTTCGGAAAAATTGGATTTTCCGATTTTACATATTTTTTTTTTTTGCGGCAATATTAGACCTAGACCGAAACTGATGGTATTTCTCTACAGCAACTGTTAACGCGCTTTAATGTGGCATTATCAGTTTTTTAATCCGACATTTCGTCATTGCGAAACCATCATCAACTTCATTTTTTTTAATGCGGTCCGAATGTTCTGATATCAGATTCTGAAAGCCGTTTTTATTCTGAATTCAACGATGTATGACACTTTGCAGTTTAATTGCGTTTTAGTCTTTTTTTGTTCCTAAATAAAAAAAAAATTGCGCAACTGTATTTAGTTTTTTCATTTTTAAAAATAAATAATTAGCTATATCAATTAACAGTTTATGTCATTTAGGTGTTTAATGATAATCTTTATTAATAATCATTGAATCATGAGATTTCCAGAGAAGGTGATTAGCAGACATTCAAAAACAGCATGGCCAGCACGTTCATCTGATCTAACTCCGCTTGTTTTTTTTCGTATGAGCGTTTGTTAAGAATAATGTTTATCAGCAAAATTTTGCTAGAGAATACGAACTGAGGGAATTAGTTCTGGAAGCATTTTCCAGTATTACTCCATAAACGTTGATTAGGGTGTTAGAATCTACAGTTACAACGTGCTATATGTGCTTGGAAAGTAATGGAAATCTTTTCAAACATATGTTTTAAAGTTAGTTGTTTTTTTAATTTTTAGGTCTTCTGTTAATAAAATTTTATTTGTACTTTGTTAATTCTATTAAATTAATGCATTAAGTCAGCCATCAGATTATCATTAAACACCTAAATGACATAAACTGTTAATTGATATAGCTAATTATTTATTTTTAAAAATTAAAAAATTATATGCAAGTGCGCAAAATGTTTTATTGTTTAAGGTCAAAAAAAGACTAAAACGCAATTAAACTGCAAAGTGTCATACATCGTTGAATTTAGAACAAAAAGGGCTTTCAGAATCTAATATTAGAATATTCGGACCGTATTAAAAAAAATGAAGTTGATGATGGTTTCGCAATGGCAGAACGTCGGATTAAAAAACTAATAATGCCACATTAAAGCGCATTAAAAGTTGTTGCACAGAAGTGCCATCAGTTTTAGGCTAGGTCTAATATTGCCGCAAAAAAAAAAATGTAAAATCGGAAAATACAATTTTTCCGAAATATCTCAAAAACCAAAAAATATTTCGGAGATTTCTAAACGCCATTTTTTAGGCCCTTGATTAAGAAACTTTTCTCTCATTTAACCAAATCTGTATCTCTTACCGTTTTGAAGATCCCCATAGTGGCCCTCCTTATCTTGGACACCCTGTATAGACAACAATAAAATAACAAACAATAAAAATAAAAATAAAGATTGCAGGAAAAATAGAGTTGTCAGTTTACATCAGTCTGTATACACGAAACGATTAATTTTTTGTTGAAAAACGTCCTTTGAATGGTCGGTCACTTGCCTGAACAGTCTATTGAAGTTTCTATTTTCAAATAATTCTAAAGAGAAATTCCTCAATAACACTGAGAAAGTTTTATTGGAAAGTATTTGAGGTGAAGTTACGTTATCGGAAATATGTCACATTACCTCAAATTAATGGCTTTGCAGGCGTTAATCTAGAAGTGATGATAAATTGATGTTTGAGGCCATTCTTAACAGCCTAAAGTTGGTTTACAGATAGGTTTTCTGTAGGTGTGAAACATGCGGAACGCTACTTAGTACCTCGCCCCTGACTCAGATTTCAGAGCTGAATTGGGTCGTTTTTTGTGCATTTAGACCTCGATACCCAACTCAGTCAGACAGTGATTGCCGCCAGATAAAAAAGGTTTGAAGGCAGAAGTCTAGTGTCTGGAATAAAGGGAATTGAGGGAATTAAGGATTTAGACGTGTTAAATCCTTCACTACCAACGATTTTTAACTTAGACTATTTACTAAATTACGACGTTATGGAAAAGCCACTCCAGATATAATGGAAGCAATTTGCCAACTTTATTGCAAGTGCTTTATTGATTTTCGTGGTTGGGTACAAACCTCAAAAACCTACAATTATGCGAATGCAGCAAGAGCGATTGCGACTTTATTTTTTGAGATGTATGAAAAGGTGGGAAACTCGTTGGTCTCGAATGCATGAAAACCGCAGTCTCCCATATTAGGAGTGAAAAAAGCACCGTCGTTGCAAACTCGCGAAGAAGATTAATTGGTCTCTTAGGCTGTTTCATAATTTCTGTCGCATTCCATATGGTAATTTTTGAGCTTCAATAAATTTTATTAGATTACCGTCAGGACAGCGCTGCTAATTTGGTCGTATAGTGCCTTTAGTTGTCTCTCTAAGACCACGTGATCATCAAATTCTACTCAGTAGTTTTTGAGATTTGAGGGCTCAAAACATAGATGTTGATAAAACTCATCTGAGACACTGCATACCCCATAGGGCAATAATGCAACTGTGGCTACGAAAAATTTGTGTAGCAACTTAAGGCAGAGCATTGTAGACCTTAGAACTGTTCAAAGATGGTTCGCAAAATTTCAAACTGGAAATTTTAATCTCGAAGATGGATCTCACACCGGCAGACGCTAACTTTAATGACGATACTCTAAAGGCCATAATAATAGAAGACCTATTTGTCACCAGCAGAGAGATAGAGGATAAAATGGGCTATGACACATCACAATATAACGGCACGTAAAGACACTGAAAAACTTGGACGTTGGGTACCGCATGAATTGAGCAAAGCCAATCTGGCAACCCGTATCACTACAGTGTGCCAATTTCAAAAGTTTGGATTGCTTATAACTCCGAAGATTAATTTTTTTAGAACATTGAAAAACCTTTTCGGTAGAATGGAGAGGAAACCAGTTTAATATAGGTTGTAAGTTTCTACGTGTATCCATAAGGAGGTAGGTACCCCAACTCTATCAATAATGATTTGTAACTAGATGAATATTTTTTACATTTTTGATTAGATAGTGCTTCACCCCATTATGCTCTACAAACAAGACCAATTATCCAGGAAGATAGATTGGTTGCAGTAGAGAAATAGAGTAGCCACTGCGATCACGGGATTTAACACCCTCCGATTTTTTTTAAAAAGCACATCAAATCAGTCGTTTACAAAATAAAGCCAGCCAATTTGCAAGATTTACAGCTTCGAATTACCAAAGTATATCATTGCATTACCCCTGAACCATTTGAAAAAGTGACAGAAGTCGAAATTTAAATATTTTTTCTATAGAAAAAAAAACAATGAACATTTTGAACTGTTTTTGTGGATATTTTTTAAATATGGTATTTATGAATTAAAAATGCTGTTGCTTTTCAAAAATTGTTTTTTTTTTATTGAAATTAGTTTTTTACACGCAGTTTTCAAAGACCATTAAAATGAGGTATCACATGATGGGTATTAGAATTTAAAATTTGAGAGCTGAGGTAGCTACCCTTCTTAGTGGTAAACGTAGAAACTTGCAACCACTATTAAATTGGCTCCTCTTCTATTCTGCCAAAACGGTTTTTGAGTGTTCTAATATAAATTCCGATCTTCAAAGTTATAGGCAATCCAAAGTTTTGAAATTGACATGTGTACATATTTTGAATTGCTCGCACGGAATAAGTTTGAATGTTTTTTAGACCGGTTAGTTACTAGAGGCGAAAAATTTATTATACAAGATGTTTGGCTTATCGATACACATCCGAAAGAGGGTGGTAGGTAAGATGATCGTTAACGTATTTGACCATAAATACTATTATACAAAGTGTTACGCTTTTCGAGATATCGCCATTTTTTCGCATTTTACCAAATTCGCTGTTTACTTCCATATAAGTTACAATAAAAATTCAATCGAATATTTGTTGTGACCATCTTTTTTGTATAAACTTTAATATGTATTTTACTGATATCGAGCATGTAGTACCTACATTTAAAAAAAAATGTGACCCTTTAAAATTCCAAAAATGAATTTTTCGAATATTAAACCTCAACTTTATAAGCGAATAAAAAGAAATATGCAAGTAGAAGAGTCGTTTAAATATCTTTAAAAACTTCTTTGGCCATTGCTCTTTAAAATGATGTATTGAAAGGCATAGATTTAATATTCTATAAGGTATTTAATTAAAAAAGAAAAAAAAATGCACAAAAAATGCATATGGCGATTTTACAAATTGAATAACAAATTAATAAGTAATTATTATTTATGCAAATTATATTATTTACTTATGACTAAATGTCAGTTTAAAATGGGAACCACCGTTTCTGATACAACATCGACATTTTCGTCTCATCTCTGTGGTGGTTACTCTTAGCCTCATTTCAGCCTTCATTATTTCTGTTGCTCCAGTAATATTTCGAATGAGATGGTCTCGATTATGAATTTCCTTATTGTATACCAGTTCCTTTATTCTTCCCCAGGTGTAATAGTCAACTGGAGTCAGATCTGGAGATCTGGCAGGACATAATATCGGTCCATTTGGTCCTATCCATCTTTCAGAAAATTGATTATCTAAATACTCTCTTATTGTTCTCTGATAATAGGTGGCACCTCCATCGTTTTAAAATATGATTTCCGCTCTTACATCTAAAGGTACTTCGCCCAAAATATCTGGTAAATTATTTCTTAAAAATTCTAAATATGTAATTTTCGCCATTTAAACTGTCTGGCAAAAAATATGAGTCAAATAAGTGTCTGCCTATTATACCAGTCCACACGTTTACGCTAAATTTATGTTGAAAAGAAATTTCTTTTTTCATATGAGGATTTTTTTCAGCCCAATAATGCAGGTTATGAAAGTTGGTAATCCCTTCACGGGAAAATTTGGATTCATTCATCTATAAAATCCTGCGAAGAAATCTTCCATCTTCAATAATAATATGTAAGATAAATCGACAAAAAATCTTTCATCGGATTGGGTCTCCTTTCTCAAGTGCTTGCACGGGAGTACAGTAGAAAAGGTGCATTTTCTCAGAGTGTAGAACTGATCACATCTTCCACGTGGATACGTTGAGTCGTTCAGCTACTTTGTTTCAAACGTATTTAAAACTTGTATAGGGTGTTTTAATTTGGAATGTTTTGATAAGAAAAACTTATTTTCTAAGTAGATAGAAGAAAACTGATTTAGGTGCCACAGGCTCGATTTTTGAGAAATTTTTAATGTCAAAAACCGTTTCTCGATATCGTCACAGCCCACTAAGATGTAGAGGATTTTTCGATTTTTGGCAATTTTGAAAACCGCCAATAACTTTCTTATTTATTAAAATATTGGAATTGCATAAAAATATTATTATAGCACTTTTTTGAGAGGAATCTAATGGAGTGTCAAAATTTTTTCTGTTGTTCACCGTTTTCCTACAAATTGCTATAACTTCATTTTTTCAAATATAAATCATACGTGGCCATAGCTTAACAAAATAGACAATTTTAAACCCTTTTCAACGATATATATAACTTTAATATTTATTATCGAAAATGAGGGAAATACAACGTATTAATTGTTTTGACATAAGTTAACTATGAAAATTGTTGTCAAAGACGTTGAGACCATATAGTATAACAATATATATAGTATATACTATATAAAATAATATAGTATATAACATGTAATGTTTTTCAAAATTTTCATATATTCTAATTAAATACTAAATACCAAATAGTAAGAATTAATATATCGAGAGAAAACTCAAAATAAACTTTAATAAAACAGTAGTGATTGTAAAACCGAAGATTGAATAGCTGTTTCATTGTTTTGACAGCAATTTTCATACACAACTTATGTCAAAAAAAGTAATACGTTATATTTTCGTCATTTTCTATAATAAATATTAAAGTTATAGCGATGAAAAGGGTTTAAAATTGTCTAGTTTCTTAAGGCATGACCATGTATGATTTATATTTGAAAAAATGAATGTTTAGCAATTTGTCGGAAAACAGTGAACAGCAGAAAAAAATTGTGCACTTCAATAGATTCCTCTCAAAAAAGTACTATAATCATGTTTTTATACATTTGCAATATTTTAATAAATAAGAAAGTTATTGGCGATTTTCAAAATGGTCAAAAATCGAAAAAATTTTGAATATTTTAATGGGTTGTAACGATATCGGGAAACAATTTTTGACATTAAACATTTCTCAAAAATCGAGCTCATGACACCTAAACTAGTTTTCTTCTATCTAGTCAGGAAATAGGTTTTTCCTGTCAAAACACTCCACATTGAAACACCCTGTACATCCACTTCAGCGTGATGTGGTTGCTTTTTCGCTTTAAGATCTTGGTGATGTAAATTGCCAGTTTCCCTCATTCTACGCTATGTATTAACGAATACTTTTACGTTAGGTACTCTTCTTTGAAGAAATCTTCCATGATATTATATAATCGCTGAGCGGCAGCTGTGTTACCGTCAGCTATACCATACATAAAAAGTATATCAGAATATTCAACATTTCAATATGCAGCCATTAATCTAAATCATTGGAAAAGAAAGATCACAAAATATACCAAATAAAATGCGTCAATTGATAACTAATGAAATCTTGAATAAAACAATGTCTGCAATATCTTGTTGCTAGGCAACACAGTATCATGGTTTACATGATCTCTACATGAAAATGAAGATGATTTTTTCATAAGATTTTTGTTGCATTTTTTTTAAATTAAATAGTTTATGGTACATTAAGTTTGCCTCTTTCAACACATCATTCGAAAGAACAATGGTCAAAGAAGTTTTTAAAGATATTTAAACGACTCTTCCACTTGTATATTTCTTTTTATTCGATTACAAAGTCGAGGTTTAATATTCGGGAAATTCATTTTTGGAATTTTAAAGGGTCACATTTTTTTTCATATGTAGGTACCACATGCTTAATATTAGTAAAATGCATATTAAAGTTTATACAAAAAAAGATTGTCACAACAAATGTTCGATTGAATTTTTATTGTAACTTATACGGAAGTAAACAGCGAATTTAGTAAAATGCGGAAAAATGGCGATATCTCGAAATGCGTGACACTTTGTATAATAATATTTATGGTCAAATACGTTCACAATCATCTTACCTACCACCCTCTTTCGGATGTGTATCAGGAAACCAAACATTCTGTATATGATAAACCAGTTAGAAAAAAGGCCAAATGTTTTCCAAATCAGAAGGCTCCATCAGTCCCTAAACCCGGTATACATCAACAAAAGTAAATGCTATCTATCTGGTGGGACAGAAAAGGACATTATGAACTTTTACCACATGGTCAAAATTTTACCGTTCATGTTTATTGTGATCAATTATTACGATTGGATTGAAAAATTAGGGAAACACGATCAGCCTTGGCCAATCGCAAAGGTGTTGTGTTTCAACATGACAAGACCCGACCACACAGCGTGCTTAAGATCAGACAAAAACTAGACCAGCTAGGCTATGAAGTTCGTTCTCACCCACCTTACTCTCCAGATTTGGCGTCATTGGACTACCACTTGTTTTTGTCTCTGCAAAATTTTCTAGATGGGAAAAAATTTTATACTGAAGACGATGTCAATAACGCATTGATAGAATTCTTCGACCAAAAAAGAGAATTTTTTTGCGACCGGGATCGATAAGCTGCCCATTAAGCGGAGACGGGCTATTGACAATAATGAATAATATGTTAATCTTTAATTAAATTTCTTTTCAATATTACGGAATTTCAATTTCCTTCAAAAATACGACAGAAATTATGCAACAATCTAATACAAAATTTGTTTTGAAAATGGGTCTTTTTTCCTCAAATTTATTCTGAGACCATCAGACATTAATGTATATTGAGTGTTATTTATAGCATTGTAAGTAGGCAGACAAGCGAAATCCGCATAGTAATATCTTAGTCTGATACGGTAAATGCGTTTTGTAGGTGTCGCCGATTAGCTTAGAAAACTAGACGAAAAAAATCAAACTCCTTTTATGGGTCTGAGCTAAAAGCAATAAAGCAATGGATTTATTTCGGACCATTAGGATTATTTTATTTAAGTTTAATGTCCGTATTATCGAGTGTCGGCGTTCGTTGGCTTGTTTATATGGCCTAACGGTAGCACTGTCCAATATGTGCAGAACTTGAGAGCAATATTGCACAGATCATAGAACGTCCTTATTATTGTCTTTTACTGTTAGTAACTGAAATAAAAGCGGAGAATATTCCCATTTTCGGGGAAAGTGCAGTGATGATGATTTATTAATGGATTGAGATGGAGGTCGTTAAAAGGTGTGCGTGATCTGTTCGCAGCTTCATAAAGAACTCACAGTGAAGTGCTTCCCATGCAGGGAGTCCCATCGGAAACGTCATCGATACAGTATGGAAAAAGTAGAGCTAAGAAGAAATTTATTTTCAGGTCGAAGTGAAGTTTATACGATCACTTCTTCTAGAATATGGTTTCGATGGCGCACTTTCGGGTATGCCGGAAGCTGAAGCCAACTTTCTCACCTTCAGTTAGGTTTTTTCGTTGATACCGCAATTCTATAACTAGACAAATTAAACGTCGTAAAACAAAACTCACCCGATAAAGCTTAAAGCGTTTAAAGCGCTAGCTACCAAGCTTTCAACAGTGTTTACTACAATCTTCAGGGTTTCAAACAGGCAATTTACGGGAAAAACACTCGATTCGAGAAATGTCAAAGTGTTTTAATTCGATTCGAATTTAAAGCAATATCTAGGCATCTCAGAGGATGGAATAGACAGACAATCGATAGAGAGAACTTAAAGCATTTTGTGAAGCCAGATGCATTACGGTATTACTTCTAATGGGAAAATCGCGATGTTGCCTCAAAGTCAAAATTCCAAGATTTTTGCAGAACTGCAGATCGCCATGCTTCAGCGCTTTATACTTCGATTTGCGAAATAACTTTCATTGTAGGGAGATAGCTCAGGATGTGCCGTCTCGGGTAGGGTCATGCAAGACCATCAAAGCGGTGTAAATAAGAGACTTTTCCGATTAAAATCTACTCTAAAAGATTTTACGCATTTTGGAAGCTGCCCACAATTTCCCCGTTAGACCGATTTCAGTCCCCAGCATTAGGTCTCCGTATGCCCCCGAGAGAAAAAACGATTTTTAGGTATAATCCTGGGGCCTGGGCCACAGCCTCTATGTGGAAAACTGTTGGGAATCCAAATGTGACACGTTACATGGAATATTTCTAGAATTCAAAAATGAAATATTAGGTCGTGTAGTATGAAATGAGTAGAATTGAATTGAAACTTTAGTCATTTTTTTTTTCATATGAAATGTTTTTATTGTCAATCGAAATATGCACCACCATTATCAATACACTTCTGCCATTTAACGGAAAGTTCATTGATTCCCCTGCTGTAAAAGCCTGCAGGCCGGGAGTCGATAAACTCTTGGAAGGCAGCTTTGACAGCCTCGTCGGAGTTGAATGTTTTCCCTACCAAGAAGTTATCCAAATTTCGAAAGAAGTGGTAATCAGTGGGTGCTAAGTCGGGAGAATACGGTGGATGACGAAGAGTTTCCAATTCCAACTCCTGTAGCTTGGCCAAGGTGACTTGTGCGGTGTGTGGCCGAGCGTTGTCGTGCAACAATAGCGGTGCGCTTCGATTGACTAATCTTGGCTGCTTAACCGTCAGTTGCCTCATCATTTCGGTCAGTTGTCGGCAGTAGACATCAGCCGTAATCGATTCACCAGGTTTCATGAAACTGTGATGGATGACACCTGCGTTGGACCACCAAACGGACACCATAAGCTTCTTTTGATGAAGATTTTTTTTCGCACAATGTTTTGGTGGTTCATCTTGATCCAACCACTGCGATGAACGTCTGGTATTGTCATAGAGGATCCATTTCTCATCACAAGTAACAATCCGATTCAAAAATGGATCGTTATTATACCGGCACAACAAAGAAACACAAGCTTCGAGACGTCGTTCTTTCTGTATGTCGCTCAACTCATGCGGTACCCACTTGTCCAGCTTTTTCACCTTACCAATTTCAGCCAAATGAGTCAATATTGTTTTTTTGGTTACACTGAATATTAACGATAATTCGCTTGCACTTTGACGTGGATTCGCTTCCACCACGCTTCCACACTTTCAGATAATCGTTATCCACTTGAGTTCCAGGTCGTCCACGTGGTTCATTTGTTAGGTCAAAATTGCCAGAACGAAATTTCATGAACCAACGAGATACTGTTTGCTGTGAAGTGACTTCAGTACCAAACACATAATTAATATTGCGAGCCGTCTGAGCTGTTGTGGTTCCACGGTGGAACTCATATTTCATTAACACACGAATTTCACTATTTTGCATGGCTGCACAAAAATGTTTATAAAAATAAAAGTTTTCAATAATTTTTAACACTTTAAACTCTGATCGAAAGAGGAAGAATGTGCCTTTTCCACATAAAAAAGTCAAGTCCAAATATACAGTTAGCCAAAAAAGTATTTGCACACTTCAAGAATTGATATTATTACATAATGAAAAAAATCTAACGCACCTTAAGGATTTTATTTTGAAAATTAATTAAATTTACATTAGTTTTGATTAAAAAGATCATTGGGAAAAAAATCGAATCTCTAGTTTTAGCCATTAAAGAAATATTTTGATGCAAAGAAAGTATTTGCACATCTTCCTCGGTCGGAATAAGTAATAAAAAAACGAGAAGAATGCATAAACAAGTTATTGCTTGTGCGGCATATTTATTCCATTATTACTCATAGTTTTACATCATATCAAATTTACTGCAATCAACATGTCTCCTAAGAAAAGTGAAATTAATAGCAAAACTAGAATTGAAGTAATCAATTTGCGAAATCAAGGAAAGAGTTATCGGGAAATAGCATCACAGTTGCGATTAGGCTTTTCCCCAGTCAGATATATAATTAAAAAACAGAAAGAAACCGGATCAACCGATAATAAACCTCGAAGTGGCCGTCCCCGTAAACTAACTGTGAGAGAGAGGAACCATGTTGTTAGAAACATTGTAAAAGATCCCCTTCAAAGTGCCCGAAATTTTGCCGAAGACATCGCATCAATATTCGGAAAAATAGTTACGCCGCAGACTATAAGAAATGTCCTTCATGAAGCCGGTCTTCGAGGGAGGCGGCCAAGGAAAAAGCCCTTTACAAGCAAGATAAACCAGAAGAAGCGGCTAGAGTTTGCAAGAACCTATAGGGACAAGCCTTTAGAATTTTGGAAAAGAGTTATATTTTCCGATGAAAGTAAATTTGAACTTTTTAAACCAGCCAGTATTTTGACAGTTTGGAGGAAAAAGAATACGGCTTTAGAGACAAAAAACGTCCTCAATACTGTTAAACACGGTGGAGGGAATGTTATGGTTTGGGGATGTATGGCATGGGCTGGAGTTGGAAATTTCCAAGTTATTGATGATAAAATGACAGCACGTAGTTATGTGAATGTGTTGCGAGGCAATTTATCGACTAGTGCCCAAAAATTAGAATTGCAAAATGAGTTTTACTTTCAACAGGACAATGATCCTAAACACACCGCGCATATTACTCGAGAATGGTTGCTTTACAATGCACCTAGAAGACTTCCAACTCCACCTCAGTCGCCAGATCTGAACCCCATAGAAAATCTATGGCATTTGTTGGATCAGAAACTAAGGTCAAGGCATATGTCCAATGAAGAAGCTTTTAAAAGAATGCTCATCGAAACTTGGAATGAAATGTCTCCAGATATTACTAAAAAACTGGTTGAATCGATGCCTCGACGATTAGAAGCGGTTATCAACCAAAATAACCAAAATATCAAAATCAAAGGGATGCATACGAAGTATTAATAAGTTGTTAATTTCATTATTTATTTTCTAATTATTCATCGTTGTAAATGTTTGGAAGTGTGCAAATACTTTCTTTGCATTAAAATATTCCTTTAATTGCTAAAACTAGAGGTCCGGTTTTTTTAAATATATTTTTTTGTTAAAATATAATGTAAATTCAATTCACTTTCAAAATAAAATACTTAATGTCCCATAGATCTCGCTTTGTTCCATAATAATCGCAATTATTGGGGTGTGCAAATAATTTTTTTGCTAACTGTAGATCTAGAATGAAGTTATTCGCAGTTGAATGTGGCATTTCGAGAATCTACTCACTTCATACTACACGACCTAATAGTTTGCCCTGTCTCTCCTTTAACATAAGGAAGTAGGGAGCTGTCGCCCTTTTTTGTGTTCCTGAACTACTGGGTTTTATCATCCCTGGAGTATTGTCCACGTTAACGAAGGAACACAGCAGGTATAAATAACTGAACAATATTTGTTCTCGGCTTGATAAAAAATCGGTCCTGTTTCAACTGGAAAATGGGTTATAGTTTTTTAGAATTTCGTTACGTGTGACGTATGCAAATGAAATTCAATAGCTCCAACGTGTTTGGAATAATTCCAAAACTTATTTTGATTTCGGTCAGTGATAACATTCAGGTTGCCGAATGTAACAGATGCGTTTGTTTAGCAACCTTGTGAACACAAACTGCAAATAAGCACAAATGTGTAAAAATTTGGGAAGGACACTGCGAATCCTCCATGACATTTTGCAATCATGAATTGCGTCTGAACTATGGGATAATGTTTTTATAGACTAAACGATTTGCAAATGTCCAGGAAATGCATTAAATTCGCTAAAAAAACTCACAAACATTTATGTATAAAGCGCTCAGAGTTTGCATTATTTATAACTTTAGAAACTCTTTAATCCAATTTGCTTCTCTTTCGCTTATGTTCTCTCTTACTGATGCAGGTTTAATAGTTTGAAGCAAGTTTGTTTGAAGTACTTTTCTTTGAGCCGTTTTAAACCAACAAAACTCATTCAAACTCACGTCTGGGTATAACTTTGGCTGGCTCGAAGCTCTTCTTACAGTTTGTTTTTCAATGTCGAAAATGTTGACATTCGCCATTAGGACTGCTCTATGATTTATGGCTTTTTTTCAGAAGATGAGACCCAACATGTGGACTTTGTCGTTGGCTGTGCTGGTCAGCTCTATTTCCTATTGTCATGGGTGCAGTTGCATGCGGGCCCACCCTCAGGAGCATTATTGCAATTCAGATTTTGGTACGTATTAACGAAATTCAATCTCTCTGCCATTTGATTTATTTTCTAATAAAGCAGTTATTGGCATTTAAAACACATGGCAACAGCTACTTGCCGCATGTCGATACCTATCTAGGAATGTGTTTTTTCCAAATCCAATGAAAAGGATTGTTACAAGTGCCATAGGTGCATTGAAATACAGTTTCCGACCTTAATAAGCCTATGTTTACGTACAAATACGTTGAGAATTTATTACCTGTTTCATCTAAAATAAATTGATTAGCATGTATTACTTTCAGTCTATTGTTCAGTCCACGGTAGTAATTGACAATATACAAAGCTGCTGGTATCGACAATATTTATGTGTGTGCCACCAGATCAAGCAGAATTAAATATTAATTTAAAATTTAATGGAATATTTGTGTTTGCTGCGCCGCGTTTTGCAATAATTCTTTTACATTCAAATTGCACGCAGTGCTTTCAATGGTGCCGGCAAATTGCTTTTATTATGAGCCGAGAAGATATTGTTTTGATGTTGAAAGAAATCTTGCCGGCGACTTCAGAAACAAAACGTTTTCTAAGAAAACAATTATAAAGACGAATATGGAATTAAAAATTTTGTTATCTAATGTTGCTTTGATCTGTCCATTTTTCCATTAAAAGAGGGCAAAATTATAATTAAAGGTGTGAAGTATTAATTTGAAACAGCTTGATGGGAACCGGGGGGGTTCGGATATTTGGCAGGCACTGTACTGTGCTTTCATTTCACAACGAACCACCCTAAATAACTCTTGAACTACGTATTGTTTTAAAACTTCCAAAAACACGTCAATTGAAACGTCGAGGGAGAAACTTTTTGAGCTTATGTCCAATTCCCTAGCGGCAACCCCTTGAGCAGGAGGCGATTCACCCCTAAAATCTTAAATGGAATGGGGGGGGGGGGGGAGTCGAGTGATACCTCATTTTAAAGGGCATGCCAAAACCTTTTCACCTACGAATTTCGCGATTTTTACAACAAAAAAATTATTTTATCAAATCTTCAAAATGTGACCCGTTATTTTCCAGATAATAATAAAGTCTATTTTCAAATTCTTTGCGAACATTGATGAAAGTTTGTCTGGGAATACCTCTGCATTCCGTGTTACTCTGTTTTTCAGTTCTTGAATACTTTCAATTGGAGTTTTATACACTTTAGATTTTAAGTAACTCTAAAAGAAAAAGTCAAGAAGAGTAAGATCTGGAGATCTTGCTGACCAATCTATTGCATCTTGACAACCGATTCATTTTCTAGAAAACCTTTCATGAAGCCATTTTCTCATTGCTAAAGTATAATGAAGGGAAGCCCCATCTTGTTGAAAATGTAAATTTTCTTCATTGAGTTCCAAAACTCCATTTTGATCCATTTAATTTTCCCAAGATTGCAAAGTGCGAGGGTTTACCTCATTTTCCAACAGGTTCAGATACAATTGACCAGCTAAATTTTGTTCTAGAAAAAATTGCCCAATTATTTCGTTTTCCAGAATACCCGCCCAAACAAGTATTTTTTGTGGGAATTCAGTATGTCCTTCCCGAAATAAGTGTGGATTTTCATTATTCCAATATCTACAATTGTGTTTGTGAACAAACCAATTCAAGAAAAAAGTTGCTTCGCTACTAAAACAAATGCTTTTGATTAAGTTAGGATTTTCGTCAATTCGTTGGCAGATTAATTTGCAAAATTCAATTCTTCTATCGTAGTCGTCTTCGTAGAGTTCGTGTAGAATCTTAATTTTATAGGGGAAAAACTTGTTTATTTTCAAAGTTTTGTGTACGGAACCAGTTTAAATATTGGTCAAATTAGCTACTTTTAGAATTGAAAAACATGGATCTACAGCGAACTAACCAAGTACCTCAATCTGGCAAGCTTCATTCACCATCCTTGCTTGTATAGTTTTCTTGTTGCATACAGATCCAGTTTGTTCAAACTTATATACCAATTCGATAACGTACTTATGACCGACGTTTTTATCTAAATGCCTCTCATTAAAAACTCTAGCGGTTCTACGAGCGCATCGATTTTCGGCTCCATAAAGGAAGATTATCTCCGTTCTTTTAGCCAAAGTGTATACCATTTTAAGTAATAATTTCAAACTATCTGATAAATGAATATTCTAATACTAGCGTTAAAATAGTACTAAGTAATCCTAAAAACTGGTGTTTGTGGTTTTGATATTAGAGGAATGCAAGGCATTTAGCATTTCTTTAAGGTTATTGTCTGGAAAATAACGAGTCACATTTTAAACATTAGATAAAAGAATTTTTTCGTTGTAAAAATCGCAAAATTTGTAGATGAAAAGGTCTTGGCATGCCATTTAAAACGAGATATCACTCGACCCCCCATTCCATATAAGATTTTAGGGGTGAGTCGCCCCCTGTTCAAAGGGTAACCAATAGGGGATTGAACATAAACTCAAAAAGTTTCCCCCTCCACATTTAAATTCACGTGTTTTTGGAAGTTTTAAAACAATACATAGTTCAAAAGTTATTAAGGGTGGTTCGTTTTGAAATGAAAGCACTGTATATTGTAATGCAGATAGTTAAACTGTAAAAAATCATTCAGTCACACATAACACACTTACAACGTCGATTAAACGGGGAGAAGACCAGAAAAGGCCAAAATGTCCGTTGATCACACATAGGAAGAACACTTGTCTGAAAGGGTTTCGAGTTTTCTGTTTACTTATCATGTCTGCTTTATGTAATGCACTTATTGACTTATTTGTAGTGCAGCATTATCTTCACGTTGACATTAAAGATTACGGGTCCATATTACTTCAGCCCAACAAAAATTAATCATTTCTTTTTTGAAAAAATGACTTTGATATTGTAATGCGTGCCTTTTTGCAAAAAATTGCGGATTTTTTTTTGTCCATTATTTTTCATATATGTAAGTAACTGCAGTATCTGCAAGCTTTCGGGACTGTGGAGTGAATTGGGGTGCTGGGAGGGGTAAAATAAATCAAAAACATAGTTGGATATATGAATAAATCATGTAATGAAACTAACCTAATCTAACCGTAACCAAACCCTAAACTAACCCAACCAAATCATTCTTGCACAAATTGCATAAATATTTGGTGGGTTTGGTTACGGTTAGGTTAGGTTAAGTTAGTTTCATTACATGATTTATTCATTATCTAGCTATGTTTTTTGTTTATTTTACTCTACCCAGCACCCCAATTCACTCCATGGTCCCGAAAGCTTGCAGATACTGCAGATATTTATATGAAAAAAAATGAAAAAATCCGCAATTTTTTGCAAAGAATTATGCATTACAATATGAAAGAAGTAATTTTTTCCAGAAGCAAATGGTTAACTTTTATTGGGCTAAAGTGATATGGACTTAAGATTACATAAAACCCTCCCGTAAAAAAATTGAGAAAGATTTGGAGAGCAATTTGGCAAATCAATAGAGATTTACTCAGGTGTTAACAATTAGAGCTAAAGAAATATTCAAAAAGTCTGTGTTTTCAACCGAACCTCCACAGAAGATTCACTCCAATTTATTGAAATGCCTATTTCGTTTCTAATTACTGAAGAGTTCCCGCAAATTTGTTTATTCCTGATAATAGTAAATGGCTCAAAGTAATAAAAACTTCTTTAAACGGAGCTGAGGGAATTTTATTTCCAGTTAAATGAATGCAAATTTAATGGAAATAAGAAATTGCTTTTATGCCAAAATTCTAACGAATGGCGAATGTTCAGAGCCGCACGTTACGGGTTCTCCAGACGTTCTAAAATATAGTCCAAAAGGAAGTAATCAAACTTCCCTATTAAATTAGTTCAAAAGTGCAATCTTGGAGCAGGATGCTAGAGAATTATTGAATTTTAACTGATGATTTAAATTTTACTGGTGTATACTACAATGAATAAAACCTCTGACCTGTCTATAGCTGCAGGCAAACACCAATTTGCCATAGTCACGTCTCCATTGTTGATCGCTATAACGAGAAAAACTTATTCCACAAATTAGCAGCAAAAAAACTGACTGTATTATTTTCTTACCAGTAAATACAAAACCTACTTAACCTTTTGCATATCTCCTGAGGCATTTCCCATACATCATAAATAGCGTCGACACTTCTCCATACCTGTCTTATTATTATTTATGATCACACTGAAGTTTACCATGGAGATTTATCGCCGCGACTACTAAATTATGGCAATTATGTCCTATGATATCAGACAGTCACTTACGTATACGATTTCAATAAATTAAAGACCAATTTGGAATTCCTTTGTAAACAATACTGCCTGCAAACTCGAGAAAAATGCTTTGATCAAAGCCTTGATCGATTTCTTCTCTGTCTAACCCGAACTAACCTGAACCATGTAATTCGAAATAACCGCCTATCTTCGCGTAGAAATATCCAATTATTTTCGGTTTACGATATCCGGGCACATAAACCGTTGCCCAGTGGAATTTCTCCCTTTTTTTATCTTTCGTTTCCCTTTGAGGGCAAGAGGGAATAAATGCATGGAACTTTCTAGTCACCGCTACGGCTTCAGTGAAAGTCGAGACACACGGAGAATCACTTCACGCGTTACCTCGTCGCCTTTGAAAACGTCCACCGCAGTTGTGGATTAAATGTCAGGAGCACCTCCATTGGACCGGGGGTTAGATGCCCAGGAGATATTTCAAGTTGTAATTTTTCCAGCCGCGAAACCCTTCACAGGCTCTTCCGGGCTTATCCCCTACAGCTAATTTATTCGACGAACTCCTGGCCATAGTACCGACGTCAAAATACACAAAAATATCATGATTCAAATAAATTACTTAACCGAACTTGATGCCCCACACTTGGGACGTGATTTGAATTCGCCTTGATTTCGATGCATGTGAAGTAACTTTACCAAATGGAACCTGAGCGAAATAACAGCGTGTGAAATTGCAATGGGAAATTAATGGATTTCCTCTTGGATATTCGCATACAGCAAAACAAAAAGGTTCTTGGAAAAATTGTCGATGAATCTATGCCGAGAAACTAGGATAAAATCCTTTATGCAGATATTGAAAGCACCTCATAACGTTGAAAGGTAAGAAGCCTTTGACTAGGACACAAAAACTTCACAAACAAAGCCTTAAGCCTTGGATTTCAAACGGGAAATCTGGAGAGCTTAAGCTCGGTTTATATCTCGGATTTTTGTGGCCTCGGATGGAGACGGATTTTTGTAGCAAATTGAGCATTTCGATACAAGTTTTATGGATTTATCGTTACCACGCATTTTTGTGCCATCAGCCAGTTGTTTATTACGTCACTTAATGTTTTGAAATCTCTGCTGTTGCTCACATGGCATGTTCCAAGTGTGCTATGTTGGAATGTAACATTCAGATTAGTGGCAATGGACATCAAAGCCAAAACCGACTTTTATTATCGACTCTTTGGAAAGACGTCAAATTGTTAAGTTTGCATTAAACGTAAAATCTGTACGGCAGCAGCTACGAGAATATCTTATTGAGTCATGCACAAATATTATCATTGAATTGCGAACCAGTTTAACTATTTGACAATGGATTAAAATATTGATTTCGGAACGGTCTATATTGGATTCTGTCCATCATCAGTTCAAAAATTGATTTTTCTTACTTATCCTAATGTGTTGGCACATATTCATCAACCGCTCATTTTCATTTTTCGTTAAAAATAGTAAAATGTCTATTTAAAAATTTCACTTAATAAAAAGTTTATCATGTTTACCAAATCTTTTCTATTTCTTTTTCCCAGTTATTTTGGCCAGAGTAAAGAAGGAACAAATTATAGAATCTACAGCTTCAAAAGTATACAAGGTGAGGATCAGAAAGGAGTTTAAGATATCCGAGAAAGGTTTGACTGCCCTTAAATCTGGAAAACTACACACCTCCCTGTCCAGCGCAGTTTGTGGGGTGGATCTCAAAGTTGGAAAACTGTACGTTCTTTCTGGGATTATTAATAGTTTGCGGGTAAGTGAATGGTAATTTAAATGCATATGTCCATATTTTGTATCATTACCTATGACTAAGTTGTGTAGTAGTGTACTGACTACTAAAATAAACCCGTTTCTACGAAAGCTTACTTTAACAATTTTTGAAAATGACTACTGCATACAGACCTGCGGTGTTCTAGGCGGTCAAAAAATGCCTGCGGGAGATTAATTTTTATAGCAGAACGTATTTTACATTTAACATTTAGACAGAAACAAATTTATTTTGCTAGATTCTGTCCTTAATACAAATATAAAGAAATAAATCCCAGGGGTTCAAGTCTGGCAACCTTGTCGGCCATTTCACGCTATCATATTTTTTCTATTGTATTTATCTATAATGTCAAAACTAGATGTAAAGCAGCGATAGCCAAATTGACGTGTGCGAGCACTTTTACTAAATTACTCTATTCCGAAGATTTCTGATATATTCCATAATAAATTACAATTCTGAGGAAACGGTTGCGGCCGAAGAAATGATTATAAAAGTATGAAATAGAAAAGTTTTTCTGTACCTTATGAGCCATTGTTTGTTTTTATATTCATAAATTGGATTATAATTTTAACTGCCAGGAATAATTTAGGTTCATGTGATGTATGTAAGTATTTAAATATTTAGTTGAGGGCATGGAACCAATTACACCGTGTTTTCAGCATGACTGAAACAAATTACATGTTATTTTCTTTGTCAAATGAAGCTTGAAGTGCTTTTCTTTGAAGCGAAAGAAATTACGTACATATGGTGCGTAGTTTATAAATTTGTATGTAACATTCGCTCGTATGTGTTTCGTGATCTGTTCTTAAATGAAGGCAGAAATGTACAATATTGAAGTGAATATTTGAATGAAATTGAAAAATGATGTGAAATAAAATTAAAAAGTAACGCTCGTTAGTTTTTAACTGAACAGAAAACAACGAAGCTAACACACATACATTCGTAGGAGTTTCTGTACCTAATACATGCGAAAGTGTCTTTTTATTACGTATGCATCATAATCGGCGATTACAGCAAGCTGCAGCGTGCATAAAACGGCTTTATGATGCATGTATGGTTACTGTGCGACCAGAATTAGAAATTTCAATTTCGACATGTGTAAATTTCTTTATGACTCTTTGCAAAAAAATTAATTGATTCACTCTCAGAAGTCAACAGTCGGCAATGCACTTCGCTAAACTAAAACTGAATGTAGAATTGGGGAAAAGTTTCGAGTTAAACAACTTAATTTTATTCTTGTTGAAACAAAGAACACGGCACCGTGTTTGAAACTTGATTTTGTTATGTATTTTCTTTGATAAGGCGTATAGAACGATTTGAAATTTTCATAGCGCTATGGGGAACAATTTTGTCAATTTCAGTATAGGGCTATTTGACCAGCTATTAAAAAAATTCTTTAGTTTTTGTACTCGAAAAAACATGTATTTCTGTCTGAAGTGGCATGACGAACTGAAGTGAAGTTTTTAAGCACACGTTTTTTGACTCTCAAAGTTGTTAAATCGTGTTGCAACGTCCACATTGCTGAATAATTAAGTTTGTCAGACTTGCTGACAAGAAACTGTGTCTGAAGCTTAATCTTATTACGTATTTTCTTTGATAAGACGTATAGCGTGAATTAAAATTTTCGCGGCGTTTTATGCACAAGTTTTATGAATGTCGGTATAAGGCTATTTGCATAGCCATTAAAATAAATTATTCGATTTTGTATTCTAAAAAAGAGTCTTCTTCCTACCCTGTAAGACCGGTTTCGTATCTGTTAACACTTGTTCTATAGATTATGCTCATGCGCAAAAGCAATGTTAATATGTGTCGGGTTTCTGCACAGCAGGCAGTAGCTGTACCAGAGCCCTCTATCGATTCCTTGCTAAAGTTACAAGGGCTGTAACGTTATTATAATATGAAGTGATTGATGCTTCGACGTACTTATTTATAGATTACGTTGGTACTTCTTGGTTCATGAGTGAGACTTCAAGTTTGCGCAAAATGTTATCTGTTGTAATAACAGCAAGCTATTTTCGTAAACAAGGATAATAGTATTCTTACTAACCAAGAAAAATTGTATCACCTCTCTGGAAAAGTTGTTACATTGATGGTATAGGTCTAATAAAACATGCACGAGGAAAGTTACTTTACACGATGGCATTTGATTTAGGTATTTTTAGTGTAATTTATTAGAGCCTGATTCTTTATCGCACATGTTTGCATGACATGAACAGTTGAATAAATATCTCGCATGTATGCCATTTGTGAAAAAAATTAGTTTAAACCCACGATCCTGCCTGGCTTCAACTCACTATCGCAACAAGGACAATCGTGAGGAGAAACATCTATCCTTTCGTGCATGCTTCCAAATTTCATTTGTATGCTCAGTCTAGTCTAGACTAAAGCTAATGGTTTGGAAAGTGAAGGAATTCCCAGTCAACTCAATTTATAGAGTGAAAAAATTCCTGCCTTCCAATTTTCTCTTTTCTTACATATCTCACGTTGAAGTTACACAGAAATAATTGAATTCGTCTACAATGTATACCCTTGGCGTGCTATTATAATTCGCAAGCTTGGGGACACTACCTACGTGTTCAAAAACCTGAAAACTAATATAAAACTGGCTCAAATAAACTTGATCGATTTTTGTTCTCCCCGGGGGGAAAAGAAACATAATTTATAGAATGTCTGATAAAATCGCCGGCATCGTTTAGAGAAGCATCGCTTTCTAAGAGATTTATTTCCGTTTCGAAAAATGTTTACCGATATCCTCCTATATCTGAAAATTCTTAATACAACTTATTGTACGAATTAATCACAGCATGTTGAATTTTTGATATATTTAAATATTTCCAGGCTCAAATCAATATTTGCAACATGATCAAAGAATGGAATGAGCTCTCCAGGAGGCAAAGAAAAGGTTTAAGGATGCTTTACAAGAGGGGCTGCGAATGCAAGATCAAAAATTGTGTATTCGGTTGGTGCAGCAAGTCTAGGCCGAAAGATAGCTGTGTATGGAAAAGTGAATGCGAAACCCGCGATGTAAGTATGATTTATGTCTTAAACGCTAAAATTCAGGAACACTTTTTAGGGAATTTGTTTACGTCAAGCACACGGTTCCTGCATGTGGAATAAGAACAAGCAGTTGACATCTTGCAGGTCTGGGGTGGGAGAGAGACCACACAGTTAGTTTGTAAGATTCGCGTTATTGTTAAATTTTTCTCGGTTGTTTTTAAACAGGTATTTACTAAAATCCTTAGATAAAAGAGAGTAACTTACCATTTCGGTATTGTCTGGGTAGAAAGTTTGGTCGATGAGTGGGAAATTGTCTTTCCCCAGTCTTCGTTGCAGTTGCACTAGATGACCGAATACCCAAGGTTTGTCCTAGAGGAACAAACAAATAAAAAAAAAGTAAAATGGCAATAAACCTCATGAAATCCAATCTGCTCTTTCAACTCTAAGTTTATTTTTGTTGAGATAGTCGCATAAACTGCGATAAACAACCTTTTCTAGGAATTTACGTTTTACAAGTATATTGGAATCGGAGAAACGTTCAAGAAAAAAGTTACATCAGGAAGCCAATGCAGTCATATCATATCGAGGAAAATGATAACGAAATTTTACAACCTACTTAAGAACCACTCTTTGAATTTGAACCTCGTTCCATATCCACACTAGCTAGAAAGACGTTCTAAGAGAAAGGTGTATCATACATTATTCAGTTATGAACGTAACATTTTACGAACATTTTGCAGTTAATATTGCAAAGTAAGCGAAGAAACGTCGGTGGTTGAAACAATATCACTTTAACCTGAACTTCCTCATATGATAACTTATACTAACCTAACATTACTGGAAAACACGTACAAAATACATTAGCTCACTTGTTAATTTGAAATCGATACTCCAAAATGCTTGTGCGAGCTTTTAAGTTTAACGTGACTATAAAACTCCAACACCCACAGATTGCAAACATTATTGATTTCAATTTAACAAAGTTTTGAAGGCGAGTGAAAGAATGAGATTTAATACCTGGAAGTTGTATACGGCATTCAGATTGTTGATGCTGGGAACTCCGCCCAACTTTAAGGCCAGCAGCAATTTCTTATTGTCCTCTCCAGCATCTCGCAAGTTCTGCCTTACCTGAAATTTGGCAAAAGTCTTCCTCATGATATATTCTTGTGTATTTGTATGCAAATGCCGGTTGAAGCTTACTTGAGCCAAATTTCTAAGGAGTAAAATCTCGTATCATACGTGACTGTTATCTAAATAGAATAAATCACCGCGGACAAATCTCGTGATTTTTTGGAACAACGAATCTGAGAGGAAACTTTTCTTAGATATATTAGATGGTTTAAAAGTGCTGAATATTGAATGACAATATACGTGCAGGCTGGCACTGGGTGTCATAAGAGGGTTAGTGGATTTCGCTGCTTATAAAATTTAAAATATGTACTTTATGACATTTTTGTCGAAATGAAAATATCTTAACCAAAAAACAACTGACGGGCCATTTTTAAACATATGGCAGAAAAGTTGGCTTTCGAGAAAATGTATATATTCCCATTTTTTTATACTTAAATATTTTATTTCCTAAAAGAATATGTTCTTAAAAAGGTGCAAGATCAATATGGAAATGTTAAATTCTAAGGATTTGCAATAAATACCTTTTTATTAATCTATTAACGGCATTGTTGATGTTGATATTAATTTATTATGTGTTAGTTGCATATATTTCTACTCCTAATATTTATAGTTCGTCCTTTATTGTACAAAGCTTTCTAATAAGTATTAAATAGTATGGTTAACTTTTTATATTTTTCTCCTATTTTAAAGCCATGTTTAGCAAAGTAAGAAATGGTGCTGTTTCTACCGGAAAAACTATTTTCCACACGAGCATTTTATAATTTGACACAAGAGAAACAAGGAACCTTGGAACCAAAAAAAAAAATTATATCTCCAAGTTGTGAGTTGAAACTTAAATTTTGTGGTCTCATTTCTGGGCGTAAAAAGGAAAATTTAACCGAAAAATTATTTGGACAAAAATCGAACTTCTGTAAGTCTCCTTCAGGGTGCACTAATTTCTCTAATAAGTATCTGAATGAATAGCCGATTATACATATGTCGATCAAATACTGAAAATATTCAAATAAAAACTCCCCTTTCTTGTTAAGTAAAGGTAAATGTAGGTGTATAACGAGGTGGCTAAGGGTTGAAAGTATGGTCATTAGCGTGTTGTCATTAGTAGAATTATATACAAGCTGGTTAATAAATTATCATAACAAACATACACAAAAAAGGGACATATTTTAATGAAGATGACACATTCAACGAAGGATTTTTGAAACATGCTTCGTTGAATTGCTTTTCGCATTTGAGTAGGGTGAGGTGGATATTTCACTACTCTTAAGCCCAGGGCAAAAATATGTATGTACGAAAGTGGAATTTTGTTTCCACGCTAATAAATTTCACCTAGATCTACTTCACAAAAGAGAAATAGGCGAAATTATTGTAGCGCAACTTATCCGATTACTTAGTAAACCAATGGAATATTGGGTTTTCAGCTGCGTCCGTTTAATGAGCAATTAAATATAGATTTAGGGCCTCAGTCTTTACATAAGCACTTAGCAGACGACCTTATGCGATTACGTTAAATAAAACAGAGATCAACTAATTTAGTGAATATCAGCTTGCGATCTCTTCATAGCGGTGAACATAATTTCACATTGCATCGAACCAAAATGGGTTAAAAATGCAGATTCTCTTACCAATAAGAAATCGGGCCTAAATGATCTGCCCACCCTTGTGCCGGCCCTGTAAACGGCCATAGACACATTAGCGCCATCTGAATTCGCTGTAATAGTGAGTTCCCTGAATTCCGCTTGTTCTACCTTGATCTCATAATCTCCGATTCGTTTTCCCCTGAAGTATTTGCTCCAGTCGGTGTTCTGATCGTCGATCACCAACAGACTTAGATGTCGGCCTGAGACTACTGATGTTACCCGAGTAGCACTGGAAATGAAAGGAACTGTAAGAGAAATGCCATGAGAATTTCAGGGAAAGGAAGATTGTGGGGTTCTAGGGAGTTCTTGTGGCAAGGTAAAGGTCTCGTATTTAAAGAAAACTTCGGAGGAAGGACAATTTTTGTAATATCCCAAAGTCCCTGTAACTTTAACAAGAAGATATTTTGGGAATTTGAATATCGTATACAGGGTGATTCAGAGTTTTGGTGCCAAAAGCCTAGGGGTATTCATCTCAACAAAATATGAAAAAAAGTTCATATGAACATGAGTCCGGAAATGCTTCGTTCCCGAGATACAGGGCGTTAAAGTTTAAGAAAAAATTCAGTTTTTTATTAATAGTTTACAAATGCTTCAGCCGATTTGAAAGAATCTACTAAAAATAGTATATTTTAGTCCCTTGACTTTTTTCTGTACCTCGCTTAGTTTTCGAGAAAAAAATACAATACCATACTTCGACACGTCTCTGAACTCGAGAAGGAAAAGTAAAAAAAAAAACATCAAAAGAACTTGACTTAGTATTAAAAATATCGGAATTTAAGATCTTGTCCACTCTAAAGATCATTTTATTTTGTGTGTTTATTGCAAACGCTCTGCATTTATTCGAGTTGCAATTTAACAACGTTAGTTCTTAAATTTTGAATGTTGATGGTGAAAAAAAAAAATGGAATACACTTGTACCGAGCTGACAGATATGCTTCTTGTTCTTCTTGTCTTTACTCTGAAGATGGGAAATACTTAGTAATGCATTTTAAAGACAAGTTCTTTTAATGTTTTTTTACTTTTCCTTCTCGAGTTCAGAGACATGTCGAAGTACGGTACTGTATTTTTTTTTCGATAACTAAGCGAGATACAGAAAAAAGTCAACAGACTAAAATGTACTATTTTTAGTAGATTCTTTCAAATCGACTGAAGCCTTTTTAAGCTATTAATGAAAAACTCAATTTTTTCTTAAATTTTAACACCCTGTATCTCGGAAATGAAGCATTTCCGGACATATGTTCAAATGAACTTTTTTCATATTTTGTTGAGATGAATACTCCCTAGGTTTTTGGCACCGTAACTCTGAATCGCCCTCTACATGGAAATGGAGGAGTTGGCAAAGGCCCTGCCTCAACTTCCACCAAAGTGTGGTTTTCCTATGGTGTCTAGTGGATAGAGTTAAATCCAAGGGTGATACGAGTACTTAATTTTATTTCCTCACGATGTATCGGTACTACTCAATGAAACTTGGTGGCACACTTCTTATCATCTATTACTAAAAAATAAATCCGCACAAAGAGAACTACTACTAATTATTATAGTAAACTCGGTTCATTTTCGCGATCGCAGTCAACCGCACAATTAGATCCATCTGCGAAATTGAGTGAATGTGGATCACAATCTAATAAACGAAGTCTCGAGAAAAAGCAATCTGTTATAGAGGTACCCTCATCAGGAGCAACACCTAAGCTTATCAATTATTAACAGTAAAAGCATTAGCCGAAAAGAGTCTCTAAGAAAGTGGAAATAGAGTCGTATAGGTTTTCGAAGCGAATGAAAATGTGTAAGCAAAAGGAAACATGGATCGATATCATCATCACTGAGAGCAATTTCCAATGTTTCCAATTTATAGTCGATCGAAATCTATGAATAGTTTCACCCCTTGAGAAGAGGAATACTTCGTCAAGAGAGCATTTAATCTCTGATGTGCTATATAGTGCAAGCTCAAAGGTGTTAGAATGCTCTTAAAAAAAAGTATCCTGTATCTCTAGCAACTCTATATCACTAACAAGAAACATTTAGTACCTATCTCGAAATACCCAGTCCGATGTTGGGATACTGTTAAAAGTAATCGAGTTTCTACCAAAATTTGATGATTTTTCTCTATTAGCAGCCATATATTAAAGCTTAAATGGGAATTAAATTTCAACTTGCAATCTTTGTCCATTTTATCTATAATAGGGCCTTAGACCGAAGAAAGTTTAAAAAATAGAACTTTGTTCTCAAAACTCACACCTCGGCACATTAGGTAAATTTTACGGGTTTTTCATTTTAAAATTGTAGGTGCGAAAGTGAAAGCAAGAAGGAATTTCAAATAAAGACGAATTTGAAATATTGCTGCTCCTCGATCAGGGTGAAAAACGACGGTAAAGATCCTTATTCAAGATCCAAGCAAATATCCGAATTGAATAAAGCCTGACAAAGATAAACCGAGACGTTTTCACATTTTTCTCTTTTTGATATAGTATAGAGTACAAGCTTCGATATTGGCTGATACGTGGTTGGCTACATTCTCAGCGATTCATACCATAGTAACATGGCCCTAAATTGAAATTACATTAAAGAAATTAGCCCAAATCTACCTTGAAACTGCTGCTCCTAAAATGGAAGCCCCTTGGTCTCTGGCTTGACCAGTCAAAGACTGTACGCGCTGAAGAAGACTCTCCCGCGATTTTGCAGGTGAACTTGGTGCACTAGTCGTCTTCGACCCGGGTCGAAGATTAAGCGACAAATCCCCACTCGTGTTCGACTGAGAGGGCGGGGGAGGAGGAGGTCCCTGGAAAAACAAGACTAATTATTTTCGTGATTGCAATTATATAGCAAGGTGATAGTGCGAAGCTGCCTGCCCCGGCCATTCTAAGAATTTCTAGAACCGAGGTGCTAGTGATCGATCATTAACGGTCCATCGCAGCCTTAGTTCGCTCAAGACAGCGAAAAATAAAATAAAATTTCTATCCGAGTTTAATCTCAAATGCCTACTAACCCAATAACCTGCTACGGGGATTATGGTTAGTAGACCGAAGGGACTATTAACCCTAATTGCAATAACTTGGAGATGCTGGGAGCTGACCACATTATTGCAACATCATTTTCATGAAACGTGCTCAATTATCATTTCCTAGATTTGGGAATTTAAGATTACCCAAGGCAACCAAATCAGCCAAAATTCATTTATATGGTACCAGAATGACCGTAACCTTACACAAGATTAACACAATATTGCCTCAGGTCTCTAATTAAAATCTTATCACTTGGAATATTGAATTCTGACATGATCAGGTTCGCAACTGGCCCAGGAGAAATATGGTCAATTCCTTAAAAGAGATCCTACAAATTCTCATAACACTGACCTGTGGTTGTGAAGTGACCGGAGGTGGTTTGGCGTAGGGGTCGATGTGAGCGTCACCATCTTCACACTCCGAGGACAGGTCCCCGGAGCTGAACCTCCGTTTCAAGTAATTAACATTGGAGGTGAAGGATTGACGGAAGCTGCTGAACGAAATGGTGGGGCCGTTGGCGGGTTGGCCGCAGTACTTGCCACAGTCGTTAATTTTGCCGGAGGCTTTATCTCACTGATCCCTGCCGGACGCGACGTTCTACGTCTGCGTCTTGAGTAAACAACCACCGGATTTGGGTTAAAAGAACACGCAGAAACGTCTAGATATCTGAAAAGGAAATTTGAAGTATTACTACAAGTAGTTCTTAACAACATTAGATCAGTTAGAGCATTGGGATGACATTCACTTTTGAGATCTAATAGAAGTGGAAAGTTCTGCTTCTAGAGGCCACCATTGGGCTGAAGCCTCCTCTAATGGATTATCAAACAAGTCTGCATCAGCAACATGAAAGCGATATTGAAAGTTGAAATTTAATTTTTTTCAAAAACCCACGCAATAGAAAATCGCTTTTTATCAAATTTGATTTTTCATGCACAGTGCTTTTTTTTCGTTTGAACATCAGTGAACAACGGCAGTAACTGTTTAGATATGATGAGTTCATTTCGGGGTCTTCGATCCTCTCTAGCTTGCAAAATTGTTATTCGGACCTGGTGCGTTCAATGCTTGTCATATTCGACACACGCATTTCTGTCTGATTCCAAATTCCATCTAGCTTAAAAATCTCGTAAAGCTTTTTTCATCATCTGTTGTCTTATTCTTAGATTTACATGAGACATGTTGACGAATTATATTTTTAGCATTTCTTCGTCTTGCATAACACGGATAGTCGATTTTGTAACATTTCCAGCAGACTAAACACAATCAAAATGTTTAGGTGGATTTACCAAAAATACTCCTCCCAAACGTTTAGTTGGTTCGTAGTAATGAGCTACGTTAATCAGAATCCTTAAAATTCAAAGAAATAAATTCTTTGAAATCCAGAAGCCATTATGCTAATTTTAATCCGCTTAGCATTAAGACAAAAGAATTGAATCGAGGAGGGGCAAAATGTTGGAATAACTAAATCAAGATTAATACATATTCAAGATTCTTTATATTTCTTTTTATTTATTTGTTTGTTGAAGTTATTATATAATTTTTTTCATAATGCTATTTAAAATCTCTGGAGTTATCTCTCTTATTACAAGTCGAATAGTCTTCAATTCATTATTTTAAAAAGTATTTGCACCAATTTCAGTTTTAAGGAATCCCCAAAAGAAAAAGTCCACTGGTGTAATATCGGGAAATCGTGGTGGACAGTTTATGGGACCCTTAGTATAAATTAAATTATTTTGAAAACGGTCTCTTAAATATTTAATATTATGTATAGAGTTATGAGGAGTCCTATTTTATTGGAACCACATATTACCGATAAATGAGAGTGAGATTTTTAGACAACTATTTAATAAAACATAAGTGTGATATATCGTTGGATTCAGAAAAAAAGTAGAATTTACTGAGCGTAAAATAAAATTTGTTGACTATTTAAAAAACAAAGTTGATGATGGTTTCGAAGAAACTAAACATGGAATCGAAAATTTAAGAACGCTATCTTGTAGATGAGGAAAAGTGGCAATAAAAATGTCAAATATATTTTAAAATATCTTTTGAAACAAAATCAGAAAGCGGTAAAAAAGGAATCGCGAAAAATTGGTTTTTCTCAAATAACTTTGAATCCAAACATTCCGAATTTTTCAAATTTGAACACATGATTTTGCAGAAATCTAAAAGATGCAACTTTTAGCTAATTTAACCATCTCCCTATTTCTCATGGTTTAAAAGATCTCTGTAGAATATATTCCTATCCGGGACAGCCTGAATAAGAATGCATTGAACATATTGTATTGAAAATATTACTGTACATATATAACAATATTTTCAATTTTATGTAGCAAATATTTTCCGTGGAGTTTCCTATTGCTAAAAGGCAGAGGTGGGTCAGAGTTACGGAACAACTGACCTGAATGAAATCGCGACTTTGTATCTTTGTTCCCGTTTCTGCTTTTTTTCCACATTTACGCTATTGATTAATAGGTCCCCGAATAAAAGCCTTTAATTAAATGATACAGGAGCTTTGCGCTTCGCAGCTTAAAGCGTGTTGGAATTTATGAGGCCTCTCCTTATTTCTCATGAGACTAAAACAATAACATATTGAAAAAAAACGTGGTTTACTGTTTGGGTTGTTGGAATTATTGATGCAATCTACTAATAGAATTAGGAATAATTTATCGTATAAATCGATGACCCAATTAACTCGAGAAAAAAGAAGAAACATACAAATTGACGATTTCGACAAGGTATGGAACGAAATTTGCAATACAACCTTCTATTCCTAATTACGAATTTATTAAATAAAATATTTAATAAATTACTGATTTATTAAATAAAATATTTAATCAACCCGTAAATGCCGTAATTATCCGGTAAAATATTTAATAGATCCGCGAAGTTGTGTAAAATTCCAAACATGGATAGGTATTAGAGGTGACGAAGCTCGAAGTTAAAGGTAATCAAAGTTTGCGAAATCGCTTCCAGCGTAATGTTTTCTTTGTGCAGGTTGTCTCTAACAGGTCTAGAAAAATCTAGAACTTCCTGAGGTCGAAATAACACATTTATCTTAGTCGAAAAGTTGACGCAGTTTTCCAAATAGAGAAGCTCAATAGTCTTAAGTTTATTCGTCTTATTTCTAACGTAACAGCTGAATTTTCAGGGGCGTCATATCGAATCCAATTTGATGTACCGAGAAAAATCGCAGCTTTGAAAAAACTAAACATGAAAATGCAAAATTAGAGAGGAATCGGATTTCGCTCGTTAGTCATGCGACCAAAAAACGATCTTATGAGTTTTTCGAAAATAAAAGCGAAGGAGTTCTATGGCTTCTAAAAATTGAGAAATTTAATCTTCTTCGCATGTGTGATAACTCAGATTAGTCCAAATTCCTCGGTTAGCAATTTTAAAATATTTTCATAGGTATTAATCAAAGTATCAAAATCAACACGACTCTCATTAGTCACCTCGACATTTTTTACACCAAAAGGCAATTTTCAAATATTGTTCACCCCGCAGAGGCTTTCCCAACAAACATTAATATAATTTACGACCGTCAATGTAACGGATATTTCGCAGCCCCTAAACCACATATTTCCTATTTTTATCCCCGCAATTATAACCTTGTAAATCAGAAATGTAAGATTGATTATCCCCCTTTCTTGATTTTATTCGGCATGGCACAGTTTGCCCATTCGGGCTTGTTCAGCCTGTGCCAAAGCTTTCACCCCTCCAATGTAGCACAGATGCCTTCTCAACCCCCTATTGATCCGGCCCTACATACGCGGACTCATAACCTAAAACTAGTTGATTCCGCACATTGTAAAATAAGAATATAAAAAAAATTAAGCTGAAACTTTTTTAAATTCTAATTCGCATTTTGCCTACTTTGGATTAGTTGATGATTATTTACTGCCAGGGTTTAAATTTTAGTAGATTTTTACGATCGCCAGATAATCGCTAAATCGCAGGTATGGAATGAACCTCGCTACTAAAATTGAAAGTTATTTTATTGATTCTTACCCTCGGAGAGACGATAGGTTCTTGAAAACCGGATAATTTTCGGAAAAGATATATTCTACGAGCACGAGGGTTGAAAGCGGAGTTTCCGTTAATAAGGGTAAATGTGAACTGAGCGGAAATTCGTGTTATGCGGACTATGACAGCGCCTCAGTACGGGAAACTTGGGAAAACCGTGGTCGATATTTCCCTTCCTGACTATGGTCGATTATTGGGTTTTGGGAGACCCATAAATAATAATGCCGTCACAGTTGTTGGCGGATGTTAATTAGGTTTTAAAGGGTCATGCGGAAAATTGGATTTTAGAATCGTGTGGTTTCCCAAAAACATTTAGGTAAACAAAAAAAGCCTAAAACTTGAAATAAGTTAAAAAATAAATGATAAAACCTTGAAGTAAAAATTAATTATACATAATCTACCAGCAATATATCAAGTCGTTTACCCGGAAAATTAAAAAATAACGCAGCAAACTTTTTGGGGGCACCTCAGTGTTTTGCAAATGATTAATATAAGTTTCAAAAATTGATCGAGCCTCCTTTGTTGAAATAAGTTGTGTTTTTAGGAACAATCTTTCGGTCAACATACAGGCCAGGCTTTCGGGAACTGTAACGACTTATTATAGAAAAGCTATAATTAGGAAAAGTAAAAATATAAAAATTAATGGGGCCAATCGACCGAAATATTTCCAAAATGCCGGTACTTGAAGTTCAAAAATTTTGACGTATGTCAAACCAAGAAAAATGCGCCATGAGATAGAGGTTGAGAAGTTCAAATATGGAACGTTTAATCCGATTTGCTCTTTGGCCGTTCAGAAGTTATAACCGCGGAAAGTGCAAGAACTGTCATACTTCAAACGTCATCACTTCGAAAACAGTTGAAAATCGGATTTTCCCAGCCAAAATTCAAGAATGAATGAATTTTTTTCTGTAAGCGAAAAACGTTTGTTCGTCAAAGAAGCAGTTTCCCAGCCTTACTGACCATCACGTTGGGCACCTATTTCGCCCCATGCACGTGTAGGCTGCATCAGTTTCTCAAGTCTTAGATCTAACAACAAGTTAAAGTCAACTTCGGTCGCTTTCGTAATTGATAAATGTTAAACCGAATTTACAAAACGCATGTCAAAATTAACATAAAAAACTTGTTAGACTTAATGTGCTCATTTAGGTGAATGGTTCAAAGAATAATTCGATGATGCGGTTGCAGTACTTGGAGCGACCTCTCTTGATGGTCGTTCGTAACCATCGACACATATTCTAAAATTATCTAGAATTTTCGATGTATGAATTCAGTTCGGACGATAAATGAAATTCTCATTGATGTCACCCTTGAGCTCATATGTTCGTTTCATGAAATAGCTTTATGCAAAGCAATGTTTTTTTGAAGAAAAATGTAAATTTTATTGATGAACATTTAAAAAGGAATCGCTCTTATGCCGAAATTTCGTTTATTTCTTTATTTTTTTTAACAAAATAAAATTTATGTGTATGAAAATAATTCGGCCAAAACAAACGCTCTGTATCTTCATCTGAATCAGTCTCAGAAATTTCAGGAACAGCTTTGATCAGAAGTATGGTTAAGCAACAATTTGCTGTTTATTTGTTTAGTAGCTCTCTTTTTGGCATTTGATTTCTTTTTGCTTGGCTCGTGACAACAGTTTCAATATTTTTCTTTCTCATTTTGTACTCAAATGTCATGGGATAAAGCTAATAAAACATTTATCTGTGAGGTTTTTTCTATGATAGTCCCGTTTTTACCATTTTAACAGTTTTATCAATCTTCATTCATTAGACACATACTCATATTCTTGACATACTGGTGGAGAAAGTATTCTTTTTACTGAGCTCTCGCTTGAACCAAGCGCAACTTATGATATACAATTTTATCATAATTATGGTATCAATATGTATAATATTTACAAAATCACTGGATGATCATTTTCGCATATATTACCTCTTTTTCTTAATCTAAAACGCATTCAACATATGTATGTCACTTTAGAATTTCATATTTCAGGGTAGTTCAGGTTATCACAGCATTCCCTCATTTGCATCGAAAATTAAGCCGCAGCAGCGTAAAGGACGTTGCGTAGTGGATTTTCATACCACACATCCCTATAACCAGTACAGTTTTAATTCCGGTGGTAACAAATAATTACCATAGAACAGCACGAAAACAGTTGTGCTTGCAGTTACCCATTTGGTAATTTTTCTTACATTATCTTTGTATCTTCTGCAAAAAAGGCTAAAAGTTGTAATTGTAAATAATTAGATTTCGTCTTCAAGGATTTTTACGTAGAAAAACTTCGCGTGGTACCTAATTACCCTAAACCATGTTATGGTTGACTAATAAATTGGAAGGTCTAACTTAAGGAATGCACCGAGGCAGTCAAGCTTTTCGAACAAAGTCACATCTCCATTACCCAGAGGAGTTTAAGTCCATATACAGGGTGATCAGAAGTTATGCAAACATTTCAACAAAAAATGATAAAAATGTCCTTGTGAACATGCAAGGTATTTTCTTACCATGAACCATAGCTTAAACTACCTAAGTGATCGTTATTTATGGAGGTTGTGCAGTTGGTGTTTTTAAGGTGACATTGTCTATTGCACAGAATAATCCAGTACATTTAATTAAAATTTTTTAAAGCTCTGCAGATCCTACGACTTCTGTTCATACGAAATTTTCCTTAATTTTTAAATTACACAATACATTGTATTGTACGCTTAGTACATCGCTTCATACCCGCCCGACAACGCATCGCCTACCAACCTACCTACTCATCTAGTCGAGGCAGTCAAGCTTGTCGATCAAAGGCACATCCCTACTACCCAGAGGGACTTCAACTCGCGGTCAGAAAAGCAACGTGAAACAATCGCACTGAACCATCATTCGCGGCATACGAAAGGCACGAAATGCTCGTGGGTCGGTGAAGTTCTTTACGTTTCGATGATCTGACATGTGATTTGATCTTCACAGGTGTATAATATTCTTCAAAGCTGGGTAAATAATTGACCAGAAAATGGCCAGAAGTCGGGTCAATTCCCATTGGATACCATGCTCATTGCTATACTTCGTTATTGGATTACTGCCAATGGTAAGTTAAAGCTGATGGACTTTATATGATTTCCGGATATGGGAATATATTATGGGCTTCAAAGTGCACTTTCACTTTCTTAAAATAACTTTTTGCAAGTGCAGGAATAAATTTTAAACGCCTCTGCATTTGTGTTGCATAAATATAGTGGGCTTAGCATTAAGTCACTGCTGCGTTACGGATTTAACGCAGGCGTAATGCGCTTGGTAGCAATACAGTTAAGTGGTACATATTATGTATTGCAACGCCGAAAAGTACTTCCTTTGCTGCAGCAACATTATTACGGTATTATTGGCATTTCGGTGCTACTCCGAAAAAGTTTCCAAAAAGCGCGACGCAAAAGTATCACATTTTGCTGACATTCTTCAGGCTGACCTTAAGCGACGAGTTAACAACAATAATGTACTAGATCAATAATACCCACTTTTTGAGACCTTGCTGGCATTCCTTTGATCTATAACCATGATAATTTAAGTATTGCATCCTATTGTTAAGACATCGATACAATGTCAGCAGTAGGAAGTGACTAACTGAAGAGTTTTTGGATACCCAGAATTGTTAATAATAATAAGACACATGCATGACAACCAATAAGCATGACTAATGCTTAGATACTGTTTGTTCTGGTGTGTGATGATGTGACGCAATTGTCATGGTTGGTATGCCGTGAGACACAACACATTAGTTGATGGTTCGCATGAGGATATGGCGCAGAATTTCGTTCGTTTTGGTTTGGGTACCAGAATAAATGATGGTACCTCATTATGTTAATACCAAAATATCTATGGAAATTAGGGCTGATGAAAATCGAAAACCTGTTAGTAGGAATAGGCACATAATCCTCGCATCTATGAGAGTTTTACTTAGAATAACAGGTTTATTTGCTCGGTTTCTATTCTCATTTTTTACTAATTTTTTTGTAAATCGAATGTTTAGTCTGAGACCTGAATATTTAACTATATTTGGATTTTACTCAAAATTCTATGAGCATCTAATAGAAAACAACCCAGATAACTTTTAACTTACGAGCTTTAAAAGCGCTAATTCTTTATTTCTAATTTTTCTTTCATATTAACTCCTCAGACTCGTCATCGCAAACTAGAAAACAAAAAAAAAAACTGAAAAGAGCTTTCGCAAGCTCATTTTTTTTTGTTAAAGGTCGCATTGTTCATTTCGCATTCATTCGAATGAACCATCCAAAGCTCAACTTCACCATACTTTCAATGAATTGTAGATTGGACACAGTCATGCCTTGCTAAACTCTAAATGCCAAAGCTCCTCATGAGTTCACCTTTTTTCACGAGAAAAATCTTCAAAAAGACACACGACCTGTCGTTCTGGCGGCCGGGTAGTGTGGGTTTACTAAAGCGCCTACCCACTAAAAACTTCAGGATATCTAAGGAACTGACCTTCGATGACCCGGAACTGTCCCTGGGGGATATATCTTCGGTGTCGCGGAGGAGTTAGAATTCTGATATTCATAATTTTGCAAATACTAATTACCGTCGTCTTTCAAGGGACGAGGGTTTATTGCGCCCCTATTCTGAGGCGTATTCAGCCCTATTCTTTTTTTTATTGGGCTATTGCGTCGTTGTTCTATTGTTCTTCTTGAGAAGCGGCACATTCCATTCATTCCTTTTCTTTGACCATTGTAGAAATGGCATTTCTGCAATGATTCCACTTCGTTTTGCTTTCCAACATCCCGCTGAAGAAGGACGAGAGTTCATCTGGCAGTGAGCCTCAGAGGGAACTGAAAAGGGAACCTTAGTAATGGTTAAAACCGCTTTTTCGCTTTTAAGTAATGGAGTTTAATTGATCTGCTGTTTGATGAAGCATCAGTTATTGATGGTTCACCAAGCTGCCTTTCATTTGGCAATCTAAGCATTTATCAATTTCAGTCTGACTTAAAAATATCTGAAACATGCTGTAAAATTGTGAAAGTAAGATTTGAGCGAGCTTAAGTAATACGAAAAGCATTCAATCTTCGTTAATTCTCATTAAAGGGTGTAGGAGGGAGGGTGTTGTATATATGTATTGGTATTTCGGTTGACTACAAGAGCCTAAATTGACATAACAATTCTTCTTGAGGAACAGTTCAAGCTCTTGCTCTATCTCTTTCTATCACATGGTTTTCAAACCTGGGTAAACCCTGTTTCGTTTCTTTTAATGCCTGAATAAACTAAAAGCAGTTGAATTGACCATCTAATTATTTCACTTCATTATTAGCTCGTTCTCCAAAAAGAAAGTATTTATAACTAGTATTCTTTTAACGATATAAGTGCAATGTTATGTTTAGTGGAACATTATCCTCCACAACACGTATATCTACATATTAGAAATTGGCCCATTTATCGTTTTTGCAGAAGTAAGTACATATGTATTTACTTACAAGTGACTGAGAATACTTCCTGATTATTTTTAATTTAACCACAGCGGTAACAGTAGAAGGTACCTACAGTATTGGCCAAAATACTTGGAACTTTCCTCACCTCCCCAAAAATAAAGACACTTCGCATGAATCAAATCAAAAGTTATTGTACTTTTAATATTTATTAAACATATATTTAATTTATACCAAAAATAAAAACTATTTTAAAAAAACTCGATGATATTGTAAAAAAATCGAAAATGCCTGGACAAAATGGTTGGAACTTAAAACATCTGGTAGGAAATTCGTGTCGAATTTAAAGTATTTTTAATTTTAGTACTTGGTGTGATGTCCTTTTGCTTTTATTACTTCTGCCATTCTCCTAGGCATTGATTCGATTAGTTCTTCTATTAACCGACGATCTACATTATGCCAAACTTGTAAGAGCCTTTCAAAAAGTTCGTTTCCATTTCTAATGGCCTCTCCTGTTCTTAACCTACGATCTACAAGGTCCCATAAATTTTCTATCGGATTTAGATCCGGACTTTGTGCTGGCCACTTCATGGTAGGAACTTTTTCCAGCTCTAACCACTCTTTTACAAGTTTGGCAGAACGTTTAGGATCGTTGTCCTGTTGAAAAATGAAATTAACTGGCATTGATTCAAATGCATATGGTTCCATTATGTCCCGTAATATGTCACGATACATAAATCGATCCATCTTGCCACAAATGCGATGAATGGGACCCATGCCATACCAAGAAAAACATCCCCAAACCAGCACATTACCGCCACCATGCTTAACAGTAGGCTTAATATATTTTTTATTGAGTCTCTGGCCCTTTGGACGCCTTACATGGACTATACCATCACTGGAAAACAGGTTGTATTTCGATTCATCACTGAAAGAACTTTTTTCCAATCTTGTACTGTCCAGTGAAGATGCTCAAGTGCAAATTGTAACCGTGCTTTGATGTTCTTCGTCCGTAACAATGGTTTCTTAGCTGGACTATAGGATTTTAAGCCATTTTCTACTAACCTTATTCTAATAGTTCTCGGTGATATTGCAAGATCTCCATCGGCCATAATTTTTTGCAAAATTTTTGAGGATGACTGGAACGGATCACTATTTGCAAGGTTGATAATTTTTTTATCCAGTCTTGCAGTTGTCTTTTTAGGCCTGCCTGTACTTTTTCTCGGGATGACATGGCCATTTATTTGAAATTGTTTGATAATTCGCGACACAGTATTTTTCCGGAGGTTTAATCTCGTGGAAATATATTTTTGTTTAATACCTTGTTTATAAAAATCAATAATTCTTTTTCTAAGATCAATCGAATAGGCTTTTCCTTTTGCCATTATAATTAATTCAGATATCAAACCGAACTGACCAAGAAAATACATAAAATATGCAAAACATGCCCTTTAAATCCGATAAGAAAAAAGTTCCAACTATTTTGTCCAACATGATACGATTCAACGAATGAACGATATCAAGGCATATTGGCCATGTTAAATTTGTTCACATTAGAACAGAGCTATTTTAAGAATACGGAAATTTTGAAAGTTCTAAGTATTTTGGCCAATACTGTATATTACAATGTGGACGATAAGACGTTCAGCATCGACATAAACACTAAATTTCGAGATAACAACGTTTTAACAGCATCGAAAAAACAATCTGTTTGCCGGATTTTGATGCTTACTTACATACAGGGTGTTCCGATATGCTGTGACGAAAATTTAATCATTTTTTCTATGAGGATAGGGAAGGCCAGTTTACTTATACATTGTTTAGTGGACCAAAAAGAAATGGTGGATTATATGGTGGAAAATAAGGAAAAAATGCTTTTGAGCGTATGCCCAAAAATACTTTCCAAAGAAGCTACAGTTCCTTAACGGAGGAGCTATGACAAGGATTTTTTAACAATAATAGCAAAATGGTAGCAGTTAAAATCACCAAAGTTGGAGTATTAGGGTAACTTGATACATTGAAGAAAATGATATATCCTGTTTCGCAAAATGTCAATCAGAGGCGTGCATTTTGGGGGGTCTGAGGAAGACTTTATTGTAATTTTTTTAGACACCATTTTATCCTCACCAATATTAATCCTATTACTTTAATATATTTTCAAAAATATTTCCATTTTTTTGAATATATAGTTGAGCTCGACGTTTAAAATATTCATGTATCGATATTTTAAACCATAATGATTAGGTATCAAATTAAATACTAAATTTTCAAATCGCGTTAACTTGAAAGCAGTGCACCCTAGAGAGGCCAATCAAGAGTACCTTTTTCATGAAAAATAGTTCGAAATTTCATGACTTGTCTTTATGCTACTGGAAAAATGTTGTCCAAAAAAGCTACAGCAAAATTTTTTACGGACCCCCCAAAATGCACGCCTCTGGTTAACATTTTGCAAAACGGGATATATCAGTTTCTTCAACGTGTCAAGTTGTCTGAATATCCCAAATTTGGTGTTTTAAACTACTACTATTTTGCCATCATTACAAAAAAACCTTTGCCATAGCTCACCCTTTAAAGAGCGTAGCTCCCCTGGAAAGTGTTTTGGGCATATGTTTATAAGCATTTTTTTATTATTTTCGACCACATAATCCACTATTTCTTTTTGGCCCGCTAATTTCCGGACACTTTGTATAAACGATTTTCAAAGGGCGATTTATTCAAAAAGAGGGATGTGTGAAGTTATATTTGAACAATACAATTTTATTCATTTCTCCGAAGGAACTGAGTCATTTTAGTGAAATTTTATAGGTTTTGATTATCCAGGACCGGACACATTGTGCCATGAAAGATATTCTTAGTTTCACAGATGGTACTTTGCCGGTGGTCAGCTGATTAATCCCCCGAAACTTTACGAGACGCTGTTCAACGCTAATGCTTTTGAAATGTGAAGTAATTTGAAGAATTTGAAGTGAAGAACATGTTCAATTTTTCAATTTCAACATTTTCAATTGAGAAAATTTATCCTCTTTTGCGCTTTGTTCGTGTCTTGCACCGTTTTTGAGTTATTTCGAAAATTAAGGTGCGTTTCAATGTGTTTTTCAGTTCATCACAAAAATGCACAGAAAAACTTACATCAACCATGTATCGTGCGACCGCCACAAACGTCCACATTTCAGAACCAAGATCGCAGCTCTAACTTACCAACGGCATTTCTCGTGCAGATTGCCTCCAGAAAGTGGTCCTTGAAACTACCTGGGAACCCAATTAACAAATTATCTGATTATTAAGTGATAAAACCCATTTACTTATTAACCACAAATCTAAATCACAGAAGTTAATTATTAACTTATCTTCTAATGGGTGTAGGTAATTTATCTCCGCCACAATAAGTTAAGCCATGTTTACACTAATCCTTACATCATTAGCCTTGTTAGAGGCGGGTTAACGTTCCCGGCATTGATCTGCGGAGCGAAAAGAAGAACACTTTCATTTATTACAAAACCTACTGCTGGTATAATTTTATTCAAACAACCATTATCAGCCGATTGTTCGGTTAATGGAGCCGGTTTAATTGGAATTCGTAGCGAAAAATTGTGGTTAATTTGTTTCGATTATATTGAGAATTGGTATTGGTTTTCGACCGCGCAATCAGCGCTGAAGGAGCAGAAGAGATGAGAGTTTTGCTCTAAAGTAGGATCCACCATCTCTCGGCAAGAAAGAAGCTGCATGCACAAAATAACCACAATGCCAAACAAATTTTGCAATTGTAATTTGCATCGCTGTGTTCCGGAAAGAATGTCATCATCATAATCACTACCAAGCGGCATCCTCTCTGCTTCGCCCATAATGAGAATTGGGTCTCTTATTAGCTCCGTTTCCAGTTAGTTGATGTTTCGTGATTCGTGATTGCAAATCCAAACAGTGCGATGCGTGTTATAAACTTTAATAAATAAATCTATAAACATTGAATAAATTTGCGCAAAACTAAACTTTCTAAATAGTAATTTTCTCGTCAATCCATTGCTTCCTTCTGCCTTTCTTGTAGCATGACTTGCACAGTTCACGACGAGAGATATTGATGGACAGATGAGATTATTTCTATATGATCATTGAAGCTCAATTACCAATTTTGGCTTCGCAATGCAGGTGGCGTTCTACGCGTAGAATTAGGAAAAATAGTGGATAGCAAAGTTAATGTATCATTAAGCCAATTTCCGTTGGCGCTCAGCTCATTCTTCCGTGTTACTTGTACAGAAGTCTTTTCTTCTGGGATATTAAATCCATAATCCGTTATCATGCCTACTCAGAAAGAGTTGGTAAATCGCCTTAACGGAAGGTTCAGGCTTCTTGAACATTTTTTTTGCTTCGTTTCACAATGTCGTGTCTGGTAATTGGGCCACTTCTGTGTATTGACTTATCGGGTGGAACACAATAAGACTACTTTTCTATAAAAAAGATATCTGACGTTTGTTAGTAAAATATTTGTTTAATTTTATTAAATTCTTCAAAATTAGTTTCTATTGCCTTTCCCTTTGATTTTGCCTCCCGGCAAGTTCGTTAAGCACTTGCCCTGTCGAACCGTTATGTAGGTGCTAGTGACCTTTCGTGATAAAGTCTGAGCTTTAAAAAACAAGGTTAGATCAGTAATGATTAAATTATGGCCAACTTTTTGTTATCTCCAATTTCACAGACGTTTCTTCATTTCTCATAACTGGTCACGATATTTTGTATGTCAAGATTATTGCATAACGAGCTTGGGTAAGGTCGAATTAAAATACCAAATCCGCTTATATTATGATAGTGTTATTTCTGATTTTCTCTTTATTTTAGATTTACCTATAGAAGACATTCTATTCTTGGTTTTTTACTAACAAAGTATTCACGCGAAATAAAAATATGTGGAAATAGTAGCATCTGAAGCATTGATTTATGCAGGATGTCGGAATTGCAAAATGTGTTTGTAATGAAAGATTTAAAATTACATTTCTCTAAAAGCGTGGGGTAAAGTGGCTGTGGCGCGCGCACTTGCCAGCCGTGTGAAAACTTTTTGCTCCATATGTGCGTGTAAAGATTTTACCACACGCTAATATTTAATTGTAATTACAGAAGACAACAAAGTTAACATATATGAGTCTTTATAATAGAGTAGAAACTTGAGATGCTCCGTCGAGTTTAAACATAAAGGATGGTGGTACTGAAACTTTAATACGGATGAGAGGAAGTAATAAAATAATTTTAAGTCAATTAAAAACGAGATCAATTACTTATTATACAGTCGCGATATTAATTATTCGTTCACCAGGCTTAGTTTCTAAAAATCGTTTATAACACACACTAAATTTTGCGCTTGATTGAAAATAGGCAATTAAACTATTCAATTTTTATTAAATTGGCTGTAAAATAATCCTCAGTAATTATAAAAATTGCTTGAAAATAATAATGGCTTCAAAACCGAGCGAAATTATTCATCCACTTTGTATCCACTTGCATTTTGATATGAAATGTCTTAATTTAATATTTTGCAGGATATCCTTTAGATTTTAAGATTTCTCCCAGCCTTTTCGGCATTGATTCAACAAGTTTTTTTTTTTAATTAATGTTTATTTTAGCCCATTCCTCGTGGTTTTTAACTGTTCCTTACTGGATATTTGATGTTTTTTACCCTTTCTTTCAATTCTGACCATAAATGTTCAATAGGGTTTATGTCTGGTGACTGAGGTGGCGCTTCAAATACTTTTCGTGTATTATATGTATAATAACCATTCCCTAACAATACGCGCTTTGTGCTTTGGGTCATTGTCTTGTTGGAAAACATATTTATCCATAATTCCCATATTATTTGCACTGTTTCGTAAATTGTTCTTAAGAATATCTAAATAGACAAAGCGGTCCATAGTTCTATCAATAGAATGAAGTCGACCCACACCATACCAAGACATACACTCCCAAATGAGAACTGAACCACCCCCATGTTTCACTGTTGGATTTAAATGTTTTGGTTTATACGCTTCTCCTTTTTTTCTGTACACTAAAATTTTTTTGATATTCCAAATAACTCAATATTAGTTTTGTCCATGAAAATAACGTTCTTCCAGAATTCAATATTCTTATTAATATACTGTTGAGCAAAGTCAAGACGCTTCTTTCTATTCATTTTAGTAACAAACGGTTTCTTGCTAGCTATTCGTGCCCTCAAACTGTTCTTGTTCAAAAATTTTCTTATTGTAGTAACATGTACAACTTTTCCATACTTACTTTCAACACTTTTTACTAAATCTGTAGCAGTAATATTTGAATTGATATTCACTTTCTTAATAATTTCCCGTTTCATGCGTTTGTTAAAAACAGATCTTCTTCCCCTTCCTAGCAATATTTGGGTTGTTTTTGTTAGTTTATATTTTTTCATGATAGACGTTAATCTGCTTCTTCCAACAATTTTGGCTATTGCCCGTTGGGATTTTCCTTCGGTATCTAATTTTATAATCAACTCTCTTATGTGAGAAGAAACTTCAGAAGATTTACGACCCGTTTTTATAAGTAACTTACATTATTCTGCACTTTTATGAAAATAGTAAACAATACTTTGATATTCAAAATAGCACGATTAAATTATCTTGAAGAATTAAAAAAATAAATAAATAAACAGTAGATATTTTGTTGCTTCTGATAAATGGACAAATCATTTTGCACGACTTAGATTTTGAAATCATTATTTTTTAAATTTTTTATTACTATTTATTATTATTATTTTTAAACAATTTTTGCAATTATTGAGAATTATTTTACTGTTAATTTAATAAAAACTGAATATTTTAATTGCACATAGGTTCATTTTCAATGAAGCGCAAGATTCAGTGTGTGTTATAAACGATTTTTAGAAAATAACTCTGGGGGACTAATAATTAATCTCGCGATTGTGTGAGGTAAACACTACAGTAAACGGATCGTTTTTTTCTCTTATCAGCAGAGAAAGTGCTGTACAAGTGTGCAGACTTCAGGACAGAGGTTAATGTCCTGCATGTTATTTAAATGTAATCAAGACCAACTTGTATGTACTTTAAAATAAAACCCAGGTGATTCATACATAATAAACAATAAGGTAATTTAACTTTTACTTACACTTGCCTTGCCCACATCGTGTTTGAATTCTTTCTCACTTTAAAATATGGAAACAATCTGCACAAACAGCCTTGGATTCTTTGCATTGTCGATGTTAATTAAATCCGAGCAATGTTTGTATAATACAGCTCAAACAAGTTTGATATTTGCATTTTTGCCGCCAAGGCGATAACAGCTAAGCCACAGTTTGTCCATGTCGTGTTTCAGTTTTCAAAAGGGTGCATTGTCAAGAAGGCTGCTTCTTACAGAGTGAGAAACTGGTGCCCGACATGGTGGTCACGATTCGATTTAATATATAAATAAAGAAAAGAGAGAGAGGTCAAGTTTTTTATGGTCTCTAGTAATGGTGCTCGCATTACACCGTTAATCTACTCCTGCAACGGACAATGAGCACTTAAATCTTGACCTGAGATGTTTGTGGAAGGCCCATGGTCTAGGTTGATTAACTTGAAATATTGTAGGGTTAATAGACCATACGTTATAACCGATGTGGTACTTTTGTTTTTTTTTTGGTCTTCCATCAGCGGAGGGTAACAGTAACTGATTTTTATTAAGAGTAAAAGCTCAGAGGATCATCAATATACGCAATCTATTTCAGCATCAATTTCAAGACGCATTCGAAACTTGATGCCGCTACTTTTCTAATTTAGTTATTAACGATCCTATAATTTCAAATGAGATGATTTTCATCACGTTTGTAATTGTTTAATTTCGCGACTAGTTACATAATGAAAGCAGGTACCTTCTTTTCGCAACTCGATTCATAAATGGAACCAATACCGACAATGTTTTACCTTAAAACTATAGAATAGCTGCCTACACAAATCTGCTCTATTAAATTTTAGGGAGAGCAAAAAATTTATTTCACACCGGCAAAAAGAGGTATCTTAAAACATTTAGATTTTCGTAACATCCTCCCCCGCTTTCTATCCTTTGATCGTTTCATCCAAACGGTTTGACGCACCCTCGTGTGCGTGGTACCACTCCGAAAATCAATATGGTTGGCCAGTAGGAACTACCGGTTACGTAACACAAGTCTGTCTTAGATCAAAAGTCATATAACTTGGGCAAAGTTTGTATAACTCGTGTCGTATTGTGGGAACTCATTTAACTCGTCGCGCAAAATCTTACTCGTTACTCAGGGCCGGAGTTCCTAATAGTCAACATAAGCAAACTGTTTTTGCAGTATTTTTATTAGAATTATTTTGAATTGTTTTTACGATAAATTAAGAATGATTCCGGTTACAATGCTTGTTTTCATGAACTATTCATTACGACTATGATACTCTTAAATAGCTTAATAAGCCCTGAAAGGGTAGTGAATATTTATTACAGTACTGGATCCTTAACTCATTATTATCAAAGGAATGCAGATTATTTTTAATAATCATTATTCCACCCTTTCATATAAATCAAATCAAATAACCTGCAAAAGTATACGCCTATTGTAAATACCTGTGTGTTACAGCTGATTGGCTATGCAAGGTACCACCGAAGTTCACCGTAATATCTATGACATATAGCTCATTTTAATGCAAGCGAGTTAAGTTTGTAAGTACCCACATATTTAAGCGGTACTATTAACTGTAATAAAGGGTTTGACTGTAAAAGTGTTGCGACCTAAATTCCTCTAGCTTTACTTTTCACGGTTAACAGTTTATTAAGTGTTGTTTCGTATCTTGTGGGCATAGTTCTTAGTCTACATTCACGTGTGAGCATTTAGGTATTTGATCTTCGACTTTATTGTAAAATGCTAATGTAAGGTGTTGCACTGAGGAGGAAGAAAGCCAGGTTTTAACCTATCACTGTAGATTTTACTGGGGAGCTTCATGGTAGCTGGAGGAAGTAAGGAATAGCCACGATTCAAGTAGATTTGATTCAAGAGTTGTGCGGTTAGTTTTTTGTATTTCCTTCTTTTGTGTGCTTTGGCTGATCGGGAATTTCTCCGGCAAAAGCAGTAAAGATTTCGATGGCATCCGAGGGAACACTTAGGAAAAATTCAACAAATTTTTAAGAAGAAACTGTGGATGATAGAAGCGGGACTTCCCGAAAAAGCTTCAAATTTTTAAGACGAAACACGTAGTTACATAGTATTAATTTTTTCTTATAGGAAAATCAATCTCTTTTTAAGAACTTCAAAAATCATCCATATCATGAAGAGGCTTCTATCTCTGATACATATTTTTCGGAAAGTTATCGCCAATTCAGTCTATCAGCTCCAAGTCGTGACCAAAAGCATCGATATGAATTGATGAATTAATCAATGATCATTCTTCATAAATAATAATAAAACGACGACACTCATAGGTCACTAGAACAAGCAAAGAATGCCCCAGGACACGAGTTTTCGTACCTTAGTCTTCCCATGCATCTCCTGTCGAATTAGCCTCAAATACCACACGTATCACCATCGTGACCAAGTACTAAAGCATTAAAATTAAAAGACTAATTTATCAGTAATTTACCTGTTCTTAAGGTGTGTATTTAACCATGTTGCAACAATATCCATTGTGCTGTTGAGGTATTAAAAATCAGTATGTAAACACTTTTTTTAATTTTTAAGGCGTAGTCCTAGATACTTCAGTCAAGAATTGCACAACCGGGGATTACAGCTTTGCGAAGCAAAGAACCTGCTTTGGAGAGCTTAGAGACCACAATAAATTGGTATTTAAGATCAGATTGTCAAGGTGAAATTTCAAAATTCTAATATTTAATACCTTCTAGGGGTGCTCTCCATGTATAGAGCAAGTGCACGTGTTGGCAACACGTGTTTTCTCTCCTCCAGGGAGCCATAAAGCTAAGAGATTAATAGTAGCATCGCATGCAAGCATTTCATAAAACCAACTTTATCTAATTCTGTCAATTTATCTGTTGGTATTTTACAGGAAATACAGCTAGAAATAGTAGAGAGAATTGATTTATAGGAACGTTATTGGCTATATAATTTATTTACCACAAACCTAACTGAGCAATTAACCCAGCTCTCCTGTTTGTGTCTTCCTCGTTTTTTCTGCACACGTTTCCTTTTGCAGTCGATTTTGTATGGTTTACTTCCCTTTAATTTACATAACAAAGTGATTTATCATCAACTTTCATCCGGAAATTAGCAATGCAAATTCATCCGCGGGCGCATGGCCCATAAAAGGAATTTTAAAAAATACGAGTTGAGTGAATTGTGAAAATATTAATTCGATGAAGTCACAAATATTTCAGCCGCAATTAATCAGCATTCAGTGTTAAATAAATCAGCAGGTTGTTTATGCGTGTATAATGTGCATGAAAAAAATACTTGCGATTTTAAGCGAGACCTGATGAGCTCTCACCCGCTGTTACCAAATAAGGCCGCAAGCGGGGCCTCTGCTTTGGGTGTTGCTGAACATATGGGATTGCAGACTTTTGTTTCAGGCTGAATTCGATGCAGATTGCTCTTTTGGTTACATGAAGTGTATCTTTGTGCAACATAAAAAATCGACGAGGTAGAAAGTGGTCTTTAGCAACAACTTGGGAGGAGGTTAAAGAGTCGAAAACGTTGAAAATTTCACTTCAAAACGTTAGTACTTCTCAGTTTAATACTTAAAAGGTGACTGGAAACATACCCATTTGCGATGACTTCGTGCGGACAAAAAAACGCATACGTGGTATCACTCCGGCGAGTTATGTGCATAAAACCCCATCTCCTCTACGTTTTGCTGAAACTCGAAGAATAAAGGAACCCAATGCAATAATTATCGCAATGCACTGTCAAGCCTTAATATTACAGTAATTATTAAACAAACCTGGCGTTAACGCCCAATTGTGTCTGCATAATAACACTATAGGTAATAAACTTGTTGATTGACTACTCGATCACCATGCCCATAGAGATTACTCAACAGGAAGCATGCTTTCACCAGAAGCGAAAAAGCAAGTGCCACTAAATAATTAAAGTAGAAAGAATCCAATCTATTCCATACTTATTAAGTCAGCGAAAGTGATTAATACTTGTATCTATCATATATCTGGTAATTTCTCAATTCGGACAATGAAATTCGATTTTGTTAAACCACAATTTAGGTTTTTTGCAAACTACACATGTTATTGGGTATGTAGAGCGATGATTATGCAGAACGCTGCCTTATTCGTTCGTAAGCTGTTTATGCTCAGTTAATGAAGAATTAACAAAGCGAAAGCATTGTACTCAATTAGTTTACAAGCAGAGATATTATACCGATTTATTGCTATGCAGTGCGGTTTTCCCACATTTTAAAAGATAATTTTATGGAAAAATCCCTTTAAAACGCATTTAAAACGTGCTTTTGTTAGACTTAATATTGCGCCAACACTAAGAGAGCTGATGAGTACACGGGTTTCCATAGGTGAACTGACCCTAATTAGTGGTAAATTCGAGAAATCGTATATTGTACGGGGTGTCTAAGTCAAAAAAATTTGGTTACAGCATCGTAAATATGAGGAAAAATGCGCCAAAATTTTGATAAGTTACCCTCGGGAAAGCGAAATTGTTTGAACACCGACGAAGAGGTCTGTAGGAAAACGTATTCGGTTATAGGTAATTCGGCTTTAATGAACAGTGAATGTAAAAGAATCGCAAACCTATAGGGTGTTCTCAACAAAAAAGTAAAATTTTAGAGCTGAAATCAAAGCGAAAAAGGTTTACGAAAATTGACACACATGAAGGTCTAATAAAGATTGGTATAGCAAAAAGTTCGTACATCAAGAACACGGTCAATACGAGAATAATTTAGTGGTGAACACGTTTTTGGATCAAACGGCCTTTCCAGTCGAATGGGGGATAATTGGTGATAACCAATTCGTGCTGTGCATCAGCTGAGGCAAATTTTCGTCAAAACCGATTACACATTCACGTTTGTAAACCACATTATACTCTACCTACTAAACCAAATAAATATGCTAATCCTTAACCTTGTTTGAGACAAGAAATAGGTATATTGACGATTGTGCTAAGCATTCTCAATGAAGAGGCCGTATTTTTAAACCAGATGTGCGTAAACAACGTAATGGAGATGTGTTCATATATGGCATGCTTGGAGAACAGCTGACTTTGTTTGGATTCATCACTGGACATGAGAAATGTATTATTAATTAATGTAGATTTATATTAAGCAATCTTTTATTTCGAAAATTCGGAGCAAGTTCCTGAAGAAGATTAATGAAGCGAATGCGTGTCTTTGATAGGACATTCGTAGATACTTTTACTTTTATGTAAGTGACCTTTGCTGGCCAATTCAGTGGGAAACTGCAGTAGAAGGTAGAGGAGATATTGATCTCTTATAGACAACTGCTGTAAATTATTAGGCACTTAGTTATTCGCTTGTTATACTTAAGTGGGACATTTATAGACGGATAATAATATGGGAAAACATCAGAGGAATGTTTTAATAGTTCTTACCGTAGAAGGAAAATTAGCTCCTTGTTACCACCGTACTTTGCGAAAATTTTGATTCAGAAAATGCCACAAGAAGGACATTCCGCATATCCATATTGGGGCTATCTTTTGACATGACGCATTGTCGACGTAAAAAATGTTCAAAAATGAGCATTTTGTGATCCTCGCTTATATCATGTTTGTTCACAAATCTTGTTAGCAAGTTCAACGCCATATTGCGTCGAGATAGACATCTGTGGGAACGCCTATCATAACTATTATTTTATACAAATTAAGTTGTACAAGAAGTCTTTAAATCGTCGGATTTCCCTTTGTGGAGCAGCTGGCAACATGTCGTTTAACTTTTGTTTGCAAATACGTAAGAAAGTGCCTTACATGTTCCGTAAGAGATGTTGCCGAACGTAGTAAAAAATCTGAGGTTGCAGAACCAAAACGCGAATGTGTTCTTGCCGCTTCACTTAATCGAGGATATGATTAATATATCTAGATCATTTCTTCTCAAAGAAATAAATCAAACTTTTAAGAGGATGTAAAAGAGCTGAGGTTACGGGATCAACACATGAGCAATTTCTTATTTTTTATTTAACCGTTTTGAGCGTTTGCTTTTAAAGTGCTTAGATTTTGACCAAAATGGGTGCATTAACAAAATAGAGACGTTTTGAACTGATTTTCATTAAAATTTGGTCAAAGTACCAGGTACCGCAAAAATTCTCGGCTTTTTTTTGCTATGAGGAAAAAATGAGCTAAACGAATATTTTTAATATTATTTACTAATCAAAATAATCATCTCAACTCTTCAAAACCTTTTCACAACGGGACTCAACTTTCCGAATTCCTTTTTTATAAAAATTAGTTGGTTTGAATAAGAAAAAAGGTTTCCAAGATGTTGAGGTCCAAGAATGTTTTTCACCTTATACTGTGGTCCAGCGCTCTGAACCAATAATAGTCCGAAGGGGACAAATCAAGAGAATGTGGCGGATGAGGCATAGTTTCTCGGCCAATCGCTAACAATTTTTTCCATGTGATCTTTGCCGTATGAGGACGGACATTATTTTGAAGGAGTAACAGGCCGTTTCAATGGACAAGGAAAGGTTTAAATTCACGTAATTTTTGTGGGTTCTCTCAAGTTTAGATTTGTATATGTTACTGTCAAAACCTGATCTAACTAGGAAAAACTAGTATTAATCATCAGCCTCGGACAATTCTAGAATTTCCTAGTCAAAACTAGAATTTCTTAAGAAGGTTAGTTGAAACCAGTTTTAACTTAAGAAATGTTAGTTGTTACTAGTTTTTACGGAACATGCTTTGTTAAAACTAGTTTCCACTAAAAATGTTACTGTCAAAACCCGATTTACCTGAACTAACCGGAAGATAATGAATGCAAGAATTGAGTCATTGTCAAGCATATTACCAAGAATGGCGATTTACAGAGGCGTACCATAAGGGCACATTACATAATATGTTTAATAATTACACAAAAATTCATGAGACACTTTTGTGCATATTCCGAAAATTTCAAATAATCTATCAGTTAAAACTAGTTTTAACTAGATAAAACCGTTATAAAGTGAATATTCACTTTTAACTAAGATTTTCGGTTAAATCTAGTTTTGACTAGGAAATTCTAGAATTGCCCGAGGCTGATGGTTAATACTAGTTTTTCCTAGTTAAATCGGGTTTTGACGGTAACATATACATATATGTGCTGTGATTGATTCATCTTAACTGAGGAGCTCAAAATGGTCAAATTCCAAAGAACAATTAGCAAAACTTTTCTTATTTTCTTTTTTTAGGCACATTTTTCGAGATTCATCTCTACAGAACTATTGGTAAAACCGTCTAATATTGTTGTGAAAAAACCATTTTTCATCATATGCAATGATTCGAATAAAAAAAGGTTAATTTTTTAGTCTAGACAAAATAGAAGACGCGATGAATAAACGATTCAATTGATTGTGATCGGTCAGTTTATGAGGACCTCACTTACTCAGCTTTTTTGTCTTACCAATTTGATGAAAGTGGTTTCTGATGGTCCTTTTTGAAACGCCCAGCCTTGTAGCTATTTTTTCACAAGTCTGACGTGGATCAGTTCTTAATGATTTTGTCCAAGAGGTATTTATCTCCGTTAAAAAATTTTAAGAATCAAAATTGTGCCTTTCGATCCTCCCCAAACATCTGGTGCAGTTTACATGCTGCCTCTGTGACTTTTAGACCTAGTTTATCCTAGTACCTCTTTTTCTGCGACTTCTTCCCTACGACGCAATCGCTAAAGCATCCATCTACTTTTTTCAGGTATGGAGTCAACTACAAGAGACGGAATTCAAGCCCCAAGTCACAGCCACATGCAAAGCTGACCACACTATGCACATCAAAGTGACCTTCAACAACTCTTTTTACGGCACAATCCATGCAAGGGACTACAGAACCCCTTCTTGCATGACCGTTGGGGATGGGGGTAAGACTGTGACCCTCAACATCAGCTTGTTGGTCCCTCAGGGATCTTCAGAGTACTGCGGATTGCTAGTGAATAATGTAAGTACGTGTAATTAACCGAAAGTGCGCAACGTTTAAACAATCTGAATCTTAGTCATTTAGAACCGCTTGTGGTTCTAGGAAGTTCTTGTCCGTTCGACAGATGTTGGTAGGCAAATTTATGTGGTTTTCGTTTTCTTATAAATTTACCGATTAATTAATGGCCATTAGAATACGCAAGCTCCGGGTGGGCTATTACGTAAGTGGTAAGGTAAATGGGAACCCATTGGGTAGGTAGAGTTTTGGTCTTTACGAAAGTCACTAGTAAAATACGTTTATTAATTTGCGTTTTAATAGTACCAAGTAACATCAATGGGACTTTAAACAGTAAATAAAAAACAGTATTTTTAAGTCTCAAGGTAAATGAATGATAATGGGAACCACCATGATTAATTCTTCGGGCCACTAGTTGAAGGCGGTACCCGCGCAGTCAATACTTTAATTTGCATTTTCACAAATAGGTTGGTATGTGTTGTAATGTGACTGCGTTACTTTTGTAGGCTTCAGTGTTACTTATGTTAAATAAAATCATTAATATGAAAATGTGGCAACATATGATAAAATTCTAATAAGGTCATTATACAGGGTGTTCCAAAAAGATTGTCAAACTTAAGGTGGTTATGGGAGATATTACAGTGAACAATTTTTGCATAGAAATCTGTAGTCAAAAATGAGCGGCTTCCAGAATCATTTTTGTTTAAATACATAACGTTAGCTTGTTGACACCGAAAGACTTCGATATTTAATTCATTTTTATTAAAGATAATGAAAGAAAAAATTATAATAAGGGTTTAAAATGACGACCTCAACCTAGTTACATAAATTTATTTTTTGAAGCATTAAATCGCGCACCGATTATGTGATGGGCGGATCTTGCTGCACGAAAAGAAAGACTGCCATCACTCTTCCCAACAGTTCCTCTTGGGTTCATACCTCACCGACTTGATGTGACCCTAGAGAAAAAAATCCAACGGGTTTAAATCGGGACTTCGCGCTGGTCACTTAATACGTCGCGATCCATCGTCCATAGAAATGTTGGTTCAGATGATCCTGCACAATACAGGCAAAATGTGCAGGTGCACCGTCATGTTAGTTGGAACTACATTCTATCCCGTATAACCATAAGAACGTCTATCATGTCCAATAGTTCGGGAAGTCAGAAGAAAAAAAATGTTTTTTTTTTTGTTATATTCACTTAAGTTGAATATCGAAGTATTTTGAAGAAAAACGGCTCATTTTTGACCAGAATGATGCAAAAATTGTTCGCCGCAATTTTCCCTATGACCTCCTTAAGTGTGGGACAATTTTGTTGGAGCACCTTGTAGATACAGAAACATTCATTATAAAATGCCGCTTATTCTTATGTAGCAAAATGCTTAGTTATTTTTCTCTGTTTGTTCGAGTGCCGTTTGCTAATAATTATGGTACTGGCACCATCAAACCTGACAGGTTGCGCTTATCAAGTATTTTAATGAAATAGCAAAAGGTAATGTACTAAATGGAGATCATGAAAAAATAATAAAATAACTCGTTTTTGAAACATCAATTTATCTAAATCTTGATAAATAAAAATCTATTAATTAGTGTGTTAATTAACTGGTTAAAAGCCTCATCAGCTGAGGTCTCCGCAATTCATCCTGACATTTTTCTGCAATTTTCTTATCTGCTTCTAAGTATTATCCGTAACTACATGAAATAATGGCCTATGATGAGAGTAACAGACTTGGGAAAAAATTACTGACGTTTTATCTCCTTTAATGACAATTTATTGAAGAGCTCTTGAAGAGCATTAATAAATGTGTTACGCTTTTAGATAGTTAAATTTTGAGCTTGGTGAGCGAAGCACCGAATAATCGCAAGGTCGCAAATTAAAGGTGAATCAAAGAAAAAGAGGTGGGCTGCTGTTATTTGTCATATTGACCAATAAAAATTTCACTTTTCACCGGCCATTAATTACAGAATTTTGAATCCTTTTATTATACGGTGAATGTGGCATTGGGTCCCTTTATAGTACCGAGGCAACCAGTACCATACGTCGATGGGGAACAATTAGTAGCGATAGTCCTTTTAACAATAGATTATAACTGCCGTTTCGTTTTATTGATTGTAAAAACTCTGGGTACCCCATGGTCGTTCCGTTTCATCCTCGACAGTCGATACTTCATTAAGAGTTATGTAGGTATTCGTGCTTGTTATTTATATCGCAATACGTTTATTAAGTCATTGTAATAACTGGGCGTGTGAGCCCATAAAATATGGTAATGTCCGAGGTAAGACGACGTCACCGATGGCAATGTATGAAACCCACAACCTATTACATGAGTTCCTTGTATCGGTTTCCATGCCACACACGTTCGATCTGAAAGACAAATGTTCCTGGGATCTATATCTACAGAGAAATTGATCACATTCTTTCCAAGGAATGCTGATAAAATGCACTGTCATTACTTTCCTCGAAAGCTGGACTGGAACTATATCAAAATTTTGCCTCAGATGTGTGTTTTTTGCCTTTAAACGACTCATTGTAATCGGCAATCGTTCATTAAGAAAGATTCACGCATCCGGTGAATCTCCAAGAATCCCTATTTGGAGAGCTCTTTGCTACACTTCATATTGTGATGGTCAAATTGACGAGCTCTCGACTAATATTTGTACTAACCTAATTGATTCGGTTTATTTTATTGACTTCGTGAAAGAATTGTAAATAGTACAAGTAACAAATATTTGTCTAGAGCGATCCACCCAAATATGTTAAAGAAGTGCAATTCCTTTCCAATTGGGGGTCAGAAACTGTTAATTTAATGCAGGTCTACAATGGAAAAAGATGGTGAAAAAATACGGAAGTCAAGAAAAGGGAAAAAAATGTCTTCCTAATAAAATCGTAAAAAAGCGTAGTTCGAGCATACGGTTAATTGGGAATTAGTAGAACGTCATCTTTCTTCTCAGGGTCTTTCTCATGGGAGTAGGATCCCACCCAGGAGCATGTCGAGTTAAACCCAATACAGGAAGATCTGATGAATTCATGTATCATTATTAAGGGGCGTGGCTTGAACTAAAGATTATATTTTTCATTCTGCAGGCATTCCAATAAGTTGGAAAACTTCAAAGATGCCTACGTGATGATTATAATCGTAATTTATCGATAAAAATCTAAATTAAGCAATCAGGATAATCGATATTTCTATATAACAACTTTCATTCAACTCAAGGCATTGATTGGTCTTATATTGATCTTATATGTGACCGTCTGAAATTCCTTTTCGAAAAAGTGCGAGGCCTTTTGTGAGAACCGTTCTCTGCAACCAGATCTATAAATTAGTTGCGAGAGAGAGAAAGTCAAAACCGCATTACTGAAACAAGTTAAATAAAACAAATACTGCGAATGTTTTACAACTTTTGCCAAAGGTTTATTCGATATTGTTCTGCTTATATGGGTGAGCACTAATAATGTAATTTTATCTGAGAAATTTAAAATGCCTGATTTGCGTAACTGTTTACTGAATGTTACAGGAAATTTGACACTTGACCTGATTAAGAAATCGAACTCGAATCGCACTCGAATAGTTAGAAACCTGCGCAAGGGAATTTACACTCTTAATAGAAAATTTAAAGCCTTTTTAGGTTTTATGAATGTATTCCAAAGCTTCTCTGAAAGAGATTTTCAAGTCATAAATAGTCTAGAAGTGGGGTCTTAGATGTCGAATATGACCTAGGAAGTTCAATAGCTGCTGCAATCAATCCTGATGTTTGCAAGATTTGGTCCGCGGTGGGAATCGTTTAGGAATTTCTTCATTGCTAAAGCACGTATTATCTGTGTTTTAAGTAGGTACTTTACATGACCAATTAGGCAGCTTATCGCCACATATCAGAATAGAAAGCTGGCAAAGTATGTTTCATGATTGCATTAATTGCCAACCTTCTAGTAGATACAATTTTCAAAACAATGATTATGCATTTCATATATTTACCATTTGAGCAGCGAAAATCCGAAATTCTGATTGTTTAGTTCGCTGTTCAGACAAGGAATTTGCCAATTTGTGTTTTTTTTTAGCTCTATCCAAACAGTTTGAGGATTGCTTACAACTGAGTATTGAGAACTTGTGTTTTGAATATTTTTAAAATAACTGATATCTCGAGCTGCGGTAGTTAATCTCGCATCTGATTTTCCGCGGCTCATTTTTGTGCTCTACATGCTTCTGGTTGATTTTGCACGTACCCTTAGTTTGTTTTTCGACCAACACACACAACAATGCAACGACTTCAATTCGAATTTCAAAAATTAAACCAGAAGTGTGAATTTTTTTTTCGTTTCACATTTTTTTTTACCTCATTTCGCCAATGGACCATGCAGCTACACTGCTTGATTACCACTATTTCTTGTGTTCTGCAACCTTTTCCACAGTACATGATTGGGCAGTTATCCACTCCTTTAAACGTGTCGTTACACTGCCGTCTATATGCAAATGAGAGCAAAAAGAAAGCTTTCATTTATAGTGGACTAATTACCTTGTAAAAACAAAGTTGATAAAGCAGCAAACGGTCGAAGTAAGAAAGTATTCCAGTGCTCCCTTGAGTTGCCGTTTAGTTTGTTTCTTAAGGTAAATTGCTCTGCTTTATAAGATGTAAATCACTATTGGTTTCAACACTTATTAGTACATAGTAAAAAGTAAATGTTTCAATTAAATGCAGATATAAATAACGTAATAACAACGATCTTCTAGCTAAAGTTAAAACAAATACTTTTAAGGTTATGATGATATGAACGAAAGAGACATCTGGTAGAAACTCCCCAATATTGTCATTCTGTCTCTCTCTGAGTCGTATGACTTGATACCCAAAACAAGGAAACAAGCTCCGATCGTCGGAGCCGAACAATCCATCAGAGCGGATTTATGTCACATATATAGCATCCTTATCTAGCATTCGTTTCGACGTTTTGGCTCTTTGTCTCACCTATGGTGACTGATCACCCTACTTATTTATCTTCGGGGCTATCTATTAAATAGGGCAACCCCCTTAATTGGCACTAAAATACTTCACAATGGAATGTCTGGAATGTTGACGTGACCTAAATTTGGACCCGCCATGCTTTTTGCCCTTTAACTGGCGCTCTCATTCACTTTGAACTGACCTTCGCAGTGGAATGTGAAAATAACATGTTTTTACTAGCGCTATTTTTTTTATTACAGGGATGCGAGCATCTGCAAGACACATAATCATTAGCGGAAATAAATTGCGTGGACAAAATGCCTCTTCAAGGCATTAAAAAAAAATTAATCTTAAGTGGTCAGTTCTATATAGTTTTTTCAAACTTGTTAAAGAAATACAATTTATTTTCGCCCATTTTTCCAATTCCTTCGAAATTTAAAATTTGATCATCCACGGCATGGCTTGAAATGGCAGAAGGTGATTAAAATTTGTGCCTAAGAGCCCTCAAAAATCTGTCCTATTGCTTAGTTTATTGGTCGAATTAGTAGGATTAATTGAGTGATGAATTTAAATTTTGGCATTGCTACTATAATGAACTCATAATGGAGAAATTGGGGATTTCAACAGTAATGCGACTCTTGGCATCTGCGTTGGCTAAATATCTCAGGATATAGAGTTCTAAATTCTAAATTTTAAGCTCAACGATCAGGGAGATGTATTCAGATTTGAACCTTTTAAATCAGCCACTCTCTAATATTTACAAAAAGCTTCTTATTCATAACAAGTTATTAGACATTTGTGATATCTCATTAAAAAACTGAAACTAACGCAAATCAACCATGCGTTTCGGATGTGGAAATGCAACATTAATTATTAATGATTGGCGTATGCATCTGAAATGAATGGCTGAACTATTTACCCAACATACGTAAAACGCCCAATTACATTGGAACTTGAACTTGTGGCCTAGTTTCGCCTCAATCTACCTTTATTTTTAACCGCAGACCTTAGGATTTAATGACAATTTGCAGAAAACGCAAGACAAGTCAGTTCCTATAGCTGTAAGGATCCATCGGACACTGGAGCTGGCCAATGATACATTCTATGTAATCACTTGCGGAAAACCCGCGTTTCGCAATCAATCTGCATCCCCTGTGTCACTGCAACTTATTGATGGAAGCAGAAGAGTTACCAAGGCTGTTTACAGCAACCCCTACACACTAAGGTAGTATTAATTTAAAAAAGTTGTGACTCGATACAATCCCCAGTTTAGAATAGACGTCACAAAACCAGACAACTCTTATGGATTCCGTGTAAAGAATTGCTTCGCCTTCAATCGGGCCAACACCAGTGTCGTATTGACTGACGATAGAGGTTGTCCAGCTAAAGGAGAAGCTATTGGGCAATTCACTTATGATGAGGCTAAGGGAGTCGCTGATGCACCTATTCGGTCCATGTTTAAATTCCCCGAGAGTTCAGAGGTGCATTTCCAGGTACCTACTGTTCAATGATTTACATAGATAATAGATCAAGATACGACAAATTTTAGTGCGACGTTGTAATATGTAAAGGAGCGTGCTTCCAGCCCTCGTGCTCAGGAGATGTTTCCAACTTCTTGAGTCCAAACAATGACGAAGGAATCCTCATGGCTGCCAGTACTGTCTTCGTCCTTGATCCGAGTAAGAAGCTTACATAAATTTCCATGGAACCATGTTAAAAGCGCAATTAAAACCAATAATTTTCTTCAGGTGAAGCACCACTGGTTCAGGAATTGTGCGACGAGACTGGAGGAGTACACCCCAGCTGGCTCCTTTGGCTCTGCGTTGCATTTGGAATTTTGTTCTTGATTATGTTGATTATCAACATATTCTTGTGCTCAGCGATGACTTGTGCATGTGCCAGGACCGAAATTATCGAAAAAGAGCCGAGTATTATTGAAGATTACGACCCTTATAGGAGCTGGCATGGAAGCCAATATGGCTCAAGGTAAGATGAATTATCTCCCTACTATGAATATTAATTTATTGGGCAGAATTAAGGTGAGAAGAAGATTGTTATGGACATACCTTAGCCCTAAAAAATATTAATAAAATCGCTTTTTTTAAGCTTTGCTTTTCAATTAGGGTTGATTAGATTCGATCTGAATTATGAAAAGATCGATTCTTCCAAAGTACCGCAGTTGGATGCTGAATACAAGTAATCAAATTGTTTACAATGTCTTTATCTAGCTCTGCGTTTTATAGTAAAATTTTAATGAAAATTGATCCTGCGTATCGTTTTTTCTGTAAAAACAGTCATTAGTCATTGATAGACTTCGCGCTCTGTAGCATAAAATTAAGCACAATCTATAAACGTGGATTCCGCGTATCCCCTGTACATAATCATGTTTTGTCCACAGCTCTATGAAAATACAGTAAATTTTAAAGACCTTAATAAAATCTCTATATGGAAAATGGCCGCCGAAGTATTTCGTATAAGAAAACTAGAAACAAGAAACCTCTGGGAGTTGATTTAATTGTGGCCTGTTTATGCAGTTTAGTTTGTGGAAAGTTTGGATGCTTAAACGTGGACAGAATATAGTATTCTATTCATATAGCAGGTTCAAGTTCATAAGGGTCAATAGATCAATGTCCTGCCAACTTTACCTTGAAGATATTATATTTCTTAATGTCTGATAGTTTGCATGGGTTTCCTGAATTGCGATATTTCCTTTTCAGGGCCAATCTCAAGATGACTCCCTAATAGGAGTCAAAACCGGTAGGCAGCCAAAATAACCTATTCTAGTTTTGACTCAGCTTAACAAGCAAAAAAGCAGGATTCACGTGCTTTTCATTTAATAGCAGTAGATGCAGCACACCTACCTAAGGTGTCGAATAACTTTCCTCAGTGTTTAACCTATACTAAATCAATCAAAGAGCAGATACTGCCTTCCAGAAACAAGTTGAAAATAAGAAAGTTCCACCATCCAATGGGGCTTCTTTTGCGATTTGTTAATTTGTGGGTTATTCACATTTTTTTTTAGTTATTTTCCAAACTCCATTAGTATTCACAAAAGTAAGAAAGAAAAAATTCTTAATAGATGAAAACCTTAATGTCGAAACTCCCTTTAGAGCTCACGTGGAAGCCCACAAAAATTTCTCAACATACTCTGGAATGCTTTGCACAGAAACTTACTGCACAGACCTCTCATAACTGACAATCAAATAGCTTCTAGCCACTTGAACTTCTCTCATATAAATGTAGTTTATTGTCAAACTCACATCTCCACATCAATAGAAAACTAATATCTACTTGAACAGTCTAAGCAACATTAAATACTTCATAGATCATAGGTACTACCTACTTATTATTAGTCCAGTCATGTACCTACAAATCACATTTGTGGTGATGTTCTGAAGACTCTACTTTCTCGACTCTCCTCGACGCTTATTTGAGCTACTAAACTCAGTTCTATCTCTTTTTTAGGTACTCACTGAACGGAGCCCCACAGCATCCTAAAGGTTACACATCTGGAGGCTCAACGCTGAATTCCGCAAGGTCAGTCTCATCTCACAGTGACCACTACGCCATTGTTCATTCAAGACCTGGAAGTCGGGGCTACAACACTAACCACAAAAATAGGGGGCCTCCTTCGCACATCGGAAGCCACTATAGTGGAAAATAATAGTAAATAAACTCATTGAAATTAAGTTGTAAAAAATTAGAAAATGTGGATTGTAGTTATTGTATTATAAAGGTTGGAGAGCGGCTAAAGCAGATTATCCATATTTGAGTCGTTCAGGGGAAAAGTGTAAGAGGCTGGAAAAATATTGGAGATGTGGTATTCTAAATTAATTAAACCTGTTTCGCAAATTCGCAAGTTCTTTTAGAAAGTGTGATGCTGTCCACAAATTTTCTATTTTTTAATCGCTCGAAACGCCAAACTCAAATTTCCAAAAATTCGCTTGTGCCACTTTTCCTTTGAACGGCTCACTTGGATTAGGGGAATGGGGCGGAGATGCACTTAAGTTGTCTTGGTAATGATTCGAACAAAACTGTCTAGTCTACACATAATTGAGTACCTACTTACCGGTTCATTTAAAAATGCTTCACCCTTCACATAATTTTTTCTAATACTCATCGTGACTTCTGGGTGATAACGGCTTACTCACATTCAGAGCAAATCTATGAAGGAGGCCTTACGTACTTGACAGAAAATTAAATGCTTAACCCATTTTGTCGCCAATTTGGATTTTTTCCTTACATACTATACGATCCCTCTCATCACTACCTGGCAGGAAAGATGTGGCATATTTGTATAATCTAGTTTAGAGCTAATTAAGGCTTTTTGTTACCTTTTACTTTTGTAATTAAATTAATATTGTAATATTAAGTTCCATTTATGAGATCACATACTACTTCTATTTACGTATTTCGAACTTTTTTTATATACTAGTTCATCGTTAAAAAGCCTACAATTTTTATTGTTTTTATTTATAATGGAGTATCACAGCATTAGAACAGATGCTTAATTAAAAATATGTAATGTGAAAAGTCTGATATATAATAATTATTATATTATTGAAATGTAAATAGACGCGACAAATAAATAATTAACGATTATTAACATTAGTCAAGACTGTAGATGGTTTTATTGTTAGTTGCCTTAATGGTGATATTTTTAACGTCGAAAGTTTGACCGAGTTTTGGAAACAAGAAAAAAGTTTTAAGCTTAAAAAGAGGACTATTTATTAAACGACGATCTCCGTAGAAGTGCATGTCTCAGAGAAAAGGCGATCTCATACTTAAATCTCACCGTTTAAGACAGTGGTGAACATCACTAATTGTTCTCAATTAAATACCATATATAAATATCGGCAATAATAAAATAAAATTGCCAGAAAGTCTCAACTGTGAGGATGAGTGTGCCACGCACCCGGCTACTGCGCAAGAGGCAACCAAAACTCGCGCAGGTAGCGTGCGAGCATGCACAGTAAAGTGCAGTGTCTTACGACCAAACTGGATCTGCTAGAGGTCTGTGTTGAATAATACAGTCATATTATAATATGTAATGTGTAAGTCAACGTTGGGGTATGTTGCGACTTGGGACATACTGTATTTGAAGGGTAAAAAAGGTGGATACTGAAGGGCAGAAACGCGGGGTGAAAAGTTTGCAGGCGAGTTCTACAATTTTAATTGAGACTTAAAATGTAAAATAGATCATCAGCTGAACCTGCCTATCTATAAAAATCACTGTACGGGCAGATTTGTTTTTTCTTGTCGAATTTTTTATTACCTGGCATTTGCTCTAGCAGAACGTTGATACCGCAAATTTGATAGAACTGAAGGTATCCTCTATTGTGGTGCGTTCAAATTTAGAGCAGTGGTGCGATGAACGTGTTCCTTTCAATCTTGAGGCAACTATTCTGGAGATGTGAACTTTATCAACAACAGACTCCGTGTGCTTCGATCTATGAGCTTTTAATTTCGTCTAACCTTTAACTGCTAAAATTCAGAGGAACATAGATGAATGTCTGATGCTATAAGGCGAGGCACAGTTGAGAATCCCTGACGCGCCACGACCATCATGCACTGCGCATAAAACATATGTGTTAATAGTATATTATAGTATGATCGCAGTATTTAATTTTTGAATGATGAATACGTAAATCTGGAAGATCCAAATTGCTCCAGGTTGATGAGCACCATGACATTCACTTGTGCAGTTTAAAATTTAAGGGTATTGATGGGGGATGTAAAGGAGAAGTTTGAGGACCTCTTTTACCCTACCAAATTGGCCCCCCTCAAAATAGATATTTATTATTTTGCAAGAATTTTTGATTGTTGACCACATATTACTCTAATTTTATGGCACTAAACAGATTTCTAGGAATTAACTTGATCTTACAGGAATTAGAAGTTGCTCATTTCCCATCTTTGCCATACTTTCCCTATGCCCTACCTATGAGCACCTTACCATACAGGCCTCGTATAAAATATCGCTTAAAAATATTGTTTCCTATATCCTCTCTATAAACAGCTTATCTCAAACATGATACATAGCACTTTAATAAATTGGCAAACTCCAATTTGAATAACAAAGCATTTCATGTGGGAAATTTAATACAAGAATGTTCTTAAGGCGTGACCTGTAAAGGAGAAGAGAGATATGTGCAAATATCATCGACCCCACATGTAACTGGTTTTACAAGCTACAAAATGCCGCAGATTCAACAACAAAATAATGATTTCAAATATTTATAGACCCCAAAAAACATGATATCTCTACTTTTTGATGCAGCCCAACACGCCACACTTTTATTATCATCTTAAACCAAATTTAAACGTAATTCCTAATAATTAGTCTCATTGAGACTGTTAGAAATCAAAAGTTTCCAATGAGTTTCTGCTGCTCTCATCGGTGCAGGAGCACTGATCGCGGGGACAGTCGTGGGACGAGTACACTAAACATTTGTCCATACAATACACATCAGCAGCAGTTTCACCTCTGTATTGACCAATGGCTTCGCAAGTTGACCTTTAAATTTACGGAAAACGACAATGCAGTTTAAGGGATAAAAAGGGAAACTTACGGGCATTCGCAAATATCCGAAGGGCAATTTGGAGGGTACCTCAGGCAATTCGACATGCACCAATCGTCGATTGCAGGAATTAGTCTGTAGCGGCGGTTAGCTACGCAGATCTGGTCCCTTACAATAAGGGGGAATACGTTGTAGGGTGCAGAGTACCTGTAGTCTTGATAAAAGAGCAGATAGGGGTTGTCTACCCCTACGAACAGTGGAGGAATTGCTCCTGGAAAAGATAATTTAGAGCCCCTCTCGGGGAATTAGTTTCAAGCTGGTCCTCACCCCCTGCATTGCTGGTAATAGCTATATCAGCACAGTTGATAAACGTCTCAGATTTGCCGCACCCTATCGCATAGGTACCATTCTGGCATACCCCCCATTGATTCCCAGTGTAGTAGATCCATCTTAACACACACTGAGTGCACGTCACGTAGGGAGGGAGCTGCACTTGGTACCTGCACAAATAGCTTTACTAAAATTCCTCGTTGTCCTTCCTCACCCACCTAAATAAAGCTTTCTTAACGCCATCCTCTGGTATGACGAAAGACACATCCCTGGTACCAGCCAAGTACAATGGGTACCTCTCGAAGCACTCGACCGAAGCTTCTTGTTTGTAATTGTTGTTGGGGCATATAAAAATTTCAAATCTGCCATAATGGTTGGCGGTCAATTCCACCTCAATATCTATTCTTTGACCTACACTGTATGTTCACAAAGAGATCGTTAGTAGTACATACAGTAAAAGAAGTCGACGTCCCCCACCTGTAATGTCGAGAAATGATCCCTTTAGCGAACAGCCCTCCAGCCTCATGAGGCCGCGGTTCTTCTATGTGGTAAGCATCACCACAAAGGCCGCATTTGCCTCCATTTTGCTCCCATTGCACTGAAATATAATTTATTTTTAGAGACGATAGAGAAGAGTTGTCAATGGCGGTTAACGTACCTACCTGTAAATCCTCCGCAATACAACTCGTTGTCGTTGTAATTTACGGGATTTGGAAATCCAAATCTCCACATGGAGTTTCGAGCTGGAGGATCCATTAGCCTTCCATGTCCTTGGACACCTCTTGCTGTTAGGCAGATTATCACAATCGGTAAAATTAGTGATTGATTTATGTCCTTAACTTTCATTTCTCTATATCTGCAAAAAGTTAATTAAAATAGGATTTTTTAAATATAAAATGAGCTCACCACTTCTACATTTTAATTAGAGGCGAATTCCGCAATTAACTACAACGCAGTATAAGTATCCATTGTATAATCATGGAACTTACCAATAGATGATTAATACTGTGACCAACAATATTGAATTTAAATGTATGTTACAACAGATTTGAATATTGAAGTCAGTGACCTGTAGCAACAATCCTTAAGGAATTATTATTAAAATATTCAGTTATAATTGTTTTTTAAGCGACGTCTCAACAGTCGAAGACATTAACATTGATCCGCCGATTTCTTGGTATTTCGTACCCTCAGCGATTCTTTTCTGTGAGACGATGTGATTGATTATGCTTAGGAAGTCTTCAGAAGGTTACAAATTGGGACTATTAGTCTGAACCTAATTTTATAAATTAATTAATGAACATAACGCTGAAGCGAAATTCCTCGTCTGCAGTGGCTGCATTCCATGACCCATGAGTATTAAATCGGGATTATTTCCTTGTGCAAAGGTGAGTCATCTTCATTTGAATTCAATTGACTGATTAGCAACGATTCTTGGTCGGGCACAAGAGGGGAATAATATGCAATTCCAGTGGAAAACGTGATTGACAAGATATTTTTTCCTTATACCCATTGTCCTGGAATGCAACGCATTAGCCGAAGAGGACAATAGCTAGTATTCAGTCATTATTACGTTGCAGAAATTCCAAAATGTATCAAATAGACGGAAATTTCTCAAAGCTAAATTTTTTAAACGTGCAGTTCTTTTTCCTCCTTGCGCATCAATCATGTCTCCCTTAATTGAACGAGAGCAATTTTCAACATTCTTTTAACTTTAGGTTTAGTGCAATATACGAATTATCTTCTCAGGTTTCTCAAAGAGCATTTCTTGTCCTTAGAAAACACTAAAGACACTTTTTGAAAAAAAAATGATTTAGTCACTTCTTCACATATCCGCTTGCGGCAATATTATTGCTCATGATTTTTTTGATTTTCTGTATAAAGAGAAACCGTCGCGGTCGGTCCATGGCGGATATGTACAGAGTGTTTCCAAAGAAAGTAGCACCCAATCTCATATTTTATATTAGCGATCATGCATGGAGAGCCCGTTCGAATAAAATAATAATATGCAGGGGGTTCCTTCACAAAAATGGTATTTTCATATTATAGTTTTATTAATGTTTATCTCATCAAGTTTTTAGATTATTTTTAAGTTATTTTTTGTTACAATCCTTTTTTTATTTCGCAAATGAATATAGAGTGTCTCAAAAAAGAGTCCTGTTAAGAGACCTCGTGCCTAAAGGTGCTCAACAATTAAGCAATCTCATAATTGATCTCAGAGTGTGACTTTAATTGTAAACAAATGTATCAAAGCAATAAAGAAATACTTCAATTAAGTGCTAAAGCTTATCAGCAATTCTCTTTCATCAGATGGAATTCCTCATTTTTATATATAATGCGTTAAGTGTCGGTTCTTAATGAGATCTCATTAAATTATGTAAATTTATTTCATGCTTTAATGTATAAATATTTATCAAAATCCCGACAATGTGAGCTTAATAATATAGTATTTGCAGGCTCAGTACTATTTAAATTATTTTGAATAATCATATGTAGGCTAATTTTGACTGTTAAATTATATCTTGTAAGTGTGGGTTAACAGTGCTTCCAATTGAAAACCAGCTATGCCTGCCTCATGGCTTCTTTTCGTAAAGAATATTTTTATTTGGTCCAGATCGCCCCGACCAACCATTATACACAAAGAAAAATGTTTAGATTTTGCCTCTACGTACAGGGTGTTTCTGAGTAGATCGTAAAAATTTTAATGGGTGAATCTTGAAGCAAGTTTAAGACGAAAAGTTCATATAAAGACATGCCTAAAAATGCTTCGTCTTCGATCTACAGGGTGTTAAAAAACGCTTTTATTTTTGCTTTTTTTTAATTACTTGTTTATTTTTTATCGAAACTTGCTGAAAATTTGTACATATCATGCCCTGAGTGTTTTCCGCATACGTAAATTTTCGAACTTTGATTTCACATACGGAGTGATGCGAATTGATGGATCTGGAGCTCTCATTTATCACATATTTTTTTCTGTTAATATTTTGATTCTTTTAGTAAATTTCTGAAATCCGCATTAAATTTTCTCACTTCTCAGTCTCTTGCAAAATTTCGCTTAAATCGGTGGTTTCGGTAATATCCGCGATAATAGCCAAGGGTGATTCACATCAATCATTTTAAATAATAAAGTAATGCTTAGTAATACTTAGCATCACCCCGTATATGAAATCAAAGTCAGAAAATTTCCTTTTGTAGGAAACACTCGGCATATAATATGTACAAATTTTCAGCAAGTTTCGATAAAAAATAAACAAGTAATTAAAAAAAACACCCTGTAGGTCGAAGGCGAAGCATTTTTGGACATGTCTTTATATGAACTTTTCGTCTTTAATTTAGCGCAAGACTCACCCATTAAAATTTTTACTCTCTATTCAGAAAGACTTTGTATAATTAGAGAATGAATCGACCAACTGCAATCTTCTTTATGTTGCGGAATCAGGATTTTTAAGATCTTTGAAATTACCGAAGGTGCCTCAGGATGGGCAATTTGAGATTTTTACGTCGGGTTAGCTAGGGGAGTTAGCGGTCAGTTAGGGGAGAGCGAAGCCCCGTCAAAACGGGGATAGATTAAACGTCCCTCTCGATATTTCAGTTGACGTGTTTTTGGTAATTTTTCTTAACAATGCCATTGAAGTGAATATACTTTTTCGAAGATAAACTATGATTTTGTGTTTGCTACTGAGCGATTGTGTGGTAGAATGTCTCCTGAGAAATTAACCTTTTTTTTAAGAAAAGATACTATTTTATTACTTCGGTACTATCGATTTGTATTTCTATAAATGGAAAACGATATAATTTAGAATGCATATGCAATATCCTCGAGGATGTCATTTATCTACAGAGACAGAAGAATTACCGTAGGTGCCTACAAACCGACAAAAAAATCCCGTTAACCTTTAAATTAAACTGGTTGATCTTTTGCAAGACAAAAGTGTACATCAAAATTTACGTATTTTGCGTAAGGTCCTGCTTTTTTATTGTTTATCTTTATTACACCTAATTGGACGGCGATCTTAAAGACTTACTAAAAAAACAAAGAATGTTAAGTATACCTCCAGTTGCTTTACATAAATGTTGTATCTCAGCTAATAAGAGGTACGTGGACGCAACATTCAAATAGCAACAATACCAGATCTTAACAACATGTAAAACACAACTTAATCAATTAACAAGATATTGAGACAGTGTTCGCGCCGAATTAAATTAACCTAGATTTGATTGTTTTCAGCAATTAAGCCTTAGTTGCCTTTGCTACTGGGTCAAGCACAAATGCTTCCGGTCAACCAGTTTAGTAGTCAATTATTACCGGAAATACTGATGGATATTAATTAACTAAAACAAATATTCACTAATATAGCACAAATGTGCGGTATTCGTTCCGTGATTCGAAAAAACTAGTGATACTGATCAAGTTCAACCGCTCCATTTAGGAGCGATTGAAGCGCATGCAACAGGAGCTGTTAAGTACAAAATTGGAAAAAAATAGGAATGATTATGGAAGTTGGAAAAATGACTAATTAGAGAGCACTGAAAGCTCAAATAAGGAAGTTTCAAATGGGACTAAGAAAGCTAAACAACTAATTTGGAGCCAACTTAGTTTGCGGTTTTGTGCCTCAAGGTATGAGAATGTTAGTGAGCATTTAGTGCCGGCAGGCACCATAAAAGAGCATTAAAATATGAGGCCACAGTCATCAGTCGTTCATTTTTAATCCTATGACTAATTAATGTTGATTCGCACGCTGTAGGAGCAAGTGGCATGCTCAGGCCTTGCACGTGAACATGGAAAAATAATATATAAATTGAAATACAAATATAACGAAGAATAACCATCCAAATTGAAAGGAGCAATGGTTAGCCCATCGGGGGCAGAAAGGCATTCTGTAGTGTTAGGAAAGAAAAAGAATAAATTAATCTTAAGGAGAAAATAAACAAACAGTGGAGGTTTCAGCTGAGAGTAGTTCACCGCCATCACCGCCGAAGATAAGAAGAAAGATGGTAGAAGCAAGATTGAGTAATTTAATGCAATTAACGTGAAAGTGGTTGTGATTCGGTAAGCAAACACTGGCAGTTTCTATGAGAAGATGTATAGAAAAGGAAAGCAAAGAAATCGAAAGACCATCTAATCTCAAGTGACGGGCAACCATGGAAATTGCGCAAATATTAGTAACCAAACAAAGATTAAAAGGACCAGAGCCGCTTACAGAAGTTAGGAAGTGAAATAAATTCTGACGAATCGAACAAGAGATGATATTGAAGTATGCGCTGGAGAGAAAAATCTGAAATTCAAATTCAAGGCAAACGGGGAACAGCCATGGAAAATGCAGAGAAAAAAGGGTGCGGACCCAATGGTTGCAGGGTTCCACCAACGGGCCATTTATTTCTGTAAAACTTAACGCATCCAAACCGAGTTCTTAAGAACAATGCGATTGACTTCCAAAAATTAAGTTTTTGTGACGCTTTTCAGCAGTTGCACAACTTTTACTCCGTATAGTAAAATAAAACATTTCTCTTTTCATTCATGATCGAATTGAATCATAAACAATAACAGCGAGCAATTTACAACCGACAACGTTCTTCCCATGAAAATTGAACATGACTGACAAAATTTGTATAAAGAAAAAAAACAGAAAAAGGAGGACAGAAACGGAGTTCATTGACAGAAAAAAGATTATACTTACATAAACCCTAATTATGTCGCACTATCAGGTCAATGTCGATCGCGATGCCCAACTAGCAATACAATTCGGACCAGTGCAATGCGGTCAGCAAAAGTCTTTGATAACAACTGAAGAAGGCTGATGGCAGCTTAATGTCTAGGTCGTGTGGAAGGCCATGAATTTTAACGAGGATCCAATCAGCCGAAATGGTGAGTCGTCAGTCAAGGTACGACAAGCGTACCACCTAATTTCGATACCAGAGACAATGGAGGATTTAATCAAACTAGTTATTCTAGTATACGTATATTTATTAAAGTTCAACGATATTTTAAAGCCCGCTTTATTTTTTGCAGCAACAAAGTAAGCATATTTCATTAATATGTATGTTTTTAATCTTTCTTTAGCTTCTCTTCCGCTGTTAGCCCTACCAGCTCCTCGCTTTTCTCCCAAATCGAGTCAGCAAACTTCTTGTTCCAAGTTCCAGGTGGTGACGGGAACAGCCTGCAATCCCAGAAATGCTTGCCAGTCACCTCTTTTAGTTTGTTGCAAAGAGCCAGATGTATTATAGTTTGAGCTCCTTCTTCTATCGTCTATAAAACCTCCTCATAAGCCTTCAAAGTATCACCTCATGACAAAATTACCTTTCCATAAGCGAACAGCACGACGTTCTTAAACAGCTGAGCGAAGGTTTTTATGCCCAGAAAACTGCCGGACTTCAAGAAAATGTCTGTGTTAACTAAACCTGGATGCAAAGAGTTGGAGGTCACTCCTATGTCTTTTAGCTTTTCGGCAAATCCATTGGCGGCGATTACATTACACAACTTAGAATTGCCGTAGATGAGGGTGGTACGGTACAAGGACATGGAGTGGTCTTTTGGATAGTTCACGTTATCCACTGTTAGATTTGTGATGAATGCTGAGGCAGAGCTGACGAAGATTATTCTACTTGGAGCTGATTTTCTGAGTAAATCTAGAAGTTACGTAAAATTATATAGAGCATTTCAACGTATAAAACATTTAGAAAACATCCTGTTTTTCTTGCATTTCATCCAATAAACCTGAATAGAATGTATAAAATTTAAAAGTGCACAAAAATACTAAATTTTAACCACTTTTCTTAAACACCGAATTTCTGGGAACCCAAAGATCAAATTCGTTAAAACACATCATATTAATCGCTTCAATGAGCTCTATCAGCCTGTCTTGGACGGATTGCTCTCTTTCTGATTTTAAAATAGACTTTCTCGATTTTAGAACTGTCATACTCTATCTGCCGAAATCTGTAGTATAACTGTGGACGTTGAAAGGCGTCCTAGCAGATTTTGCACGCCTCGTGTGGCGCCAATCGATGTTACTGTCCTTCAACTTATTAAATCTTCACACACTGAAACATTCACCCAGTATAATGATTACCTACTTAAGAAGCTTTAAGTATAACAACTGATAATTTGATGCAGCTGCTTAGCCAGCACGCTCACCAGACTTAAACCTCCCCGATTATTTTCTTTGGGGATAGATGAGGTATGATTTGTCCATATGAATCTAAATATGTCAACTTTTCAATCATTTTTATCTCACTTACCCGATAGTAAATGAGTCAACAAAAAAGGTCCCAAATGGTTAATTTGCATCGTCGGGTGCAGTCCGTCGTTTGTATACTTATTCCCAACTGTGCCCACCCCTGCGTTATTTATAAGGACGTCCAGTCTTTCCTCTGTAGCGTTGATTTCTTTAGCAAACTTCCTGACAGAAGCCAATGAAGCTAAATCGAGGTATTTTGTAACAATATTCGTGTTGTGGGTTTTTTCAATTATTTTCCTTTTGGCCTTTGTGCCGTCAACCTTATCGGCAAGAATCACTCTTGCACCCCTTGAGGCCAATATCAAGGCTGTTTGGAATCCCAAGCCTAATAGTACAACACATGAAAGTCCATTTATTCATATAGCAATAATAATTAAAGTGAAACTTACCGCTGCATGATCCTGTGACAAGTACAGTTTTGCCTACCAAACACACCATACTTCGGCACCTCCCGGTACTGTATTTTTGAAATAACTTCAAAACCACCAATGCAATCACAGGCAAAGAGGCTGCAATCACCGCAAAAGCTGCATATTTGAAGTAAATGTAATAATATGGATATCCATAAGCCATTTTCAATATTTCTTCACTTTTCCTATTACGAGTTATTTGATGACTGACTGCTGTTCTTCGTGAAGGTTATGTCGAATACTACGTTTGCTGGTCGAATGCAGCTTTCTCTCTAAGAAAGTTAATAAGGGCAAGAGAAATGGTACTTGTTATAGCACCAGCTTTGACCAATGGAATTTTATTTATCGTTAGGTGCTTTAATATGCGGTTTTAAGAAGTCACTGTGCATTGACGATTTGAGTGGTACAGGCAGAGTGAAAATTTTAGAAATTTCTTTAGTGCATGTAAAAGCATAATGCTAATTAAAAGCACCAGGAAAAAGTAATTATGGGTGATATTTACCTATAGATTTTTATAAAGGTTCATTTTTTGCCCAGATTCTTCATATGTAGAGCGTCCCGCGTTCACGTTAGACGTTTTTATGTTTTTACGTTAAGAGACTCGCTGCGAAAACTTGATCATGTACAGGGTGTCCCAGAAACAACAAAGCAAAGGAGTGTTGGATGCCAGAGCTGACAGGGACGAACGAGGCTCCAGTTTACGGTTTAGTTTCAAATAGACTTGCAGAGGCCTCTAAACTTTAGAAAAATTTCCCTGGAAGCCACAAATTCGCACGCCACTGCTTTTTCGGAAATATCGAGCAGGAATTGTTCTTTAGTGATAAAAAAAACTTCAACTCTTTTCCCAGAAAAGAAAGGGGCGTGCGATCGCTCAAGAAGCGACCCAACAACAACATAAAGCGTTTCCGACTTAGTGTACTTCGGACTGAAGAGTTTTCCGATCTTTACCGCATCTGGACCTGCAGTTTGATTGAAATTGAGAGCACTCCCTACAGCATTTGAGTACCTACTTTAAAATGTCATCTAATCTTACAAGTTATATAATATCTCGATGAATGTCGAAGATCGCTGATAGCTGGATTTCCATCGATCAACACGTACGACAGGTATGCAGGGTAAAAAGTTTGTATCGATTGTTCCCTAGCAATTTCTGAGTCATAAGGCAAAGTTTAGTAATCGGGCACTACCAAACTGATCTAATACCTAAGCTGGCCATTCTTCGGGACTATCATGCAAAAATCTCCAAACAGTCGGGGGGTGGACAAGTTGTGGATGCCGCTGTGGGCAAGTACCGAAGTTATGAGAAGTGGGTCTCATTATGGGCTTTTAGGTCCCTGGTTCTAATACATTTTAAATCTGAGGTGGACGAAAGCTTGATAATTCACGTGGCGATCGAGTTAACGAGGCGGTAAAGCACGCTCCGTAATAAAATTCTTCAGAGTTTTCTCTACAAATAAACCCCAAGGCCAGTTGGCGCTCACCCTTATAGAGGGAAGCCCATCAGCTTAATAGTCTCCGAAGTCTATAAATACAAACACTGAACAGTCCTTCAAAAGTGCGATGTTTGAATATATTGTTCAGCGATGCTTGACGATGAAATAAATTTAAAAATCGTCGCACATGCTGTCATCGTGTAGCAAGATGAACACCAAATTTTCCACCATGCTGTACATAAAAATCCTACCACTTTTGCTCATAAGTTCTGGTTGTGAAGTGCGAGCTCAATATTCCACAAATCAAAGTAGTAGTGCCGGCGATGAATTAAGTGTGACTGTGATCTTCAATAGTGATAGTTGCAAGAAGTTAAACCCCTTGAGCTACAAAGAAACAACGATCACGGAAGCTGCGATATGGGTGGCTGACAGAATAAACTTCTTGGAAGTCCTGAACCCCCTGAGACTGGGACTGTCCATACATCATTCGTGCTCAGAAGTAGAGTTTCTCAAGACGATCTTCGAGGTGTTTAAAAGTCCTACGTATAACTTGGGAGTTGCAGTGATAAATCAGCCCAGTGATAGGGAGACAAAGTTTAGTGGGTTGTTAGGGGTGAAAATGAGGAGGAGGAGACAGTTGAATGAGTATTTGATTAAAGCAACAGTTCGGTTCCTGAGAGCGATGGGATGGAAGGAGAACGTTACTTTAGTCGCTAAAAGCGAACTGATACTCGACTCCTTTTACTCGAATGTGAAGGAGGAAAGGATTTGCATCAGGAGATGTTACCTATACGAGTAAGTGGTTCATTTATATAAACGCTGAATGATAAACCTGACATCAGATTCGTCATTTGTGAGTGTCAAGGATCTTTATGGGTAAAGTTCAGCCGTGCAGATCGCCACGCGCGCGGTTAAACTCTTTTCCAGCCAGCGAGCGGCAAAGTAGTATTACTACAATCTAAAACCAGCACTACTTTATCGCACGTGTGCCTTAATAGTTATTTACATAACACGCGAAGAAAATTAATGTACGAGCGTCAAGGATTGCGCTCGACCCGCAGGCGAGGGCGGCAACCACGAAAACCCGAGATCCCCAGGGTCGGGGACCCTTGCAAATTATGTGCCCCATATTTTTCACACGATCATAGACACTAAAAATACGGAAAAAATGAAAAAAATTACCCAAACGTGTGGGAATCTAAACCACGTGTTAAACGCACACGCGTGTTAGGTCAATCGCTAACACACTTTCCTCGGGTTGACAAAAGAGGTTACATTTTAATGACACAACGCAGGTTATAAAGTGTCACTTTTAATGCCTAGTGACGATTTTACTGTCCTAGCATTAGATATGACCTTTTGCAGTTTGATATTTTGTGTCATTATCACCTTTCACGCAATCATAACCGGAGAAAAACGGATCAATCAGTAACAATCGGGCATGCAAAAATCACGTGCAAAAACGTAACTTTACTGCCTTAGTCCACAGCCTCGTCTTCCACTCGCCTAGGAATATCGCTGCGGCAGTAAATCAGCTACTGTTTCGCCCTGTAAAATAACCAATTATTTTAACCACCCACGGCACAATATTAAATTATGTTTGGTGTTTCTCTTTCAGCGATCCAAGGTTAATAGCCTTGAATACAACCGGTGAAAATCCGCTGGTGTTTTTTGGAACCGCATCGGACATTAGTCAGTTTGTGGCTAATGACACACATTTAGATGAGAGATTTACCGCAAATACTATTTTATTTGTTCCGCTAAATGGAGACGTACCTTTAGGTAAAATTATGCCATTGGATTGTCCACGCAAGTAGTGTGTATAATTTTAGGCCTTCCTGAAGAAAGCTTCGTGATTTTACCGCCTCATACCCTGCCTGGGAAAAATAGTCATAAAGTTTTCCCCACGCCACTGTTGCTGGAAATTGCAGCTCCAATATTGAGCTTTGCTATGGAAGCGAAGAGTTCCATTACGACAAATTGCAACGAAACGGCCCACAAAATCAGTTGCATGAGGGCTAAGCAAATGAACATGCTGCACCTCTTACCATTGATTTCCCCGAAAGAGACACTCGGAGCTTTGAAAATTCTTCCACTAGAGGAGCACTTCGTTTACAATATTTTTAAAGTCGAATCTCCATTATCAGACGAATCCTTCACTAACATCTACTTAAGGCCTTTCCGGAAGCTGTACTCATACAGCTTGTTCTTCGATAACTTGACCCTGCTCGATGAATCTTTTGAACCACCGTACTATAACAATTCTGAAGTAATTCAAAACGATATAATGTGCGCAGATTTAAGGAAGAATGGCAAAGAAATATTTTGGAACTCGTTGGTGACATTCAGGGACGTTTCGTGGATCTACGCCTTTCTATCGCTATCTCTCCTGGGGGTAATTTTCTGCGTTGCCATCCTGATATTCTTGCTGATAGCAATATTCCAAAGAAGAGTTCTTGAAGGCAACCCCTTAATGACTCTGCTCCTGCTCTTCGCGGTAATGCTCGTTTTCTGCTCAATCCTGCCGTTCAGCATTGAGCCCACAAAGTCGACTCATAGAGTCCTTTGCCAAGTAAAAGCCCTGACTATAACTCTAAGTTATGCTGCTGTGTTCTCACTCCTGCTATCCCGAAGCATCGTGCTGAGCTCCGCCGCCAAAGAAATCGGTTTCATGTCACACATAGCTGGTCAAGTGCAATCGTTCCTTTGTCTCTTCATAATTGGAGTTCAAGCAGCCTTAAGTTTGCAAGTCTTCGGGACTTGCGACGGGCTATTTGTTAAGGGCTTCGATTTCCTCTACCTCATGTCCTATAATACAATACTTTTGATTATATTAGTCTGCCTGACTCCTCTGATCTACAAGAGTCAAAGAAATTACAGAGAAGGGAAGTACTTCACAATCGCCATAGTTTTAATAGCCACTGTGTGGTGTGTATGGCTACCCGGCTTCGCCACCCTCGGCAGTGAGTGGAAGGAAATGATGGTTTGCTTAGGACTGGTTTCAACGGGTGCAGTTTGCCTGGGAGTTATATTTATACCCCGGACTTATTTAATGACTATAGCTGCCGAGAGGGACAAAATTACAAGCGCGCTTCCTTCTCTGACTACTGCTACAAGTGCCATGGATCTATACAGAGCCCACCCACAGGTCTGCTCAAGTTTGACCATCAAAACTTGTCATAAGAATGTTTGATTTTTACAGCCTATTTACGACTGCATTAACATAGCAGCGGTTAACGCGGCTACAGTGGCCAGGGCCGGAGTCACCCCCAGTGCACCGGAGAGGACCAACCTTCAGCAACCGGACCTGTATTCGTGCCCTGCGTTGCCTGAAGATATTGATTTCGAGTTGTGTTGTGATTCGCCTACTAATCCAGACAAAGTTACACGTTTTTAAGGCTGATTAAAGAAGAAGTTAAGAAGTAGGGGAGGAAGAATATTAGTGTGAACTGCCTTTGTCATGTGCCTTTCTAAGGAGAGATGTGGACCTTTAATTTTAGCTTGTAGGTAGTGTTATACGTAGCGTGATGAATTATGTGTGAAATAACTTTAAATATATAAAATTATCTGAAAAAATCTTTAACTTTTAACAGATAAATGAACAGCAGTTTGTCCTGGGACATTTCCTCAAAATAGCATGTGTGTCCTGAAATTTGTCGCGGTACTTTTGAATCGCCCTGTATACGGGGCGCAACTAGAAAAAGTTCGAATGTCTGCTCTTTTCTTCTTATTGTGTAACTCGTGTCACATTACGAGACCTCGCGTCGCTTTTCCCGCAGAATCCCACTCGTTACACAAAATCCCACATTTCCTAATAGTTTGCATAAATAGTTATTATCACTTCTTTACATCTAAATTTCGCAAATTTTGCAAAATAAAAAAGAGAACGAGAAAACCGAGAATTCACCTGAACACTTCAACCTCGTTGCTTCAAATAAATTGATTACGATACGCGTGTGTCGCAGGGCGATAACGAGCCCTTAATAGAATACCCAGTCAAGCTGCAAAACGCCTCGAAAATCTTATTATCGTTGCCATACAATAAATGAGTTACAGAACGACCATATGCTACACTTTTACTTTAAAGGGAAACACAGTTCGATTGAAACTCAGCTACAGTCAAGTGCTGAGATGTTCCCTTTGGACATGGTAAATTTGAATCTCTTGAACGATGGCAGGTTTGTGGTTTTCGTGGTTGTTTATATGATGTTCCTGTTGGATAATGTTCTATTGACAGTAGTAGGTAAGCAGCATTTATTGTTTTTTACGAATGAACCATTCCTTGCCATTTCAGTCCCAATAATACCCGATTATCTCTTCTCAAATATCCTAAACTATTCAAACTTGAATGTGAGTCATAGCAGGTACGGTCCTGCCTCTCTAAGCCCCCTTCAACGCAAATATGAGACTCTAGAGAAAGATAATGGACCTTTAGGTGCTTTGCTAGCCTCAAAGGCTTTTGTTCAATTAGCTTTTACCCCTGTGATTGGCTACTTGACACAAATCGTAGATTGCAGCATTCCTCTGCTTCTTGGGTCTTGCAACATGCTGGTTGCAGCAATGCGTAAGTCGCTTCCTCTAAACGTCGCCAGTAGCTTTATTTTTATCTAGTGTTTGCCTATGGAAATTCCTATGGAGTTCTGATACTGGCCAGAGCTTTGCATGGAAGCTCTTCGGCTGCTGTTGCGGTCAGCGGCATGTGCCTTTTGGCCAAAAACGTACCCAGAAATTCAAGGAATCGCTTGATGCCTCTTGCCTTCGGAGGAATCGCCCTGGGAGTCCTAATTGGGTACCCACTCGGGGGGGCTGCCTATCAGCTGCTAGGCAAAACTGCTCCCTTTATGTTCATTGCTATCTTCATTATACTCAGCATTGGTCGGATATTAAAGACATCTTCCCAAATTTTGTAGTAATTAGGGTGTTTCAGTGCTCCAAGTTATATACCTGAAGGCAACTTCTGAACCTCAAGACCAGAACACCAAAGAAGGCAGCTATGATCAGTGGCTAATTCTCTTAAAGGACAAAGTTACAGTAATTTCAGGTCTAGCTATATGCATCTGCACTTCGTCTATGGCAGTTTTGGAACCATGCGTCCCAATGTGGTTGTTGGTGCACATGAAGCCGCGTCCCACCAAGTGGCAGTTGGGCGCTGTGTTCATTCCAGATAGCTTGGGATACTTTATAGGATCTCATTTCGCAGGTTTGAGGACCCGAAAGTAAAGAGGAATCATTTACCTATTTTTTGCAGGTCTTCTTCCCGTGCAACCATGGAGAATTGCCATAAGCGCAATGGTTGTGTCCGGACTCAGTTGCTGTTACTTGCCATTAGCCAACACTATGTCGCAATTAGCTATTCCTCACCTTGGCTTGGGTTTAGGCGTGGGTGAGTAGTATACAAGGTGCCCCATATTGCCGCGACAGTTTTGTTGAAGGAATTTTTAAATACATCACTTCCCAATTGAAACGGAAATGGTGAGATTTTCACGAAAATTGTGATTGGGAAGAGTTTTCTCCTTGCTCCTCGGAAAGAATGGCTTCGTTGTGACATACGAATCGCCTCAAAATCGTAACAAACCTTAAACACTAAAACCTCAAACACTCCAAACTATTGACAAATTGCCTCGAATGTTCCTGTGAAATTCTGCCAATATTGCACCAAAATCTCTAAAAAACCTGTCTCTAACTTCGTTAATAATTCCATGGAAATCCTCGAAACCTAACTCTGATAAGGAATCTCGGGAAATGTAAAGATCTCGTAAATTCTCAAAATGCCTTCCAGCAATTCACACGTTCAGCTCATTTGAAATAGAAATAACCATACAAGAAAATCCAATCACGTTGTAAATGGACTTATTAAAACATTATGCAAATGGCTTTTAGAGAAACTTGTTCTAGACCTGAAATAAGGTGGGTTCATTCATTACAGGTTTCATTTCAATCTACCTGGTAGATGTTTTATTACAAGACGTGACAAAACGTGCTTTCGTACTCTGATAAAAATCATGTGACTATCTGTATCCATGTGATTCTAAGCAATTCAGAAGTAAAAATTGGCCCGAATCCAGAAAATCACTTCCATCGCCGTCGCCATTGAGAGATCTACTCGTGTTACGAAGCATTCAAATTGGGCTAGAGATAAAGAGACATTTGGCCCAAGGATATTTGCAAATAAGAGGAGTTTTCCCTAAGAATGATGTGAATAAGTGAATATTTAATGAAGTTGCTGAAAATGCCAGTCTGCGCCCACATAAAACCGTCAAGGAACACCGAAATCAAACCAGCGATTCACTAGATACATAATTCATTAGGATTTTTATCACAACCTCATTTCCGCTTCCATTTCAATTGTGGATTATTGTGGCAATTTTTTTCTTACGTTCAACCAATTATGAATTTCAAGGTCTTTTTAGGTGCTGTAGACGCTTCTCTGGTGCCCCTTTTAGCCAACTTTGTAGACAACAAGGGGAGCGCTCAATACGGTCCTGTATACGCCTTTCAGCAGGCCGCCGTTGCTGTTGCTTACTCTTTTGGGCCCCTGCTCGGTGGTCAAGCCGTGGAACTTGTGGGATTTCCTTGGTTAATCCGACTGGTTGGATTCCTGAACTTGATGTTCTGTCCCTTGTTGTTGGAGATTGAAGGCCAAGACGTACTAACAATGGTTTGATGTCAAACAAAAAAAATCTCGCTGTGATAACTTTCAGGGCCAAAGGAAGCCGCTTTTTACTAAAGCAGCAATGCCATCATACTCGACTTTAGAGTCGATCAATAGTTCCACCGAGGAACGTGCCAAATAGAGTCATCGTTCGCATACTTGTTTTTAGTTATAGTAGTCCAATAAAGACACGCCCCCTCAGGGGATTTTTCACTTTACGTTGTTTGTATAAGAATGGTCCATTTCTCCCTCAAGTGGCCGAAATTTGATGTAATAAAAGTCGAAGAGTAAACATCTTTCGGCTGCAAAACCATCCTAATTCGATTATAGTGCGGTAGGTAACCCCCAGGAAATCTGATATCTTTGTTTGGCTTGGAAGTTAACACTGATTCTCGCCGTATTTACTTATCATTCACTTGGGTTTATATGAATTCTGTTCTTAGCGGATTTCGGTGGATGCCCTTTGAATAATAAAAAAGCTTTCAAGGATTTTATTGTAGATAGGAAGGTCGGAACCATGTTTAAGAAAAGTAAGCACTGGGGTAAGGAGATGATTGCTTAGAATTTAAGATTTTCTTTGCATTAATTAAGATTTTGATTATCGCACAAATATAATATGAAAAAGTTACTTCTATTCAAAAATGCCCCAAATTACGTTTAAAAGTAGCCCGAAATTTATTGAATTTCAAAGCATTTGTCCGCCATTTTGTACAGAATTTATATATGACATCAAGGCTGTAGTATTTGGTGTTTGCTTATTAAATGGATGTCGCTACCCTGGGAAAGTTGACTTTGTGTAATGATTATGTAAAAAATTTTATAACAAAAATGGTTTACATGTGGTTTTGTTACTTTACGTTTCCTCTAAAAAAAGTATTTTTTTAACTCAATTTGAAAATAAACGCAGACGTTCGGCAGGAGCCTCAGGAGTAAAATGAGTGAAATAATGTTCTTTCGAACTTTCGAATTACCTACGCCGATAGCTTCAGTTCAACTTTACAGCCCCAAGTACTTCGCATGTAGCTTGAAAATGAGCAGTAACGTACAAAAGGGGCGTTTGAGGGAGCAGCAACCTCAAAATAGACATAAAACTCTTAAAACAGTTACAATTTATCCTTTATTTTTTAATATATTATATATATAATATATATTTATTATCTGAGTCTCAATGCTCCTCAACTTTTATACCTCAAAACTCATCCTCAATTAACTCGAAATGAAACAAACAAGTAAGTAAATCTACTCCGACATTTATTTGTGATTACATTCTTTGGCACAGTAATATCACGTAGCTACCACACTTAGGGCCAGTATATCAAAGTCCAGGTAACTTTACCAGAAGGATAATTTCCATAGAAATTATGAAACAACGGCACGGCATTGGCCAGTTTCCTGGATGCTATGGAAATAATCTTCCAGGGAAAATTAACACTTTGTTCTATTAGCCCTTAGCAGAATAGCTCATCACCTAAGGCCTACTATCTACCGAGCTATACAAATTATGTTTGCACTGATCACAATCACAAAAACCGGGGACGTATACTGGATTTCTGATCACCGGCTTAGGGAACAAAGGAAAAAATGGATAAAAACTGAAGACCTCACTAGAAATCATTGGAACTGTAGCTGCGTGCATCCCTACATAAGCAGAAGGCTTTGAAGGGTTCTTGGAAGGCGGAGTTACAGGCTTAAAGGCTGAAGAAGATTCTTCTTTGGTGCTGCTTGAATCCGAGTCATTTCCACATATGGCTTTATGTTTGTTTAAGTTGAAATGCTCTATGGCTTTAAGAAGGTCGTGGTTGCATCTAAAAGCATGGACAGCTTTATTGATAACCTCTTTGCAATTTCCCATTTGATCAAAAGAAATCCCATGAAATACCTTTTCAAAACAAGCTCCAGCACTGCTCTCTTCTTATTTGGAAACAACTTTGCCAGCATTTCAATAGAAGCCGGGCTAACCGTCACATCTTCCTTACTCTGATCTTGAGGTACCTTCTCCAATGCGGGAGGATCATCGGGAGAATCCGACTCTGGAGAAGTGACTTGCATGCCGTAAATGCGACCTGGAGGTAGGTAATCGTACGTGGTACCACTCTCCGCTGACGCTAAATGAAGAGCTATGGCGTCTTCTGCTGCTTGTTGCCGTTTTAATGCTACCTATAATGGTGAAACCTGAGATAGAGATTTTATCTAAAGGATTTAAAACGGGTTTCCGAGTTGGCAATTATTACTGATGTACCCTTGTTTGGAAATGGACACTGTGTACACTTTTCTAATGGAATATCGATCAAAAGCTCTAGAGAGATGTCGTTCGAGAATAGGAATTGTATTACAAATGAAAATAACACATTTTGCTGCTTAATACTGACAAACACGATAAACTTTATCTTGGAGGATAATCTTATGAAAAGAAACTTATTTTATTACGAGCATAACCGATACTTTATGAGAAGAACATACAGGGTGCTCTACACACGCATGTAATCTCTCCTTAAATTTGCACAGTACATTTAGAAACACTCTGTGTAGTATGTTTATATGCCGCCGGTAATGCTGAGATTGGTAAACATTTTCAACATTTACTTCACTGATGCCGAAAGTTTTTGAATAATTTTCCCAAAAAATTAACGAATTTTCAAAGCTCCGTATCTTCAAACCTAATGGTGAGAACAAAGCACTATAGGGAAACACAAAAACATTTTTCAATGAGATGTCACTCCCCATTGTTTTTCCGTTTTTTGGACCACCCTGTATATTACATTTGCAAATAAAGGTCATTTACTTGTGCAGCCATGATTCTCTGTCTCTCTTTTATTAGCCCGCACTTGGCACAGGCACAAGACTTGTAGATGCATTGTTTCTTGTGGCCTCTTAAGGTAGATATCATCCCGTGGTTCCTACATCTGGCACATTTTGGAACTCTCGCAGATCTACTGTTTGTTAGCATCCCAGTTGTTCGGTCAATAATCTTCAAGCCTAAAAGAGGAACGTAAAAATCTTCACTTGCAGTATTTCTAGCGATAGAAAGAATTAACGGTGATTTATGATGAGATTTGGAAATCCCAATTTTCAACATTCACAAAGAGGAGCTTTTTTATTTCTAAATAATCTAAACGGACTCTGTCTGCCACCCACATATGTCAATATCTTTATACATGATCTTGAATTGTAATTGCGAAACCTCAAGTTATCATTAGGTAGCCTTCAGGTAAGATTTTTATAATTAGTTTAGGACCAGTTCTTCAGTACCCAGTTAGGGAGCGACAGTTGTCAGTTGGCAATTAACTACCAAATCAAGTGTTTTTCAAACTCAGGTTAAAGCTTAACCAACGTCTGAAGAAAGGGTCGCTACATAAAACACCTCCGCAGTAGATAGAGACACAGATATCAAACAACAGAACCAAAAACCTGATTAACTTGAAGGTCTTCGTAGACAATTTAAATGAAAAGCGAAACGTGTTTTCGCAAGCCAAAAACAAATTGAGGGTTGCTAGTGGTCGAGCGAAGGCGGGAAATGACTTGCTAGCTAACTCCCGCGTCTTCTAGAAATGTAAGTTAGTGTGGAAGTGCAACCCACGCAGAAGCGTGAGAAAATCGCCTAAACTAAGCCAAAAGTGGGAAGACCTTTAAAAATGGTTAGTCGTCTATATTATTTTGTAGATCCAGCGTGAATGATGAGCTTATCATTCACTCTCGAGGGAACTCGTTTCTTAAAATATATATCTTCAAGTCCCCGCAAATTCCTTTACGGAATTGAATCTCGGTACCGGGTGGCAAAAAGGTTACGCTCCTTTAAGGGGATCTTTATCCGCTGGCCTGAAAACCGCCAAGGATTTGCTTAAATGCGGGCGTCGCTAAGGAAATTATTTTTCAAAAAAAGATTATTTTTCGTTATTGTAGAAAAAATTATTAAAACATAATTTAAGAACGGATTTGTAGGCATAAATCACCTTTAGTGACTTTTGGAGAAATTGAATACAAAAGAGAATAAATAAAAAAATTAGACAAGAAAAACAAGGGGTTGCAATTCGAATTTGATGGTTTGCAAAGAATATGGGATATGAAATCATAAAATATCTCCAAGTATTATACACAAGTACTTACAAATTAGGGTTAGAGTTCACCGCTTTAAAGACTAGTTTCTGGACCAACTTTCACTCACTTGAAGTTACCACACGAAAGCACCCCTGCACCTTTATGCAAAATCACTCCCCATGCACAATATGTAACTTCAATAATCAAAACCCGAAGTGAAACAAAAACTTCTTAAAGAATACAAGTATAGAACGATACTGAACATGTTTTCGGTTATGACAAGATACAGGACCAGCTTCCCCATCCGGCCAGTGGCAGATGGTCTAGCCCAGATCCATCCCAACACATTCCCTCCTTCCAATCAGATTTCGGGAATGCCCGCAATTCCCGCCTCTTCCAGTGACGACATCCTGGATAAAGTCGGGAAACACTCTTGCCAAAATGGCAACTCTAAATAAAAGTTTGAGTTTTGGTTTGTTTTTTATACGCTAATTGATGCTGACGTTCGGTAATTTGGGTCAGATTCGTTGAGAATAATGGAGTTTAAATATTTACACGGTGGGTATGTAATAATAGCTGGTTATTGTATTTTTTACTTATGTGTTCGTTTATTAATTGCGAAGTGTGGTGTAAATATTGGAAGTAAAGGACTTTCAACAAGTTCTTTAGTTCAGTGACGAGTTCTATTTTTTACCAGGCCATTACCAGAGCTTTTTCGTGCATTTTAATTACAGAAGCGAGGTGACCTTGAAGGCACCAGCAAATTTTTCCATGTGAGCGTGCGGTATTATCACTTTGTCGCACGCATTTGCGAGCGGCAAATAGCAATTTATCTGACGTGCACGCATGCAGCATTTTTTTATTTTGGACACCCAGTAATAACGATGTATTTTTTGCGAGCGTCGCTTCACACACAATTTCACGTGTGTGGGAACGTGGATCGTTATTTTCGGAAAAAAACCTGCTGGTTCTAGATCGACCTCTAAGGGCTTGACATGTGGTACCTGCTGTGGCGTTAATATCGTTACAGTTGCTAGGACCTGTACCTCACACGCTGCCAAGACATGTACTTTAATGATGGATTTAAGACCGTGGTAAATTATTTTGTCATTCTAATTCAATATTTATGGCTAAGCACCATTTGATGGTTTTTAGGAGATTCCCCGAAAACAGGTAATCCCATAGTTAGTTCGCTGAAGACCGTAGATAACAAAATTGACCATTAAAAATGAATAAATCGTCTTTATGCTATTTCACAGAGAATAGCTGCATGGAAGATATCGGATTATCGATGAGCCGGTTTGATGAGCATTTCCATAGAACTCCTAGTTGGTTAAGGCCAGTTGGTAAGCATCCTCATGAGGCGCTCTGCAAGAAAAAATAAATCTTTCTCTTCCAACTGCGCCCATTATTGCTATTTGGGCTGCAATTATGTCAAAGAGTTTCACTCTAGGAGTTCCATTCATTGCTTGAATTACGCAGTAAATGGCCGGCACCGGGTCGAGAAAGTCTTTTGGACAGTTGTACTTTTAGTGAGTTTCAGCTATGGTTGGTACTTCAATGTGCTGTCTATAAATCGATACTGGACAAACCCGGTGATGATATCTATCGAACGGGATCGGTTTTCGTGGTCGACCCCTTTGCCTGGTAACTGCGGATTCTCCCAAGGTTTATCATGTAATTTTTAATAATAAATATTGTTTTAATTTAGCTGTCACCATCTGCCCTTTGGAGAATATCGACGAGCAACAGCTAGAGCTGGTGCTTGCGTCGAGAGCTCCTAAAAATATTACCAAAATGAGGAAATTTTTATCGTCATTGTTTTATGCAAACTTGTCGAACCTTGGGACAATTTTGGAGGACGCGGATGGGGAAATTGAGCCGGAAGAATACGTTTCTACAATTTTAAATTTACAAAAAAAATCGATTGCTGCAGTGATGGCCTCTGGACAGTGGCTAGATCCCAAGGAAGGGCTCCACCAAATAATCACCGAGATGGGGATTTGTTACTGCTTTAACTCCCATTTGGCGCTTCACTTCTCTCTAGAGTAATCATGTTGAAATTGAAAACTTACAGGCGAAATGAAGTTTATTTCAGGTATTGGAACGCAAGCGAAAGGAGAATTTTGCCAGAGGTTCCAACCTTCGACCTTCATCCACTTGATGGAGAGAATTTCGCCTATATAGCAAACATTACAACCAGTTTCAATGTAATTTAAAAAAAAAGACTCTTAGAAACCAACAGCAACTTTTTAGGTATATTTTCACGGGGCCCATGAAGTTCCAGACGTGCGACGGACACCAATATTCATGGCTAAGGATTGCTTGATGCAGGTTTACTTCGAGGCTTTGAGCATCATCAGCAGTGACGATACCAAGGCCTTAACAATCAAGCAAAGGAAGTGCCGTTTCTACCACGAAAGCAATCTGACTCACTTTCCCGTTTATTCGTACATGTTATGTCGAATGGAATGCAGGATACAACTTAGTTTGCAGCTTTGTGGCTGCGTACCGCATTTTTACAGGAACCAAAGTGAGGGTTTAATCCGCATATTTCAGAATCAAAATACGTACGTAGGTGTTCGTTTGTGCAGAGTTCAGGTCCGTATCGGTGATTTTTTGGGAAAAAATCTGAAAATGTAACTCCCCCATCATTTGTGATGTGCTGGGTACAGAAAGGAAAAAATTTGAGACATGCGTCCAGGATAAAAGTTCTGAGCAAAATAACGGACAAGTCCGGCTCTGTAAAAAGTTCTCTAATGTCCTTTGCATTCAGCCACAGATACTATGCCGACATGATATTTATTCACAGAAAATCCTTTAAAGAATCAGATTAGGACTGGGGTCCCATTTTAACCCTGAAACTGAAACAGAAATACTTTCAGGTTTTCAGGGTTGTCCAAAAACCTACAATTCTCAAGTTTGAGTTTTCAATTAGACCTCATGGACTCGCCCAATAACGATGAATTTCCTTGTTTTCAGAATTCGAGAAAATTTGCGACAGTGCAGGACTCCGCTGTCTATCTCAAAACCAAGGTACCCACCACACAGCAAGTACCATTTTTATAAAAAGTTATATTAATATCGAAAATCAGATCAACTGATATCGCTGGAACCCAGTGGACAACCATGCTACTGTGAAGCCAATTGCGAGGAAGTCAACTATGTTCTTGAAGATGTAGATACACGTGTTTGGTTCCTGGGATCAAATCTCCAGTACGGATTGAGAAAGTTTCCAGAAATGAGGTTCAAAAGGGTCGTCATATTTAAATTTTATGATTTGTTAGGTAGAAGAACTTATTTATATATTTAATGCGCCTTTTGACCATGTAAGTATATTCTGATTTGCAGTGTACATGGGAGGAGTGGGTGGGCTCTTTCATGGTGCCAGTGTTCTGTCCTTCATAGAATTATTCTATTATTATACATTGAGATTTTTTTGGTCTGTATATAAGAAACAACATTAATAATTGATTATAGATAATTCATAATAGTGTTTTGTTATTTATATAGCAATGTTATGTTGAAAATAGTTAAATGTGACACAAGAGACCCGAAATCGTTTACATTAGTATGGTTTTTAAAAGTACTCGGAAGGCCCGGAGAGTTTGTCCATCAAAATGGGACAAAAATTACCTAAACAATAATATGTAAAGCTAAAATATAAAAAAATATGGCCAGCAAATGCTTCGTGTTTAAGATACAGGGTGAGAAAGGTTGAAAACCGTGGTTTATATTAAATTTAAAATAAAATCTTAATCTGAGGCAAAAATCTACTCCTTAATTTTCTCTCTCACTTCGGTCATACTTTTTTTTAACATTTGAAAACGGCTCACCAATATAACTAACATCTGATGGACTTTTCAGGGAGGGTCGGAGTAAAAACAACGAAAAAAACGAGATCAAAAAGCTTCGCGTCATAATTTACAACTATTTCAATTGGGATTAAGCAAAGAGGAAAAATACAATAAAAAAAAGGAATTTCAGGTTTTTTTGCCAAATCAGTGGCCTAACAGGTGAACGCACTGTTCTCACATGTTTCAAAGTAGATTTCTAAGAAATTTTTCGTCCAGCTTAAATTCGTGTTTTTAATCAGACTTTTACCCAGAGAATGTTTTAAATCTGACTAAAAAACAAATAAATGAGGGCGGCTTGAACCTCGGCATAGGTGTAGAGTAAAATCTGGGTGGTCTTAAAAAGACATGTGTTATGCAACAAGTTAATGGACTTGTGTTTGTTTAACGAATTCTGACAGTAATACGTCACATATCGCTCACGATGCTTGTTTGCCGAAGGTGTAAATCCGCCATCTAATTTAAAAACGGTTGATGCATTTACGTTTTCCGCTCTTTTGCTACTCAAACTTTGTTACCACAAGTTTATTTTCGAGTCGGAATCGGATTCAAATATTTACCGGCAGACTTGTTTAGATTTTTGTTTTTTTTTTTTTTCAATACACAGCCATCAGTCTACAGGAAATGCAAAGAGATAAACAAACAGAAGGCGGTAAACAGACGGGCTAAGAGAAGAATTAGAAAGTGGTAAATTTTTCGTAATATAGGGGGAGGAGTGGCATTAGCGGCCAGACAGCTTGGGCACATCAAACGCGAAACGTGGTGTAATTTCTGCGAAGAAATCTTAATAGGAATGCAGATCAGCTAACGCTTTCACACGAGAACTTTATGAGAAAATAAAATGAGAGGACAGGGGGAATTGAAGAAACACTAAGACAAGAGGACAGGGGGGATTGAAAAACACTAGGACAGGAGGACAGGGAGAATTGAAAAACACTAAGACAAGAGGACAGGGAGAATTGAAAAACACTAAGACAAGAGGACAGGGGGGATTGAAAAACACTAGGACGGGGAAGAATTGAAAAACTAAAACAGGAGGACAAGAGGGAGTTGAAGAAAAACTAGAACAAAAGGGCAGGGAGAATTGAAAAACACTAAGACAAGAGGACAGGGGGGATTGAAAAACACTAGGACAGGAGGACAGGGGGAATTGAAAAACACTAGGACAGGAGGTCAGGGGGAACTGAAAAACACTAAGACAAGAGGACAGGGGGGATTGAAAAACACTAGGACGGGGAAGAATTGAAAAACTAAAACAGGAGGACAAGAGGGAGTTGAAGAAAAACTAGAACAGAAAGGCAGGGGGAATTGAAAAAACACTAAGATTAGAGGACAGGGGGGATTGAGGAAAAACTAAAACAGACGGAACATGTAGACGACATTTCGAAATAACTCAAAACGTTCGGAAGCAAAGACTGCGGAAAATGTGAATACTCTCATTGTTTAGACGTCGATATTTCACGTAGTAATCTTAAAAATTTGAAAAGGAGCCCTAAAAGCGTACAGAGAGTTCAATTTAAAATAAAATGTTGAATTCCGTGTTACTTTTCGAGCGACCCCTTATATTTAAAATTATTCTCAGCCTATGCTTCTTGTACTTCAACCGTTCTTCTATCTCTACAAGGTTACGAGACAATTGCTGACCGAGAAAATTTGGGACACCCTGTCCAAAGCAGGACTTCTTGGTACAACGTTAAACTACCTCAAGTTCGTGCGCATGAACACTTCTGCTGATTTTTCCTGTGGAAGTCTTAAAATTCCCTGAACAACATCGTGCAGCTCCTCAACTTGGCGATTTAATGACACTCTTGTAATTTCGTTTCTATCTATCTAAAAAGCAAATAAGATTTTAACCAAGTGCGCACTGTCCATCATGGTCCTGGACCCACGTTTACATTACATCGCTGGCTAATTGAACGCTGAACATCTGTTAAATTGATTGGAACTCTCAAAAAACGGCACCATGACACTTCCTATTTAAATTAGGCACAATGTAAATTATTTTTCTGAGTATTTGATATAGATACGAGGCAGAAATAAAACAAACAAAAGTCCATTAAAATTCCTGATGCTCTTCCTGGCTACATATGGTACATTTTGTATATCAACTTGGCCCGCACAGGATATTCGATTCTGTTGGGTAGATCGCATGTTTTTTAGTGTTTGAGTCTTTAATTAATTAGGCTACCCTGCTTTCACAACGAAAAAATTCCACTATATCACAATCACAAAGCAACAAAGCAGCTACTTACGTGTGTACGATAATGGTGATTAACAAATCTATGTTTACAGTTGACCATTAACTGAAATATTAAAATTGTAGAGATAAGTGCATCGCTACATTGATTTGAGATTTAGTTTATCGAAGATGCCCCCCGAGTTCATTAAGAAAATTAGTGATCGAGCTCTGTGTTTTAGACTAAAGAAGAAACCTTTGAAATAACCTTTTTCTGTGCAAATCCGCAAGGAAAATGTTGAGGGCGCGGAGTGTTTTGGCAAAAAATGCCGCCCACCTGCAGACGATCCAAAAAAAGGGCTTTGTAAGTGTTAGAACCCGTCTGGCCGTGGGTGCTTGATTAAGCTTCATTTTAGGCAACAAAAAACATCGTAGCTATCAGAAGAGAGGACCAGAGTGTCTGGGAAAGACGGGCCCCCTTCTCCCCCTCCCACGTCAAGAAATTGGTAAAAAAGGGCGTGAAGGTCATAGTGCAACCCTCCAACCGAAGGGCTTACCCTATGCAAAACTACCTGAACGCAGGAGCTGTGGTTCAGGAAGATATCTCTGAGGCCAGTGTGATTTTCGGAGTCAAACAAGTCCCAATTGACCAGCTTATCCCTGAGAAAACATACTGTCTGTTCTCGCATACCATCAAGGCCCAAGAGAGCAATATGGCACTGCTGGACGCCATTCTGGAGAAGAGAATAAGATTGATCGACTATGAGAAGCTGATGGACGAAAAAGGTTCGTCTGCTGAATGTTAAGCCAAACTGTCGATTTTAGTCCAATTTTAGGGCAACGCGTAGTGGCATTCGGAAAAATGGCCGGAATAGCCGGAGTGGTCAACATCCTCCATGGAATGGGTTTGCGGCTCTTAGCACTGGGTCATCATACTCCTTTCATGCACATTGGTCCGGCGCACAACTACAGAAATACCAGTATGGCAAGGCAGGCGGTAAGAGATGCTGGATATGAAATTGCCTTGGGGCTTATGCCCAAATCCGTCGGACCTTTGACCTTTGTTTTCACCGGTTCAGGAAATGTTTCCCAAGGTGAGATGACAATAGCTTACTCTCAACCATAATAATTGAATTGCACTCAATTGAAAACGACATAAGCATGGTTCTGCAGAAAAACACATTTAAAATGGCAATCTGATATCGCCCAGTATATACAAGGTTTATCAAAAGAAGCCATCAGAATTCTTTAAAGTCTAAACTTATTCTTGAACTCCAAATTGCGCAACTTGGCCCCAATTTAACCCCCTCGAATATTTTATGACTACCGAGATCCCCATGATTGAACTCCAGAACCGAACACCCTGTATACTGCTCACTAATTTCCGCAGGATCTCAAGAGGTGTTTCAAGAGATGCCCCACGAATACGTCACTCCAGATATGCTAAGAAAGGCTGCAGAGCATGGCAGCCTCAATAAAGTTTATGGTTGTGAAGTGAGACGTAGACACTATTTAGAAAGGGCCGATGGGGGAGGTTTGGAAGTTCTTCATTTGCACGTCTTTAAATTAAAGCGGTTTGTTGCATTAGGGTTCGATAGGGCTGAATACGAGGACCACCCCGAGCGATATGTGTCAACCTTCAGCAAGAAAATAGCCCCCTATGCTTCTGTAATCGTTAATGGAATTTATTGGGCAGTGAACAGCCCTAAGCTGTTGACCATCCCCGATGCTAAGTATCTCTTGAGACCTCCGCATACGCCCTGGCTGCCGACCTCTATAGGTAAATAATTCAGTAAAAGAAAAATTTCTACTACTTACTTGCAACACAGAATATGCTTCATTTGAGGGAAAGAAAGAATTTACTTCTCATATTATTAATCAGTCTTGCCATACAAGGAAGGGAAATGCTGCTTTTTAATATGTCAATAGAATATTGGTAATAGTCTACCATTGGTGGAAAGGGCCCTCCGCTATATTACTCGAGAGAGCAAAGCCACACTTTCCTCCTTTGATATGTAAACAACTATTTACAACTTTAGGAGCGCCAGCTTTGCCGCACAGAATGTTGGCCATATGCGACATATCAGCGGATCCAGGGGGATCAATCGAATTTATGAACGAATGCACTACGATCGACACCCCCTTTTGTCTGTACGATGCAGACAGAAATAAAGACACGAAGAGTTTTAACGGTCCAGGTGTGTTGGTGTGCAGTATAGACAATATGCCGACGCAAATTCCCAGGGAAAGCACCGATTTCTTTGGGGACCTGCTGATGCCATTTACTCAAAACATCATACAATCTAATGCACAGGAGCCGCTGGAGAAACATGAATTTAATCCTATAGTTCATGGCGTACGAATGAAGGTGATTGAAAATTTTAAATCTACTTTTTGTAAATATGTTGTAGGCAATAATTGCGAGCAATGGCAAACTCACACCGAACTACGAGTATATTCAAGAATTGAGGAGGCTGAATGTGTAAGTTCCATGGAGGGTTAGTGGTGTACAAAATCTAAAGGCAAACGTGCATTTAAAATATTAAGCATATCTCTCACCGTTTCGAAGATCTGAATATGAATACGGCAAGACATCATTAGCTACTTAGTAAATTAACATACAGGGTGTTCCATCGTGTAACGTTATTGTTTAAAAAATGAATCTAGCGTGCGCTAAGAGCGTGTGGCTTTACCGCACGCATTTGCAAGCTGAAAGTGGCACAGTGCCGCACTTTGTTGTCTTCTGTACGTTAAAACGTGCATATACCTCGCCATCTCGGAATATTGGCGTGTCTTTGTAATTTTCTCCCTTTGACCATGAAAATGTTATCTTATGATATATGTTATTTATTGCTTTATTTTCGTGAAATTAGTACGCTTCGCGTGTGACAATTTAAAATGTACTTACTGAATATCTTATCTGGCCGTACTCTGGCATTATCAAACGAAAATATCGTTTTGAAACAAAACGATGAACCACCAGTATTTCCTAATGGTTAACTTAACAGAACCCGGCATAAATCCACCCTGGAAAGCAACGACATGGACAAAAACGTCCTTATCTTAGGAGCAGGCAGAGTGGCGTCTCCGTTAGTGGAATACCTGCATAGAAGTAACGATATTGGTAGGGCCAACCAGTAGTTTTACCCACTCTCCCACATAAAAAGATACTTTTTCTAGGAATCACAATTGCATGCGAAAACAAAGACCTCGGCGATAACATAGCCAGAACCTATCCAGGGGTTGAAAGTGTCTATCTCAACGCCTTGGATGCCAATGAATCTACACTGACTGAACTGATCGATAAAGCTGACGTGGTGGTTTCAATCCTGCCAGCTAACTTACATCCGAGAATAGCGAAGTCTTGTATTAACCAGAAAACTCACATGGTAACGGCGAGTTACATGAGCAATGAGGTGTGCGGGAGCTTACCAAGAGAGTGTAAAATGTTAATTAACAAATTGTAATCGATTAGATCAAAGTTTTGCATGAGCAGGCCTGCAATGCAGGAGTTACAGTATTGAATGAGGTAGGTTTAGATCCAGGAATTGACCATCTTCTAGCCTTGGAGTGTATCCAAGAAGCCCAGGATCTAGGGGGCAGGATTACGTCGTTTGAGTCCTTTTGCGGAGGTTTGCCCGCTCCGGAATTTAGCGCTAATCCGCTAAGATATAAATTCTCGTGGTCTCCTAGAGGGGCCTTATTGAACACCTTGTCTTCAGCTAGGTAGGTGTTCCGCTTTAATGTCCCATACATATAGTTATTTCCGTTATTACATTTGTTTTACGCATTTGTGTATAATGGTAGTTTTTTCCTCTAAAGGTACATTCGCAAAGGTCAAATTGTGGAAATCAGCGGCGGAGGGGAGTTGATGAGGGCCACGAAGTCTTTAGATTTCCTTCCAGGATTTAACTTGGAGGGGTTCCCAAATAGGGATAGCACAATCTACGGAAAGCTTTATGGTATTGAAGAGGCTAACACTATTCTTCGGGGTACTATAAGATACACCGGATTTTCGCAATCTGCACGGATACTGCAGTTCTTAGGTAAGTGACCCTAATTTAACAAGGCGAATAAAGAAATTCAAATGAATTTGTTCCAGGTCTGTTGGATACAGAACCCCATCCATCGCTCCACCCCCAAGGCCCCGATACCACTTGGAGGCAATTGATTTGCATTCTTCTTGGTTTAGAAGATTCCAATATATTTTACCACAATCTCACTAATAACATTTCTGAAAGGACTGGAAATGATTATGCGGTAGATGTCTTAGAAGAACTCGGTCTCTTGGAGGAAAAGAAGGTGGTTAAATGTGGAACCCCTCTAGATACATTAACTTATTATTTGTCTTCAAAATTAGCGCTTGGTGAGGTTATTTATTCCTTTTAAATTGGTCTTAAAATATGGATTACAGAGAAGAATGAAAGGGATATAGTGATACTCAGACACGATATCGGAATCAACTGGCCAGATAACAGGAAAGAAATTCGAGGGGTGAATTTTGTGGTTTATGGAGATAGTAACGGACATTCGGCTATGGCCAAGACTGTAGGATATCCTGCGGCAATTGCTACCAAGATGATATTGGATGGTACTAGATTATGAAAATTGCTTCATTTTTGTTTATTTAAATATTAAATTTATGCTTTTAGGAGAAATTCAAGAGAGAGGTACAATTCTTCCATTTGCACCAGAAATTTATCGAACAATGCTTCAAAGACTGAGAGCGGAGGGGCTTAATAGTTATGAGACCTCAAAGTTTCATTAATTACTTTGCAGTATAAAGGACGATCGGTAAAAAAACTTAAGTGGCGTTAAAATTTCATCAAGTTCACCTCCTACTGCGAGATGCTTATTCAACAATCCCCCGTCATTTATAACTATTGTTGTGTTGATCAGACATTAAGCAAATGTGAAAATGTGTTTATGTTGTTTAGAAGCTTAAGGTGCTCTTAAATAATGATATTTCACATAATCAGTAAAATATGTAAACAAAATGTTTTTCTAATAAATTGATAAAAGTTTTGTTGAATATTTAAAAATGAAGGTCTTAATTTGAGATAGATTATTTAACTTTATCAAATGTAGTGGTGTTGACTATTCCTAAACAATTTTCTAAGAAACCACACAGATTACATTTTATAAAAATGCATCAGTATGCCGTCGTTACTTACGTCACTTCTTATTTGTGACTGATGCGCTATCTATAAACCATGCACAACACTGATTACTAAACAGGCACAGCTTTCTTCTATCACACAATGCTTAGTTTTGCCACTCACGCTTCTATGACACCACAAAAAAACTACAGATTTCTTTTCGTGGAAAAAGGTGATTTACTTTAGTGGCTTATACGTGCCGCCACATCAAAACATTTTTAATAAAATGGTGGAAATGTGGTGACTTCGGGTACCAAAAACTTTATTCTATATGACCGTAACTGTATAAAGAGCCCAAATTAATCAATAGGCGAATCAAAAAGTTAGGTTCAAAGGTCCACTGAAAACATAGCACGTACATTTTTTCCCGAAAATGATTGACCTTATAAATGAAGACCGTATATACAAAATAATTTCATAAGACAAAATGCACTGTTGCCTTTTTAGCTTCATGGCCTGTTCAATAATTGTTGTTTGTTAAATACTAGTTGACATGAGTGGAATTTGCTCATGTGTGACATCATATCAGCTGTTGTCTGATTTGCCCACTAACCTAAATTTCTGTTTCGTGTGTTGTTGATTTGTGTATTCCTCTTTCAAGGAAATAACAATAATAAAGTTTTATCGAGTTCTAGCAACTAAACGTTACAATGGGTAAAAGACAGCATCAAAAGGATAAAATGTACCTCACGTACACAGAGTGGACAACTCTTTATGGCGGTAAAAAGTCTGGAATTCAATCTAAAGAGGAGCTGAATTTTAAACGTTTGCCCCTTGACCATTGCTGTTTGTCCCTACAGCCTTTTGAAGCTCCATTTTCCGATTTGCAAGGAAATATTTTTGACTTGGATGCTTTAATACCATTTTTGAAAAAGTTCAAAATAAATCCTGTCACGGGAAAACCTCTTGACTTTCATTCTTTGGTCCAGTTGAATTTTAAAAGGAATGAGGATGGAGGCTTTGAATGCCCCGTTTTGTTTAAGCCCATTACCAATAGTTCTCATGTGGTTGCCATTGCTACTACAGGAAATGTGTACTTAATGGAAGCTGTTGAACAGCTCAATATTAAAAATAAAAACTGGAAAGATTTAATTGCTGACACCCCATTTGAAAGAAAGGATATTATTACTTTACAGGAACCGAATAATTTGTTGAAATTTAACATTTCTCAATTCCATCATGTTAAGAAAAATTTGAGAGTAGAAACAGAAGGTAAGATTCACAATTTAATTAAAGTGTTACTGAAACATGGCCTAAAAAATATTAACTCAAAATAGAGGAGATAGCGGACAGAACAAACCCTCAAGCAAGATTGAAATCGATAAATCCGGAGACCAAAGATACCTTAGCAGAACTTGAAAGGGATTATAAGTCCCCTACAATTCAAATAAATAAAGTTGAAAAGATTGAAAAATCTGATAAAATTAATGCTGCTCATTATTCTACTGGAGCTGTGGCAGCTAGTTTTACTTCAACTTCCATGAATCGCACTTTAATTCATGAACCAGCTATAAGACATGAAGATGAGCTGAGATATGAGAGGGTCAAGAAGAAAGGTATGTTGAAATATTAAATATGTGAATTATAATATTTTAACCGTTTATATTCAGGTTATGTAAGATTAGTTACAAATGTGGGGATGCTTAATTTAGAGTTGTACTGTGATCAAGTGCCCAAAACTTGCGAGAACTTTATTAAGCACTGTGAGAATGGGTATTACAATGGTACTAAATTTCATAGGTCCATACGAAATTTTATGGTATGTTTTTCATGGTAATTTAATGAGATAAAATGATACAAAATTATTTTAGATCCAAGGAGGAGATCCTACTAATACAGGTAATGGGGGCACTTCCATTTGGAAAACCAAATTTGAAGATGAATTTATGCCCAACTTATCTCACACAGGGCGAGGAGTTCTCTCTATGGCTAATTCTGGCAAACACACAAATGGATCTCAATTGTAAAGCTTTTTGTTAGAGCTGAATAAAACCTAATAACTTTTGGGTTTCAGTTTCATAACCTTCAGGTCGTGTAAGCAGTTGGACAATAAACATACAATATTTGGTAGAGTTGTTGGAGGCACAGAAACTTTAAATGATATGGAACGCATTGAGGTTGATAATAAAGACAGACCAATTGAGGACATCATTATTATTAGAGCACAAGTGTTCACGAATCCGTATGATGAGGCTGATGAAATTGTAATAATAAATGCATAAGGTAATTTGTTTCTGGCAGTCAAAAAAATGTATGGTGTTTTAGTTAACCAAAGAGAGGGAAGAGGAACTGAACAGGGTAAAAGCGGAAGCTGAGGTAGAGAAGAAGAAAATCGTTAAAAATACTCCACTTGTGGCATTCAAAAGTGGAATAGGCAAATATATTAATCCAGAAACAACAAAAAGGTATCTTTTTAAATGTTAAAAATAGAACAGATTTCGTTAATATTACTCCTAGGTCAAGCAAAGAGGTAGATCTTTCTGAAGCAGGAACCAGTCAGAAAAGAAGAAAAGGAACGGTTTCTTCAAGTTTTAGTAACTTTGATAATTGGTGATGGAATTTTGACTCGCAAATGCAATGCGGTAAAGTAACTTTACCACGCGTCCATAGAAAAATAATGTAGTATACACAGTACGGTGGAAAGTATTCTTCATCAGTTTTAAACAATAGCTAACTTCGATACCATGCGCTCCAGGTTTGCTATATTTTACTCTTGACTAAAAAGAAATACTTTCCACCTGGACGTGTAATATATTATTTTAGCCTTAACAGTATGGGCACATTTGTTTATGAATTATCCCAAATAGTACAAAACCATTATATTCCTCACCACACAATCATCTAGCCAAACGGAGAATATATTTTTCAGCAACAAACAACACCTTTTGAACCTTTAATTTTTGTCTATTTTTTTCTGTGTATCAGTTTATCATTAAAATCTCCATCATATATTGAATACATACACATCTATCAATGAAAAAAAGAACGCAAATGATGAAACCTGTTGTAATCGACGAATTCATCAATAAGTAAAAAAAAAAAAGTCAAAACGTACTTTCAGATAGTCATAATGACCATCAGGTGTCATAAGTACCGACTGATGAGTGAACGTCGAATTTGTTTTCATTTGGGGGAAGCGCCACATGTGTTCGCCAATTTGTCTAGTTGGTTCCCCATAAATGGCATACGATTTCTGTCTTAAATGATAACTAATAGTTACGGTTTAATGAAATAATTGTAATAAACGATTGTCAACAAAAACTCACGTGCTGCAGGAAAATATACTTCGAAACGTGTACAAAAAATTAGTTGGATATCCTATTTTTTTATTGTTGGAACTCTGCCTTGAGTAATAAAATAATAGATTGAAGAATCGTTAAAAAACTACAAGACAAATTTCATTTAAATTTAATTATAACATTTTTATAATTGGACCGAAATGACCAAAACTAAGACTTGTGCTCGTTCTAAAATGGCTGATTTATGTGTTAATGGGACTTAAGACCAAGAATATATAACTGGCCCAATCGTCTTTATCTTGGACAGAAAAGTTCATCCAGAATGGTCCTATAGAAACATGCATTCGATATAAGTAAATCGTTCCCACATATGTGCTATTATCAAGTGACGTCATAAAAATAAAAGCTATCTATGACCTATTTTCTTGTCACTATATGTTCTGGAGCCCAGCCTGTTTTCTGTCAGCCAGTTGTAATTGTCAAAAGAATCAACAGTAGGTATATCGATCAAAGCTTCCACGCAAGCGTAAGCTAGAGCCGGAAATGTTCCTGTTCGTACATAGGCGTCTCGCTTGGGAACTAAAAAAAAAATCTGGTATATTAAAGAAATCCTAATCATTGGCACCTTCAATCGTCAATTAAATGGTTTAACCATTATAGGAACACGTATTTTTTTAAACAAATTTGGTTGTATACGCTGTTCCAACTTATTAAAAATCGGTTGTTATGCTCGGGTATAAATAAGGGACAGTGGTAACAGCCGAATTTGACATATGAGTGGGGTCACAAATCTAACAAGTGCATCTAAGTTTGTAATACTGAGGTTACAAATTCTAAAGGAAACCATTGAACTACAGGGCACCCCTCGATTTTTAATGAGTTGGAATGGCATATATGTGTTTGGTCTCCTGAAACCAATGCCTATAACACGTAACGAGGAATAAACGTTTATGAAAAAAGCCATCTAAACGAATCAATTTTCTCTTCCCTTTTTTTGGGCACTAGTTCGTACGCGATAATTTCTTTTGTCTGTATTATATATTGGTGTAAGCTCTAATCTACTAATTCATCTATTTAATTTTAACTAATAGATATAGAATTAATTTAATCGTTTTTATTATTATCATTAGATAATACATAAGCAAAAAACTTTGTTCTTTTACTATTTTTTTCATTAAGCTTGTTCTAGAGTATTTTTTATATATCATGCAAAAAACCATTAAAATGTTAGAAGAAAATATTATTTTTCCCTTTTCTTGAGTTGGTATACGCCACTGGCGTGGGCAAAATTCGATTTTTCCCACTAGATCGTTCCCCGGCCGAGACGTGCGGTTTAAAACTGTTCCTCGTTTGTTTTATCCAATACGATCCGAACGACTGTCGCTTGTTCTCCTTCAAAACAAAATCCTATCGACCCTCATCAGAACAGAACTCGGAGAACGTTGAAAAGGTACTCGCTAAACCGGCGTCGTGCATTTATTTTGTATTATTTTATTATTTTCTATTAATTCAATTAAAAAGATTGTTTGTGTGTCGGTTAGTGAAGAAGTGCTCGTAGTTGTGATACAAACAGAATAGCAAGTTCAGTATTCATCAAGTACGTACTATCGGTCATTCTTCAAAGAGGGATGGGTTTATGCCATTGACTGAACAAGAAGGCCGTTAAGGGCAATCTTGGGGTGAGTATTGATGTTAGAAATGTTTGGCTCATCATCTGAAGTTGCTAAGCGAAAACATGCCCGTATACCTAATATGATTATTTTATTTTATGATTGTCAACTGTGCCTTGATATGAACAAGTTCAGTAATCTGCTCTTCCTCCCCCATTTCCTTCTCGTTTTCTTCCTCCCCCATCTCCTTCTCGTTTTCTTCCTCCCTCCTCCTCCTCGTTCCATTTATGAGGTTAAATAAGGATAAAACATACCAATTTTGGGGACTAATGGTATACCACTCACAAACTGAAGTCTCCTCAAATTATAGGTATTTATACAGGGTGAGTATTTGAAATCAACTGAAACTAGGACGAAGTTGTAAGGTGAAATCTTTGCATACATTTTTAAGATGTCGGCACCTATGGGAAAAAGCATAGATCCAAAAAATTGTAGACGCCTTTTTGAGGTGTCCTTTTTTTAAATAATTAATATCGAAATTATGGCAAAAATTAGTCTTTAACCAAGCAGGACTGAACTACAAAAATGAAATTTTAAATCGAGATTTTTTTGCCTTTTACAAGAGTGTGAAGTAAAAAATATATAAATAAAGTAATCCAGGAACATAGTGTACATGATAATTCAATAGAGCTCGACGCGGTGCCGAGCTGTGATATCAAGAAATTCTAAGCTTTAATGTTATTAGTTTTCTTCTTATTAGTAACTATTTAGGTAACCAATTTGAAAATGAATAGTTTTATGGCTCGAATGGAACTCCCAGAATATGACAGAAATTGCCCAAAAGACCATTTCTTTAATAAGTTTCCCATCCAATTCACGCATGATTTTTTTAAATTTTGATCGAGGTGTACCTACTTAGGTATTTGTTATGAAAATAAAAATTTGATCATGTTCAGTGTTCTCGCTGAGGTCTTTATCTGTAAAGAACTAGAACGCAACAGTTGTTTATGGTACCATTTGTTTACTAAGTTACTATTGTTACGAAATGAAAATGCGTGTCTTAATTTCACAATCAAACTGCTGGAATTTCGAATTGCAATCAAAATTTGTAGACTCTGTTAAAAATTAAATACTTCCGAAAATAAGCAAGATATTTGAAGTCCCTTACGTCATACAAGAAAACTGCTACAGAGTCGGCAAAAACCGACGGTTTTTTGATGAAATTTCCCAGATACACAGCTCTCCGAAAAAAATGACTAGGCCATACTTTGGCTAATATGGGCTCTTATTCTTTCATGATTGTCCCATCTCAATGATTCTTAATTTTTCCCTACAGTAACATATCATATTTATTAACTTAAACCCTTTTTCCTGCGTTACTTTCTACCAAAAAACTCGACCTGCATATACCTCAGAAAGAAATAAACAAAAAATTACGACATCAGCAAAGTGGGTATAGGTCATCGAAAGACAAGCCGCCTACCTTGAAAGGTCGTTTGGTACCAGAAACCCAGCTGATGGTACTGAATCAAAGCGGCGAAAGGAAAGTTACCATATACCCGTTGTGTCTCAGTTATGCCGTCAGAACTAGGTCCCTGTAATCGAGCTTGTAATTATTTTTTCACGAAGATGCTATTAAGGGGAATTGTTTTTCTTTTAATCAATACATTCTAATATTAAACCATCCATGGTTCATTTTTGATTAGATTGTTGACGATCTCTATCTAGGTCTAGAAAGACCTAGGTAAAGAGGAAAGTCATTTCGGCAGGTGTTTGCTTTTTTTAGAAATAATGATAGGTGAATGGTTTATGGATTTTTGTTGTTGTTTTCAGAGAAGGGATGCTTTAATTGAGTTAGCCTGTCATAAATATCCCTTATCTTTTTTTTTTTTTTTTTTTATAGAGGTTTAGGGCAAAAAATGCATTTACGCATCCCAGGTCGCGATGGTCCGTTGTCATGTGACCTGGGTATGTGGGACTCCGCGTGCGCATGCGCAATACCCACTAAAAAACCCTTTGTTTTCCTCTCTTCACCCTTGATACCCCCCGGAACCGCCGCTAGGCATTACTTCAGGGGGAAATATCCCTTATCTAGGTATTGTCAAAATACTTGTTAATTGTGAGTAAACAACAGTAGATTACTGTAGATTCAGATATCATCCGGCTTTTATTTGTAGACCTACTGTTCCTATCTAGTTACCTACACGGCTTAGAATTGTCTGCTTCTGCATTCCAAATGAACAAACTTATATCACGCAGTTGCGAGACCCGTGATCTAGGGATACATATAATCATATTCCTAATATTTTTCCCCTAACGGTTTGACCCTCTGAGGTTAGTTGGCTACCCCAATATGTCCCAAATGCAGCCCTTTGTTTGCTTGGAAACCTGACAGTTGTTTATTAAGTGCTGAAATAATTCATATCGTTTGATTGTACAAGGGTTTCAGTTGCGAGTGAATAGGCATTTCTCAAGCCTGAAAAACCATTTACTCAAAACCAGAATAAGCTTTCTACATATTCTAGTATATATCTTCTAAAATTAAGTTTCCGGTCCTCACCCACAGAGCAGAACCTTTGTTAGATGTTTAATCAGACGCGACATCTAAAAAGTACCCGAACAATGTTGTCGCACATAAACATGTTTTTCTCATAATGTACCGCATTCAAATAGGTCCCTATTGTACCTCAAAATAAACAAGAACAGATGTGGTCAAATGTTTCGCCATCAGTTTTTGGCATTGTCAGCATGAAATTGGTCGTTATGTTCAACCATTAAACGCATTGATTGAATACCAAAAGGCACTTCCGCAAGTCTGCCATGCAGCTATCTATTCACGTCCAATAAATTTTTTCAGTGTCAATGATCTTCAAAGCAACCCATTATAATAGACAAAAACAAGCGATGATATGGTAGTTTTACATTCAAACTCGAGGGTGGGAATTCCGTCATTGTTATCTTAAAAGAACGCACTTCCTCGTTTAACCAAAAACCCACCTTCGAATACTCTATAGGCGCCATTATTCAATTCAGTTTCATGGACGTAATAATGGCCACATCTGTCGATGGCAGCAACCAACAAGGTCTCTGGTCGGTTTTTTTTTTTCTGGTAGTAATTGCAGCTGGCAGACGGGTATGAATCATGCAATTACCCATTTCGGCCTGTTCGTTTGCGGCATTGACCACATTGCCCCCATATTCGCGAGAAACATGAAGGCGAGCTGGCTTTAAGAAACTTTTAGTTTGGTAATATATTATGGATGCATTCGCGTTTATTAAGCCATTCGGCTGCCTACGCTTGATGACGGCGATTGGTAGAAATGTCTTAAGTTGGGGTCACATAGGTGCTTAAGCTAGTTTCCTAGTTTTCCTTACGTTCACTGCTAACACATGTTGTGAAAGCATGGTGTATATTATGAGGTGAGATTCGAGAAAACGAGACGAGAATTTCGGAGAAACGATACAAAACCGATAAGTAGTTTTAGTGAAAATCCCCGAGAAAAACCATGTCACCGTAAGTGCCGCAGCTCGAATATGTGTCAATTTAAATCTAAATATGTGTGCAAAAAATGACCACTCGTCACTTAGTGCAGGTTAACATGCCATACAACCAGAGTTACGGCGGTTATAAGGAATCTAATAACTATTTACTATAAATGTACAACACTAATCACATTAGTAAAAAATCCTATAAAAGCTCATTTACCTCGTTTATAGCATATTTATAGCAGAATTCAATGCAATAAGTAGGTTATCGAACAGCTTTTTTACTCTCCTATTTATTTTGCCGCTTAGCAGGAAAAGTTCCGACTGAGATTGATGTAATTAAGAAAGTTTAAAAAACTACAGAGAACAGAAAAAAAAACGTTTAAAGAAAACTGAGTCAGACGATGGGCAGATTCAGCGTTTATGGTAACGGTACCTATACTTGCCATTTATTAGTACGATAATAATTACACCTTATCCTATGCGGATGGAGGGATATTTAAATGCTACCAAAAAAGATAAATTATACTTTTTTTAACTATACTGTACATTATAAATATACGATGCTTCCGAAAAAACTGGTTTCAAACGCTCCTTTCGGTACTTCAGCTGCGAAGTTGTTTTTTAATTCTTCAGCTGGAACGCAAAAAAAAAGTAAATAAATAAAATTAGAATCTAGAAAACAAGTACCGACCATGAGGTCATTTAGGCGGCAAAACATGCGTTTCGCAGATAAACCGTAGTGTGTAATTTTTTAGCAATGAAGGTATATGCTAATATTAATAATTATATCTGAGTGCGTTCATATAGTATTCATTACGTGCGTTCCGTTATTTAAGCATGATGTTGTAAAAAATATGGCAAAGTCCAGCAGTCTATAAGGCATGGCGTATGGATATTATTTAAAACTTAAATGAGATATGGCTCAAAGGAAAAGAAATTGATTTGTAGCATTGCATTGCAAACCGTTCATTAAATAGTTCGCATGGACTTAGTTACTAGCTTAGATAGTAACTGAAGCAACTAGCTGAAACAATACTTGACATTTGCTCATCTTCTCTTTTGCCCATTGCACTTCGATCCTCCGGCCGTCCGCGTCTTTTACCTCTCTTTTTCACCTCCGGGGTTGGTTCGTTGGACTTGGGAGAGAAGGCATCCAGGGGCACCATGTGGGTGTGCGGATAATTTTTTTGACCTTCGAAATTTAAAAACCTGGAACTCCTAGTCGATTTGAGATAAAAAGAGTTTTGAACTATTTGTGTGAAATGTATAATCAATTTTTAAAAATCAAAATATTATTTTCTTTCGTATTTTAATCGATCTTTTACACTGACTCATTTTTTACTGGTAAAATAATTTATCACGAAATTATAAAGTTAAAAGAACTAAGATTCACGATTTTGAGTATTTGCAACTTTCACTCTGCATTTTAGACCTTATAATAAGGATTATCTCCTGACTTTTGGCATTTGCCTTGCATTTAATTAGAACGCAATAACATTTAAAGATACTTATTACGAAATATTAGGAAAGGTCGCGATTAGCTTCGTGTTTTGTGTGCGGGCGTTGTTTTCTACATTGTACGAATACCTAGGAACTAAAGGCCAATTTTAACTTTACTCTCAAACTGACACTCGAAAATAGCCCCTCTTCATTTAATTATAGTTTTTTTTCGCAATACGAATAAACTGCCCTGGAATTCGTTGGCAACAAAGAGAAATGCCTTCTCTCTGCACCTGCAACTAAAATAAACCAAGAAGTTAAGTAGCCTTCACACTTCCTAAAGTCATCAGCCGCGAAACGTTAGAGCAATAATTTTAAAGTCGTATAATACATATAAATAGGACAGTGAAGTACTACCGCTTCGCTGGTGGTTCCGATTAATCTTGGCCAGATCGGTTTAAGTCCTAGAGAACGATTGCTTCAGTTCTCTTTGCTAACACCCAAGTGTTTGTCTTAAACAGCTCAATTTTTCCAAAAAGATGAAGAATTAGTGGAGAGGAGATTGTTTACTTTTCCAAAATGTAGTTAAATAGGTTGTTGGTTGCCCAATGTTTTACTTTTCTACCGCAATATTGCACAAAACGTTCCCGAGATGAAATCTTATTGTACTCATAATTAATATCTCAGAAAATTAAGAATAATATCTCCATCCATAACCAGGACGGGAGCTGTATTTTTTATTTAAGTTGTCACATTAAAAATGATAAATTTGATCAAATATGGTCCATCTGGTCTATCCTGGAAATACCTATACTATATCTCGATTAACCTCCGTAACTGGTATATTTCCGAGCTGAAATAATTGTAAAAGTCTTTCATCACCAATTACACTAATTAGCTCTTTTATTCTCTCATGGAACAAGAAAGCTCAGGATATGAGGTGGTGTTACACCGAGTGAGAGATCATAGACATGACAATACTTTATGATCCAATTCTAACTTCATCTGTCTGACAGCTTTGGCACCCCACCCTTAATGTTTCTACGAATATATTTATGCCTCTATTCTATTGCTTTTTTAGTAGAACAAGAACTAAGTCCCTTTGCAGCGTAATAAAGCATTCTAATAACGACTTACATAAGGTCTTATCTCCAGCAATTAAAACTGTAGCCAATTAATATTAAAGTGAATTTATTGTCTTAAAGAGCACTGGTTATTATATCTCAAAAACCGATTAAATAAGGTTACATAACGATAATAACGTAACGAACTGTTGAACAGTGCATGGCCAGTGTCAGTGTCCTGCCGGCAGGTCAAGCCTATTCCCTGTAGACTTTAATTTTCAAAATTAGCCTTAATGTTGGGGTCGATTTCCCACACTGAGTCCTCAGCGAAATATGCGTTTATGCAATTACACTCAGTACTCGACCCATAAAGCTGGCAAAGTGAAGATATGGTGTCATAAATACAATTTCATGCACTCTTGATTATGAACTTCACAAGCGACTGATTACCATGATGCATACTACGTTTCATTGTTCCATAGAGAGACACATTTTGCTTTCTTTTTTTATTTATTAGGCGTAAAGTGTGCTTAATAATAATGTAATAACTGTTAAATTTTACGAGGGAATTACATGTGTGGGTTACATGAGGTTATGTGTACACGACGTTTTTGTTGCAATTTGTAATCCAGTCATAATGCTCTCGGCAGGTTAACGAAATAATTATTTAATTTTGTTGTAAAACCTCGTGAGAAAAGATAAATTTCTCACAAATTATCTTAATCTCCACATATTTCGCAAAATAAGGAAATCTTTTGTCTCAATTTCTTAAGTCACCCCGGGGAATAAACAGTAACAATCCCACTGTCTAATATACAGCGATTTCTCATTTATCAAAAAAAATAATCTGGAATTGTTATTTTATGCAAATAATTATAATAAATTAGTATTCATGTTTCGAGGCTCTTATTAGTTACAATAGCAGGTGAGAGTGTAGCTACAAGCAAGTAAGCATTTACTTTCTGAACAAACTAGAAAAAATTCCATTATTGAAATGCATTTTTTACATATCGGACATTCACTCCATTATCACTCGATGGTTATCAACAACTCCACGAACATTTAAATATCTGCTATATAATTAATTTATTGGAAAGGTTTGCAGTATCTTTTGGCCACGACTCTAGAGAGTGTCATATTTAGACGTTATTGTCAAAACGGTGAGAGTTACAAAATTGCTCAACCGCATGTAAAAGTAAAGAAAATTAATCTGTAGTTGTAATTTTTGGGGATTTTTAATATGCCGTGAATTATGTTGCCAAATTGCTTTTGGATTCCGAGGTTTTACGACAAATGGTCAAATTGATTATGTGACGACATCTTGGGCAGCCATTTTAAGACCGAATGCATTATCTATGAAACCTAAATAAAAATAAATCTAAACGAAAATAAAATTATAAAAACTATTGAAAATATCCTTTAAAAACTGTAAAACTTTGTCACCCTGTATATCGACAATGATACGTTTTTGATTATGAGTACATTAATATTTCTTTATTACTTTGCAGAGAACTATTGCGCCCTGAAATATCTTCATGATGATATGCTACACCCTGTATGTGGAATATTTTGTCGAATTACGCCACATAAATGCATTCTCCAAAAAGTTACGTAAGGCTGGTTTTTTAGTAAATAACAGCGGCTGAATTTTATAGTGGCGTAGTTAATAATGGGATTCAATCGATTAAAGTGAATATTGAACTGTATCGGTTCTATTATATTAACATATCCAAAGATAGAATTTCTAAACTGTTAGAAGAACACTTGGATGGTTATTTGGTCTTCTGTATACGAAGATGCTCTTGTGTTTTAAATGAGTGTGTGGCCATATAAAAGCTTTACGACATCTCGTAATAACTACGATTATATACATATTTTTCACGCTTTAAATGGGTATAATATCTGATCCTCTAATTAATTGCAATATTTTTACCTACCTGCCCGATAACTTATCAGAAAGGTAGTAATGGAGGGTATGATCAGGTAAGATTTCTTGTCATTTGAAATTTGGGAAATATGGGCCAATTATGGATAATTACATGCTCGTTTATTGCAGCCTAAGTCAATAATTAATAAATTTGGATGGTGACCTGGGATTATCGGTTCGGTCTACCTGGTTGGGTAGCAAGATGCGACTGGTTATAACTCATTGTTTGTTCTTGCATTTGTCGTTTTTTGTTGTCATCAATTCGGGTTTATGTAAAATACAGTGATCAGGATTGTATACAGGGTCCTGCAATAGTGCGTCAGGCTTCCTTAGCCTCTATAAGAATAAAATTAACCATTTTTTTCTTTTGCAGAATTACACAACACATAACGGCGTATTTCCAGAAATTATTTTCTAATGTACAGAGTGACCCCAAAAAGTGTGACGACATACAACTTCGTTATTTTAAATGGAACCCTCCAATTTTTTTGCCGTTTTCGGATTTCTCGTTAAATTTTAAAGTCAGTTTATGTGAGGTATACCATCTTTAAAATTTACCGTTTCCGAGTTATTTGTAAAAATTTGAAAAATTTGACAACAGCAAGGTTCCACAGAAATCGGTATTGTGCGCTAACCGCTGTGAATGTCGGAATCAATTTTCTGGAGCTTAAAGAGGACCTATTAAGGTAAGTTTTGACGTATTTTGATTTTAAAAAAATCCTCTACAACCACTGAAATAGGCCTCCGAAGTTGCACGACTTCTTACTTCAATAACTTGCTTATTTCAAATAGAATGCTTCAGTTTTCTCGATGGCATTGTGTTCAGAATTCAAAAATCTACAACTTTTGTTAACATTGCCCTATGCTTAAAACCAGCCATTACGGAGTTCTCGAAAATTGCCCCTTTTTGACCTCTAAGTGTTTTGATCGTCATAACTCCTAAGATCTCTAATTTTTCTCTTCAACTTTTTAAATTCAAAAATAAAAAAATAATTACTATTACTAATGACTACTACTGCTAACTAATTTTACATTCACATTAAATTAAAGTACATAACTTCACAATTATTAGCTTAACAATTTCATCTTAAAAGATATTCAAAATGTTTTCCACCTTGTTCAAGACATTTGTTGATTCTAACATGAAAGGATCTATCCACGTTTTGGAGCACTGCAGGTGTAATTGTGATAAAGGCGTGAATAAACAATAAAAAAAAAACAACCATAAACTGCAAATTGTGATAAGCATACTTCATCAGCTAGAGATGCAACTATTTCAGTGGTTGTAGAGGATTTTTTTTAAATCAAAATACGTCAAAACTTACCTTAATAGGTCCTCTTTAAGCTCCAGAAAATTGATTCCGACATTCACAGCGGTTAGCGCACAATACCGATTTCTGTGGAACCTTGCTGTTGTCAAATTTTTCAAATTTTTACAAATAACTCGGAAACGGTAAATTTTAAAGATGGTATACCTCACATAAACTGACTTTAAAATTTAACGAGAAATCCGAAAACGGCAAAAAAATTGGAGGGTTCCATTTAAAATAACGAAGTTGTATGTCGTCACACTTTTTGGGGTCACTCTGTACATTAGAAAATAATTTCTGGAAATACGCCGTTATGTGTTGTGTAATTCTGCAAAAGAAAAAAATTGTTAACTTTATTCTTGTAGAGGTTAAGGAAGCCTGACGCACTATTGCAGGACCCTGTATATGGCCAAATAAAGTTCTTCATACAACAATCAAAAACCAACTTCTTAGAACAAATAACACCGCGATGAGTTAAAAATGATTTGTGACGATAATCTATTTTTTTCTATTATAGGAAAACAGTTTTTAATTTTCGTTAATTTAAATAATTGAATTCTTCCACCTCGTCTCTCCGCCCATTTATTGAATTTTAACTTAAATAACTTACAGTCAGCTAATTCAATCCCGCAGTAAAGTTAATTGCATTTATTCTGCATTAAATCCCGGAAGGTTGTCTGCAATTTATTAAAAACTCCGTTTAGAAAAGAACTTTAATGCTTGCCAACGATAAACATCATACATTTCCTACATTCCGGATAGAATGTTCGGTATTATTTAGAACATGAATCAGTTTTGCTTTCTGGCTTTGAACCTGAGATTAGATAAGATTAGATGGGTTTATCAAGATTTATCGGTAGCTTGCAATACTTTATAGCATTGCATCCTATGACAAAAGAAAGTTACGTGCTAAAACGATAATATGAAAAAGAAAATTTCCATTTTTGGGTATTGAGGCGTTAAGAACTGCTTAGTAATAACTTAAATAGCGCGCTTAAGCTTGCTACTAAATTGCAATAATAATAAATGATTTAATAATAATTACTGGAAATAGCTATAATTGTTGTTAAATAAACTGCAGGAATTACGGTTTGCCTGTTGATTAAATTGAGTCATGTTACATAAAAGAATGATTGGACTTCTAAATTTCTATTAAAAGGTTGAAACAGCCCATTTGTAACGAACGCTAAATATTTTCTCTTAGGCAAATATTTGTCCATCAGGCATTTAAAATATTCCAGTGTCTCTCAGACTCCAGAGATGTCCGGCAAACGCTGATAGCTTCGGAAGGATTAAATATAGCCTCGACATTTCGTGGTATATGGGAATGATGTGAAATAGTTATCGTAAATATGTGGCTTGATTGGTTGTTTTTGAAGTAAAAAACATACAGGAAAAATGAGAACAGTAGCATTATTGTTGAACTTATCCATGATGTGCAAATCATTAGCCATGTGTATCTTGGTCATATCCGATTTCACATACATTGTGGTTCGTTCTTTTGATTTTTTTTAACTGTGCATAACGAAACTGAAAATCGTCTTGTGGATTTTATAAGAACGAGTATACAGGGTGAATGTTCCTGTTAACATGACAGACCTAAAAAACTAAGCAAAATCGTCATATAACATTTTTTTGAAATCTCAAGAACAGTACCAAAATATACGTGCATCAAAGTTAATAAATAACAAAAACCTTTAATTAGTATTCACTTTGGGACTGGCTACAAAAGGTTTTCGAAATTGTCGCCACTGGTTCCATTTATACAAATTGTCACTCGCCTTATTCACAATCACATATGTACATGCTGTTAGAAGAGATCTTTTTCCTCGAATTATTTCTGCGAAATGTTCTATTTGTACACTCAGCTTTGCCACTGTGTTAATTTCAGTCATAAACACCAAACTTTCCATATACTCCCAGTTCATATAAAAATCCCATGGATTTAGGTCTGATGATCTCGTGGGCCATTTGTTGGTCCATTGCGACTTATAGCTATACCTGTTATGAAAATTGGTTATTTAAAAAATCCCGTACTTTTTTTCATATGCGCATATTTCCATTGTTTTTAAGATTTCGAAGTAACGTTACATAAATATTTGGCTTCGTTTCTTGAGGTCTACGTCTTGTTAAAAAGAAAACTCCTTAAGATTCAGCCTGTATATGGGCATGCACTTATACACATACACGTTTTCGTTATCAGAGAACAAACTCTATAAATAGGAAGATAAGCTCAGTGACAAAGATATTATAGCTGTATAATCTTTATGACATCATAATTAACCATTGTAAATAATAAAGTCTTTTAACTAAATTGAAAAATTCCTATGAATCTCAGCTACCTTCGTTAGAAATATGTTTTATGCATTGTGCCGGATTGCTAATTTTTTCTTCTATTTTGTTTGGCAATATCGTCTCACGTTCAAGTAGTGGCTGTTAGAGGGGTAGGATCGCCAGCTATTTTCAGTTAAAAGTAACTGCGTCTAATCTGCGACTGTGGATAAATAACACATATCTGCCCCGACTTAACCGAACTCACATCTTTTATGAGTACCAAGATCCCCGTGATTGAACTCCAGAAACCAACACCCTGTATATAAAACGTCTTTTACAATGATTGGCTGGTTGAAAAAAATCAATTATCCTCATCTCTCATGCATGTGCAATAATAAAATTTTATCATCCTGCAGGCGGATGTAGCCTATCACCAAGTTGGTTACAATTTGCTATGCTCGTTCCCAATGACTGGTTTTATTATGGTGATAAAGTTGAACTCGCACACTTTATTAAGTGTCTGATTAACTCTAGGATAACCTGAAGTTTCTAAATAACGAGATTCTCCTGGCTTTCGCTACCGTAATATTTACACTCCTGTTTATATTTATACCACATAAACCTCTCACAGAGCTTAAGCAACATTTTCCTGAAATCCACACCAGACTGCATCGCTCGTTTTGTTTTGCTTTTGCCATGTGGCATCTGCCTCTTGTACACTCTAGTAGAAATCTATGTAGTCTTCTCTGTTTATCTTGTTACATGGAGATAAATTTTTAAAAGGCTGTTATGAGAATCTCCTATATTCACTTATGGATATGGTGTAGATGGCCTGACTATCTAAAAATAACTCTTTAATTAAGTTGGTTTTGATGGGCGAATTAAGCTAGAGTAGGTCGTAATTAATTAATCGGCAGGCGAGGGACCGAAATATGTACAAAAGTTGGTAAAAGCTGGTTTTTGAAATTGGGGCGGAGTTCCCATGACTATGACTTCCAAAGTTTTCTTAATGAAAAATGATGTTATTTTAACGTACTTTTACCCAAATTCGCCAATTGCGAGGCGAAACTTGATACCATATGAACTGCAGAGTTCATTAAAATCCTAAATTATGGGTTAAAATCAATGCATCATGTGATCAAGTCTGGTTTCTCCCTTTTTTCTGTTAAGTCATTGAACGTTTCCTCATGAAACTTATTTCGCTATAAATTATTGATTTATTAAGTACAGATGGATTGACTTAATTGCAATTTTAGCCCAATTAGAATGATAATTTTTTCCGTTTTGTGTTCCAGTCTTGCGTTGGGTCCCTCAGGTGAAAATTATGAAAAGTTTGATGATTTTGCCCACAAATTTTCCATAAAAAACACTCTCATCAAGTCACCACACTGTGCATTGTTATGGGTCTTGGCATTTGAATCTAAAACTTTTCAAACTCGGAAAACTTTTGCCGAGATTCTTTGTTAATCTAATAATGGTGTTACGTTTAGTACCTTACAATTTTGCATAGGAGATTTCGTGTTATCATTCATTTTACCAGTCTTTCCATGCTAATGACCAGTTTTTTAATGTTCTACTAAACGGATGCCTGTGAGATTATTGATCATCACATCAAACCTTTCAGTCACAGTTGATATAACTATTTTTGTTGTTTGCTGTTGCTGCCCTGGAGGCAGAAGTCGTCCAACCCAAACAATACTGGGAGATAAAAGTGGATGTCAATGCCTCGTACATAATGATCAGTTTTTGCAATAAATCTCTTACAATGTAGCACCATCAACCTCGATGCACCTGCTTCCTCAACTTTCCTATAAGCGAACGTCCCGTTAGTAGCCATTATAACTCTTTTAGTACACTAAACGAATGCAATACCCACCTTGATGTCAATCGTTATCGATCTCCATCATTGACGAACTTGATCTTGAGCCAATGCCGCATAAAAAGACCGTCAATCATAAGGAAGTAGCCATTGAAGAAGTTTATTTCTCTTGCCGTTTAGTTTGCCTTATTGGACCCATAAATCTATAATCAGTACTTAATAAGTAATGCCGAAATGATTCAATAACTATGCGACCTTAGCCCAGATTTTATTTCATGGCTTATGAACATATATTTGGAAGCTATACATTGCTTTAGAATTTAATTATCGGTTTAACAAAAACATCCAATTTTAGACGAAATTGAATGTAATTTGTTACAGAAAAATCATGTCGGTTTTCTGTTCTTGGGACGAGTTTGCACGGTCTATCTGCGTCATTCCAATACCATGTCGTTCCCCCGTTCAATACTTCAGTGGATATTTAGACGGTTTTACCTCTTACTTCGTTTTGTCATCATAAAATCGTTTCTCAGGCTTGAATATCATTTCACGAATTTTTTAGCAACCATTAACACTCTACAAAGAGTCTCAAAATTGTACTGTTGGATTTCTGGTAAAAATTAATCATGTCTAAAATTCAACAGTCTTTATGCCTTCTTCTAATTTACTGTCTGGAAGAGTCAAGTTTATTAAATTTATGACTCTTTCTTTATTATACAAAAGAAGTGAAAAACGTTCTTTATTTTTGACCACTTGAAAGTTTATCTTTTCCTCATGTGAAAGCCAGATGGCTGATGTGATAAATCAAAGGACGCCTGCAATATTGGTTCTTAAGTATAGAGTAGTGGTAAATTTACTAATCACATATAATAATTCGTTAGAAGTCTCTGTAACGTTAACGCGGATGTACCTTCTGAGTGTGATTAAATAAAAGCAAGATTAAATAATTAAAATATCTTGTGTGAAATAATTCCTAAACCTTATACCCAATATGTATTATCACTGATGTGCCATAAAATTTACCGCTCAAATAAAACCTTTTTAATAAAAAAGATCAGAAGGTCTCTCCCAACTTGCATGTCTCGACTAGTGTTTAAAATCGTTATTCACCCAGAAATGGGCGAGGTCCTAAGGGGAAAGGTTATAGTTAAGCGTTTTGTCGATAGATACATTAATCGTAAATAAGTCAGGGAAGCAATAGTCTTTAACATGAAAATCCAATATCATAAACATAAACTTTTTCTCTCCAGAATGAACACGACCATGGAACTAGAAACTTCAGATCCAACGCCACAACTCCCAACAAACGACCCTTCGGAGACCATTACTCAACCAACAGAAGAACCCCCTGATGCAGAATCTACAGTACACGGGTTCTTAAACATAACCACTAACACTACAGTGATTGAGAGACCACTGGACGTCCCCATGGACCCCAAAAGGAATTTTTGTGAAGGTAGTGATAGTGGAGTAGAAGTTGTAGACACTGTCGACTTTCACAGAGCTTTAAGCTCCAATAGCGGTGCGTCTCAAGACTGTGATAATGCTTGTGCGAGATCTCGAGATTCTTCCATAAGTTACTGTTCGAATTATGAGGAGGCGTATAGTATTCTCGTGCGGAAAAACTCGACGCTTTTGGAGGATTACACTTTGAGGAATGGGGATGTCACAAGTGAAAATGGAAGTGAGAGTTCGTCTCTTAGTGGGTCTCACGGAGGCTCTAGACGGAACCACGTGGGATCTATCAAGAAGAAACCTGGCGGGGTTGTTGATAAAAAGAAAGAGGCAGCAATATTAAGCAAAGAGAGAACTAGGAGCAAACCGCCAATGACTCCAGCGAGTAGGAATTCTCTGAGTTGCTCCACGGCTGCTTCAAGACTAAAATCTGTTGAGAGGGTGCAAACCAAACCAACAAACTCCCCTAGGGCTAATTCGGTTTCTAGGGCGAAACCCAATAATTTAGATCTAGGAAAACTTGCCTCGAGAAGACCCGCTTCTGCAGTTCGCGCCAACCAGGGAAGAATAACCGCCATTACACCTGTAGAAGATTCCCGATCTCCTTCAAACAAACCTCCTCCCTCCATAGTGGGGTCCTACAGAGACCCCAGGCCTAAATTTAGTCAAACAGACAATAAGACTATCGAAAAATATGCGACTCTACCCAGAAGAAGAAAAGAAAAACCCATCGAGTCAACTATTAATAAATCGCCTTCAACTCAAACAGCAAGTAGTAAGAAAAGCTCAACCAAGGAAATTATTCCATCCAGAATGTTTAGCTCACTATACCTCCCCAAGTCAAAAGCCAGAACTAAAATCTATCATGAAATAAACGTGCAGACAGCCTTAACTATGTGTGATATCGATAATGCCTTAGCAGGAAAGATGGTCTGCTCAAAGGACCCGGAGGAACGAGACAGATGTTTGAAAGAGGTTCAAGTAGACATTCGCGACAAGGAAATGGAGAGTTTGAGAGAACAGCTGAAGAGATTGGGTGATAAATACGAAAGTTTGGTAAATGCGCATAAAGAGCAGACTGAAAAATTAAAAGAGACTGAAAATAAGTTAAAGGACCAACAGCTGGAGAAGGAAGGGCTGATTGAGGAACTTAACAATAATTCACAAAGGGTGTTGGCCATTTTAGGACAAGCAGAAAGTGATGGTCAGGAAGGTATGTTGTTATATGTTATGTACTTACTACACAAATAAAGTACTTTTTAAGCAATTTATTGTATTTGATACTACTACTACTACTACTACTACTACTACTTAATTTTCTAAGTACCGACTGAACCATTAAGCTACTTGACTTGAATTGACATAATATACGTGAAATTGCCTTGATCTCCACTTTATTTCAAATCCAGTCAAGTAGCTAGAAAACCAAATAAATCCTAATCATGATTTTCAGAAACTGCCGCTTCTAGTGATAGCTTATTAGTCCTAGAAAATCGCTTCCAAAACGTTAGTCAAGTGATCATTCAACAAGAAGACGAGATCGCCAGACTGAACAATTATTGTCGTTCCTTCCAGTTAGATTTAGGTGAGTTGTTGTGTGCTTTTCCAATTTTCCCTATTGACATTGATATTTAGAAAAGAGCTTGGCAGCACAAAAATCCATTCTGCAGCAGCACCAAGATTTAGAGGCGGAAAGTATTGAGTTGCAGGAATTCATGCAAGCTGAGAAGAGCACTCTGGCAGATGCTCTAAAAGAGGCAGAAAATGAAGTAAAAAAGTTGCAAGTAAATGAAGTAAAAAAGTATTATAGTAAGATTTTTACTTAAACAAATTTTCAAACAGCAAACCATGTCTTTGAAAGACAAAGATCTTAGTGAGCGCCATGAAGAGTGTAAGCAACTTTCCAGACTGTGTGAGCAACGACGCCTGGAAAATTTGGGTCTCCAAGCCAGGATAGCAAATCTAGAAGCCAAAAGTAGGGAGCTTTTAGTGCATCAAGGCAGCACCGTCTCTGGAGCTTCTGTGGCTTTGTCATCTTTGATTGATCGACTCAGTGCATTGGCAGATGAACTGATCGGTGCATACAGCATCTCAGAACAAGAGCTCGATGATGTAATTTTCCATAACGAAGTGTATAATAATGGTAGTAGTGTGGAGTCTACTCCTGAGAAATCCATGCAGTTTGGGGATCAAAAGCTATCGCCTAATGGAAAAGGTTGAGCGGAATGTAAAATTAGTTTTTCTTTTTTTGATTCTGTTTTTTAAAAGGATCTTCCTTTGTATCTGCTGTCATAAACGCTATAAAAAATGCAACCTCGGGAAGAGATAGCAATAGAAGAAAAGACAGTCTTTGTGACCGAAGCAGCTCCAACGAAATGTTGGATTCTGAAACCGAGCCTTGCCTCATGATGGAGCACGTCCTGGAGGATGTGGTCATCCCGGATGGTACATTTATTGTGAACATATTGCTTTCGTTTTAGCGAATTTCTGTTTTTTGTTAGGATATTCTCACAATATGATTTCCTCCGGCCATGGCAGTATGCTCAGTTCCAGATTAACTCACAGCGAGAGTCTAAAAGACGTATCCAATTACTACTTCAATAGACAATACTCAGAGCCGACTAGTCTTAATACATCTTTCACTAGCGACATATTTTCACTAAGTAAGTTTCCATGAAAAATACGATTATCAGGGTCGTAAACTCGAATATCTTTACAGGTGAAATCTTCCCTCCAATTTCACTTGTGGACCAAGTTATCGAAGTAGATAACGTTACTACAAGGTTACTCAAAGTGATAAGAATCATACAAATTGAGAATGAAGACTGTATGAGTGAGCTTCAAGGTAGTAAATACGTAAATTTCTAAACAGTTTTACCCATTGTGAGTTTTGAAATTCTAGATCAAAGAGACAGCTTAACGGAGCAGGTGGACAAGCAAAAAGAGACTAACAAATTGGTAGTCAAGCAGTTGAAAGACTGGGAGATTCTGGGAGCCAGACTGAAAACTGAAGTTAAAGAGCTGATGAGCCAATTGAGCAAGAAAAATAGCGAGTTAGATGGTGTTAAGGCGGAATTAAATAAACGAAGAGAACAAATCGAGGTGAGTTGACTTTCATTTTCAGAAGATTTTGGTGAATTTCAGTTCTCATTTTAGAAATTAAACCAAGATGTTTGTGATTTATCTACAGCATTATCGAAAGCTGAGTTAGAAATGCGCGTTAAAGAAGAGGAAGTGGAGCACGAAGTTAGCAAGTATCAGGAAAATGGAGATGTTTTATCATCAGAGGTCATTGCTAGGATTTCTGTATATGGGAAGGCGGTAAGGGAGACACATTTCTTAGCCGCACAGTGTACTAAGTGGAAATGAGGCTTACAACAGATTCCAGAACTACGAAGTCAACTAATGGAGAAAGATAAACGGTTGAAGGAACTGAATCAAGAGTTTTTAGCCGGCAAGCAAGTACTGACTGAAAGTCTGAAGGAGGCAGTAAAAGAAGCTAAAAGGCAATACGATGCTATTGACAACGCTTTGGAGGTATGAGATGGAGGAAAATCAATCTAATTAGTTTTAAAATGACACAGAAAGTCACAACAATTTATTATATTAAATATTTGTCCTCTATCTAGTCTCGGCTATATTGCCATTATTGTTCCGGTCCATTTTCTGCTTCGTTTCTAGTACTAATATGGTATAAGATTTATATTTATCTAGACAACGTGAAGTACATCTTGGAGTTATCCTACTTTGTTCCTCTTTGATTTAATTTCAAGTAATTGATTTACGGCGTCTTTAGTGCTATAAATTTCCGACTCTTAACTGCCTTCATAATACCCAATAGCGATGAAGATTTCCATATAAGATTAACACAGTTTTAAGAAAGATTTCAGAAAGATGAATACATCGTACCTGAAAATTACCATGCAAATTTGATTGAAATTACTCCCCGCTGTTAAACTGTTTACATTATGCACCAGTTTAACATCACATGTTTACATAAGATTGGATTAAGGATTAATGAACCGCAAGGTCATTGCACCGCCACCTGAGTTTTATTTTTCCCAACTCTTTTTATTCGGAATTCATAGAAATTGAACATTTAGTTAATTAGTCTTCTAATGCCAGATATCGAAAACCTGGTTAATGCATTACGAGCACTAGTTTTTACCTTAGGAACCTTTGACTTGAAGTGATGAGGCATTGTTGAAGACTATTTAGATTTTCGTGATCATATTAATGAGAAGACATGTTCTTCTCCATTATAAAACTTTATAATAACCGTGAGATATTCGCAGGTTCTCCACACCATTCAATCAGTGGTTAAGCAATGTCCGCCCCTATCAAAACTTCAAGGAGATCTCGAGGAAGCCAGTTTTCAGAGTGCCTCTTCGATGCCCGTGGTGTCATCCTCAGATTTCAATGCCAACGCCGGCCTTATACAGAGCGTGACCAACATGGAAATTACCCCACCAATTAACACGACTGCCTAAAAAAACAAAATTTTACAACTTTTATGAACAATGAGAGTATAATTTTTGTTTTGCTAATTATGGTTTCAGATACTTATTATATTAATAAGTTTACATATATGAGACGTGATCTTTATTCTTTTTATCTCTCTTTGCTTGTTACTTCCTCCTACTTTATTTTTTTGGTTTCTTACGTTTTACATCATATATCATACATACGGAGTATTAATTTTTGGTATCATTTTTATCGAGCTAAGTAATCAATGAAATATGTGGCAACATATTGCAATGCATTTAGTTAAAACAAGAAGTAATTCTATACGCTACCTACTCTATTTACCATCAAAACTTCTAGAGTCAATTTATCGTGATTTTTATAGGTCTAAGTAGTTATCCCTCTTAATCAAAGTCTGATCTAATGCCATTGTTACGTCCAAATTGTTGAAGAACTAGATGTGTATAATAATTATATGATTAGTACCCCTCGAGTGTATTAACTACAAGTGCACGATATCCGTTTTTGTTGGCCACATTTTTTCCTTTTATTTTTCAAATTGTGTCCAAAGATTCAACATGTATGTATGTATACAAATATGGGCATCCATCAAAACATTTAAGAAAGTTTCCTTACTTCGATGTAGTTTTTAGATTGCTCATCTGGTAGGTATTGATCAAACAGTTGCCATTTAAATACATAGGTATGCTAAGTAATTCGACGATTTTAGCGTTATATACTTACTGTTTTTATGTTACTTTTATATTAAATATATCGACAAACACATTGTACCATATTTGTTCTGATGTGTTTAGCTTTGAAGATTGGTGCTTTCAATGAATTTGGCATAGGTATGCCTCATATATTTTAAAATCGCCATTAATTGTGAATAAAACCTATTTAAGTTTTATTGGAAGATTTTTTAATACAGGGTGACCCAGCGATAATTGTTCTACTTTTTGTTACACCAACGACTATGTGCAATTCCAGTGCCATTTATAACTACCGGGTAATCTTCAGCCTAGTAAATCATAATCAACTATGTGGGTCTACTCCGTGAGTCTTATAAACGTCTCATGCATCGGCGTAGATCTGAAGGTTGATCTTTTGATTTATTAATGGATAAGTCACGATGATACCATTTAAATGTAATCATTCCGACCAATAAAAAAACAGATATGAGGTTTTTTGCTTTCAAGCTTATATTAACTTTACATCATAATACCAAATTGTTAAAAATTTGCTGATATTTCTGGACTATTTGGTAAAATAAATTAATTTCTCACTTAAATAAAATTTTAATAAGACATATGTTCTCAGGTGAAGCAATTTATCGGGAGGAACTTAAAACGCCATATCATTCTTTCATTCATCATAGAAATTTTGTACTAAAATATTTTCAAACATTTTATTTTCTTAGAAAAATACTAAGCTAATACACGGAATATAACTACATATATGAACAAAGAGGTAAACTGTCTATCCCTACGTAATTCACATAATTCACTAATTTTAACAAATACACGAGGATTCGGCAACAATCCTCTGCAAGTGATCAATTGCACTTGATATGCTGCTATTTTTTACGTTCATATTTGGTTGAATTAATAGATACAAATAACAAGTAATAATAGCTAATAAAAAACAATCCGAACATTCTTTCGCTTCAGTAAAAGCATAACAAAACTGTAAATCTGGTCACTTTTAATGGCTAAAACGTATACCTAATTAAATCTGCTATCAGCAGTACAAATATATTGAAATAGGAATGCCACTATGTATCTTAACATGTTTTTGTTGCTCATATCACATTACTTAATGAAAAAACTAAAATATAACATAATATCCCGAAGGTCTCCGTAATATGTGTAACATAATAAAATTAAATAAATGTTGGTATTTTAAATAAATAAATAAATAAACGATTTTAACACCATAAAAATATTTTTTATTTTTTATAAAGCTGGAATTATAATACAAAAAATACAAAATATTATTTTCTTTCACTTATTGGTGGTAACTTATCTCATTATAACAGGCATATAACAGAAAATCAAAACAACTTGTAGCTTAATTCGTTCATTCACATAGCCAAAAATATGAAATGTTAACGAAAGCTCTACTTTCCACGAGACTTCTAACTTATTAGTCATGCACCCCCGCGTTGGAATCATATAGCTATCTATGAATCACATTCCTTTTTTCAATCTGAATTAAATTAAGGCAAATCTGAAAAATTATGCACTCAAAATGAAGGTTTCCTTCATTTAATCCAGATTGCGTTGTAAGTATTTTGCAAAAACGTTTTCTACGGTGAATTTTCTTTACTCTTCCTATGTTGGCACTATTCGAATTGATCAAACTTTGACCTTCCTGAATGGTTTCCCTGCAATTGTCCGTGAACATGAACATTTTTTAGCAATTTTCCGTCCATGTGTTTAACTATTTTCGAGGAGGGTAATAAGGAAACATTTTAGTAATAATACACAATTAGCTATGCGAACTAAAAACGTTTCGAGCTTCGGATTTTTGTGGACATTTTGGCGACCGTAAGTAGTAAGGTATCCGCTATAGTGATTTTCGATAAATAATAAATATGTTCAATCGAGTTCAAAAGGGTGTATTTCTTACACAAGACTAATTTGTTATGATATCTTACACTTACCCTAAAAACCCGGTTTCATTTCAAAACGTTTTTGATTTAGCTCTGCTTCACAGGCGACTTTTGAGATTCTGACTGGATTAAAGCAGCAGGAAAAAATGTCAGACTAGTTAAGTAAAAAAACCTGTAATTTTAACTTTAATTTTTTCGCCATGTTTTTAGAAAGTTACTGATTTTCATACGAGTAAAAACATTTTTGGATAATTAAATGGATAAATGGATAATTAAAGAACTATTTTCTGTTATTTGCCTGTTGAAACCCAGATTAGATAATCAAAACCTTAGAAATTAAAATTTACAGAATCCTTGAAGTGCATAACTAATCTGAAACAATTTGTATCGACAAAAATAACACTTGACTATAACGGCCCTAAAATGGATGATCATTGATAGTGTGCATCCTCAAATCTTTAGGATAATTGAAGCACATGTTACAGAGAGAACAAATATAAAACTTCGTACCACTGCCAGCGGCGACTACCTGTGGGTTGGAACTAGCCGCTTGATGGGCGGCGGCACTTTTAGTTTGTTTCTGATGCACTTTCAAATGCGTCGTTAAGGAATTTTGCTTATCAAACACCCTGTTACATTGATGGCACTCAAACTCAGTTTTCACATGTTCTTTATGGTGGTTTTTAATGTGTGCATTCAAGGTATCTTGCCTGCTGAAACTGGAAGGGCACCAATCACATTGGAAGCGCACTTTCGAAGACTGTTCTGCGACGCTTTGGACACTGTGAATTACAGGGGTCTGAATGTCGCCCTTTTCTTGCTTTATTTGTCTTTCTAGGAAGGCATGGAAGCGTTTATGTTTCTCGTATTCATCTTGAGTGTTGAAATCTTGGTTACAGGTTTCACATCTAGGAACTAACATTAAAGCGTCCAACTGTCGATGTTTTTCTAAAATATGAATTTGCAAGGCAGTCGCGTTAGCTAACTCCATGAAGCACGTAGTGCACTGAAACTCTGATAATTCCGCAGGTTCTTCTTTAAGTACCTTGGCGTTATTTATTTTCTTTAGTATCTTCTGCTTCCTAGCCAGCTTCGATGCGACTTCCGCACTACGAATATTTTCTGAAGCGGTTGGTCCCATGCGTTTATGCCAACCGGTGTGTCCCTGCAAGGCCCCTGCAGTTGGGAACCCTTTACTGCAAATTGCGCATTTGAAAGGTTTGTCATCGTTAACTTTACCTACCCTTTCTTTGGTTCCTTTGGGCTTGGCACTCTCACCATGTTCTGTGTGCATGTGCTTCGTCAATTCGTTTAAATTTGCGAAAGACACTTTGCACCATTTACAAATATTCAAATCATTATTTTTAGCCCTGGGTTTCACTCTGTGCGTATCTTTATGTTGATATAGCGCAGATCTGGAGTTATAGCTGCTTTCACAGATATCGCAAGTATAGGTTATGACTTTCTGGCCCGTGGCACTGTTACCGGTAGCCCGAGAATCTTCTTCGTAGTCGGACTCCTCGTTCGATATATCTTCGCTATGCTCTTCCTGCTTGTGTTTAGCCAATGCGGCAGTATTTTCTAAAGCTACATGACAAAGGTCACAGTGTACTTTCCTACTTCTTTTGCTAGGAGTAGCCTTGTTGACGATACCATGCGACTTCAAATGTTCCCTAAGCTTAAACTTCGTAGCAAATACCTTGAAGCATCGTTTACAAGTGTGATATGACTCTTCATTGTCTACAAGCTTTGGTACCTCCACTTTGACTTTCTTGTCTTCTTTCTTCTTTTTGAGTTCACCCAAGGTTACCCGTTCGTGCATTTGCGTGTGAAGGTACAATCCTGCAGGAGTGATGCACACCTTGTCGCAATATTCGCACTTTTTAGGAAATTCACTGTTCGCCTTTTCCTCTTCGGTCATGTTCATTCGCTGGTGCCACGCCATGTGACTCTTGAAGGCCGCTCCAGTGGTGCACATTTTATTGCAATTTTCGCACTTTCTAGGGTACTGGGTCTGTCTCCAGTACTCAGAGCCATGCTTATGCAATGCGTGCTCCCGCAAGGCTTTACTGCTGGCAAAATTTATATCGCATTTTTGGCAATATGGCTTCGGTTTCGATTTTGATGGTTTCTCCTCAGCTTTGTTTTCTTCTTCTTTGGTGTCGTCCATATCTTCCATGGCAATATTTGCATCGGATTGGATTTCTTGATCATTATGTTCTTCAAGTTTATGGCTACGTAGTTCCTCGCTAGTAGTAAATGTAGCATCGCATAATTCGCACATCCTCACCACGTCTCCCGGCAAGTCCTCTTCATCGGACGATGGACTCATCATAGAAGACTTATAAGCCTGCGTTTTAGAGTCTCTGTAAACTTTCAAGTTGAGATGAACACTTCTGTGCTGCTCCAATTCGCTTTGGAATTGGAATTCTTTATCACATTCCGAGCACTGCAAAAGAGTGTGTTTTTCTAGGACATGTTGCTTCCACTTTGACACTGGGTATACTCCACCGCAATCAGGGCATGTGTATAAATCCTCATTTTCTCCGTCCATTTGCGGAACTTCCACTTCTTTCTTTTCTATGTGAGATTTATAATGTCTGACCATGTTATTTGCGTTTGAGTAGGCCTTCTTGCAAAGTGGGCACCGAGTAGACGAGAAAGTGCCCCCCTCACTAGCAATTCGCAAATTATCCATATGGACCATTTTTTTGACCAAACTTGTTGGGACGTCTTTGATATCTTGAGGAATTTCTTTATCATATATTTGTACCATAATGGGTTCTTTCGAGGATTTCTTTCGTTCGCGTTTGCCCTCCACGACGTTGGCTTCATCAGCTTCTTTATACTTAAACGTCTGTGTTCTTGGAACGTACTGGCTGTCTTGAAGCAAAATAAATCCCTCAGAAGTGTCGTGAAGTTCCTGAGCATGCTTCACAAATTCCTCTATAGTAGGAGTGGTGATAAAGCATATGTCACAGTAATAGGATACAATACATGAGGTGTAACAGTGATTTTTATACTCATCCAAGGAATCGAAAACATAGCGACAAGAACAGTAAAATGGTGGCGGTCCGTATATGTGGTCTTCGTCGATGTGTCTGCAAAAATCCTCGTGAAAACTGAACATAAATTTGCAGCGATTGCACTTGAAATTTTGATAAACCCTGGGTTTCACAAGGCATCGCCTTCTAAGGTTTGAAAGCTTTTTTAAGGTCTCCATTTGAGGCCTCTCGCATCGGGAGTAATGTTTTGTAAAGGTGGACCTATCGGTGAGCGATATCATACAATTGTAGCAAGTAAACAATGGGAACCAAATTCGCGTTTCTCTTAAATGAGATAAGAGATAACGTATTGTTTTGTGCTGCACATTGTGGCAGGCGCATTGAAGCGTTTGGAACATCGATACCATGGCTTTACATTTCTCTATGTAGCTCAGTTCAATTTTTGATAAAGGCTCTGATTCGATCAGGGTGGCGTCTTTTTGAAGAAGTTTTAAACCTGCAGCAAATTGAATTTTCTTTTCATCAATTTCTGATTTTCTAATTATTTTTCTGGAAGTGTCTCCTTCGTCATTTACTGCTTTCTCGCCAGTGGACTCTTGTCCCTTAAGCCTTTCATTAACGGATTTCTCTTTGGCTTCGTCCACGTTATTAACTTTTTTTTCAGTGTCCTCTTCTATGGCATCTGATTTATATTCTTTCCAATCATTTAAGTCGGTATTTACGCTGAAATTGGTTTCATTTCTAATTTCAGCTTCTGCATTATTCGAATTGTTCACAGCATTCTCCAAGTCCTCAGACGGATCAACCTTGACATCCTTTTGATGACTATTAACGGACTCGGACTTCTCGCTGATATTTGGCTTAATCGTATCACTATCGGTCGATTTTCTGATTTCAGCCATTTGAAATCTCCTATCCTTTTTCATATGCAACATGTTTTGATGTCGTCTCATGTTTAGAGAATTGCCGAACATTTTACCGCAGTCAGGGCACCGCCGGTCGTCTGCAACATTATTCGCTTTACCAACTGTAATGAAATATGAAAATTTTACCCTTACCGTCTGTTTCAATATCGTCAATATCCATATCACCCACATAGGACATTTGATTGCCGTCTGAATTGTAAGAACTAGAGATATCCATATCGTTGAAGTGATCTTCCTCGTAGCTTAATTCCACTTTAATCGGCATCAGTGAATGCTCATTAGAATCCAAAGGTTCTGGTTTAATACTTAAGGCCTTGAAAAATGTTTTTTTAAGACAACTTTTTACGGAGTGATTGAGACCAACATACAGTTTCTTGGACATCTGTCCAATTAGCCTGCTTAGAAATACTCAACCAATCTGTTAGTTTGGCCTGGTTGCTGTGGCACTGCTTCTTGTATGCAAACCATGTGTCCAGTCTAATGATACAGTCGTTGCAGATCATTGTAGAGATTTTGTCTCGTCGGCTCACCTGCAAAGAACAACAGTGCAAGGAAAGTTAAGGGAGTGTACACAAGATGAGGAAATTTCAATATTTACATAAATATGTTTGCTTTATCAAATATCTGCTTTTAGGATATCGATTGAAGTGTTTCAGACGCAAAGTCGCAATTACCATTACTTTGAGTTATTTTTCATTATACGGCACTAAAAATGAATATTTCACAGTTAGTAAACCGTACTGAAAATGCATTTTCCCCATAAGAGCACAGAAAAATGCCGCGTTCCGGAGCCTTAATGGAATTTACAGTGTAATAGTGACAAGTATCGTGCATTACATATAACCACCAGATTCTATTTCTAGCCAGTTCCACATACCTTTTACATCTTCCCCTTAGAACTGCAAAATTCAAGTAAATACCTGAAGACATTCTTTAAATGTAGGACCGTTACCACAACGTTAGAGAAGAGAATACGTATATGAATGAAGAAAATGAATATTAGCGGTTTGTATGATAAAAAGAAAAGTAGGTACAAGATACGATACGAACAATATTCCTGTTTATTCATCTGAGAAGGTAATTCAATGAATCTTTCTGCTTTGTAGAGTCGATTTATGCTAAAAATATAAACAACAGAATATACCCAAAACAGTTTACTTTTACTTTGTTTAGAAAGCAAAAAAATTAACTTCTGAAGTAAGTAACGCAATTCAATATATTAATTATCGTTTTCAGAGTATAATAACGAAAAGTATCATTTGCTTGTGGACTCAAGCGTTTAAAGTGGGAAAAAAAGTCGTAATTAACCAACCAACGTGGGTCCAAAACTTATTTCGAAAGCTAAAGGACATGGCAGCGAGATTGGGCAGTCGGAAAGATGGTAAACTGGTTGTTCATCTGAGTCAAATTACCCCTCCCCAAAAAAGACAAAGCAAATAATTTCGAATGGGTATGGTCAAATAAGGCAGCTGGCGAACCAAATCAGGGAGGACAAGAATTACAACAACGACAACGTGCCAGTGCCTTGTTAATGAGGAAGCAAGAAAATATGTGAACATGTGTATTTCCTTTCCCGTTTTAAGTGTCTGCAGTCAAAAATGCATTAATAAACTCTACAAAATGTGGCAATATGTTTTTGCAGCTGTTTTTTTAATTTATAAAGGCTTACGAAAAATTCTTTTAAAAAAATCGCTTAATATACAAGGTGTGACATATCATCATGGAGACATTTCAGGGAATGATAGTACTCTACAAAATAATAAAAAAATGCTAATAGACCCATCGTTAAAATTGCACTGTTTTCAATATAATTACATGGTGGCAACATTTCACTTTTTTTCATATTTTGTGTTTTTCTCACGTGTGTTTTGAATTTTCGTACAACTATTTTCTTCAAGTCCCTCTACCACCAAATGCCAAATCATCGGTAGCCATTTACAGGGTGTTAAATTTTTCAACTCATGTACTATAAGGTGTACAAGTAAATTTCCGCCGATTGACAAAACATGGCCCCACCAGAAGATTATCTTGAAATTGTCAGATGTAAAACGTACTATTGCAAGTTTAGTGATCTAGTAGCCTATTTAGATATAGTATAGATAGATGTATAGAACTAATTAACCTAGACTAACCTTGAAATACTAGTGACCCCTTATCAGCATTACATAATTTGTTTCGTTCAATAATGTCAAGTTTTGCGCCGAATAAGCGTCATTTGCAAGAACTTTTAATTCACTTCTTTAATTTGAAGAAATCCGCAGCTGAAGTGCATCGATTGCTTGTAGAAGCATATGGTGAGGCTGCTTTAAGTGAGAGAAGTTGCTGCGAGTGGTTTCACAAATTTAAAACCGGTGAATTTGACGTGAAAGACAAAGAACGCAGTGGACGACCTAAAGTGTTCGAAGATATGGAATTGGAAGTATTATTGGAGGAAGATTCATCCCAAACGCAAAAAGAACTTGCACTTACATTAGAAATGACTCAACAAGCAATTTCGCATCGTTTAAAAGTGTTGGGAATTGGGTTCTTCATGAATTGAAGCCGAGACATTGAACGCCGATTTTGCATGAGTGAAATGCTACTTGTCAGGCATAAAAAAGGGTTTTTTTGCTGGCGATGGAAAATAGATCCATTACGATAACCCAAAAAAGAGAAAATCATGGGGACCACCTGGCCATGTTTCAACATCGACGGCCAAACCGAATATTCATGGACAAAACTCATGTTGTGTATTTGGTAAGATCAGTTTGGTGTCATATATTATGAGTTGCTCAAACCGAATACAACCATTACTGGAACCCTCTACCGAACACAATTAATGAGAATGAGCACTCAAGGAAAAACGCTCATTACTACTTCAGACACGACAAAATTATTCTCCTACACGATAATGCTCGTCCGCATGTTGCGGTACCGATCAAAACCTATTGGGAAACACTTGATTGAGAAGTCCTACCCCACCCGCCATATTCACCAGACCTTGCCCCATCCGACTATCACTTATTCCAGTCGATGGCACAAACTCTGTCTAAGCAGCGCTTTACATCGTATGAAGATATCAAAGATTGAGTGGATTCACGGATGGTTTCAAAAGATGAAGAGTTCTTCCGACGTGGCATTCGAATGCTGCCAGAAAGATGGGAAAAAATAGTAGCTAGCGATGGACAATACTTTGAATAAAACATAATGCACCGTTCTTTCACAATAAATTCCTAATTTTTGATATCAAACGGCGGAAATTTATTTGTACCCCTTATATTTTATGCTTTGTACCTTTTTTAGAACATCCTGTATGAATTGTAATGCCAAACTTAAATTCCTTCTTCAATTCTTTAGCTTTTTGGTCTCTTGGTGTATTTTTGTATCTTTTACCTTTATCGTAGAACTTGCAAAATATCTATGAATGCAAATTAAGAATGTTAAGGAAGGAAGGAACAAATAGTCATGCGGCTCAGTTACCAACTACGTACGCAATTTGTCACATTCAGTCAAATTTCTTAAAATTAAAATAAATCTAACCGAAAGAAAAATTTTTAAAAACTGTTGAAAATGCTTTTAAAAAATGTGAAGCTTTGCCACCATGTATGTCGAGGATGGTGCATTTTTTACCATAGGCTTATTAGCATTTGGTTATTTTGCAGAGTACTATCGACCTCTGAAATACATCCATAATGATATTTTATACTCTATACATCAAATATACAGGGTGTTTAAAAAAGATGCGGCAATATTTGAGGGGTGATTGCTCGGGTTATTTTAATAAAAAAAGTTTCTATAAATATCGGTCCGCAAACGCTTCGTTACCGATCTACGGGGTGTTAATCTTTCATTAAAAAAACAGTAAAAATTAGATTTTTCCAAAGCCGTTTAAGATATTATAATGAAATTTTAAGCGTTTCAATAGCTGGGGGAGGCGCATACTTTGCAATACAAAACGATTTTTTGGTCTTACCAGTGGCGCGCGTATTGGCACGTAAATTAAACATTTTCTATGATAAATGAACATGCACTAAAATGTTTTTTTTTTAACTCAAAAACTGGGCGTCCTGCGATAAAATGTCAATAGAGCTTTTTTCTTCACAATTGAATAACGAATTCAAAAATATTTTTCATTTTTACAGAAATCAGCGGCGTCCTATTTTTTTGTATTGCAAAGTATGCGTCTCCCACAGCTATTGACACGCCTAAAATTTCATTATAATATCTCAAGCGGTTTTGGAAAAGTTTAATTTTTACAATTTTTTTAATGAAAGATCAACACCCTGTAGATCGGTAACGGAGCGTTTGCGGACCTATGTTTATAGGAACTTTTTTTATAAAATGACTTGGGCAATCGCCCCCTTAAATACTGCTGAATCTTTTTGGAACACCCTGTGTATACCCGATTTACGAGCCCCAACATTAGGATCTTACTTACGTTAAAAGATAGGAGGTCGATTAAATTAGGACAAAGTTCGGAAACGGCTCATTACAAGTAATTAGATGGAAATGAAGCATTCTTAAGGGCCTTTTTGAAGCAATTTTTGAACAGCGACGTCAGCTTTCGTCTAATGCACCAAGTTTCCGAAATATGAAATATAACTTTTTATTGACTGTACATAAGAAACTCACGTCCAGTTTGGAATAAAATCATTGGGTCACTTTGTTAACATTACGGTAAAGTCTATTTCTATTGGCCATGACGTTACATATTTTCATCTCTGTTAATCTACTCATTCAAATGGACATCAAGTGAGATGCAATTTGTCATGTCACGGTTAGTCCTTACTTCCTAAGCCATCCGTTTACTTTAACAATACTTGTTCTGTAAACTGCACCATACATACCAACGTTTGTAGCTTCTTAACGACACGTTAACGATACGTTACGTGAATCTATAAGCCTGGATTCCCATTGAAAATTGTGCAGGAAATTGCACTTCTAGTAAAAAGTAGTCTAAAGTTTGCTGTAGATTATCTAATTTCCCGTATAGGATATTTGGCGAAGTTTTAAATGCTTAGGGTAGATCTGTATTTTAGTGGGAAACTTTACATATTTTAAAAAGTATTCAATACCTAAAGAGGGGCCTGGTGCAAACACTTTCTTGTCAGTGATAATATTGCAACATAAGAAACTGTGGAAAACTCAAAGGCAGGTCTTAAAATAGAGTGAGGAAAATAACATGTTTTGTCACTGAGAAAACAGTTCGTCGACGTCTTCGCCTCGTTTGGTAATGTTCTCGAATTACAGAATATGGTTTTTGGCCAATTGAACGCTCCGCTTTTCCACGACCATTCATGACACAAAACCGTAATTAAATTATTAATAAATTTAATTGCCATTAACGTGCCAACCGCACTCGCACCGCTGTGCTTAGGCAGAGCACGGTTTTATTACGGGCATCCAAATACACACAAAATCAACAATCAACTTCCAACAGTGCCCCTATGAGTAGCGGACTGCGTCCACATGTGACTGTCAAACTTCAATCCCTAGAGACGAAAATTAACGTTATGGGCCATTCTATCTCTAAAGACGAAAACGATGTTTTCGGTTAAAGTATGAAGAGAAGTCAGCACTTTCCTGAAAGAAAATAATCGATTTACAATTATTTAAAACGAGCGTTAATTTTGGAACACCCTTTACATTCCTCTCATTTATAGCTTGTAGGGAGGCCGAAACTCATTAAACGTCGCAGTTTGCTAATTGAAATTTTGAACGAAATGTTGGTGACCAAAATGGGGTTCTTACGGGGGCCAATTAGGAATTAATGATAATTTAAGAACTGACGTGGTTTTTATTTCAATTGGACAGTCCTTCTTTCCTTTCTTCTCGGTTAGGCTACATATTTTATCCACCTGAACAGTAGATCGTGCTGAAATAATCGGCAAGAGCTGGGGGGCGATATGATAAGTCTGAATGTAGTACACACGAAAGTGTGCCCGTAGTAAAGACCCAGGTAATGATGAAAGACCGGAATAAAAACATAGAAAAGCACCCAGTGGGATAATTACTGGACCTGGGTAAACGTTTAATAAGCACACGTGGTTTGCTATTTTTTTTTAATTAAAATTTGTAGCGCTGCCCTGCGGGGATCCAAAGTTTCCTTCCGTTATCAGAAGATTATAATTAACTCTCGTTATTTTAGTTTTATGTTGCCATGCTCGGCAGTACACTGAGGACGTCAGTCGGCGACGAAACGTCTAAGTGCATTGCAAAAATGCCGTTTCTCGTTGGGCAAAGGGTTCAATTCCCGTTATTGGCATAAACGATGGTTGCTGGCAACCACATCGTTATTTCTCTACAGGCAGCTACTGAAACGGAGAAGCGACAAGCAGCCCGACCGTGATCATTCCTTTGCTTTCTTATATTTCATCCTTGTGCCGCACGGACAGGTAACATCGCAGTCAACGATGTCACAACTAAAGCTTTTTTTCCTTCGAATGCGAAGAAACCGATTTTGAATCGTAAAGTATCCGCAACCCATTGATAAGCCGATGATGCCTCAGCGAACGAGCCATCCAGCTGCGGGACCTGAGGAGCACCTATCAAATCGAACGTACGAAAATTTTTCATGGATGCTCATGGAAAATCACCGACATTTCCCCACTTGAAGTGAAGAAAATCATGCCTGCACCACAGAGACGATTTACTGAAGTTTTAATGCTGCAGCTTCGTCAGCCATTATCGATACACCGTCAGTCGGCAACACCATCGCGTGGCGAGAACGAGACTCGGCTCGGCCAATAAGGTCGAGTTTGCGATGTTTCCACAGGAGAAGATCGCCTTTATGGAATCGATAACATGGTAATGGTTGTACTTTGATATGCAACTTATTATTCCGAGTTGTTAATCGGAAATGTTTGACAAAAATGCGAGATTAAGCTTACCTGGAGATGCAGCAACAGCTCTATCTTTTGAGGGAGCTTGTTCGGCCCGAGGATTTCGTCGTATAACGATTTTAGAGAGTCCTTCCTGTCCGACAGGCAGAGCCGACAAATGGCGTTGAGGTCCATCGGTCTGGCCGTCGGTAGCGTGTCCATTTCCGACTCGTTGCAAGGATAATTTCCTCGCAAAAACCAACAGTTTCGATGAAGATCGACGATCTCGACAAACGAACAAATCCTCCAGGACCGCTACTGATGTGTCTTTTCTTGCAACCGATGGTCGACTACGTAATCACGTATCTTTACTTTCAACAATTCCGGCATTGGAATGCGTGTGTGTGGTGTGCAGTAAAGTTTCACTGTTTCTCGTTCCTTTGACGATGTTGATAACGACACACGAGGAGGCACTTTGGAAAATGAGATGATTAAAGAAAACCTCTTGCACTATCATCGATTTGAAAGAGAAACGACTTGGAATCCCGAGAATTGTTCAGTAACTGCGACGGACCAAGATTAGGAAGGACTTGACTGCCGGTCGGTGTCGGTGAAAACTGATGATGAAGCCGGGTGATTCGGCCTTGTTGACTGATTCGAATCTGGGAGCTTTTGTGCGATGTTGAACTGGACTGATGGGGGCTGGGGCTGAACCTGAGCGCTTCTGCATTTGATGCGTGATCCGATGTTTCCTCTGTATTTTCTGATGCCGTGCTCTTCCAGTAGCATAGGTGGGTATTATAGCGTCTCTGTAATAGCCCTGCTTCAGGATACATGGCGCGAACGGTTGCGACACTAACCCGGGAAGAACCTTTAGTGCAGGTCAACTCAGGCTAGTGCCAGAAGTGCAGGACGTGATGAGGTACCTATCCTGCTCATTTGAAAGCTTCGTTGAGCATGGATATCAAGACTCTTGAAAGTACTTTATGTACTATGAAGACGACCAGGTTTCTTACGGTTCCTAGCGGAAGGATACTGCGCCTAGAAGCAGAAGGATACTGAACTTAGAAGCGAATGGACCTTAGGCGAAATTTCAACCGACTTTAGGGCGAATAAATTAAAGCGTGAGCTTTATTGACCTCGACGAGGTGCAATAATGCATCGCAATTAAAGTAAATGGGGTACTCACTCTTAATTTGATATAGGGAAGTACCATGAGTAGCTCACAATCTGGCAATACTGCAGACGCCATTCTTAAAGTCGACGTCATTCGTGGTCTCCCAATAGAAATTCTTAATAATACTAATAGCGACAGTAATTATATGTAAGTATGTTCAATATGTAATTTAAGTAATGTGCATAGTAATGTTAAACTTTATTTTTGTAATTTATTGCCCTTGAGTCCCCTTGCAATTGGTCTGTGAAGTTTATTCATAGATATAAATACAGGGTGGACAAATTTTAATGTTCACAGTTCACTTTTGGGCATTTTCAATAGAGCCTCGTCATTTAATTATCATGTTACTTACATAAATATAATTGCCACATTGTTATAATCTAATCGGAGAGATTTTTCCTTTCAAAATGAACTATGTCAGAACTAGTATGAGCTGCAGTCCATACTAATCTGGACTTGGTTTATACTAATTCATTTTTTACAATAGATATAACAATTTAACCATCATTGAGTTTTCGGAAATAGTGCTTTATTATTCCAATGCGTATACAGAATCTCGCAATCTTGTTCGTACATATGGATTTGTTGAAAAAAATACTCGATTTTCGCTATAAAAAAATCATTTATTTTACTTTTTTTTATTATTAACAAGAAATGTATTTTAAATATACGTACTTATGTACAAAACCTTCAAAGAATAAATAACAAAACTAATCGACAAATTTAACAAAAATACCTCCTCTTCACACAACATTTATGTTCGTACACTTAAATTTAAACATAAAACTAAACAACATTTTTGATTAAACAATAATTGATCAACACTTTGTCGAGTAGCCCTTTGCTGTGATGACCGCTTGATATCTCCTATTCGTAGAACACACTAATTTTTTGTATACTTCAGGACTGATTTTTTCCATTCTTGTGACACAATGTTTTTTAATTCTGTTTTTGATGAAATTTTACATTTTCTTATGTTTTTTTTTAAATTGCCTACAAATGTTCAATTGGGTTTAAGTCTGCTAATTATGGAGGCAATTTTGGAACATTCCAAATTAGCCATTCTTTGTTGATTAAAGCTGTGTACTTAAGATCGATGTCCTGTTGAAATCTATAAACATTTGGCGAACCTAATTTTCGCGCATTTTATTTTACGTTCTTTTTAGAATATCGTTATAACCATGTTTATCTATAATACCATCTATAAAGTGGATATTTCCAACTCCATTTGAGGACATGCAGCCCCAAATTATTAGGGATCCACCTCCATGTTTTACAGTCGGAAGTGTATTACGAGGACTACTATCTTCATTAGTTTTTCTCCACACCCTATGGATACCATCTGACTGAAAAAGATGAATTTTTGTACATAATTACATACATTTCAATTGCATTTCTTGTTAATAGTAAAAAAAACAGTAAAACAAATCATTTTTTCATAGCAAAAATCGAGTATTTTCTTTAACAAATCCATGTGTACGAACAAGATTGTTAGATACTGTAGGTACGATTCCATCCTGTATTAAAAATCTGTGTAATTTGTAAGTTTATCTGGCAAGTCTTTGTGAGTCAGAAACAGCCCGTTTCGAGGTCAAAAACGGCGAAATTAGAAAGTGCAAAAAGTTTCTGTGCGCCCCGAAACTCTTTGATGAGATGAGTCTAAAACACTTGTATTCAAAATTAAATATACATCTGGTTTTAAATGATCATTCTTGGACTTCCATGAATTTTTTTTACACCGACCTTTCGCACAGTGTTACCTCTGCTCATTATTGAGGCAAATTAACTGTTTGCTCAAATCGTGACTCAATGAATCAATCATAAAACGATGAGTGAAACTTTGTAACCACCACTTGATGGGTGAAACAGTTAGGTTTACGGGCATTGATAAATCAATAAAAGTCCAAGAGGTATCATTCAACAACGTATCATTATCTACCTCCTTCAAACAAATGTGAACAAATCTTTCTCATCCGGAAATAGTGTCTAATTCGAAGGAGAGGGCATTCAACTTTCACATACATTTTTAACTTGTTTCTCTCGAACAACCAACCTTCATGTCTGGTTTTCGGCAATTTTATACGTACTATCGAGAATCGAATTCATACTTAAAATTTGATATCTCAACAACGCGAGAGATACTATTTCTTATTATTATGCTGAACCAACGGCACCGGAATTGAGTGGTAATTTGCACAAGTGCAATTGTCGAATTGTTGCACTAATGTAATTATCGAGCAACACCATGAAAACGTAGTAAGAAGCTCAAAATATCTTAGATTCGCCGTAACAATAATTACAGCAACATTTTAATAATTATGTGAGTAAAATGATCACATAAATAGCAATTTTTCAAATGATCAGTCTATCGTGTTCTTTTTTCTAAGCTTGTATTTTTGGGCGTCCGAATAACGCTCGAAAGTTAAGTCGAATTTAAATGGTTTTGACTAGATGCCGGGACTTTTTAACTGTTTTATTTACCAATTGTGGATCATGCCTAGAAAGTGGCAAGTATGTCACAAATACTTAAATATACCGCTACGGTATACTACTAGTATATACTATATAATAGTGTATGCTGGTATATACTAAATACCAGTATATACTACATTACTTGCTTCGACTATCTAACAAGAAAACCTCTCAACTTGTATGCAATTCGTAAGGGTGAAATAAGAGTGCGTGTATTCAAGTAGTTAATTCGGATTGCGGTTAAGCGCTAAACGATCATCTACACGGAAATCATCCTTTGTATGTGGGCTAATTTATTCCTCGCCGGCCATAAGCTTAAAAGTCTTTCGGAGGACCTTAAGGGAGACAGTCCACGACACTACGGCATCGGCCATCGCGCTGTCGCGAGCCGGATCAAATATCCATTTAACACTTTTTATGTGCGGTAAAGCAACTTTACCACACGCGTTGGCGAGTTGAAAGTAGCACTGAATCAAACTGGCACTTGGTCTATAGAGATTACACGCTGATAGTTGATTGAACTGATAGAAGACAATAAAGTTCATACACATGCGATTTGAAAAAATATATTTTACTTGATACATGCAAAAGTGTCTTTACAGCACTCGATTGCTGGTCACAGTGCGCTGTGCGTCGCTCGCTCTACTGCAATCACCGTGCTGTGAAGCATCACTTTCTGCACGTTCTAAGTAAATAATTATCACGAATAACGAGGCGTAACCAAAAGACATATTTTTACACATGTTGAGTTAAACGCAACATACACAAAAAAAAGTAAATATTTGTCCAAAGTTGAAAATCCATTAAACAGTTTATTCTGAATGAAACATCAGCAAACCAATAATTCATAAACACGGTTCTAAGAAAACCGCAGAGGCTAAAATTGCACTATATTTCATATTGGACAGTCCCTTTAAAGTACAAACTAAGAGATTATAGCCGGCATAAAACGGTCTTTATGATCCTCGTATGGTTACTGTGAAAACAATTTTAGAAATGCGGACTCCGGCCAGAATTTTATAATAAAACTGAAAAAAATTGTAAATACTGTTTGTGCTTTGTATGCTTAATAAATGCCTTGAGACAGGGAGGTAACATCTGAACCGATCCCTTATTATCCTGTATCTTTACAGCTGTTGGATTCGCATATAAATTAGCTTTATGCGGCAAAACTCCACTGAATAAAGCGGACCCGTCACGATACTACACCGCACTTCAATTAAATTGAGCGACGGAGTTGTTAGATTTGATTAAAGATTTGTTGAGGGCACACTTCACCTTGGACCGTGATAGATAAAAGAATCGTATATTATTGGACAATCATGTAATGGAAGCCATTATGCGACTGGCGCAATTCTCCTGAGGGGATTATGCTCATTACATGCGAGTACGATACTGTATTTTGTCACGGCTAAACGTGTACTTTCCACAAACTAACTAAACATCCCTTTTAAAATAAAATTTTTAAATTATAATTTAAATTCCTTTCCGTGTCCGCATAGCGAAAGTAAATTGTTTACGATCTCTCCGGTTTCCCGCGAGTTTCTTCAGTGGCACAAAAAGCCTTCCCCTAATTTATTTATAGGTTGTTAAATAACACCGCTGGAATTTTATAACAACGAAAATATATTAACAAAGGGTTCGACAATAATTCAAAAATATATTTATTTTTTTGAACATTCACAGAGTAATATTATTTTACTTCTCACATTTGATCCGCGCTTAACTGTCCAAGTTTTACAACGAGTTCAATAAGTCACTGAAAGGCATATCTGGATGATCTCGGACTTTCATAAAACTGTCCACAAAAGTCTTCCTTTGATGGTCACTGGTTAGATTCTTATAAAAGTCTGCTCCCGCGATGCAAAATATCTTTCTGTCTTCATGCTCATACCTACCTACCCGTGTTTGTACATAGGGGAAATAGGCTTTCAGCCATTCGTTCGGACTTGCGCTAATAAAGAAACATGTTAGGCACCATGTTGCCATGTTGGAAAACGACTGGGTAAAACTGGAGAGGCTGAAAACCACCCAGTCTTGAAGCAGAGAAAGTTGGTTTAGTTGAATAGCGCTGTCGAACACCTGAACAAAAGAAAAATCAATCAATTAAGGAATTTGCAATGGCTGTTTTCCCTGCATTTGCTCGTGTATTGACGAACAATCTTTGATAAGAATTAGGCAAATTAATATTCAAAGTGACTTACTTGAAAAACAACTCCACTCATTAGCTTCGGATGGGGCTGTTGGGGAGATAAAAATTCTCCAATAACCTTGGTGAGAATGTCGGATGGGGAAAAGAAGTCTTTCAAAATCAACGGGAGGGCTGAACACAATATTTGCACCTCGGTGGCGAAACTTTTTTTAATACGCTCGAATATGGCTGAAATCTTCTCGATGGTTTGGACTAGGTGGTCAGGAGTGGATTGCTGTATTTCAGAACCTGGTTTTTCTAGATGCTCCCAACAATCTGAAATATAATGGGTGGCCCTAAGATGATTTCTTTACTGGTAAGGAATCTTGGATATTGAGTTACTGTGTAATGGCGCCTTTTCGAGCTGGTCCAAATTGAAAATTTTTCATGAACACCTTGTATATCAAAAGGTTGGATCAGAAACACTTCCACTACATAACTTCTGTTAGGAGCAGAGTTCTACTCATTTTTTATGCGGAGCAAACCAGTCTTATTGGGAAAATTGATTCTGAATCATTTTTCTCGGCAATCACCGGTTTCAATCAAATTTATTTGAAAATTAAATCGTTTTCAAAATTATAGTGAAACCTATTTCTGTTAAATGAATTCAGTTCAATAGATAGATACCGCAGACCGTCTGATAAACTTACCTACGTACATATAGGTGATCAGTAATTGCGCTCCCAGAATAGAAACGAATGGATTATCATCTTTCATTTTTTCTAGAGCCAACTTCTGCAAGTTTTTTCCAAATTTCTCCAGTATATACAGCGGCTTCATAAGAAGAAGCCTCTCCAAACCCTGAATAGATAAACAACAGTTGATAGCATTTAAGCACAATAAGTTTGTGAAGAGCAACTTTTCTCAGTACGCACTTTAATAATACATTTGTCCCCATAATCAGTGCTTTTGCCAGTTAGTACTTTGTTTAAGGCCGTATGTAAAGTTGTGGTAACAAAATTGGCCTCCATATGCGTCTCTTCCACGTTCTCCATGAGGTAAAACGCTAGGGCCCACACTAACATCATATGCTCCCTGGACTGCATTAATGTTGGGTTGTTCAAATTCACTTGAATATATTCGCATGCACAGGGCAGAATTAGTTGTAACTCCTCCGAAATCCCTCCGATGGAGATGTTAGAGAGCAAACATCCTTCCAAGATGTAAAGAATTCCGTACAGACTTGATATCCGGGTAGGGAGAAACGGGCTTTTGAGGAATTGTACCAAAAGCTTTTTAGTTTGTTCGTAAATTTCCAAGTCCTGGTTGAATAAAATTTAAATGAACAATTTAAAAGGGGTAAAAAAAAGGTCTCACCGGTGTTAATACTCCGACAGCTTTGCAAATGCCAACAATCAAATACTGATGCAAGAGCTCGTCTTCTATGGAATGAGTTTTGGATAAATTCAGAAAAGTGTCCAACATCCATCCAAATTGTGCTTTATGGGTAAACAAGTCGGATATGTATAAAATCGACCGAACAGTTTCGTGTAGAATCCGAATGTCCTTTACTGCGGACTAAAATTTTCGCTGCAAATACGCAACAAAGAACTAACAATTTTGAACTTACGTCTGGCTTGAGGAGCTGCGAGTAATAATCCAGCAGAAATTGTAGACAAGAATTGACATCTAATCCACATTCTTCGAGTAATCCCTTTCTTCTCCTATGCATGAGTTCAGCTACCGAATCGGAATTCTCTTCCGAATCGTTTGTTGATACTAAGAAGTACTTAATAGACAGTTGGCCATAAGAGTATTTATTGCTCATCCTTTCAAAGTTCCTATTAGCAAACACGTTTCTCATTTCCTGACTTGAACCCTCTGTGGTCACTTCTAAAAACTTTGTTTCTATGTGGTCTTGGATTAGTTTCAGTTTTTTGACGCTACGAATTGGAACGTAAGAAAAATAAAAATAAAAAATGCCTTTATCACTACAGGGGGATTCAGAACTATGGGATCAAATTTTTAATGATTATTCAGTGCAACAATAGAAGACATTTAAGTAGAAAAACTCATGTACGTAAACATCGTCCTTGAACTTGAATGCACCTATTACAGCGACGTATAAGGTTTCGACGGACTTGGCTAAAAATTTGATCATCTTTTTGAATGACTTCAAATGCCGCAGTAATTCGTGCAATCAAGGGTTTGCTCTCTCTTCACTAGTATTTCATAAACCAGAAACTTTACGTATTTTCACAGGAAAAAATCTAAAGGTGTTAAACTGGGTGAGTTAGAGGGCCACGGACCTGAACCACCTCTCTCGATTCATTGTTGTCCAAAGTGACAAAGTTGAAATAAGACATTTTGAACAATTACTGCAGTGGTATTTTGTACAAACAAATTAAAATAAAGGGTACTAAAACTCCATAAAACACATTTTTGCACATAACTGCCTTAAAACATCATAAGGCCATAGCGTCTTACGGAGACATTTCTGGACATGGGTTTTTATACTCAAATGTTTTCTGCTGTTGCACTGGACAATTTTTAGAAATTTGATGCAATAGTTCTGAATCACCTTGCATATTAGATTTTCCAACACTTATTACTTCACCTACCTTATGCTACTAAGAGGTATCGGAGTATTTCTTGGCACATGTATCATATCGGACGCGCTTTTATTGCCCAAGACCGGAAATCTTAAAGTTTGCAATAATTGTGCGGTAATGGCTTTTATAGCTAAGCCCGAAGCTCTCAAGGCTAGAGCCATGTCGGTCAATGCCAGATTGTCCAGGGGCGTGCACAGGACACTAAGGAAGCACATCCAAGTTTCTTCAAATTGCTGTCGGGTTGTCCAGCCAAGTAACGTTGTCCTATAACAATATTGAATACAAAATGACCACACCATAAATTCAACAAACGGTCACTTTCAATAAAATTACCTAAACTAAAACTCACCTAAAAATATACTCCTGAAGCACGTCAATTTCCTGTAACATGTCAATGGGTAAAGGTGGGACTTGGGTGAGAAATTTGCCGCTCAATTCAGGTTGCCAACCCAATGCCCAAACTCTATATGGCACAAAATTATAAGAGTTTACTAAAGGTAGTCTGCACAATAACACCACAATGTTCCTAATTCTGCATAAAATAAACTGAGCTAGATTGATTCGTTTGTTCTGCATTTGAAACCACCAGCAAGTCAAAATATACAAATAATGGCAGGATAAACGAGCCTTATGGATATTTTCATCGTCCGATGATGTATGGAGGAAGTTTGTATCTATAGATGGTAAAGGAGAGTCGTTCTTCAACAGAAAATTGGTCATAATATAGAGGGAATTAATAGCGGAGCAGAGCCAGGTTAGATTCGCGTCTACTCCTAAGTAACTGCAAAATTGGGATTGTTTCAAAATCTTATCGGAGCAGTCCAAAAGCAGTTCTAGCAATCCGACGTCGAAACTGTGAGAATCTTTGCTTAAAATATAATTAACATATTCTAAAGCTAATACGGCAAATTTGGAGATGTTTTCGGAATCTATTTCGGAAAGCTCGAGGGTGGGAAACTTGGATAAGTGTTTCATGAAGGAAGAGAGTGAGAAGGACATATCTTGCAGAAGGGGCGCAAACGACGAGTTTTCGAATGACTGGATTATTTCCGATGTGTATTTATTAGTTGGTTCGTTGTTTTCCATGGAAAATATCTAAAATACCATTAACAGTTTGACAATATTTAACGCGTAGATGAAATTCGATGAACTTACCTCGTGATGGCAGCAAATTTCATTAATCATCCTGCTGACTTCCTTCAACACCCTATCCACAGCGGTCTTCAGAACAGGAGGCTCTTCTCGCTGGTCTTCTTCCCTCATCATTTTGACGCCTCTCTCAATACAATCTCTTAAAATCACCTTATTGAAATCACCGCTGGATACAAAGGCGGATAATTCGTTGTGTTCCAATTTAGCCATTACTTTTGAGGTTTCCTTACGTAACATCCCATCATGATATTTGGCTTGAATTTGAGAGAGCAGCCATTTTTTGTTAATTTCCAGTTTGCGGATGGATTCAGGTTTGAGAAAATGAGTTTGACCGACATCCAAAGGGCTCATATCGTAATGGCGCACCAGTAATTTGTTCAGAAGACTAATTAAGGTTTCGTATCTAAAATGTTTATTATTGACACCGTCTTCTATTAAGAGAAACATACAGCGTGTCCCATATACGGTGCTCACCATCAGGACGTCGGTTATTATTGAGGAAGAAAATTTGCAGAGCTTGAAAGCAATCTATGCGCATTTGAAATATATTTAACACATCGAAATCTCGATGGGAAGCGTCGAATTTAGGACACACTGTATACATACTTCTTGGCCATCATACGAATACTAAGTTCCTCTTTAATGATAAATAAATCGTTTTTGGAGAGTTGCTCTAGAACCTCTTGGGTACTCATTGTAAGTAGATATTCAACTTTTCTACTGGCCAGATGCACGACAAATCGGGAAACTGCGGATTGCCTGTTAAACAGCAAGTTTGGTATCAGAAGCTTGACAGACGCTCCCGTCTGTGAAGTATGGCTATTCTCTATACATTTCAGTATTTTAGTCTTGAAAACGGGCTAAAAGTGCATCGTGTTGTCGAACTCGTGTCGATTTATTTAGGTAAACTACTTACATCTTGGTTCTTTAGACAATGTAGAGCAATTCCCGCGACGAAAACTTTACTTAATGTGGAGTTGCGATGAACAAAAGAAACAAACTCAGAGACTGGGATTTCATCAATTAAATTCACCAATTTGTCAGGATGGTTTGACAAAATCCAGAAGAGTTGGTTTGTTTCCGAAATATTCTCGTTCTGAAAACGTTCCACTCCGAATAAATCATTTTCAGTAAAAGCAAATACTTACGAGGTAATCACAAAATACAATGGTCCCACCAATTTGCACCAGCAAATCATTAATGGAAGGGTCTGGAGAGCTAAATATTCTGTTCCAAAAATCGAGAGAACCATAGTTCAAAACACTTAAAACGTGAGAATAGTGGAATGTCAGTGATGGGTAGGTCTTTCGCATTTTGACAAAATTGTCGTTGGTGGTCTCGATGTCGATATTAGTTGATTTGTTTAATAAAGATGCAGTATGTTGAGATACTTTACATAAACTTCCTGAAAGAGAAAGGAGAAATAGTATCTATTAGTATATAGTTAGTATTAATTAATACGACATCTTTTATTTTTCTCTATGGACTGTTTATTTTTGTTATCTCCGAAACGGCTGTGATTGTAAAATCGGTCAAATTTGGAAAATTTTCCTTTTCTAAAGATCATTCCAACTGAGAAATTTCCATCTATTACTTACCTGTTTGGAAAATTAAAGAGCAATACATCAAAAACACACCCAGTTGACTGACCAGGAAATCATCACAGTTGGGGCCCGTTTCCTCTATCAGACTAGAAACTAAATTAATAATTCTCAGAATCAGTCGCGAAACTATGGCTTCTGCCTCGAGATTTTTAAAGGTGTCTGCATTATTGTAGACGTTTAAAGGATCGGCGGTGGCAACGAAATTCTCAAGAATGCTCCCTGGGTTGAATTCCGCCTTAATCGAGTTTATTTTTTGTAACAGTTCCTCTTCTTTCAAAGGGGATATTAAGAACATCAGGAGTATGACTTTGGAGAGCCACTTGCTGAGGCTCTGCTCGTCGCGCTGCAAAAGTATTGTTAATATTCAATTTCACTCGAGATAAAGTTTAAACTGACTGTTGCAGGTGGGGCTTGAAAGAGCATGACAATAACATCATCTACAGGCCTAAATACATTAGGATTCAAAGCGAAAATTAATTTCCTCAAAGAAATAAAATTTTCTGCGTTGTTTATTCTGATTTTATCTTGCCCTAGCAAGTTTAAGAAAACACTGGCCACCTGTCCGGACCATCGCAGCCACTTTTCCGTGTCATCAGTACAATACTTGCTGTCTTCCAATATCAAAGTAACCAAATCTATTACGGCAGGGTATTCCAGTAGGCGCAACAGCATCGATAAGATCACCTCTCTAGTTGTTTCCAATTCTTTAACGTCAGTAGTGTTAGTGCTACAAATAAGGACATTAACGATTAAAGGGGAAAATCCCACTAAAAAAACATTTACCGACTGCGGAATAAAAATACATCTTCTACAATGGGTTCCAAGGCCGGAATGCAGTGCGTTTCAGGGTCCTGTCCACTAGCCATTAAACCGTCGCAGAGCTGGATTATTTTTGGAATATCGATAATGCTTTTGCTATGTTGTTTGGAGTAAGATAAATTCACAAGGAAATGGAATATTCTTGGAATAATTTCTTCGGAATGCCTATGGAAAAGACGAAATCACAGTTTAAAAATAATTCCGGTACACGTTTACGCGCCCTCATGCTCCCCGAAGAAGTAATTTCTTTGCATTGTAAGTTTTTTGCTCTAGAAGTTTGAGAAACAACCACTTACGGCACAAGCCCTTCTTCGATATACTCAAACTGTTTAAGAACGTAATCCTTAAATACTTGGTCGGAATCCAGAAGACAGTAGTTGATGCGTAGCTGCACCAATTGACACAGCAACTGCAAAACCTGGCACTGAAACAAGACGTCACTGGTTACAGTGTATTGCTGGAAGAATAAATCACATTTCGCAATCAACCAAATGAGAGTACTTAATCTCTTCAAACCTTGAGAGAATTAATAACTATCGGTTCAAAAATTCTGATGTAACTGGCTAAAGTCTTGTCCAAAGACTTTGAGGTGGCTGTGAGCTTTTTGACCCCCTTTCGATGCAAATACCCCATGAGGGTATCATCCCCGTCGCATTCAACCTTGCTTATGTTGCTAAGTGATTGAATCCATAAAGACAAAGCTTCGCATGGTTTATGGAATACATTTTCATAAAAACTATGGTCTTCTTCCTGGAAATTCGATATAGTTAGTTCAAAAAATCATATTAATTTGATATTAATAGTAAATGTGGATTAGTTACTAACTTTATCTCCGGTAAATGGTTTTTTGTCAAGCACCTCTCCAAAGTGGGCAGTTAAGTTTGTGTCAAAAAGACACTTCAGCAATTGCTGTACGCATTTTACAGTCAGAGTTTTATCTAACTGGAATGTAGTTTTCATATAAGTCAGGATTTCTTCAGCGATCCTGCCGAATTCGTTTAAGGTTCCTACTTCCATAATTACGCATAATGTGTGAACGGTAACACGCATTAATTCCAGAAAGCTTTCTGAAGACGCAGGATCCAATGATATCTAAAAAATTATTGTTTTGCATATTATATACTTTTTAGGAAGGAATAAACAGACTTTATAATTCACAAAAGCGCTCCTCAAAGTCTCATAAATCCGAACGTAATGTTGCGAAGCACTAAAATGCCCGAAACTAGCGAGTTTCCGTTCTCCCTTAACTTCATCCTTCTCCATATTTTTGGTATGTCCCAGAGCAGCCAGTTTTCTATCGTCACTTTTCCTCCTTTTAATCGGAGATAAAGTTCCGGCTGATGGTAAGTGCTGCAAAACTGTTTTGGACTGCGGCGAGACCGGAACGATGTCATTAATAACGTGATGGAATATGTTTAATAGCTTCATAGTGTGCAATAAATATTGATCAGACAGGGATCTTAGGGATTCGCTAGGGAACATATTCCAGTTTTTTAAAGGTTGTTCGGTTAAATCGGTTGGTCTGATTAGAGAAGTTGCAAAGCCTGGAAATTTAAATCACCTGAAATATTCAGTACAAAAAATTAAGAACTTTTTTTTTGGAAGAAGCCAAAAGTCTGGTTCTAACTCATCAGCGTTTCCCAATTTATTATTGCTTCCTCAGGATGACTTAATTGGAGTTCTGTTCTAATCAATGACTGAAGTCTAATTATACAACCCTGATGATGCATTAATAAATTGTGAAACGTGGACGATGTAAAATGGGATTTTAACACCTCGACGTTTAAGTAGTTTATTTAAGTGTCGATTTTACTTCCGCTTTTTATTTCTATAAATCAACTGAGATACCTATATCAGAAGTATCTAATTAACTCACCAGCATATAAATTGAATGTCAGGATCATTAGATTGGTCAGAAAAGAAATATCATAAACATGCATGGAGGAAAGTAGCAAACTGACACACAGATTTAATAGGTCCTTAGAGCTGTCCATCGTGGACAGATTGCTAGAATTGAAGTTACCATCTGCAATTCCCCAAGCCAATCTGTAAGTTGGACAGGGGTACTTGTTAGAGAGGGCAGCCAGGGCTTCAATGCATCCATACTAGAAATTGTACAATAGTCAAGTATATAATACTACAAAATCAGTTGAATTCACTGCCTAAAATTATCTAGGGAATAAGAACAAATCCTCATATTTAATACATTTATGATAGAAAAAATAGCCGATAATTTATTTTTGATTTTTTGCAAGTTTTCTTAACAAAAATTGGTGATGTGGCAGAAAAACATACTGGCCGCACACCTATTATGACAACAGCACAAGATCATTTTCTGGTCTTTTAAGCTAGACATACAAGAGCTACAAGTAGGGAGCTGATTGGAAACCTCCACCAAGTACACGAGGTGTTGATTTCAGACCAAGCTGCTAGAAACTGATTACATAAATCTAATCTACATTCTCATCACCCAATACGGGCCCTACGTCGAGGAAATCGCGTTCTATGTTTGGCTTGAGCGGAGGACCACCAACATTAGGGTCTAGAAGAATGGGCCAATATGTTATTCACAGATGAATTTCGATTTGGATTTCAATCTATTTGAGGTAGAAATTGAATAAATTTTATGCAAATTAATGTCATTATATAGCGATTATAGTCAAAAGTATGCTTTATCTTTAGATTTTTTTGAGCAGTGTATTTTGTATAAATTCAAATGATACTGAATAATAGAAAATCAATCAGGCTTACAACTAAATATTTGTCAGTGCTTTCTAGTAGTATCACGTATAACTTTGCCACAATTTTAGACAAAGAGTAATCAACAGACATGGAAATTCCTGCCACCATCTCAGAATAAGGAAATGGCATATTTTCCACAAAAAGATTCTTGTATATATTTTCCTCACTCTTTTTATCCCACATATCAGGTAAATATTGTCTAGTACAATATATTCCTTTGGTGGTGGCAATAATCTCATTAGGATGGTAATCTTCGCAATAAAATTGCTCAGCCATGCTAGAAAATATTTATGCATTGAAACTAAAACTCGCTTAAGATGGATTTACTTGAGAATGGCGCTCGACGCAGAACTCCTCACTCTCTGATCCGGGTCGTTCAGAAGCTTCAACAAAACATTGCAAAACACCTTTTGTTGAAATAAATTGCTTCCAGTTATATGGTACATTGTTAAGTATGATAGATCAGACACCAATTCACATAAGGCCACCTTCGGCGAAAATACAAAATATTACACTTGTCTTGGGAGATGTGTGTTATTCATACTCACTTTAACAAGCCAATAGGGATTATTTGCCAAAATTGGTAAAATATTTAAAATAGGTAATATTGCCTGGCAATTGGACGACTCGCTTATTAGGTGCAATGCTGGCTTGAGACACAGTAATGTTTGCCTTAGACAATTTGCATTCTCGTCTTGTAATCCCTGAGACATTGGAAACACTTAGTAGAAAAAAATACTGGGAGCAAAAAAACGAAGATTAAATAACTTTTCTAGTTCTGCAGATACATATAGGTACATTTAGAATTCGACATTATAGCTTTTACTTTTATACAACTGATCTTTAACACATGATTAAATTTAAATCTTACCTTGACCCATACCCGAACAAAATTATTCACGTCACACGAACCCGAATATGTGTGTATCCCCATTAGATTCTCTTCCAATAGCTTGCCCCACACGGAATAATCAAAATTCGTCTTCCTTAAAGCTGCTACAAATACAGTAGAAACTACAACCCCAATTAGGCCGCGTATTTGTGGGTCAGAATGGTCTTTTAGTAGCACTATATCACTTATCCTTTGACTGCTAACGCGCGACGCATCAGGTTTCAGAGGAGTATAATTTTTATCCAAGTAAATAAAAAATGCGTATGGACACAACTGGAATATCGAGGACATGCAGGTTAAAGCGGAAGCTTTAACTGACACCCTCACTGTTTTGTCATTTAAATACTGCCCGGGAGTTCCAGAAAGGAGGAACAATTTCGCTAGAAGGCGGGCACAGTATAGTAAAGGCATTGATTTGTCCAAATAGTCTCCAATTTCAACTTCCTATGTAAAATATCATTGAAAAAATGTGTTAATAAGAATTTACAGCTTACAAAATAGTCAATTTGTTCATCTAAAACTTTGTCTTCACTAACAGCTTCGCTCTTCTCTGACAAGCGATCGCTAAATGCGTCCAAATTCTCGTTAAAACTAGAACTCTTCAGACTCAAATTCTCAGCCAACCTCTCAGAATGGTCTGGAAAGCAATTCACTTAAATGCAACAAACATTTGGGGTAAAAACCGTTTACCATAATGATGAACTAGAGTTTCACCACTACTCTCCACTGAGTCACTTAAATCTAGTTTATCAATACCCTGGTTTAAAGAGGGCATATTTAATACAGAAAGCTTGGACTGACCGATCCAAGTTTCAATATCACTTTCAATAGTTTCGGTCAAATCACATTCTTGAAAATGGTGATCGTCGCTTAAAATTCCACTGGGAGCTACGCTCAATTGACCTGCAACGTATCTCGTCTAGAAGTAAGATTCTAAATAAATAATTCTCATACTCACTAGGTGATCGTACATTGCTTATGGACAAACTTTTATGTATTCGACAGACATTAATGCCCATGGGGTTTGTAAGTTTACATTGAAGCTCTTTGGTGGCATTACTAAGCAGAATACTGAGGGTATCCAGCGAAGCGTTTACAATATTGTGATCGTCGGTATTTAGATAGTAAAGACAGAGCTCATAGACCTAAGAAATGGTAAATATGTGCATCCTTAATAGTCTGAGAAATATAACTTCAAATTTGATTTTTATCATTAGAAAATTAAATAATGTGTTAAGAGTAAAACTTAGTTCTTAGTAAACTTAATTTTAATAATATGGGCAATCTAATTTTTTCCCACACACAAATTTTCCTACTTATGGCAAAACAAGATACAGAATCAACATTTGGGAAATTCAACAACTAGAACGTGTATGGAATAAATTCTTGTTATTTACACAGGTCACTAACTTTATTTATGGGACTACTCTGTACGTTTCTTCAAAATATTACCTGCAGTAGTCTGTTTACCCTTAGAATGTGTATACCTTCCCCAGCACTCTTTGGTGTACCCAAACCTTCACTCCGCTGTGAATCTAAATCTTCTTTATTAACATATACCAGAAGGCTTTTTAAACAGTGAAAAGTTCCTAATATTACCCAGCTGCTGTGGTTAGAATCAACAGGAATTACTATATCTAAAATGGATTAGGGATTCTTACCGTGCTCTTGCTGCTAAAGCTATATGGAATTACTTACCCAAAAGATAATTTATGCAGTAAGCAACGAAAAAGGAAGGTCTTCGAGAATATGTACATATGGATAAGATACAACTAGAAGAGGCTCTCCTAATCGTTGCGGACGGCTTAACAACATTTTGCAGGAATGCTTTAAGCAATGCCTATTACAAAAAAAGACATTAAGTGATACAATATCTATTTAAGTAGCCGAGTCAAGAAATGAATAGTTTTGTGTAGCGAATGTGATTCGATGGAACAATCAAAGAGAGGTACTAGAATATGACTTGAGTTAAGCAAAATTGCATTTCCTAATTCATTTCATACATGAGGTGTTCAAATTTTGCTATGCAATTAAGAAATCAAAAGGAGAATCATCAATCAGAGGTCTCAAATAAAGATATAGAGATATACTCTTTGGACTGGTGTTGAAGATTTCAAGACTTCGCTGATGAATAATCGAGCTTAGCTCGCAATAACGCCAAATTCAACTTCAAGAACATAAACTATTACCACTAAGTACCGAAAAATTAATCCCATAACACCTCGATTGAAATCCAATTTTTCAATTTGACGACGAATGTTTTTACCTTGGAATAAGTAATACCTTAGAAACACCTCACGTAGAAGTAGGGGTTGTTGAGATGGTGACATTGCACACAAGCCTGCAGTGAAAAAGCCCTCGAAAGAGACACATATAATAGCATATGGGATGAAAGTATGGGAACATGGACCAAATGAGGATTTTAAGTCATTTAAGCAATAAAACAAATTTTTTAAAATAAAAAATATATTAACCGAAAATATAGCTACAATACTACTAGATACTACTCAATTACATATTAATGAGTAAAATATACTAGTATGAATATTAAAAAAACGTTGCGACTTAATACAATCTCATAAATATTTGCTACCCACGATGGAACGGCTTCTTGGCTTGGCTTTCCTGCACACATTGTTGGAGAGAGAGCTCAAGTGGGCCACATACAGACACCACAACATATGTATATCAGGTACAAACGTGTTCGAGATAAATCCACTGCAGACAAAGTTTAACAGCCATGTCCAATTGTGGATGCCTTTTAACATTATAGCCCATATTACAAATTGCGATTCGACATACAAGGTTACTTTTCCGCCAAAGTGTCAAGATGAGCGATATCTAATAAAAGCAAACAACCTTTAGTTTATCAACAACTTTAAAACAAATACCCTCTTCTGGATCATAAGTATTATCAAGAACAGCTGTAGGCCACAGAAGCCTCAGAAAGTAATACCGTGTCCCAAAAAGAACTCATTGAAAGCTCATGATCAAGGAAACGAGCGTTGAGCACATTTTCAATAGCGCAAGGGTCCATCCTGAGATTAATGGAATTATAACCAAAGGTAACATAAGGAAGCAACATAAGACTTGAACCATTTAAGTACGGCGCCCTGGAATTCACAGAGCTTCAATTTAATCAATGATAGACATGGTTAATACAATTAAAGGCCTTGGAGAAGTCCTAGAATTGACGGTTTGGGTCTATAAATACCATTAGGTATGGGTCCAAAACCTATGGAGTAGATACCTAAATAATTGCTTTTGTCAGATTTAAACAAACTTTCCGAATAACATTTTCTGGAAATCTGTTTGTTTTGAATTGCGGACTAAAGCTTTAATATTTATGTAAAATATAATTTATTTACATAAATATATTGTGTGTTCAAGAAAAGGACGTCCAGTATGAGGATCTCGTAAACGATAATAGACACAGACCTGGTTAAATGGGAAATATATTTTGCATTCAAGTAAGCAGTGACCCAATGCAAACAGATCAATATGTTGAAGTTTATAAAAAAAACTGCAATGAAAAACTGGTTTAAATTTTCAGTTTTACCATAAATTAATACTTATGTATTACTAACTTTTATTATAATTTAGGAAAAAAGCAATTTGAAAATTTCGGTTTTTGATAAGCACATTATCCTTATGGAACAGAAATTGTTTATTTCAGTGAAAGCTATTAACGATAATATCATTAGTTAATTGAAATCAGAATGAATAGTTTCATATCTTCAAATAATAATATATGTATGTGTATCATGTTATCTGTACCTTCGGGATACTGTATATTATTTCGTATAGCGTATTGATTTTTAAACCGGTGAACTGTACGTTTGCAAAAGGCTGTAAAATTTTTTGTATATTTAGAAGCGATATCGTTTTTAGATGATTCAGTCGAGTGTCAGCACCGCAGCAAACAAGATGGTTCGTCATACAGAATAAAATAAGGTAGCAGTGTACTTTTATTTTTAAGATTCACGCCACACGTATACCGCCAAACAATTTTTTCGTTCGTGCTGGGAAGTGCGTTCTCCCACCCATCACTCATGTTGTCTCACTTTGACATGAAAAAGTTGAATAGGATTTAAGGGCTACAACCTTGCAAGAAAAAGGGACTACTCTAAGTGAAGAGTGACGTAGTTAGATGATATATGTGCAAGATGAAATGATGTGCTTTACAGTTTGAGTTAAAAGACGAGGATTTGGTTTTCATGTATTTTTTTGATATTAGTTTAAAAGGGTTAAATAAATGCCATTTTTGTTTTGAATTTTTAGTGATGATTACATATTAGACCAAATGCTCCTTAGTTTACTTTGATTTCTCTATTCAACCATGATTTTGACCAACCTACCATTAACTACCAGTAACTACCATTAAGTAGTTATTAACATCTAGCTACTTACCTACTTACATAAGGTGATTATCCACTTACCTTTAAATCATTTTCTGAAGTAAAAATTAGAAGTGATTTAAATATATTTGGCAAACAGCTTGATAATGTATCATGAATTGATTCCTCAGCCCTGTCGGCTATGGTGACAAGTTTAGGAAATAAGTTGAGAACATAAGGTTTGCCTTTATGTGGCTTTATAAAGTGCACCAGCTGAGAGAACCTTAGTATGGCTGCCCTGAGAGACCTGGGAGAGCCATTCCTCTTTATTTCTTTCAGCAGTTCTATTTGTACTTTTGTCATGTGCCCATCACTAACAGCCTGATATAAAAAGTGCAGAATTATAATTTTTTAATTCACCAAAAATTAATTTGTACTTACTCGAATAATCCTATTTAAGCATTCATCACTAGTCATTCGAACATCTGAATCAACATCATCACACAGCTTTAAAAAGGTCTCAATTGTGATTTCAAGCAGAACTGAAATGTTCGGACAAATTTTTATAGTTGGATTTGAAAATGCCTCCGCTACCAAGTAACAATGATGAACTTTTTCCCTTTTTCTGCAGGAGAATTAATTCGTAAATATAACGTTAGGAGTTACCAGATAATAATATTAATAATTACTTAGCCTGATCAGGGGGCTGCCTATTGCTGGACAGTGTTTTTAACATATCCAATGACTTCTGAAGCCGTTCTAGACTTGCCATATTTATAACCACTGTATATGAATATCGATACACCTGCACACTAATCTGAAAACATAATTAAAACTTTAAATTTGAATGTATAGGATATTTTAGCATGGTAATCTTGTTTGAACAACTCCACACTTTATTTACATTTTCTTGTGTATCTTTAAAGGGTTTATTTTCACTTTGACAGTTTTATGTTTACGACTGTCTAAAATACTGATTAATGTACGATTATGTACTTAAATATCAGCTGTACTTCATTGTCATCTAAATTTTGTGACGTCACCGAGTATGCACTTTTTTAATACGTTGCAGGACAGTAACATTAATCGACGTTGCCTGTGGCATGTAAATTTTACAAGGACGCCGCCTGGCAAAATCTGCCTGTATACCTGAATCGCATCGCTTGGTTCACATAACAACTTATCTAATAGAAACCAAGTATCGAACCAAACACACAGAACGTCACTTCAGCATAGAGGCCAGTTCTACTCTACACTTGTTCTTGAGTTCGGATTTCGCGCTCTGTGTATTGTTGGTTGCGGCTTCCTATTTTCGGCAATTCTAAACAATATACAGTTAGAATTTAGAATTACATTTATTTGGTAATTTGTAAAAATTGGTATTTTGTAATTCATGTTTGATTCTTGATTACCGTTCGCTATTGCATTCTTCTGCATCTACATCATTTGATTAGAAGTTCGCTTATTATTACCGTAATTGATTTGCGCACCGTTTGTCCATTTGTGCGGCTGCATTTCTGTAAGGCGAAGTAGGTGTTATTTACCGAGATCAATAAAATTGAAAAAGGACACTTCTCCCAGTAAATAGTGAAAATGGTATCGGGCGGGATGACTTGTGTTAAATATTTGTTATTCTGCTTCAACCTGTTGTTTGCGGTAAGTTTTCTTTTATATATTCTGTAAGTCCTAATAATAAATGAAATGAAACATTTTATAATTTAAATCAACCTCTTTATTATCTTTTATCCAATAACATTCTATGAGATCTTTCAGGGGTCTTCTCCTCTGTCCTCCGGGGGAACTCCCTCGGGCTCTATAGACTCCTCTGTTATAAAAAGATGAAAAGTTTATCATCCAGTTATCATGAGTTTCCTTTTTAACATTTACCTGGAAGAGCAATCCTTATTGTCAAGCTCAGTCGAAATCCCTAGAGCCAGTGTCAGTAGATCTAAATACTGACAATTTTCATTTTAAAGCCAACATTACACCGACAATTTCTTAATGAGTTAATTGGCAAGTTCATTCATGATTTTCTATGTTTTTGGAGCAAATTCATTGCTCCAATTTTTCTTGAGGTTTTCTCACAGAATATTTTGTAATGAAAGTCAACCTTTCAATTTTCCTTTATCCAATAACATTATATGGAATATTCTAAAGGATCTTGTCACCTATGCTCTATGGGACCCGGCTAGGGTTCTAGAGACTTATGGTAAATACAAGAAGAAGAGTCTGGGACTCAGTATATTACAATTTCTTTGACTAAAGAAATATTGCTTTGACAAATTGATTATCTGCATTATTTAAAATCTTATTGATTACTGTTTATTGCATGGTATAACTAACAAAGTTTGGTTCCCAGATATCAGGGCTGGCTATATTAATCGTAGAAGTAATAGTCCATCTTCACATCTACGCCCAGTACTCAAACTTCGTTTATCCAAGTTACCAGGCGGCTCCTATAGTTCTTATGACAGTTGGGGTGGTAATTTTCCTGATCTCCTTCTTCGGTTGCTGTGGAGCTGTCAAAGAAAATCACTGCATGATCATAACGGTAATCTTCTTGGTCATCATTTAGATATTTTAAAACGCGATTTCAATCAAATTAAAATAAAATAAAATTTTGTCTTTTTTAGAAATTGAACGTTTCAAGTTTAAAATTTGATCATCCTGCATTAATCTATAGCTTTGTACAGCTGAATTGTTTTTTTTATCAATTCATGGTTGTTATCGCAATATTTAATGTTTTTTTAATAGTTTTCAGTGCTATTGGGAATAATACTAATTGCGGAAATTGCTGCTGGTATTGTGGGGTACATTAATCGCAATGAAGTTGAAATCATGCTGGAAAATAAGCTGAATTCCACCATGTATAAATATTACTCCAACAATGATATTAGAAAAACTTGGGACGTGGCTCAGCACGAGGTAAGTTTATGTGGTAAATGCAGGACGTTGCATACTAATATGTCAAAAATTCAGGGGGTGAATCTGCGGATAATTCTAAGGAAAAAAGTTCATATAAACAGCAACGTCCCTATTTGAATGACCCTGAATGTTTTAAACGAAAAATATACGCCACTGGTTTTTTTAATAAAAATATTTTTCTGAATTCTTCATATTTGTATGGAAAAAATGTTTCTTGAATATTTTTCATAACGTTAATCATTTGGAAGGACGGTCAAGACTTGATACTCAAATTAGGTAGGATTAATCTGTAAAGAGAGGAAGTGACTGTAGTTATGAGAATATTAATCAGAAATATTAATTAGTATGATTACTGCGTATTATGATTCACATTCTACATAATATTCCTAATGCATATTATGGAAAGCATATTAGTATTATGATACTGTAGTGTTTCCTTTGGAATTAGTTATTATTGTAGGTGCTTATTTCTTTCTATCGTGCTTACATCTAGCACCTGCAGTAAAACCTTTCTCTGCTGAGCACTGAAAACATACACCAGTGAGGTATCCTCAGTACTTGGGCATACAACTGTAGACTATTTGCATTTCAACACGAAGTTTCCTGATTTCTTTGGTCAAAAATCATTTATTTCAACACTACCTAAGTTTTTGGGTGGCAAAACTTATTTTTGTGATATTCAATGTAATAGGTATAGGTAAAACTGCCTATATTATATTTTTATATTTTTACTTGAACCCTATGCCTGTGGATTTGTCTGAAATATTGCATTTCCTCATATACAAATTTCCCTTCATTTTTTGCCCATTAAGGCGCAAATGAAATCATTTACGCAAGAATAACGCCTTCGTCACATTTAACCTTTAAATTAACTTTAATCAACTCACTTTAGACCTGAATGCTGCAATTTACAACATGCGTTCAGCCTTTTAGTAAACGGTTTTATACGCAAACAAAGAACTTATATTTTTAATACTTATTTAAACCATTTAACAATAAACCGTTGGCCGGCAGTAGCAGTCCACTGATGAAAATGTAAATTGAATAATTATAAAAACTAGGCTCAATTCCTTCCTGAAGTTGTGAGATTAAAGTCGTCATATTTATTTGTTTCCCATCGATACTGTAATCCTTGAAAATTAGGCTAATGCATCTATAATTCAATTTGTAATACTGGTAGAATCCCCCCTATTAAAACTCTCCTCGGATCGATATTGATTTTGTCATTCGATGATAATAATACACTTATGCTAACTCCCTCTTGTATATAAAATGCTAGCACTTTTTCATCTTCCCTGCTCTTAAAAGCGATAGTTGAGTCACCAAATAAATTTCGAAACGTCTTGACTGCTTAATTTTAGTATCTTTTTTATTTTGAGGGGAATCGGCTAGATTCTATTTAAAAGACCTAATAAATTTTCTGCTTTCCAGCTAGAAAAACAACACGCCGCAGAGGCCCGATTTAAAGTCACCTATTTCTGATAATACATTATTATTATTCTAACAACTGGCAGAAGGCTAAGAATATGATTATGCATGGTTTGATTTTAAAGGTATCGACTTCAAATGTGAGTTTTTAAAACGAGTCTCCGATCTTTATGGAAATATCTTTAAAATGAATTGTCACTGAACTATTAATTATCGATCTAAGCGACGTCTAAATCGAAACGGACTATAAAATATGTATTTAGTAATGTCATATGTAGGTCTTCCTTTCCTCCCTTAGATTGACAATAATTACACGGCCCACAAGTTGATAACCGACTGAACTGATGACCTTAAACTAATAATTCTATATATATAAATGTATTGTTAAATTTATTCAATTATCGTAAAAAAATGTTCTAACCCTTCCCAAAGTGGTGGACCAACTAAATGAATCATAGCTCGTTATCACAAAGGTCTGTGGTTTATTCGATTACTGTAGATGTCCAAATTCAGGGCTCATGTTTGCGACAATTTCTTATTACTTTTTTTCACCTTTTGTTTGTTTAACCGTACGTTTTCAATTTGGAGCGTAAAAATTTGAATTAATGCTGTCCTTCTGAACCGTTAATTATCGGTTCATTACGGCTGCTGCAAGTCAGGGTTTGATGAAATAAAATACATATCCAGATTCTTGCGAGGCCTTCGTTTACTAATTTCTGGATTAAAACGAACAAACTTGGAACTAGACAATAGAATATGTATTAAAATAAGTTAATGTAGACTGGCAAGACTGAATGATCTATGTGCGAAATAGCCGATGTCACGTGTCTTAGTTTTTCTCATTGTGACAAGTTTGCCTCTTCATGCTATAAACACTTCGCAAAGTCATTGCACAAGTTTTTTTCAGGATGATGGGTTTTTCAGTTTTTAACTCTTCTCCTATTCCTATTAACAACTTCACCTAAAACGTTATCATTTAGTTAAGATTGTGGCATCTTCAGAAAACAAGATGAATTTCATATTTATCTTCAAAGCTTTCAGATGTTGAATAGCAAAGGTTTAAATGGTTTAATCAACGGTCCTATGTTTATGATTCACCGGCTATTGAGAAGTTCTTTTCCTAATGATCCGCATATTTTAGCTTGAATGTTGTGGCATGACGGGTCCAGATGACTGGCAGAAGGTAAACCACAATAATACCCTACCCCACACCTGCTGCGCCAATGCTCACAATGATGGAAGCTGCAATAGTAACGTGGACCATTACACTGCCTCTTGCATTGAAAAATTAAGGACCCTGCTTCTAAAGTACGCCTCTGTTATTGGGGCTGCCGGTTTGGGCATTGCAGGGTTTCAAGTACGTTTTATTGTTTAATAATACCGATTTCAATTTTTAAGTTTTTTCAATTTTTTTTCTAGATTCTTGGAATGATATTTGCTTGCTTCCTGGCCAGGCATATCCGGAAGGAATATGAAACTGTCTAAGTTATTTTCATTGAAGTATTATTTCTACTGCGTTCATTTGTTATCTTGAGGATCCATTTTATGACGACCTCAGAGTTATTCATGTTTTGTCCACCTGTTTTTTTTATTGCTATTAGGTTTCACAATCGAGGGGCTTAAGTCCTTCGCCTCGTTTACCTTCTCGATCTTGAATATTTATTTTTATTTAAGAGATTTCCTTTTTTGTGTTCACTTAAACTTTCAAGACTTAGCTCTAGATTAAGAGTATTTTTATAAACGTTTACGGATATTAATTCTCAGACTGATTTGCTGCCACACTTTCTGATCATTGAAATTTGAAATACAGCTGCTCAAAATTGAATTTATTACGATTCAGATCTGAACTATTTTATATTCTATTTTTTCATTATCTCTAACAATTCTCTAAGTACAATTTATTAACGAATCTCTGATTATTTGTAAGATAGTTGTTGATTTTTAGGTTTTTCACGGGTATTTATATTCAAAATAAGCGCATGAGCATGTTTAGCATTTAAATAACTTTATGTGTTATACTTATACTTCTCAAATAATAATTATGCTCATGCTCTAGCGTGACACCTATAAAGTGCACATCAGGCTTGTTCAGATAGGGACATTTTCCTAATCAACTATATGAAGTAGTAATTATTAATCCGACTGAGGTGGTATATATTGCGTCGGTCAAAAGTGGCTTAATATGGATTAATAATAGTTGCTATGTCACTATAGCTACAATACAGCTCCACTATGTGAACAAGTCGTTCAATTTATTTATAATATGGTCGTGTTTTTATATACACGTCAATTCATTTATACATTATTATGATTAAATAAATTAACACAACCTACTTGCATAAAGAATTAGATTTAGGTTTAAAGCCAAATGTTATAATCAAATCGTTTTCATTTAAGGAATTTAATAATGGTTTTATAAATAACACGTTTTGATAAATATGTATAGTATTATTCATATTATTCAGAAAGTCATGACCATTTGTTCCCATACCAAAAAACGATGGTTCCCAGTCGTTATAAATCGACAACGGTGATGATCAAAACCTTTCGAATGGTATTTATTTTACTTTTAACATAGTTCTGTATCTACAACCGTAGAACTAGGTTGACTCTAGATTTACCCACCAAAATCACATAATTACTTAATAAGAATCATGGGTATCTTTCCAGAAAAACACTTTATTTTTTGCATTTACCAACTGTCTGTGAAAAAATATTTATACTTAACATTTTGTGACATATTCTAGTATTTTTTTTAGCAGACCTCAAAAATATTGTCGGTGAGAATGCGCTTTTTAAATTCGTCCGATTTGATGAGGGTTGAGGTTTGACTACAAATTATGCATAAACATATTACATATACAGTGAAATGTATTTCGATAATGATATTTATGATACCTACCTATCTAATTGTGAGTAAATAAACTGAATGTGCGAAGTGTGTTTTCATTTACGCCTTCTGCTATTATATTCAGTACTTGACTGATGTCTGATTTATATTAAAATGTTGAACTACAATTAAGCATATATGAAGTTGAAACACTACCAAAAATGCTAAAATAAATTAGATAGTGCTGAAAGGTCTTACTTGAAATCCCATGTACATAATCTGTCCGGAAATTTTCACTAGTTACTTTTACTTTACTAAATAAAACACATAATAGTTTTTCTTTTCACCAAGATTTTTACAAATTTTATTTGGTGCCCTAATTACATATGAAATACGTTTTTACTAACAATATGTACAATTTAAATAGCAATCTATATAGGTAGCTACTACGTTATATACATTTTTTCAACTTGCAGGTTCCAGTCCCTTCAGGCTAAAAGCTTGGTTTTCAAGGAAATTAGAAATAGGCTCCTGCTTATTGTATTCTTCATCATATTTAGGTCCAACAGCCCACAATGAATCAAGATCATAAATTTGCCTAGCCTTTTTTGAAAAAATATGCAGGGCGATATTACCCAAATCTAAGGCCATCCAATCAGAAGAAGATCCACCTTCCAGCTTTGGCACAATGTCTGTGTTATAGCGCTTATGCTTGAAAACCCGCCGAACCAACTGTGCTATTGCTTGCATATGCTTTGGAGACTTTCCACTTACCACTACAATATAGTCCACATACTTAATTTCCTTTGGCACTGTTGCAACAAACAGATTTTCAGCTTGTCGATAATGTAAAGTTTCTACTAAGTCTTCAATATCAAAGACGCCAGTGACCCCATGATTTAAGTTTAAACTTGATGTTAGAGAGTCTTCTTCAGTCTCAAGAGAGTCTTGTTCGATTGATTGGGAATACTTCAACCTTTCTTTGTAGATGTCCAGAATTTCCTGATTGTCGTCTAATTTAGTCTTGTTGGTGGGATCGAAGTTTTCTTGGACTTTAAAGTTTATATTTAGTTGATTTGATAATTGATGAATTCCAAGTTTTTTCATTTGATGTATTATTTTGGAGGGATTTTGTGTTTTAAATCTTATAATGGTCCGAAGAATTGTCGATGCATTAGACATTTTTCTAGGCTTATAATAATAGACAGATTTCTAGTTTAAACGGACTTGAAAGGCCTACAACAGTTTGGTCTAGTAGTGTGTTAGGATTGGGATATGCTTGAAATTTATTAAAATTAAAATGGTAACGTGTTACCTTGATAAACTAAGAAATTTTACATAAATAGAATGTTCTTCTGGATATTCTATGGTGATTATAGTGCGATTTTGCAAAATAACAATATCAAAATATTGCAAATATTCTTTTTACGAAATAACATTGAAATTAAAATTTAGGGTTAGAGAGAACATCGGAAGCTCGCGCAACGTTGCCAATTGCTTGTCGTTTACCATCTATGTAAGTTTCCAGTAAAACTTCCATTTGTAGATCTGTCCTTTTCCTACTAGAAATATACATGTGTGCGTGCGATGGAGACACAACCATAAGCATCAATCTTTAAATTCCTTTCAGTGTAGAAGAAAAAATCGGCTCCAAGTCGTGGATTACAACGGAACTAATCCAGACCAACTTCTAATAATTTAATCTAAAAAATATTAAATTCATTTTCTAGCAAATAATTAAAATTAAAACTTAATAATATTTTAAAAATTTGGCCTGTTTTAGCATTTGTAGCAAGTATCAAACATAAGTTGGCGCCCAAGGAAATCGTTATTTCTCAAGGTCTCCGAGGGCCGAAGAAGTAAGTATTGACCAAACATTCCAGTTAATTTGCATTAAAGACCTAATCCTTTTGCCCGTTCTTATCGAAATTTACTACCGGTTGTTCATGTGACCTGCCATGCGTGTATCCTGACCAATAAGAAGTAAGTATAAAGTGCGGTTTACACCACATTACAATTATGGCCTAAAATTCCTCCGTTTTTCTTGTTTTCATCTTAGCGATTTTCTTTCAACTTCAAAGTATAGTAAGAAAAATTCCAAATTAAAATTCCTCAAATCGAAATCGTGTAACAATGTAGTAAGGGATAAAAAAAATATTTAAAGGCGGAGTATTATCTTGTAAGTGGGTCTTGAAAGTGCGAACTTTTTACGACAGAGGGCCAATGTAAATATTTGGCATTCCTCGCATTCCGAACTCGCAGGTTCGACCGAAATGTCAAATTCTTTTCAGAAGTTTACTGTTTAGTGCGGTACAGCGTGTAAAAAATACAATAGGACTTCGTCAATTCGAGGATAATTATTATCAGAGTGCACTTCTTGAATTGTTTCAGTACGAGAAGCTGCAGTAGACGAGGTAAGTCATACAATGCAGAAATCCGCATACAAGTATTGATTTTTGGGGGTGGAAACCCTTTATTATAAATTACATTTTCTGCTGGATGTTCTTGTTTCATTTATTTTGGTTCACTTTCGTGTAACGTTAGCTCATACGCTGGGTTAGAACCAATTTCCTCCATATATTCGGCCAAATTCCTTAAAATGATGTTTCCATAAAAAGGTTGGTTGATGAACCTGAGAAGTCCATTAACCACTCGTGTTGTTTTCCATGCGGTTGTTTGTGCAATTTCTAGTGACCTAGTAATTTTTTCTTGTCAATTGTTCACAAGGAATTTCAAATATTTTGGGTATTGAGGTCAAAGAGGCTGGTGTTCACCTTTCTATTAGTGAGGATGTTTAAGGATCACTATTGGACATGCCACTTTGTCCACTCGTTGAGCCATTCACAATTTTAGTTAAGTGCTTGTCTACTCATTCAATGAAGCTGACAACCAAATTAACCTTCGGGGCAAAATTTTTTTCTGGTGGTATTCGTAGAGTAGTTTCTGAGGGTCTATTCCTCAAAATTATACCTAAGGTTCAGTTGAATGAAAGTCAGTCCAGGTGACCCTGAACTGTTATTTGAACTCTCCCATAAATGTAGTATTACTATCAATTTACTTTCACCACAGAATTGCTATCAAATTAATTTCATTTGTAGCACCGAAGCTATTCTTTGGGGTGATTCAAGTACCAGTTCTGGATCAACTGAAGCAACTTTCATAATACTGAATCTTAACACTATTTAGTCAACACCAGTAAACAGGAAAATCTCAGGGGAACTCAGTCCCTATCCAAAATTGATGAAAATTAGCAAGAAATTCCTAGCATTTTTTCCTCTTGAGCTGCTAAGAAAGTAAATTAGGAAAATACATTAAAGTTAAATTCAGCAGTAGTTCAGGACCTTAGTCCTCTGCATTTTTTATTGGTACTCTAAGATTATTAGGCTAATTTGTTATTGCTGAAAACTAAAGATTAGCGAAGATTCTGTAAGTTTAGTTGGTTTTAGCTCCACAATCTGATGAGCATTCTAAAGGAAATAAGGTAGAAGTTCTCCTTTGAAATTCTCATGTGGATGCCAATTGACATTTTACTGGTTGTTGAATTTTGTTAAATACAAATATGTATCTTTCGAGGCATATTGTATGTCCCTTCAGTAACAAGAAATCTGCATGTATATTTATAGTAGTGGTACTGAGTAAATTTAGGTATTGTTGGTAACTAGCAGATGCAGGACAAATAAAACGCAGAATAAAAGTCCCTTGTAGATTGAAACAATTTGGACAAAGAAGCAGGACAAAAAATCAGTCAAAATTCGGCTGCCACATTTCAAAACACGGTAACCAAGATTTATTCTAAAAATTAGTTTTCAACCTCCTGCAGCTGACCTGCTACAACTTTGCAACTGAGCAAAATAAGGTTCCCTATTTTATTTACAAAGAAATGTTTTGCGATAACAGTCATAGTTATCTGCATTAATTTCTTCAATTTAAATTTTCTATATTAAAACACGAAAATTCAGCACTTTTTTAGAATGAACCAACCACAGCATGTAGGAGAATCCTACAGCTTAACCATAAATATTATTCCTCTAAATTGCGACCGTGGCATGTCGGGGTGGTTCTGGTTTTCGTTCCTATTTAAAATGGTTTGCAGCCCCTAAAATGTGCATTTGCCTTGTTGGTAACTGGTGAAAGGAAAATGCCTTAGCTCCAAATATTAACTTGCAACAGATTGTGAACATCTGTTCAGCATGTGTTATAGTCCTCTATTTTTTGTGCACAGAATGTTTTATAATATTTCTTTATGAGTTATTATATGCCATAAGGCCGCACTGCATTTTCCTTTTTAATATTTATCTATGTGTTTTATTAAACGAAGAACCTGTCCGCATTTTGATTAAGGATAATCTCTTGTTAAGGAGACAGAGAAAGTATTTTTGCTCCTGTCGCCCACTTCGATAAAGCGCCGCAAATGCCCAGGCAAGTACGTACATTATCTAGCAAATAAGGTGGCATGCTAAGATATTTTAAAGATGACTCGAATTCTTCTTCAACATAAACCATTTACGACTGCATGACCAGTACTTAGAACATATTTAAACGTGTCGAGTGTCACGCCTCAATGCCTCGGTAAAAAAGCAGAAATTTGCCATTCGTCAATTACCGATTTATGGGCTTATTAAAAGGAATGGATAATGTCGAAACTTAATTTGGAAATAACGACTCATTGACATTGTTGTTGTCATCAACAATCTCGGGCTCATTACTATTTAGTTAGATATTGCGTACAAAGCCAAGATTCCTTATATCCTGTATTGTCGCACTTCGGTGTGTTTTAACAGTAAGCGCGACCTTAAGCATATTCCATTTGTATCAAGATTCGTTTATCATCAAATTGCCGTGCATCTGACCTAATTTCGAAGTGTTGTTAATGTTGCTGTTCAACGGCCGGGACAGCGAAGGTAACCACATCTATTTAAGAAAATCCCCAACCGTTTAGTAACCCCCTGCTCAGTTTTTTCTATCGACCGGTAATAAGAGATTAAAGTTGTAAAAGTTTAAACATTGTAGGTAACAGCTCCTTTAAAAATATCATCTACATTTTTGGCACCAAGCAAGGTGCGCCTAAAATGACGCGACAAGCGAAAAAATGTCTAGCAGGAACATAATAAAGGATAAATGCCAAATTCTTGAATCTGGAATGCGTGATGTGGTGAACATTTCCATTCCTACATATGAAAACACTTCATAGTTCGCATTTAGGAATGCGATTCAAATAATAAATAATGTTAAATAGTTCGCACAAACAGCTTATTTTCCAGCAGCAAATGTTTCAAATTCAGTTCGCTGTGATTCCACTGAACATTACATCGACTGGATATGTGCATCCAAAGCCTAAATTCATAATAGATTTTTAAAAGTCCCGGCAATTTAAGCAAACTAATAATTTAAATTGTAAAGTGGATCCGAACTAGGGAACCACTAACATTGATAACCTTGCATTCCACTGCGGATAACTCCATCAGTGGCGTCTTTACTGGTCACAAAAATATGTAGAAATTATTTCACAGTTTGAGTAATTACGTTCTTTCACAATCGATTTTCTAAATCATTAGCAGAACAGGAGGCCTAGAATGATCACGTCACTGTCCACTGTTGAAAACTGCAGTGGACCAAGGTTGGATGCAGCTGAAGAATCTCCTTTGGAAGTGCTTTCGAGAGCGGCCACTATGGTGCGACAGGAAAGCCAGCAATCGGGTGAGTTTCGGCATTTCATGAGCAACATTAAATTTTTTTAATAAAGATGCAAACTGGTTTAACACTTTCTTGGTTAAGAATTGCTCGGTCGAATTCCACGGAAAATATCGGCAATGTTCCATGGTTGCATGCGCTTTCCATCGGTATTTAAAAACTCTTTTAACATCTCATGTTGATAAGGAATGCCAATAAGGATTTTTTTGATTATTTCTGTCTCGATATTCTTAGTGAAGTGAAATCATCGTGTTGAAAACGGAAAGTGTCGAAGAAATGTGTTTTGCGAATTAAACAGTGCGTTCAGGGAAGTGGGTAAATATCACCAACGTCGTAGCAATTGATGAGAAGAACATTAATTATTAAGATATTTTTTTAAGAATTAATAAGGTATGAGAAAGTGCTTCATATATCAATCAATTCATGCGTAGCGCCAAGTGGGCATACATTATTTCCTCAATTATTCCAACACTTATCTAACATAAAAATGGCTGAAGGGGATGAAGTCGAGGTGAAGAACGAGGTGGGCAGAAATAAGTAACTGTCGCGTGAGAAAAAGCAGGGCGCCTCACTGCCTCCTCCAAAACGGCTGTACTAACATGAAAAGGAAAAAGTTGCCTTTTACCTACTTAAAACTCCTTCAAGAAACTTTTACGATATAGCCGAATTTTAAGTAATTTCCGAAATATTTGGGAAATTATGAAAGCGTGGCGCTAAGATAGAATTTTCTGATGATAGTTTCTTGACACGAAACGTTTCCGAACGTGATGGGTCATTGCAAACGAAAAGTCTTTCGAATTATGTGATGAAATTTCAAATTTTATGTTGTGAGTCGCGTGGAGTTAACCGATTTGCTAATTTCTAGCCAGTAAAATATTATGAAACTTCATAGTTTAAGCTTCTTTTTCACAGATCATCTGCGAAATGGAGGTGACTGAAGATTTTGTTAATTTCATACGGATGGCAACATATTATTTTTTTCCTGGGACCATTTGAAGATATGTGAAAATAAATTTCACATTTGCATTGCCACGTTACCTCCTCTACTTGACGATCAAGTTGCATTTTAATTTTATAGTCGTCGGTCTTATGTGGATTTCGATATTGTCGAGTGCCAATTAGAGGGCATCCGTGATTCAGAAGTACTTCGACGCACTTCAGGTAATGATTACTGGAATCATTTTAAGATAAGAAGTTTTGATAAGCAACGGTCTTTGACATCAACGTTGCGAAGGCGCATTTTTGAAGGTTTCTTTGAAAAAAATACCAATTAATTAACTTCTTCCAAGCCGTTTGACTTTTCAAGCACCAACTGCTATGGAATTAGCACATTTCTCAATGAAGAAAGTGTTTTTGTTGCACTCGAGGTGCGCATACGAACATGTCACTTAAATCGATTTAGCTTTGTGGTTTCGAATCAAAACACAGCCATAGACACAGCAAGGTAAGTCCAGCAAAGGCGCAATAACAAAGGCAGCTGCAAAACTTAGTAAAGGAAGCTCTGGGCTTATTAAGAATACGATTTGTCACGTATAATATGGATTAACCTGAACGCTCTGTATCTGAACTTTCCACAAATCGGCATTTATTCGATTAATTTCTGAAAATTCCCAAATGAGTAGGGGTTAATGCGGCCTCCAATTACGTAGAACGTGGGTATTTCCCATCAAAACTATCTGTGTTTGCTCACAAGACGGTCAGGCCTAGCAAATCATATTATTTATGTTGGCTGTGTGAACTCCATCGGCACTAATAAGAGGACTAAAATCGACAAACCAGAACTTCTTTAATTTAATTGAATGATATTGTTTGTGCCTTGCCTAACAATGAACATAACGGAAAAAGGCACTGGAAGGAAGTACGAATATAAAACCATAGAGCACATCGAAACGAGAATTTAAAGTACCTATTATTCCGGTAGAAATAACCGAATCCAAAGGCCTATAGTTTATGGTTTGGCATCAGTTAGCAACAAAAAATACTCTGTAATGGTCATACTGGAATTCAAGTCAATAAAATGCAAATTTTAGTGAATAGAAATACCGAATGATAGCATTGCACATTCCAAGCTTGGTGCCGGTAAAATTACAGGCATTTCCATCCATAAAACGAGATCCGTTTAGCTTATCAGGTTTGCCCTAAATACTTTTGTAATGGATGTTTCAATTTGTTTATAATATTTGGTGCAAAATGTTCCCACAAAGAAGATATCTATCTACGTCAGCGACAGTTTCAATGAATTGTGTACTTTATACCGTGTGAGTTTAAAATTAAGTGGATCATTCGATGGCACTTTCGCACTTTCAGTTAAGCTTTCATGAATCAAGAGCTGGAAAACTTGTCTAATTACCGAAGCGGTCAAAATTAACGCTTGCTGCAGACAAGTTTGACGTCCACTTTTGGCGGCGTTGACCCTCATATCTTTGCCGAATCGCTTTAAAATCAAAAGTTCACCTTCGGACGCGATAAACGCGCAATTCGGCAAAAAACCGGCATTGTCTCGGACCCATAAAGGAGTGCAGTATTTTTTCAAAGATGGTTGTTCATAATTCTGTAAATTAAACAGTAACAACAAGAGTTCACGGTCCGTGTACGCTACAAGTTAATGAAATCTGCAACTCGGTTTTACAAGGTCAATTTAGCCGGCCAAACAGCTTAATAAAGTTAACTTTATTGAAGAACTGCTAAGCTATTTGGTTCGCTTTTAATTGGTAAATTGCCTATAATAAATGCTCAATAAAAAAAGACACCAACAATGTCCCAGGCCGAATCGGACAATCGCTTGCGGTGACGATAGTTGAAAAACGCGTTCCTTAGATTTGTGCTGTCCAAGACTTCTGTTGGTCAATTTGTTTCCCTACCGCCTACAAGTAAAGAAATTCTTCACGTGTCTGTCTATACAAAGAACATCATTGACAAATTCCAATCGACCTACAGAATGCTGGCTTGCGTAAGGATGGAGGAATTTTAAAAGGATTTGTAACTGTACGGTGGCAAAAGATGACTTCTATAAATATTTGTAAACATTCACTTGAGAATAATTCGGTCTCTTGATACGTGTTAATTTTAATGCACATTGCAAAATTGGACACGTGAAACAAATGGATTGTTCTAACCCATTTTTCCGAGCATGATTTCTATAGTCCATTGCACATGCACTGCATCCCATCCTCCATTAATCATTAATCCGCACCATTACCTCTTTAAAAGCACTCAAGTTAACGATTATCGAAAATGTAGTAGTATTAGGCGCAAAGTGGATTTATGTTATACTCGCAATATAACGACGTTGCACTTCTACATTGCTTCTCAGAGATATTCGAAAGGTATTCAAACTTGTTGACAGTCAAAAATAAACTTTGAAAAACTGCCTACATTTTGTACAAATAAGCACTTCTTTCGTTACGTAAACATTTAGGATTCTTAAGCTGATCGTACAGCCAACGGGGAAGTGCCTGTCACGAAATAGCCCCGGCTAATCTCCCCTGTAAGGATACTTAAAACCCTCAAAGACCTATAGGACAGGTTAACCAAAAAGGGGGTCTTAACATCCTGCATTTTGGGCTCCTGTGCTTTTTAACGTTACAAATTTGGAGAACAATTTTGGAGTTTAGTTGGATTTAACTTTAAATGTGCTCAGTATAGAAGTACACGGAATCCATACTTACAGAGGGAGAGGGATGTTGTAACTTTGAAGTAGGGACGCTGTTAAAATATTTTACCCTATTTGGGAACACCCTGTGTTGGAGTAATTGTCATGTAGAATAGGGGGCTATACATGGTGTTTGGTGTAATACCGGATATTCTCATTTGTTTTACACCTTCCAGAATTTTCGGGTTATTTCGCTCAAATTTAGAGTACGAACCTCTTTTTAGAACCCTACAGGGGGATATTTTTGCTGCGTCATGTCTCTCATTTACATCGTTCAGAGCGCATGTCTTTTTTACTTAACCGATGTATTTTTTCCAAAATTAAGAAGGATTTATGTTAAGCTTTAGTTCAAACCAATATATTCCATATGCATAACATTTTCTTACTAAGGAAGTTTGGATTGTACTGCCCAGTGGGTGCACCGTTGTATCGCAACTTACAGAAATCTTAGCGAGAAGGTTGAGAACATCATTCAAGTCACTCTTTGTGATCTCATATTACCTTGTGTCGGGTTTTATCTATAATGTTGGCTTGCTTCATGTAGTCGAGGACAAAAAACAGACATTAGGCGAAACGTACGCGAAGCTGCGGAAATATTCGGGGAATCCTTTTACTTGTTTGTACCTCAGAAACTGTTGGAGAGCAAAATCAGTTAAATCAGGAAAAGTTGGCTCTTTAGGAGTCTCCTTCCCGTTTGAACTCAAGAGTGTTTTAGGTACATTAGGAAGACACAAACCAAAAACGGGTCTAAAAAAGTATCGCACAATCATGCGGGAATGGGGAATGTTCTGTTGTATTGTAGGTAAGGAGATCAATCTTAATATGGACAGAACCACACCTGCTTCGACCTTACCTAAGGCTTAGCCGACGCTTGAGCCACCTTGTGAGGTATATCGCGTATCACCGGTCTTCTCTATAAGAAGAACTGTACAATAATATCCTCCTTGATGGAGGATTCCCCCCGCTCCCCTGGCCCAAAAATTGTCAAAACAAGACATTTTTATCTAGAGAGTTCGAAATGTGGATGGATTAACCAAATACGTATTTTTAGAATACAGTGTGTGGATGTTTATTTCATATCTAGTACTAAAACATCATAATCAATAGATATCTAATACAACTGCTTATGGGTAAACATGCCACTTTTCGTTCTTTTTTTTCATTGTTTTTCTCGATTTTTATTAATTTTAATGCGATTTTCGTAGTTCCTGGTTGTAGATTATTTTTTTTATTGGTTGAGCTTGGACAGGAGCGGAAAGGGAGTCGGGAACTTTCGCCCTTCCTTGCGAATTAATATTGATTTATGCATGCATATTAAAAATTGCTTAATATTAACTAGTTCTGTTCACTGACTCATATTATTGCTCAGGTTGAATATTAGATGCGTCATACTTGTGTAACTGATAGCCCAACCGTTTTACTAAGCACTTTTTTAACACCAAATGTTATATTTTCAAAGCATCCTCGTGGAGGCCTTGTGCAAATATTACGATACGAAAAACTGCAGTTTTGTGTAATTATAACCATTTTTGATTAACCGTTCATTTGCTGATTATTGAGGTTTATCAACACTTAAGCGTTTAAAATAAATAACAGCTTTGTCCAAATTCACTTATCTCAGCTATGATTAGAACATCGGCTTTCCGTTAAATAATTTGGGCAGCATGTCAATAGATAATATGATGAACATATCCCCTTTAATTAAGTACGAAATAGTACAGTAGTGTCCCTATCTAATCAATTTCGTTGTTCCTATAGTTTCATTGACCGCTTCCAAACAGGCCAGTAGCCCGCGAAATAAGCACCTGTGTAACACAGTAATAATAGTCAAATTACCTTAAAATCAATTACTAATATGCCCGGCATTTCTAAGATTCCACTCCTAAATAGGGCAATTGAATTGATTACAATGCTAATTTGATAACTTATGTGCCTCACATTTGCATATTGCAAATGCATATGTCATTTGAATTTAAAATTCAACTGAGTCGCACGCCAAATTAAAAAGCTATAAAAATTCGAGTTCAATAATTTATGTCAATAAAAAGGTGCTATGTTTGGGCTGCAATAATGGCCGAAACGTCCCCAAGAGAAAACGACTGCTCCTAAATGGTAGTTAAAATGACAGAAAATTCTTCTACGTAGAAATTAAGCTGTCCCGCGGCCGATCGCGGTGTAATTCCCGTAAAGCACTGCTTCTCTATTTCTTTCTTAAATCTGTGGAATTTCACGTTTTTATTCGAGCTGGGCGGTACTAGTTCGACCGCATACCAAGCATCCTCCTGAAAAATTCCTCCTTCACACCATCGCATCTGTCTTGAAACTGGTAGAATTTAACGAATTCAACCCAACGAGTATATGCGGCTTGTTAGCATTCATTGCAGTACCTACTGCCCGCAGTACTGGGACGTAACCATATAAACTCTCTCATTCGTGCCGCCTGGTACTACAAGTGAATCTTCACGGATATTGTACTGATTTAATTCAGAGGCAGAAAGCCATTGTCGAGGCCACAATGTGCTTTTGAAAATCAGTTCTGGATAGCGCCAATTTACCGAGAAACATTTTAGCGATTGAAAATCAACAATAGGAGTGTTACTGTTAGTAAAGCTTGCCTGCGGCGCAAAGCGTTGTTGCTTTTCCTAAAATGGCAGACTACTTCTGCGGATGCGAACTGGGACAGACCATGATAATACATGGATGTTTTTTTAAAATTTGCTGGAAATTAAATTTGAAACCGAACAACTAGTCCAAGGATCAATTGCGACAACCTTAACTCAAGATTAATGGCAATTGAGATGTGATGTTGGTAAAATGTGGAATATATTAGAAATTTACTGCAAATTTATTGGAATCATTACCGACTGCGCGTTTAGCTGACAATCGTTTTATTTTCCATTCCATAGGCAGCAGCATACAGAGTGCTGTTAAGTTATGGATTAAATTCAATACAAAATCGAGTAATAGGTTTTGAGAACATCGCTCTGACCCTTTAATTTGTACATAAGACAACATAAGATTAACATATGTAGAACGTTTAGTTAAGTAGATTTATTTTCTGCGAGAAATAGTTTGTTTGGAATTTTCAGTACCCACAAGAGATCCAATGAATATGAAGCGAGTAATAGAATTACAAGGAAAAAATTCGTTTTATTGCTTATTTTCTTCAGTTGTCAGTGGTGGTACTAGAAGCGAAACGGGGAGACCGAGGCACTGCGACTAAGCCCTTAGGGGTCTTTTCGCATTGAAACTCAAAATTTCCTCAAAATCCGCTTCTTGACTTTACACCGACTTTTTTTTATATAATTTTTTCGCCCGCTGCCCAATCGAAAGAACGGGCGCATTCAGAGGATTGGCGACTGCTTGTTGCCTGTCAGTTTAATTTGAGAAGCAGCAGCTGTTAGTTCGGGTTTGTGACAATCGAAAACTCAAAATTCCAGTTTTCCAGCATAATACCGCTTTAAGTCGGCAAGAGCGAAACGTGCCGCTGCAATAAAGCGGTGCAGCGTTGGTGCTTCTTGAAGTAGCCCGACAAAACAAAATTCACCGCATTTAGTAGGTATTTTTTGAATTACATCTTATCTCTTATTTCGATTCGTCTTGCGTTATAATCGTCTTCTAGGTAATTGTGGAAGATCCGATTTACTTCCCATTCAGCCAGTGTAATTTTTCCCCACAAAACTAGCAAATTATATATGCAAAAGGAACCGACAAATGCCTCAAGCAGAGCTTATATTAACTTTGTTATTGTTGTTTTTACCCGGCATCATTGTGCGACGGCATTCTTCTTTCCTTACGTCAGTTGCATCTCGCATGAAATCAAGCTCATATGATAAATAATACCTCGTTTTTTGCCTTCTCTTTGCAACAGCTTTGCTGCTTTTAATGCGCCACACTGGATACATCCAATATAAATTTGTGCCTGAAGTGATTGTCGTTTGAGTGCCTGAATTTGCAGATTAAGTAACATTTTCGATCTTATCAGGATTCTGCAGATCAGGATAGATGGTTTTTGAATTGATAACACTCGGTTACGTACTTGGAATTTCTTAAAACTAATCCAATTTCCAATTAAACTGCGCCTCGCAGTTTTTGCTAATAAAACAATATTCCCGTATGCAGTACCTGGTACTGCCGGCCCGTCTTCGAAGTGACGTGTTGCAAGATTCCAAAGAAACCAAGGAGAATCTCGTGCTTGAACGTAAAAACAAAAAACCGGGGAACCGGTCAAAAACGCTGGGACAAGCAAATCGCACCCTTACGTATGTAGAACACAAAGCCGGCAGGTCGTTTGGCTCGAAAAAAAACTAATTACGTATACCTGGTCGGTCTACCTGGTACGATCTTATGAATGAACGGCGGTTACTATTTTCTAAGTGGTACTACGGCCCAATGGACCATCCCTGAAGTGTCAATAAAAGGTGTTAAGTGTCTTTGTATACCGATTATCGTTGGTGAGCCGGCAGTGTTTTTGTAATCCGTGACCATGGAATTGCCTTATTTTGTTAAAGAGTTGTTAGAATTGTCCGTAATTATGCGAGCAAAACACCGTTGGGCCGAGGAAATGAGGAATGCTAGTATTTTTTGGCAACCTTGGGTGGACAAAGGTACATTCGCGCCTCAATTTTTCGTCCTTATATTCAAAAAGTCATAAAAATCAGTTAGAAAGTTTTCTTTTTGATTAGATGATAAGCCAGTACATAAACAGACGACCAAGTGGAAGAGGGACCGGAGGCGCCTTCCAGAGTACTCACGAAAGTCGGATCCTAAAGTTCCTGAAACACTAGGCGTCGAGCCTTCCAGTCCTGAAGCCAGTATTTCGAATGGAGGAAGTCCATTAAGCCAGTTTGGTGGTAAGTTTATCTCAGACATTTTTCCTTCTCAGTTGGAGCCCTTTCAGTTTCTGAGACGTTCATTTCAAATTAGTTATAATTAATTAATTAGAGATATAATTAATAAACCTTTTTAGTTATCATTTTGAGGTATTCGCTAAAATCATTGGCAGTGCAAGTGAACTTATTGAGGCTTGAAAACAAGCATGCTCTCCATAACTAACACCACTTACATATTTTTGTGATGTTAAGCATTTTCAGTGCAGGCTAGTTTAGTTTTTTAATGCCTAACTATTTTTTAAATAAATTCCAATGAGATACGGGAAAATCGCTCTTCTAAGAAGGAATCGCAACAATTGAGTAAAAACACGTTGGCGCAGAATGTATTTCTTTGCGATTGAAATATTCAAAAACGATCTGAATATTCAAACGAATTTTTCCCTCAATTTTCAGTCATTACTGCCCACATTGAATGAGTACCCAGTGGGTATCCGTTTCGCCTCAAATGAACTTGCATTTATTAAGTAGAATAGAAGATGTATTTTCAGTGAGAAATAGTTTAGGTTTGGAATTTCTAGCATTTATGCTTAAGTAGGTGCAATGAATATGAAGTAAGTAATAAAATTACGAAATGGATTCCAACAATTAAAATATACTTACTTGCAAATTTCCATTTTGCAATTTTACTTCTCACTGCATATTCATTGTACCTACTTGCCTGTATTGTACCTTTTGCGTAAACCCTAAAAATTCCAAATCTAAATTTATTTAACACAGCACCGTGTAACTATAGGTGTCGATATAATATAGTTCATACTTCTGGCCCCATTTTATGGCTGTCGATTCAACTCGCTTAAACCATTAAAGGTGTTGTTCCCTATGTTTGTTCAATGATTCCAATATCGTTTGTTCAGTAACATTTTATCTGTGGTTATACCGTATGTAAACATACATTTTTATTACTCATTGCAGGGAATCGATGTAAATTTATTTATTGGTACAACCTTCGATTGAGGTCTCCTAAATGGGAGTCCCCAGTTTTGAAACTCTTATAATGTGCATTCCTTCGTGTCTCATATGCAAATAAAAATACTGGTGCTGACTTATAAGAGTTGTTTTGCTTTCACATATTTAAGCTCATAAAAAACGTGTTTAGGGACCCATAGATTCTGCCTCTATAGATCTTTTAATACATATTTTAATAACAACTCTACCTTCTAATCTGTCCTTTAAATCTGGAGTAAACTGGCCATATGCTTTTGCAAGTTAAATTTTGAATCTCCCAGTATATCGAACTGATCTGATTCTTGCACCGATTTTATAATTATTACTAATGATAACACGACAATATTCATATTGAATATTCGTAACGAGTCTGTGCGGAATTGCGAACGTCCTGAAATTGTGAATTTAGGAAATAAATCCGAACATTTTGAGGTAAAACCACAGAGTTTGTTTTCCTCTTTATGTACACTGAGTGAGTGGTTATGTAAGCTTCTCTTATTTTACAGGAATCCAAATAAGAAAAGACTTAAACTCCCCATCCGTCGTGGATTCGCCACTCGATATGACGGTAAGACAAAGAGGAGAGCCCCCATCCTACGATCAAACTATAAGTAATCCGGGATACCGATCGAGTTTCCGGACTACTGTTATACATAACGGGGCACCGCCCATGGTTAGCAACCGGGACCATTTGCCCTCAGGTTAGTATCAATTTTTTTCAATGATTTGTTTGTTTGCCGTGATAAATGAATTCGTTCAGTAAATATTTATGATCCAACATACCTTAGCTTATTAACTTTAGAAGTAATTGTTTTAAGCAAGAAGCACGCATTTTTCTAAGCATCTAAAATGAACGTAGAAATATCTCTGGAATACGTACAGAGTTAGCTAATAGTATATTGCCGGATGATTATCATTCTGGGATGTACTGCTGTAGATGACAAACAAATAATAAAATAAACGTTTTTAAAAGCACTGACTTATCTTAGATTAAAGCTAAGATTTAAGTGACACAAGCTAGATCTAGAAATCACCCGAATTTACCTAGTTTATGAAAGGAAAAAATAATAATCATATTTTCCTTTAGGAATCTCTATGTGTGATACAGTCATCGAAGAACACTTCCGAAGGTCGCTGGGTCAAGACTATCATACCATATTTCAAAGCAGTAGTCACGCCAAGGAAAAAGAAGAATCATCAAAACCCCAGGAAACGGTAAGATGTGTTTCTATGAACGCACTGAGATTTGGAAGATAGTAATTAATATACTGGTTGTCTCGAAATTAATATCCAGTAGTTTATTAAAGTCAAAATTCGAAGGAGTTTCGTTATCAAGTTACAGATTATTAATAACATTTGTTAGGCTGTAAAACACGCAACTTTGTGGATTTTATAGCTTGGGTATGGACATCTTGATTATTCTTATGTAGGAGACCTTGTGCAATAGCTACTTTCTTTTCGTTTCAGGCCAACACGAAAGTAGTAGAATTCCTAGACGAGACAGGGCTGAGTGTGGACGATCATTTTGCCAAAGCTCTGGGCGACACCTGGAAACAACTCAACCAAAAAGAACAACTGAAAACCAGGGATAACGAGAACAGTTTGGTGTCAGCAAAGAACTGAGGTCCTTAATCGTATTGTTAAGCTACACCGTTATGTATCCTCCTGGTAAACTGTTGCACTTCATTTAATGAACTCCTATAAAAATAGATCTTTAGCTCGTAAGATTGTCTTTCTGTATGGGGTGTTAGAGTGAAACAAGCCCTATCGTGTTTAAGTTTCACAGGGCTTTGTTTATTTCGATTCTTCCTAGTCGCCGACAATTTGTTGAAGTGACTTAGAAAGCACTGAATTTGAGGCACTATTTGGGGAAAAATGTTTTAGAATAGTAGGGTTGTAGTATACATATGTTGTATTGAATGTGGTAAATGTGTGGTTGGGTCTGTGGTTTAAGTCTTTACCGATTTTTCGCCAGTCGGCTGTAATTTCGTTGCTGTTTAGTTGAGACATAATGTATATAGAAAGTAGTACCCATTTCAACACTGTTTTATGTTCAACACTGCGTTTTTAATTTTATCTATTATAGGTAAAATTGAAATTACCAGCCAAAAGCTTGAATATTCTTTGACTGTCAGAATATTCTTTTCCTATTCACTTTGTGACGAATTAAATTATTATTTATTACTTCTGGGCCTGAAGTCAAGTATCTATAAATTCAAATTTTCCTTACAATGTATGTATTTTGCTTTTGTATATAATGTTTCTAAGTTGAAATGTTTGTATATGACGAAACTATTAATAAATTACTTAGGAATCATTACTACTGATGCTTGTATGAATGCCTGCGTTGCAAGTTATGTTGTATATATTCATGTGATTCTGTTATAACTTAAAAAAATACAGTTAAAATATGTAAAACATTGTCGTGGTTTTATTTTGGTCAAACACCAATAGTTTCAACAAGTGCAATGAAGGGCATTGAAGCATAAAAAACTAATGTATTACACTTGGTAAACAGGGGTTTAACATTTATTTAGATGCACGTTAACTTTATTTTTGACCTATTATCAACGTTAACATTATACAAGTTCTCTTTGAAGAAATTGATGTAGTTGTTGTGACGTCATTTTCTATTTTCATTCAGTTCTTACCTATAATATGTAGACAGCATGAAACGAAAAAAAATTAACGGAATATTTTAAATACCTGTTTATTCCTATTTTATGAAAAAACATTGATTTGTGAGAGCTTCTTATTAAATACGGCCCACAACATTTCAGTGAGCAAGCTCAACCTACAATATTTATTAAAAGTTCCTTTTTTTAGATGAGAAGATTCAAATACAAATTGGTGTCCCGGTTAACCGCAACAATGTGCTAACAAGAATCAAAAGCAGAGAAGAACGGTCAAGTAAAGGGTCGCCTTAAACCAACTCACGTTTCAATGTATTCTTGCCTTCATGAGAACTCATCCCTGAAACCATCTTTTAATACCTCCACATCAAGAATTTCAAAAAATTTCAGTTTTCATACCATTGATGGTCCTTTAAACGTGATAATACGAAGATGTGAGATAATACAGAGAGTTGCTTTTCTTGAGGTTAGTCCCCTCTTACTGACTAATTTTTTTAATGCCTACAATTTTTTAAAGAGGCTTATTGTGTTTTTCATGTTGTGAACTATAACAAAGTACGGACTACTTAGTTCTGATTCGGAAATCAGGTGTTCAAAATACTTTTATAGTTTATTTAGTTCTTGACTTGGACGTCTTAGTACGAATTTACAGGGTGTTCCATAAGTCAACGATATCCCTTGAAGGGCGAATAGGCCAACTCAAAATAGTCGATTTAACTAAATATGCCCTAGTCCAAAAGTTGATAATAACCGACATACAGGGTGTCAAAGGTGAAAAAATAAATCACACTTATTTTAATACGTTTCCGCTACTTCGAACAAACACGAAATTTTGTATTCGGGAATTTCTTGAAATGGCAAGTTCAAATTTACCTACGATTTCGGTATATCTTCTATAGGACGTCAGAGGCGGCCATTGGGGTTCATTTAAATTGCCAAAACTTTTTTGTGCCACGATGTATGTCATTTTAGACTAGATAAATCTTTTCTCTCATCTTTCCTGCTTAAAAAAGGTATATCCTATGGAAATCGCTAGAAGAAACGGTTTCCGAGAAAAAAGCATCTAAAGCTGATGATGCACGCATATTTATTGTCTATTAATTTTTAAATAAATATTGCTGTTTTACTTTTTAGTAAATGTATTGCAAATTTACTACAGAAGAAGTTTATTTTTATGGAGTAACCATGAATCTGATGATCATAAATATGTATACGTAGGAACAACTAATAAATGTTTTCTTTAACGCTAAGGTAAAACTGATAAAAAACTTTTTAAAAAATCCATTCATACTATAGTATAATACTATATTCTATACTTTAGTCGTTTCATGCTAAACTATTATTTACCAAAAGTAGAAAATAGTAATTTTTTTATATAGTGTGTCCCAAATTTTTTCAACATGTATTGGGATCTGCAATTTGTAACATACAGTTGTAGAAAAAATTTTGTTTGCAGCTCGTGTGCGAAATCTCTTCGGTGGTTTCGAACGAGTTTTGACCTCGGCCTCGGCCTCGGCTATGGCTCGTCAAAAAATTATCGATCATATCCCCAAAGCCGCATTTCACGCAATATCTATTTACACTAAAATATTCTACTTTTCTTCAAATCTATATACATAGCCCATGTCATGTGCATGTAGATCCTGTGAATCACAAGGCATAATTATGAATATGCTTACTATTATGACTTTTTATGACACCATGGGAGCATACATTTCATCATTAGTGCATAATAAGTGCACGTTGTTACTTAAGATTTGAAAAGAACATTAAATTTTTATCCACATGTAATACAACGTAAAGCGCTTTGTAAATAATATATTTAACAGCACTGCTTATTAAAGAGAGTATTTTAAACCGGTAAATTCCTACTATGTCCCAGTCGTTTTTAACGGGGTTGCGTCTTGCATGGGGTGAAGTGATTCCCCTTGAGCCCTTATGCAATAATAGAAGGGCCACAGGGCCCTATACAACCGCGTAGTAGTGAGTCACCGCGTGTACGAAAGAGTGCGATCAATTGGAAATTGGCGGCAGTTTTATGTGTTGTCCATTGTAATTGCCAATAGTTAAACTGATTAAAATCTAGTTTACAACGTTTGCCGGTTAACGAGTTTGTGAATATCATATTATTTATGAAAACGGAGAAACTTAGGGTAAGTATAATCTAGGCAATCCTTAAAATAGTGTTGAAGCTCTCATGTGTCAATCTACGAGTTCTAGGAGTTAATTATAATAAAGGCTTCTGGATAGAATATTTTGATTGGATAGGTACATTTAAACCAAATAGACGTACCTCATTATTCATGTATTTCTGTAATTACAAAATAACCTTTGTAATTCTCTAATTAAAAATTGATTATAGTAATTTTGTTTAGTTGTAGTATTTGTTGATAGAATGGTGAACTTAAACACTAACAGTAATTGAAAAAAAAGATATAAATTTTAATTTCACGCAGTTCAGTTGAGACCGAGTGAATAGTTGAGAATGAACGGGAAATAGTATCAAAGTAGCGGAAAGCCCTTTTGTTTGCCTATTGCATGTTTCCAAGCAGACAGCGATGGCTATCGTAATGATATCGTAAACGGGGAGATATGCGTAACAGATAAATTATGTAATTACTTAAATAATTACACTTTCGCAAATATCTAGAAAAAACTACTTATTCGCTTTGCGTTATTTACGCTGGAAAATAACCATTTCGATCTTTCATCACATTTTTCATATCTTTCAAAACACATAAGTGCCGCAGAATTCTTTAATGCAAATAAGGCTTTATACTGGGTGTTTGAAACTTTGTGTTTTTGTTTTTAGGCCATTTTTGTCAAAAATTTTCCCATTTTTCTGGAATATAGCAGGGGATAAAGCAATTTTTCAACCGGCTGTATGTTTCTTATAAAATTCTCTACAACTCTGCCCGTCTGAGCGTTCCTGTGTCTCTTAAAGTTTGTAACATCCCAATAATTGGATCACCGACTTGGACTACATTGTTTAGAGTAATAAAAAATTATGAAACGAAGTAAAATGTGGATTGTTGTTTGGCCACCATGTATATATAAATAATATACATATTGCGGTAAATGCATAAAATTCCCTTCAACTTTTCACCATATATTAAAACTCATATAGGAGTTCATGGAAAATCTGCAAGCAAGTCAGTACGTGTAGCTTATCCCTTTTTGCTTACCTGCATCAATTGTTTTTGTACACTGTGTCAAATTAATATTTTTTTAAAAATTTGGTACAAAGTCTACAAATATTGAAATTCGATTTGCATATCGCCTTATTCATAACATCTGCAAATATCCACTTTTAATTGTTTGGGGGGCAAAAGGACGTAGTTTTTCATATCATATTCATAAATATCATAAGAAGCTCGTTAACCTTGAAATCTGAATTTTTCTTATAGCTATCTCACTTTTATACGTGCAAAAAATTATATATTGAGTGTCACGAACAGTAGGAAGCTTTGCTGATCGAAAACAAAGTCTGGAGGCTGAATGATCAAAGTCTTCAATTTGGTTAAGAGCAGTAATGCTTACTCTTCGTAATACTCATTATTTTTTCCTGCGGCTAGTTATGTGTAATTGAATTATTTAAAGAATAAAAAAAGAACTACCATAGCATGATTTTATTCAGATGAGCATTAACTATCACTACTAAGAAAACATTTTTTGGTCGTTACGGACCTGAATGATTTTTTCCGTCATTAATGCCAAACTAAAATTTACTCTTGAACAGGAGAATCTATAAATTCGTGTTAATTTGGTGTTAATTCAATTTCACTGTGGCGAGATGTCGCACTCAGAAGATTCAAATGTTAAAAATGCGCGGCAAGTGGAGAGTTCTTCGCTAATACCTCAAAAGTCAATAGGAAAACATGAAAATATGTACAAAGTCTTTAAAAGTCGACTTCCAAGGTAATCTGATACTGAAAGCCTTTTGAAATTTATGTTAGGAGAGCAACAATTTCCTTGTATGATACCATTGAGATCTTCAAGTTTTCAACGTCGATGCTTTCTTAAAAACGTGGGATATTCATTGAAAAATTCGAATATCTCGACTATTAATGCTACTACTAAACTTCTGTATGGAGCTCCCCTCTTTCAGCACCTACCCGACCGTGGTCACTCTTTAGGACTTGGCAGCCATGAGCCCCCTACCCGAACCTAAACGATCTTGTTCGCAATTTACGCACCTAATCGGCCGTGGTTCCTATTTCGGATCTCCAGTGAGTCCTGGAGGGTCAGGGACCTCTTGGGGAAGCAGATGGCCACAGTCCATCGGTCCAACACGGACTTTCGGGTTTCCCTTTCGGGGCGTGGACGGCAGGGGCCTTGAGCGCCAAGGATCCTCTTTCGGACTCGGACGATCAGCCTCATTTGAGTGCCAGCGTCCTGGACCCCTAGCGGCTTAAATCTGCCGAAGCGAAGCTCACGTAGAGCTCACGATTTAATACTGTGAAAAGCAACCAAAATGTTCACACTAAAGTGATCACCAGGCGGCTATTTATTAAAAAAATGTCACAATCACATTATCAAAGGTAACGAGGTCATTTAATAAATGAATAGCAAATACGTCGATGTCTGATTGTCTAGGTGGATTTAACAACCGAAAAAACAGCATTTGGACAAAAAAAACATTTGTAAAAGTGATGTCACTATAAGTGTGCTATAATTCCTTGTGAACAGAAATTAAATTACTTGTGCCTCCGTATTATAGCCACGATTCACGTTAATACCGGTTACCTTTCCGGTTTTGTTTACGAATAAAGTCCAAGATAATTAACACAAAATATAGTGAATTGCATATTGGCTCGCATTTTTATAACGATTCCGAAACGTTCGATGGTCTCCTATTTTCGAATTTTACGTGTTCTCAATCGGACAGAGCTGCCATTAAAATAAGGCAATAGCTGCATCTTTGGATTTCAGCCAAAGATGCCACTGAGGCTGTTTTTAGAGCTTTTTTTGGTTTCACTCTCTTTTGATGTGATATGCGATGATGAGATACGTGAAATGCAAATTTGGTCACAGCTTTTAATTGGACACCACCCTTTAGTGAAGACCGTGATTGTATGCCTACATAAAGAGCGACACAGCGTGGTAAATATAATATAACTCCGTACTCAAGGAAATCCGCATCAGAGCATAAGAAAATATAATATCACTGGAAACTATTAAATTTCATGTGGGTACCACGTAATGGTACTCACATTTCTGAACACATATTACCTACTTAATTATTGTTCCGAAACATGTGGAGTGGTTTCTGTTTAAAATCAAAATCGAAGTAGAAGAGACCAACATCAGTGTGCAGGCAGGGTGCCGAAAGTTGGAAATTGAAAAGGGAAAAAATTAGCGAAAACTGCGTAATATTCAAAAAGGATGTCATTAGTACCGATGGATAATACGTTACGAATGAATAAAGATAGCGGAAATTTCTTGACTAAATAGGTAATATTGAGGCTAATATAACCAACCTCTGCATTAGAACTAACTTACAGCAAAAATGAGGAAAACTCAAAGGAAAACGGTTAGAGACAGCACTGCAAAACCTTTTTTCCTCCACATTTCGGATATTTTCACGCAATTTGTTTAGTTGATACATTTTATCGTTTCTGGCCCAATTTCGTCACTCGTTGAGCGAATTTTATCAATGACAAAAATAATTGTTAAAATACACATTTGCAGTCAGTTTTCGTATATTAATATGTCAATATAATGCCGCTTCATATAAGATAAAAAAAGGTTCGCAGCCGCAAATTTGATACCACCAGTAATTTAATCACTAAATACAACAAAAAATGACGACAAAAAGAATACGATGAAAACTTATATTGGTGGGCGTGGATGGTACACCGAGAAAACAGAAAACGCACGTCCTGGTGCACTCGCACCTTGCCTCGGACCCTCGAAGAAGAATATGAAATCTTCGAGGAAGGATGCTTGAAATCCACAGTTTTCACATACATATTTCACTATCTGGATATTGCGGGTTGAGGGGTGCTGTGGAGCACGAGCCTGAAATATTTCTCTGGGTGTAAAACCCCTTTAATGCACCTTCATCACCTCAGTGGTTTTAAGTTTTCTGTAGCCGGTTGTAAGGGAATATCTATTTTGTGTATAAGAACAGAGTGTGACAACAGAACTATACTTAAGTAGTTTTGTAGCCAACATCTAGTTGTAGTTCAGTTTTTGTGGGAATAATTAGTGCAGGAGTACCTAGACCGACCAATTTGGCGTTGAGCACTATTTTTTAATGGTGTCAAGAGTGTGTTTGGTTCTAGCACCATTAACAAATGGTACTTAGACCAAGAGATTCGTCGATTCAAAGGAGGAATTCGTGTTGCGCGTGTTAGGTAAGTTCATTACTAACTCGGATAGTTATACGAATAACATTGGTATTGGCGTAAGGTTGAGGGTAGGTGATCGCTAATGGAATCTTTCCTAAAAAATCTATTAATCTTTAATGAGGAATGCGTTTGTTGAGTATTATGGTAACTTGGTATGCACTATGCATAGAAATTATTTAATCAAGCTTTGTCGCGTTTGTTGCAAAATCAAATATACACAAACTATGATGTAATATAATGGGGCTCCATGTGCGCATATTTGATTTCAACGGCCTATAAACCTATATTGTATGTTAATGTTTATTCTATAGCAAAGTGATAGAGGTAAAGCTTTATCATATAAATTTCAAATTTGAGGAATAAGAATGATGTTACAAAAAATCTGGCATATTGCACCATCAAAAATCGTGATAAAGCTTTTTTGTATTATTTACGAGTAGCAAAAATTTCGATCACTAAAAGAGGCTGGATTTGCATAATTTATTGAACCTTAATTGATGAAGGCCATTATAATTTGAAAACGCGGAAGGTAGGTAGATGTGTGACCGTGGATTCAGTTCGTGATCATATGTGGTTTTTCTTAAACCAAAAACGCTAAAAAAGATGTTTTTGTTTTCAACTCGAACAAGATATCACTGAATTTAAGATGATGCATAACTGGAAAATGCAAAAAGGTATTCAAACTCGGTTTGCATTGGAGTTAAGCGGAAAGTTCAGAAAAAGGTCGACCTTCAAAACATTCAACAATTTGAACAAAATGGGGTCAATGCTTCCTTACACGCTACTTACGGTTATGTAACTAACTTCTTGTTCCTTGCACGTTCTGAGGCTGTCGACTGCAAAAATGAAAAAAATTATGTCCGTTTTTTTTAAGTTTCGTGTTGAAAATGTTCAAAAAACACATGTGAAGACAAAACTTGCAAATAAATAAAAAATGGGTGAGGTAAGCAGCAGGGAATATTAAAACAATATTGTAATTGAAGGCATATGAAATCGACGAAAAATTTACAGTTTATTATAAAAAATGTACACTTTACTTTAATTTAAATCAGATACATTATCGGACAATCTTTTGGGTTGAAGAAGGCCCTGGCAATGCAAAACTGCAAAAGTTTTCTTGCGGAAATTAACATACATCGCTTTTATTCCAAATTTAGGTTAGTTCAGGTTAGATTTAAAAATTACCCCTTAACGTGCTAAGAGTGTATGGTAAGTGGCAGAATACTTGTCAGGAAGACCAAAATTTAACTTGAATCATTAAATTTTCCTGCACCAAACAGCCGACGTTTTAAATAATTTTTCAATGTTTCAGCAGTTTTTTAATCGTTTAAGGATCTTGTATATCGATAATGGATGTTTTTTTTTGTATTTTGCGTTACATGGATTTTTTATGCACTTACCAGAAATTTAACATCGATTTTATTATTTTTTAAAAAATTGGAAAAATATGAACAACGTTGTAAAGCTCTCTGTATGGGACCCTTACGCTTTTTGGGGTTGTTTTTAGGCTAAATAACGTTTTACAAAGTTCCGCTTGAATTAAACACCAGCCGCGCGTCAATATGTTTTTGTGTTTTCAAGTGATGCGCATTTAGAGCAATTTTGTTTAAATTTAAACACCAATTTATGTATCAATAGTTAGTCAATAAACAAGGATTTTCTTTTAGTTCATTTTAGTGTGTTAATCAGAACGTTGAAAAACGGTTCGCCATATATTTAGGGGAAGATCCAAATCTCTTTTTTATTTTTTTATCTTTTTCATGTAACGAGGAATGTTTCCTAAAGATATTTGTCAAAGAACCAAGAGCAACTGTCCCAAAATTAATATAAACTGCTCGTCATTTCGAACATGTCAAGGTATTTTTTTTTTAAATCAATAATTTAGCAAAAACTGAACAAGATGGCCTTAAAAAAACCCAAAGAGCGAGGAAATTCGTTATCTGTTTCCAAATTACGATACTTTAAAATGACCCCAAAATGGCCTGAAACGTTTGAAATGGCTCATTTTCATGTCAGAATGGCTCAAACAAAATTATTGCAAACTGGCAGTACGTAGATTTTTTTCTTGCATTGGGAGTTTTTTCTCAATATCTACATATAACACAATTGGCTAGCGCTAAAGTCCACTCGAACTAAAGCTAAAGCTAGTTATTTCAGTAACAACTGAATTAAGTGAGCTTCAAAACTACGTAAGACGTGATGGTAGCCTGAACCGTTCTGAAGGCGAGCAGTTTAGAGACTCGAATGTATCGTTGATGATATGCGGGCCAATAAATAAACAAAATAACTTGATGTGGACGTTATTTGAAATGGTAGATGGGCATCTCCTTTATTTTTACTTGGTTTTGCTTTTGGTCGCTGGGGTCTACAAAAAAAATCATCCAAAGAATAAAGGACACATCAATAGTTCACGTGGCTTAAACAGCTCCATAACCAGAACGGGTACCAGATCTAAAATGTAAAATTTATTCGAAAACCCACTTTTTGTTGGATATGATAATTATCTTGGGATCATCGGCATAATTTTAACAGATTTATTAAGAGTTTTTCTAAAGAGGCAAGTCTCGTATTATGAATTTTTGATTTTCGTGTGTTTCACCTATTTTCGTTTTTCTCGTAATATGCGAAAACGATTTTTTGGTTTCAGAACCGAGGGCAGGCCACCCGATTTAACTACGTGAGGCTTGTTTCTCTGGGATGCCCCCCAGCACGAGTCGCTAGATAATTTAGTAAATTGAGCGATTAATCAATTTCGCCAAATTACACGTGAAGAGTTTCGTAACACTTTGAAAAAAACTTATTAACTGCATATAAAGTTTAAATTAAAAAAATATTTAAATTAACGACACACGTGAAATTCCAGCATTAAAACAAATTACCAAATGAGTAAGTAAAGCGTTTTTATTAACGTCGTAAATACAAAAACTCTCATTTTGATTTGGATGGGCATTTGATGCCATATTGGTCTCTAAATTACTTATTCGATGGAGGCCTTGAAGAGGCAACGTATAATATGTATAAATATTTATGATACGAATGCTGCACGTGGTCCTCTCCTACTCAAATTTCAAGGGTGGTCTAAGAGGTGCAGGCACGGGGCAAAAGAAGCGGGAAGATGATTTCATCTTGCAACAAAAATCGACAGTTTCCATCATTGTTGTAAATTTTCGTTTCAAGTCCAGGAAACCGAAGATTGGAGTTTTCTCTGGCTTGTCCTCTATATGGGTTCTGACACACAATTTTTTTAATATATGCTTTTTAGTTGCGTATCAATAAAATTCTATAGTCGGTGTTGTCCAGATGAACATATCATAATACGTAGTTAGTTCAGGTTAGGTTATAAAGGTATTATTAGGTTCATGTGTTATTAGAACCCACCTAGCAATACCATGCCAGAGAAATACATAGTACATGTGAGCATTCCTTATTTATGTTAAGTCCGTTAAGTAACATTATCTAAAAATGATAGAGGGTTGTTTATGAATTCCTTTAACACCGAAGAGAGAAAAATGATGATGGGTTAGGTAACCTTGAGAAAAGGGCTGGAATGTGGCTTATCAATTGTCTTTAAAAAAGGGGATGCGCTCGGGGGGTGGCCACCACGAGTGTATCGGGATTTCCGGACTTGGTTCTTGAAAACTAGAGGAGTGCTTCAGAAACTTGTACTGTTTCATTTTTATGGCCATACAAAACCTTACATACATATTACACTAATTTTTCGGCTAACTGGATCATTAAGTTTATGTTATACATTTACGTTATGTCGCAGGAAGGCACTGAAATTGCCATTTTTTTGGGTGTAATTAGAATCGACAATCCTATACTAAACAACTACAAATTAATGGTCTCATTGCTACAAGCGTCATTTACTGTGGCCATTATTTTCTAGATCTTTCTAAACCGAGGTCAAATATCGGTTCCAAAAATTCCGCAGATGGAATTTTTACCGACCATCTCTCGATTCAATAGCTTTACATCTGAATGCACTAAATCTCGAAAATTACGCAGAAATTTTCCGTACTTAGCTCTACTCGCATATTGGTATAAGTCGATATTTGTAAATTAATTATCAATTATAATAACTTTAATTATTTCCGGATTTTTTTTGAGTACAAAAATTTTCTTAAAATATTCATGTCAAAGGAAAATTTCCTGATTTGAGATTTTTCAAAAATTCAAAAACTAAAAAAACTTAATTGCTACTAATATATGTCGGAGTAAGTTGAGAAGTATTCTCCATTTTTTTTGTATTTTGTATATTGCTTTTTTTATTAACAGAAAAAGAAAGATAGAAGAGACAGACAAACCAGTTCACTATTCCACGACCGCTCTTCTTCCCATCAATCTATTAACTGCCCGTTCTTTGTCCCTCTTGTCTTAACTTTCCCAGTTCTGGCGAGTCCTTCAGAACCGTGGGAAAAGTACCTGCTAGTCCCTATTACAAAGGAACCAATAGTTTAGTGTCACCCAAATAATTAGCACACATGACCACTTAAGCGCGCCGTGGCAATAGTGACCTCGTTCGACAGAGCTTTGTCTTCAGATGGCCCTGTCAGCCTGCTCTTCATCTTATTGTCTATCCTAATGTTACTTTTACACATCTTAGAAACTAATAAATCTCCGACATATATAACAATTAATAATAATAATATATAATATATAATAATTATAATATTAATAATAATTCTTTATAACTCAAAATAATATTAATAATTATAATATTAATAATAATAATCGTTATAACTTCAGAAACGAAAAGATGTAGGATTTGTGTTTTTAAGAGTAACACATCTTAAAATTTCAGCAAGTGCGGACATTTCCTATCGATAAACGGTGGCCATCAACGATCTAGGAGAAATAGATGAAGTAATGTTTTTTTTACAGTCTTATCCGCCCTTTATGGCAAATTCGGCTCTAATCCATAGCATTAGAGGAAATGACGTCACCATATTATCTTATATGTATATGCCTTACACATGCGTCGATTGCACCGGCGCACAATGCATATCTCACTTCAAAATGACGTCATAATGGTGTTAAGACATGACGGTTTTTCATCTAAAAAATAGGACCAGTCTTGATAGAATGCCGGAATACTTGCTACATCGACTTGTTCCAGATCGCTGGTTATAATTTAAAAAAAAGTCAATTGGCCGTTGAAATAATATAGGCAAGTCTTATATAAATTGGTATGTTCTTGGCAATATCAGATTTTTGATGGCATTGCCTTTACGGTTTATCGCCTATTGCAAATGTGGCGCTTTTTCATGATCCTGCGTTATTAATTTAGTAGGTAAGTAGATATTAATGATAATCGAATTTCACTGTTTTTCTGCACGAGTATGTCTTGCAGTACCATTAATATTGGAGTCTTAACATATGGAATGAAATTATTGTCAAATGCAAAAGATAAACAGTAGTAATATGTACTAGTTAAATGTGATTAAAAAATGAAATAAACCTTTAATTTTAACGGAATAAACGACATTATGAAGTATTTAATGAGTACAAGTACTTAATGTATCAGGTACTTAATGAGTTCACCATTAAACCACATCAAGTGGGTACCTATCCACTTAATATTACCTACTACGTCTAATTTTTACAATATATAGTATGTCCACAAATGGAGGACCCAAAAGGACAAATGGACAAAAAATGTCGTTTTTCGACAAAAAGTCATTCTTGATAATGTCCCGCTTCTTGAAAAAATACGATATATGAAGATAACTTTGAACTTTTTTATACAGGGTGCCCAAAAACTACGAACACGTGAAATACTATCAAGAGTAAACTACCTTTATTTCTCATTTTGGAGAAAATGGGAAATAAAAAACAGACTTCAAATCCTACCCAAAGCTTACATACAACATTTTGACTGAGTGTTCCAAGTTTTATTTTTCCTTTAAAATTCAAACAATTTCCAATTTGACCTTTTTCACCTCATTTCACGTATTCACGACAAGCGTGACAACAAATGTTTCAATATTAAATTTGAGAAATGCGTCAAATACGAGGGGGTTTGAATAAGTAATATGTACTAACTTCTATTTTTAATTATTTATAAACTATTTTTGAATAGTGGAATTTTGTAGGTAAACTTTGAATAGGATTTGAAATCTGTTTTTGATTTACTATTTTGCTCCAAAATAAGAAATAAAGTTAGTTTACTCTCGATGGTACTTCATGTATTCGTAGTTTTTGGGCACCCTCTATAAAAAAGTTCAAAGTTATCTTCGTAAATCGTATTTTTTCAAGAAGCAGATACTTTTATCAAGAATGACTTTTTGTCGGAAAACGACATTTTTTGTCCACTTGTCCTCTTGGGTCCTCTATCTGTGGACATACTGTATACAGAAATATTCTTATTGCTCATGAAAATCGTCCCAAGCATTCCCGAAATACGATCTCTTAAAAAGGACGAAAAAATATGCCTTCCTCCCACTCTTTTGATGAGTAGATTTTATTCAGCAAAGTGCCTGTATCAGATAATTTTGAAAATTACTTCACCATAATTCCAGGCATAAGAATGAGATCGACAGAGCACTAATACAAAATGACTCAAGATGACTCCTTTGGGCTATTTCAACATATGATTCAAACAATGCTAAGCATGCGGTCGTCTCCAGGGCGATTATCGCTGTGCAATTATCAGTGTAGCGTGTAATTATTGACAGCAAGCGATAACTTACCGTGATCATTTATTGATAATTGCATTTTTTGAAATAGACAGTGTTACATGGGAAGAAAAAATTCTCTACAATTACCATGCTACAAGAATACACACACCTACTATTCTTTACCCTCCAACCGAAATATTTCCATTGCCACGCTGGAAACTGATACGCTTTATAGGTGTCGGTTATCCTTCGTTATTTTCATAATATCGATTCTTCTTTTGCCGGGGATAATTTTGTAATTCGGAGGTATTATCTGAAACGAAAGGTAGAGCAAATAAACTTATCAGGAGACAATTAATTCCAAACATGAAGAAAGTAGGCGAAACATAATATAACCTTTTTTATTTCATTTTCATCACATATTCCCGTTCTATTCCACGGGGAGTTCCCAACTTCCAGGTGATTATAGGCGCCTTGGAAACTGAAGAAACACAGAGCCGGTAGAAACTTGCACAATTATCTCCTCAATCAAATGAAGGCTTAAGAAAATTCCCAGTGGTTCCTGAGATATCCGAAAAAGCACAAACCTTTGAAGTAAATTATTTTTTAAATATCTGCTCAAACAAGGCCAAAATAAATTTTTCCAAAAAATTACTTTGTATTTCTGGATATCCCAAGAATTCATTGAAGATTTTCTTAATCTTAAAATGGTACTTGAGTGAAGTGGTAATTGGGCAAATTTGGCACAATTTAACCGACCGTCCCCTTCGAGATCCGAATGCTCTTCCGGAAGTTTCCGACATCCTGTAGTTGTCCGAAATTGACGAGCAGAGCAAACAACGAGTCCCAGCCATCGAACGCGAAAACTCTCCCAGGTAATCGAAGAGGAAACAAATTTCGACTCGACACCACGGCGCAATGAGCACGATTACAACCATTGCGCAATTGATGAATCGATACTTTTCTTCTCAAGCATGCGGCTACCCTGTCACGTGACAGTTTATTCTTAAATTTATTAGGTTCGGATTAACCGGTGTTCGGAGCCGTAAGCCGTAAAACTAGTTTGTCCCTTCGTTCTTTACGGTTTTTGAGACTTTCAGACCTTTTCAGTGTATGTTTGCGAAATGTTTTAATAGAATTCGATCGGCCTTCTGGTGATTTTGACTGTGATCTTCAATATACTTAATTTATATATTTATAGAATTACGTAAGTAGCTGCTGCTCCTATACTGGGATATCTATTAATGCTTACCGACCGTGTACTATTCTAGTGGGCGGGGATTCAAAATCATTCATTATTGTCAAGAGACATGAATTTTATATTTTACTTGATACTATTACGATTGTATGTAGTATTGTTCAACTGGTCCCGTTGACTCGTCGAGCACAAATTTTTATTTATCATAATGCCTAACGCCGACTGCATGGTAATAAATAGTATGGTCGGTATATTTGCACGTTGCCCACATGCTTTCCTGCTAGGTTACCTTTTTCACTTTTCAGAAAAGTGAAATTGCCATCCATAAGATTTTGTGACGTAGAATTCAACAGCGTTACTGATTTTCTCCTATGTCGTGTGGGTTACTCACAGGAAACAACATAAATGATGAAAAATTAAAGAAATTAAACGCGGTATGCCCTTTTTTGATAGTTATTGACAACACGATCCAACATATCTAGTAACATATATAGAATGACTTATTTAGGTGTGTCCACTGTTGCTATCTCAGAAACGGTGAGAGTTGCAAAATTGGTTAAAGAAAAAAAAGGTGAAATTTTTAGGGACTTTTAATATGCCGCAAACTGTGTCGACAAATTGTTTTTTGTTTCCAATATTTAAGTTAAATTGGTTAAATATTTAAGTTAAATTGGTTAAATATTTAAGTTAAATTGGTCAAACATTAAATCGAAAACATCAAAACAATTACAGTCAACTCAAGAAACGTTTAATACATTTTTTGTCAGTTTTTTCTTCTCTACAACTTAAGCAATTTTTTTCTAACATGACTTACGCTCTTCAAATTACTGATGCCAAATCGTTTTTCAAATTTAGACCTGACGTTTTTATTTCGTATTTCGTAGAGTTTTTTTTTATCTCTAAGAGATTATTTCAACACTTTGTTGTTAATTGGCCAACGTGATTCCAGTGATTTTTTTTTGTAATTTGGAGAACTAAGGAGCTGTTAAAAGTCCAAGGTTACAAAATTGCAAAGAAAACACTATAAAAACATATTGTAGACGATATTAATATAATTTGAATGTAAAAAAAGGAAATTATACATTGATCCTTTAATAATGAAAATCTTTCAAAATATCAGTTAAAAATGAAAGGACCGTATTGAAAGAAATTGAGTTGGAATTGGTATCTTGAACCTCAAACGTCACTTTGCAACGACCATCAGTCTATATTGTAAAGAGTAAAAAACTAACAAAACAATATACTTTTTTTGGTCAGACTTTTTGAAACATTTTCGATTAAAACCAATTTTACGGAGTGTTAGAAAATTTCTGAAACCAAAAGGAATTTGATAACACTGTTTACGGTATATTAAAAGGCTCCAAAAACGGCACATTTTTTCCTATTTAACCGGTTTTGACAGAGGTAGCAATAGTGGACGCACCTAAATAAGATACTCTGTATAGGGTGTTCCGTTGAAAAAATACAAACTGTCTTGATGTTAAAAGCCGCTCGTGGCGGAAGAATTTCGACCACTCCACTGAATTCTAACTGAAAAACTTCACAAAACTGCTCTGTATGTCAAAAATGAATAACATTAGAATTGATAAGGTTCCACCTTGCACACGCCTCAGAGATTGCAAAGTATTTCAGAGGTTAATATTCCGATGTGCTTCCAAGGTGTTTTGATGTACACTGCGTGACATAAAAAAGAGAACACCCCGTAAAAATGGTTTAATTTAAATAATTTTTGGTATGCATGTTTGTTTATATGTATAGCAGAAACGATCAAAATTTCACTCATATTTATCTACGTATTTACGAGTTATTCGGAATTTTAGGTTTTTTTTTAATATAAAAATTGCAATAAAATATCAACAATACAACTGGAAAATAACATTTATTGGAGTGTAGTGTGCTTAGAAACTGCGTAGAGATATGCCTAGAACCAGAATAGAGCGAAATTTTCATCAATTGAGCGAGTTTGAGAGGGGTCGAATAGTGGGTCTACGAGAGGCTGGTCTGTCATTTAGGGAAATCGCCACTAGATTGAACCGTAGTGTAAACACTATAGTGAGATGCTGTCAGGGATGGTTCGAAGAAGGGCAAACAGGCAGAAGAACAGGTACTGGACGACCTCGAAGAACTACAGAACGCCAAGATCGCCGACTCCCAATTATGGCCCTAAGAGATAGGTTCGTCTCGTCGAGGACGCTGGCGGATCAGTGGTTCGCTGAGTATGGAAGGCCCATTGGGATACGAACCATTTATCGCCGCATAAGAAGTTTTGGATTGATTTCCTACCGTCTCTATCTCGTGTTACCCCTCACCTTAAATCATCGTCAAAATCGACTACAGTGGTGCCAAGAACGGATACATTGGACTCTGGAATGGGATAATATCGTGTTTAGTGACGAATCCAGATTCTGTTTCGGTATGCATGATGGTCGGGCAAGAATACGAAGGAGACGGGGTGAAAGATGGGATCCTCAGTTTGCAATACAGAGGCATGTCCATCAGACTGTTGAGGTAATGGTTTGGGGTGTCATTGCATATGGTAGCAGGTCACCTTTAGTTTTCGTCAGAGGCAGTATGACAGCCCAGCGATACATCCAAGAAGTCCTGGAACCTCATCTTGTGCCTTATCTGGAAACTCTTGTTGATCCAGTTTTCCAACAAGACAATGCTCGACCACATGTGGCTAGAGTGACTATGGACTTCTTCCAACAAAATGCAGTCAATTTGCTACCTTGGCCACCTCGATCTCCAGACCTCTCACCGATCGAACATGTATGGGATATTATATGTAGAAGGTTGCATAATTTACCCCATCCCCCGCAAACCCTAGCGATGCTGTGTCATGCTGTCCAGTTAGCCTGGAATGAGATCCCCCAAGAGGACATCAATCACCTCATTAGATCCATGCCTAGACGTGTACAGGAATGTATAAGACACCGCGGAGGACCGACAAATTATTAAATTTTTTTTAGTTTTTAACAATTAAATTTGTTCAACTTTTTAATGAAGTATTTGTTTTGGCGTAAACAACATGCATACCAAAAATTATTTAAATCAAATCATTTTTACGGGGTGTTCTCTTTTCTATGTCACGCAGTGTATTTCAAGGTATTTCCGAGCCATGTTGGTGTGCAAAAATTTCATCAGAAATCTACCCCTGGAGATTGATAGGGTAGGTGGCCAAACTTGAAGGTGTTATTTTATGATTGCTGAGGCGGACATTCTAGGCCAAAAGCTGATATAACCGGATTTGCTTTTGTTATACAGGGTGTCGAAATGTTAGGTGTTGCGAAAACAATTTAGTGACGCAAATTGGAATAGCGTCGAACCTTCGGTGAAGTGATAAATTAACTGTGCATCTACATTTAATTTCAGATAGTTATCAAATTAAAATAACGGGATGATGCAAATTAAATTGCAGTAGCTAATAAATTTGTATTAAGCGTAATTATATATATATTTTATGTTTCTGCGAAAAACTGTTAATTATAAAATCAATGGAAAATGCAGTGTCAATAAAATTGACCATTTTATGTTAATTAATGTAGAAAAACTTCCGCGTAACTGTTCCAAATCTTCCTAGCGTCGACAGATCGTCACAAGTCATGATGCGAAAGGTAACTAGGCCGGCGGCATAGATTAAACTGGGCTGGGTCTAAGTGCAAACATGGAAAATTGCATGTAAGTGATCTAAAACAGTCAAAAAAGTTCATCGAAACGCTTTAAACGAGTTAAAAAAGTGGAGCAAAAGCTGCTAATCTGTGATCTCGGCAGCTGTAAATCATATGTAAAATTCAAATTCGCAAATAAGTCCACATAAGTTTCCCAGGAACATTATAAATTTACTCTTAACAATTTGTCATAGCGCTATTTATAAATCAGTGTGTGGATTTTCAATGGCGAAGGCGAGTGTTAATGAAGTATCTATTATTGCCTTCACAATAATAGATAGTTTCATCGGAAATCGTCCAGGGCAAGAGGAAATTGATATTGCCGTTCTATTCAAAGCTTCAAAGCTCAAACTCGCATTAAATATAATGGCTTTGAATAGCATTCGAGGGGCCAATACTGCTATAAGCTGCCAAGTACAGGTTTTAGTGGGTACTTTTAACCGAAAAAGGAAGTAGCTACGTAAGTCTGGTCGCACTGAGATTATTGAGGTGCACACAACTATTTATTCTCACTACTTCACTCTGCATTCTATCGAGAATAGCACAAAAATAGAAAAACTAGAACAAAGGGAGGCCCGTGAATAAATTATCGTGTGGTTGGGAATAGTGGCGTGACATCCGCAAATCAGATATGGAGTTGGGTTTCATTTTATGGGCCCTATGGAGGATTCGACAGGCCTATGCGATTACATATACATGGGCTTGATATGGTTAAGGTCAAGCATATTCACATGCAAACCTACAGCTAAATCGAAATATTAATATTAAATTTCCTGGCGAAGATCTATCTGAGTTCTGTGGAAGAATGCATTGAAAAAGAGACCATTCGAATTGATCGCGATTAATAAGCCCCATATTAAAATGGTAGCGAGGAATGTGGTCAAGGTTCAACAGGAACATCTATTCGAAGTATCTGTAATATGCATGTCATAAATAATCATCAACTCGTCTTGACAGGAAACATGAAGAGAGCTTCATTAAGTTCTTCCATTAATGTTTCGATCACAGAAAGCAGTCAACCAATTAGGTGAGGTAGCGAAGAAGGCAGTTTTTCAATAGAAGTTCGATATTCATGAAAAGAAAATTAGTGTTTTTCTTCAAAATTCCAAGTCAGGTGATTTTTTTAAATATTGGTTAAATGGAGAAAAACTGGCACCAATACGTAAACTGCAATAGACGGTGCAATTAAGGCCGTCAATGACAAAACAAATTAGCGGATCTGACGACAAACTTGGTAGGAAAATTAAGTCGAAGGTTCATTATCTCTAAACAAGAACAAAGTTTAATATTGTTCGTATTTTTGAACACAATGACGTCGAACAACAAAGTGGGGATCGACATAACGTTTTGGCGTACGGGTAAAAGATTGTCAGTCCTTCGCGAACACGGTACCAGCACGCCGCTGATTGGGTACTACCGGAGTTTGCAAATACTGTTTTGCCGGTACCATCTTCCTGTTGCTATATATTACCTACAAACAAACTACGGGGATTGTGTTTGGTGTTTGGTAGCAGCGTAAGCACTCTTGCTGGAAGTTGATTCAGAGCAATGACGGGTATGTTTATTTCATTTTTTACTTTATTTTGAGAATCTGAAAAAATTGTTTACATAAATAATTGAGGAAGATGTTCAAGATTAGATCGATGTACTGAAGACGTTCGAAGTCATGTTCGTTTTTTCAAAGTTTTGGTGTAGGTACTTACCGTCCATGTGAAATCTTACCACCCACGCCTTTTCCCGAAAAACTTTTGTTTTTTAAATGGGATTATAATAGCGAAGTAATATAATTTTTCCGGGTAATCGTATCACCAATTTCAAATTTATTCCCTTCCTATGATTTTTTAGAGCAAAATGTTGAAATTGGCCAATATCGAGGTTCGCAAAATTAATATTACTTTTTCTTGATTTACACTAAGGTTCACATGGTATATTTCTTGGAAAAAATGCAGGCAGAATGTAAAAAAAAGATTTTTAATCTCAATTCCGAGAGCCTCTATTACCATCGACATCTAAATTTTAGCCGAAAAAATTATAGAAGGAAGCTAAATTTACTTAATCTGCTAACTGAATAAACATAAAGTTCGTCATAAATTTTTGTTTGGCTACTTTTATTTCGTCCTTAAAATTGGTATACAAACTTAACTACCTACTATTTGAAGGTAAAATTCCACACATCGAAAGGCTACATTTAGCTTAAATAAATGTTGGCATCGGTTGCCCATAATAATCTTGAATTTGCAAATGTTTAACTGTAAGTAGTAAAAAACAGTAATAAACCAACTTGCGTGCCTCCTGGTGTTTTTAAAAAATTTGCATTTGCTATCTGGTGGCATATCTACCAGCGCGGCATATACTTTAGGACGTGCTGTGCTCGTCATATAGAATATGCTTGAGGATGAATTAATTTTTCTTCTTTCCGAAGCAAAAAAAAACACGGAATTACCAGAGATGTGCAAACCGTTTTGCTGTAACTTAATATGTTGAGAAATTACAGATCTTTAATGAAGCGACTCCTATTCTTCGAAAGAATAATAAATATTCGCACCGTAGTGAATGATACCTTTTTCCTTCTTTTCTCACGGGTGAGTCTTCTCAAGACATCCGACCAGGTGTTCGAAGGGCCGGGTAGTGCTGATGGCATCAGGCTTTGTGTGGATCAGCCGAAAAACTGTGAACAAAGAATTGAAAGGACGAGTAAAAAAAAGCGAACCATCATCTAAATTAAGAAATCCACAAAAGAAAAAAGTGAGAAATCGAAAATGTGTAACGATCTCGATGGAGATATTTGAAGAAAATCATAAGATTGCGTTAAAGAAATTCAAAATAGCGCATAACACGACACTGATCAAAGAAGTAATTCAGGAAAAGGTGATGAACTTGTCCCCTCATAGAGAAGACGTTGATTGTCTTCGCATTAAGTCAAGGAAAACCAAATTAAGGATATTACCACAGAAGAACTGAAAGCAGCTACAGCTTAATTAAGAAATAAAAAAACCTCGAGGATAGACCTTCATATATCTTAAGTTGCGAAGATATGTAGGTGTAAAAACTCCGGATATTCTTAGCAGGATCTTTAATGTTTGCATGGTGAAAGTTGTTCTAGCAATTTCAAAGGTTGGTAAACTGGTCGTCCTAGAATAGCAGATAAAGGAAGGGGATTTGTAGATAATGGATGGACCTATATCTCTAACAAACATAACGAGAAAATTACTGGAAGTCTTAATAGAATAAGCTGGTAAGCCGGATGAAGTACCAGTTCAGCCTGATGCAATGTGGATTTTGAAAAGAAAAGGCTATCCTTGATGCTCTTGCAATAGTAAAAGACGTTGTGGGTATAATTAAAGCTAAAGCTGATAAGGATGAAAATAGGGAGGTCTGTACCGCGATTCTCGTAGATGTAGAAAATGACTTCAATTCAGTCCTGAGGAATAACGTCGTAAACACGCTTAAAGGCAGGAAAATCGCTATCCACCTCATGAAAATAATGCACAATTTTTTATCAAATAGAATTCTGGGGATATGCTGGAGGACGTCACTTCTTGAACAATTTTATCATGGAATAAATGGTGAAATCATACCAGGAACTCGGCATTACACTACTTTCTAGTTATTTTTTTCTGAAGGCCAGCCTTCGATAATATCTGCAGAACCTTTTAAGATAATACATCACCTTTTTACCTTATCAGAAAGAGCAAGAGTTTAACAATAAATTTGCTTACCAACTCTACACTGGTCAAGGCGTGTTCAATAAACGAACAATGATCAAACATTGAATTTCGACGGTCTCGTTTGTAACCAAAGGAAATGGTGACTCCGCCATTATATAACACATGGTGTATAGTATTTTTTTGCATTTGTTTCTACACAATAACGTCAAATTTTGTGAAAAAATTGACACTGTTTGGTCATGAAACATTGCCAAGTGGTGAACAGAAGCCGATGATGAAAGTCTATTTGGGATGTCTGAGCAAAAACCGATGAAATAAATATCCAAATGAAGGGCAAAGTGAAATATTTTAAAATTGAATTGTTCTTATAAGTTCAGTTTAAACGGTTGATAGGCGGGATTAGATTAAGCGTGAATATTCTTTATCGTTTCATTGAGCTATCTCGAAACTGCCTCTTTTTCCTTAGACCCAAAGCGTATTCAACACGAGGAGAGTAAAAAGCCGAGATGAAAGATTTTTCTAGAGACTTCCCTTATAATATTCTCGAGCTTTAAACTTATTACCACATGAAATCGCATTATTTTTGAAACTACGATTCGTTCTATGGTAATACAGATTCAGTGATTTCTGGTTGATCTTCAGAGTTCATGACCTCCCAATAAATTACCCGACAGTTAAACACTCAAAGGTTTATAAGATCACTATATACAGGGTGTTTCAGGTTTTAATCGGAAACATTTTACGGACGATGGAACTCAGAAAAATTATGAGAAAATTTCATATGAACTTGTACGTTTTAAAGCTTCGTTGTCGAAATACAGGGTGTTAAAGTTTCAGATTAAAAAAACAATTATTTCGCTGCTACCTGAGTTTTTGAGATATCAATTTGAAATTTTCCAGGGTACTGTTTAGAATCCACACGGTTTGATTTGACAAATCGCTGTGAAAATCTACAGGGTGCGTTTCCATTCACGTATCTATAGGTAAAATGAATATCTGCGTTTTCATTCGAAGTGAATTTTCTCGGCATAATTAATGACACAAAACTGAGCAATCTTTCAAATCGACTAAAGAAACGTGACAAGTGTGTCACCAGTCGACATGGCGGGGGGGGCATTTGAAATTTTTCTGCGTAATGGCTGCGCTAGACAAAATTCTTTACAGCTAATTGGTGGTACATTTGCAAATGGCGGGAAAACGGTAACAGATACGAAAAAAATCCAGAGACGAAAGAAAATCCAAGAGAAAATAAGTTTTTAAGTTGAACAAGGAATTTAAAACATTGGCCAATGAAAATCAGCAGCACCCCACAAAAAAATTTGGGATGGTGAAATGAAGCTTGACACTGAAAAAGGAGCACCCTGTAAATTTCTACGGCGATTTATTAAATCAAATCGTATGGATTTTAAATAGTAGTGTGCAAAATTTCAAATTGATATCTCAAAAATTTCAAATTGATATCTCAAAAATTTCAAATTGATACCTTAAAAAATGCAGCTGTGAAATAAAATTAAAAAAAAAAACTGAATCTTTAACACCCTGTATTTCGGCAACGAAGCTTTAAAAGGTACAAGTTCATATGGAATTTCCTCATAATTTTTCTGAGTTCCATCGTCTTAAATTTTCCCGATTAAAACCTGAAACATCCTGTATATGGCGACAGGCCATGTCCATCCAAGCTGCATAATGAGATAAAGTAATTGCTAATAGGGCTTAACGACATTAATTATCTTTTTGGACAAGGTCATGCGATAAGGTACAAAGGTAAATATATGATAATACACCACATGCTTCGGGCTATATAGTTTTATATTTAATTCACGTAGATGCTGTATAAGTGCACGATCGGGAAAATATTTGTAATCTGAGTAAGTGCTGTTTACCTTCAGGGTGCTATTGTCCGGCATGTGTTGTCATCATTACTGAAGATAATAAATACGTTAGATTTGTTTATTTTGCCTCAGTGCTGTACCTGCCGCGGAATGCCACTTACATTTTCCTGAGATATATTGTGTTTTGAATTTATATGGATCTTGACCCACACATGGCCACAAAATAATTGCGACCCAAAATAAAGTTATTCACGTCCAAATCGCATTGATGTATTCGGATCAGGTGCGAAAAGTATCATGAATATTATAGACCACCTGTAGGCGTTTGCTTTGCTACTTGGTAGCGAAGTTGCTAATTCTCGTCAGCTCACTGATAGCTACTGAGACACCTTTATCTGTGGCATAGTTTTTATTTTTAGATAATGTTGGTTAAATCATCTTTACGTTCACCTTCGCTCGCCTTTAAACCTCCAAAATTGTTTGCCTCATCCGAGGAGGGTTAATGGAGGACATTCTGTAATCACCTCTATTCTGAAATGCTCGAGCTAATTCTTCAACATGAGTAGCTTGTTTTTCCCACCTTACGGTTTAACAGCCATTAAAAAGAAAAATGGCTGTTTGGCGGTTTGTAGACATTCAGACTCGAACAGTTACAACAGACATCGTAACTGCCCCCGAACTTACATAATCGCAAATTTTTTGCTTAACCACATGACTTTGAAGGTCGCAGCAACCATAGAGGTGTAATTATGAAGAACGTCCGAGAAAGAGCAACCTTAACCAACTTGTTTGCATCATGAAGTTTTTGCGGAATCCTCATTCCATGAGTTCCACGTGTGTGAAAGTTTGAGATGATGCTTCAAAAATTGAATGATTTCATTTTTCATATTAAAATGCTTCGAACATTATTCGATGCTTTTGATAAACTGACTTTGCAGTGGGCAGGTTGGTCCAGGCTAATTACACCATACCATGGTTTCATTCAAGTGCACAGAACTTCATATTGTAAATAATCCTTTATATTGGGCGCAATATTTAAAACAGTCTTTCCGCGAAGGAATTTGCCCATAAACGTGTAGAATAAATCACGATTCATGATAAATCTCAGTCACTATAAGTATGTCATATTATGTTTAGATTTAGTAAGTTAAACATAAACACTGACGCTAAAGTTACTGATCTCATCAGTTTACAGCTCCCAATTTTATTTATGTGACACCAATTTAAATATTTATTGATTTATTATTCAATAACTAATCATTATGGGTTCCCGCAGACATTCGTCGGCCGATTGTCTAGTCGGGATCGGAGTGCGCAGTCATGTGCGTGCATCTATCGGCCGATTTAAAATTGGTGAATGTGTGCACTCACGCCTGTCTTTAGATTAATTCATGAACCCAATAAACTGTCGGCCGACAAAAAGTTGCTAGTGCGCGCGGACCGTCAAGATGTTCTATTTGCGACTTCTTTTTTCCGTTCAATTTCTACGACAACATGACTAAATGAAATTTTCTTATCTGCAATTAGGTCAAATCGACACTTGAAAAATATTTCTTTATGTTGATTTAATATGTAAATATGCAGGATGTATTTAAAATACAGGAAAAAAGTATCTTGTAAGTGCATAAATCTTTATGCCATTCCTAATCAGCAAATGGCATGACTAAAAATCAGTTTTGTGGGGTTTATAGTGTTGTCCCTCTGACGTACTGCAGAGCCATTTTGAAAACATTCCAACTTTAAAAGCCTTTCGAGATCAATAATCCTTAGATTTTACAAACAACTCTATTGACGGTCGAATGGGAAAACTTCGAGGGCGCAAGTAGATCGCGAAAAATTAGAATTGGTGAATTCCCTTCCGTGATAATGGATAATTTGAGTTCCATTGCTGGTTGCAATGGTCTTCGACGTTTAAAAATTCAAAATTAACAATGAACGTAAGTATTTCATTATGACGAAGACCTTCTCACCTAATTATCAAATAGTATATTTGTGGGTACCTACCTAGTTTCAATGACATTGCTGTTCTCCTTGAGCTGTCGGAAAAAATTCAACTTGATCTTTATCAGTTATGCTGTTTCTTGTTTCCGATAACATTTTCTAATGGGAGTATATACCATTTTTGGAAGGTCAAGCCGTGGCAAGAGTCATACTAAACTCAATCGATTCCAAGTAGTTGGTATAGTCACCTTACAATCTACCCAACAGAACCAAAATTCAGCATCGACTTTCTTGAACTATGTCTCTCATAGTTATGTGTATAATATGTCGCGGAAGTGGGGAATTGAGTATCCATCCTTTATACTGAGTATTGTAAAGATTTAAAATCAAATTTAAAAACTCAGGATCGGACTTAAAAAAGTCAAAATTATGGAGCTTTGTCCGAAGAAACTGACACTGAAAAAAAATTTTAAGTAAAAGAATGTCACTTATTTTGAATTTCTCAAATAAAAACAGCTAAAACAAGACCTTTTTTTCAATTTGAAATTTACCCGGATATTTTCGAAAGTGGTCAGGACGTTGCAATGCCAACAGGCGATATGATTCATGGAATGGAATAGAATAGATGGAAAACTGATTCGGCAATTATTTTCTACTTTATCATTAGCTTTTAAAGGTTTTTTTTGGTGTACATTTAATCTTTGAATTACAAATGAATGTTTTTGCGATATCAGCTTGGTTACGCCAAATATAACTTTCCAATGCTCCAATCTAATTCAAATTTTCTCATCAAAATGGTACATATAAACCGATAATGAACAGTGTATTAAAATATGATTAATGTATTTTTACTGAAACTCATTAAAAACCGCTTTCAAATATTTATACCGAGAAATTAGTCTTGGAAAATATATAAGTTAATCTGGTATAATTATCCAAAAAATTTCTTTCTAATCCGCACTTTTTGTGCATAGACCTATTGAAAAATAACCATTCTTGGAGTTTTAGACGAAAGGCTGGGAAACCGCTTTAGTTTTAGAAACATAACTTTGAATGTTGCTCACACGACCTACTGAAGTCAATACAACTTCAATTAAGTTAATAGCCTTAACAAAGAGCACTAAGGGGGGTTGTTCCATTTTCATGAATCTTTCCAGAGTAGTCCTACATTCAATTCTAACGACAGAATCGATAATAATTCAGCAAAACAAACATCTCCAATAACTCAGAAAATCACTACAACGAGAAGCATACTCAAATCACTACAAGAAAAAATTATTATTGTGCCTATTAATTATTATTTAATCTCCAATTTTCTTTAGTGACTAAATACTACAAATACAGAACCTTTTGCTTCGCTTCTAGTGCGTAGTTATGCTGGATTTTGTGGAGTGAGTTTCAGATATTTAGTATTATGGTATTTTATGGTGTATTATGGTTCGGAAAATTCAAATGAAATCTGACAAAAAATTAGTTCCGAGGATAAGATAAAATCTAAGGTAACACCTGTGTCAACGAAGCCAGTAATTTGGAACAGGTCTTTTAGTCAGAAAACCCTCTAGAATAGATAGGTTGGTATTTTCACTTTCAGACTGGATAGGAATTTGTGAATCAGGTCCTATAAAACGATACCAATTCTTATCTTTTCACTCAAATGATATCATTCACGAACATAATACTTCCTTTTCTTAGAGAAAATACGAATTTGTGGAGAGCAGATGGCTGGAGCAGATGCCGACTTAAGCCTAGTCGTTATCAGGAAGTGAATTTAAATTGCTTAAATATCAAATCTTCGCTTTTAAAAAGTATTTCTCACGGACAGTGGATTTGTTCCTTGTCCAACTTTTGGCCACAAGGTAAAGAAGAAGAACGATTAAGATTTTCCTCGTTTCCATGGTGGAAACTGGAAACAATAAACATTGACACCTCTCCAAAAATCTAATTAAAAAAAAAATCTACCACGGAGGTACGAGGAAGCAATAAACAGAAGTCGGTCCATTAGACAGAGCCGTTGGTGGCACCGTGGCCAAATCGAAACAACCCATCGAAAACCGTTTTCCTGGTTTCAAACATTCCAACAACTTCGACCATTTTTTACAAATACAGCTGAACATTAACTTGTTGCTCGTATCATCCATTATATTTGTCGGGAGACTACATATAAATTTCTCTTCATGTGAAATATTAGATAATTACTGTGGATGGTATGGCAACACAAAGTAATACAATTCCAGCCCAGATTTTGTGCATGTGGTCGGAAACACGGAGTGGTTTAGTCCCACTCATCATGTCATTGTCATGTCAGAATAAATCCTGCAGTCGTTTAAAGAGTGAGTGGCAACGTATTGTCTGTTAAAAATGATTAATGTCCCTGCTTATTACGAATGTTCGCTTTAATGAATATAAGTTCTCTGTACGCTGTTTTTCGCAATTATGAGGACCAAGCGTTGTAACTCATGACTGCTCCACATTAAAAAAAATGATTTAATTTGTATAATGATGTAACGAGAGAAAATTGTAAATACATTTTTATGAGTTTTAAACGAGTTTCTTAATCTCGTTACATTCATAGCATTATTTTTAACAAAACTGAACGTATTGAAGATGTATGAAACCGCAGAGGACCTATTCGCCACGATCCAAATAAAATAATGTTAAAGAAACAGAGAAAAAATAATGTTGAAGAAGCAGAGAAAAAATAATGTTGAAGAAACAGAGAAAAAGTAAAAAAAGAAAAGGAAATATTGGAAAAAAGGAAAATAAAAAAGCATAGAAAAGTAGATGTCAAAGGACATCAAGTTTGATGACCTAATAAATCAGAAAATCTAAGTATCTTTTCTTTGTAGAAGACAACCGTTGAGCAACAGATCCCGAAACTTAAATTCATTTAACCCTTCGTTTCACGGGTGAGGTCTATCAGCCCAAGTAAAAATTAAATTTAGCTATAAGTCTGAAATTATTTAAACTAAACTGTTCATGTTCCAGGTACCTTTCATTTACCTAATGACATAAGTTTACTGAAATTTCCGTAAAAAAATATCAATCAGTTTTTGAGTTATTGCATTGTATGTCCTCACAGGCCTCACCCGTGCAATGGTACATTTTTTATAGGCACATATTCAAATTCTCAATTCAATTCTCAAAAATTTCTCAAGTTTAGTTAAGACAAGCTAAAAAGTGGCAGAAATAATAGGTTTATATTGGTTTTGTTACATTTCAAAATTTTAACAAGACATATTAGGTCGTGTAGTATGAAATGAGTAGATTCTCGAAATGCCACATTCAACTGCGAATAACTTCACTCTAAATCTATATTTGGACTTGACTTTTTTATGTGGAAAAGGCACATTCTTCCTCTTTCGATTAGAGTTTAAAGTGTTAAAAATTATTGAAAACTTTTATTTTTATAAACATTTTTGTGCAGCCATGCAAAATAGTGAAATTCGTGTGTTAATGAAATATGAGCTCCACCGTGGAACCACAACAGCTCAGACGGCTCGCAATGTCAATGATGTGTTTGGTACTGAAGTCACTTCACAGCGAACAGTATCTCGTTGGTTCATGAAATTTCGTTCTGGCAATTTTGACCTAACAAATGAACCACGTGGACGACCTGAAACTCAAGTGGATAACGATTATCTGAAAGTGTGGAAGCGTGGTGGAAGCGAATCCACGTCAAAGTGCAAGCGAATTATCGTTAATATTCAGTGTAACCAAAAAAACAATATTGACTCATTTGGCTGAAATTGGTAAGGTGAAAAAGCTGGACAAGTGGGTACCGCATGAGTTGAGCGACATACAGAAAGAACGACGTCTCGAAGCTTGTGTTTCTTTGAAATGGATCCTATATGACAATACCAGACGTTCATCGCAGTGGTTGGATCAAGATGAACCACCAAAACATTGTGCGAAAAAAAATCTTCATCAAAAGAAGCTTATGGTGTCCGTTTGGTGGTCCAACGCAGGTGTCATCCATCACAGGTTCCTGAAACCTGGTGAATCGATTACGGCTGATGTCTACTGCCGACAACTGACCGAAATGATGAGGCAACTGACGCCAGCCAAGCAGCCAAGATTAGTCAATCGAAGCGCACCTCTATTGTTGCACGACAACGCTCGGCCACACACCGCACAAGTCACCTTGGCCAAGCTACAGGAGTTGGAATTGGAAACTCTTCGTCGTCCACCGTATTCACCCGACTTAGCACCCACTGATTACCACTTCTTTCAAAATTTGGATAACTTCTTGGTAGGGAAAACATTCAACTCCGACGAGGCTGTCAAAGCTGCCTTCCAAGAGTTTATCGACTCCCGGCCTGCAGGTTTTTACAGCAGGGGAATCAATGAACTTCCCGTTAAATGGCAGAAGTGTATTGATAATGGTGGTGCATATTTCGATTGACAATAAAAACATTTCATATGGAAAAAAATGACTAAAGTTTCAATTCAATTCTACTCATTTCATACTACACGACCTAATATTATAATTGATCTAATCCTGACAGGCCTCACCCGTGAAAACGTGTAAAACGTTACCCACCAGTAAAACGAAGGGTTAAACTGAAATGGGACGTCTATGGAATGCAGGCAAACGCGTTGCCATGAGCTTGCAAGATAAACTTGGTCTAGATATCAGGAATTCGCAGACTGAGACTCAAATCGGGGTATCGACAGAGCGTGTCTGAAATCGACAAAAACAGCGATAAGTACAAGTATCAATACTTTTTCCGATTTCAGACACATTCAATAGTTATCTCGGCAATTTCCACTTTATATCACGGTAAGTGGGCTTTAAGCGAACAACATAAAATGATAGTAAAACACGCCTTTTTCCCACGATATAAACCTCTTATCACCAATAATGAATTCGAATGGAATTTTTCAGTTCAACACTACTGCTCGCCATTAACCGGGCAACACCATTCTCCTTCAACAATTTTACCGATCATAAATCTAATTTTTGGCATTGTGCATTGACCAAGACCTGCATAAAATTGTCGCTCTAGTTCAAAAACGTGATATTCATTAGGACAGGGAAACCTATTAAGGTAGACAGACAAACATTTGTTATAAGCAAAATTGACCTTAGATTCTATCTGACCCTGTGTCAGTGTACAATGTGGGTACCACTTCACAGTTTACCTCGACTCTTACATCAATTTGATGAATTTTCAAGTGGGTTGATTCGTCCATTTTTGAACTTGCAGCATTGCTCTAATGCGATTTTTTTCCACGATGGAGGCCAACGTACTTTTAGAGAGGAACGTCAGATTTGGATTGCTCCTTAATTGACCTCAAGCCAAGTTTGTCGTTAATACACGTTAACGATTAATTTTTAATAAGTTCGTGGCTTTAACTGCTTAAATCCTTATATACTTTCCCGTCATTAACGGCTAATATTAAAATTTTTCGTTGCTTTATAAATATATTAATTAGAGATAATTTTCGCTTTAATGCATTGCTAATGCAGATCCTACGAAATTAATTAATCCGTTTCTTTAATAATACATTAGATCCTTATAAAAGGCATATGAACGGCGTAATACTGGACATAAACCCATCGATGTCTCAACAGATCTAATCAAAATTCTTTCAATAGCTCAATGTCAGCAAGTGACATACTTCCACATAATACATTGTAGGTACCAAGCGTAGTACGAATATACAGAGGATGATAGAAATCATGACTCAATAAGTTTTGACTCGGTTAAATTACATAACGGTCATTTTTGCAAAATTGTGTTAATTCTAGGACAGGGTCGTGGCATGTGATGAGGTAGTGGTTTTTTAAAGGTTGCGGTCAGTTTTCTATGTGTATCAGACCAGTTAGAAAATAAGCTGCCATAAATACGATCAACAATCTTGATACGAGTTCGGACTGTGACGAAGCGAGCGTAATTAGGTTTCTTCTGTATTCCAATCTGAGGTAACGCGCGAGCTAAAAAATAATATTTGTACAGTATGTTTCAAAAGCATGGAAACGGTCAAATATTCCAAAAAAGCATAAATTTGCAAATTTCCTGCAGGGGGAGTAAAATGTAACGTTCACTAGAGTACAAAAATTCCAATGTTGCCAAACATGATCTTTTTTCCCTAGAGACCAGAATTCTCCTATCTCAAATAAGAGTCCCAAGATAATATTGTATTATTTGATTTTACAGGTCATTCTAAGTCTTTTCTGTAAACCATACTTACCTCCAGAGGTTTTTGAGATAATGAGAGTTCTTTTTATATTAGTATCTGTGGGCTTCGAGACACAGTAAAATGACTTGGACTGCCTTAGATTTCAAATACCTGTCAAATGACATCAATTCGGGAATTTTCAAAATTTTAGAAATTTTTGGCAACTTGAAAATTCAAAAGTTGACGTCATCCGATAGATCTTTTAAAACGAGGATACTGCAATGCGTCTTCTTCTATATCAAATCCCTACAGAGTTACACATTGTTAACTGTGAAAAATGTTAGGTCCCGCTATTTCAAAAACCTCACTGAACATGACATTCTTCATAGGAAATGCCTATAATGGCCGACAGAATCCAAAATTTTATGCTAATATACAAATTTCATAAAGCAGCTCATTGTCGCACAAGTTTGATTAAAGGGCTAAATTCCCAAAACGGTATCGAAAGTGCTTCATTTCGATGCCCTTTTGAGTTCAGAACAATGCGTTAAAGTTGTCTTTTCCTGATTCATATAAGAAAATTTTCGAACATTGCTGTTTTTATCGTTGAACAGGGCATTACATTTAACATCCCTGTAGAAAGTTTGACAATTTCCATTTTAACTTTGGTCATTGTTCATACCCGTAGCAATACAGATATAGATTGAATGTTTAACTGGTCTCAAATTTTGAAAGACTGTATGGTCATTAGCGCCCTGGACATTATTTTAATTTGAAGTCTCATAATAACCCACGTTTATAGTTATTTTTAGCTAAAATTTGCCAGTCTCGTTTGAAAGTGTCGTTATAGCATTCCATTGCCTAATAATGGTTATGATGATGAATCGCACATATTTATATACAGTTGTCTGATAGATTTACATGGTGCCTCTATCACCTTGAAACCGTTTAAATGGATTTAATAACAACTTCATTTATTTATTAGCATTTTGAAAAGTGCAAAGATTAAACTGGACGGAGTTGATCTGCTGGACTCCACAAAAAAATAATAGCGCCCAGTAGATGTTGGTGATTTTCGTAATTATTCCGAATAGAGCAATTAAAGTCTAAGTTTTTCTTGATGTTTTTTTTTGTATTTCGCTTTATTTTTTAGTTTAAATCCAAATTCTTGCGTATTTCTGAACTAACTTAGGGCAAGTCAAAAAATTCAAATAATTGAAGTTAAATCTTTAAAATCTCCAAAAAAGAACTATCGTGTCGTCGTTGGTTAGTTCGGATTACCTGTCTAGATTCTTTCGAAATTCATAGTAAAAACTCAAATTTTAAATATAAACCGCAATTAGCATTGAAATGAAACACAATATAACGTTTGAAAAGTCGGGAAATCTGAGGAAAATTTAGTAAGTCTTGCGTAACATCGATTTGCAACTTTTTCAAAATTTTACAATTTTTTATTATCTTCCTAAAAATCCCTATCTAATTGCTCAGATGATGCCGTAACATCTGCCCATGGCACTACATAACGATGCACAGCAGGTATTTAATATCTATTGAAAATGAAGCAATGCCCCATTGAAAGGAAACGATCGTTATTTCTCAAGAACCTTTCCAAGAACCCCTAGGTAGCTTCTTTAATAGTACCAAAAACCAACTTTAGCCTTAGATCGAAACGCGACCGTACACCTATCTATGAAGCCATTCATATCCTTAGTTGGAAAGGCCACTGATTGTGTCAATAAAAGCCATATTACGGTGCCAATACGTGTTATGGCGCTGCTATGGTGATAACATGGTAATGACACCATTAAATGTAATTACTAACTTCAATCTAATATTTCCATTGTTTCGATTAATGTTACCTAACGATAAAAATCCGACATTTATTTTTCTTTTTACGAGGACTGATTATATGTACGAAAATTATACGCTACGTATCTGATCAAAAATAACCCCGTTTATGTGTCTCGTTAATATTAATGGTCTAGTGAAATTCCTTGTGAAGTAGGAAAATCCCATTAGCAAAAGAGTGACTGCTTCTCATTTCGATGCAAAGTACATTTACGCCTAATAACATTCTTGTTGTGACCACGGCAAGAGTTTAAATAATAATGCTCATTCCTATGTTATGTGTATATGAATCTTCATGATCATGCAAATCCTAAACGTAGTAGCAAATACAGCGACGCGACTGATGGTACTTGGTACTTATCGTTTTGGACCAACTGACCATCGGGCGCTAGGTCAGTAATGCATTGTCGTGATTCTGAAGAACTTGAAGGCCGCGAGGCCGGTGAGATTGCTTAAGTTTTTTTTTCCGCATAATCTCCACGCTAATGCCTTAAATTCAATAGGCTGCATGGTAAAAGCAGCTTTAACTGCAGGTCATTACCACAACACAAGGCTGGAATCAAAGCAAAAAACACATTGATTAAGGTACTCGCGTATCGTCACAAGGTGTGATTCAACGACCGCTCAATTAAACTAAAAAATTTTTGACGTTATTTGCATAATTATCATATTATATATAATATTAGATAATTAGGAATTATTATTTAAAATTTTGCGTCAATGACTGGTTTTAAGGTTTTGCTTAATTTGATTTCAATCATCTTTTAAGAGGATGCGGGACTAATTTGAATTTTTCCCTTTTCAGATATACACAACATGACTGCCGCCAGTTATAATGCCAGTAGAGGGCTTTTAGATCTGAAGCCAGGTATTTTTTTTTAAATAATGTAACGTATGTTAGTTAAAGAGCTTAATGTGGATTTGCAGACGCTCTACTGATCAATTTAAAATTTAAAATTTATTTCAATTTCAGATCCGAGAACTGCCGATTGGCTTTTGGTATCGAATCCATTATACACACTAGGATTATGTCTTTCATACGTTTATATTGCAAAGGTAAGTCGCTAGAAAAATAGGATTTTTTTAAGCAAAAGGTTTCAAAGAGGACCTATAAATTTGCTCCGAGATTGCCTTCAATAAAGGAATTATTGGATTTTGGTTTAAGCAGGGCGTATCCACTAACCTCAGCGACAATTCTAATACGTACCTTAAAGCAGCACTTGATTCACCCTTTAGCACGCATCTTATCGCACACCGCACTCAACAACAGCCTCCCTTATTTTCCCTAAAAATCGACATCTCCACAATAATCCCCAAACTCCTCCAGCGGTTTATTTGATGAAATGAAATGGAAGGTGGTCGAACAGGTTAGGGCCCACTGCGTTCAGTCTTTAGGGAGGAATAAGAATATTCGTGAATGTGTTATAAATTTAACCGACCTCGTACCTTTTACGGTTACCGAACACCTCCCGATTGAACTGCAGGAAGGGACACCCTGTATATACATGGATATGTACCTCGGTGAATGTTTGTTAGTGCAATTTACTATAAAACCGAAAAGAATTATTATACATAATATTATTAAGTACCTTACCTGTTATTATTCTAACATGACGATCACATGCAAACCGTAGTAATTTACTTAAATATTCAGTGGACAATACTTAATAATGGTGGCAATATTTTGTAAATACAGTATATAATCATAAGATGTTATTGTTGCATCCATGAGCGACTGGAATACCTAATTAGCCTAGGAAGATGTTTAGTACTTCCCGGGAAAATTCATAAGTATCAGTACCTAATCGTCTTCTACCGCCAATTAATGTGTTTAACGATAATTTGATTACTCACTTAATTTTAAGGCCGATTTTAATTGAAAGCTAACGATATGTCTCGATTTTGCAGTTCCTAGGACCCAAATTAATGGAAAACAGAAAGCCTTTCCAACTGAAAAACACCCTAATTTTCTACAACTTTTTCCAAGTAACGTTTAGCATATTCTTATTCTATCAAGTAAGTAGGTACCCCTTTTGCTTCTGATTATCGCAACTCCTTGCATTGTTCCTTTTCCAGATTGGCATGGGTGGGTGGTTTACCGGCGAATACAGCTTAAAGTGCCAGCCAATAGATTACTCAAACAAGCCAAGCACAATTCGAGTAAGTCTGCTTTAAAATTTTTAAAAAATGGATCCAGCTCTATTCCTTTTCAGATGGTACATGCTTCGTGGTGGTACTTTTTTTCCAAGTTTACAGAGTTTTTTGATACGGTAAGTTGAAATAAAAGTTGTCCTACAAATTGTCCTAAAGAAAATGTGGTTTATTGCAGCTATTTTTCGTCCTAAGGAAGAAATTTGATCATATTACTACATTGCATGTCATCCATCACGGAATAATGCCAATGTCCGTGTGGTTCGGAGTGAAATATTATCCCGGTAAGTGTCCCTAAGCGACTAAACAGGACATTGAAATTTTTCCCCAGACGATTTTTGTTCCATTTCGGATTCTGTAACTTTTGATATATGTAGGTGTTTCTACAGATGTGCCTCCCTGTAACTTTCGTTGTTTTTGGCAAAGTTACATCGTTAACATCGTTACAGATTTCAAACATTATGCACTATACATATGTAAAGCTTATATCCCAGGAACAGGAAAAAACTCTATTTGGCACCATTATGCTTAAGCGTAAACATCAAACATCATTTCCATTAGGGATACGCATGCAACAGTATTTAGTCACACTTAAAAATTTACGAGTTGTTTGTAGGTACCAAAGCGGTCACGCACGATCCTGGTTTTAATTCACTCAGCCATGATCATTAGTGACCATCGTCTTTTTTTTAGCAATTCTAGATTATAAGTTACATTTCCTGTTTTTAGGTGGTCACAGTACGTTCTTCGGCTTGCTGAACACATTCGTTCATATCGTCATGTATTTCTACTACTTTCTCACTGCCCTCGGACCTCAAGTACAAAAATATTTATGGTGGAAGAAGTATCTCACCACGTTCCAGATGGTAAGGCATCGATTATCATGTTTTAATTTATTATATTTCTATATATATTTATTTAATTAATTGGAAAAAGCTGTAAAATGTTATACTCATTCAAAATTTAAGTTTGTGGTTGGGATAAAACCGTCAAAGTAGGTACTTATTCAGCAAAAAAAGATTTTAGATGGGAGTGCCCAAAGGATCGAATGTTTGCAATTGTGCTACCCAAATTTCTCTTATCCAGCGAATTTTTCTCGAAAATGCTAGTGAAGAGGGAGAACCCGATTATTTTTTCCGGATGCAGCACCTAACACTTGTCGATCTCGAAAAATGGCCGTTTTCTACGACCTTCAAAGAACTTTTCTCAGATTCAGGTGACCTCAAGTGCCAATTCAACAATTTCTTGTCGATCACCTGAACACCTCAAGTTTCGAGTATTCGAGGTTCTGCTAATTAGGACATTTTTTTGCCGCTGGGCAGTCAAAATCATTTCCCCTTATGGTTTCTTAATTCGACGATGCGGTCATGTTAACATCCCACGCACATCCATAATTACGTTTCCCTATTGGGTTTTTAATGCTGTTTCTCGTATTGCGCAAAAATCTTCGCGACCTTGATCACAAGCCACAAATAGTTGTATGATGTTTCAGATCCAATTCGTGGCCATTATGGTGCACGCATTCCAGTTGCTCTTCATCGATTGCAACTTCCCGAAACTGTTCGTATGGTGGATCGGCTCTCACGCAGTCCTCTTCTTCTTCCTGTTCAAAGACTTCTACCAAAGGTCGTACAGAGGAGGGAAAAAGGCCGCATCTAATAAATCCAAGGAGGAGTCCCTCGTCAACGACTCCAACGGCGTCTCCTCGAAGCAAAACGGGGCTGTGAACAGTGCCTCTAAATCCAACGGCGTTGTCAAAGACGCGAGTGATTACTACGTCAGTGGTGTAAACGGAGCCACTCAGCTACATCAGCGATTAAAAGACCAATGACCTGTCGCTTAGTGATAGAAAAGACAATTAAATTATATGGGTGGTTTATAAGCTAACTAGGGAATCCATATTAGTACCTGCGATATACAAATATGTCGTTCGTATATGTGCAATGTAATTTGCCGAGTTTGAGCTGAGCTCTTGTAATTATAATACCTATCCTCGAGTAGGTTCGGTAGTTGATACTTCCCAAATCAGCAACGTGTGATATCTACGTATAGCATCAGTAATACGATTAGTCTAGCATATATTTGTGGCTTCGTTGAATAATTCTGCAAGGACCACACCAGTAAGCCCTAGCGCACACGGAGTCGCTGACAAGTTTGACGACGGCTTCTCAGGAGATAAGATATTCCAAGTGCTGATTCAAGGATGGGATATTTTTCATGGAAAACACATAGAAATGCCAGAGTAAAATTGTGGGTTTAGGTACCCCCCTATACTAAACTTCTTAGATATGTGCAAGATGTTCTCAGAGATCTCAAGCGCTTGCCAGACTTATCAACGGCCTTGTATTATATGAGAATGATTACAATTTAAAGCAGTCACAGCCACGGGTCTAAGTAAATTGGATGCAGATTTACAGTCAGTTCAATTGATCATAGTGCAGCCTTAGAATTCAAATACATTTGGTAACAAATACTACTTTTGAATTTTGACATTTTGTATTGTGAGACGAAGACCGAACTTGCACTAGACCCAACTTTTGAATGAATTGAATTACATTCAATAAACTCTTGTGTAAAATGTGTGTTGATTTGTATAGCTGGAAAGGGATTCGGTACGGAATGTGTATTAGTAATAACAAGTCTTTCGGCAAATGAATTGTAGTTGATCAACTAATCCGCCAGTTAGGCATAATATATTTCCGTCATAAAGTCCTTTGTCCGAGTATTTTATCATGCCATGTCGAAATTATTAATAGAGTTACATATTTGATGTTTTTTCTTTGAGGTAAACCATTATTGTTTTGTAACAGTGGTTTTAATGCCAGCATAAAAGACCCAAACTTCCGTCTTCGAACAAAAGGTTCTAGTCTAGTAATACTTACTCTAGTTGTTAAGAACGTTAAATTGCTATTATGGAATCCTTATAAAATGGGGGTTATAGGTGTAGGTGTATAAATTTAACGCCAAACATTTGGGTATAGAAAATAAGACCATTGCTCAATTTTTTATATTCATTAAAAAGCAATATCAAATATTGTTGTATAATGGGTAATGTGTATATATTGTCTGTTGAAGAGTTTAGTGTTAGCTAAAAGATACTTAATTATCCACATAGAAGTCGCGGGACAGGTGCCTTTCAAATATTTCGTTCGTTCACACAATACCTATTGAGTACTTGTACCACGAATAGGTACCTAATGAGAATTGAAATAAACTGCAATGCTGCAATTGCATAGCGATACTTCAGCTTTATCATGCGGAATTATGAATCAACTTTTGCTATATCACTACTCTATTGTCATAAATATTTCTAATGTATAAATCACAACTTTCTTGTTTAAAATGTGTTTAACACTTCATTTTGTACGTTGTACTTCGAGGTTCTGTTAGCAGCTACTTAAAGTCACATAAATAACACAAAACAAGTCACTTGTTCAACAGTTACATTGTACTGACGATTCCAGTTTGTATTATTCACGTAGTATAAATTCTTTTTGGCAGTTGGGATGATCTGTTATTTAACGATTAAGGGCTAAGTTGTTGATATTCTGTTAACTGTACCTCTAAAGCTGTTTTCATAAAAGCAAAAAATCTGGCCAAAACTAAGACTTTCTTTTTAAGTTTCTATGAAAATTAGTGTGTAGTTGCACTTAACAACACATTCATAATTTGGCCCTATAGCAGGTACTAAACCCGAAATAACGAATCATCTAAACTAAGACACAAGCTAAATTTTGTCAGTCATCATTTTTACTTATTTTACAAGAAATATTTCTAAAAATTCCGTTTAGAAATTATTATATTGTTATAGCTGAACGAATCTATCAAAATTAGGTTGTTATGTAGATTTTTAACTATTTTTTATTAAACAGAAAATTTTAAATACAATTCTAGTTTTATTGCATATGCTCATCAACATAGGCTTGAGTCCCTATATTGGCATCTCACGAAGCGCAAGAGATACAAAATCGATTAAATTGGGATAAATCTGAGAATTTTGATGACCATCCCATTGGTTAGATCAAATCTGATCCAAATTATCGTTTTCGAAAAGGTCTTCGTATCTCGTAAGATGACCAAGATCATAGCGATGCAGCTCGAAAAATGAACATCCGATTAATTTTCTTGAAAAGCGGCTTGTTGGTAAACTTATCAGGAGTTTGATATACAGTGCACGACACTTGATTACTCTCACCATTTATTTGGTCTAATTTTCTTTAATGATAAAATGTTTGTTTAGTAAGCTATTTATATAATTAAATTAAATGTTTTTACAATATTTGTTCAACATTTCTTTTAACACTTTCGAACTTTATAAGTCCGATAATATGTTAAGCAAAAATTTAAATTCATAATGCGACACATGATTACTCTCACGTTTAGAATTAAGGCAAAAATTTGTATTTAAACCTAATTCCTAATCTTAATATTTAGTATGTCCTCCTTGCTTCTCAATGACTGCTAACATTCGATGAGGCAATGAATTGAATAAATTTTCTATTAGGTTCATTGGGATTGATTCCCAAGCGACTGTAATGGCAACCATTAGTTCTTCTCTGTTGGTAAACTGTCTTCCCTCAGTATAAACGCGTTTGACCAACCCCATAAGTTTTCGATAATACTTAAATCAGGGGAAATAGCAGGCCATTCTAAAACTGGAATATTATTGGTAGTCAACCACGTTTCGACTACTTGGGCGGTGTGAATTGGCGCATTGTCTTGTTGAAATATCCATTCTTGATCCGGAAATAAAACTCTTATGTTATGAACCTGCCTTTGAAGCAACTCCAAATATTTTTTAAGCAGTTTGCCGACCTTCTAGAAACTTTATACCAACTCTCCCTGGACTTGAAATAGCGGCCCCAATCATTACTGTCCCTGCCCGGCTGTGACGACGTGCCAAAACTTTTCTTCCTTCCTTATGTCATGAAAGTAATATTGGAAACCATCAGGACCATCCAGATTAAACTTTTTTTCATCGCTGAAAACCACATTTTTCCATTCCTCTGTCCAGCTACGATGATTGCGTGAAAACTCCAAACGTTCTTGCCGATGACGCGTGAGAAGTAAAGGTTTCTTGCGTAGTTTTCTTCTTTTCAAATGTGGACACTTCTTTATTATTCTTTGGATGGTTCGCACGGGCGCATTAGTTCCACTCTGATCCCTAATTTGCCTAGCTGTAGAAGAACAATTTGACGTAATTCGAAGAATCGCACGACGTTCCCTTGGTGTTGTTGCAGTTGAGGTGCGTCCTCGCCGATTGTTGCCATAATTATTGATATCTTTTAAATAAGCATTGATTACCCATGAGCTTCGTCCGGTTTTTCTTGCAATTTCTCCATTTGAACAATTCTCCTGTCGATATGCTTGAATGCTCCCTCTTCCTTCCAAAAATAAAGTTCTACCTCGTCCCATACTAATATCAAAAGCATTTACGACGTGCAAATTGTTATCAATCGATTGTCAATCTGTTCTCAAGTGATCTGGTCTTGTTTATTCTGCGTACATAGTCATCTAGGATTTCAAAAAGTTAATGAGAGTAATCAAGTGTCGCAGTGTGAATAATAGCATTTGCTTTGAAAATTCTTCTAACTTTAGAATTCGAAACTATTAAACGGAATGTTGAACAAATATTGTTAAAATATATAATCTAATCACATATGTAGCTTGCCAAACAAAAATTTGACTGTTGAAGAAAATTAGATCAAATAAATAGGTGAGAGTAATCAAGTGTCGCGCACTGTATTAGCAATTATAAATGAGTGCAGTATGGAATTACATACTCTGCCTAAGACAATCCGTCTTTAGTAGCCATTAATACGAGGGAAATTAATTTCAATTATTTCAAACACATAAAGTATACAGAACAGCTAGTCTACAAATAAAACTACTGTATATAATAGATCACAGATCGACAGTATTATATTAAAATAAATGGAATAAAAATAAACCATTCTGAATCGCACTGCGAAATCAGTAAGCACCCGTAACTACCTAACTCGTAGTCCTTTTCAAAGATATACTTAAAAATAAATATTTATAATTAAATGCATATTACCCCGTTCTTCTAACTTTCCCTAATAGCTGTAAGTCTTGAAGTTCTCGCAATCACTTTTAGAATTAATTTAACCTTTATTCTTGCAATAAAAGAAGGCACATACGGATCCCCTTATGTTATCCCAATCACCATTATATCGAGAAGTCCGTTCATCGTTGAGTTCTACCCATATTGAATCGTTCAAAATCCCATGAGCAAAATAATGCCCATGTTCCATAGTTCCGCGATGTTCAGCCACTGAGTATAAAGTGTAAGAATTGTTTCCAAAGGTGAAATTAAAATCAAAGTCGACACAAACATTGTTCTTCCTAGATTCCTGATATTCATCTTGATAGTATCTTTTAAGAACTATCACTAATATTTCCGGAGCAACGACCACTTCCTTGGTATTTACTACACCAAGATTTTGACATTTTGAACATTTATAATCTAAAATTTGATTATCTTCTTGGTATTCATTGATCAGATCTCTTAAGTGGACCATTGTCAGACCGGGCCGATACGGAACTGGAAGCATTAGGGTATTATCTGTTTCATATGAATCTGCTTTTAAATGACAAGATTGGCAGATTTTAGTGCATCTAAACTGATGATAAAACAAGTCTACCCATAGAGATGTTCGGCCTTGTAGCTGACTATACCAGGCCTTTTCTCTCTCGATCATCACCCGTTTTGTTTTAATATCATAAGAACAATCATCGTTTAAACGATTGAAAAGAAAAAGAAAGAACTCCATGCAATCCTCGTGATTTCCCTTTTTATAAATTTGGTCTAATTTACACACTGTATCGTAAAATGCACTGGGTCTGAATACTTTTCTGTTTGATTCAGTACCATCACAAAGAGCCTGGATGGCAGTACCAAATTCATTTATAATTTGAGGCGGGTGTCTCGTAATGAATTTATTGTAGTTCGAATGCATGAGAGAACTGACGATTGGAATGCACTTCAGGCACTGGAGAATCGTGTTCATATAGCAGGTGTTTTTTATATTGACTAGACCGCACCAACCTCCAAAAGTGAACTCATCCTAGAAAAGATAATGTGTTTTTAAGGTTGATTATGTTAAAACTTAAAAAAGAAAAAAGGACTTAGACTTATTGTGAAGAAAAAATTATTAAAGTATTAAAGACATAAATAAACGAATAATATATTTAATTTTATGCCTGTATAAATAAACAATTACCTTTTTTGGTTTGATATCTCTTCTAATTGGTGGCGGTATTCTTTTAATCTCTTCTCTAGGCCTGTCACCCTTATTGTTGTCCTCAAAAACATTCTCCTTAGTGTCGCTTCGAATACGTTTATTTTTGAGATTTCTTGCTTCTAGTAAGAGCCGCATGCGCTCTTTTTCAATTGTATTTTTAATGTCCTCAATTGTTTCTTCTTTAAAAGTATCTATTTGTTTATCTAAACTTGCCCCTCCCCCCTTAGGAGATACAGGCTTAGTTTCTATCTCTGAAGTTGTTACAGCAGGAGTATCTTCAACTTGAACGTCACAATTGTCTTGATATTCCTCTGCTGCAGATTCTTCTATTTTGGTTGATTCCTCCAGTTCTTCAATGGTGAACTGCTTAAGTGGCATAATTGATATATTTTGATCAGGTTCTGGATAAGAAATGCTATCAAGTTCCAATAATTCATCTATATCTTCATTGTTTCTTATGAAATTTACATGAACATTTGTGACTGAGCCAGGGTAACTGTCCAAAAATTCTTTGAAGCCACCATTTATAATCACTGGATGTTGTTTGTACTGTTTTAGGCAATCCCATTCAACTATTGATTCTTTGAGATACATTAGCTTGGAAGATGTAAAATTATCAGGGCTGGAGTTCCAATCAACGAATACTAAAGCATCAAAACTATCTCTTTTCTCCCAAATTTTCTGAGTGTCACCCATTAATTTGTGACCTAAAACGTTGGCTGACAATCCAGGAACTAGCAAATTTTCTGGAATATTTATAGCCTTTTCAAATTTAACTTTTGATTCTGAGTACTCCTCCTCTGGCCTAATATCAATTATCAGAATATTGGCATCATCTTGTATAGTGTTAAACAATTGTTTTACTGATATAAATTCAGCATCAAATAGACGTTCTTCCTTATTGAGGATGTCTGGCTTAACAATTTCCATTGATTTATCTTTTATTGCTCTCTTCTTATTTTCACGAAATGCTTCAATAGCATAGCGCTTCTTTAATGCCTGTTCCAGCTCTTGCAATTTTTCATTTACTTTAGTTACTTCGGACAAATACATTGTGTTGTAAAATTTCCTATCTCCAAACTGGCACATTGTTTGAAAACTGAACAAGAAACGATAACAGTAAATGTAACATTTCTCTTGGTCTATATTTTCTTTTAAGATTTCATTGTATAAATTCCTAAACACCTTTTCGATGGCTTTCGTATTCTTTCCTAGACATTTGGGTTGGGCTAAATGTTTTAAGTCTTCCATGTTGGTAGCTATATGCAAATCTGCCACCCCTTCCATGGCTCTTACTTTGTTTTTGCTGATGTTATGTGATAAGTCTAGGAAGAAATTGATAAATTATATAAAGAATGTAATTAATATAACTCTCTTGTTTGAACTATTATATATGTGCTAATTAACAGTTTATGTAGCAAAAAATATTCCAAAAACTTTTTTGCACTAAGGCATTTTTACATCACATTGCATCCTACCATTAACAGCATTAGCTGCAATCTCGCACTAGATATATAGATTAATATCAGTTAATACATCAGGCAGAAAGCCATATTGTCAATTATTAAATTTGGTTAAAAATTCATTTAGGATGTTACCGTGAATTACATTGAATAATTTCAATTGCCTATCCACCTCTACATATACAGACTTTAAGACAAAGGTACAAGGGATGAAATGAAATTAATGTCCTACCTTACTTTATTCCTTTACAAAATTCCGGGGTTCCCTGCAAGTTTCTCACTAGTGCTTTGAAGTCGGAATGCTATTCTAATTAATTATTATTAAATTACTTCTGGCTAATTAGGGCTGTTCGTTCTTAACAATGATTTTTGCGTTTTCCTCTTCATTATTTTTATTTTATTATTTGGGGACTAATAAAATAAAAGTGACTAATAAATGATGGTTATGATAGATGTTTTTGACGACGACATTTGACATAAGACGTCTTTAATGTAGGTGCCATTCAAAATTTGGGGAGATATGAACGAGTTAAGCCTATCCTTGTTAAGTTGCACACTTCAGAAAAAGAAAGCACACATTTCGCAATTATTCAGGTCAGCAATATACATACTGATCAACGACGTATGACATTTTCCATAATGCCGAGACGACCCGATCTCGCTCGAACCTCGGACCAACGGAAATTCTTTTGTTTTTTGCGAAAAGAAACCAAGATCTCCTGTTGCCGCGTGAAGCTTTTTCCGAGTTAAAGTTGAAATATTGAAAAATCCTTAAATTCGTGTTCTGAATTATGGCTCAGTCCATCGACGACCTTTTTAATTGTTTCGACGAAAATGCCGAAGAAAATACCGAGCAGGACGATGAGAAATTAACAGGAACCCAGGAATCCAGCAGAAGGTTCGTGTGACGGTTCATAACCTGCAAATTAATATGGTGGTTTTTCCCTTAGAATTCCAGAGGTCAGCATAAAAAATGTGAAAAGAGAACATGAGGAGGACGAGGAAGTGACTGTTAAAAGGGTCAGAGTGGACGATGTTAACGTTGGTGATATCAAGTAAGTTATCTTTCTGAAATACTGACCCTTTAGGTGTTAGGTAATCTTGGATGTGAGCTATGCTTAGCTTTCAGGCATTTTTCATTATAATTAATAGCAGTACCTCATTAATTATTTCCTGCCCAAAACTGGCTTACATCATTAGGTTTTTTGCAAATATTAAGAAGCAAATTTTTGTTGTTTAATGACAATTCAGTTATCAAGCAACAGGTACTTATCCTTAGGTTGTTTTAATTATGTAGACATCATCTGATGCACCCAAGAATCTACTTCAACATCAGCATTTCTGTCAACCCATTCCAGGCAACAACTATATATTTTCAATTTATGTTTAACTTGTATGCATACTATAGCAACACTGAAACTTGGCTTAAGCAAAGCTCAAAATTGAATACAATGAAAAATAATCAGTGTGTTCACACTGAAGTGAGGGCCTGGTTCTTATGTATTCAAGTGGCTGACTTGCTCTTTTGAGTGTGAATGTCATTTGATGTCTAGGATCAAATGGGTTTTATGCTATGATGTATTGACTGTACTAAACTTTGAAGGTCACTATACCTGTATGTATATTGTTATGCTTTTATAATTCACTGCAAAGTATCATATAGTTATACATAAGAAAATTACAGATCCTTCCAAATGGTTTGCTCAGTGACAAAAAAATATATTTTTTTCACCCATTCAACAATATATTATTTTTAGTAACAGCATTTTGTTTTCTGAAGAAATTAGTGCAAACACATTATATTCTTGTTCCTTTCCATTGAATGGCAATGAAACAAGTATTGTAATACACTAGTTCTCTGCTCTGAAATTACTAATAACAAAATACCAATAGTGACTATAAGAGAGAAATTTTTTCCACAGTTTTGATGAACTCAGGAACAGAATAGTAGTTCATAGTATTGACAATCTTGACTCATGTACTCATGAAGTGGCCTATCCCCCTGGTCAAAAGTATGCCTCCTTACAACCACGAGAAGGAGATCCAGTCAAAGTATATCCATTCACACTAGATCCATTTCAAAAAGAGTCAATTTTGTGTGTTGACAATAACCAGTCAGTGTTGGTATCAGCTCACACATCAGCAGGCAAAACTGTAATTGCAGAGTAAGTATGAGTGAAATGATAGATAACAGTTTTTAAAAAGCCCTTTAGGAGTTAAAAATTGAAGGATTTTGTTACTAAAAGGTTTTTCTTTTTATCAGTAACTGCCAGTTTTCTTATTTAACATTTCTAGACAAATCTGGAAAGAATCTAATCTAAAGGCAATTTTAAATATACATTCAAAACATTTGAAGACTACATGGGAAAACCGGATATGCAACATATTTATCAAAAATAAGATAACATGGCCATTATGTATAGAATTGAATGTAGCAATTGATCCATAAATAAACTGGGTATAAACATGCTACATCACAGAAATATTTCAGGTCACCCTATCCGGGAAAAAACAACGATGTGCGATACTCTTAATTTATCAAACCATGATTTTTCCTACTTAATAAAAATGCATAGCTCTGCGTTTGACCGTGTAGCCTTCATTTAAAGGTTAGTTCAGGTTGTTTTAAAAAGTCAGTGATTTCAAAAATTGTAATAAGATGGCAACGAAAATATTGGGTTAAGGTTTAAGAACTTTTTTTAAATTTATGTCACCGAAAGGTTTTACTAAGTTTATGGCCAAATAATAAACATTTTTGAACTTTGGGCCTGATAAAAATATGAGACATTCTGTATTTTTTAGTTTTATTAGTTGCACTTAGATTTACTCAGTTTAAAACCCTTAGGTATGCTGTAGCAAAATCACTGAAAAATAAACAGAGAGTAATCTACACTACTCCCATTAAAGCTTTATCAAACCAAAAATATCGGGAGTTTTTAGAGGAATTTAAAGACGTTGGCCTGGTAACTGGCGATGTTACCATCAATCCCAGTGCCTCATGCCTTATAATGACTACTGAGGTTTGTTATTTTCATATCTAAACCAGTTCTGGGGCTATAGTGTGAATATTTCACGTAGATTTTACGAAATATGCTGTACCGAGGATCGGAAATAATGCGCGAAGTAGGTTGGGTGGTGTTTGATGAAATCCATTACATGCGAGACAAGGAAAGAGGGGTAGTTTGGGAGGAAACTTTAATTTTGTTGCCTCATAATGTTCATTTTGTATTCTTGTCGGCCACCATCCCTAACGCTAGACAATTTGCCGAATGGGTGGCTCATCTACATCAACAGCCCTGTCATGTAGTTTATACAGATTACAGGCCTACACCTCTACAACATTTTATATATCCTGCAGGGGGCAGTGGAATTCATATGGTTGTAGATGAATCAGTAAGAGATTTAATAGCATTTTAAGTCAAATTTTCTAGAGTTTTATATTTCCTTAAGGGTGTTTTCAAAGACGATAGTTTTAACGCAGCAATGGCAGTGCTGCAAACAGGTGATGCTGCAAAGGGCGACCAAAAAGGCCGCCGGGGGGGTATAGCTGACAAGGATCCGAGTCAGTCGGATATTTTTAAAGTTGTCAAGATGGTTATGGAAAGGAATTTTGCGCCTGTTATCGTTTTCAGTTTCAGCAAGAAAGAATGCGAATTATATGCTATGCAAATGACTAAATTGGATTTTAACACATGTAAAGTTTGCATTCTCTGATCTAAGCTCTGTATTCACCGTTGTAAATTGTAAATTCTAGCTGCTGAAAAACAATTAGTTGATGAGGTCTTTAATAATGCAATGGACGTTCTTTCTGAAGAAGACAGACATTTGCCTCAAGTAGACAATATTCTTCCTTTGCTTAAAAGGGGAATTGGTATACATCATGGAGGTTTACTTCCAATTTTGAAAGAAACTATTGAAATTATGTTTGGGGAAGGGTTGATTAAAGCTTTATTTGCTACAGAAACCTTTGCCATGGGGTTAAATATGCCTGCAAGGACAGTTCTTTTCACTGGTATGAGAAAGTTTGACGGTCATGAGCGTAGATGGGTGAGTTGCTTTTTTACAAGTTTAATAGCTATTTAAGCCCTCAAATTTTAGATTACATCTGGAGAATACATTCAAATGTCCGGCAGAGCCGGTAGGAGAGGTTTGGATGACAAGGGCATAGTAATTTTAATGGTCGATGAAAAGGTGCCTCCAGCTGCCGGTAGAGAGATCGTAAAGGGCTTACCGGACCCTATAAATTCGGCTTTCCATTTAACTTACAATATGGTCTTGAACTTATTAAGAGTTGAAGAAATTAACCCTGAATTTATGCTAGAAAGATCATTTTATCAGTTTCAAAATCAGACTAATATCCCCATATTACATGAAAGTAAGCAGAGTAGCTACAGAGATGCTTATTAAATTTTTTAATTTATACGATTTTTAGATTATATTAAGAAATTAAATGAGTTTAATGCTTTTGATATTACAAAGGAAGATCAAGTGGCTTCTTATTATGCTGTTAGACAGGAATTGGATGATTTAGCGGTCACGTTTCGGACATATATCACAAAACCACAATATCTGGTTCCGTATATGCAACCGGGAAGATTAGTTAAGGTAATAATTTTTTTTGTAGCTTCACTCTCAAACGTTTTTTTATTTTATTTTAAATTTGCTTCTTTAGATTAAGACACAAGAGGCCGAGTACGATTGGGGAGCAGTAGTCAATTTCAAAAAAACCCAGGAGGTACAGAATACTAGAAAAGGTGGAAAGGTTAAAACGAAAGCTGTAACTAAAGTTATACTGGATATTTTGTTAAATGTGATCCCAGAAGAAGGAGAGAATAGTAATATTATTCCGAAGCCGTGTGCTGATGGACAGGTAGATAATTTTAGAGCTAAGAATTATAAGAGGGATTTCTAATTGGGTAATGCTCATCATTTGATGTACGCCCCAGAATACTACAATCGTTATGACTAATCTTGAATTTAAACAATGATATTGATGCGTGATTACCACATGTAACGCTTGATACAATGGTTATAAAAGGGCTTATAAGATGAACTGAATGTGTGTCTAATGTGATGAAAATCATTAGTTTAAGTTGTTTCTTTTTTGTTTTAGAAAGGTGAAACCGAAATTGTGTGTGTTGATTCAAAATTCGTTACTCATATATCTCAAGTTCGATTGTTATGTCCTTCCGACTTGCGATCGAAGGATGCGAGAAAGGGAATGTTCAAATCAATAAAAGAAGTAAAAAAACGATTTCCAGAAGAACTTCCTTTGTTGAACCCAATTGAAGACATGAAGATCAATGAACCTGAGTTTCTTGATGTCTTGAAGAAAATAGAAATGTTAGAAAAAAAGTGAGTTTGAAATTGAAGATAATACTTATAAATCACACAACGTAAGAAAAAGTATCGCATCATCAATTTTTTTTTATGCTAAAGAAGAATAAGAAAAGATGAAGTGCAGTGTGTTATTTCTGCAACTAATGGTATTCCTGATAATTTATTTGATATTTTTGTAATTTCTAAGAGTGAAACTATATTTTTTGCGGCGTGTATACCTTCGACAAAAAATTCTTCAGAGTGCTCTTTTACTTACCAATTTTCTATTATGAATTATTATTAGGTTGTATGAACATCCTCTTCATGGAAGTGATGTTTTGGATACCGAGTACGAAAAATACGAGAAAAAACTTTTGATAGACAAAGAGTTAACACAAACTAAAAAAAAATTACTGGATGCCAAATCAGTACTGCAATTGGACGAATTAAAGTGCAGAAAAAGAGTATTACGGCGATTGGGTTATTGCACAAACAGTGACGTTATTCAGCTTAAAGGCAGAGTAGCTTGCGAGTTGAGCAGGTGATATTCGAATTTTATCGCTAAATAGTGATTCTATCAGGATATTCTGTATTCTATTGCAGCGCCGACGAATTACTTATCACGGAAATGTTGTTTAATGGTCTTTTTGGCAATTTGACACCTCAGCAGGTGTGCGCTTTACTGAGCTGTTTTGTCTGCGATGAAAGGGTTAACGAGACTGTAAGACTTACAGAGGAGTTATCCGGGCCTTTGAGGCAAATGCAGGTATGTAACGTAATAATTTTGCATCTGTATCCAGTTATTCAGTGACAATTTATCCGGTGTAGGGTAGACACCACATAAAGTGGCCTTAAGACCACTTAGGTTCTCGCCGGTGAAAATTCGCTTTTAATTATAGGCTGATAATTCTACTGGCAACTTCTTAGCGAATATTTCGTGTCGGATTAGGGATGTTATTAGAGACGGTAAATTGTCAAATTTCGCTTTTAGGTTATAAGGGCTACAAGTCGAAATATTGAGAGTTTATCAACTCGAAGACAATTTTATGTACCTGTCCTATACCTGATAAATTGTCCCTAGTAATGATTGATGACGGAAAACATTCAAATATAGTTTTTAATAAGTATTTTAGCTGTCAGTATTAGAATTTTTAACAGTGACATGAAAAACAATTGTTTTGCTCCTGTAATAGTAGATTACTTGTAAGTAACGAAGTACATCACGCGATTCGATCCGTTTCTGCGATTGAATAGAGATTAATCCTCTTGAAAAACATGGAAGCACATGTATATCATCGAATTTTCGATCAGAACCCACATTTAAATCCAATACCTTCTCTCAAGTAGCGTGGGCCGAATCGAAGTCGATGGAACTAAAATTTGGGCAATATGCAGACCATTCCTTTTCAATCTGGACTGAATACAATCTCAGAATTGGTATGTTAAAATTTAAACAATTTTTAAATCGAGCAAAACATGTAATTTAGTGGATATTTTTATGTGCGCTCTTTTGATCCGATGGAAGTTTTCTGCGAAATTCACAAAACTGGTTTCAATTGGGTCATACGATCGGATATTTTAGATGTTTTTAGAAGCCTTTTTGATCTTCCTGACAAATTGACGTAAACCCATATTTTCATATTCTGTGTTACGTGTGAAAAAACGTACTGTTTTAATTTTAAATACATCTAGTGGTGCATTGCCAGGCTTCGATATTCGATGACAATATTAGATAAAGGAAACTTTCTGCTGAAAATCTACGGGCACATTCTGATAAGTTGCTTCATAGATATAGGTCATGTAAGTAAAAATAATTTTAGTGACAACAGAAATTTATCTAAATAAAGCCAGACCCCTTGTATTATAATTTTTTCATTAAGAATTCTATTAAACGACTCTGATGTTAGTCAGAAATATGCTACAATAAAAAAAAACATGTTGAAAGGTTTAATTGGTGTAAAATCTTTTAGCATAAATTATTTAGTTTATACGAAGGCTACCATAATATGAAAACTGCATTTGAATGTTTTTCTTTTAATTAAAAACTTTCTCTTGGCCGACCGTTTTAAAATTCTGAACCGTCTACGCCAATGGTTGTGGGTATCCATGAACTTAAATAAATACAAGATAATGTGCAATTAAAAAAAAACATATCAATCGTATTTGAATTCCTTAATGTTTTATACTTGAAAAAGTTACTAACTCGATGCTATTTCGGCGTAGTGGTCAGAGCCGATTTTGTCTGTAATATGTTTTCTTTGTAAATTAACTTGTGGTAACTACAGATTTGTAAGTATATTCTCATGGTTTTAATTTCTTAATTATTTAAGGATATATGAGTTTATTTCCTTTCTTTGTGCTTACAATTACATGATCTGAATTATGGCTTCAACCTTGTTCAGTTTCTTTAAATCAATAATATTGCCCAATGAATCTTATTCTTCCTGCCAATCTGCTATAATTTCCATTAAAAAAACTTCGGAGTTCTGACTTAGATTCATTGTTTTCATTAGGACTTGGCACGAAGAATAGCGAAAGTGAGCAACGAAGCGCGATTACCTATAGACGAAGATCAGTACGTGGGACAATTTAAGCCGCATTTAATGGATATAGTGTTCGCATGGAGTAACGGCGCCTCTTTCGCCGAATTATGTCAAATGACGGAAGTTTTCGAAGGTTCTATTGTGCGTTGTATGAGGCGATTAGAAGAGTTGCTGCGGCAAATGATACAGGCCTCTAAAACTATCGGCAATATCGATTTGGAAGAAAAGTTCAATATCGCCATTAAGATTATTAAGAGAGATATAGTATTCTCTTCCAGTTTGTACCTGTAGAGCTGTGTAAAGATTATAAAAGTTGATTAAACTTGTTAATAAAAGTCAGGTTATTCGGCCGAATTCTTTAAATATTTTTATTTAATTGTAGAGAATGTCAAACATTAGTTAGCAATTTTTTTTTGGTTCGAAATGTCTAGATAAGACTTTCTAGATTGAAATCTAGCTGTTTCGCGTGCCGAAATCAAAATTTTAATTTTTGAAGTTGCAAGTTAGTTACAAAATTCTATACTTCTCGTTGAGTTTTTTTACTTAATTAATTACAGTATGATCAGAAAAATACAGTACGTACTAAAGTAAAAATATATGTTTCTTACCTATGAACATTAACAGATTTAACAAAAACAGGTAAGGATCATTTAATAGTTATTTGTTTCAGAAGGTGAAAAAGTAGCAAATTTACTGGCAGAGTGATGTTCATGGCACGGGAGCTGGGGTATATAGATTAAATTTGTATTTTTGTTTTGTGTTACGCGTCCTGCAAGGTGAATAAGTTGCGAATTTTCTGGCAAAGCGAAATTCATCGCCGAGTCGAAGAGGAGGCTATGTAGTAAGCAACGACCTTGGGCTGCTTTTTCTTTAAATTTTTGTTTAAATAGCAGCTTGTGCCCTTTCCCTTATTGCCGACATCTACGAAACTTCACTAAAATATCCCCAGCTCTTTCAGAGCAGTTCATAAATTCGCTCTTATTAAATAAAACTTAGTTATAGCAAACAACTAATATATTTCCAAATATGAAATGTTCAAGACCCCATGTATTTACCGTTATCGTGTCACATTGGCAACCATGCATGCTTTTTATGGTATTTGAATCATCTCATGTGCAAAATTTCTTCTAGCCCTATCCCTAAGTAAACATAATCCGTGCTTTCTTCAAGGTTTCAGATATGGTTTTTAACCGACTTTAATGGTGCCTGGACCCTTCACAGATTCTAGCAATAACACCCACAGACCCTAAACAATAAAGTTGCCGATACCAATACCTACTTTCTCTGGTGGCGGCATATTGTCCCCCATAAATTTACCTGCTTCGGAGACATTTCTAAGAACCTACCGCTTGCACTGTCCTTCCAACGAGGGTAATTTAAAATTTCAGTGCACTTATTACCCTTGGCAACTACGAATTTTGCTACCTGGGTTTCCTTTTTTTGCATTTTAAAGGCCAGGCCCTGTACCTAGGGATTTCATTAGAAAAGTGTTTGTGCATGGTCCAGCAGTTTAGTTTACGCTCGACCATTCTGCAGTTTGGAAGGTTTTAGATTTTGCCGTGTTACTGAGTAATTAAGTGTCACATGTTTCTTTTATTTCTTAAGCGTAGTGTAGTGTTTTTTCTTAGCTTTAAAGCAGTGAAATGTTCAGATTTTGGCGGGAGATAATTTCGCGACCACTGTGTTCTTGTTTTTTCAGTAGTACGGAATTATCTCACGCCCAAAATTTTAGAGCAACATCATTTTCCAAGGAAATTTACATCTTCGAGAGTGCCCTAGCTGTCTTATCTTTGGTGATCTAGCCCTGTGATGATCGTTCCAATATTTCACCTGGTTAGGTTACCGAGGTAGACCGTTATGGAAAATCTACAATGGTGGCCGCTATGGGGAAGGAACTACTGGTGTGATTTGTTGTTTGGATATACATATCACAGCCTTTAGTTACTTCCTCGTGGAGGCCTTTTCAACGGACCGCTTCAACGATCATTTAGTGTACAAGGGTTTCATTTTGGGTTGTCAGTAAATATTTCATATTTTCTACGAGTGTTTGTTCATAGTCGCATTGTGTCAGAAATTGTGACTAGATCGAACATTCGGAAGGAATATGACGGTTTCGTCGGTGGAAATCAACCAGAAGAATAAAGATATCTTGTTAGTTGTTGATGTGGCCTTAATGGTTTGCCTGTAATTCCATAAAGCTATGTCAGCAATTAATTATGTATCTTTAGATCAGCAAACTGCAGCATTTTGGTTAATTTCATGTTTAAAAGGTATAGAACTTCTTATTAGGCATGTAATAGTTATTTACCTAACTCGTATGGAAAGTCATACTCTGTACCATCACACGTGTTAGGTATAATGTTTGTCGCACGAGCGCATGCGTGTTATCTCGAGGCCTTTTGTGAGGTCAACTGAAATTCCGGGTTGTTTTGGGTAAGGAGTTCGTGCTAGGACCGTATTGATGATGATTTTTGCAAGTTGTGTATAACGCCGTAAATATAGCCAGATTAAGAATTTAGATGAATTGTAATGATGATGTGTTAATAATATATTGATTGTGTACTAATAGTTAATAAAGAAGTATGTATTCGTCAGCTAAAAGATGTTTAATTTATGAAGAATGTGTATAGCTTAAAACCAATAGTTTTATTATCAAACATAATAAAAAATAAAGCCCTATTGAGACAACAGAGAAAGATGAGGCAACAAACAGAGGTTACGAGGACAAGAAACAGTTCTTGCCTCTGTTTAAGCCTGCATCTTAGTTTTAATTATTTGAATTTCAAACTCGAATATTCAACAGCTTTTCACCTATCTTTTCGTCACCTGTAACTTTTCTTCACTTTTCAAGAGTTTTTCGTCTGTTACACAGCAATTTCATTATTCATTTTCACTTTACCATTTTCTACCAAATATTTTTATGTACAGAGAGTATACTTTTGTATACGAGGCCAACATGTGCCCCGCATTAGCACGTGTTGAAATGTTGACCGATACAATGATAAATGGATAAATGTTTACCTGCTTATGAATTAGATAGGCTGATTTTAGTAAATTCAGGTTTAGGTAATTAGATTTGGAATATATATGATGGATTTCGTAAAAAAGTCGACAATAATGGTTTGCGTCAATTTATAAGGTCAACTTAAATTTTTCGATGACCCATAAGCCTACGGTATAATAATGTTTTGATAACATCAGTTCGGGCACATATTTTGTAGCCTAGAAAATGAACAAACACTTCTCGGGAAGGTTAAACATAATTACATTTTTCTAAAACCACTTCGATTGATCATTCTGCAGACTTACGCGAAGAATGGAGCTCCAAAATTGTCTGTTAAGTCTTAACATCTTTATGAAAGTGTTGCTCATTGCCAATGCGTTAACAATACAATGTTTTCAGCATTTATGGGCGAAGTTAGGCGGGAACGGGTCAGTTATAACAAACTTCGAATCCCACATAAATGTGCCCGTTTTCAAGCTAAACAGGCTTACCAAAGAATTGCAATCCCGCTTTTCCGAAATTAAATTCGACATTGTGATAATCAATGAGGAAGTGTTCAATTCAGAAACGTTCCTGCTATGGGACGTTCAAAGGCGATCTTTCAACCCCGCAGCAACCTACATCATATTTGGGGACACAGTCACCACAGAGGCCTTCGAGGTATTTGGACAGTATTATGTGGAGAAAGTATACGCAGTAAACAAGAACTTTTCTGTGTTCTCCTATCGACCTTATAAGTACGAAAGTGTGGATAATCCAGAGATAAGGCCAGTAGCGCTTGGAAGTTGTTTAAGCACTTTTACGGCACTCACCTATCAGATGCCAAGGCAATGGAGAAATACAACTCTCCAGGTTTGCAACCGGGTGGTGGAGCCTTACACCACCCATAAATATAATGGCTTGGAAAACAAATTTATGGGGGTTGTTGAGGAGATCTTAGGACTGAAGACTAATTACGTAGACATATTACGACATCTCAGCGATCAAAATATGGTAAGAGAGAATAAAGGCAGGGAATGAAATAATAATAGATAGTGCTGTTCCAGAATCTCCTTACGATGGACAAGCATCTCAGCATCGAAGGGATGAATCTGCTAAAACATCAAGAAGTTGATATACTCATGGGATATAACAGCCTCACCGAAGATGCCCCCAAACGCTTCGAAGTGACTTTTCCCCTTTTCTACGACTCTCTTGCCTGGGTCTACCCATTGCCCCCTGAAATGAGTCACTGGAAAAGAACTTCTCTCATCTTTTCTATAGACCTGTGGATATTCTTGCTACTTGTATCTTCGGTCTGGATTTTCATTGTTCACATTGTTGAAAGTGCTGTTCCCTTAGATCGGCTTTTCTTCGTAGTTTTCCAGGTCTTATTCGAGAACTCCGTACCACGGAACTTGTTCAAAAACAAGAAACTCTTCAGGGTACTGTTTTCCTCTTGGATATTGGCATTTTTGACGCTTTCCGCGCTTTTCAAAAACTCGTTCTTGCTCATCCTAGGAACAGCAAAGCGGGAACCTGATCTGAAATCTTTAAACGATATTCTAAAGATGAATTTCAAGATCAGTTCGTATATCAATCTTTCCGATCTGTACATAGATTCTCAGGGCTATGAGGAATATCCATTAGACTTCAAAGGTGTTGAACACTGCCCTTCAGTGTTGGGCTGTGTAAACCGAACAGCTTTTGAAAAATGCTACGTCACCGTTGCGCCACAAACTATAATTTGGTACAACTGGATCCCAAAGTTTTATATAACGCATTATGGAGAAGTCCTTGTTAGGGTGAGCAAAGATATCATCAAGCCTATAAACATACACCTAATTTTATCAAAGGGATACCCTTTGTACCAACAAATTAACGATATTTTAATTAGATTGATAGAAACTGGTTGGATTGACCACATTTACGTGGAAATGCGGATTCAAATTAATCGGGCCACTAATCCTCTAGTTTTCGAAGCTAAGAAGATTGGTATGAGCAAGTTTGGATTTGTGTTTGTTATATGGGGTTGTGGGTTGTTGTTGGCCACTGCGGTTTTTAGTTTAGAAGTTTTGTGGCAGGCCTTAAAAATGTGTAAATAGTAGTACTGCTGTTAATTTCATGAGACAATCTATACTAATTGTAAGAATAGACTCTAATATGCCTCAATGATGAATTTCTATTTCAATAGCCTTTATCAGCTTTTAGTGCTGGAACGCATTTAGCATTTTTTCCCTCGGCAGAGTATTAACACGTTTCTTTATCCTAAAAATGTTTATTAAAAAATTTTACACCTCAGCTCAAGGCGATATCGATTTTCAACGTACGTAGGGTGCAAAAACTTGCAAAAAGATAAATACATGTTTTAGAACTTTTTGCATTTTTTCCACCCAATTGATTTTTTGGCGTAAAGTTAGTGAGAAATTAACATCTGCCCAATTCCGCAGCTCTAATTTTAGTAGAATGGAGGCCAAAATGAGATTAAATTTTAACACACTGTATACAAAGGACCTAGAGTCTTTCAAGAGCATTTACTCTTGAAAGCCAAATATTTCTGAAACTGGAGTAACAGAAATTTTTCGAGTCACAATATTCATGATTTTTACGAAAACTTGTGCTTGATATAGCAGTGGCGTAGGAGGTAATTGCGTAAAAAAAAATTAAGTGAAATTCAGGCGTCCATGATATGTTTCGGGCTAGAATATCGAAGTTGTCTGATTTGAGTTTTCACGTTCGCATATTAATGCTGTACTGTATGTGAACGGTGGAGCCAAATGTCGCTGAAATTGGGGCGCCTGAATTTTGTATTAATTTTTTTACGCGAAATTTTCATCTACGCCACTGATTTTTTGATAATCGAATTTGCAAGACTGCACACAACTTGTGGTCTGATTAATAACGATGTATAGTCCAGGGATGGGGAATCCCACCATTAACATGGTGAGTGCATTTTCTGAGACAACCGGGAGTCTTGAGGTTTGGACTCTTCTACTGTGCGTGGCCAAACCTTTCCACCATTTCATCAAAAATGTTTTAATGTGGCGTAATCTATACACCGCTAAGGTAAATAAGTTTTTCCTGTAAAGGAATTAATTGTATTTTGTAGCGCCATCTAAGTGTTAATAGCTAAACTGAATAGTGTGCGATAGAATAAATTTATTCATATTTAGCAGATAGTGCCGCACTTGACTTATAGGTGGCGCAACCAGTAAACAGAAAGAAGTTGGCATCATAAACGACGGCATGGCGATGCACTTTTTTTAATCAACGCCTTTTCCGGTAAAAAATTACACATTCTATTCCAAAAACCACCATTGATAGCATTATCCCACCGATCCACAACTTGAACACATACTCCAAGTGTTCTAGGTTTAATTTATTACTTTTTATTTTGTATTTTTGGTACGTTTTTAGATCTAACTCATGTTTGACTAATTCAAGCTGGTTTACAAACCAACCATTGGAGATGCTGAGTTGAATTATCCTACTGCATTGCTCAAACATTGGGTGCCCTCTAGGGAAGAGCAGTTGTATTTGAAAGGAAAATATTACTTCTTTGGAAACGTGGATCGTAACTTCCCGATTTTTGATAAAGAATTTCGGTGTCATATAGAGTCGTAGAATGTTATTTGATCCAATTGCTACGGAGTTCTGATAGCTGGCTACGTTCTTAATGCAGGTTACGTAGTTTTCACATTTCAGCACCGGAAGTGACTTTAAAGATAGCTTTGAATAAATCGGCAGTTTCGACTTGATTATGTCGTCTAAAGTATCAAGGACACCTGTATTTTGGCTAGTTGCGCTTATGATCATTAAGACATTTCTAAAAATACTAGAAACCACCATAAAAAATAGAAGCCAAGAGATGAAAATAATCTTGTTGGGTGTACTATCAGCGCCTTGAAGGAAGTTTACAGGACATCCTAAAGCTATTTTAAGAAGTGATGCAACCTTATGTTTGAATGTAGTATTACAAAACAACTTAGTGAATATTGTTGAGATAACTAAAGAAAGTGCAAAAAATCCCCAAAAGGCACTTGGGAAAATTTGCAAAACTCTCTTCCAAATTGATTTGCTGGTGGGTTTTGGACATACAAACCGCATATCGTCATGCAGATAGCAAGGGCTGATATCAAGGGAATATACATCCTGCGAAATGGCTGTAACTTGCCCTCCAAATATGTCCACGTTAAAACTTCGCAGCTTTTTTTTTTCTTGCAAATAGGGCAATGTCGTTGCCTGAAATAGTCAATTTTTGCGATTTGACAAAGATGACACAGTGTCTTACCCCAAAATTAAGATAGGTAATATTGAGTTTAAATTTCAATCTTTCTTGTAAAAGCTTCAAGAACATCTCTTCAATTCCAGTCCCTTCGCCTGTGACATAGGGGGCAGCTACTCTCAAAAGCACATTTATAGTAGAATTTGCCCAGTTATAGCGTGGTTTTAAATAACGCGAGTTGAGTTCAGATCTTTGTATGTTATTGCAGCAGCCAATTTTGTATGCTCTAAAATCCGGATTGTGTATATTTCCGTATTTGTATGGCCAGTAGAAAAATACTCGTCCCCCATTGTCCATGACTAAGACATTGTAAATGTATTGCCTCAACAAGATCGAAAAGCTGAAATTCGCTATGTTGTTGATGAGTATTAGAAAGTGCCCAGTTTTGAGATTTAAAAGGGAATTGTCCGTTTCCAGGATTTTCATGAGGTGATGAATTTGAAGCTTGCGCGAGTCAAGAATGTACGCGTGAATTTTAGGACAATACGAGAAACACTTGATTGCTGGCGCCTTGTTAGAAATGCTAATTTTCGGTCTCTCGTGACTCCCATATTGAAAATTCGTTAAGATCACAGGATTTTCGTAGGCATCCAATAACTTTCCCAATGAATTATACAGAGAGTCCAAATGCATCTGCGTGTTGGATTCTTCATGGTTCAAACTTAGTTTGCAATAGCAGGTAGAGCAATAAAATGCAGTTGCCATGCACAATTTAAAAAACACGAAACACATTTTATGGGTCGTAACAATGACAAATCGGATGCTAATGCGAAGTAATGTCTCATACCTAAAACGTTTTCTTTAACTATTGAAAAATGTAACCAGGTTAATGTTCACGGGGGCTTAATGCGTCACGCCAAGGGGATGTTATTTTATAATCGACTGTCCATTGGGAATTTTCTTGGTCGACGTACCTGCCATTTAATAATAGTAGCCATTAGGTCAGGGCAGTACATGGAAGCCTGTTATTAGCAAGCTGAAGAAGTGCACGGTGGATTGTCAAGGGTCAGGAATCCAGAAAAATCCTGCGGGGGATTTGTAGTGGTCAGCATTTTTGTCAATAACGCATTCAATCAGTGGTGACCTAAAGTCTTCTTTACCCCTACTATAGGTAATTAACGTCATTTCATTGCTTCGTATACATGTAAGGCCGCTGAAACGAGATACGTTATTCCTATTGCCTAAATGTCCGATTTTTTCCAGTTGTTCTAATCAATTTGCTCATCGAATTCTCTCTTTTAAAAAAGTATTCAATTTGTCACTGAATCAAATATTTGTTTTCGACATCCCCTACATTATTTTAGGTCATTAGTAAAATGGTCTTCATTACATTTATCCATCAATTTTTGGCCCTACCGGTTTATTATGTTTTATTGCCCCGATGAAAATTTATTAATCATGACTAATTGCATCAATGTCCTACCAATGTTTCGACGAACACTACTCACCAACCACATCCCCAACATTAGTAAAAACGTAACAAACAAATACCACCGTCATTACCAGATACATTAAACCGATTATCTTATGCCCACGTAATACCTTAACATGTTCTTAAACAAACATTTGATTTAATATTTCTCAACAAAATCGCCAGTGCTAATATGGCTTTCCTGTTGATCTACATTTCTGCGTTGGCCTTTCTTACGTGCAATGAATGTGACTTGTTGCTCCAAACAGAGGAGCCTTCGAGCAAAACCATATTTCAATGTTTAAATCAACTAGCAGGAATGTTTCTTCCTAACACCTCTCAAGCAATTTTGACCAACCTTGAAGGATTTTTGTACAAGGAAGCCCCGTTGGTGAGGGTGAGCAACCGAGGCACAGTGAAATGCTTCAAGAGGTGTCCGGAAGTTGGGGCATATATCCTGGACTTTCAGAAAGTAAATATAAGTGAACTGTTGAGGAATTTGGAATTCAACCACATTTGCAATCCAAATAGCTTTTTCATTGCGAGAATTTCATCTGTGGACAATGTGGACTTTTCGTTATTCGCTCAAAAGTACATAGGAAAAGTTTTGCTCGTGGACGCTAAAAGGGACATACATACGTACCACCCATACAAATACGAAAATCTGCGCGATCCCTATCTGCAAACCCACAAGTATGGTTCATGCGAAGAGCTGCATCTAATACCTGAAAACAACTTATTTATGGCCAAACCCAAATATTGGAGAAACAGCACTTTTTCTGCCCTACTAAGACTGACCCCTCCATATGTGACCGGAAACGGCACTGGACTGGAGGAGCTTATGCTGAAGTACATCGAAAACGTCTTGAAGACTCATATTATATTCGAGTATGTGGAGTTTGGGGTAAGTACTAGAACTTTCAGCCTTGGAAGCCTTGGAAGAAGACTTGTGTTTCAGACCACCACGATTCCTTACCCGAAGCAGAAGCGGGCAGTTCGTGAATACAAACGGGACATATTTGGAGGTCACATAGTGCCGTTAGAGGAAGATATTGAGAACTTTGAAATTTCGCCTGCATACTTGCACGACAAGATGGTGTTTATATCTCCAAAGCCTCTGGACGTGTATCTGTGGAGGAGACTGTTCCAACTGTTTCCCAACACCTTTTGGCCTCTGCTGTTAATGGCGATGTGCACTTCCTCGCTATTGAATAAAAAGTTTTATAACATTTACTTCCTTCAGAGTTTCCTAGTTTATGCTCAAATACTAGTGGGCATCCCTGTAGGCCCTGCGAGGACTGGCCAAACCTCTCGCCGGGTTTTGTTCGGTGCTTGGTTCCTATTCTTCACAATACTCTCCACAGTGTTTAAAAACGTTTTAATACTCTTGTCTGCAACGACGCTCAAATCCAAGGGAATTGATACAATCGAGGACATAGCTGCGTCCAAGCTTCCGATAAACTCTATGCTAAACTTGAGCCATTACTTCCCTTTGCCACGGGAGCAGCAACTGATTGATTGGAGCGTTGTTCACAACTGCAGCAACTACTTGATCTGCACTGATTACGTGGCCACGCATCAAGACTCTATCGCGGTCGGTGGCATGGGAATCATGTCTATGTATGTTATTCCCATGATGTACATCAAAGATAGCGAAATGATGCTCCACCTGTCCAAAAGTGCGATCATCGAATTCCCGATCCACTTGCTTTGCACCAAAGGACATCCGATCCATGAGCAGTTGAGCACGATCATCCAGCGCGAAATAGCTAATGGGTGGATGCTGCAGAAGGTTCGGATACAAAAGCACCAGCTGTTTTTGAAAACTTTTAACAAATATAGAATCAGGAGCAAGGTGATCTTGTTAGGAGATCTGAGCTATAGTTTTACCCTGTGGGCCGGCGGGTGCGTGGTTTCAGTTACAGCGTTCTTCGGCGAGTTCGTGGTTTGGCATTTCAAAATGAAAATTAAGGTGGATGCTGCGCTTACGAGGAAAAGCGACCCAATTTAGTTGTTATTTTGCTATTTTCGTCAGTGTAAACATGAAATAAAACCTTGAAATAACAAAAAAACTTTATTGAGAACAAATCCATCACACAATATTTTTATAGAAGATTTATCCACAATCTTGCCATGTAAGAAGCCATTAACGTCTCTTAACAATCTCCAATGTCTTTATTTCATCGCCTATCTTGTAAACTACTTTACACTACTTATGGCTAGATTATTTGCTAATATATACAGTTTCCTTGGAGCTTATGAGGATCAGTACATTTAGTACATGCAGTATAATAACGGACATACTGACCCTCATAATAATGCTAATGAACAGAATGTTAGCTTGTAGTAATTGAAAGAAATAAACTTCCCACATTTTCGTATTGTGAATTAGTGTAGTCAGGAAAGTCAAGAAAATCCTTGCAAGAAAGGTTCCATTATTACATGCATATAATGGAAATATTTGAGGTAGACATATTTTGGAAATATTACACATACATCTTCCCGATAACAAAGGCATTATCTTGTCAAAAATAGCAATTTCCTTACTTAACTACAGCAACCTCTTTCATCACTGTATACCCTGTTTAAGTCTTACTTATAAAAAAAAATAATCGAATCTTCCGAGACGCACCACCCACGAAGGCACAACTGAAAACTGCCCCTGAAAGACTCGCGCCCTTCAATGGAAAGTTATGGGCGGCAAGTGATTCCCGCATTTCGGAAAACTGGGCGGAACAGGCGGCAGATCTGACTGAGTCCCCACGTGGAATACCAGATCCATCCCTATGACTATGTGGAACAGGAAGTGGCAGTGGAACAGCCAGTACCCTGATAACGGAACCATTTAAGCCATTAAGAAGACTGCGGGGGATGTTTTACCTGGATTGTCGGCCCTAAACCTAAATATAACATATCCATTATTTGGCACAGCTAGAGTGTCTTTGCTGGGGGGCAAGTTGAATTCCCTGTGCAGAAGACCTCTTCTATCCAAGTCCAAGGCATGCTTCAAATTGATTTTCTTCACATTTTGGTCTGGAGATCTTCCCATGCCCACCACGTTGAACGAGTAGCCATGCAAGTGGAAGGGATGGCTGAGATTCGGGGACTGAACTGAAACGAAGCAGCCAGGACCGTATTAGGGGTTTTTGGAAGTCACATACTCGCATACCTTCATCGACTAGAACCACCTCCACGATGGCGTTTAGTGGAATGTCGACTTGATGAACGCACTCACAGTTAGGACCGCAGTTAGGAGGTCTGTTATCGCCATTGCAAAACAGGTCTTGGGGAATGTCGTCGATTTGGGATAACGGAGGTGATGGTGGGAACATGAAGGAGATTTCGTCGATTAAGCTGATTACGTGGTCGCCACCAGGGGCAGCTAAGGCGGGTTTAATTTTTAGTGGGGATTACAGCTTTTGATGGAGGCGAATGAGGTGCTTACCCAAGAATTTGTGGTAAGTATTTGGCTTGAACAAGTCGTTAGGCTTCCAGAAGTAAAACCTAAACGGCAGGAAAATTTTGACATCTGGTCTTTCCTGGAGCAAAGCCTCGTCCACCTCTTTAGCGTTTCTTAGATGGCTGACGCAAACGGCGTCTTCTCTGGATTTATGGCAAACGGCGTCCAAGGGATTCAAAACCTGGCAAATTTTTTTATTGAAGTTTAGTGATTTTTGCTTAAAATTGCTCCAGTTCACCAAGCAGACTGAATCAAAAAGCTATTTATACATGTTTCGCCAAAAGCACACGGCAGCTGTGTGATTAAAGAGTGATGACTAACAACTTTATCTCGCACACAATTTCCTTGACAACTAAACTGAGAAATGCCTTATATTTAACTAATTCTACAGATTTTATCCTCTGCAGCCCCAGGGTGTCCGCTTCTGAAGTTCAACTATAAGATACTGTCTCAAAATTAGAAAAATTTTACTCCGCCACATAACGCTAAGAGAGTGGCTAAGAGAGAAACATGCCTTGGCCGGCAGGTTCACCAGATCTATCCCCATTAGATTTTTGCTTAAGAGGAAGTAAGACAGGTCTCATTTATAAATCTGTACGCACTAATATTGACGAGTTGTGTAGAAAGATCATCACGAGTTTAAGGACTAAAATAAGAAGAGCTGTTTTGATTTTTTTCGAATACTTCTGAAAGCCATTGGGATTTTTCAAATTTTGAAACGGTATATTCCTGAACTTTGGAATGCGCAATTTTGCCTGGATTTAATCGTTTTGTAACTACATATTTTCGTGAAGTGATTTTGCACGTGCCCTGTCACGATTTTGGAGTATAATACTTTTCTGTAATTATCTCTTTAACTAAAGGGGTCCAAACTGTATTATCGAACAATTTAAGTAAGATAATGTGAAAATTGAAATACCTACCTTTGTAGTTTTATACATATACAACATCCAATGCAAATATACAGCAAAACTATCGCACCCCATTGAGTCGGCCACATTAAGGAACCAGCAGCATCCAACCACGTTTATTTATTTTTAAACAATTTTATTTTTTTTATACAGAGTCTGTTAATTACCTCTCTCAATCCCTCTCTATACAAGGTATGTACAGGACAGTTAATCGTCTTCTTCACAACAACTCACAAATAAAAAACCAAAACCAAAGCGTATATTTACATAAATAGACCTGGATTTATTTTATACAACTCTTCATAATTTACATCGGTTCAATAAAAATTCTACTAAAAATCTAGCTCTTAGTTTAAAGGGTCGCTTAAGGCCGTTGTGATGGACTAGTTACAGATAAACGCAGCCCGAAGCATTTCTTTTACCTACGACATAAACGGTAACACCTTCAATACTGTGGGTATAGTTATTCGCTATATGCATACTTGTCTATACATTTTTTACATCAATAAGGATAAACACTAAAACTTAAAATTTACACCTACAAACGCAAATGGTCCAAACTCACTTTAAGCCCAGAATGTGGAATTTATGATGAGATATCTGATTTACACAGTGGAGTAATGGTAAATAACTACCTGCATCGGACAATCTCGACGAAGGTTTGGAAAAGAGCACCAATGTTAGTCTCAAAGCATAACATTTATGAAGGAGGTAGGACACTTAAAATTAAATATAATATGGCGGTGATGACCATTTTGGTATATATACAGATAAATATTAAGGGCATTAGAAACTAAACTACAAGGTCTTTTTCTTTCTGCACCAAATTACCAAGAGAAGTCTCAAATGGCAAGACCGATTACAAACAACACTACCTTTGTCATGAAGCTACTTTGATCTTTTTAATAAATAATAAATGTGCAATTTGGTAACTTTACCGCTAGAGATTTCAGCTGGTGAAAATCGGGCCCATGAAACTGAATCTCGAAAAACATTGCTGAAAAACATCCACCGAAAATCTTAAAAATTATCTAAAAATTTAGTTTGAGCAAAGGCGTCGCTAATTTCCACCAACGTTAACCAACTATGCTCCTTTAGAAGAAACTCTATCAAGTCTTTATACAACATTTGTGTCTAGAAGGATGGGAGGTTTGTGATCTCCGCACGTAGGGAAGTTGGGGGGTACTGGGGGTATATCTCCAAGTGTACCGACTTGGAGGATGAGATTCATACCAATTACTATGTGGAACAGGAAGTGGCAGTGGAACAGCCAGAAGCCTGGATTGTCTGCTCTAAATCTGAAATTAAGAATAATTTATTAAAACTTCTAAGTTGAGTTAGCAAAGCAGCATCTATGGGGAGTTCACATTTATTTTAGTTAGTTACTCATGATTTTGGACGGGATTTATCTCCCGGAAATGTTGCTCCAGCAATGGGAAACGCAGTAATAAATCGAAACCTGTATTTTTGTTCTCTTTTGTGTCCCCATTAAATATCTAAGAAAATATGCTTGGCCACGATAAATTCTAAAATGTATATCGGGCGTCCAAGATAAGGATCTGTAAAGGGTGTCCATCCGTCAGTTTTAATAAGGTGCTTAGTTCTCTAGATAGACTTCATAGCACAATTTCCAGAAGTTTTCCTTTTTAAATAACAGAACAAGGATAATATTGGTGAAAATCACATGAATCATTGCCGAAAGTATAAAGTTAAAAATGATTCCTTACCTAAAGATCACGTATCCATTATTTGGCACGGCAATGGTATCTTTTCCAGGGGGGAGATCGAAATGCCTGCTCAACAGTCCCCTTCGGTCCAAATCCAGAGCGTGCTTTAAGTTGATTTTCTTCACATTTTGGTCGGGAGATCGACCGATACCCACAACATTAAAAGCGTACCCGTGAAGGTGAAAGGGGTGGGACAAATTTGGTTGTTGTACTAGAGGAGGAAAAAACATGCAAGTTCAATCAAACTTCATGTAAGTATGAAAGAGTATTTTTTTACAGCAAGTAGATTATACATCCAGGTGGAAAGTGCTTCTTTTCTTCCGGGAGCAAAGGATAGCGAACAGAGGTGCATAGCGCTGAGCTTAGCTATTGCTTTAGACAGCCAAAGAATGCTTCCTAGCGAGGGGTGTACTTTTTTCGTTATTATTTTATTTGCAATCACATTTAAATTCAAATGAAAAGGAAAGTGTTTATATATTAATTTAAACTAGCACCGGTACAAGTATACAACCAAAATCGTACCACTACTTGGATTCAACAGTCCGTTAAAGCAAATAGCAGAGAGTATCCTCCATTAAGGTAGTTAAAACGCTCTTTGATTTGAATTGAAAACTTAACTGAATGGGCATATAAGTACATAAGTTATAATCCTCTAATGTCAATTAGTTGTGCAAAAATCTTTACCCCCACTCCCTAGACCAAAAAACCCTTAAATAACCATCTTCTCAAATATAATTTTTAACTTGAAAACTTAAAAATCTGAAAAGAAACATAAATATATAGAAAATCCTCGTACATTCGTTACATTTTTTTGTTTTTTCTTGCTAATTTTAACCTAAAAAACGATTTTTAAAATTTCAAAATGGAATACCTTTTTTTCAGAATGGGCCGCAAGTACAGTTTCTCTTTTAATTATGGTAATTTTATGGCAAATCTGAATGTGTATAAAATGTGTCACGTTTTAGGCTGCGCCATATTTGAAAAATACAAAAAAACTCAAGTTTTTTGAATTTTTTTCGATACCAAAATTAAGCTTTTCGGCCTTTTTGGGCATTTGATGCATTTTATTTAATCTTTATTCCATTTTGAAATTTTATAAATTGTTTTTAGGTTAAAATTAGCAGAAAAAAACAAAAAAAATTTGGCGAATGCACGAGGGTTTTCTATATATATATATGTCCGATTTTTTCAGATTTTTCGAAAAACCAATTTTCAAGTTAAAAATTACAATTGAGAAGATGGCGGTTTAAGAGTTTTTTGGTCTAAGAATTGGAGGGAAGGGTATTTTACACATTTGATTGGTATTAGAGAGTTATAACTTATGTACTTTTATGCCCATTCAGTTAAATTTTTAATTTAGATCAAAGGACATTTTGACTATCTTAATGGAGGGGTACTCTTTTAGGCCCCTTTTCTGGGAATATTCGACAAGATATGCTTAAAGTGGCATAAGAGAATTTCTTGCGTCTTTGAGGTACCATCTGACATGCAAACAGTTTGAATGTGCCATCCACCCGAGGAGAAACTACCCACGTACTTTTCGCCCGGGTGGAAACTACCCGCCCAATTTTCACCCGGGTGGAAAGCGACATTCTGAAATTGAACAGTTTCCACCTGAGCAAAACAGAAAGTAAATAAAAGTATTGAATCAGCGGAATATTCTACTGGGGCATCTCACTGTACATCTTCAATCTTCTGGTTCAACTCACCTTCATCGACTAGCACGACTTCTACAATTGCATTCAGAGGAATATCAATTTTATGCGTGCACATGCAATTGGGCCCACAATTCGGAGGTCTGTTATCTCCATTGCAGAACTGTTCTGGATCAATTTCGTCGTATTGAGACAGGAGGGGAGCTGGAGGACTCATGTGCGAGATCTCGTCGATCAAACTGATCACATGGTCACCATTTGGAGCAACTGGAAAAATTGACCACATTGCTTTGTTTCTTGCCTGCGCTATGTGATTAGCAATTTAAATGTTCGTACGTTGTGGTTTGAACAATTAAGATTTATGCTTTAATGGTATACAGCAGCGGTAAAACTGCTTTTAAATAATCGGAGCTTTTTTTACACGTCTCAAAACTTTCCTTCCTATTGCCGATAAATCATACAGAAATGTCAATTAACTCGAAAAAAGTGGCTACTGTAATAGTTTAGAGTAATGCGGCATGATTAATAATTTCTTACCGTGTCTCTTGCAAGAAGTTGCAGGGTAAGTAATTCCTATCTCACGTAAATTCCGACAAGCCAGCAAGGAAAGTAAAACTATTTGTTACAATAATTGTTTTATTATGGAAATAACAGCGGCGATATGACTCGAGTAATAATTCCATTAATTCCACTAATTCGTGGAAGGTGTGTTCTGATAGATATCTTTGCAAAGTGCTAGAACAAGTGTATGACGATGAAATCGATTTGTGAGCGATAATCCAGCTTGCTGTCATCAAGCCCTGTGGAGTATCCCAGTTTTAAATATGAGTTTTAAACACTCTCAAACTTGACGTATATTCCAATGTGTAACCTCCAGTTTGACTGCAGGTGGAGTTTAACTGGAGGTGTGCAACTGGACCTTAGCGGGGGCTAACGCGCTGAGTAGATTGATCTACAGCAAAGAATAAATTCAATATCTGCGTATTTCGACATATCTGGAAAAAATACTGAAACACCTCAATTCTAGATTCTAAAGTTACATCCGGCAACATAAAAATTTCATCCCTAATTCAACCCCCTTGGCGTGACAATTGAAGCCCCCAAATTTTTAAATTGAAAATGTGTGTCTGTGATACCTTATTTGAAAGGTATTTTCATTATTTATTCAAAACTGCCATGGTTTTAAACTTTACTGACGAAATTCTCTACAACAAATTCAAAATTTAATAACTAATACCGTTTCGTTGTTGATTATGTACTAAAATAACAAAACGAATCAATTTCAATCGACTATGAGATATTCAAAATGCATGCCTCTTGGCAGTATCCTAATTCTGAACAAAAAGCTCTTCTAATATTAATCAATATCTGATTAGCTAGATCGCGTGGTACGCCATACTTTTCTTATATATACATTCCCGTAAGAAGTCTAATGGAGTAAGATCAGGTGTTCGTGCTGGCTCTTCTAGCGATCTTCGCAGAAATTGAATTTATTCCTTTTGACTGTTTCACCCTGCACGGTGACGATGTATATTGTCCAAAATGGAACATTTACAAAATTTCTAAAGATTTTTCAAAAGCTTAAATTTATGAATTTCTGATGGAAGATAAGGGATGTCTGAGGGCTTTAGAACAAGACCCTCTGCATCCGTATCCAGCGTTCACAATTATTGCCAGCTTCTTGAGACTTCGGCTCGAGCAACGGGCTGTTTTTTAAAAATCAAAATTGTATTCAAAAAATATTTTTGAGGAAAAACTGACATTCTGTTGTGGCGACGCTGTATTTCCAACAATCTTAATGTTAATTTTTATTCGTATACTGATGAATTCACAGTATCATATTATGAGTTTGAGTTGGGATATTGCGTGAAGCACTATAAACCCATGACAGATTCAGGATCATGTAATACGAAAGCAGATATCTGTATTAACAAAAATTCTTATGAAAAATATTGAGTTTCTTAAAACGTTAATTCAACTTCGATGGAATTTTCGTGGTGGCTAATTCAAAGTAGATCTGATATATGGGTTGTACCTTGTCAAATTATGACCAATTGACTACTAACCACAAGCCATACAATTATGACCGATTGACCATTAGATACAATTGACAGGTCTACATACTTGCAATCTATCTTGCGTTGAATACTGGATTTATACACATGATTATAAAGGCGACTTATACATGTTTTTATTTATACACATGTAAGTTACAATCGAAAGTCACTTTACGGGGCTTGTAAGAGATTAGATTAATTGAATGTAGATTGGCCGGTATGTGTGATAAAAATGTTCTCTTCAGGCGAAAATTAGACTTGAAGAATCCGCTATGGCCGACTTAATGGATTAAGATTACCGGCTCTACGAAAATGATTGATCTTTTAGGTTGAAGAAAGTGCTCGCCACTTTAATAGTTACAATCAGCGCGGTTGACAAATAACCGATCCGGTTACGATTGGAACATGTTGGTACATTCGGACCATGTGGAGATCAGATTTCGTAGATATTTTTGTTTAATCGTTCTGGGGAAATTAATTCAGGCATGCGTTCTGTGAAAGTAGCTTATGTGCAATAAACAAGTTAGCCAATCTATTCGTAGTTTTGCACTATTAACGCACTTTTAACGTAAAGAATTGCCTTACCCAAATGCCGGTTGTAGGTGTTGGGGTTGAACAGATCCTGCGGGGTGTAAACGTGGAATCTGAAGGGCAGGAAGATCTTCACGTTGGGTTTCTCGACCAGAAGGGCCCTGTCCACTTCCCGTGCGTTTTTCAGCTGGTTAACGCACACTGCGTCAGCTCTAGTTACGTTGCAAATGGCGTCCAGAGGGTTCATTACCTGCATTTCAAGGAGCAATTGGCTATTTACAAAATATACAGGTATTTACACGATACGTAATTGAAAATTCTTTAGAAACACACTTTTTCCTAGTTATTAACATTATACATGAGGCGTGTAAATATTGAAACTCAATTGTCGATAACCTTACGTCGATATGTCGGTCGGTATAAATCATCTACGATTTGTTCTTTTTCCAGGGCAATTAGCTAAGTTTAGAATGATAAGTTAATAATAATGCCTGCTATATTTACATATATGCAGTAAGCCATAATTTTCTGTACACGGGTTTTAATAACGTGATATATCCGTGGCTTTTGCAACGAAAGCATGTGCTGCACCATTATTTACCTTCACTTCAACGATTAAGTTATTCTATTATAAAATAAAGCACAAATGCGGCAAAAGTTCTACAAATCTTTTAGGTGTCGATAATTAACACTATTTACATAAATTACAGTTATTTCTTTAAATCACCCTGAAGCTCAAAAGACCAAAATTACCACCGCCACGGGTAATCTAGTCTAGCAGGATATTTCCCGTAGGCCTACTAAGACAGGAGGTATCCTGCTTACACACCAATCTGGATTCCTATGTCCATTTCACCGAAGCAAACTTATTTATTTACATGATACTTACCACTCCCTGCGGAATGCCGAAGTCGTATGTGGGGGCTTGTGTGAAAGGTGTGTAAGGGCCTTTGTAGTACCTCAGTACTGCTAGCTGTTGTACTCTTCTGATACCGCACTCTCCCAAGCCTCTGAATTGGATCCAGTACGCTCCTACAGGTTGGTCTGCGTTGATTACGAAGTCGTACCTTTCACCTAAGGGGAAATGAGAAACGGAATGTAGCACCTTCAAACGAGATTGGTCAGCCGAGACGATTTCATTTCGTTTTATTGGATTTTGGTTCGATTTTGAGGTAAACATTCGGAAAAGTCGCTTTGACGATGCTTTTTTATGTTAATTTTAATTGGCTTCAAATGAGGGAAGACTCTAAGGGTGTGAAGTGAAAAGTATCTTTATTTTTCACGTGTCCTCAAATTACCAAAAAAGCTTATGGAAAAAGAAATTGCAACCCTGAATAGTGAGCAGGTGTCCTGGACGTGGTGCGTAAGGGTCGCATCATTTCCACGGTCATTACTTGATATACCGGGTGATTCAAGAAGGTGGTTCGCCCTTATAACTTTTTTGTTTTTAAACTTAGAAAGTTGACATTTAAAGAGAAGCTATATGAGAATAGAGCCGATTGATTGACATTAATGGCGTTTATCTAGCACTTCCGGTTTGACCGGAAATAACCTCAACTTTCGATTTTTAAATATAATGTCCTATAAATTTTTTCTTCTTTGGAATCTAGAAGTCATTTTTAGCCTAAAAATATATAATTTTTGTGTTTTTTTCATGTCGAGCTACGCCACTGACGTATACGTATTAGCTACAATTTTAGGTCAGAATTATGGAGAAAAATACTAATTTGTTATTTTATTGAGTACTTTTTCTTTTATAGTCAATTTAAATACCAAAAAACAGTTTTTCCCATTAATTGACAATTAATTATTTAAATTGCTTATAAAAGAAAAAGTACTCATTAAAATTACAAATTAGTATTTTTTTCCATAATTTGTATGTAAAATTGTACCTAATACGTATACTTCAGTGGCGTAGCTCGACATAAAAAAACCACAAAAAAATTTTTTTTTTTAAATGACCAATTTTTGGACTAAAAACGATCTTTAGATTCCAAAAAAAAAATTATAGGGCATTACCTTTAAAAATGGAAAGGTGAGGTCATTTCCAGTTGAACCGGAAGTGCTAGATAAACGTTTTTAATGTCAATCAACCGGCTCTATTCTCATATAGATTCCTTCAAAATTTGAACTTTCTAAGTTTAAAAAGAAAAAAGTCACAAGGGCGAGCTTCCGTCTTGAATCACCTCGTATAAAGGGCAATCAGTTCTTAATAAAAAAATCCGAGAACGTGTTAGTTTAGGCTAGCTCAGGTTAGTCAAAAATCCTAGAACGTGACAGTCACTGGCCGGCACACTTGCGCGTTTTGGTTCTTCCACTGAAGCCTGTTGATGTTAGGCGTAAACGGTAAACACCTCAAACTTAAGCAGAAATTGAATAATGATTTTGCACTAATTAATGATCATGAATTAATTTTATAATGCAATATCACCTTGAACGCTGCGACAAAAAAGGTATTTTTGCACTGATAAAGACCACGTAATAAGTAAACCGCAACTCCGCCTACCATTAGTCAGGGAAAACTATTAGATGTGTTAACGTGAACCTTCATCGTTTCAAGATCAAGGATCTAGATAAAAGTCCTGTTAATGTTTTATATTAAGAGCATTTACTTACCAGAGAAAGATATAATTGTGTTCACATTAACTGGATGTACAGGTTCTCCATCAGTGGCAATCAAAGTTAAGGTATGCCCTTGGAAGGTCAGCTGTGCCGGGCAGACAGAAGCCAAAGAGTTGATCATGCGGAATCTGTATCTCTTCCCTGGAGTCATGGTGAAAGTTTCCAAGGGAGTATTGGTCATGAATCCGGTATTGGGGTCGCGGAATTGGCCTTTGCCGTTGATTAAGACGTTTTCGGGGTCTTGTCCTTTGAGTTACGTTCGAAATTTAGCAGATTAGTGGAACCCTCCAAGAGAAATTCTTACCGGTGTTGACGGCGAGTCGTCCAGGGAATCGCTCAGCAGCGCCTTCGTGCATCCAATCGGAGAGGAGGATCACGTGAGTGGTCAAGTCAAAGTCGTATAAGTGACTGTTGGGGTCCCTGTTTGGGGGTTGTCTGATTACAAGGCTACCGTAGATACCGTCCAGTTTTTGAAGACCGGTGTGGGCATGCCAGAAGTGGGTGCCGGCATTGCCAGCAATCCATTGGTACCTAGAAAAGAAGTTTACGCATGTGAAATGGGGTGGAAAATTCTAGAGAAACATTCCACTCGCTGGGAAGTCGCTCGGCTATAAACTACTTCGTCTCATAAAACCTTGCATTATGTACTTATACCGTGCGACTCTACATTCCCCATTCCATGTTAACTTTTTAACAAATTATTATTTTTTAAAAGTTTAAAAGCAGCATTAAATAGGACAAAATACAGTAGACACTCGATACCGTGAACAAAATGAAACAACGCACGTTCACGTTAGCGATTTATTTATGTAATCGGGGGTTAATCTAAATAGGGTGGAAAACAGATTATTGGGTGACAAAAAAGTCTGAAATTTTAGTTTGCTTCTTAGGATTTGTAATTTTTTGCGCAAGGGCTGTTTCTCTTAGTCTTTTTAAAGCTATGAGGTCTGTGAAGGCCACACCACTATATTCTGCCCACTGGATTGCAGTATTTAATGCAGTTATAGCGCTGTCCAGTGACACTTTACTCGACATTTCTTCAAAATTCTCGACTGCATGAACTTCACATTCTTCGTCAGCATCATTCCATTCCAATACATCAGTTTCCTTGAATGTGGCCTACAAATATACATAAATTACATATGTAATAACAGATTTAAATTGTAAAGATAAATCCCTTACTTGTGGTGCTGGTGTATTTAGAAGATCACAGGATTTGGAGATTAAGCCTGCCTTATCATCATCCCATCGACGTTTTAAAACAGAAAGAGGTAATTCATCATCGTCATCCTCGGACATTTCCTTCCTTCATTTCTCTAAAATATTTCTCCAACATTTTGCAATAATTTGTGAATCGAGTCGATTCCATGCAACCGTTAAGCTGACAACAGCTTCCTTAATAGCCAAGTTTTTCAATGTATCAGTTATGTTTGAATTACTTGCTATAACATCGGCAAGAAGGCTGTTCCTGTCATATAATTTTGATCCATAGGTTGGATAAGCGGCGTAACGTTGGGTGGAAGAAACATTGTTACTGTCTGTCCATCTTCGCTCTTGAACTCTTCTTCGTTTGAATGAGATGGCGCGTTATCTAGCAGAAGTAGGGCTTTTATCGGGAGCCCTTTATTTGACAAAAAACGTGTAACCTGTAAAGGAATACGTAAATTTGTGCTACGATTTCAAGAAAAATACACAACAAAATTTACCTGAGGTACAAAGGAATGATGGAACCATTTTTTAAAAAACCACACACAGCAGTCATCCACGCTGTCTTGGAGTGTTCATAATCAAGATGACCTTGGATTGGCAGCCTTACCGATAATTAATGGTTTTACTTTATGTCTTCCAGTAGCATTTGTGCAAATTAATAATGTTATTCGTTGTTTTTCAGTCTTTCAATGTTTTGTCCGGTAGAAGTTTCCAGTATAAGCCCGTTTCGTCAGCATTATAAAGTTGATCTAATGCAATTCCAAGTTTCTGCATTTTATTTTTTAACTGCTTTTTGAAAGGGTCAATAAGTTCCGGTTGGGAAGAAAGTTTTTCCCCGGAAATTTTTAAAAACCGAATTCCAAATCTTTTTCTAAACCTCTGTAGCCATCCCTCACTACCCGTAAATTCCTTATCAGCTTCCTTTATTTCAGAATGTATGGATTTGGCTTTTTGCTTTATCATTTCTCCGCTTACGACAAAATTTTTATTTCGTTGATTTAGAAACCATTTGTATAGCTGTTTTTCCATTTGTGGTAATCCAGACCCTTTAAGTGTTTTTCTTTTACTTGATCCAACATATGTATCTGTTATTACTCTTAAAATGGTTTCTTTTCTTTGCTTTATTTTGCAAATCGTAGATTTAGCTATATTGTATTTTCTGGATAAATTTGCACTTGCACCTTTATTTAGCTCCTGAATTACAAGAAATTTTTCATGGAGACTTAAACACTTTGGTTTTTTCAGCCACATTACATTTAACAACATGTATTCACTAAACCTTTCGCCAACCGTTCAAAAGCAACAGGCAAATGGTGCAATGCAAAAAATGAAACTACAAAGTAAAACTGGGGAAATACCGGGCACGACCCGGGGTCGGGCAACCCTGTATTGAGCACGACTGCCAGGGAGGCCCCAGAAGTAGTTCCCCCGGTAACGGAAATCATTTGTTCACGTTATACGGTGGTTAATGTGATAGAAAGATGATTCACGATATCCGGAGGTTTACGTTATCCGATGTTCACAGTATCGAGTGTTTACTGTATATTATGTTTTGACTTTTAAAATTTTTTTAAAATGTTGTTTACGTCATCGCCAGCGCATTTTTCTAAATTGAAACATGGGTCAAGGGACACCTCAATTAAAAGTTTTTTAAAACTACATTTAATGGTGTATTGCGATGCTAAATCTATTGATGAACTTATGAGAAAAAGAGCTATAAATTTGGCAATCAACGCAATACAAACCCAGTTAAATAGTACGTAAAAAATGAAAAAAACTTGTTGATACAAAAAATTTATTTGTTTTCCATTTTGTGCTTACAAACAGTTTTTTGTTACTTTTATTTATTTCTTTCTTCCTTTTTTTATTTTTTACTCAGAGACTGATTTTGAGTATAAAATCGAAAATAAACTAGCTTTTTATGAACAAACAAGTTTTTTCATTGTTTATGTACTATTTAAGTGAGTTTGTATTGCCTTTTCTACCAAATTTATAGCTGTCTTTCTCAAAAACTAATCAATAGGATTTTGACTTGCAATACATTATTGAATGTAGTTTTGAAAGAACATTAATTTGAGGTATCACCTGACCCATATTTCAATGTTGAAAAACCGGCCATTGTGCGCTACCAGTGACGTAGGCAACATTAAAAAAAAACAAATGTCAAAATATATTGTTTTTTGTCCTATTTAATGTTGCTTTTGAATTTTTAAAAAACTAAAATTTGTTAAACTAGAAGGGAGGGGGAGGGGGTACAATTTATATATGCTATATGAAGAGTTAGGAACTAGTTATTTTCCTAATAATTGTGGTTGCACCGCTGTCTCGTTCCGCAAACAGCACGAGTGCAAAACTCGTGTGCGTTTGAGAAATACTGAACAAGCGCGAGAAAAATCTTTCTCGCGCTCAGTAGTTTCCACCCGTAAATGCGTGAGTGAAAGTGCCAATTAAGCACGGTACGAGAGAAAACATTCTTAATGCTCTATGGAGAGTAAGGTTGGAGACATGTCTGATGCAATCTCTTAGCAGGAGATGGAGGACATTTCAGTACCAATTGGGATTGTAACTATGCAACGAAGTTGCTGTGCTTATGCAAAACGATATATTCAGGGTGTTCTTCACACACTTCCTACTGATTTCGTACACAATTGGCTGCGCATTGCACCATTATTGAAGATTTATGTCTTCAGCCAAGAGAAACATAAAGTTAAAACCAATTGGTGCTGATATACATGCAGTGGGGTACATTATTATTCTCAAAGTTTTCTTAGAAAAAAAATGCCATTTATAAGCAAATTTTGCTAAAATTTTACATAAAAAAGAAATGTACTTTTATTTAAATGTAGGTAGCGTCGTTGCTTTTCCTTTATTGACCTACGTGCGCATAACACATCCTGAATACGTGTATTTCTCGTGAAAAGCGGCAGCCTTTAGATTTCCAATATCTAGCAATTTATTGCTTGTCACACGATTTAACATCAATTTTACATGGTGTTAAACTGACTTTTTTCCCACCGCATCAATGCGTCGAATAATTAATCACACAATTAGCAAGGTGACTTCAAAGTCATTAGTTCCAACTGCAATGGTCGCGAATCATATGGGTAGATGCTTAAGTTTTCCTGGTATTTTACAGAAACAAAGAATCTAATTAAGTTTAGTTGAACTGAATGCATTACCTGAAAGCATTTCCTTCCTGTATGGGACACTGAGTGACAAAAGGCACTCCGTCATAGTATTGGGTGCCCCGCTGCCATACCCCGTGCCAATGGATGGTGATTTCGTTGCCTTCTATATGATTTTCCACATCAATGACCACTTTATCACCTTCACAAACCTAAAGTGGTTAAATTTTTTCCGGATGTGACGACTTTTCGGTTAACGCCTTTAGCTTTGTTTTGCTATTTCTGATGTCAAGATCAGCATAAAAACTTACTTGGATGCTGGGTCCAGGCAACATTCGGTTGACCGCTAACATTCCTCTTTCCACTCCATCAGCAAGGATACACTGACATGTTGCAGCAAGGTGGTTAGTGGCATTGGGAGTACACACCTGACAAGCCCTGAAACACGTACTCAGATAAGAATGTTGCGACGGAGATTTGAATTACTCGAAATTTTTCCATTCAAAACCCTGCAGGTTGAGAGGCCAAAGAATCGGTCCGATACATACCGATCACTGTAATGTGCGAATCAAAAATCAATAAGAGCGATTATTACTGAACCAAAGTGGTTCTCGCCCACTGTTGCCCCGAATCGTGAGAATTTCAAATCGGATTTTAGGCGTGCTTTCTCCCAGATCCACCGTTTTGATTGATAACCCGCACCTCATTCAGGAAAAGCCATTTTGCTGTTATATTTCATTCTAATCGCCCCAATAAAGCCCATTAATCAGCTACCTTTCCCTGATCGGATTCGGTTAAATTACTCCACTAAGTAGATACCTGGGTATACGAAGATTTATCAGCAACAGCGATGTCTTTGAACTCCTGGGAATTTGCGATATTAATTCTCAGTAGCTATAATATACATTGTTCGGAGTTATCTGATTTTGGGCGTGTTGCAAAAAGTGCAATTTCAGACCTTGCAGGCATTTTGAATGAGAAGATTTCGCCGATAGGTCCTGGCTACAGGCCGAAAGGTAATTACAAGGACGGTTGCAAGTTGTAGAAAGGTTTGAGATTGAGAAGTAAGAACTGGGTGCTTACGCTCCAAGAACGGTATAGTGCTCCAAAGTGAAATGATAGTAGCATATTCTAGGTGGCTCGCCTTCCCTGCAGGCTCTGGCACAATCTTCTGGTGCAGAAAGACTGGGGTTTCTTCTCAGTTCTGAAGTGGGAGACGTCCTGGAAGAAAAATGCAGAAGCGTTATTGTCGTGAAAATAATTTCTTGTTCCATCATTCCAACAATTACAGGTATCTCAGAAATAGCGAGAGGAGTGGGCACCGGGCTGGCTTCTACACTTATTACTAAAAATTATAGTGATGCCCACATAGAGCCGAAACTGGAGTCCTGATCGTAAAATCTGGTGCGCATTTAAATCTTCTGCAATGTCAAAAGCAAAACTATTAACATCTTCGAATTACCGTACATGCTTTCCTAGAAAATCCGTTCCTCTGCATATCTCTCAAAGAAAATTTGGTCAGCTTAATTGACACTAAAGACCCATATGCTCTTAAAAAGTTTAATGCCTATTATTACCTGAAATCTTCATGCTTGTGCTTTAAACCCCCGCTAAGGCTGGACCTGTAGCCAACAGATCCTCCACCTCTGGTCGGATGTGTCTGCAATATGTCCTGTTGTGCACTGAAGAAGTTTGAGTCCACATCCCAACTGTTCCATGACGCGGAGGCCTGCTGGTCAGCTACAAAAGAAAAAGCCCGATTAGCTATCTATGATTAAGACCTCAGCTAGTGAAATCTGCATAACTCTTCATTACAGAATTATGAGTTAATGAACCGCCATGCATAGAGTTATTTAAGCAAACAATTACGGCATATAGGTAACTAGGAAAATTGTCGATATTATGAATCAAAAACTACACGTGCATAACACCAAAACTCATACATTTCTTTGACCAAATCGTGCCGCTTTCTTCGGTTGCGCATTATGTATTATTGTTACGACTGATGCTTTATTTTTTGCTTTCTAATTCAGAACTAACATAATACAGGGTGTTGTCTTTCGCCTTCAAAAATTCCAGCACATCTTCAAGACCTGTGATGGGTCAATTGATATTCAGTCTTAATGGATCTGACTTTCGCTTCAAAAGATTTAATCTGATTCCCTTTAGGCGTTGCTGTCGAAGCTCGGAATCTGGTTCTTGTTACATCCATTACACGAAAACGTCTATCAGCGTTGAGTAATTATTTAATGTGAATTTAGTCATGTTTATAGATCAATGCTTTTAATTTATATTAGCCGTCGATTGTGTGAAGTGTAAAGAATTTGCTACTATGCATAATATAGGGTGGCCCAGAAAACATGGTCAATCCGTCGAGATTGGCCTCTTATATCTTGTGCTAACTCGTAATTTAAATGTCAAGAACTGGTGCCAATTTCTGAGATTTCATTTAAATTTCCATCCTGCATTTCCCAATACTAATTGTGATTAAAAATGATTTAAGATTGATTAATAATTACTGCTTTGAATTTCCGTTGATGAAATGAAATCCGTGCTCCAATAAGCTGCAAATTCCTGTGTAATGCGAGGTTTACAAGGCGTATTCTCATTATGCAAAATATAGAAACTAATCGTATGTTTCAGTAACAGAAGGAAAACATTCCATAACAAGGACTGAACTAAAGGGTAATAGATTTAGACCGTTGCAGTACGTAAAATTTCTTTATCGCTCAAGCATCGTAATGAACTGTTCTGATGCATGCGCAATAAAATAGCACTTTATATAGTATAAGTGCGTAAGAAGACCTTGCTGTGCAAGACTCCAGGGCTTTAATGGCTCTTGTATGCGAACATTATACAACATTTTGTATTGCAAACGCAATAATATTACAGCTAATTGACGCTCTCAGGCGTCAAGAAGTGTAATAAATTTGTCAAAGTGTTTAGACATCCCGGAATTAAAGTTTCTAACTTTGTTCGTACGTGCACCATAAAGTCCCCTTTATACACTTTGCAGCGTCCTATAATCGTCGATTTGGGCGCATGCGTAATAAAAAAAATCATAAAGAATCGCTATTTCACGGACTAAGTTCCTCGGAATGGTCAGAATTTGTACATGCAGCCTGTATTTGGGCCTATTTTGCATTATATTCAAAATAACTTTCCTTTTTTTAGTATCAAACCTACTGCACGCTTCAACCTCTAACCTTTTAACACGCAAGTTTATGAGCACGTTCTACTGCTGGACCCAACTTGGACAGTAACGTGGCGGAATAGGAAATTTATTGAAATGGATCTGATACAAGAAATACATTAAATTTACATGTACGATGAAAGCGAAAGGTCACCTTATGACCTTTGATTCTTAGTTGTACTTGCTGTGTTATTAAAAACCCATTAACTATCGATATTGCGATCAAATTTCTTTGAGAGCCATTGTTTTTGTTTCTGGGGCGCGCTTTATGAATCAATAATTACGAGATTCGAAGTTTAATAACTATTGCTGGGGTGGTCAATTTTTGAGTTTCGCGAATGCCATGTAAATTGCTGTTGTGCGCTAAATCGGACTCAAAAAGTATATGAAAGTAATTAAACTTACAAAACAGCTCCTGAACAATCTTTAATGAGATCATTTATGTTGATATTTTTTCCGCTGATCGGGCGTTAACACGTTCCGTTAATTTATGCGCAATCATTCATTAATGGCCTCCCTTAATGCCCGACTTTGAACATTTTTCTAAGCTCGCTGTCGGCGATTAACCACTCGCAGCACGCTGTGCTCTTATCATGCAATCAGCATCTGTGATTTGAGGAGAATTCCATTTTGAATGAAGGATTTCTGTCGACGGAAAGATGTTGCAATTAACGCTTATATCAATGAGCGATTAATAATCTCGACTTCTATTAACGTTAAAATGTCTCGATTGTTAATCGCCGAGACTGAATACTGTTGTTCGTTAAATACCTACTATTCAATGCAGTATTGAACGATTTTTTGCTAAACTAGCTCAAGCATATGGGACGCGTTGCCAAACTGGTTCTAATAACATCTGCGACAAGTGGCTGAACCTCATGAGAAATACACCTGCTAATGTCCTTACAAAAAACCGCTTAATGTCGGCAAACCTAATCTGATTGAGAACCAGTGAAGAATAGCTGCTCCCAAAATTACACCTTCTAGAACACAACTGATGGCCTCTTCTCTACGGTTTATGCCACAAAGTAGTTCTTGCGTATATTTTGTGCAACATCTCTTCTAACACCAATGACAAGGCGAAAACAATGCAAGGTTTTTCGGATAATTCCCTTATGGGAACTTATTAGAAAAGTATGTCGAGCTGGTTCTTTTCAGTCTTGAGAAGTGTCGACATTCGATGTAGGAAAATTAGGAATAATCCGCCGAGTTACACCCACTGCATATGCAAGTATACAAGAATAATTTAAACATTGGTACCACACGGGTTTAGCAGCAGGTACTTTGGCGAAATATAGGTACGAAAAACATACTAAGATTACCAAAGAACTGTAGCTCTTCAGATTTTTATTGTACAATCGGTCATTAAGACTGAAGAAATCGGGCTAAATTAGAACTCAATTAGACCTTTATTGTAGTACTGATGTTTTGTAATAAATTAACGAAATATTAATTATGATACAATCGCAAGTTATTGAACGAGTGATATTTTGCTAGCAATCAAGGAGACTTCCATCAAAACACCTACTTTTTCTTGTGTTAATTTATGATCAATCCCCATACTCAATGCTACACACCAGAAGAACTTGGGCTCTTTTTCTGGAAAATTTCGGTTTTAATTTAGTTTGGCTTCTTCCATAAACCTCCACGACACAGCAGTTTCCCTATCGACTCGAAAGCAGTTTCTAGGTTCATTACTACTGCTCTTATCCATTTAAATTGACCGAAATCTCATTGTGTACGTTTTAGCGCTTCGTGAACTTAACTACCGAATACTGCGGATCCATGAAAAGGAAGTGCCGATTGTAAAAAGCCGACAATCGTGATCCTCTTAGCTTAATTCAATTAAGAATTAGCGACATTGTTATGACAAATTGGCTGTCGCTAATGATGTTACACTATAACAATTTAATTATTAGGAAAATAATAAAACGCTTGAAGAATCAAGGACCTCAATGCGAAGATCCTATCAGGATTGCGCAATTCCTTTAAAACTTATTGCAATATTTTGCTGGTTTTAGGGGAAAGCCATCTCAAGCCAATCTGACAATCGAAGCTTTCATTCAGGTTCCCATTGTTATTGACCGGCGATGACCAGTGACCGACCCCTCATTTTCTCGAATTCGCAATGTTTAATCAAACGTTGAAGTTGTTCAGCAAAACGCAACAAACTTTCTTAAGAAACTGGGAAATTAGTGAGGGGAAAATGTAGCAGAGATGATGGATAGTCTTTAAAAATATCTCCAACAAGGGGCTTACAAGCAACACCTCAAAAAAGGGCGAATATTTCCCTTTTGCTGAAGAATTGACCAGTTTGACTGAGTTTCTGCAGCAATGAACTCAGTCTTAAAAGTAAAGAAGTTTAGTGCATATTTCCGATTTTCTGGTAGCACCTCCCCGGTGGGGCCAGATGTTAAAAACCTGGCCCATGGCCATTTCTGTTAAGTACATACAATGTTGGCCAAGATGATTGCGACTTTTTAAAAATCGATAAATAGCAAATGTTAATGGACCAAATAAATAGACACCCTGTATAGTTATTCTATTTATACCGACTGTAAAATGTTTACAAACAAAAAGTTGTTAAACGAATGTTTTACATTAATAAAAAAACTGTATTTTTGTGCTGGACATAAATATTGCAACAACTGAAATATTTATTTTTAAGTTCAGTTTTTCTTTAAATTTTTTACTAGAAAGTAGTGATTTTGTGGATTATTACGTATTTTCAATAAATATTTAATTATGGCAAAGGGTAAAACATATTCTGCTTGTATTAGAGATCGTATAATTGAACATGCCAAAAGGATGCCAAACAAGCTATAATTTTGAAAAATTTACAAGTTCCAAAACCTACAACATCAAAACATACAAGAAGATTCGTTCTTACTAAGATTAAAATACCAATAAAAAATTCTGGAAGGTCCAGAAAATCGTCTACGAGAACAGACAGATACATTTTAGATACTTCAAAAAAGAATCCTTTCATCTCATCAATAAAAATTCTCGGTGAAATCAACAAATCTTCGAATTCTGGTCTTTCTAGTAGGACTATTAGAAGGCGACTTGTTGAAGGAGGGCTTAGAAGTTACCGACCAGCTAAGAAACCTTTATTTAGGGAGAAGAATGTTAGGGCGAGATTAGTTTGCAAAAGACCATATCAACTGGACACCGGAACAGTGGAAGAGTGGTATTTAGCGACGAATCTAAATTTAACTTATTCAGAAGTGTGATGTATGTGCGATGACCTCTTAATAAAAAATTTGATTCAAAATTGATTTGCCCTACCGTGAAACATGGCGGTGAATCTATCGTGATATGGGGCTGTTTTTCATTATTTGGTATGGGACCCTTGCATAAAATAAATGACAAAATAGATCGATTCGTCTACAGAGATATTCTAAGAGTGTGTTGGAATCATACACAGAAGAAATTATGCCACTTCGATATGTATTCCGGCACGATAATGACTCTAAACACGCTACGAAATTAGTAAAAGGATGGTTAAAAACAAATAAAATTAACGTTATGAAGTGGCCACCGGAAGGTCCTGATCTTAACCCAATAGAGAACATTTGGAAATCCTGGATAGCAAAATCACCGACAGAAACGTGAAAAACGGTGATGAACTTTTTGAATAGTTTGAGGCTGTGTGGAAGGCTATTGATGCAGACATCATTAATCGCTTAATAAATTCAGTGCCAAAAATAATGGAAGATGTTATAAAAGTATGTGGATATTTACGGAATATTAATCAATTAATTCAAATAATATTAAAACATGATCTATATTTAAAAAAAATACTTTGTAGCAATATTTATGTCCAGCACAAAAACATATATTTTTTTTATTAGTGTAAAACATTCGTTTAACAATTTTTTGCTTGTAAATATTTTATAGTCGGTATAAATAGAATAATTATACAGGGTTTGTACTTATTTGGTCCATTAACGTTTGCTGTTTATCAATTTTTTAAAAATTGCAATAATTTTGACCAATAATGGTGTTGATCCGAAGCTCTGCATTTGCTGCAAGTAATTATTCTATTGACTTGACGAAGCCAAATTCTCATGTTGAGTAAATACTCGTAGAGGCAATAAAACGCTTAAAATATTTTTTATCTTCTATTTCAAACAAATGTTCTTTTACTTTCTCTGCGTCTCCTGCTCTCACTTTGTGCAGGAAACCACTTGCGGATTTAGATACTCTATGCAGATATTGATTTTTTTCTGTGGAAGCATAAGAACTGTTCCATATCGGCATTCTAATTGAAGTTTATTTTACCGTACACTCAAAGAGGTCATTTAGGCACCATAATCATTAAACATAACGAATTCTACTTCCTGAGCCATTCTGATCTTAACGAGATTTGCCTGATCGTATGATCTGATCATCGTCTGAGAATTCCCACTGAATGCAAAGTTAAAAAGATAGTGAAATTTCTTAACAAACCGTGAAATGATTTAGTAAAAACCTAACAATATCGGTCGTGTAGTTTCAAAAAAAATTGATGGTAATGTTTGTCGGTCCAAATTTCTCGTACAGGAATGTGATAGAAAAGCTTTGAGGTGTGTCCATTATCATTATCATTATGTGTTTCAGTGCGAAGGTAGAGCAATCTTTAGGAATCCTGGCCGGATCGGTGAAGTAGAAATGCAGGCTTTCAGGGCCAAGTTTCAAATTACTCGCAAGACTAAAAGGTGGCTAATCTGAGAGCAAATTGCGGTTTATTATAACCAAATCACGCATCAACTATACGTTTCAAAGGCGGTATTAATCGGGCCTACATTATACTCCATAACGTAAACGATTTTTTAGTCACGCCTATGAAGAAAAACTAGACATCGTAACGCCATTCACTTTGTCCTTGGTAATTTTAATAGTACCGCAACAATACAAAGAAAAAATGCAATAAAACTAATGAGAAAAAAAATCGCTTTCATGTTACGGTGTGAGTTGCAGAACTGGAACGAATGCTTAACACCTCCTTGTGTATGTACAAAACGTTCTTGTCTGGCGAAAATTTAGGTGAAACCAGATAAAAACTTGTTACTTTCAGCTTCACTAGACTGATTTTAATAGATGAAATTTCGAGTAGAAACTGTGATGGCTAATTAATTAACAAACCAATGTTGTCGTCAGATTTCATTTTGTACTTGAAACAAGGCATATGTCCCCTCAGATCTGTCATCAGCTGGTGAAAATTTTCTATTTAATGGTTTTCGAAGAATCACAAGTGCATTGAACAGCTGTCGATTGATTTAGCACATGTTCGAGTGCGGATTGACCTAAAAATCATGGAAATTCATTGTCTAGTATTTCCTGAATTACCCTGATTACCTCAAGAGACGATGTTCATTATTGTAATTTGCCAGATTTAAGGGTCTTGAGGCTTCACGGTGAGGTACCAGACTCTTAAAATAAGCAAAGGTGCTCTCAGTTACTATAGTGTTAACAATACTTTCTTGTGGGTAATTGACTAATGATCGTTTACGATTATGACTCGGGAAAAATACTGATACCTATCTTATTAAGCATATTCTCAATCAATTTCGCGTATAAAATTGTGAAAGTCTTCGATAATGTCGTTTTTTCCCATTGGTGATTTATTCCGCAGCCGGTGGTTCTTTAAGGATGTTGGAATGGGAGTTAATTGTCTTAATTAAAACATCCTGATCGGTTTAATGTCTGAATTTTTTTTTTCAGTTTATCAGGAAGAGAGAGTTTTGATTATTCCAAAATGAAACGAAGAGACAAAGCAACTTTTTACGACCTGTTTGTTTTTGAGCTTTTGCGCGGGTGCAAAAAATCTGGTTTAATGGCCATCACTATCATCACCAATTGATTGCACTTTGTAAAGAAAGTTTTCAGATTTTATACGCTGTACGGAAAATAAGCTATAAAGGGCGAAACATATCATCATGAAGATCTTTCACATTTCATAACCGATAGTACTCCATAAAATAAAAAAATCTAAGAAAAAAGATATAAAGCATAAAATAGTGCATGATCCAAAAAAACATAGCCCCCTGTATATACCAACGATCTTGATATTTTTTTGTGGAGGAACTTGAAGAAAATAGGTGTATAAAATTTCGAAAATTTAGCTCAAAATATACGTGAGAAAAACGCAACATATGAGGAAAAATGTGAAACTTTGTCACCCTGTATATCGAAATTGGGGTGTTTTTGATCTTAGGTCTATTAGCACTTTTTAATTATTTTGTAGAGCACTATCGCCCCCTGAAATATCCCCATGATGATATGCTATACTCTGGATATACAGGACGTTGAAAAACATTGTTCAGGGACATGTAGGACAAGTTTAATTCAAAAAGACATTCAATCTTTCCTTTACAGTTCTTACGGTTTTCAAGATGGTTAGCTCAAATTGGGGATAAGAATCTACAGGGTCCCAGTTCTTTTTGGGCTCCAATTGGTTTTCCCGAAAATATCATGTAGCTATAGTCACCTCAAATTAAACTAAATGTTTTATAGGTGCTGTAAAAAAAATGTGAACAATTTTCGATCTAGAAATACAGGGTGTTGTTTGCGGCCCAGTTCCGCACCTATGTTTATAGTATTTTTTTCATATTTTTGGATGCAACAGTATTCTCCAACACCCTGTATAGGACTACGTATTAATGAAATATTTATTCAAGTAGCACAATTTATACTCAGGATCTCCGTTTTGGAAAAATCGGGTTTCCGGTGTTTGGTGCGCAGAAAACTTATCTTGAATAACTATTCAAAAGGGGAAAGTAGTACTTACGCATTCGTACATCAGAGTGGAAATTGTTCCTTAGCAATAGTACGTTAAATTTCATTATTATCAGTTGAACGTCCTGCTTATGATAAGAATTGATTTCCTACAAAAAATTTGCATTCAAACGGTGAAAGTCTTAAAATGCAAAAGGCAGGATTAATTGCAAACGCCGCTTGACACAAAACATAAATAATACTATTATTATTTATGTTTTGTTTAGATAAATGTAATAATGCCTTCATCGTCGACTGACTTCGATATTTTACAACCCGTTTGTTACGTTTCTGCCATTGCATGCCCGTACAGATCGCTCCTGCTCGATATTCCATACATTTAACAATATTGAAAGAAAGTAACTTAAACAGATCGGAACATTGTTTAAACATTGACATATACCTTCAAGCGAAGCATAAAACGTACACCATTTTTTGCTGGCTATTTTACCTGATCACGATCATTGTTCAAAGCACAAAACACACAATGATAGTAACTAATTGATTTCTATAGTAATAAAGGAGAAACGATTAAAATATTAAGAAATTTTTTTTGCACTTCAAGCCAAGATCGCTCAAATGAACCGATCTATCATGAAATCGCTTGAAAAAATTTCGGCTCGTGTTAACAATATCGTAACAGTCATTTTACTTGCTTAAGAACGATTGTTTGATAAAACCAAAATGGGTCCGAAATGTAACGATTTTCAAATGGGCAAAATTAAATGCAGGTCAAGGTGCTCGGATTAAAATAACCGTCTTAGGTAATGTCCGTTCTTTTCCGAATCATTGAGTCAAAATAACATTAAAATTGTTAAAATATTTCCGCGGATTAGGCAAAAAGATAAGGAAATTGACTTAAAGCAAATAGGATAAGATTGAGTAACAAGAGCGATTTTGCAGATAGTTCCTACGCCTTAAGATCGAAACTTTGTTACAATTATTGCAAAAGTGGTGCTGGCGATATTTGATTAAAATGCAAGGTAGTTTGCATGTTTTCAAGAGTGTTATGCAAAGCATATAAATGTAACAAGCTTTTACCAGTAGTTAACCTTCCTGCCGAGCTTGTGAAGTGGGTTCACGACGGTACTAACCTGGAACAAAAAGCGAAAAATGTGAGTGTAATTAAAAGACAATATAGAGCATAAAGAAAATGAAAACATTCTAAACATAATAATTGTCATTGTTAAGCACCGACGTGTGTCTGTAGTGACAGGAAAATTGATATGGGCGGCATTACATCAATCAGCAGTACCATTATCAAAATGTCAATGTATATCAAATGCGACAACAAAAAGTAGTAGGTAATACCAAAGCTGGGTACAAGTAGGTGATGATTTATGGTTGCAAGGCAATTATGGGACCTAGAAAAGTACCACCTGTAGTGGAATAAAAGACTGTGGAACTGCAGTAATTAGCTTCCATCAACCTTGCCGCTTGCGTCATAAATCCTATAATCACAAGAAATAAAGTCAGATGTAACCAGCCTCGTTTGATGGGGGTCAAAACCCTGTCCTCACCTCCACGCGGTGGTCCCTAGCTGCCTCCTCCCGCGAGTCAGGGTAACCAACCTCGGAGACAGACGCGGAAGGCAGAAGGATGGGAGGAGTGCCTGGTACGACTTATTGCGTCATCAGAAACCCGCCCTCGGGGCAAATGCGACAGGAAAGGCCACAGAAGGTCAGGACGAAATGACCACATAGCCAAGGACGGCTACACACGCATGGATGGCACGATGCAAACAGCAGCATCTCCGGAAAAAACACAATCGTGCAGGAACAATTTGCATTGCCGCAGGGAAAAACCAAACGATTTTGTATAAATTAGAATTAATAACAACGCGATACGGGCCCAGAAGGGCATTTGCAAAATGCTTGGAAGGAGGAAGAGTGCCGTTCCTCCGCACCTAGAAAGGACCCGGATGGACCATGGAGAGGCGCGAAGCCATCACGAAGACCTTCTCGATTACTTGAAGGGCGAAAAGAAGCGCAACAGAACCGAAATGAGACACCAGAGGTTCTAAAGACACAACAGATGAAGAGAGCGCGAAGTCAACTAACAGAAGGCGAGTGGAGTAGATAATAGGTACTGGAAGTTTTATCCGACCCGGACCATATGCCCCTCAGGGACAGTTCCGAAGTCGGAGAAGATTCTTTCATTCCGAGGTTTTTAGTGGGTGGGCTCTTCGGTGAATCCCACACTGTCGTGCCGCCATAACACCAGGCCGCAAGTCGTTTAAAGGTATTCTTGCTGATAAAAAAATATTCGTTTGATGAGTATATGGGCGAACTTGGACTTAAGTAAGCTTAAGGACTTAAGTGAACTTAAGTATTGTCCAAAAAAATAAGAACAATTTTGAATGAAACTGATATGTCTTGAATGAATATGGAGTTCGATTTCCAGGCCCAAAATATTAGTACTTAATGCTTTTGGTAGATCGACAATCTCTTTCTATGATTAATAAAACGTAAACTTCCAGTTTTAACTATTTCACATGGGATGATTTATTAATTAACAAATGGCAGCAATTACCAAAGTAATATATAACTTTTCCAGCAGTTAGATGAAATGACATGCATACAAATTAGATTTATTGGAAAGCGTCTTCATCATTCAAGCAACATTCTTCAATACAGAATCGTTCGAGACTTACCTACGCGTGTAATACCACTAATTACAAGGAACGTGATTGTAATTAATGGCATCTGAAAATGAAATCTGACAGGTATAAAAACGAATGCTTCAATGTTTCATAAATTACACTTTAAATTAATTGTTTTAAGATCCGAGGTCTTAGCACCCATATTTAGTTCGAACGTGTCAGTACCTTGTTCACCAGTACTTTTATTCGTACAGTTCCGTTAGTAACAAAATATGTATAGTTCAGTATTGGTTTCCTTTGTTGTACTTGTGGTGTTATGGTCCTAAATCTACAAGCTTAGTGATCAAAACGAACCTGTTCCAGGGTCTAAACGTATTCGGCTTTGTAGTCCATTGACGGTTTTAATAATGGGTTGGTTAGTCTGTTAAGTGAGACAGAAATATGAGATGAAGAAAGAGGGAGAAAGCAAGACAACGGTGCTCCTTACTCAACAGAGGAAAATTTTAGAGACAATATTATATAAAATGATTAAAAAGGACGTGTATCACTTCGATATCTCCATTCGTTTTCGTGGTAATTTAAGTCAACCAGTTGTCGATTAGAGGCCTACAGTTCAGCTACAAATTTCAGCATGCTTTTGATAATTATTTCAGAACTAAATGGAACGATGCATCGTTAGCAAGGAAGTACGAGGGCCGTTTGATAAGTCAGTGACTTTTTGAATGAAAGACATTTTTTGGCCAAAAAACGTTTTATTTCTCAACATAGTCTCTTTTTAGCTCAATACATTCAGTCCAGCGTCTTTCCAATTTTTTATCTCTCCTAAATAATAGGTTTTATCAAGGTCTTCAAAATAGGCGTTTGTTTCAATGATGACCTCTTCATTCGACCCAAGCTCTTACCGTCCAGCCATTTCTTTAGATTTAAGAACAGAAAATAGTCGCAGGGGGCTAAATCTGGACAATATGCTGGGTGGGGTAGCAGTTCGTAGCCTAATTTATGGATTTATGCCATGGCGACTATACAGGTGTGCATCCGTGCATTGCCTTGATGGAACAGCACTTTTTTCCGCCAAATGCGGTCGTTTTTTGCTTCAATTTAATATCAAATTTGTCCAAAAGCGCTGAATAATATTCACCAGTGATCGTCTTACTTTTTTCAAGATACCACCAAGATATGTGAATGACACTGCGTGCATCCCAAAAAACTGTGATAATCATCTTGTTGGCCGACAGATCCATCTTGGTTTTCTTTGGTGCACGTTCACCTGGAAAAACGCACTGTTTCGATTGTTCCTTGGTCTCTGGTGTGTTGTGATGGATCCACGTTTCGTTAACGGTTACGAAACGCTGCAATAACTCTTTCGAATTGCGGCTGAACATCGCTAAACGCTCTTTTGAAATGGTCACACGGGAGCGCTTATGGTCGAGTGTGAGCAATCGCGCCGATAGTTTTTTCATATCCAAATATTCATGTAAAATGTGATGTACCCGCTCAGTTGAGATACCTATACCCTCAGTCACCTCACGCACTTTCATTCTCCGATCACCCAATATCGTTCCATAGATTTTATTGACAATTTCTGGCGTGAGGACCTCTTTTGGGACGACCCGAACGTTCTGCGTCACTTGTGCTGGTACGACCACAACGAAATTTAGTAAACCACTTCTTAACCATTGAAATTGATGGTGCAGAATCCCCATAGTATTTATCAAGCCTTTCCTTGGTTTCGGTGATGGTTTTTTTAATTAAAAAATAATGCTTGATCAGCCCGCGAAATTTACTTTTTTCCATTTTCCTCGAAATTCACGAGGTCATCTGCTTTCAATGGCCGTTAGACATAAACTAAATGACGTAGCTTGCTCAAAATTTGACAGTAGTGTACTAAAAGATGACAGTTGACGGGAGGAGTGTTGCATTTAAAGTTATTACGCGAGAAATTCAATAAGTCACCGACTTATCAAACGGCCCTCGTATTATGAAAGAAGCGTAAAGTCAAAGAAAATGCATATGTTTTACTTGACTGCCTATGCTTGAGCACGACTTCGGGTGCGTAAAAAGGAACTTCAGAAATCATCATCTCAACCGGGAACTTAGGAGGAGGATTCAAGATTCCCGTACATTGTCGTGTAAACTTCTTCATCAAGCACCCAGGAAGCATTTCTTTAATCGCAATAGGAAATAAACAGCCTCTCATGTGAGATCGAGTGGAATTACTGCCGATCATTTTTATGCAATGATCAGTTGTAATCACATAAGTATACCTTCCGATACCCAGAAATCTACCGTTACTTGCGCAGAAAGCGTAAAATAGAATTAATTCAGTGCTAATTTCATGTGAACAATTTTGGAAGTAATCGAAAGTCAATTCCCTGCAGAACTTTTGTGGTTTAGTTGTAGTTTCAGTTAACGGAGAAACACACACCAACTGATTGTTATGTAACTGTAGCAACAAAGAAATCTGGTAGATCGAACAATGGTACCATTGTCAGAATTCAGATATATAGTTATATCTTTTCCTCAGGTATTAAGTAGTTTATCGATCATGCAGGTACTCACGCACCCATGCTTCGATACATATATTAATCAGATTTTCAACAACGGAGCCTTTGTTTGTCCCGCTCAACTACATTAGTGTGAGATAATCAAATTAAAAAATAGTTTACTGACATAAAAGGTCACGTGGGATACAATTCGTGATGATCATGACCTGTAAACTCATGTATGTCATTTCTGGCGTCTGAACTATGATTTGCAATACATGGGTAGGGCCATTAGAGTGTGTAGTATCACATTTCCCGGTACCACCTATTATTGTCCTGTTGTTTGATATCTGTGGCGTTCTTTAAATGTTAAAAAAAAGGTAAAATAAGATTTGCGCTGATTTATGTAGGTTCGACCGAGACGTCCTGAAGTGTGTTAGATAAGTGTGTTATGCGGATGTGAAACTGCCCTCGCACCGCGATTTATTTTCTGTACTCACCTCCCACAGTCTAGTGACGGCAAGTGGGTGATCGACCAGTACTGACCACGGTAGGAGGCGGCAGGACCCCTCCCTGCGGACAACCCTTTGTAGTCCGAACACCGTGGGATTGCAGTTGTTAGGATTCATAAATAGACCTATTATCAAACACTGCCAGGCTGATTTGTCAACATGTATGTATGTTCAAGTTTAGTTTGGCGGTCATCTAGGAATGCTTACAGTGATGGTCGATTTATTTTATTTTCGTTTAGTCCAGCCTACAAGTATGCCCTTTGTGTTGATGAACCTAAGAAAAATTTTAATTACGTCTCCTTGTCCTTTTCCCAAGTTGATTTCTTGTCAATTAGGCTAGACACACCACACGAAAGGTCTTGATCTCATTCTCTAACTCAATTGACAATTTAGTCGATTTCTTAATAATAACCACTTGTTTGTTAGTACTACGCAGTGAACTACAATAAATCTCAATTTAAAAAGTGAGAGTTATTATTTCATGAACAGTGTCTCTGAGGCTCTAAAACTCAGAGTGGTCCGAGAGTGAACAATCCAGTTAAACTTAACTGCCAGGAAGAATCAACATTTGGTCTTCGAGCCGGAACATATGTTTGGTTCTTCTCTGTTCAACCTGAACAATCTCTGTTCAAGCCAGATCCTTTCATGGACCCAACAGTAGTTTCTAGTAAGGCTAGTTCAGGTTAGTTTCAGATGGGAATTATCACGGTGCGGGTGGTCAACGTTCTAAGCGTACAGTGGTCTCAATTCCTCATTTCTCCCGCACCTAGTGTCCTGCAGTTTGAGTCACGGAGGGCATTATTTCTATTGTTCAATAAGACGCAGGAACGTGGGCCCCAAAGCTTTAGGCAGGGTACGAAATGTATTAATAGTTATTGCCGTGTCGAAATTCCTGCTTTAGCTCAGATTCCATTCAATTTCCTGCAGTACTATTAATATACCTTTTGCATAATAAAATTATTATTCAATCAGATTTTTTACTCATTAGGAAACAATGGGTGCAACGTATCCGTTTTTGATCCGAAGATAAATTATTGAACCGTTCTGTTTTATTAACAACAATCGAATAAGTTGGATTTATTTATAGAGCTTTAATAGCGATATTAGCATAGTATTTTACTGTCAGATTACGGAATGTGGGTACCGAAACAATTTCCTTCCCTTTCCACACATCAATGCCGTTACTCATTTATAAATTATCCCCCAGAGTACCATGCGTTACACGTGACGTACCCGATTATTTCAGATGAAAATTTTTAAGTGAATTTAGAAGAATTCAAAGGCTGTTTCGTCAACGAACCTCAGCCCAGCCTTAGCCGAGCCGAAATGACACCCCAAGTAGAGAAGCCTTGGAAAAGAGAAATCGGTCCGTTAATTATTATAATGTTTTTCTGAAATTGAAAGGAAAAGCTAATACTATAATAAACGCGTGTGAAAACAACAACCTTCCAGTAATATTAATTACACTAATCATATATTCAGATATGCAAAAATATGTTTAAGGTTCCGTTTTGTTCATTGGTATTACCAGCAGGCAGGACCCAGGTATCAGGGAATGATCTTCCATGGAATTAATTGTTCGCGCCAGAAGGTATATGAATAAGACAAATACCCAGGTCCAAAAGGTGAAGATATGATGGAATAATGGGAAGAAATTAAATTATCTTCACCTGTCCTGCTAAGTCAGGGAACAAATTCGCAACAACAAAACAACTCAACAAAACAATTCGCAAGCAAGAGATTTTGCGAAAATCGATAGAAATGAAGAAACTAAAGATGAAAGCAAACGCCGCAAACCTCGTAAAAGCAAGGAAAAAATTGCTTCTTAATCAGATTTCTATTCTAAATTAAAATTGCTGGATGTTCTGTTCGAAAGCTGTCCGATTTTGACTGGCAAGGTTTCAAGAACAGTTCGTAAGGCGCGTAGCAAGTGCAAGTTAGTTCTTTCTCATCACTCCTGATGCTACTATAATAAATTAGGCCAAAGACATGCTATCAGTCAATTAAATACCTAGAATTGAAATCGTATTAAATCTCAAATTTCAATGGCATAATTTATAACTAAGTATCAATTCTGCTACCCATTAGACCTAATTGACATGAACTGTGTATCTCTATAAGGTCGTTAATTAAATGCAGCCTATCGACTTTTACATATTATGAAAGTATCTGGGTTAATTCCAATAAAATATATTACTATATTTATATACCTAAGGCCAATTATTATATAAAACTGAGCTTTATATAATATCTAGTCGAGAATTCTGACTACCAAAGTTGAATGGCAAAAATGCGACAGGGGCGTGAGCATTCCCTATTGGCAAGATAAAAGCGCTCATGGCAATTTCCATAGAAGCTTTCGGTTCTGATAAACTAAAACTGATGAAATCTGACGAAAGTGTTAAGAGCTCAAATAGCATTGCACGCCTCTGAGATCATCAAATAATCTTCGATCGGCTTGATCGTAATATTCTCCGCATTAAATTGGTGCACACTTCTTTACCATCCCATGGTACTTAACATAGATTCGACCAGATAGTATGGCTTTGCCCATATAAAGACTGTCTTTAACTTACATAAATCAGATACAAATCTATGAAAAAACTAGAAAAGGTATGGCCGACAAGGAAGTTCAAGAGATGTTCCTGATCAATTTGCGGTTAGGCAATGAGGCGATAGGAAATTATCAATTACGATAACGAGTGGAAAAGGCAATTTAATATTTGGTTTAGTGAACGAAGAAATTGTTTATTCCGAGAGGTGGAGTTTATTGGCAGCTTCAAGGAAATGAGTGTCTAATGGATATGTGAAATTTATTAGGTTTCAATTAACTGAAATGTAACATTTTTACGGCACTTAGGAATTAACAAAAAGAGAAGAAGGTGAAAAAAGACCGTGATACACTATCAATCATTCACGCACAATGAAGGAAAGAAAGTATGCAAACGAAAGGAAAACTGGTTTTAAATTAATTCGGTTTTGTTGTGTAGAATGATCAATTCAGTTAAGGATATCAGAACACGTTAACTTGTTCAGTATCTTGGCACAGTGCTTTCACAACAATTAACTTTGATGGTACTATTTGATTACAAATGCCACGGGGTATCCAGCACTGGGTCTCTGTCTCTCGCCCGATTAAAAGTATAACGCGCCGAAAACCCGAAGAGATTGTTGAAGATTTAGAAGACGCACCATCACGAGAGAATTCTTCAGCATTTTTCATGTGCATATAAAAATCAATTGTTCAGGTTTAAATTTATGGCGCTAAGTAAGCTGCACGTGACTCGAAAAAATTCAAATGAAATTTTTATTTTAAGTTTAAAATTTTTAGCGCTTACACAGAAAATAGCAAAAAGAGCTTTTGAGTAATCGCTAAAAATTCCGAACGATTCTTGCAAAATTTCTTTTTCGCATTTTTGACAGAATGACGTGCCGAAACGGTTACAGTAAGCGGAAATGAGTATGATAATTATAGTTCTGAGGTGAAAGTACTTTGATAATCAATCGATTTTAAAAATAAATCTATTAAAATTATCTATTAGAAATTAGTTTGATGGAGACAATTAATAATATAATATAAAAAGTGGTCCAGTTTCTATGGGCTACTATTGCTATCTTCTAAACAGTAAACGTTATAAGTTCGGTAAAATTAGACAAAAGTTGTCAAATTTGATGACAAGATAAGATCTCGAGGCACTGTTGTCAAAATTTGTTCGGTTTCGAAATTATTGGAAAAAAACGAAATTTGGTCCAAAAGGTTTTTTGTAAATAAACCGAAAACTAAGGGTTTTTAAAAAAAGTTGTTCTTATAAGATTTTATTTCTTTTTTAAAGCTCTATACACTAATGTTAAGCTTTGAAAAATAGCGCTTTTGGTTTCTGAGATATCGACACTAACTTCAATTTTTTAAATACAGACCTGGATTCTATTCAACAATGACCTGGATCATTAATTACATTTTTTATTTGAGCAGAGGTACCTAATTGATATTGTTCTACATTAGAGTTTTAAGATTGAAGCAAAATAAAATTTATACTTTCCAAAAGGTAAACCTAAAAGTATAAGAAAACAGTTTTTGACAAAATTTCGTATTTTCCCAATACTTCCGAAGCCGAAAAAATTTTGGCAACAGTGCCTCAAAAGCTTAACTTGTCATCAAATTTGACAACTTTTGTCTAATTTAACCGAACTTGTAACGTTTTCGGTTTAGACGATAGCAATAGTGGCCCATAGCAATTGGACCACCCTGTATATTATTATACTCCCTTTTCATGATAATCATTATTCGCCAGGGTATGCGTTTAGATCCAAGCCGCAGGCGAGGAACTCAAGCCTCTCCAAGGCATAATGGCATTATAAACCGAGTAAAACGCTATATTTTGTTCCGCAAAACGTAAATTACTGGACATCAAAATCTGTTAAATGCGAGGCTGCCTGACCACCGCTGCCCGTGATGTGAGCTATAATGTTTAACTTAAATGGCAAGCGGGAATAAAGCGGCAACTTTATACCCTTACTTATATAAACGTGAGCCTCTATAGGCTGCCCATTATTTCCTGTGGACTCTGATTACCCCTATTTAACTTCAATTAGCCCTGAATATTGATTCATTATTAGATGATTGTAGACAAATTTGTTCACTGAATCGCGACTCTCGTATGACCGATTTGAAATGATGATACATTTCCATTCATTTTGCCAGAGATTACTTACCTAAGGGCTGTTTTCTTTACTTTCTTTTATTTTTTTTTAACAAAAAAGATGTTTTTCAAAGTAAAAAAATATGGAAAAGAATGAACAATCTGCCTCAAGGCAGAGAGGACGTATATCTAACAATCCTCCTTCATTTCGCCACGTGGAGACCCACATAACGACACATACCCTCAGGCCTCTGTTGTCAGCCTGAACTTACCACCATCCAGAGATTTTTCGTGAAAATGATTAATAAGTCCAACAATGGGCCGGTACTGCCCCAATTAAAGCAACAAGTGGATCGACATAAATCACCTGATAAATAAATGGTCAATTATTTACATAAGTAAGCGTATTTCATGTATGGAAGGCGGTAAATACGTTCTAATACCCGTTGTGTAATTCGTTATGTCATATCAATGCAAAGAACCTGACTAATAGCTTCTAACAGTCTCTAATATGAGCTTAAATCAATTAATGCTTCCTTAAGCATGCACAAGTTTATGTTAGTAGATTTAATGAACATGAAGTATACAGTATATGTATTTGCGATTAATGCGTTCATAAATTTCTGATGTATAATAAGACATCGGTTTTGAAGCAATTTCCCACAAGAATGCACCTAATACTCAATCAAGAACGTGAAATTGGCCTAGAATTTCGTAATTTCCTATGTGACAGGTACTGGTGTCTCAACCTGCTCAAATACTTAAGTGTTTAATCGATTATTCTTTTTATTGTCATTCTTGAATGCGTACTGTTTTCCTTTTATATAACACCACAAGGACGCTTAATGCTGGTTTTTCAACTCCACTTCTTCCCCTTCTCGAAGAGTCCGAGGAATTTGATGGGTCGAGTTTGATGGGACAGGTTTCCTTCACATCTAAGGTGAGGCCTGTCAGGGGTCACATGGCAAAAAATAACAGCTTTTACTTTCACGGAAAAGAACTGAAGATGGTTGAGTCGAATGCATGTTCAACATGCATGTTTAATGGAACTGAATGGTAAAACCACTCGAATTGTTAAGAGCCTGTACAAATTTAAACGACATGAACATTCGAAAGGTGTACAGATGTCATTAACAAAACTCTCCATAAAATTCGATTTCAGGCATAAGAATAAAGCAAATAAATATTAAGAGTTGTGGGTGGTCCTCGTGAGCCTTTTAATTCCAAAGCTGATTACGATCTTCTCCTATGTTGACCAATGCCGATCTGATTGATTAGTTTTAAATGATCTTTTAGCGGGGAAGTAGACCGTGGAAAGTGGATACAAATACTTATGAACTATTTGACAATTTATTATTGTCTGCTCGAGTGGTTACATGACTATTAAAGCGATTGTTTCCGATAATCGAATTATAAGAATATTATTGGAAAAGTGTTTCATAAAGGTAATATGAAAGGATCCAGACCGAAAGTGTCATGCAGTTGCGAAATGATAAGGGATAGAATAATGGCTCAGCTTATGATCCGATTGTTGCGGCAACTTTAGAGAAAAACTCGTTTTTTTTTAAAGTTATTTAAGTCGTTAGGAAAGGTAGATAATTTTATAAGAAGCATTAATGCTGAGGATAATAGGGGAAAAAGTAGCTGTTGCTCAACGAAACGAGACGTTGATAACGTAGCTGGTATTTTCTTCTATTAAATAAATAAAGGCAAGAAAATTTCTTGAGTGCTTGCTCAGCCGTACTAATGAATTCAAGTAAGGTTCTACCAGCGTTGATTCAAAGAAAAGCTTTATGGCACATATGAAGCAGTAACAGATTCTAACGCATGGGAACGTTCTTGATAAACTGCACATAAATTTAGACCGGACACCGAACTGACCTTCATCAACATCCTGGCAGCGGGGACTTGAGATTTCTTTATCCATAATTTACATACATTCTTGCGGAGGATTGAATTTGAATTAACTCAAATATCCATTTAATTATGCTAATATATCAGGCTGGATTGATGACTAATACTTCACTAAGATTTACTTTCTTCATATCGAAACTTGCAGTTTAACTCTTACTTGCAGCTGATGAGCCTTGATTGAGGCGTTTCTGTCGATTCTTATACAGGGTGTCCCATTTAAAGCTGTGATTGGAGATTACTCAAAAACGGTAGGTTGTATGAAAAAGTTTCAGTTGTCCCGTAGAGGGGACATGTTATGAGGATAGTGAATTTTAGCCAAAACGTCATTTTAAGGTCACTTCAAGGCAACTTTTTTTCCAAATGGCAACTCGGTATTTCTTTTACGAATCCTTGTAGACTTTAAAAAAATTAATATCTTTTATTTGGACAATTTTTTTATTAGACGTTTTGCTGAAGAGTTATCCTTGATTTTTGTCAAATTTTTGATATGGTCGAAATTATTGCAATTTTCTCTAGAATAGTTTTGCATATTCTGCTTAAAACTCATAACAACCCTTCTATCTAATCAAAAAGAAATTATTTCTCAAAGAATACGCACAAATAGCAAGTCACCTAGATATTAACTCTGCATAAATAGCATTGCTAAGAGCTTTTGATTCTTGTATTTCTTGGTGGACTTAAGATGGATTCTTTAGGTGCCCAATAACAGTATATTAAAAGTTTTTAAGGGCCTGGGTCGCCGCCATGTCCACGTTTAGCCTGATTCACTAGAATCTCTATATTATGAAAAAAAACATAGAACTGTTCTGTCTTTTTTGAGGTTCTCATTTTTCTTTATGTACTGATAGTGCAACACTAAGGCGGCTCTCCCCAACAGCCTGCGAGCCCCCTGTAGCGCTCGTTTAAATTTACATAGGTCTTAGTGTTGCCAAGATCTGGCTCTATACTTTTTAGCTATCTCTATGTCCTTGCCTTCACAGATCCCTAAAAACATCGAGAAAAGTTCATTTTTCCAGAAGTAGTTTTGTAGTAATAAAATGGGATAGTGAGTGAGGATATGAGAAAATGGAGTTGAGGGTTAAAGTTGAATTCTCGGCAACCTTTTTTGCGGTTCAGGTTCAGTGAAGTTTCTTCCATCTATGAAGTATATTAAGTAAACCACATTTTATTGACCCTTTAAATTTATCCGCATTCCAGACGAAGGATTTACGAGGCAGAGTCAAATGAAAACTGTAAAAGCGCCCCAAAAATGAGCATGCGCGGAATTACACGTAATAAATCGGTAAAAATATTATTTTTGAAACGTAGAAGGCCTAGCAAGAATCGTGACGTAGGAACAAATGAAGTTGTTCACAAACAGTGACAGTTTACAAGCAATAACAGTTCCAAAATGGCAACTCCATTAGAGCATTGCACTAGGAAGGAACAGTTTATTCGTTTTTTGCGAAGTGAAGTGGTGAAACCCATTGATATTCACCATAGAATGAAGTCACAGTTCGGAAATTCGTATCTGTCGCTCCAGCAAGTGTATGAATGTAGCAACAAATTCAAAAACAGTTTGACTTCTGTAGCTGATTCTTTCTGACCTGGTCAAGCAAATCGTGTTGTCACGGCTGAGTCGATTTGTTGGTGAAAGAAAACTGTCGAATTATTCTTAAAGAAATCGCTGGAATTTTAAAGGTGGGAAGAAATTTCAAATTAATGACGAAGTGATTCAGGCGGTGCATGAGCGGCTGTGCACACTACCAAAAGATTTATGTCCTTCGGGAATTCAAGCACTTCCAAAATGATAGAGGAGGTGTATAGAACGTAATGGGGACTACATTGAAAAATTACATGTTCGTTTTAAGATTAATGTAATTTTTTAGGGTTGTCATTGGATTCTCCCTGGTAGTCAAAGAAGTTGGCCGCACACTCGCCGGTTGATGTTTCATGGAGACTAATGATTTTCACTGGTACCTTCGCCAAAACGTCAAAATGGTTCACTGCCAAGCTGCAGATATTTACGACACATTCTAATCTTCTAGCTGTTAACACAATTGCTACATTGTCTACCAATGGAATAAAGGTAAATGTATTCCGCCCCATCTGAACGGTACTGTGTCTTGCTGATTTGGTTCGCGTTTATAATGGCACCGCTCTCGTTCAACATAATTTTATTATCACATTCAGAGTGTGACATGTGAAAAGTGAAATCATAGCTGGTAGTACCTACATTACATGTCCTTCAAGGCCGTCGAATTGTTTCTGCCCATGTTTCCAGTTCGCGTGGTAATTAGAGTTTCCGCACCGCGGACCGACTTTGTCACCGTTTACCGTTAAAATGACGAATCCAGACCGTTTTGCAAGGCAATTACTTTAGTTAAAATACCAAATTTGACATAAATTGATGGTTTTCTGCTTGCTATTGTATGCGAGAGCTCTTCGATTTTATTAAATGGCGCATCTCTTTTTAATTTCTCTTAACCACGTGTCGACGGCACTTCTCGGTCATCGCCACCTTCCGATTCGTCGAGAGTTAACATTGAACCAGTTTCATTTATCTTGTGAAAGCTTCCGATCTTTTTCACGTGGAAAGGTTAATCCGAACAACCTTACTTTGATTGGATCGCAGGAGGAAATTGAAAAGTTTTGGGACATGTTGACACCCCCATTCGTTTTGCAAGTACTTGCGATTAAACTCTAAAGTAGATTGTCAGAAGTTACGTGTATCACATTAATGTTACTTTTCGTTTTCAGTGAGCTTTGCCGCAATGTCAAGGAGATGGCAACCTTTCTCACTTTCACTGTTGTAAATTAGAGTGAGGTCATTATTGGTCCAATCCATTGGTTGCACCGAGCTGGTTTAAAAATTTATTCGAGTGAAAAGACACATTACAATGCCAGTTCTTTAATTCCAAAACCGACCCTGTTGCACTCACGAACACAATGGGTCAAAGCGACCAAGCCCGACTGCATTATTGAATGACACACGGTAATTATCACTTCTTTAGCAATATTCGTTATTGCACCAATCCGCCTATGATCATTAAGATGGATGTTTGCTGCAACCTTCAGTAATTCGCTGCAAGTGCTGCATTTTCGTCTATAATGGGGAAAATATTATGTTATTTTCAATTTACTGCTATTATTTATCTCACGGTGTATAATAGGTGATGCTTAACGAAACCTGCACATGGGAATTTTCCTGGGGTGTTATTATAGATTATTTATTATTATTTAAGTGCTAAATTATGCGGCAAATGAGGAACAGATGTGAATGTTTTGTGCTGCTAATTTAAGTAACTATCTATTTAGTAGAATATGAAATTGAAGGAACGGCTTTCATATATGGTATTGCAGGATTGACCACCATTAATAATAAACATTTCAGCGTTAAGGCTATGCAAAAAATAAATGTTCTTATTATCCTCTCTGATCTCTGAGGACTTGGAAGATTACTTGTTTCCCCAAACTTGTAGCACTCTGCATGATAAGGCGAATGATAGATGCGCAATAAGTAAAACCGGGGAAGTACCTGGACGGGGCTTGCCGAAAGAACGACTTACTACAACACCAAAAACCAGCCCTATGGGGCAAGTAGGGCAGGAAAATCCATAGAAGATCAAAATAAGAAGACCGAGGGACCAAACACCTAAGGAGGGCCATACACAAAGTATGGGATGTGACAGCGCAAAAAGAAGAACCTCAGGAGAAAAACGTCAATAATACAGGCGCGGAAACAATTTTCAATGACCAAGAAAAACGCAACAAAAAACACCTATTAGATCCATACATGAAGATTGGTAACATCGAGCTGCAAGTGACCAGACTGGTCACAGTTTTGCTTTAACTGGAAGGAGGAAGATTGCTGATTTAATACAATGAAGCCAATGTCTACCAATCGCGTATTCAATAATGAACCTCATTATGTTCGTTTTAATAGAATGCCTAGAAAGCAGCCGCTTCTCGGAAGTTCCTCAAATGAATGAATTAGCAAATAAGGGTTATTAAGAACAAGTTTCTATCAGATTTAGCGGGCTTTGAAATGTGCAATGTTCACAGCAAACAGTAATTTGAAAATGTCGCATATCGTTAAGGAATATAACCGAAATGACTCAATCGGTTATAAATGTGAGTTGGTTCCTACCGAGAAAAGTATACCGCAGTAAAGAGCCCAGATTCACTTTCGATTGAAGACCGCTGATCATATAAAGTACTGAATCTAATCGATTGTATCTACGAAACGTGGTAAATCTGTCAAGAGACCACAGGACTGGTTTCCGAAAGCGGGTTACTAGTTATACAACGATTTTTTCTCCTAAATGGGTTGTTTCGTTGCTCAGCTCAAAATACCCAGCGGTCGTTTAACTTTTCATCAATCCCTCATGATTTATTTCTTTTCTTTAGAATAATTAAAATGTTCATTTTCCAGATGGTTTATTAGGAGCGCTGCCCTATCCGGCAGAACAGGCCGCGGCAACCTCCACATTAAAAAGTTGCTGTTTTCGGATTTACATTTGCGTGTATTTTTGATTGCCAAATTGCCCACCAACCATAAACCATTTCTTGTGTTTTTCCGATAAAATTATTTACTTAATCCGTTACGGTAAATCCGAGACTAAAATCGTCCACCACAACGTTTTAAAGCCCGCCTGAATTACCGGTAATTATATATATTGCATAAAAAAGGTAAACAAGGAGAATAACTGAAATAGAAATTATCGGAATTTTAACTGTGTTGGCCTATTAAATTAATGAACTGGAAAAAAGAAGCCCATTGGATTAGAAGTAGAGATTGAAGCCAGAGACTGTTATTTAAAAAGATGCGAGTGATAGACCCAAAAATTAAGAAAAAGCAGGCTAGATTCACATGAGCACTACGATCGAGCACTACAATCACTATCGCGTTATTCAGATTCACTTAATCCTGCAGGGTATAAATCGGCATCACCCTACTCACCTTTCTTGTTCCCTTGTGGTCTCCTGTTAGATCCTCCTCCAACTCTAACTGCGTTAACTGACACTATACTCACGGTTAAAATTGCGATGGTCGCCGAAAAGACGGTATTGCGGAACGACCACATTTCCGCGGAATAATCGCAACTTCCTCAGTCTACGTACCCAAAACAAACAGTCTTTAGCACTGCTGGCCCAATTTTTACGCGCGTCAACTACCGCGACCGGAGAATGTTGCCCGGACTTATAAAACCTTTGCCTGCCTTTCCACCACTATTTGACTGCTATTTCTGCGAAAGTACGCCATCTGGTTAAGCGCCGATGAACCGTGCTAGAGTACCAGAGTACCAACCGTCAAGGTCGGAGCCGAAGAAGTCGATGAAGGGGTGCCTTGATTTGGCTCATTTAGTATTTGAACTTTGTGAATTACCCTTTCGCTTTCGGATGACTTGAATTGGGATAATTTGTCACCAGAATGAACCGATTTCTTTGAGCTAACCTTCGTTGGACTAACCTGAACTGATTTCCCAGTAGAGTCATTTCGAGCAATGGAGACATAGGTTGGCCGGCTGGTTCACCAGATTTTTCCCCGCTAGATTATTTGTTATGGGCAACTTTGAAAGGCCTCATTTGCCTTTCTTTTCTCAATGCCCACTCGGTCAGTCTACCATAATGTGATATGGAATTAATTTTAAGCCATATAGTACGTGTTAGGCAATTAGAAGACATATGTAATATTATATTTCATTTAATGTGCATAATGTTTCGCTACTTATAATGGCAATAATTACTATGATTGCAGTCAGTTCGCAAACCGCAATGGGGATATGTACTTACCAAGGACAGAGCGCCAGTATCTAGAGCAAAACTCACATATTTCATGTCGGAGTAAAAGTGACAAATAGCTTATTTAGTTTGCAGTAGTTTAGTTGAAATTAGATTTAACTGACATAATATGTAAAACAAACAAATTAATGTAAAATATGGTTTTAGATGGCGGTGATAATTATCATCCTCAATCCTGTATGCATAGTAATTTGCAAGAACCCATTTTGTGTAAAATTTAATTATAATCATTAGTGGTTCTCTGTTTTTTCTGGCCTTGGTATAACATATTACAGTCCAAAGCGTATGATAATCAAGGAGCAGGCATATTTCCGTATGTCGAAGATTGTAATATTGTTGCAAACAGTAACAGGACACGGGCAGAAACTCAAAGTCATACTAACCAAAAATGCCCTGAGCTTGAGCGCGTTCTGTGGTTTAGTTGGTTCAGCACTGTTATGCAAATTATTGAAGGCGTTTTTTGCTCGTACCATGAACCGCCTAAAATTTGAACCAAATTAAACGCCAAATTGTATGGTTTTAATAGAATTTAGATAACAAAGAAACTTGGTAAATTCTGTAATTAAGCGCGAATTCTTACGCGACTTTTTACCTTTAAGCTTTGATTCATCCCTGTCTTGTTTTAGCGACTGTTCATTATTAACGGCAGTAAAAAATGACATCTAACTGCTTTCTGGCGTCGATACGAATGCAAAAATACAGCTACAAAATCGAATTAACATATTTACAGTATATTAGCATTAATCGCCGCCCAGTGACAACGTTAACTCCTTTCCATTCAGAAAGGTAAGAATTTCGCGCATTTTGATTAATATCGCCCATTTATGGTGAATTAAATGGGAGCAATTTGGCGTGTAGTATAATACTGCATGTTTGCGGTCAAATGTCGCACCTACCACATACTAACTAATTGACATAAGCGTTAATGTTAGTAACCCCATTATTCATTAGTTTGCAAGTGGGGCGACTGAATTCATAAGAGGTTGCAACAGTGAAGAAATATTTTTACTAATTCTGATACACTGAAGTCTTCTAAAAACTCGAATCTCTAACCGTTTTCGAGATCTGTTGAAATATGTTTTTCGGTGCTGCAGAAAGGTATCTGGAACTTTATGCTGGTAATAACCAACCAGATCATCGAACATTTCAACGATTTTGCGACAAGCTGGGAGAGGTTGGGTCATTTCGTTTAAAACTGGATATCAGAAGATCGAAAATTGTCACTATGCTTAAAGGAAAACAGGAGAAACATATCAGAAATAGAGAGAAGAACGGAGGCTGCTCAAAGAATAGTAGGAAAGACGTCTCCAGGAGTAATAGGAAGAACAGAAGCTGTTTATAGAAGAACAAGAAGGGCATTGCCGTGGTCAGAAAGAAGGACAGGAAATGCAATTTCAAGCAAGGGGAGGGCGTTGCTTCGTCTTTCATACCCTTCGAGGATGTGAAAGAAGAATGCTATAGAGCAGTGGCTAGAAAATGGATCATGGAAGACTGAACACTGTTTACCAGAAAGTTCTCGAATTACTAAGCAAATTCCTGGAAGGCCACTTCGAGGACGATAACAGTTCTGTAGAGAGCTCAAATACGTCGCTAATTCAGCCGCCGGAGAGTCTCGCCTTGTATGTTTTGACTCTTTGTGGTCAATTCTAACTACATCTCTCGAATGCCTAATTGAAGGTACTTTAAATTCCATAATTTAAAACTGCTAATCTGCTTCCTAGGCAGTGAGAGTTGATCTTCCTGAAACGACTTCCTAGTGACCACTTAATGCTGATTTCATTTGCACTTGATTATAAAGAGCCACAGAGACATGACAAATAGGGGGAAAGTAAGTTCGATATTTTACCCTCGGGGTAACCACAACATTCAAATTCTTGAAATAATCAGGTCTATCGTTAATTTATCAATTACGGCTCGTAAAAGTGTAACAAAAGTAAAACAAAGCTAATGACTTCTCATTTCATTACCACCAAACCTTGCGCATAAAGATTAATGTTTGCTCTCGGGGAATCCACCGTATACCATCTGAAGTTCATTATCATTAACAATTGAATGTAAAAAAACACACATATCATAGTATTAATGAATAATAGTGTGTTTGAAGTAATTAAATTAATTGATGTTGGAAGTGGGGCATTGTTAGAGTATGGGCACATGATTCAGCTTGTACTTGGCACAATAATTGATTTTTCTACTGTGGGACAAATTCACTTCGGTGAAACTTATTGAAAGTTTGAAGAAGCTGAAAATTGGATAAACGCATAATTGAAGGATCAGAATTGTTAGAGGACGCAAAGAATGCATAGAGCCGTTAGAAAGTATTCAAAGCCTAAACGCTGATATAAAGTTTTAATAACGGGAAGAGAAAACAACGGTTTTAATAAATTTTGAATGAAGCAATTATGAAGTAATTAGTATATTATTAATTAAAAAGTCATATGGTTAATGAACGATTTTTCGCTTTTACTACCTACTTGTATTTTTGATAAGCCTTTGCTTGATTAAAGCGTTAAATTAACATCTTTGTAATCCATCTATATTATGGTTTTGGCACGACATGTTAAGCAACAGCCGACTTGCACTTTCCTCAATTCGGTTTTTCTACAATTTTTTGAACGCATGTTTTCCTGTCGATGCATTCATACACACACTAAGACAATACCCCAGCAAATTTACACCTGATGAATGTGTTCAGTGTTAATTGGCTTAATTGGCAACCACGTTACGTATGGCAGCCAAATGTTAATATGACTTTTAATTATTGTTAATTTGATAATTGTAGAAACTTTTGCAAGATAGGGAAAATGGGATGGCAACTTGGTGGGAAAATATGTAACGGTCTATGGCGCAAAGACAGCCTATTTCCAAGAGAAGGAAAGCGGAACTCCTGGCCACACTGGCTTGTTAAAAAGAACGTATAATTAATACCCTTTCGTATATATCCTTAGCGTTATTACCTCGATTAAATAACGTTAAATAATAATACATTAATGGCACATGAAAATAGTGACGTCTCTATTAAATAACCACCAGGCCGACTGGTTCAAATTGTTATTAAGTGGCCGTTGGTTGCATCATTTATCACACTAATTCCTCAAACAAACCTCCATTAAATTGCGACAAGTCTAGCCGGTTTGTTATAATAAAAAGTGAAAATAGGCTCAGAGCTATAATACGTTTAGAATAAAATTTCACATTCCGATTACTTTTTTCAGGCAGTGTGTCATTCTGCATTTTCCTAACCGAGTTTAGACAGACTTAATGCTTGCTTTACGCTTATTTATCGGCCTTAACATATTGTGGGCTCGCTAGATGGGTTTGGTTTCAGGATGGGATCTTCCGCTTATTACCAAACCTGCCAAAAGTCTAATTAGCATCTCATTTTGTTGCTTGGGTGGTGTTGATTTGGAGCCGCTTTCCCGTCGCAACCAAACATAAATAACGTCGGAAATAGATATTTAAAAATCCCATTATTTTCAGATTTATTGGAAAAAAAAACGAACAAATCAATTTTCCACTCGATTTATTTAAAGCTTTAAAACTGACTACTTTGAGAAATCAAGATCACTTTTACACGTCTGCAGCAAAATAATTTTACTTACGTCACTTCCACCTGGTTGGATCTGAAATGATACCTGAACCGTGCAATCAATTCTCTTCGGCCTCGCATACTGCTTTATGCATATCTTGTAGAATGTGTCTAGAAAAAGGCTCTACACCATGGTCAATCTCCGGCTTGTTTCCTTAAAGCTCGCTTTGACAGGCTTTTGAATAAATAGTTTATTTATTTCGTGATTCCCACGCAACTTCTAACAATGCAATGTACTGCTACGATTGGGCTTGTTTACACCGTTCCATATTTGCTTAACATAGAAGACAAAAATTGCCAAAATTGAGCCTTGCGGAGTCTCTAGCCTGCTACTTACTTCGTAGATCCTCTTTCCCAACAACACCCGATGACTCACGCTACCCAAGGTCTTGGACAAGCCGCAAAAAACTGAATCTTGAGATTCGGTGAACGCACAGATTCTCAATAAAAGAGAAAAAAGCATCACTCCTAGAGGCCTAAAAACTGTACTGAGAGCTACTTGTTGGACGTGTTTCTCGAAGAAGGAGCTTATTCTCGTCTTAGATCTTAAACAACGTTAATCAACTCTGGCAAGAATACATTGGGACCACCGTTGAATGGGTCACTCTGGTAGCCATGCACAAAGCAACTTCTGCCAATGCAAGGAATATCTTCGAGAGGGGGGAATATCTTGGCAGGATGATGCAGCATGGTCAATGTACTAGTGCGGGATGGTCAATGGACCTTTTCTGTTAAAGTTGTACATTTATTGCACTGCATATACTGCTTGCAATAACATGCCGCCCAATATGCAAAGAATTCCAGCCAGAAATAAAAATTTCAAATCTCCTGTAAATACCCAGCAAGTCAAGTTTTTACATGCTCTCCATATAAGACCCAAGACTTTTCAACTTAGGTAACCATGTTTAATTAAAAACTAGAAAACAAATAGCCTTCGACCGATATTAGGTAATAGCAACCAGCAAAACCAAACAATAAATAATTAAATCCAACCAGTACTGGGGTGCCAAACCGTATAAGAACCAAATGGGTACCACGTCCTTGTCTAAGTGAATGCCGGTAAGCATAAGGTATTTGGAGAACGGTGACTAGATCTCAGCCGCAAGTACCGAGATATCCTATCACCCACAGCCGGTGCCTTTCACCGGGTGCTGTGATTGGTCGCAGGTACCGCGGTACTGGCCGAGCACATGGGATTTTCGGTCGGTGTGTCCTGCTGGTGTGGCAGTTGCGTTACGTCTACTAATTATTTTTCTTGCAATGAGATTTGTTAAGTCACGTAGGTTTTTAGATAGATATCACTCGGAACTCGACAATGTGTATCAAGGTTGTCGGTTGGTACTAGGGTACTTTTTGTTAGTAAGTCGTTGTGAAGGAATCTGGGTGATGTCTGCAAACCCGGACAATGTCGTTGTTGATGAAGTTAAAAGTGATTGCTGAGAAAATAGACGATTACTTGTTAAATTGTATAATCTTGAGGATTCTTTTGAGGTCAACGTAATTTGAGCCAATTTAAGGACCCTTTCACTTGCATTAATTAAAAATAAACACAGGCCTTTAGTATCGTTCTTAGCATTTCTCATTTCTTACCTGAATCTGGTAAGCCGGTCTGCCATTTACAGCTCGAACAGTTTCAGAAACCTTTGATAGCATACAGAGTGTTTCAATGGGGCCATTTATCAAAACAACTTTTGTAGAGGAAGGCTGATTAGAGGACTTTTACAGAACACTTCTAATTAAATAAAACGAATTGGCAACATAATGAAATACCGATATAGTGATATACCGATATATAATTACCGATCATATATGTACGTTGCGGGATTATTTATTGGTAATAAAGCTTTCAGTTTACCGATTAGGAATATCCCTTGACCTATGTATTGGGTGGAGTTCAGGTGTAAGGTATCCGGCAAGCAACGGTTCACTAAGTTTGGTATTTTCTTTTGTAATAGGCATAACTGGGTTACTTGTGGACAATCAATGGCCTTTTAGGCGGAATTCCGTGCGTTGGACAATATATTTTACTTGCTTTTTGAATAGACGCCGTGGCAAAGACCAGAGAGGTCGACTCAAAAAACCGGATTCAAAAAATTTGTAAAAATATATAGGGTGTCACAAAACATTTTGGCAATATTAGCCTTTTGTGTTCTGTAATACGAAGTCTCTTTCCACATGTAAGATAACATTTTTTTTAATTTAAAAAATGGAGCAGTATTTTTTCCCTATTAATTTAATAGAACTGGCACTTCACATTCGCCCATCGCCGCCCAAATTTCCGTAATCAAACTGCCAAATTACCGTTGCCCAACTCGAAATAATTATAATTAAATTTGATAAGAGGAACCTTCTAGATCCATAAAATTCCTGTCAATACATCCGCAATCTAGGCATAACCCGAATAGTTGTAATCACAAAATAATCACTATATTATACCTTCCAACATAAGGAATTTTATCCTTGAGACTATTCGAATAATCACCAACTCTTTAATGGAGTATAATCAAGCATCGTTAGAACTCGTGATCAACGACCAAGATCTCCAGCTGGTAATGATCGGTTTGGGGGTAAATTAATTCTTATATGGACTCTGACATTGAGGTTGATACAAAGCTTAAGAGTTGTGGGTGGAGTGAATGAAAAAAACACCCGGTAGTTCAAGAATTTCATTTAGAGATTGTGACCTTTAAACTTATTAATCGTTACAATTCTGAACGTTTCGTGGTAGTTAATGGGTTTTTTAATTACGAGTGCACGTTCCTATGAGCCGACTAGAAGCTTGAAATCATGGTTCTTGAAACTGAGAAATTAATGGAATTTCTATAGGCTTCCAGCGTTAAACACAAGAATTATGAATTTATCTTGTCGCACCTACTTACAGTCCGTTTCTTAGCTTCCTCGGAGAAAACTTTCCGGGACTTTGGGATTAGAAAAGTGCTCTCCTGAAATCCCCTGGATCTCGCTAATGCTGCGGGATCGCAATCCTTAGTGCTGCCAGACACCCCACGCAGTTTTAGAATTTCCAAAGGTGGAGGACCTGCGATTCGAGGTGGAAAACGGTCGATAAAAGTGAAAAAAAAAATGGAAAATTACAGCTATCGTTTGCGACAGTGAATGAAACTTGCAGAAGTTGCAGATAAACAATTTCTGATACATAGCGACACTTACGGTTCAACACACCTATACAACAACGTTAGGTAAATAATACGTGTTGCATGTACAAGTCTAATCTCATGTTTCTTCTATATGGATGACGCATTTTAAAAGGTTTACGGTTCCATGGGCAACTGTGCGTAACGCCGAAGGTAGGAAGAATAATAAATAAGGTGAAGGCGGAATTCTAAAATGAAGTTTAATGCCGTCAAAGGTGGCGAAATCGCAATATGAAAGCACATAGACTTATGGTCGATGAAGTTGAAGACCATTGGCTTCAAGTGAAATTGAGTGATGTCCATTGTCCGGCCGTAGTCATTCGGTCAATGCAACCTTCAGTCGTGATGAATTGAGAAAAATTAAGGAAACCCATCTGGCAGTGGCAGTGGAGCGGCTTAGTGAAGATACTAGATTATTGAACTTTCAAACATTTTCTCGTAGTAAAATGTTAAAATTATGTTAAAGTAGCAGTAAACTGATTAATTAATAAGAATCCATTTTTTTTACATTTAGTTTCCCGCTTATGGGGACTGGCTCGTATGTCGGGTCCTTTATGTAATGAGAATCCAAATTGTTCAAACCTTTCACAATATAATTGACGCTGATTGAGGTCTTCATTAGTGTAGGTCCCTGAGGTTGTGCCTAGATTCACCGATCACCGTTTCTTTTGAAGAATTTTGTTACGCGTCAAGGTGCAAAAATTCGAGAGTGAAAAAAGTGAATATTTAATTTGAATGTCTAAATCCGCAAGTACTCTCCCAGCTTAATCGCCATCAAAAGTAATAGAACGCTTAATTGAACTAAAAGATCGATTGAAGTAGTGGCTATTTATTTTAAGTATTTTGTTGCCTTAAATGTAATATACGAGCATTTACTTAATATGGAAATTTGGCGTTTTCGAGTCAATAAAAGAATTACTTGATGCAAGTTTAAGCTTTATTTCTGTACCATATTTACTTAATAGAAATATAGATAAAACTGCAACGAAGAATTTGCCTTTCTTAATTCAAGAAATTATATCATCTTCCGGATGCATCAGCCTAAGAAGAGTGTGCAGGACGCATAAATATTTAATTCAACAACTCACTTTTTTCTATGGGAATGCTACGATCTGCTGTTTTCAATAAGATGTGACCAATTTAACTTAGAATGGAACAAAAATACTCCCAGTGCCACTTAGAATTGCGAAAAAGAGTGAAAGTGCCGTTCTTACTGCTTTTCACTTTGAGTTATTTTATAAGCTAATATCATTCGCTAATATGTATGATATACATTACTACTGATTCCGAACAAGCCCAGAAAAAACTTTTTACGTGTATTTTGATTTTTGAGTTATGACGCTCATCAGTAATTACTATTCTACAGGGTGTCTCGAAATTAAGTAGTAATAATTTAAGGACTAATTCAACGACCAAAAATATTAAGAAAACTTCCTATAAACATAGGGCGGCAAATGGACACTAAGAGCGATACAGCCCTTTCAAGGGCCGCCCCTGAAGATGGTTTTTCCCCAATATTATCGAAACGGTTTGAGATACAGTAACAAAATTTTGTAAAAATAAAATCACGTACTCCGAAAGAAAGGACGTTATTGTCGCTACACAAAAGCAGTACTTAGCATACATTGGCGTCAAAAGGAAGCATATTTGCTCTCAGAGCTAATTACTTTCGGAGTACGTGATTTTGCTTTTTAAAATGTATGTAGACAACAAGGATTATGGCATGTACTGTAATAAGCAATATCCATTTTATTCGAAAGTGGTACATTTTATCAACGCCAATTAAGAGTACCTTTTTCATGCAAAAAAGTCCATATTTTCAACTGCTGTAGTCAAATCGTAAAAACAATTGCAAGCAAAAAAGTTAGGGCCAAAAATATCCTAAGCCGACCCTGTATAATACACTTCTGAAATTTTGTTTTAAAATTCGTTTAAGTTTTTGGATTCGGCATAAGACGCTTAGTAACTGTAGAAAATCTTGTTACTGGACCTCAAACTGTTTCGATAATATTGGGAAAAAACCATTTCAGAGGCGGCGCTTGAAAGGGCTGTATCGCTCTTAGTGTACATTTGCCGCTCTATGTTTATGGAAACTTTTCGAAATACTTTTGATCGTAGAATCCTTAAATTATTGCTACTTAATTTCGGGACACCCTGTATACAGGGTGTTTCGTATTTGTAGGCCAATCCACTAACTACAGATTCCTTATGCGAAAATAATTAGACTTTCCTTATGGCCCTTTTTTCTTTGGCGCTTCATACTCATTGTACAGGGTGTTGAAGTGAGTAAAAAATTATTTTTGTTAATAACTTGAGTGTTTCTTAACGTATTTTAATGAAATTTTGCAGCGATCTATAGTTCTATTAAGCAGACATTTTCGATAATCTAGGTAAAAAAATTTAGGGAAATAATGTGGATAATGGAGGGTCATGTACACATTTTCCGCTCAAACTTTTTTTTTGCGCACGTTAATGGTGCGTTTGTTTAGTTATTCATATTAGTTCTTTCTTTATTTGGATTTCTTCATTTTTGTAAAATTTTGATTTACAGCTTTAGAAGATATTTCAATTTATTGCTCCCCAATACGAGTCAAATAATAATAATGACAATCAAATATTTTTCGAAATATGAATTTTTCTTTGATAAAAAGGGCTCGGATATGTATTCGTGAAGGTGGCAGACATATCGAACATTCACTTTAGATTTATTTTATTGTTAATTTAACTGGAAATAGCAAATAGGTAACGTAGTTGTCATTATTGTTTATTCATTACACCAATTTTTAATGTCACTTAAGTAGAATTATTACAGCATATATATTAATTACAGCAATAATATTTATATTTAAAATTGAATTTTCTTCACTCATAACATGACATTTAAGAGAGTTGCCTGATAACGGAGTGTGTTTTGGAACTACGTTCCTGACATAATAAGAAATGGGAGCTACGTATTGAGGGGCAAAAAGCTGAAATATCTTCTAAAGGAAGCTGTAAATCAACATTTTACAAGAATGATGAAATTTAGATAGAGAAAGAACTAATTTGAATAACTAAATAAATGCACCATTGGCGTGCGCAAAAAAAAATGTTGGAGGAAAACGTGTACACGACCCCCCATTTTCCCCATTGTGTCTCTAAATTTTTTTACTTAGATCATAGGAAATATGTGTCTAATCGAACACTGCGAAATTTCATTAAATTACGTTAAGAAATACCCAAGTTGTTAACAAAAGTTTTTTTTTACTCACTTCAACACCCTGTACAATGAGTATGAAGCACCAAAGAAAAAAGTGCCATAAGGAAAGTCTACTTATTTTCGCATAGGGAATCTCCGATCAGCGGATTGGCCAACTAATACGAGACACCCTATATAAACCGTGTCATATTGAATCCTCCAAAAATTCGCTCATGACGTAAAATTATGCACGTCCCAACTGATTTGCTATTTCAATTCCCCTGCATCAAAGACCTTTCAGTACCACAAAAGTCAGGTTAATTTTTGGTATTACGGGCCTCTATTAGAAAGTGTTGATAATGGTAGATTAGTGCAGGCGTAATCCGTTGAGAAGCATTTTAGATTTATCACTGGAATAATGAACTACTTAATCTGAAATCCAATTAGGAAACCGTACTTCCTTGGCTCCGAACCACGCAAGATGGTACACGTAGGTTCCCGTTTAATTATCTCGAATGTTTGTATCTACCGAGCGCGAGGAATAGGCACAAGAAGAAAAGCGACGAAGGTCAAGTTTTGTAATTATACCGTTCTAATCGAGATTAAATTATAAACAAATAGCATGAACTATGTCATTTTTTCAGCTAAACTGCGGTATGCGATAATATGAGCATGCCGGTGCATTGTTTTGTAATTATGCATAATCAGAACACGTTCCACTGCAAGAAGTGAGCATCTACAGAATGATCAGCCAGAGTTGAAAGCTTCAATGGAAGCAGAAAACCTGTGTGCTCCTCAGTTTCGCAATTATTTAATTACACAGATTGTTTCACTCATCATGAATTCATAATGGATGCTTATGTCACCAGAAATAAGTAGATGTTATTACTGCGTTTACTGCCACAAACATCCAATTTTCACACAAAAATGGGTGCAACATGTCATCATGTTTCATTGTTGAGTGATATGAAACCACGCACAACACTAAACAGGGAAACTAAATGGCTTTGTGTCTGTAATAACGGAATTTGTAATCCTAGACACAATTATTTCGCCTAAAAACCAAAAAAGCGGAAACTTTCTTTTCTATCATGTTTATATATAAATTAGTAAAAAATTTCATGGTTCCGATTTGCTGAAATCTATTGCTGCTGCTCATGTGAGCCTTTTTTAATGAACTCTTTTCAACGTGATTTGCATAACCGTAAGAGTTGTTTGTGAAACGACATGAATGGCTTTTACACTCAAAGAGAAGTCAACAATTTTCTTGTTGAAAATAATAGAAGAACCAGAGATTCATGCAAAAAATATGTATCCGGAAGGTGTCGCGTGCTTCAAAAGACACGTCTTTGAAGTGGTGAAATGTAGACCGAGCTGGGTTTTCTTCGAGGCCCCTTTTTCCGGCAAGCATTCCTGCTACTTTTTGCCGCAAGAGCTCAAGCGAAGCGCAATACCCAACTAGTGAGACATAAGTGAGGAGTAAGGTTTTAATCGATAGAACTGATTTAGGAGACTGCGATGACGATATTTTTATGTTCTATCGAGGAGACCAGCAGTTTTCTTGCAAAATGACTGGTGCCTAAGAGTTTATTTTTCCATTGGGTGTATCCAGTACCGGAGTTATGGGGGGTGAGGTTGGGCGACAACCCAAGACGGCGGACTTTTCGGTTCGGTGGTTTTTTCTTGGGGACGGTGATTAAAAATTTCGCTCAAGGCGTCACATTTGCTAAAGCCGACCCTGGGCGCATCTGCAGTTTGGACCGCAATAGTCACCTGAAACGTCTACAACAGGTACCTCAATAGCCAGCTGGCATTATTTTGGAGCTACGAATTTATGTCCAGTTCTACGAGCCCTAACAACTATACTATAATGGGACACATTATAATTTTTAAAGTTATCAAAATTTTAAAAGCAAATGATAATTAATATCTTCAAACGAATTATATTTTCCAAAAGCTTATACAACGCATAAACAACTAATAAAAACGAATTTAACGAAATTATTGTTAAATTCAAAAAATGCCAACCTTTAAAAACGATTGCATATTATGCTTGAAAACTGTATATTGGGACGCAGCGCATTTTAGCTCCAATTAATTAAAGCTGCTAACATCGCCTTTCGCTTTGATGACTGCTTGGATTCTTGCAGGCATACTTCTCATCAATTTATAACAAGATTCAGATGTGTGTTCCAAATCTCTTCAATGGCTAATCTTAGGACTTCAAGGCTCCTTTAAGGATCCTTTCTTAGATATCTTTTCATTTCATGCCAAGCGCATTCAATTACGTTCAAATCAGGACTGCTTGAAGGCCAAGAGATTACATTAATATCATTTTCGCCAAAGTATTGCTTTGTTGAACGGGCAGTATGACAAGAAGCGCCGTCTTCTCGAAAAATGAAATTTTGTTCACCGTACAACTGATGAGCATTTAGTGCACTGTCTATAAACTTTATATGACCTAATCCCTTAGCAGACATGTATCTCCAAATCATTTGACCTTTGACAAACTTAACGATTCGTTTTAAACGATCTTTGTGATAAGCCTCTTGTTTTGCCCGTATAACTCTTTTATGCACATCTCCAACAAAGACGTCAAATTTGGATTCATCGCTAAAGATAACCTCCTTTCAATCCTCATAATTCCACGAAACTTTTGATTTTACCTAAGTTAATGAATTTCTTTTTTGAGTAGCTGTGGAAAATGGTTTCCTTTTGGCCTAATGAAAATTATAAAAAGCAATTAAAAAGTAACATATCTTCTAGTAACTCACCTTATGGTAAGTTGTAGAAAGAATAGTACTTTGTAAAAATTAAATCCGAATATATACAGGGAGGCTATAATTTATCTCTCAGTATAGGCAACTTTTCATTTGAAGGAATAGAAAATCAGTTAAATGGGCAAAATTGGGCAGAATTTCATATGTAATGCGATGTCGGTTTTAAATTTAACAAATTACGTCATATTTCTGAAGTATTTAAAAAAAACCCAAAATTGCCTGAATCTTTAAACTTAAATATCTCAAAATCTATTAAAGTTAGATCAATGACATAAATTTCTTTTTACAAATGTTTTGCGTACAAATTAAAAGATTTAGGCAATTTTCGGTTTTTTTCAAATATTTCAGAACTATGACGTAACTTGTCAAATTTAAAACCGGCATTGCATTACATATGAAATTTTGCCCAATTTTGTCCATTTAACTGATTTTCTATTCCTTCAAATGAAAAATTTACCTATACTGAAAGATGCATTACGGCCACCCTGTATATTCAATTTCGACGCTACTCTCTAGATAAATTTAAATCACGTTGATCTTTCCACCTAACAGTGATTTCGATCAAAGTGCTCTGTCTCTGCTCTTTGCAAATTTCCACTAATGCTCGTCGATTTCTTTCCTTAACAATTTGACAATTGACCAGTACTACTACCGTTAATTTCAATTGTACCTCTGTCATCATGGTATTTAACAATACGCCCGACTGATGATTTTGACAATTTTAAGTTCTTTTTTTTTTTTTAATTGATTTTTCTTTAATATGACGAGAAATTATAAATTGTCATAATTTTTCAGAAATAGGCTCACCTCGAACCATATTTTGATAATTTTTTCAAAACTGTGCGTTTACAAGTGACAAAGTATACGTTAAAATAATCGGACACGTCAAAGTCAAGTCCTCGCAGCCTATTTAGATTATCTATTGGAGTCTTATCTACTATAAATGGGGCTTATCTGAATGGAGTCCCAATATATAGTTGTCAAGCATAACATGCAATATTTCTTAAAGTTTATCATTTTTGGCCTTTAACAATAATTTCCTTAAATTAGTTTTTACTAGTTGTTTATGCATTAAGTAAGTATTTAGAAAATATAATTTGTTTATACATATCAACAATTATTTACTTTAAATCTTTGGTAAATCTCAAGATTATGATGCGCCCCAATATACAGGGTGTCTCTAAAAGGTGTGTACAAAATTCTGCCATAAATTTTTGAGGCGAAAACGTGACAATTTAACTCAATTTACTTTAGTCTAAAATTGAACTGTTTTCAAAATATAGGACCTTAAAGTGAAGATTAAAAAAAAGAAAAAAAAATTACTTCATTTGTAATGCTACTACGTAGCCAAAATGTCGTAGCGGAGTATTTTAAAGGTGAGAAATCAGGATTCGTTCACATTTTCGATATAGAGCTGTCAGCGCTAAGTGAACTCTCTTTAAAAGGGCATAACTTTTTTATCGCTCAGTATAAAATTTATTTATAATTAAATGTGTATTTTCCTAAATGTTTTATGAAAAAAGGCAGGTTTGTACAAGTCCCTACGGGCATTCCTTCTTGAGATATCTGAAGTTTAAAATTCGCCGCATGCCTTGAAAAACAACTTTAAAAGTACATATTTAGTCCTACACTACAGCAAAATAAATAATAAAAAATTGTATAATCAAGTAAAAACGTGAAGAAAAAAAATAATAATAAGAATTGAAGATTAATTGAATGTCTTGATTTTTTTTTTTGGTTTGACTGTACGAATACATTTGTATTTTAAAGTTATTTTTCAAGACAAGCAGCGAACTTTAAACTCCAAATATCTCAAGAAGGAGTGTCCGTAGAGGTTCGTACCAAGACGAATTTTTTTCATAGAACATAAATTTTGCCATAAACGAATATTTTGCCGGATCATAAAAAAGTTAAGCACCTTTAAAGAGAGTTCACCTAGAGCAGGCGACGCTCTCACCAATATACATACATAGAAGATGTAAGCGTATTTTGACTTCTAGCCCCTAAAAACCCCCTATCGCGACATTTTTTTTAGATAGTAGCATTACAAACAAAGTAATCAATGTTTCCCCTTTTTTAAATCTTCGCTTTGACGTTCTGTATGTTGAAGACTGTCTACTTTTGAACCAAGATAAATTGGGTTAAATCGTTATGTTTTCGCCTCAGAAGTCCGTGGCAGAATTTTGTACCGGTTTTTTAGAGACATCCTGTATAGTTGTTAAAGCTATTTTTTCCATCAGCTTAGGCGCAAAACTGTCTCACGTAGAGTAACTATAATATGGTAAGCTGTGCGAAATTAAAATGCTGCTTTAGGCCCGCCGCACACGAGCGACTTAAGTTGCTGATGGCTAAATAATGACGCGATCAAAATGTCGTTGCTAATACTTCCCGTTCGCATACGGACGACTGAATGGTCATCCGTACCGGTCAGTTCGCCATGGATTTTGTTGGGATAGCATGTGTTTGTGCTCGAAACGAAAAAAAGAAACCAAAGCGAAAAAGATTTTGGGTTCGTTCGATTTTAAACTGAAAACTTTTCAAGCGACAATTTCATCAGTTGCTTGAGGGATTGAGAGAGTACCCGATAAAATCCCTCAATTATTTCCGAATGTGTATCGGGGGTGTTGATAATTTGTTGAATGTACTGGGACGTCGAATGTCATACCAGCGTGCGTCTGGTGTCTCACCACAGAAGAGATTGAGAAAGCGATGATGTACATAGCCCTAGAAGAAGGGCAAAGTCGCCCGAGTGCGGCGACAGGTTCGAACAAGCACATTCTCGGCAACTGCAGGCTACTATTCACTCGCCAGTGCATGTCTCAATTTTTTAGTTGCTTCAACTGAAAAACCGCCCTTTCTATTTAAACCCGCATGTTCTATTTCGGCAACAAAATAGTTGCCAGCGAAAAGTTGGTCGTGTGCGGCGGGCCTTAAAATAATGCAGGCCAGCTCAAGCTATCAATACTAAATCTTGCCGCTTTTGAATGTGTTAAAGAACTCTCTGCAGTTATCCGTCACACTCCAAACTATTACAATACTTATTCATATCTTTATTTCGTGTACCCATACGAATGTAATTTATGTTCCGGTCAGGTTGCAATAAACGGCACGACCATAAAGCATTTATTATTGTAGGTGTATTACATGTACACCACCAGAAGGGAAAAAAGTACAATATAAAACTGCACTAACTGTTACACCATGCACATGCGGTTAATAAAGGTGCAATTCTCTTTAAGGTGGTACTTAATGTGACAATGACCTGAGGTTCTACCAGCATTAATCAGGAATAAGGATAACAAATTGTTAGATTGTTGTGCGTAGTTATTTTGCTACTTACACAGCAACTAAGTTTATGATTAATGGCTTGTTAGAGGGTATTAACTTAAATAAGCCAAATTATTACATTCTTTGAGCGCTGCTTGCGATTCAAGGGGTAAAATACAATACATTGTTGCACATGACACTAGAGCATTAATGAGAGGAAAAAAAGAAACACAACAAAATGTATTTAAATTAACTGCAGCTTATTAGTATCTGTTACAATTAGCTTATAATTTATTCGAACGTTATGATATTGCATTTTCTCATAAATAACACTTACATATTTTATAACATGATTATTGAATTTTAATCCAGGTGGTTAATAATAACAATTAATGCCAATTTAATCGCTATTTTACACGAACCGGTTTTATGAGGTAAAGCCACGAGTAACGCTTTACCATTGTGGCGATAGCTGTTCAATACTTATTGTAAAACGATACTTTGTAGTAAAGGAAGAGGAAATGAGGTATAGTGCAATGTAAAAGGAGAGTAAGTGGGTTATTTAAAATATTAGAGAATATAAAAGTTTTCACAATGGGCCTCTGTGAAAATTTCCCACCGAGGTAATGTGTAATTTGTCGCGGGGGTCACGAAATGACCCACGACACTGACCTGAGACTGGGCTGTTACCAGCAGTTTTGGAGCCATCAGTTACGACCCATTCTACTCCGTTAGCAGTTATGGAGCGACCTGTTGTGATTCATTCCACCTCATTTGCAGTTTTTGTGCCAACTGTTGTTGCCCATTCTGCCCAAGTAACAGTTTTGGATCCGGAACTTTTATTGTATGGTAACAGTTAAATGAAAACCACTTTTCCACTACAGTTTTTATAAGCTTCCACATGATCGTGATGATTTGATTCCATCTTTTGCCAAAATTTTTTAAAAAATACAGTAGGAATTTCTTCCTAAGCCCACACCATTTCTTGATATACTACACTATGTAACATAATGGCACGTCTGTGCAAGTGAAATAATCAAGACGTTCATGGTCTTTTGTGGAATATTGTTCCATTCCTTTACCGTCGCTACGACTAACTCATCTACAATCTGAGGTGAGTTGATACGTTTTTGAATGGCTCTAGCAATGAAATCCCATATGTTTTCAATAGAATTCGTATCAGGCGAGTTGGCTGGCTAGTTCAATCTATTGAGGTTTCCTGGTTCAAGTGTATCCTGAACCCTTCTTGTGCGATGTGGTCTGGCGTTGTCATCCGTAAACTCAAAATTTTTACCTAATTCTTTACCTATAGGATAAATAATTGGCTCAATAATTTGTTCGATGCAACTTTGATTGGTCATTTTCTGTGGTGCGCGAATTAAATATTAATTTTAAATATTATTCCCCCTCAGAACATTACGGTATCCCCTGGATAGGAAGTAACTTCGCGGGGAAAATTAAGCCGCTGTTGACGACCTGATTCTCTTCAGACTCTCAGTTTCATCTGTAAATAACACCGATCGCCACTGGTGTAAAAGCCCACCCCTATACTTTTCCGCCCACTGGAGATGTGCAACACGATGTCTTGCAATTAGAGTGGAAGCCTGTAGTGGTTTTCTGGCACGCAATTTTGCATTATGGAGTCATCTTCAAACTATAGGAGTCGATATAATATAACGGAATGTACTCTGAAAGTGGGCCTTAAGAGCTGAAGCTGAAGCTGAAGCTGTGCGATGTCTGCGATCATATTGCACCAAATAACGATCCTTCTTGTAGCTAGACACTCGAGGACATCCACTACGTGTCTGTTTTCCACTGTATCAAATTCTTGGCATCTGAGTACTATTCGCATCACAGATGATCTAGGAATGTCCAAGATTTCCGATATCTGATAATTAGAATTATCTGCATCGTGTAACGCAGCAATTCTTGCTTGATTAAACGCAGATATTTCACGACTTGGCATTACTAATGCATAAAAATGAAAAGAAAAAGTTCACTAGTGACTTGGCTGAATAATGGATTTTAGTGCGAATATTTGTAAAAACATCGACAATAAAATAAGGATTCGTGATCGACATCTTTTTATTATCTTTTTTGCTCCCTAAGTATATGTAATTTTTAACCACAGTTAGAAAAATAACTGGGTTTAATCGAATAATTTTATATAAAGGGTGTCCCAGAAGCAAACTACGATACGTTAACCAAGAATTCTACGCCAAAAAATAGCCCTAGTTTGCTATATAGACTATGACTCAAAGACGTTTCGTTACAGAAATACAGGGTGTTGAAATAAAATTTAAAAAACTAAAACACTCAATTATCTTCAAAATCGTTTTAGACATTTTAATAAAATCTTGGTGACGTCGGTAGAAACGTGAGCCAAATATTTTGCAATGCAAAATAATTTTTCAGTCCTATAGAACATTTCTGAAGAAAAAAAATATGCCACTGATTTTTTCATAAATAAATTATTTCGTTTAATTTTTTCTTCCATTTTGAAGGACATAATTTCCTTGATATTTTGTCGTATAATGCACTTTTTGTAAAGAAAAAAATAAATGCTGTTAAGCGCCGCATTACACTGTCAAGAAAGTATCGTAAGGAATTATTTTATGGGCTAGAAAACTTAAAATCAATGTTAAAATAAACATTTAAAAAAATGAATAAATATAACATTTACAAAAATTGCTCAAAATGGTCTCCATTGCTTCTGAATTTTTTAATTTTATTTCAACGCCCTGTATCTCTGTAACGAAACATTTTTGAACCATAGTCTATACAGGGTGATTCACAACTTATCTATAAAATTTTAGGGGTAGGTGTGTCATGATGAACCAAGTCGATTTTAAGAAAAAATTTTTTGGAAAATCCTTAAAATTTTTTCAGAAAAAATTGTTCAAGTTTAACCATTGTATAACTGGACGACTGCAAACTTTACGTTTTTCTGCAGAATCCCTTTTAGATTCATCAACCTTACGTATAATTTATAGTTGGGTTTCCCACGTGTCAATGGTTGTGAGCTGAAGACATGGGTGATGCGACTTAAGGGTTCTTTGGTTTTAAGCAATTATGGCATCATAGATTCTTAAATGCGAATTAAATGCAAAAAGGTTAATTTTCGACGTAGTTTGGTTATGGCGTATGGCGGTTTACTTTACGGCGCATAGTAGCATGGTTAACGTATGACGGTTTACTTTTGGGCCACTCTGTATAGACGTTCAAGACTTTTAACGTTACGTATAAAAACAGTTTATTTATTGTTCTTCTTCTTTCTTCGCCGGCCTTTGGGAAAATCGGCATAAGCAGTAAAAATCACTCATTGTCGGTAAGTATTCAGCTCCACTTGGGCCTGTAATGCAGCCGCTGATACATGGCTGATATAAAATATAAAGTTATCACCCGGAAGCTCACATTGACCACAAAATTGCAATTTTTATCCATCAAAATCAATTTCGTGTCGGCAAACTGTCGGCTGTTAGTCGATCAAATGTAACAGTCATGCAGATTATGGAGTCGACTGTCGAACCCATAACAAAATGGCCAACATGTACTTCCCAACTTTCCAGATCAGGACTACGTGACGACTAGCATGTACCTACAACACCTTGTAGACTGAAAAAAGTTTTGCTTAACCACATTGTATTGCCTGCATTGGGCACTTTTTGCTTACTGAAGCAGAAGACCAATGCACTTAAGAAATTTTTGGTAAGTGACGTGCTGGTAATTGATTTTCTATGGGTGAAACACGCCGTAAAAAGTATTAGTAAGATATTCATTCAGTCAAACTTTTGCAACTTTTTCGTCTATTCTCCTAGAACAGAGTCAGAGTTTTTGCGTAGGTGCATGCCTCCATGGAGTTCCGGAATGTATCAATTCGCAACAGATTTGATGATGCAAACTGCGTTATTTGTTCCGCATTATAATAAATTTTAAAGAACTGTTTCGTCGTGACCACATTACAATATTACAAAAAAATGCTTGGAGCTTTTTTGCTACAATCCCAACGCTAACAGAGAAATTGGACCACTGATAGTCAGTCAAGAAATAAGACTTGCCCTCGATCGAGAGAAAGACCCTAGGTCGGATAGGAACGGAACTAAGGCGTGGTTGCGTCAGAAAAAATAACCATGCTTAAAAAATTCCTTGATAAAAAATGATTTTGGTGATTGATCTTAATTGAACCAATATGCGTTCGGGCAAGGTTAATTGAATTGACTAACTTTAACGGACTAAAAACTATGAAGAAATTGCTATTTTGTAATCGAAACAGTAGTAATTATTGTAAATGAAATTTGAGATTACGCCAATTTTATAACCTTCATTAAGATTTAATGAGGATTTGGGGTGGAGAAAGTTGGCCATTGGTGCTATGATTCTGTCTATGGCTGTAAGAGCATCTCTCGCCCTAGAAACGCAAAATTTATGCCTGAACTTCTCATGATGTATTGTAGCAAAAATTGCAAGGGAAATTAAAGATTGCAAAAAGGCGAAATTTCTCAAACAGAAATTAATTTAATGGCATGTTCTTTAACAACAACGAAAACTTACATAATAGCAGATTTTTTCGCCATTACTGATGTTCTTAGAGTTTATTTTATTAAGTGCCTGCTATTAGAATCAGTCACTCAGATCGTCGAATCATCGTTTTAGCTTTTCGCAATTTTTGCTCTTGAAAAAGTCGGCCATCTACGCCGTTTGGACACAGCCAGGGGGTTTCCTGCAACGAATCGTACCGATGGAATGGCCCCTTGAGGCTTAACATGTTAATACAAAGTCTTCGCGATTCAATATCTCAGGCAATGTGTTGTGTTGCTTTTTTCGTTTTTTAGCTTCATGCAGATGGAAGCCTGAAGCTGGGCTTGTTTCTTGGATAAAAAAATAGATGCAAATTATTGAGTTTGAGTATCTCAAACACCGTAGAGCTGTCAATGATCTCACAGTTGAATATCTCAGGAGAGCCTCATGTCTTCACTCATCTAATCCAGGAATTTTTGAGCGTAATTACCAATAAATTCCTACAATATTTCGCATTCTTCAGAAACTAGGGGAGAGTGGGGAACTTATATACACTTCGTCAATCACGAGCGTGTACCTACTACCAAATTCCTCTTTTTTTACTGCCTTTCACCTTAAATTCCGTAGATGCTGCAAATCTAATGCCACAATTTGAAGCTTCCTTAGAACCTTGCTTGGACAAATAATATATTTTGCAGAACCGTTCACCAGCGCTTGTTAGCGAGCATTTGTATGGACAACAAAGTCCTCAATTATCTATTACAAACTTAAGAAATAGTTAAATCGCTTTGCCAGGATGTCAATTCGTGACTAATAAGGATTATAATTCCGCAATGCCCACGTAATAAGTACCTGTCTAGTTTGTAAAGTGTCTCAACCAAACAGTCGCCATGGAAGCAAAACGCAAAATTAAGTGTATAGTTTAGTCTACAATTGTTTCATCAAACCGGTCCAAGCTATTTCACTTCATGCATTGTCCGTTTACGAGGCATGTTGGGGCTTGTATTCGAAAGCCCCTTACAAAGCGGATTTTATGGCTTTTGGGATTTTTGGCACAACATTGCTCAATTACATGTTTTTAATACGCGTCTAACAAATTGTTGTAATAGTTAATAATTGGGTTATTATCTAATCTACAAATGTGTTTTTAGTCAGTCAGCAACAACCTGTTTGCTGTAGCCGTAGGCTTTAAATTCGATACCCGAATTTAATTTCAAATTGCAATATTGACAGTAATAATGCTATACGATTACTGTGAAATCTGTTATACGAAAATCGATTTAGAGAGCCGCGATTGCTTGGCAAGTTTCATGAATTACCTGATCGGAATTGCGGTATGATTCGGCAGCTGAATCACACCAGAGGAACGCGCGCTTAAGTTGCTTAAAGCCTCTAGTTAAGGCAGTTACTAAGCTTAAAGCTACTTAAAAGCTGTCGGAAACGCCTTCAGTTTCATGTGCACTGCCAAGAAAGACCACCATAGCATACCTTCTTAATTGTTAAATCATCCATCAGATGAAACATGAAGCTGGAACAGACACGTAATTCGATCTTAATCAATGTAGCATGCAAAATGACTCTAGCATGCAGAAAGCATTATTCAGCGAGCAAAAATGCTTATTAATAACGATCTAGTTGGCAGCAAAAGACCAGATTATACGGTTTTCAATAATTTTAACTAGAACTAATAAGTGTCCGATCATTGTACAATCCAAGATATTTTAATTGCGCATTTTAGTGCCAGCAGAATGTTTAAGCTTTATCGGAGCGTTCTCAAAACCCAAGACGTATTCTGATATTTACATGACAACCATTTTGAGACAATTATTAATTAATATATAAAAGTAATGAAGCTTTTGGTTCATTCAGATTATGGTAATATATAGGGTGTTAACTAAGTACTTGTACTTATTTTAAGGTATGACTCTTTAACTGATTTTATGACAAAAAGTTTCTATGAATGTATTATAGGTCCGCAACGTCTTCGTTTAAGAACTAGAGAGTGTTGAAATTTCAATTTTAATTTGTTTTTTTAATATTTTCGGACAGAGATGTAATAATCGGACAAAATTTGGTATACGGGGGTTTTTTATGACGCAAAATCCAAATGTTGTTTTAATTTTTTTATTATTGATAGAGACCAAATTTTAATTGGCCCTAACTTTTTTGCGCTACACTGTATGCCACATTTGTATTAATAGGCTTATTGTGCACTTACATCCATTGAAAAAAGTTCCATTGGAAAATGTCTGTAGAAGTAGCCGTTTTGGAGATAAACGGGTTTGCGATTTACATGACTTGGGTAAAACTGATTTAATAACAATTATTGAAATTACAAAATTAATTTAATATTATAATACTTGTGGAAAATGGCCACCTCCGACGTCTATACATGCATATACAGAATGTTTAAAAAAAGGGTTCAGGAATTAAGGGCACGATTCCTTGGTTTATTCTAAGAAAAAAAGTTTCTATTAACATGACTCCGCAAACGCACTGTTTTCAAAGTACAGGGTGTCAAAAAAAACACAATCAAAAACAATTTTAACTTTTTTTCCTCACTTAAAGAAGATGTTCTACATGTTCACCTGCCATTTGTACTCAGAATTCACATCTTCGCCGAAAAGAAGCTCTTATTCTTTCAAACAACCCTGGATTTTGTCTAATTGCTTGGCACTAATTTTCTATTCGCTGCTATAGTACATCCACATTATAAATGGGCCTCGAATATACCAGTTGTCTTAAACATCCTCCAATACAAAAGTCAAGTGGGTTTAAATTGGGAGATTTAGATGGCCATGACACAGGATCTCTCCATCCTATCCATTTGTTGTTATAAACGTCAGTTAAAAAACGTTTTACAGCAATAGCAAAGTGTGGTGTATGAAATCGATTCTTTTCAGGACTAAAGAAATTTTAAAAGAAATCAAAAGTTTTAGTTTTTGATATGTTCAATCGTAAATTTCTCGAGACCTGTCGCGGTTAGGTATAGGACATGGTACATGAAACACGCTTAAAATTTTGCGTAGAATTCAAAAATGGAATAAAAAATAGGTGTTTCTATTTGAAAAATAAAGTTGGTGGTCGTACCTGATTTTTGGACTACCTCGTATACATGAATTTACCATCAAAAAAACTGCAAAAAAGAAAAAATCGACGTGTCCGAGGATTTTAACTCCATATGTTCGGCATTTTAGTTATATGGATCGTTCCATCCAAAACTTCCACACTGCATGTCCAATATTGTTTTTGCTAAGATTTTTTTTTTCCTCTATTTTTGGACCGAGAATATCAATGAACAAAAATTATATTTCTGATGAGTCCTCATAAAAAAATGGCTAATCATTGAATTTGTTTAATATTGAAGAGTCCTAATATTAATATGTTCATTTTTACAATAGGCGTTTCTAATTAGTTGGCCACTTTTTATCATAAAACACACCGCGCTTTTTGTCATAAAATCAGTTAAAGATTCATCTCTTGAAATAACTACATGCACTTAATTAACACCCTGTATTTTTGTTTAATATTTCAAAAATTTTGGTACCTGCCCCTCCAGACAGTGGCTGCAGAATGCTGCTTCTAAAAATATCTAATCTCGGAATGGACTTATTAAAAAAAAATTCAACTTGCATTTCAGACAAGAAGAGAAAACGGAGTCGCGTTCACATGACTTTTCTTCTTCTTAAGATCATTCACAGATTCTAAATTTTTTATACAATATATTGTAATGAAACGCTGCGTGCATCTTTCAATTTTTCCTTACTTAACTATCACGCGACCTCAGGACAATGTATTCACCGTTCCTTTCTCATCATCCATTCCAATGGACCTCCATCTAAAGCCATATCGGAGGGGGTACTTAATGAAAATTTCTAAAATAATTCAAGTACTATGACAAGCCAGTTCGTCACGTTAACAATACGGCCACTATATTAAAATCGCATCCGTCTCATGACATAATCAAATTTACGAGAATTAGAATGTGCCTTTTTGTGTTATGTGATTTATTTGCATAGTAATATTATGAAGTTACAATTCACAATTTACTGTTTCAGTTCATAAAGTACACATGGAGTGACCTGCATTTTACCATACTAATTTACTTTCATTATTTCTACAATCTAATTGAACGAAATTGTCGCAAATCACATTATATGGACGTTGAGCAAGAAACTTAATACGAGTATTATATGCGGGTTTCTGAAGGAAACAGTATGTGTTTAATAACCCCATGCCTATTAAACTATACATTATAATTATGTTATCAATAAATTATTGAAGTGAATAATGCGTTGGCCGTGTATTTGGGCCAGGGCAGTATTCTCACATGTGATTAAAATATCCAAGGAGGATGATTAACAATTGATTTAAACAGTCTTATTATTCTTGTTGAAGCTTCTGAACTTTTACACGAGTCAAATTTGGTTTGTGACTTAGCAAATTGCAAGTAATAGAAGAAGAAACAATGGAAATCTCAAATGGAATGGAATAACGAGGAAAAGAGCCAGATAGCCTTTCTGGTTCCTTAACCGGATCGCTCCTCCAAGCCAGGGCGCGAAAGCCGCCACCGGTCCACGCTCAAAAAAATCACTTAAGGGTGAAAAGGGGGGAAATTTTCCCCGAAAAAGATCGATCCAGGGCTGCAAGCGTGGCAAAGCAAGAAGCGACAGTCCTGCTTGGCTCTGTCATCAGAAAATCCTGCCCAGGATGATGCGCCACTGAGCTCATATCGTGTCCACCCTGACTGACCAGCACTGCTGACCAAAAATTTTCCTACGAAGTAAAATTTGGACTTTCCATCTCAGGAACGTTACACGATCAACTTTCAGCAATGATTGAGATCTGGTATAATATGAACTTCCTGCCTTGATTGCTTCACTTACATAAGCATGTACTGCAAACCAATTTTGAGCCATACGTAGCCACTCAGCCATTTCTTACACACTTCTAATAAGCGTAACGAAAATGTTTATTAGAATCTATTAATATAAAGAAAGTAAAGTGATTATTACGATTATTATCTTATGATTACTCGAAATAACCTAAAACAACTCTTCCGTTCAAACATTCTTCTCGAGTGAGTGAAGAATGCTGCCTACACATTTTTCGCTACAAGAACCCATATTTAATTGGGCGGGGTATTCAAATGGTACTCCTAAATTAATCAAAACGTACACCTGTTCCTTTTTAAGCAAATCTAATTGACGGATTTAATGCCGGTGGACGAAATTTCGTGTAAATTAGGTAAAATACTTTTACTGAAATTTCTCATTTGATAAGAGGGAATAGAAAAATTCGTTTCTATACGTGAAATTAATTAGCCAAGTGCAGTACTGGTAAGTGTCCGGATCTACTAGATAGTCCTGTAAGTTTGTTTTGTCGAGTGTGTTTGTATTAGAGAAATTTTCGATATATCAATATTGAGCACTTAAAAAAGCTTTTTATTTGATACGCTGAAAAAGCTAGAATTTTAACAAAATTACGTAATAATAGGACGAATCTAATCTTCGGCACTAAAAGCACTTAAAAGCTTATTTACTACGAAGTATATTTTGTCATAAAACTGTACTTTCCTGTACTTCACCGAAAAGATATGAGCGAATTGACGCGTTTACCTGTACAAAAACACTCCTTGATTATAAAAAAAGCGCGTTTTTCGGCTTTTATTTCTGGTTGGTTTTTAATAGGCTTGAACACTGAAATTCAGCTTAAGGTATCAATTTTTTAGGCCTATTTAGACTGGTTTTGCAGTAAATCTATTATTTGGATGACCAACTTGAGGACATTATTGTCAAATGTTAATTCTCGCTTTAAATCTGGGACAGATGCCGAAACATTAATTCAATTCGTCTATTTTCGAGCCAAATGAATATTTCTACATGAGGATAAAAAAATTTTCAGTTACACAATGACCACCACAAAATTTTGAAAAAGGTTTGCAACCTTTGCACCAGTTGGTATCTCCATGCTATTTTACAGGGAATACCAATCTGTAGGTTGGCGGACGGCGCAAACAAGAGTTAGGGGATAATTTTAAAGGAAGCGTTACACAAGAAAGGTATTCACGAACGTATAACTGTTTTTTCTTTTAATTCATACCAGATGGTTTCGATTTGAATTGTGATAGATGGTGTAGTAAACTGCATCAGGCAATAGCAGAAAGGCAGACATGGGACCTGAAATAAACTAAAAAACGCTGTTTATTCGAGGTTGTCAGAAAAGAAGGACGAAATATCCAAAATTTTAGTCCAACATCAAAGATGTCAATCAGGTTATGAGTCAATCAGGTAAAAAGGAAAAAAGAGAAAAATTGATTTCACTGATGTCCTTATCTGGATGATCTTTAGGTATATCCCTTTAGGTATATCTTCCGCAATTAGACCAGTTCAATACTCAGTGCTCTTCCTCGGGTCACGGACGCAGATAGGCGGATGATGAGACGAACGACATTCCAGAAGTGGCAGACACAACTGGCGGACAAAGGGTAGTGGACCAAGCGACTGATCCCTGACCTAGACCTATAAACGTCTTGCAAACATAGAAATTCTATCTAACTCAGGCACTCAGCGGACACGGCAGTTTCAGGAGCTGCACCTACAGGACAGGGAAAACGGGTCTGGATTGCGGGAACTGCGGATACCGCACAACACTGCATTTTCGGATGCCCATTATTCGAAAAGTAGTGAGACGTGTGGAAAGAATGCATGGATAACTTAACTTCAGCATCCCTCATCGAGGGGATGTTAGAAGGCAAAACAAAGTGGGACAACTGTAGCAATGTCATTTCTAAGATGGTTAAAGAAAAAGAGCACATTGACCGTGCCACCTAAGAAAGATAATAACCCCGGGCCTAAAAACAATGGTCAGCTAAACCTCCAAGCCCCTCGACAGTGAGGATTTATACCCCAGGGATAATTCGGGGTTATTACAGGCTAGAAAAGAATACCCGAGGTTTTTAGTGGGTAGGCGCCCTAGTAAATCCCACATGATCCGGTCACCAGAACATCACACCGCGTGTCTTTAAAAGATTTTCTTCGAGAGAAAAAAAAATCAGTTCAATAACCCTATAGGAAAATTTTATACGTTTTTCTATTTTCGTGTTAAATATATTAAAAACAGCTTTAATCGCATCGTAGTTATCCGAAAACGATGCCAAAAGCAGTAATTCAGAGGGGAAATTTTCCAGTGATGAGTGATGAGTGATGAGAGGTATCCAAAATGGAATTTAAATAACAAATTGAACTTTTGACAATTATGGTGTAAAGACCCTTTATAGATCTGTGAATCTCACAGGAATTTATCAAATCTGCCGAGTGTCCCAGTGTTACGTAGCGGCATTTCCAGGCATTCTAGAGTTCTACAAAAACCATTAAAGGATCATATGAAAAAGTTCCAGGTTGGAGTCCATATGTGATTCATCACTCCTTCACGTTTAAAAATTTGGAATTACTTGAATTCTGTAATTATTTGCATACGGTGTGAAGGATGTATAGCTGTAGCTTTGTATTATTGTAACATAACTTCATGTACAGGATGTTGCAAATTAGTAAACCAATCAGCTAACCACAGATTCCTTGAGAGAAAACAATTAAACTTTCCTTATGCGCCTTTTTTCTTTGGCGCTTTACACTCACTATACTATAATATAGTGTGTTAAAGTTGCTAAAAAAAGTTTATTTTGTTAATAACTTCGGCGTTTCTTGACATTTTTATGAAATTGTGCAGTGATGAAACGCACTTTTTCTATAATTTGGGTAAAAAGTTTAAAACTAGAGTGGGGAAAATTTGAGGTTATGTACACATTCCCCCCCTCCCCAACTTCTTTTTGACTCACGCCAATGGTAAAAGTGTTAAATTTTTTTATATTAAATGTTCCTTTATCTTAATTTTGTTATTTTTGTAAAATTTTAATTTACCGCTTACTTTAGAAGGTATTCCAGCATAGTGCCTCTCGATGCATGGTACCCATCTTCGTTTATATCGGGAACGTGTGTTAAAAATACGATGTATTGTTTCATGACTCTCTTAAATATATGTTATGAGTAAAACAAATCTTTTCCTTCATACTTATTTTAGATTTTATTCAATTTTATGCAAATTGAGTAATTTCAGCCAACGGACAACGATTTTAGAAAGTTAAAGATAAATAATAATAATGCAACTATGACTATGTACAACTAACTGAATGAATCTAAATTAAATATTCAATATGATTTCTCTCTTCTTGAATGCACGAGTGAGCCCTTTTTATTACAGAGATACGAATATTGTGAAAAATTTGTGGTTTCAACTGAAATTGTTGTGCGTCTTCTGTGTTTCTATATTTTCTTCTTCTCGATATAAACGAAAATGGGTATCATATATTGAGAGACAATGTACTGGAATATCTTCTAAAGTAAGAGATAAATTAAAATTTCATAAGAATAAAAAAATTAGGATAAAGGAACATTTTAAGGAATAATTTAAAGAAATTAAACACTGTCGCCATTGGCGTACGCAAAAAAAGTTGGGGGGAGGGGGAAAATGTGTCCATGACCCCCAATTTTCTCCACTTTGGTTTCAAACTTTTTACCCAAGTTATAGAAAAAGTGCGTCTCATCACTGCACAATTTCATAAAAATGTCAAGAAATGCCGAAGTTATTAACAAAATAAACTTTTTTTATCAACTTCAACACACTATATTATAGTATAGTGAGTGTAAAGCGCCAAAGGAAAAAGTCGCATAAGGAAAGTCTAATTATTTTCGCTTAAGAAATCTGTGGTTACCGGATTAGCCTACTAATTTGCAACTCCCTGTATAATTATACGTACATAGGCATACATATGTATATACAGGTCACTTTTGATAGAGAATGGCAAAGACGCTAAACCGACAATAAAATAATTAATTATAGGAACTGATATCGCTTATCATGCAGTGTATGGCTCGTCTACCCGAACAAATGTGTAACAATACGTTTCCATAATTTTCCTGGTAATTGCTGCATTATCAGCTAATATAGCATGCAATGTACTTCATACCTCATCAGAGATTCTACACATTTTACTTAACCATTTTATGTAACCTGGTCAATATAAACACATTAATAGTTGTTATAACACGTAACAACTAGGCTGAATTAGCTTTCATTATCACCTCATTTTTCTCCGTGTATTACAATGAGTGAAAGTTATCTCGTTTTTTTTAAGTAGGCGATTTTAATTAATCAATACAACTGGGGGCATAGTAAAAGACCCCTAGGGATCTTATTTACTTGTAACAGAGATTAACGTAACTTTCGATTTCAAAGTCGGATCATCGAGAAAACAATCAATCATTATACTTAAAGATGCGTTGTTAAAGGTTGCGTTGTAAGAGACGAAAATTGTTTATATATTTTTTTACATTGGTCAACACTTTTACTGATTGGGTCTACCAAATACCGGATACATCGTGAACAAATTTGCCAACTCCAATTACTTCTTTCTTGGCCCGTTCATTCAGATTCAATTGACTTGTTGCAATACACAATGATAATATTGGATTGTCTCGAAAGTCATTGCGAATTTTACAATATAAATTAAAGACAATTTTTTTCATCATAAATGATAAATTATTAAATTATATATTGTCCATTTTGTTCAATAACATTTCTCTATTCTTGAGCCAATTTCATGATGTCGGGCTCACAAAAATTATACCCTTTTTCGGTAAACACCTGGCCCAAATACATTTTTTTTATCTTCATCAGTCGCGAAGCTTTTTTCATTAAAAGCATTTTGCAGTGATCGAAACAAATGATAATCCGATGGTGCCAGATCTGGAGAATAGGGTGGATGTGGCAAAACATCCCGTCCAAGTTGAAGTAATAATTTTATGAACAACCCAATAATAAATCAGCTTAAACTTTAGTCTTAAATTGTTCTAGACAAGAAAGTTAATTTTTATGAAAGGGGCAATTAAAGGTTCTACACCGAGCGTTAAATTAAGTGTTTAATATGCTTATGGTCAATATTACTGTACTGAAATTGGTCATTATAAAGTGTTACAAAAACGACCTAACATAGTGACATACATGCTCTTATTGCCATATAATTTTTGTGGTCGTTTTTTGGCATAAATTTGCGGAAGTGTTCTGTAACAATAGTTCTTTGAAGCGCATTTTTGGGGCATATTTTCTTCACGCACTAAAATGGTTGATGTTTGCTTAATTTTGAGTATCGTAACATCAAATTTGCTACAATGCCTCAATAACTCTCCAGGAGTAATAACCAGAAATCAAGACGTGAAACCTGTCAAAATTTCTTCCGGGTTTACTTAATCATTCAGCATGCGATAATTACCATTATATCAGCCTTATTGCTCTGTGTATGTGTAAGTACAGCAAACATGGAATTTAACACGTTCATGTAAATCGCTAACTTTCTATGGTCCAAATTAGACCATTAATTTGCATAGCTAACAAGATTTTTTTCTTAATCAAATTCTTCATATCATATGCGATGGTTTCCCCTTATTCATCATGTAGAACAAATGTTAATGCAAATTACCTGGAAGCTTGGAGAGGTAATGCGCAATAATAATCGATATGTTTGAAAAACTAATTAAAAATTGATAGTTTTTAAGTGGGCCTGTCCGTGTGCTTATCGAAGTCATACAGCGTGTTCAAAATAAATGGAAAGACTTCCAAAATGCGATTTAGATAAAATTGAAGAAAGAGCAATAGCTCATAAATTATTCAAAGAAACAACTTCTTATTTCATTATTATCAGTTTCTAGGAGAGAAAAAAAATTAATTTATTTCTAATCTGAAACGGTTATGGCTACTTTACCGCACTGCAACCCGTATGGATATGAGCTTGATTACCGTACTGATATGTCTATTTTTCCTCAGCAATGATGGTTACGATTGAAAAAGAAGGTAATTGTCGTACAATGCAAACTAGTTCGTCGCGTTTCTCCTCGTTTGGCAAACTGAGCTTCGTGCGCCAATGTGCTGATTTATAGCCGAATGAACCTCCACTTTAACGTACCGATTTAGTGGAAGACATTTTTTAAGCTGTTACCTACAGCACACTATCCGTAAAATCCGAAAGAAGCTGGTGACGTTCGTGGTATGGACGTATGGGAGAATGATGATTATGTCGTGGGTAGAGAAAATGCTGTAATGGTGACAGTTAAATGAATTAAACTTACATTCTTCGTAACGGTATGAGAGGAAAGAGAAACCACTAGCTCAGATTACAATATAAAGGAGATTCAGAAGATTAATATAGAACTAATACCTCGATGGCTGTCGGGTATTAACCGCTTTTGGCGATGGGGCGCAAAAACGAGAATCGCCTTGATGATTTTTACTTTCAAATTTACGGGGAATTCAGGAAAAAGGAGAAATTCTCAAAATTTCTACCAACAATGCAAATGCATTAATTAACAGGAACCACGAATGTCTTTCTTCATTATCATACATGTTCATCCAAAAGGACCTTGCACTTGCAGACGACAAAATCTGATGCAATAAATTAAGTGCCGCCATTTAGACGAAGCAGTTTTTAATGAACTTGACCATCAGAAGCATTGGCGAAGATTTATTTTGTAAGCTGAGACTGAAATCTCTACTTCGAGGTGAAATACCTTTCCGAACCGGTATTTACCATGTGATCTTCACCGATAGCGTAAGTGGAATGTTAATTGTGGTGAATATTTTAGATCGAAGGATTTCCCAATTTTTTAAGCGAAGAAAGGATCAGTCGCTAGTGCGCGTGCGCACCAGGCAACATAATTCATCAAGTTTCACAATGATCTGCCTGCTTACCCTCCTGCAGAGAGTTCCTAAAGGATTTATTCGAGAAATTCCATTTGCATTGGACATAACCGATTTATGGACTTTCTACAAGCTGATGCGAGCTCAAGGTCCTGGCGGCCACCTGACGCATTTTTGTAGATTTTTTGTAGATTACACCTGTCTCATCAGTACATTAGAAATTCACAGGAACCAGTTATTAAGTGGTTGCACGCTCATTCAGAAAAATAAATAATTACTTCCCGTAGGTTGTTTGTAAATAGCAGAAGCTATTGACACGCTTCCTATTGTTTAACTATTGTTTCATTATCGTGATACGTATCTTCTTGCTTCTTAAAAAGAAACAGAGCGTGAGGAATTAGCTATAAATTAATGAGGCAGCTAATAAATTCACTAATAGTACCGAAGCGAAGCTGCCTAAAAGAGAGTTCCTGGTCCTGCAATTCCTCATAAATTCACGTTAAGCCTTTCTCTACGCGATTGAGAAATTATACATTTGTCTCAGTTTACATTGTGGTGGTCATTATGTAGGTACTCAGACGTTAATATGATTCAAGCCTGAGTCACGTAGGAGCGTACATTCACCAGCACGATTACGAGCATTTTCGGCCAGTTTGCATGAGTAGTTGCCCCAAAAACTGATTGGCTTGATTTTTAAAAAAGGATAAATGGTGCAGAATACACATATGTCCCGTAAATCAGCGGGACAAGACGAAGACTCTTTAGTTTCTTTGTTTGCGAAATAGCAGAAATCGAAAGAATAGGAATACTGATGCAGAAATGAAAGGCAGACAGGAACTCACTTTGTCATTGAACGGGTCTCTGTTTCGCAATAAGCCTTAAAGTTAGCGCGATATTCTCGCAATTGGACTGTCTTTCAAATAAACCTCTTTTGTGTAGCTCATGATAGGACTTAAAACAAATATTACGTTTGCTCAATTTGCAGAAGGCAAATATCTAAGTCTTCTGGGATTTCTTACAATCCTCATAAAATAGCTATTTATGTATTGGGTTGTTCACATTGTCATTGCCTATTTTACAATGTAAATGAAAGAGAATTTTTTCCACTAAAAATATAAATTTATTAAATGATGCATTACCCATTTTGCTCAATAGCACTTCTCCATCTCCGGGGGAATTTCATGATGCCGCGCCCATAAAAACTACATTTTTTTTCGGCGAAAAACTGACCCAAGTAGGTTTTTACATCCTCATTAGTTTCGAAGGTTTTTCTGTTAAGACTATTTCGCTGCACCTGAAATCGACGATAATCCGATGGTGCTAGATCTGGAGAACAGGGTGGACGTGGCAAAACATTCCATCCAAGTTGCAATAATTTCTGGCGGGTGGTGAATCTTGTATGTGTTTAGCATTATCTTGATGAAACAACATTTGTTGAGTTAGCGACCCTGGGCGCTTTTTTATGACTTCGTCATTTAATTTATCCAGTTGGAAGCACCTTTGTAATCCCATCCAGGCGAATACCATGACTTTTCTTTGGCGAATGTCCGCTTTTGGAACGTTTTGGGCTGGTTATTACGTTTGGTCCAAGATCTTTTTCGTACGACATTGATGTAGACGATAAATTTTTCGTCACTTATTATCATGTTTCAACAACGAGCCATCTTCTCATTTACAGAGTGAGTCACAGATTGGCGGACCTAAATTAAATTAACAACAATTTAAGACAGCTAAACTTTATGGGTAACTCAATAATTAATGAGTTCTGATTTTTATGATATTTATGTAATTAATCAGAAACATGATCTCTGACATTTTTGCGACTATGGCGACTGAACGCATTGTTCAATGTTAGGTCAAAGTTCATTGAAAGTAACTCGAATCATTTGGCTAGTAATGTAATTCATAAATTTACATACTAGATCTCACATCTGTTGCCAAGAATCACGCAAATTAGCAACAGTAATAACCTAGATTTTGGTGTTAATTAAGTAAAAAATGTTGTTTTATAGACTTCAGCTGGCTCACCTTCCCCAGCATTGAACTTATTCATGATGTATCAGCTTTATATTAACATCAATATTTTCTTGGAAACATCAGTCGCTTTCTTTCGACACTTGTGAAATCATGACTATGAGATCGTGGCTGCCCGTTCAAAACCATTTTAAATCCTGATTTCATTGGCAGGTCAAAAGAACGCCGGATGTTCTTATGATCATAAAACTCTCCCTTGTTACCAATTTTAAACATGTATTCTTGACGATTCGCGCAAGAGGGGTATCGGGGATCTGGGTCCTTTTTTTGCCGCGTAATAACGATTAACGTTTCTAAAAATGGGGGGTCTTTAATCATAACGCGTTTTGGCCTGAAATACGGGGTGTCCCAAATAAAATGTATTCCATGGGAGTTAAGGAAACCGTGAGAAATGCAAGGCGATTCAAATTAGAAAAAAGATGCGCATTTTTGTTCACGTCCAGAAAATGATTTCTGAAATTGAAAATATGTACAGGGGTTGTCAAAATGTGAGCAAAAAAATGAAAACTAAAATTTTCGAGAACTATAAATTATGAGTAAACTGTATGAGTAAATTTTCGGAAATTTGGTGGTTCTCTATTATCAACAACTGCCAATTGAATGGCGTTTTCAGGATTTTTTCAGGCTTCCTAGAGTTCGAGCAACTGCATCCAACTTTGCCATTTCTTATGGCTGCCGTATAGCATTTTGGTGGCGTCGAATAGACAATAAGAAAAGGTTTTTAACCACCCAAGACAAAGGTGTTCTTGGACCTACCAAAGTAGAAAAAAAAAACAAAAACATTATTCCTCCTTGGTAGCTTTTTTATCGCCCGTTTGCCACTAAAATCCAAATGGCGGTCATAAGAAATAGCAAAGTTAGATGTAATTGCTCGAGATCTAGGAAAAATTCTGAGACCGCCATTCGATTGACAGTTTAGGATAGTAGAAAACTTTCATAGATTTTACTCATAATTCGCGACTTTCGAAAATCACAGTTTTTAGTTTTTTGCCCATATTTCGAGAACCCTCATACATATTTTTAATTCTAGAACATTTTCTGAACGGGTGCAGACATGCGCGTTTCTCTGCTAATTTGAGCCACCTTGTATCTCTTACCATAGTCCCCATGGAACTCGCTTTACTTGGGACGCTCCGTATATCGCCAGTCGAAAGAAGGCGGTTGTTACGTGAGAAGACAAATTTGACGGGTACATTTTTGCAATCCAAAGCATGATCATTTTTTAACATCTCAATGGCTCTAAAGGCGGACTGAGAACTTGGCTATCTGGCTTGGCCTAATGTAGGTAGGCAGCGTATACCTACGAAATGATTTTGCTTTTATCTAGATAAGAAAATATTATTTGAAATCGTAACGACTATGCCCACTCATGTTATGACTCGACCCAATACAACTGTCCTCTTATCAGTTTATTGGCTGGCCGCATGGATTGACCGGTTATGGACAAATTGTTGTTTACCATGCCAGCGAAAGCTCTCGCTATACTAAAGTATTTCCACGCACGACTGCTGTTCTAAAGGGTACTTATTAGTACCTGCGATTCCATAAACTGAACATTTCGCATACCTGATAAGTAAATTTATACCCAGTTAACCCACAAAATTTACGTGTTGCTGGAAAAGCACTGATCAATTTACAAATTGAGGGTTTCCACTGACCAACGCGCCCATTCGCTGACAATTATGACGTCATTTGGTCAACGTTTGCATAGAAAATGAGATGTTTTTACATGAAATAATGGTAAATACCAAAGTTGGGCAACAAAATTTGCATCACGGTCCTGATATGTCGATATTGACAGCGGTAATTAGATTCATGGTTCGCAGGCTGTACTGGTGATGCAAAGCATTTGATCACTATCGGGCACGAAAGTGGTGTCGTTCTTTTTAAGTACGATTTCTTCTGATAGGACATCTAAAGTAAATTATCTTTTGTTTAAGGAGCGGTGAGGAGACGCCTATTTGGAGAGATTGCATCTCGAACCGTTCAAAAGCGTAGGTTTAAGGCAGATATTTTAATTTGTTTGAGATGATATCAATCATTTTACTACACATTAATTCCCAGGCGGTTTGTTTGAGTAACACTAATTTGTATGGATATGCTCTGATTACAGCTTTGATGTGAGAATCGATTTTTGACCATAACTCGAAGTGACTGGCCGGGGCCGAATCGAGATTCACACGAAGAGGTTTCGAACGCTAATTGCCGATTGATGGCGGAGGAGTTCTAGTTCGCTCACAATCGAGTCTTGAAACCGACGAAATTACCAAAAACCCGATAACAAAAGGTCTTACAAGGGATTTCTCTTGTTAAATGGCGCAAAAACATATCTCTGAATCACGATTTTAAAGATCAATTTAACAGTTGCTGCGATCGCGGTTTGTTTTTGCCAAAAAGAGCAATTTAAAGGTGAAAACTCACATTTGAAATATTTCGCTTAACTGAAGTGTTTGGCAACAGATGTGTGATAATCTTTTTGTCACATTAAGTTAGTAACGATATATTTTGGCGCATTAAGATCATTGCGCCATGCAGAGAACGTATGGGAATTTTAGCTTTCTTTTGGTGATTTCAGTCATGACCATAAGCTTATGTAGCATAAAGCTTAGTAAGGCGACTCAGCTATACAGAGTGGACCATTCTGTCATGGAGATATTTCAGGGAGCGATAGTGAAATAATAAAAAATGCTAATAGACCCATGGTCAAAACCGCACCATTCTCGATATACAGGGGGGCAAAAAACATTTTTAACAATTTTTATAATTTTGTTTTCGTTCACATTCATTTTCATTTTAAGAAATTTGTTTAAATGTTATGAATTGCTTCAGATAGTTGATAACTGAGCCGCACAATTTTTTCCTTATTTGCTTTACATTCTTAATTTGCACCGACAGATATTTTTTAGAGTTCTACGGTGAAAAACACGAGAATACTACAGGACACCAAAAAGCTGAACAATTGAAGAAAGAATTTAAATTTCGTAACAAAATTCATACAGAGTGTTCCAAAAACAAGATACAAAGCATAAAATGACCCAAAAATCACAACACCCTGCGTATGGTTGCCGAGGATTTTAAAGAAAATAGGAGCACGAAATTTTAAACATTTAACTCAAGGCATATCTGACACAAACGCAAAATCTGAAAAAAAATGTGAAACTTTGCCACCCTGTATATCGAAAGTGGATCGTTTTGACCGTGGGTCTATTAGCATTTTTTTAATATTTTGCAGAGTACTATCGCTCTCTGAAATATCTCCATGATCATAGGTTACACCCTGCATAGAGTTGAAATGGCATAAGTTTTCTGAGGTCTTAATAAAGAAACTTTTATTCAAATTGACGTGGAACTCACACCTTTATTTTTGTAAATATTCTAATAAACAACATTTAATGAAGAAAAATATCTGTATGCTGTATAATAATATTTTGCGTGGGAAATTGTTCGTTTCTACATATGTTTCAGTCTTTAAGACAGATTTAACGGTAATCATTGAAATAATGTTTTACTATTAACATATTTGCAGGGACAAATTGACAACAGACCAACCACACCTACATTTTACTTATTTTCAATAACAACGTAATATTCTAATTATGCCGATAACTTTTCATTAACATGATCGGTAAACCCTAATGCAGTTCATTTGAACTCTCCCAGGATTTTCATTTAGCACTAATCTAATCTAACGTGTCTTTAATAGCTACCTATCTACAGCTTGCTTCTATTTATAACGTAAAAACTTTACACAATATTTGCAAGTATAAAAATAATAACTGCAGGGCATCGCAAAGTACTAAGTGTGTAAACCCTTGTTAATCATCTCCTCCGGTCATCACTTCCATAAATTCTGAAATAAATCGATTCGGGTTATAAAATAGCTATCTACAGTGCTTTAATTTCAAAACAAACCACCTAAATAACTCTTGAATTATGTATTGTTTTAAAATTTCCAAAAACACGCCAATTGAGATGTTGAGGGGGAAACTTTTTGAACTTGTGTCCAATCCCTTATCGGTAACTCCTCGTGATGGTGATGGTAAGTCGCCTCCGAGCAGGGGGTGTCCCTAAAATCTTAAATGGAATGGGGGATCAAGTGGTACCTCATTTTAAAGGGCGTGCCAAGACCTTTTCATTTATGAAGTTTCAGCTCATTCCGTTTAACCATTCCAAAACGACGGACTCTTGAATTTTGCCATTTTTACAACAAAAAATTTTTTTTATCAAATGTTTAAAATGTGACCCGTCATTTTCGAGACAGTAATAAAGTCTATTTTCAAATTTTTTACGAATATTGATAAAAGTTTATCTAGTAATACCTCTGTATTTCGATGTTACTCTGTTTTTCAGTTTTTGAATACTTTCAACTGCAGTTTTATACACTTTATATTTTAAGTAACTCCAAAAGAAAAAGTCGAGAGGAGTAAAATCTGGAAATCTTGTTGGCCAATCTATTTCGTCTCGACGACCGATCCATTTTCTAGGAAATCGTTTATTACTTCTACTACATTTCTTTAGGGTTATTGTCTCGAAAATAACGGGTCACATTTTGAACATTTGATAAAATAATTTTTTCGTTATAAAATCGAAAAATTCAAGTGGCCACCGTTTTGTAATGATTAAAGGGAATGAGCTGAAAAGGTCTTGGCATGCCATTTAAAACGAGATATCACTCGACCCCCCATGTCATTTAAGATTTTAGGGGTGAGTCGCCCCCTGCTTAAGAGGTTGCCGATAAGGAGTTAAACATAAGCTCAAAAAGTTTCCCCCTCGACATCTCAATTGACGTGTTTTTGGAAATTTTAAAACAATACATATTTCAAGAGTTATTTAGGGTGGTTCGTTTTGAAATAAAAGCACTGTATGTAATCAGTTAAGAAATGCATAGCTCCTCTTTCCTTCTCATAAAATCGGGATATTTCGCTTTTAGTGTCAAAGTATCTATTAATGCCTAACTTAGTTTAATTATTTCCATTTCTCATTGTGTTTTTTTTTTGAAGACTTCGTTTTTATTCTCACTGACATAAGTGCTCAATACGCTGGAAATGCTCGGTAACGTTACCACAGAAAGAAGTTCTTAAAAGTTCTGCCCATAGTCTGCGTCTGGCATTTATATTTATATATTTTTGGAAATTGCACACATCGGTACACATTTGAACAAAAACTCGTATCACAAAAGTCCAGAAATAACTAATGAAGTAATTGCCAACGATAAACCCACTGCACTTCTCTGGATAACAATAGAAAAACTCAGCGTTACTTATAGCGACTTGTCACACTCTTTGGACCAAATGGCCTTGGCCTGCGAATTTGACTTGAAGATATTTTTGAAAACTTTTCTCACCATCATAATCCACAGTACCAGACCCATCAGTGTCAATTTCAGTGATAATCATGTCCAGTTCTTCGGACGTCAGCTTGTCATCCAGCTCCTTTAAAATTTCCTTGAGTGTACTCGTGGTGATGTAACCATTTCCTATGCAGACAATAGTGATTACTAATTGAGCCATAACACCATAAATTTTGCTCACCTTCTTTGTCATATAACCTGAAGGCCTCTTTGAGTTCCTGCTGCATGGCTTCTGCATCCTCTTCCACCATAAATCGCGATGCCAAGGTGACGAATTCCTCAAACTCCAATTCTCCAGATCCTGTTAAAGTATAAATTTCCAATCTAAATAGTTCAATACATTGCTGCCTTCATCCGATCTGTGGCTTACATAAAAGGTTTATAATGAGCCATCTGTAATTACATAAATTACACACTTGAAGCTGCAGGGATGTTTTTCATGTTCATATTTTAGAAAACAATAATTTTGTAGGTTATCAAAACACAGGTTGAAAATAGTGATGATACATTTGCCCGAGTAAACATCTTGATTTATATTAACAACAATGCATTAATTTGGAGATTTTGATGGATTTTCACAAGTAGGCTTTTATGAGGACCTCAAAATAGATTTAAATTCTCGTCATGAGGGGATCTTACCATCCTCGTCGACTTCTGCTATAATGTCTGCCAGCATTTTCTCAGTGGTCTGAACTCCCAGCATGCTTAATATGGTTCCAATCATGACAACCCCGATGCTGCCCTTTTTCTCCACGTCAAAGGTATCGAAGGCGTTTTTCAACACTAATGAAATGCAGGACACTTCAGAAGGCCCAGAGGGGGTCTATGTGTAGAAAACTTACATGCAATTTGCTCTTTGGACAGTTCTGCGGCGTCCTGCAATCAAAGATTAACCGAAACTTCAATAAGTATTTAAATATTACCAAATGGCTTACACACCGTCATTGTTGATGATTTTGCCTAAGGAATGGTACCTGAAATGCAAAGGCTTCTCGAGAACTAATTAAATGAGGAATGTGGGGATAATTTTATATATGCAGGAATTATGAACGGCATTGTCTGCAGTCGTCGCTGAAAATCTAAAATAGCTCATTACCGGCCGATTTTTTCTTGTTGGAGAACTATTGCACCTGTTCGATTAATTTTAAGAAATAATGCAGGAACGTATTCTGACTACGGCTACATCGTTGGGAAATTTCCTTTATCAGACGGCATATCTATGCTACATGGAATTCGTTGTGGTTCAGCATATTCTACCTAGATAGCGATCTTGAGCAGTTCCTCCCAGTAAGTTTCTGAAGGTCATCAAAGCGAAACATCCTCCAGGATTAATCTATATCCCATACCTTGCAGTTGCATCTTTGTAGGATGGTATGCACCGCCTTACATCGCCCCTTTTTACAAGCCTGGACCAGTTCGGTACTCCACGATTTTTGACCATTTCTGTTCCTTAAATTTCTTACGTAATCAGATGTAGGGAAGCCCATTCATGAAGGCCAAAGCGCGATGCGATTCGTTTTTCCTATAAAAAGCATCTTATCTGGAATAACTTGCATACTAGAATAAATCGCTGTAATGCGCTGCCATGATTTATTGTCTGTCCATCTTTTGGTATTTTCTGTTCAATACATTAGAAACCTCTATTATTATCAGGTTTCACACAAAGCGAGGGAATGTGGGAGTAAGATTACACGCACTGTTCTAACTGCCTTTACACCAATGTTTATTTTTCTTTGAGCTAAACGTTGAAAATCCTGACGTTAATGGAAAACTAAATCTTGACACCCACTGAAGGGAATGGTACATTATTAACTCATGTTTTCAGACTTACTTTAGAGCCAGCTTTTGGACGTCTGGAAAAGCAAGAACATTAGTTTGGAGGGATTCTTTCCTCGTGCATGTGTATTTAAAGGTCAGCAGGAAAATTTTCTACAAAATCGAAGAAGTCTAGTGAATATTTGACCCAAAGTCGTGTTTTTGCAGCTCGCCCAACTGCTGCAATTTTGATCTTATGATGATTTTCGTATTATATTAAAAGGCGTCTTTTTTCATTTAAATTAAAAAGGAGTCTTCAAGATTCGGGATATTTTTAATTTTTCTCCGACAAAATAATGGGTCAACACTCTAAATACTACGGACAAGATAATTTAATGTACTATCTTGTTGACAGAATTTCTAACAGCTGGAAAACACCCACTCATTACATATGCTGATTTGTAGGAAAACGAGTAAGGTGTATCTGAGTTGAAGAAAAACATTTAGTTTTAATGTATCGGAACGAGTTTTCTGCAATAAAAAATGTCTTGGATCTAGTATAACCAGCTTAGAATACTCAGGAAAATAATTTCTGCTTTGCTTAGATTGTGACGTTATGTACAGGGAAACATTACGTTTCTCTACAATTTTTTTTCTTGTACAAAAATCAGTTTCGCTATACCGCACATCCAGGGAAATTGCTTAATCATAAACCAAGCAGACCCTTTGCATGATCCCATCAAAGACGCCTACTTACCTAACCGGAGAACTCAAGCACCTGTTTAACCGCAGATAAGAAAAGTTGATGGTATTTGCAATCTTTATTCGTGCGGTACTGATGGTCCATTTATCGAAATTTGTATTTCCTATTCAATTTCGAAAGTTTTCCGCACCTGCCACCGTTTAACAGTTATTTCTTGTCGGAAGTGCATACGCTCCATGTGTGTTCCTGTATAGATTTCCCGAAAGATGATAAATTATAGTAGAAATAGAGCGGAGTCTCTAATTCCATAAGGGCATTAACGCCATTTCTACGTGATGTATCTGGGAATCTAAGTGGAAGCATTTGAAGAATATGTGCATTCCTAGATACTTTTGCAAGGCTCTAAGTGCCTTTCAGTCGGCCGATAGTTTGGTCGGACCGCGGTGCATCGTCATGTGCCAGCATCAGTCGGCCGACTTAAAATTGATGAATATGTGCACTCACGTATGTCTTTACGCTCATTGAGCAACCGGCTAATGTGTCGGGTGGCAAAAAATTGAGAGTTTCAATGGAGCAATGTGAGCTCTTCGCATTGCCCAACAGCGGGATCGCGTAGGAGGAAGGGCTTTGGAGTTGTACAATTGCGAATCTACGTCCTGTGACCAATGTAACGAAGGGTAAATTGACACACGTAACTTAATAAATCGGCAAATATTTATTCAAAGAAAAATAAATTCAGTTACCGTACATAATAGAAAAAAAGCAGTAACCCCAACATTCTCTTCACTTCTCATTACAAAAGAGTTTCTTAATAATACTTTGGCCAGGTTGCTCCCCAAATTACGTCGTTTGTGGCAGTTTTAGTCATCACCTCCCGTCATTACTTCCATAAATTCTGAAAAACAAAACAGAAGTAAAAATAGACATTTTTACTAAAATTCATCCTCAACGTGTTCAGCGTTGAAGCTTTTGGCGTATTGAAAGTAGATTCGTAATTTTCCAGTTATAGTTTTTTTTTCGCAATATATTAAAATAATGATCACGAAGAGGAATAAATGGGCTGAAGTGGAGTGCAAAAGGCTTTCCATTAATTTAATAAATGTTCAACAAGGCACTGAAAACCAAACGTTTCCTTATTTTTCGCTTCGTCGACAGTTACTTATTTTAAACTTTATCCTACATAATGGAAAGCCGACGGATTAAGTGCCACTTCAGATCTAAATGTTTCCTGGTTGCCAAAAGCACCTACAATTTAAATATCTGTATGTTGTTATACATTTCTGCCAAGTTATTTTGTAATTCAGTTGATTTACTTTGGCGCCAGAAACTAACATTTTTTTCAACAATTTGATAAGCTTTGAATCATTCTAACTTACCGTCAAAATCTACGGTTCCTGAACCATCAGTATCAATTTCAGCGATGATCATGTCCAACTCGTCACTGGTCAGCTTATCATCCAACTCTTTCAGGATTTCTTTGAGGGTTTTCGTGGAAATGTAACCATTGCCTGCACAATCAAAATAAAATCACCTTTTTAATCAACATCCAGATTTTGTTGAACGTTTTCCAGAAGACATTAAAATGTTGGATTTAAATTTAGATGAAACTTCGCTCTTGGAATATGCGGTTTAGAGTAATCAACATCATTTCGAGGAAAATCTTAATTGTATGTGCACTGAGGGCCGTGAAAAATCACATTTTTTGGGTCAAAATGAGGAAAAAATTACTGCAAACGCATCTTCCAGATAAGAGAAAAGATGTCTTTCCTCTTATGATGTATATACACGGTGTCCGGAAAAGTCATGTCATAAATTCTAGGGGTTATAGAAAAGGCTGAAATCATGCTAGTACTTCATATTAAAAAATCCTAGCGGTTTTCGTTACCAAATTATTCGCTTTCAAAATAAGAAATTAAAAAAGTTTAAAAAGTAAGTAAAAAAAGTAAGAAGTTAAAAAAAGTTAAATTACCATGGTAACCATGAAAGTTGAGTAGTTTAAAAAACTCATGGTTGTGCTTATTTTTATATGTAAACAGATGTTTTATAAGTCTTCCTTATACAGGGGAAGCGAAGATTTCTCATTTAATCTAATTTATTTTTTTAGTAAGTTGACAAAATTAGTATTTCCTTTTATAGCTTGAATTTTTCATAATTTTCCTTCAAAAAAGGTATACCTTACTTTAATCGATATCTTATATTATTTTTGATTTTATTACCAAGATATACATGCCAACAATTTTAAATCAAATAAAATAGCAATTTATTATTTAAAAAATGGCATTTATTATAATTAACGTTATCAAGAATGTTCGATATGAGCATCTTGGACTGCAAGACAGCAGCTTCAACAGGACTACTTTCTGCAAGTTCGAACATTAGATACATATCTGCATACTCCTCGGTGCTAAATTTCATGATATTATTGAATCAACTATGATAATATTGATGACATTGAATATTGTTGATATTAAATGTTGACATGAACATTTTTGATAATTTTAGCTGTAATACATATCATTTTTTTACATTCAACCACTATTTTTTTAAATTTCAAATTGTTGGCGCATGTTGATAATGAAATGCGATTTTGTCTAAAACGATACAAGATATCGAATAAAGCAAGGTATACCTTTTTTGTAGGAAAGTTGTGAAAAATTCAAGCTATAAAAGAAAATACTAATTTTGTCAACTCACAAAAAAAATGAATTAATTTAAATGAAAAATTTTGACCTTCCCTATATAAGAAACACATATGATACACCTGTTTACATATGAAAATAAGCACGATTGTGAGTTATTTAAAATGCCCAACTTTCATTGTTACCATGAAAATTGTTTTAAAGTTAAAGAAACGAATACTTTTTTTAACTTCTTACTTGGAGAGCGAATAACTTGGGAATGAAGGCCTCTATGAATTTTTTTTTTTTTAATACTAGCATTATTTCGGCCTTCTCTATAACCCCTAGAATTTACAGCAAGACCTTTCCGGACACCCTGTATGTCCCATTTAACATATTTAGGTGAGGTTTTGATGAAATAGTCAAAATCGATCGAAAATTGATAGAATTACTGACTAGAGTGAACCTAAAAATGAACATATCCTCGGTTCAAAATTTGAAGCAAATATCTCAAAAACTGTTAGAGGCAAAATTATAAAGCAAAATGAATCATTGATGTGCTGTTGATCGAAAAAACTGCCATTTTTCGTATAAGATTTAAAAAGATAAACATGAATTTAGTGAATGAATTCAACGAAAAAATACCACTGTTTGTCAGTCAATTGATTCTGTAAATCGCTCGAGAAAAGCGAGTTTAAACGATTTTTATCACAAAAACACTTTCGTGGTAAGAAATTGCAAAACATCAAGCACACTTGAAATTTTGAACTTTGCTGCAATATAGAACCAAAAATACGCCCAAATGCGCTTACCTTCTTTATCATATAAACGGAAGGCTTCCTTAAGTTCGTGTTGCATGGCCTCTGCATCTTCTTCAACCATGAATTTGGCAGCCAGAGTTACGAATTCCTCAAATTCCAGTTCACCAGATCCTGAGGCAGTAAATCCCTCATAGACCTCATTCGCTCATATTCTGAATGAACTTACCGTCGGTGTCCACTTCAGCGATAATTTCGTTTAAAATCTGTTCAGTGGTGGTGATGCCCAGCATGGTGAAGATGGTTCTCACCATCTGGGTGCCGATGCTTCCTTTCTTCTCGACATCGAAGGTATCGAATGCCTTTTTCAGGACTGAAACGGAAATTGCCCAATTAGTTCGATTAGTGTTTGGAGCAATTTGAGAACGAAGAAGCGCGGGCGTCCTGCTGTGTGTTTGATTAATTAGTATTAGGCGATGAATAAAGAAATTTGTTTTCACCTGGTGAAATAATGGATAATTCATTTTTTAAAATTGCTATAAAATACTCACGAGCAATTTGATCTTTATCCAATTCTTCCTAGAAAGGGAAAAGAAATCACATATTAAAAAGCGGAAACCGGAGTTGTGTTCAAGACATACCGACATCCTGGCGATATCTGGCGGTTACCTATTCCAAATCGTAACTGACATAAATTTGAAAATCTTGTTCGAAAATTACGTAGGCACTGTATAAAAGTGAGGAATCTTAAAATAGAAGGCGGACAGTTACTTCAGAACCATTTTTTAATTTCCGCCAACCAGCTGTTAATTGTTCGAGTGTTTCCACAGGCGCGGATTTTACCGGATTTTTGGATATTTCTTTGAGCGAAAATTTCAAGGATCAGTAATGAACTTCATTAATTGATTCGAGGCTTCAAAGAATAATATTTCACGGTTCTTTAACAATCGTATTATTCTCTCAGAGGTGATGATTTTCTTCTGCTTCTCAAAGCGACTTCCGTTGAGAACAGTGAGTACTCTGAGGATCTCCTGGCCTAGGCAGATCGAAAATAATCGATTTCATAGTGGAAAATAATTGGCAAACGTTTAAACTGACTTCAGCCACTTTCCTATTAAAATGTTGGCCAGCAGGATACTTCGTAACAAATTGACCGATCAAAAATGATAGGTAATTAACCTAAGCCAACAAATCATTAAATTTGTTGCTGTAATAAATAATGCACATCGACGTCGTTGTTCCGTATTCGACGTCCTTTGATGTAGTGGTTCTGGGTGTCTCATGAATCGGCATTGGCCGACTCTTGGAAAGTCTTGTTTTACCCATGTTTTATCACCTTAGTTAATAGCGTTAATTTCTCGTTTTAAATTAATTAATTAGTTTTCTCTAAATGGATTTTTAACTTTGGATTGGAATGGAAATGGGGCTTAAGGATTGATTTTCTAGCCGTTCGATAACGATCACACGCAGTGGTTGGCATTAGGCAGTTCAGGCTAAGACAATATACAAACTATGTCATTAAAAGCTCTAGAATATCTGGAACGAGATCTTAATGATGTAATAAATACTAATGATTTTTTAATGATATCACAGATTTTTACAATGCGCCCTGCTTAACTGACTGTTGTTCGCTTTGCTTTCCCTCATTCTGTTTCATTTTTCGTTTTGGGGGGGATTTTCTAACTTCGGATTTAATTTTTTTTTAATTGGAGAAAAATTTGCACGTACGCACTCAGGCGACTGAGGTAAGTAGTATGCGTCTGGTACGGGTAGATATAATAAGCATTGCGGTAATGAGCAGACACGGTGTGCGGTTATGTCACTTTACTGCACACCAAATTTGTTTTCGAACTTGATGAGCACAGCAGTTTCAATGCTTTAATAATTTCACGAAGTAGGAATAACGTCATTGCTTCACATTATGCTCAGCTGGCGGCACTGATGGAATGTCCAGATGAAGATTTCCTGACGTGCTTTTTTCTCTAGTGCTGTTGGTGTAGCTTCCAGGTTCTCATCGCAGAACATTATCGTATTTGATTTAAGCATATTCTACAGCTCAGGAACTTAGGTTTAGGTATAATTCGGGATCTTGAGACTTCTCCCCTTGCAGAGTGAGTCCTATGTTGTTGTGCAAGAATGTACAATTGATTCCAAAATATGCAATTTACCACGTCAACATGAGTTCTGATGTAAAGAGCCTTCAAGCGTTTTCTTTGCTTGTTAACACCTCGCTTGTGTTAACTCTTGAATATTCTGGAAAAACCTTCGATGGCAGTTTTCCAAGATCAATACCCAACTCTTGTAGCGAAGTTGTTTTCTAGACTAGATCGTCAATTTGGTGCGAAAATCGTGTGAAGGAAATTGTGAGTTCATAAATTTGGTAGGGTGATTTTCACAAAGGACCTTCATGCTCAAAGCCCTCAAGACGTTTGATAATGCCAATTTCCAATATTCCACACGCTTGAGAAATTCCTGCTTCCACCAGGGCCAGTTTATCACGCTCTTCGTAATTTTTCCTCATTCCTACGTTTACGTATTATGCAACAGGTGAATCAACAGCATCTTTAATTTTATTTTGAATTTCAAACATATCTGAATCCAACCCTGTTCCCAGCTATTAACAATACGAACAATTTAACCAGATATTAAACACAGAGCCAGCATTCACGTAGGCCGGGCCCGGAAAATTTTATACCCGCTTTCGCGTCTGGATCGGTGCCAGGAATACACATTCGACTGGATTAAGCCTCTGGAAATCGAATTAAATTTTAAACCACTGTAAAGTCCGCCCGATAATGTGATGGTGTAAACGTTTCTATGTTTTGTATTTTGGTCTCGGATCAAATGCCACACGGAGGTTTTATTGGCCACGAATCGTTTGAACCGCCGAAAGTGTTTATGTAAATAAGTAGATAATCATGCGAAAAATACACTTAAGTTTTATCTCCTTTTTTTGTTGTTTTAAGGTGATTTTGTTGCTTCCGTTGTGGAGATTTGTCCAATCGCCCTAAAGGTAGCATTCCCATAGAGAGTATGTAGCTGTGTTAGATCCCGAGATGGTGAAGACTTCAATTTCGTTATTCCGCCTTTTTTATGTTTTTCTTGACTCTTCATACGTTTGCGAAAGACACTGAAAGACGCTCGGAGGGAGAGGAAGAAGTTGGATTAATACTGTATCCTGCATAGTGCATATCCGATCAAATCATATGCCACTCTCATTTAAATGGAAAACACACTCCAAGCTTCTAAAATCGTAATTGGCAAACATTCCTGGATTTTCAATCAGCCAACAGGCCTGCAGCTGGATTCGAGGAATCGCGTCTATAGTTCACTTCATTTTTCTGAATTGAGACAGGATTCACATTAGCCAATGTATCGGACGTAAACAGTTCATCTACCTTCAAAAATTCTACTAATTTCTAGCGGAAGTTGAACAACCCGGCTGTCTGAAAAAATAGAAATTTGTGTAACACAATATCGGTTTCTATTTGTTGTGGTGACAGAACTTTGGCTTTCACACCTCCTCAGTTCAAGTTAGACAAAATAATTAATTGATTCGTTAAAACGTGATGACACGCCCTTGTTTTAAATACTATTTTTCCGGCTAGAAGTGCGTTCGAGAAATAAATAATAAATAAATAACAAACACACCTAATTCTCTTTTTACACGATAGATACGTTCCCAAAAACTCGTGTAAAAAAAGTTATTGGCTAAATGGAAAAATAGTATTAGGTTGGTGGGAATGAAATGCACGATTTCAAATCAATACTTTACTTATTAATTTAAAAAAAAGACACAATCAAATTACTCGGCATTTGCGTCAATACATTTCTGCCACCTTCGCGGTAGCTTATTTATGCCAGTCGCAAAGGAATCTGAAGGACGGGAAGCAAGAAATTCACGAAAGACCTTTTCGACAGTCTCTTGAAGATTGAAAACTTTCCCACGTAAATAGTGATCAAGTGCCTGAAATAAATCTGTAGGCTTAAGGTCGGGTGAATAAGGTGGATGAGCCAGAAGTTCAATGTCCAATTCCTGAATTTTCAGTAGCGTTCCTCTTGCGACACGAGGTCCTGCATTGTCGTGAAGAAGAATTGGTCTGTTTCGGTTGACCAATCTTGGCTGTTTTTCTGCGAGTTTTCGCATCATTTCATCCAATTCAGAACAATAAGTTTCCGCTGTAGTTGATTCACAAGGTCTTAAAAATCTATAGTGGATGACACCAGCATGGGACCATCAAACGCTATATATATAAAAATAATCTTTTTTGGGAGAAGTTCTAACTTCGGGAACTTTTTTGGTGCTTTATCTTTATCTAACCATTGAGCTGAACGCTTACAATTGTTATACAAAACCCATTTTTCATCACATGGTTCACCGTTGAAAGGTGATAACAAAGATGCGCATTTGATGTTCATTGAGTTTGTGTGGAACCCACTTAACAAGATTTTTTGTCTTACCGATTTCATTCAAATGATCCAGTATTGCTGTATGATCTACGTTAAACGTTGCTGTTAATTGACGGGTAGTTTGAGACAAATTGGCTTCCACCGCGATTTTCAATTCGTCTTTATTTATCTTTAATTGTGGTCGTCCACAGGGCTCATTTTCGAGGCTGAAATCTCCAGAACGGAGTTTTCTGAACCATCGCCGTACTGTACTTTCGTTAACTGAGTTCATAGCAAATACAGGGTGTTCCCTAACTACGTGTACAAAATTTAAGGGCGTAACCTTCGATTGATTTTAAGAAAAAAATGTTTAAAAAACATATGTCCGTAAATGCTTTGTTTCCAAGACACAGGGTGTTGAAATGTAACAAGAAAAACGGTTTCACTCAATATTTCCAAAATGACTCAATTTGGGTGTTTCAATTTTAGCACACACACGATTATGTAATAAAAAGCCCAATATTTACACTTGTTTTGCTTCTCTTGTTCTTTTTTGATAGGGGCACCCCTTTTCAAAAAAAACCCAATTTTTTGGAGAAATGCTTTAATGATTAATTATAAGAATTGCTGAAAATGACCATAGTGGTTTTAATACGTATTATTATTTACTAACTTGTTTATTGTTTTTTTTGCTACTGCCACAACCATCAGTCATTAAAGATTGTATTTCATTTCGTGATAAATCGTTATATAGTTCCCTGTAACATGCCATTAATGATTTCAGTTCACGTTGAAAATTTGCGTTCCTCATCAAGATCATGTTGCTCAAAATGATAAAGTTGCAATGCATATTTCTCAGGAGTGAGAATGAAAAAATTTATAGAAACATAAAAAAATCATAAGGAAAATTCATTAAAAAAATTCATAGAATATTGGAAATCGTGTTAAAATAAAACAATTCGTGTAAAAAGAGAATTAGGTGTACATGAAGTTATTGTCCAGCTTAACTCATTCAGCGCGTGGAAATGTTAGACAGCCTCCATGGTAGCTGATTCAATAATTTTGGTCCAAAAAAAAGCCAAAAAGAAATCTTAGGCACGTTTAACGTATTATCAACCAGCGAAAAACCTCTTTTTTGCCACTAAAAAGCTGAGCCTTTATTGAGCGGAAACGCGGAAGGCTAAGGTGTTACCTGCATTTTCTGCAGAAATTTCGATACACCTGTGTCGGACATGAAGAGCAAATCGTCGAATCAACCTCAGATAGTGCCGCATTTCTTTGTAAAACCTTCAAGGCGTGCAATTTTATATGCTGATTTGCCGAGAATGCCTTTCAGGCATGGAAAATACTGGACATGGACTGGACTGCATGTAATTTGCAACTTTTCAATCGAATTCCGGCAAATTTTAAACGATATTCCCAATTATTTCCCAATTGTAATAATAACCAATATAACCATGAACCATGTGAAAGGCAAAGACCGAAGAGTTGATAACGATCGTGATGATATCATGATCATGACTTCATGCGTCGTTCCTAAGACGGCAGGCATGATTCGATTAACGTGGTATCTTTCAACTAGCTAGTTAAAACGGTGACTTTTTTCTGAATAAAAGTCTAATTATTCGAGAAAAATAGACGAACGCTACTTAGAATAAAATTAGTTCGAATTTACCATTCTTCTTTCCCCACACAGAGGTGAGTTCTTAGCTCCTAAAGATAATCCCAGGCAAATGGAGGTGCGCGCATTTACGTTAGCGGTTAACATGCAAGTGGAACTAAAGTAGCCTAAGTGCTACACTGAAACCATTAATTACTTGGCAAATAGCCTTCAGGGAGCGATCAAATCCGATCCTGCCTACCATGTTAAGAATGGAACTAAAGAACTCTCGGGATCCCTAAATAAATGTCTGGCAATATTGGGATGCCATTAAAGCAAATAAAACCACGAAGACTGCGTGATCTATTTCGTACTTCCCGTATCGATCCCCTCCCGAAGTACACAGACACACATACAGCATACAGGGCTCCCAAATAGACTGAAATAGAATGAACGAGAGGAAACTTTCTCTTCAGAAAGTCATGTCTTTTGTGGAAAGCGTCGACGAGTGTGGAATGGTTAATATGGTGTGTAATTTCCAGTTTATTTCAGGAATAACTAACTAATTTTAACTCCTTAGGATGACCTGGACAAGGAGCAATTATCCAGTAAGTACTCACTCATTTATTTACTTCTTTAGCCAAGTTAAACCACTAAACTCCGTTAGTGCTTAAATCTACTTTTGATGCCTTCGACGTGGACAAGAAGGGGTTCATCTCTACTGACATGATCGGTACCATCATGGATATGTTGGGGACGCAGCTTCTGAACGACGAGCTCGAGGTAACTTGCTGTTGCTTGCTGCTATAAAAACCGCATTTTTCCTCGTGTCAGGGCATCATAGAAGAAATTGATGAAGATGGCAACGGAGAAGTTAGTTTTGAAGAGTTCGCAAATCTAGCCGCCAGGTTCCTCATCGAAGAAGAAGAGGACACTGACGCGATTCAAACGGAGCTGAAGGGCGCTTTTAGGATGTATGATAGGGAGGGTAAGTGCTCGTTGAGATTTTGATGTGTTCACCAGTGCCAACGTGTTATTTTCGAAAGGAAATGGATTTATAACAATAGAAGTGCTGAGGGAAATATTGCAGGAACTGGATGAGAAACTAACGGACGACGACTTGGACAGTATGATAGATGAGATCGACACCGATGGATCTGGCACCGTTGATTGGGACGGTATGAATGATTTTTTCATTCATTATGCAGATGAATGGAAATCACACTGTGCTTCTTTTTAGAGTTCAAGGCAGTTATGATTGGTTGACACAAGGACGATTACTGCATTTCTATTTACATTTTCTGACGTGTCCGGGACTGTTCACTCATATGCTCATCGCAGTAGATTAGATTTGTTTGATACTAGATATTATGTGGTATGGTTGCACTAGTTTCTAAGTTTTATTATACTGGAGTGAAGTAATAAAGTTCTCAGATACTTATGATTAATACTGTATTTGATGTTGTTAACTTGTTACTCCCTAACTCTCTTGGAGCTCTTGGATTCTAGCTTTTCAATGCTGTTGAATGGGCAGCTTAATCGAATGCGTTTTGAGCTCTTATAACTCACTCTACTTGAGGGATAGGAGCAAAGTGCGCTCTATTCTTAATAATTTACCTGAAAGAAAAAAATGTAATTAAAAAAAAAACAAAGGAGTGAGAATCGAACACTGAAACAACTAAAAGAATTCAAACGTTTACATAACAGCGCTAATGGGAAAACATGTTGATTTTGTTATTATTAATGTGATATTTATGCAAGAATAACTGAAAATTAAAAAATCGCGTTTACTTTGCCTGCACATGAAATAAAAAGGTTTGCGCGATCTACATTGGATTTAACTCCCTTAACCAAAGTTGAATTTGAAAGGGTGGCAACTACCCACCGACGTGCTTACACTCTTCTTCATCTTCAGTTTCAACAATGTTCTGCATATCAAAGAGTTGGCTGAGAAGTGTTGATACTGAATGAGTCGACCTACATAGATCATTCTCTCATTACGTTCCCCGTAAGATCAATATTCAAAGGGTGGAATTATGATTTTCTCTAAAATAAATACTTTGAATTTTCAAGTAAAAAATTAGATATGCGATATGATCTATACTGAAAAGGAGTGTGAAGTTTACTTGTCGATATATAGGATAAAAAAAGGTTTTTTACATATTTATGTACAGGTCCCCATCCGGTAACGTGGAAAATTTCTTGCTCAGGCCCATTTATGCGTATTTCTGGCAATTTTAAAATGATTTTTTTCTAACAACGTGAACTCAGCCATTCCATAAGGGTTTGGTATTTCTTTTGCACTCAGAGTGTTATCTCATACAGGATATTATTTTGGGGTTGCTCGAATGGCACTAGAGACCTTTTGGATTTTTTAACGGAAGATTTTTGCCCTTTTTGTTGCTTACAGCTTTCAAACCGTTTGAAATTAGAATTAAAGAGTTTCCCATTCCTATCCTAATTATTCAAGGCAGATTTAAATACCAAATTTTCAACAGGTTTCAGGTGCCAAAAATTTTCATGTTTCAGTGGGATATCATCCGGCACGCAACTAGCTAAAAAATTGGTTAACACATTCGCGTAATTTTGGAATATTTTTATTTCGACAGATCATGCTCACGTTTAAGAATAATTGCTCTGTTAGTTTAGATGTAACGCTCAAAATATATATACGCTCGCGTGCGAAAAGTGCTCTATACCGCACTCATTTGAGCAGGGGAGCGAATGGGATTAGGCGAATAGGCAAATGCTTCAGAAAGCTATGGTTCCATAGTGATTAAAATAAAAGTAAAAGGCTCATTTAGGTGAAAGAATTTGCTTACCAAAAATAGCAATTATTCAACGTTTCTATGGCAAATTTACTGAAATAAGACTATTTTGTAGGGAAATTTTCATTAAATTTAAAGTAAACTTGGCCATGGGAGCCACATGCAGGGTAGTGTCGCTTACCGCATTTGTTGGGTAAATGGACTGAGAAGAGATTCTAACGTCAGTAAAAATTTACTGACAAGTCTGTAGTATGGATATAGGCGACATTTATCACAAGTGTAAACAACATAAGAAAATGTCGATGACAAGGCCTTTGGCAAAAAATTAAATGCCTTCAGCAATTTCTTACCTAATTACCAGGGTGTTGATGGATTTGATCATTATATATATAGGAGAGGATAAAAACTGAGTCAAACACTAAGTTCCTGTTTATTTACTAAGGTGTTAATTAAGAGAGAGTTGCTACCAGCACAGTCTTGGAATATGGCAGACGAAACTCCAGTAAGTGAACCTTTGCGGTATAGTGACTATTTAGTGATCGATTATAGCGTGCAGTAAACTAAAACGAACTGCACGAAAACACTTTATTGTTAAAGCCACGAATTTTACTTCAAGGGACTTTCTTCTTTTCCAGGAAAAGAAACCGGAGAAGCCTAAATTTGTAAGTCGAATTCAGTTATTTCCATTAACTCGCAAAATCTTTGCCTATGACTCTTTCCGTCATTTGCGGAAAAACCAACATGAATTTTAATGATACTACCACGTAAAAATCCATTGGTGCATCCCCTATACTTCACGACATTTTGGCTGTTTTGGCACAAGTACTTTTATAGCCAGTTTCCCACTGACGTAGCACCTTGACCTATGGCTGCATCTAAAATTAACCAAAAATCAATTATCGATCAATGATGCCAACAATGGTCACGTGGGTACGGATGATCTTATAAATCTTTGTATAGTTAAGCTGTTATCAGCAGTTGCCCATTCAGATTTTGCTCCTAAAGTTCCCCGTTTTTGAACGCAATGGTAAGATTTATTGTCATAACTCTTGTTATTGCAAAAAAAGAATTTTAAATTAATCTATTTTCTCTTTTTTTCAGGATAAGGTAAGTGGCACTAGAATTTTTTTCCCCGCAAAATGGTGCGAAAATATCACATTTGCGGGCATTTTAGGAAGTAGTCGTCGACTATGAAGCCTTGAAGCACCTGGATATTGCTAAGGACCAACTGAAAAGTAACCTTTTTACCATAATTTTTAGCCCTAATTTACATTAATTCTTGGTTCACGACAGTGTTAAAACAAATCTTTGACTCTTTCGATCTGGACAAGAAAGGAGAAATTGGAGTCGACATGATCGGTCAAATCTTGGATATGTTAGGACACCAGCTCAATCCTGAAGAGCTGGCAGTAAGTATCGATTTTTGCCCGAGATGGACAATAATTCCGCAAATGTTATACAGAAAATCATCAAAGAAATTGATGAAGATGGTAACGGAGTGATGAGTTTTGAAGAGTTCGCCCATCTTGCAGCAAGATTCCTCGTGGAGGAAGAAGAGGATGTTGAGGCCATTTTGAGGGAGCTGAAAGACGCTTTTAGGTTATATGACAAGGAGGGTAGGGGAGATTGTTTATTTTACTATTCGGCGCGAAACAAGATTTTTCTTTTAGGTCTTGGTTACATCACTGTGGACTTACTGAGGGATATTCTCAAAGAGTTGGACGACAAGCTGACTCCTTCAGATCTCAACGAGATGATTAAGGAAATTGACACTGATAACTCTGGAACGGTTGATTGGGAAGGTACTTAGAGAGCTTTTAGATGCGATCTTATCAAGTCATGCATGAAAGACTAATTAATCATCTCTAATTGCGTCGTTGGTGAAGTTCGATTTTTGATTATTTGCGGGCGTCAGAAATGAACTGGATTTTCACCAATGATATTTTATAAGGAATATTGAGGCAATTGCTTTCGTTAAAGCCGAGTAGGTACCTGAATGTGTGGACAATATGGTGAACGTACGAGGTTGATAAACTTAGAAGGCAAACTTGAAGGCTGTTGATAATTGGTTTTTCATTATGTAATATTGTTAATCATTTGCCAATGAAAGCGATTAATAAGAATACGAGATCTATAGGCATTAACCCTGATAAACGATTTTCCTTTTTAGGCTAAATTTTCTTATCTTAGTATGCTGTCGACAAATCAACGTTTCGCTTCTTTTGCTTTCAGAATTCAAAGCCATGATGATCGGGTGAAATGAACGGACACCTCATGGCCATAAGCTTCAACACCAAATAGAGAAGATTCTTACGTGTTTATTTAGATTTAAGACTGACAAATTATATTTTTTCAAGACCGAAAATTAAAACATATTTTTGTTTACCAACGTGATGACTTTTTATTGTTATTTATTATATAATTGTATTTGTTTACTGCGTTTGTGTGGAATATGGGAACTAAAATATTTCCAAGCCCTTAATAAGGCCTTCGCGTGGAACAATTTTTTGGTTCCTCAAAAAACAACGGAGATACCTGAGAATATATCAGAAATTTGAGTAATCTCCCACGTCCATGCTACATACATTACTAAAACATTCCAGCAAATCCCACAATAGGGGTTGTTGAAATCTAACTGAGCAACATCGGTCCGAAGTTGTAAGTCACAGTCTCATGCCAGGATGTTACAATTACCTGTATCCAGTCCTTCACCGTCAAGGTCATATTTTTTCTTGTGCTTCTCAAATGTTTTTTGCAGGCGCTCTTGGATGTGCTCAAAAAAACACAATTTTCAGTGTCAGCATAGAGCTATATTTATTATTAGACTCCACATAGAATATTACATTTTCAGAAACAATACGTAGTTTTAATCTGGATAAATATATATGACACTCATTACACAACAGCCATTTGCCTATATCTTTGTTAGTGATATACGAAAGAATGTCGGTTAAATACGTTTCCATAGACATCCGAATATATTTTAGGTAAAATAGTAAAAAACTGGGATGGGCCGAGGCCACAGTCGCGTTGACATGCCGATAACGACCTTGCTTGCTAATAGAAAATTTAGAAAAATATTTTTCTTTTGAGCTTTTAAACATGTCAACGCAACGAAGGGTGTGGTCTCTCGACCGGATATGTCTTGAAGTGGTCTGGCTGACGCCATTTGTCCAAAGATGGCCGCCTAAACAGCATCGCATTACTTAATACAATATTTTAAATGGATATGTTTAAATTTACCACAGATACAGTTAAATATACATGCTACAATGATATGTGTTCAAAACCGGCCTCGATGACCGTATAAGGTATTGCTTCGAAGGGGTGGGTAACATGGATACGTTGCCATTCCATTTCTTCTCGTCAACCATCATCAGCTACTTTCTAAAAATGGTGATAAGGTACGTGTAGGGCATGTGGGATAATGACTATCTTTTGATCACTCTAAATACTAATTAATGGTATTAGTTCGAATGGAATGCACGGCGATAATTCAGGTAAATATTTTCGAAATTACCTTCTACAAAACGTTTCTATTTCGGCTATTACTTGTAACTCTAATTTTTACCCCTACATCAATGACTATTTTTACTTCAAGAAATTTCCTTAAGGCTACGGTGATATGGATATATCAAAGCTCACATTTATATATTTTTTCACTAACCTATATGGGCACTCTCCCGCATTTCCAAAAATTTTCTATCCAACAAAACCTTTGGAAATCTCGACAGGTGGCACGTGTTCTGATATGACTCAGTTTAAGGTTTTTCACCTTTGATATGTATAGGCCTGATCCAAGACATTTTACTCATTTTTTAGTTAGTTTGGATGCGCTTACCAAACGAGGCTCGTAACAATGTAATAATAATAATATAAAATTTAATAATACATAATATTCAAAATTCGGTTATAACTACTCATTTAACTTCTACGTTATGCTAAACATTAAGATATATCAATATAAGGTTCAAGAACAGACACATTGAACGAGGCGAGTGATACGACAAAGACATTTTTCAAGATATTCCAAATTTTCATTATTGTGGTAAGTGGAGCTGTAAATGCACCAAATTTCCTTTGAGAGACACAATCACTTGCGATGTTACTTAAATGTTTTTGCAAAGGACATTCGATGCTTCCGGTCTTTAATGTAGAAAAGTTTTATGGTATCAAAAAATTTTAATTAAAAGGTGGCTCTAATGAGAATTTTCAGTAAATTGCACCAAATAGGAAATTCGGGCTTATTCCCCTATAATTTTCCCCATTACTATGTTGTTATTGTACTTTTATTATGTTACGAAGTCCAAAAGACTCGCCGTAACTGCTCTACCAGTCAAAAGCTTTAGGACCTATAATTTTTTCCCTTATTTCTCTGAAAACTTCTTTACCTTTTTTCCATTTACCCTGGACTTACCTAACATAAAATAAGTGCCTATATCTTCTGCTACATTTATTAAGCAATTCGGGCAAATTTGCTACTGATAAGTGTTGACATCCCGAACTTTCACAAGACGCCTCCCACTTGATACGTTGGGGAAATTGTGATTTTCCGATTTAGAAGGAAAGGAAGAAATGTACATTTTAGTTACTGATCTGTGGTCATATATTCTTTGTTTCGTTGTTTTTAAGGTAACTTGAACTCAATCACTTTCTGAAGCGTCTTTTGCAGTTTTTGTGCTCAGAAATTGAATACAACCAGGATTTCTCTGCGAATCTGAACTAACTCACGTTAGGAAAAACGTTTACATATTTTTGCTGCTGCAACTTTTCACTATTGGTATAAATTGTCGATTTTTCTGACCATCTCAGAGTGAATTCGTTCAGGGGTTTATTTGTTGCTTAACAGACCCATTATCTTATTCTTCAGAAAATTTCAATTTGAGTTTGTTTAAGAAAGATAGACATCACTAAAGAGATAGATTGTAAAGTGAAGATATATAAGTAATAGTCAGTGCTAAAAGGATGAAGCACCCATGTTTATAACTATTTTCAAGGGATTATTACTTTAATAGTGGTTATTAGTGGGATTTCAATTTTTTTAGTGCGTCTGTGTTCCCATCCTGCTTGGAAAATAATGGAAAATTCAGAAGCAGCTAATTACCCCATTTTATGTACTTCCGTCAATCCCAATAGTGAATGAAATTTAATACAATTAAGCGGCGTTTCAATATAATGAAAAATTCATGTTAAACGCACGATTTCTAATCTTAATTCCTTAAATATGAACATCAATATTGAAGATTGGATTGAACACCCATAAAGGTCTATTTGAAATTCAAGATCATTACGCTGGTAAACTGATTTCCTTTTATGTTATTAAAATTGGAATTGAAGCTTTTGTGATTTACCCTATTGGAACGTTAACTTTAAATATCCGGAAATCCTTTATATTTCTAAATTATCGTTTACTCTGCATTTGTTGCAAAAAACCCCTTTAATAAATAGGCTAAACTGACTTGCTAATGATTTTCAGGTCTGATATTACTTTCCTTTGATTCTAATTTCTATGAAAGCAGTACCGTTGCACTTATTGGTAATTTGCGTATTTCTCAAAAAAATGCTGAATGCGAAAATCTCTATTAAACCAGACCCTATGTGTGTCCACAGTTGTGTGATGAAATACCTACCTAAACTGCCTTCGTTTTCTCCTCCTTCACTCCTCATCTCGAAATCAATAGCAACTGAGAATTTAGTATAGATTTATGTACTTCAGGAGAATTTAAAACTTTCCAGTTGCATATTTATGAAATAACCTGAACCTAATCCAAGCTAACCTGAACGAACCTGAACTATCTGGGAGAACATTTTTCTTCCTTCTTACAGACCTAAAGGTCTTTAAAGATCGTTCAAAAGGTGATGTGAGGCGCTTATTGAAACCTGACGTATCATTTCCTATTTTATGGCCCATAGACAAATATCTACTAATATTAGAGCCACCCACCGAAGCCTGACAAGTCGTTCGATAAAAATTTAGAAGACATGTAGTATTCAAGATGCTGATACACCTAGAGAGCTGTCTAAAACATGAAAAAGCATATTAGATTTTTGAAAAACTATTAAGCAGTTACATGCGCTAAAGCTCTATCTGCAAAACATGAAAACTTTAAATTATAAATCTATTTGCGCCTCTCATTGAAATTCGAACTATAGAAACTATTCTAATTTTATGTAATTTGCACTTGGTGGCATGGAAGTGACAGGTATTTTCAGGTGAAAGTCGATATATTGATTGGTAAACTTGCCTGGAATTTAGGTTAAATATTTTTAAAGATCGAGCTTGAGCTACCTTGAAATGCTACTCCCAAAACGCTACAAATTGCCTAGAAAAATCACCCTCCTAAACCCGCCACTGCCCGATGCACCATTTCGCGAACAACTACTTTTCAAAAAACACCAAGATCTATTATTATCATCTAATATCAAATAGTTTAACTAGACACGAGCAAAAACCTAGCTACGACCAAAAAGCTGGTAGCTAACGCTGTTTTAGACACGCTCAACTGAGTGTCGGCGCTGCTGTAAGCTGAGTTTTCGTACGACTTAATTTTGCATTTCATCTTATCTAAAGGTAAGCTCTGCAAGCTATACTCGCGGTGTTCGTGTGGCATCGTGCACACTGTGCGCTTCTTCTGCATCATTTCGTCATCTTTGTCTTTCAGATTCCGCAGCCAGTTCTTATACCATTGAAGCTCGCAGTCGCAGAGCAATGGGTTATCTAGGAATTGGAAAGAGTTGCTTTAAATAAAAAAAAAAAAACGTCAGTTGGTAGTGTAGCGGTAGTTGTAGTCGTGGGTAGTTGGTAGTCAGGAACAGCCTGGCGGGCTAGTGGTTCGGGGGGTAGTGGTGAGTTGTTTAACTTGAATTGCAGTTTGCGATGCCAAAAGCTCGCTCTTCATTAAAATAAATAAATTTTAATGTTCCAGAGTAAGAAATGAATTTGTCATGGGGATATTTTTCTTTATTCCCAGGAAACATTCCTGCTTCGTAGACTAAGGAAAAATCATATGAATTTACACCACTCCCGCAAAATTCCGCTCTCTACACCAATCTATGCAATTCCTAACTCGTTACATAAAGAGCGATTTTCTAATTTTGGCAAAGTGTGCCATCTGAAGAGCACATACTTTCATAACAGCATAATTTCAGCTTTTTCCCTATTCGATGTTTTTCTTTTTCCAAAATTACCACCAGATTCATTGAGGACGTTTACCCATATCCGCGCCGTTTTTTGATGAGACCGATAAGCTATAGGACACTTGAACTGACTAGTGCTTTAAAGGTTAGATAAAACTTCTTCAACTATCTGTGTAAACGTTAAGGGTTATTTTTATTGTTAGTCCCATGAAAAAACCGGAATTGGAGTTAGCCTAGTGCATGCAAAACTTACCCATCAAATCGACCACTCGTAACGTATCCAAAATGGGCTCCATCACATCTTCTGCCACATGCATCAGCTTGTTATTTTGCAAATTCAAAGTTTCCAGGGAGTTTAAATTCTCGAAGATCATCCCGACTAAAGATCTTATGCTGCAAACATATTTTGGTTTATTGGATATTTTCATAGGAAAGTTTATTGCAGCCCTATGCAGCGCTATAAACCATGCGCAATGCTCTTTTGCTCGGTGGGCACCTAATATCTCAAATTTACGATTTTGAGATTACTTACTCGTTTTTCTGCAAGTTGAGGAACGTAATTGAATCGCCAAAGCCAGCGAAAGCGTCCTCTGAGATGAAAGAAATGTTGTTGGCTCGTAAATCTAAATGTCGTAACCTGTGCAGTGGCTTAAGGGCCTCTGTGGGTATTGTGTGGATGTTGTTGTCTCCCAATCGGAGATATTGCAAGTTTTCTAGAATATAGTTGAAGATTGTAAGGAGTTTTCACAAGTTCACTAGTTTTTAAACAAACAAAAAAGGAACGACAGAAAATATACATTTAAGAAGCCAAAATATCAGTTTTTGGAAACAGGTTCAAGAGCTGCTGTTGGCAATATCGATTACGATAGATTTTTAACTTAAAATACCTCTATTATTTTGTAAAAATAAATCATTTCAAGCCAATTTCTATCGTTTTTCCTTCAGAAACATATCAGAAATCCACAAAATATATTATCCTCTACGCTGCAATTACAGAGTAGCAGTAAAGTTTGTAGGTACGTAATACCGATAAACAAAATATACCGCTAGAAGAGGAAATAATTAGAGATAATTATCACGAGAAATATATAGAGATAATTAACTCAGAGCGGTTAAATTACATGAATATAAATTCGATTCCCTGGAAAATTCGCTGCAGTGGGAAGAGATTTTTGTAAATTAAAAATTGCTTGAAGTTTGGATATGATGAAAAGACCAAAATGAATTGCTTCAGATTATTTTACAGTTTTTAATTTTTCATTACGATATCTCATGTTCCATAATTGGTGATCCCAGAGAGCACAGGCTGTCGGAGATGAAGGACGCAACGAGGATCGCCTTGTTGCGTACAGCAGCAATGCGTACAACGCAACAAGTATCATCTGAGGCACGATTCAAGCGATACATTTCTGCTGTTTTTCTTTCTCTCTTTCCTTCCCACTCACTGGTCTCTCGCCTTATCTCTCGTGCCCTGTTTCACTTTCATTCAACGTCTTGGTTCCTTCAATCTACAGACCTCGATTCTCCTTTCCATCATAGTACAACTCTTATTGTTATTGGAAGGAGAGTGGTGTGGAGGCACTCATCCATCTGCTCACAGATGGCGGCAGCAGGCAAAATCAGCCGTGTATCTTCGTCGTTTTGAAATAAATACGTGCTCGGACCACCAACCACATTGAGCATCAAAAGAAAGATTTCGCCTTCCTACCTACTACCTGTTCAATCTGAGGTTGTGTAAGGCGTTATTCCCGAAAATTAAGGGAGAAACTCACCATCCCAGTTTAATAATAAGTTTTTCTGACGCATACACTAACGATACAACCATTTTGTCAACACTAATAACTGACAATAAACTTGAACCAAACCACACAAAGACATCACCGATGTCATTATGAATTCCCACTATTGTCAGCTCGTTTCGGTTAAACGCAGCCCCTACGTGACATTTGCTTTTATCGGAGGCCAGGTGGTTAATTTTATCAAGCACAATGAAATTTCGTTTCTTGTATGTTTTCACGTCATGGCCAACATTCCTCTCAGCGAAATTAGATTATGTCAAGAAATAATTCCTCCCGTGGGAGCTTTTTTGTTATTGGATAGTGCCGCATCCCATGTTCTCATCCCTTCCGTTATTGGAACAAACTTGAAAGCTGCACAAGCTTATTGCACCCCAACCGGGCTAAATCCCTATGAATTGCTTCGGAGAAAGTTCAAATACTGCCAAGGAGGTGTATGAGGGCATAAATACTTATAAGTACTTATCCCTAAAACTTTGCAGAAGATCGATACTTGTCCTCTAAGTTTGATATTGCAGACAAAACCTCTATCGCTTCCCGCCCACGCGAAGTTTAAATGAGATGAGCTTGGAACGACTTTCCAGAACTCATTTCATTGGTGCCCCCCATAATCTGCAGATGTACGATACACACTATACGAAATCATGCTGGTTTAATCCAAAAAATTTGCTTTTTGTGCGTCGTAACACATTAGTAAGAACTCAGATCCGCAAGCACGCAAATAACGTATCTGATATACGTTGGGTCACGCTCCAAAAAATTAGATGCTACTTTGTAGATTCGTGTTCATTTGTAGCAAAACCAATTTGCCTTGATGGATTATCTGGTGGCCACTTACCTGGAATTCCCTGTCTTCACGCATTTGCAGAAGTGTTCGCGTGAAAGAACGTGTCCCCGAGGCTCACGGAAAATTAAAGAGTTCAATATCGTCGGAATTGCGAAAGTGTTTATATTAAATCCATTAAAGAAGTTTAGCTTCCATTAAACGGCGACAAATTAAACTTAGATGTGCCTCAAGTGAGTTAGGCAATCTTCATGTAAATGCGCCATTAAACTGTTAAAGCTGTCCCAATTTACCATAGTTAGCAAGGAAAGTTTTACTGCCGATTCGCTGCATTTACGCCAGTGTCGAATGCAACTTGATCAAAATAGAAGGTAATTTGGTGAACAACAAGCAATTTGGAGCATACGGTATCACCACATTTTGCCAGGAGTAATTCATATTTCAACATAAACAGATACGTCGTTTCAGATCTTGCTTTGAAACTCGAAACGGAATCCTTTGTGCTAGATTTGTGTTCTCATATGTTGGGCTCAGCAACCTAAATATACAAAATACATGAATCCGCGCTCCGTAGAGAAAAAAGCTCTCTTACAAAAGCGAGCATCATTTATTTAAAATTGAGTTGTTATGTTCTTCGTATGTTTACTATCTTACCCAATTTACTTGCGTTTGTTCGCTCACACAACGGGGTGGAAGTTATTGCAAGCCCCCTTTTTTAGACTGTACTATAAGGAGTAATCTAATTGATCCGAAAGAAAAAAAAACGCCAGCAAAAAACACGCAGCCAGTAACGAGAAAAGCTTTAAATTCTGTTGGCGAAGTCGCAATTAAAACATACAAAAGAACTCCACCGTATGAACGAGCTTAATTAGACATCAGAGACCTAGTTTGTAATGGCTCATTTCAAGCAGAAACAGTTATCTGAGTGGAAATTACCTTTTTGTTAATGAGAAGTACGTGCAAATGATGGCGATGATCGTTTTTTAGATTTCGCGAGGCCATTAGGCCCGGTTATACGAAAATTCACCAGAATCAGATTTGGTTCCTGAACCATGCCAGAAGAAGAGCCAGGGCCGGCCTTAGCGAGTCTGGCGCCCTGGGCGAAATTTTTAATCACCCCCTCCCCTCCTTCAAGGAGAACCACCAGGAAAGTCCGCCGCCTTGGGCCGTCACCCAACCTCCCCCTTGTATACTACGAAAGTTTCATGTGAGACACTTGGTGACCATTCTTGTGGGATGGGTCAAGAACGATTTCTGGGTCGGCCGAGCCGACCTGGCCAAATCCAAATGGGCCTCGTCACAACAAATTTACTACTGTAAACAGTGCTAATGCTGGGTGTACAAGGCAGATCGATAAATTTAAATCGAGCTTGTTTGAACTAACATATTAATTTGCAAATATTGGGTGAAAGCGGAACACAGCACCCCTCCATTCCTTCGAATAACCAATATCTCTTGGAAACTGGATCCGTATCCACTTCAGAAGTTGACAGACAGGAGAATATTCCGATACAGGGCTGAAATTTACGTGTTTATGCAACCGTAAGGCAATTTCCTCAATGCTGAGCAAATTGTGGATTTCGGTGCACGCTATTTACTTTAGGCGTGACCAAGTTTACAAATTTGGTAGATACAGTTAGGCAAAGTGGAGAAAATGGTTTTGGAAGCCGAGATGGAGTTTCTCTGGAATAGTCTGTTGGTTAAGTTTAATTCGAATAATAATTAATTTTATGGTTACTCTCATATTGCTTTTAATTGAACATATGCACATTGTATTACATGTATGTTAAGAGGAGCACGGTGATTATTAATTAAATGACGCCTCTTGAAGGCGCGACCTTTATGTCGGCTGGTCATTAAAATATTTTATGTTATGCTGTTCGTTTAATTCAGAAAAGTAGACAAATAGTCATCGCTGACCTAATCGTCCAAGAATCATCAAAATTTGGTTTGAATAAATCAATTAAAATTTGTCAATTTTCAACCAGAGATGGCCTAAATTTCAAACTAAAACTAGAAGCTTTAAAAATGCACCAAACATTTTGGTGCCTGTCTCTCTAGTTTAGCAAATATTAGCTCTGAAAACCATATTCCGAAAGCTCAAATAAAATAGCTTAAATTTAATTCTAAAATTAAGGGCATGCGGAATTAAAATTTCCGGTCAAAGCGCACTACAACAAAAGAGTGATCAAAGAATAAAAGTTTGTTCTTAAGCTGACGTGTTCTCTTCACGAATTTAATAAGTCGACAAGCTCCAGGGAAATCCTGCTGTAAAAAGGGTTAAATAAATGAGCAATATTTGAACAGGAATTTTCCCCTTTTCGGGACTTAATGAATTAACGAAGCGGATTCGCTGGCAAGTAATAAGATCTTGGCTAAATTAATTTTTTTCCAGAAGCAGACCCCAATAAAACACTTACCTAAAGTATTGTTTACGTCGACTTACCTTCCAAGCCTGCAAAGGCATCGTTATCGATCCTGTCAATGTTGTTGCCGTCTAATTCCAAAGAATTCAGTAAAGTGAGATGAGAGAACACTCGAGAAGGTACCCTTTCCAGTTTATTGTGAGCCAGGCCTAATGAATCTAAGTTCTTGAGACCTACAAAGAGACATAACCCTTAATTACTTATTAAAAGTTGGTTGCCTCTTGAGGAGCAGTAAAAAATTCTGCCTGCTTCAGCTATATTATGCTTCCCAACTTCCTGCAATAAATACGAGGTTCTTCCTATACAGATGTGGCTGATAAAATTTAATTCAAAATTTTATTTTGCTTCCTGGGCGTTTAATGGGTAAAGTCTGGCAATAGGAGCGTTAGCAGCGATAAAAGGGGGAAAGGGCAATGGTCTTTCGCCCCTCGCTCCCCCTTTTTTCAGTACATATGGGTCTCTCCCCCTTTCGCAAAACTGCGGTCCTCTTCCCCGAGGAAGTAATTTTGTCTCTTCCTGACCGAGAAAAGCAGCTCCGAAATTCCCTCGCCTAAGATGTGTCCACTTGTGGCCGCAACTTATATTTATGTTTCACTATTGAAAGTTTCGAGGTGATTTTTCACAAAAGACGTATTTCTGATGATGACCCACCATGGAGTCGATGATAATTCATCTTTATGCGAGACCTGATGTAAGTCGCTGGGAAGGGGTACATATCAAATTAATGTCACCGGCCTAGTTTTGATTAAATGGTTAAAAGTTTTGATTTATTCGCCAAAATAGCGTAATGTTAAAGTTTTAGGGAAATTCTCTGATAAATGAGACAATTTCATAATATTCATCTGATGTTGATAACTCATCCACAAACTAACTTCTCGGCCACCTTTAAAAATCATTTATTAAAACCTGGCAGTACGTTCTAACTTTATTCTCTGCAAAATTAACGGAAGTTCATAGTTTAGCAACTTTCTCTGAAATAGAGTTTGGGCATGTGGGAGCCAGTTAAAAAGTAATTTTTCCCTCGACTTTTGCATCTACATGAACGATCGATACTCTGTTTCCTCGCTTCTAATACCGCATTCAAAAACCGCCCAGACCGCCCCGCAACACTGTTGTATCAGCAGAAAACGGCAATATAAATATTTTGCATGGTTTGAATAAAACATAACATAATCGATAAGAAAGGGAGCATCCTGTGGCACCTACCTTCGAAATCTCCCTCGTTTATTTCCGTAATCTTATTTTCCTGCATCTCCAGTTTCTTAAGCATATCGAGTATGCCCAGAGATCGTTGAGGTACAGCCGTTAATCCGTTGCCGCCCAAGTTAAGCCTCTTTAGTTTCCTAGGAGACAGAGAGAAGATTCAAAAATTCCGTATCAAACTAGTCCTAGAAGGTGGAGTATTTTCAAATATTTATTTAAATTTCGGGTTCACAGCTCTCGTAAGATTTCATGAAGCCTAAGAGACAATGGAAACTAAAGTTGGCTAAATTGACACAGACAGAATTAGTCCTCTTCGTAGAATGCTTAAAGGATCCTTGGGAAACTAAGCATGGAACGAGTCCAAATCGCCTCAGATTAGCGGCAACGTTCATTCATTAAAATATTAGAACCATAAACCTTTTACAATCCCTTTCTTGCCATGATTAGATGGTGGGAGTTGCGATTCAGGTAACGGCCTAAGTGAATTAGTTTCCCATTTTTCTAAGAGCCTGAGAGTCACCTTCTATGATTTCTTAAGAATTTCAAATGTAAAATATCTTCAAAAGTCCCAGTAGAAACTACGATGGTGTGATTTTAACTCTCATATGTTTTTTAGAGAAATTTATAATGCTTTGAGAACTCAAATTAAACTGAATTGCTCAATAAACGAAATTAGATTTGCAGATATCAAATAAGCTTCCCCTAAAAACATATGGAATTTGAGGAACCCTTGAATTTACCTCAATAAACCCAGACTTAATATTTTATTCTGAGCACTTCTTTTGGAGTTGGAAAAATAACAGCAAAAAGAATATAAAATTGAATCGAACTTCTGGAAATAATCTGGGAAGTGGATTAAACCTTAGCAAACCATCAAAAACACTTAAAAAGCTGGGATTAACTATACATTAATGGCCCATTTTTCATGATTCCCAAGGTTTCTATAGAGAACAGATACGTTTTTTTACTGTAGAAAAGAGACAGTTTTTATTTTCGTTCCATTTTCACGTTCAAATTGCTACAGACATTGAAGCCGGACCATTTAAGGGGCTTTAGCTCGCTTCAAAAACCTGTAGTTATTAATTATTCGTACCTGCGACATAATCAGCCAGGTCGTAAAGATGCAAAAGTTGAATTTTTTGCACAATTTATAAATAAAGCATTGTTAATGAGTTTTTTAATTGCTGGCTTGGTGTTGGCACACAAACGCACACTCCAGTCTCGCCCGTCCCGACCAACAAAGGGGGTTCGAAGGGCTGCGTCGTAAAAATTAATGAACGGGTCCAAAGGTTTTTGCCTTTTTAATTCATAAATATTAATATTTTAAAACATTTTCGAACCTTTGGAGGTAATCGTGCGCCTGCGTGAGATCACTCTCGGCTTTTCATAACATCATCATCATCATCTCAACTATCATTTTGCAATCTAGACTAATTATGAGAAGTTTTATCTTTTGGTCTGGTCAGTAATTAATGTCGTCTTGAACTATCGTTGTTGCCCCTAAATACGGTATTTTAATGAAGAGCTCTTCTTGAAGGGGATTCCATGAAGCTTCCGACTTTTCGAACGCAACACGAAGTGAAATGCGCGCCGAGATATTCAACACTGCTTTAAAATGCTGCCAGAATGACAAATTCCTAAATATATTTTATTTCACCTTGTGCACCACTGAAGAAATTGCTTTAAAGGAGATCAGTCGCGTATTCTTATTGTGTAAGAAACGAGCTCTCGCAATCTCTTTAGTTTACGAAATGCTGTTAAGTGCATTCAGACGTACTAAGGAAAATTTCCCCAAACGAATTATAACGTCTCTGAAATTTTCAAGTTCGGGCCAGTTCACCGGGTTTTGCTGCAAATATTTTGTGTGTTCCACCAAATCACTGCTATCTAGCAAACGCATGATACCTCAGCGAAACAACAAAATTCACGATCGCTTGAGCCCGAGGGATTTGTTTTGCCCGTGTTGACTGCTCAGATGAAATATGAGGTCGAATTATATTCAGCCGGACAAATGACAGAAAAATCCTCTCAGCCCCTCGGCATAAGCACAATTGCGTCTTTTAAAAATCTTTACTGTATTGCTGGAATCATTTTTCCTCTTGTAAGCGACCAGAAAGTATACAAGTCTTCGATAGAAGTGTGCTTCATCTTTCCGATAAATCTTGAATACGCTTTGATGGTAAACCACGATGACGACAAATAAGCTATCGTCCGGTTAAAGATCCTATTGGAAGATACTCAATCTGCTTATACAGGGTGTCCCAGAAACACTGGTACAAATTGGTAGAGGGTGAAACAGCGTTGAAAAATAATGCGGTTAAGCTGAACACGCCTTATAGAAAACTTGCTTCCTTTCGATATACAGGGTGTTAAAACAAATTTTTTTTTCGTAATTTGTCGATAAATCTTACATTTGGCAAATTTTTGCGATTAAATCTTGCATAAGGCGGTTTTAGGGTACGATAAATCTATCTAAGATGTCTATTTTCAACTAATGTATAAGTGGCGCTATACGTCGTATACGTATTTGGAAAACTAACGTAACTTTTTAAGTAAACCTCGTAAATTAATTTTTTGTATAAATTTGAAAAGGTGAGCCTCTTTTCCAAAGAAAAGGTATACTTAAGTAAAGTGCGTATCTGTAACGGTTCTCGAGATATAATACATATTTACAAGTTTGCATTCTAGCGCATATGCCATGAGTTCGCTGATAGCTGAGCTGATATAAAAAAAATAATACAATCACACTAAAGTAAATTTTCAAAATGTTAGCCACTCACATCAATACATTTTCTAAGTCTTAAGCTAAAATTTTGCCACACCCTGAAAAAAGTGTGGCATGTTCGGCTTAACCACATTATTTTTCAACGCTATTTCACTCTCTACCAATTTATACCCATGTTTCTGGGACACCCTGTATCACTTTAATGATACTCATAAAGTAGTGAATTGATGTGATTGGCTGAAAATCGAACATTTCTGCGGATGAGTGTATTAAACATCAATAAGACACTTGGCTACGCTCACGGAAACGTACTTGAAAGCTGCCCCTTGCCTCGCGCACCCGCTGGAACCAGCGAAAGCAGTTACTTTACACGCTTATAAGTTACCGAATTGTGAATGCAGGTCTCTGTGGGTCCTATTGACGTTGCACTTTGATCTAACCAGATCAAAGCTCTGCAGCTGACTGAACTTTCTATGACAAATTCGGTGCTTTTACGGTCAAACGTAATCTTATCAGTAACCATGTTCTATGACCGGCCTTAAGAAAGCCATGTGGATATTCATGAATCGTTAAACATCTAATCTTTTGAAATGTGCTTTAATACACTTTTTCTCCCGCAAATTATGCAATTTCATGGTAACAAACGATAGGATTTTTACAGAACTTCTAGCTTGCATAACTCATCCAAGTTTAAATTTACTGCGGGAGGCGAACACGCAAAGCCCGGGTTTTGTTTGCTTCCATAGAAAACCGGATAGCGAAATTATCCCCCCTTAATTTTACTTAGGGGATTATCTCATGCTCCCCAACGAATCACTATATCTGAGACTTAATACCCACGTTCAAAACTAAACCACGCCAGTCTTGCCTTTCACACTGAAATTTGGAAAAGTATGCAAGCAAACAGCCTAGTTAATGAAATTATGTCTGAAAGCTTCGATGTAATATTATCCCTGCACTTCTGGTGAAGCTTAGCGAGTCGCTTCTAGTAAAATTTACGTATATAAATTTAAGCCATTTACTTGTCCTCTACCAAGCAGGAGCTTGGCTGGAGGAACATCAACTGAAGGGAAATTTAGCTCTTATCCGCAACCAAAGTGCGACACATAAATTTATTTTGCGGAATTCATAGTGTAATTGAATATAATTTAGAAAAAGCGAAAAAATCTATGAGCAGTTAGGACTATGTAGAAAAAGACATAAGAAAAATGTTCTCTTCTTTAAGCTGTTCGTGCAGTGTACCTATCTAAGGCAAACGATGAAAGAATCTGCAAATTGATGAGGGAGAGAATTTGGGCAATCAGACGAAATAAAGACATTTCAGGGGTTTGAAACAGAAAATTAATGTCCAAGACCGATAAAAGCTCAGAGCTGAGAAACCTCAAATCTGTGGAATCTCTCACCCTTCTACCGGATGTTATTCCTTATCCAAAATCTATCCCAAATCCAAAAAACAAACTTGGCGTCTTCTTTCTGGAAGTCCTAATTCTTCCATAAAAACGCACCCAAATTCAGGCCCGTACTGGAAAAAAATTAAATTATCGAGAGCCTTGAAGGAACCAATCGCCGGATTATAAAGATAGTATTAGCAAGTTAAGGTCCCCTCGAAGTTGTCCTTAAAGATTTATCGCATTTTTTTGCATCTTCACAAACAAATTCAGGGAAAAATTGCTGCAAAACGCCCAATTTACAAATACACAATTTCGTCCCTATTTAAACGAGATCGTGTCTTTCACGGTTCCCGAGATCACAATGACGAGCCTCGAATTAGGGACATCTTGAACAGAATAATTTCCAACAAATTAAGAAATGCGGAGCTAACTCCTTAGGGAATATTTCTTAGGGAAAATGTTGCTATAATTCTTTTCCATTGATAGGAGTGGAATAAATCGTGTCAACTTACTTCTCAAGGCCTACAAACGCTTCAGGATCGATGTTAGCGATCTTGTTCTCATACAGGGTGAGGATCTCTAAGGTATCTAAGCCTTGGAACGCCTTAGAGTGAAGGCTGCTAATCTTGTTATGGTTCATGTTGAGAATAAGTAGGTGATGCAGGTTCTTGTAAGCTGCTGATGGTACTTGAGTCAAACTGTTCTGTGACACATCCAACTGAGTCAGCATTTTACCTAAACAGAGAAAGCATGCCGAAATAATTTATAGTTTTAATCCTTAATTCTAGTTGATATTTTAAGCTTTCTAACTTTTTAGAAAAGGCTTAATTAATCAAGTAAAACTTTGAAGGCACAAAGCGAAGGTAACCCTGTCTGAACCTGACAGTAATTAAAATTAAAATTCTACAAATATAACAAGGGATGTCCTTAAAACCCTTTCATTTTTTCATTACTACGTCTACTTTCACGAGGAATGTCTACCGGGATTATAGAATGGCATTTTCGCTTTGGTTTCAATTAAATTTACATGACATTGAAGGGCAACTTGAAGGGCTCGCGTCTTTCTGGGTCGTATGAATTATTATCGGACATTATGAATAACAGACTGCTGCATACACAAGAAAAATAAAATCTTTGAATTAAATACACAAATATCATGTTGAGTATCGTTAGCTTCGAGCCACATCAAGGACACTATTGTTGAGTTGAAAACGCCAACAATTGTACATTTAAGGTCACTAGAGGATTTAGATATTCATAACAATTACTCACTTTTCCCCTGTAGTTGACGTGAAAATAATTACAGGAGGAAGCAAAAATGGAAAATTAAAAGAGCTTCACCGTTAATGTAGAAAGCTCTATATCTGTCTACATAACCATTGCTCTTTCGCGTAATTTTGACAAGCTAAATGGTCAGTCGAAATTAGGTTAATAGGGCTACCGCATGCGTTTTTTCATCCAACCCCATTAGGTTAATTAAAGACTGTGATGTATTGCGGCCGTTTAGATTAAAATCGGGAATATGCTTGAGTTTTTTGGTGATGTGATAAACGTAGGAAAACAAGGAAAAAATCATGTGGTTATCAATAGTAATTAATTTAATTGACCGAGTAATTGATGGCAAATTGACGGTTTTATTAATATTAATTAAGTTTTATTAGTTTTACTGTGCAGTGCTAGACCATCAGGGTCGAAGCCTTCAGAAAAACAATGAGGATTGATTAATTTAAATCAGTTGCGTTAATTCGTTAAACTATTGTCGGAATTGAGTTTAGCCTAAACTGCTCGGACTTACCTAAGACAATCACTTTCAGTCATTTCAAGATTTCGGAAATTAGGCTTTTAGAAAAATGAGATTCCGATAAATAAATGCGATTAAGGCAGGTTTAGCGTTTATCCGTAAAAACGTTACTTTTGAACAACTCTGTATGGTATGTGGATGCAAGTTTTTTACAGGAAAAATTGCGGCAATTCGATGTGTCATAAACGCTACTATTGCTGTTTTATCTCTCTGAATTGGTAGCATTTTTATCTATTAATCTTTTATGTATTAATAAACTGCTGGATAAAACACCATTTCACTGCATTCGCTATAAATCAATCTCCTCTTTATGAAGGTTGAAAATAGACCGAAAGAAAGATGGAAGAGTTTGATTACTCAACACTAAAGTTTCCTAGCCCGACAGTTAAGCGAAAATAAAAGGAAATTTTCTTGAACTTACATATTGAAAACTTCCAGAATTTACAGTCTCGAGGAAAAACTACGCAGCTTGGACAAAGAGGTAAAGAAATCGCTGGGAAACTTTGGCATAACTTCGCGAGACATTGAGCACAAACATTACAAAACTGTTAACGACCTAGTTAAGTACTGAAGAGATATAAATAGTCAAACTGATCTTCTGGAGAAAGTTTTAATTTGTTAAAAGGGAGGTCAGCAGGAAATGAATCGGTTAGAAATCGATTCGTTACTGATGAATGATAAATGGTTGAGCTAAAATCAGCAAAGCAAAATGATGGAGCCAAAACTTGGTAAAAAGCTGGTATGTAGTTGTTTAAAATAATTCTGGTTTCAAGTACGTAGAAATAAAACTTTTTTAGTATGGCGGACGAAATAACCCAGACCCAAAAGTTCTAAAATACCTCTAGGGTCGGTGCTTCAATATCTAGCTAGAGAGCGACCGCTGTCAGTTAACCACTAATTTGGAAATAAAGTGTTTTTGAAACTGAAGTTAAAGCTTAACCAACAGTTGAAGAAAGCTCAGCCGTCTGAAGCAGAGCCGCAATTGGCAAAGACGCTTTGCCTGATGGTCCCTTGACTACGAAGTAATCCTCGACTCTTAACCTAATATATTCGGTTTTGTGAATTTTTAATAGGAAATTTGTCAGGCACTCCAAACTCGAACTGCTTAGAAGTTATCTCCCTGGAGTGTTAAAAATTCATTATTTATTAAACGTTAACGCTTCAAAATTAGTTAGTCATGGGATTAGGGTATCCGAGACAGATTATGCCAAGGAGATACGTAGTATGTGTACAGCCAGCCGAATCTAGAAATGAGACAACACACAGAGTGTTGCATTTAAAAACTACGAAATGTCTTTTTAATGACACAAAGAGTACATTGATTTACCCGAAAAGCTTTCCGTGTACTTTAAGGAAAAAATTATTAAAATATCGATCTTTTTTCCGTTACGTCCTTAAGACCTGTTAGCATGGGTGAAAAGCCTTCTGAATGAAGAGCGTGCGATTTTTTTTTCCGGGAATGAAAATTGTATGACAATTCTATTCTATTAAAGAATTCTATAAAAAACATTTCGGAATCCGACCTTCGATACAGTACAACAGTTTCTGTTGCAAATATACAGGGTGTTTCCTAACTACGTGTAAAAAATTTAAAGGCGTAATCCTCGACTGATTTTGAGTCAAAAAAGTTTAATAAACATATGTCCGCAAATGCCTTGTTTCCAAGATACAGGGTGTTGACTGAAAGCCGTTGAAAAAGGTTTTAAAGGTTTCTAAAGGTTTGGTGGTTTGGAAACCTTTCCATGTAAATGCGCCTCGCTGCCAAACACTTACCATCAGCAAGGCCGTAAACAAAAATCATATTGGCCATTTCTTGATTAGTGTAATTAAGCATTTGAAAAATTTTCAAAACTGAGGTATAATCTGATTTTTGGGACACAGAACTAAATTCTTTCACTTTAGAGAGTAAAACACCAAAATAACACTGACTATCTTGTTTATAGTAGTGGAAGTAGCAAAAAAAAAATAACAATAAACAAATTAGTAAATACCACCAAACCTTTAGGAACCTTTAAAACCTTTTTCAACGGCTTTCAGTCAACACCCTGTATCTTGGAAACAAGGCATTTGCGGACATATGTTTATTAAACTTTTTTGACTCAAAATCAGTCGAGGATTACGCCTTTAAATTTTTTACACGTAGTTAGGAAACACCCTGTATATTATTTATTTATGTAAATCTTTGGTTCTACAAGCAGACGCGAGCTACCGACCTTTAGATCTTTCTGCCCTTCAAGGTGTTTATACATAAATACATTTATATCCAAGGAATTGGATTATTCAGCTTATTGATGAACATTTTCGAATAGGGTTGTGTTGGGGAATCGGAAGCGGGAATGCTTTGTGAGTCTGATTATACATAGAGGATTCAATAGAATCTAGTTGTGACAAATATACAAAATTCAGATTAATTCCAATTGTATGAGAATTCATTACGTTTTTCCATAATGCATATATTCATCGCTCACGGCATAAATATAACGCATTATAAATTCTGTGTTTTCTGGCATCTGCTACCATCAAATGCCATGGATAAGTCACGTTAGATTTGTCTTACCCCATTAACAGGTATCAAAATCTGTTGTTTTATCTGTAAATCCACGTATATCGCCAACAGCTAAATCACGATATAATCGCGTACTGATCCTTCCGCAAACATTTTCCCTACATTGAATATTATAAATATGGATAGATATAATGTATAACGAAATCTAAATCAGAGAATTATTTATGAAGCCATTACGGCTCCAAACCATGGATAACCAATACATTGTGGTCAACTGGATAATGCGGCAACCGGGAAAATGTTCGACAATACCCCGGAATGTGATTAAGGGCCAAATTATTAATGTATTGTCAACTTTAACTACAGGTTAATTTACATAAACCCAACGTTGAAATAAAGCCTGGTGATTGGTCAGATTCTTGGTTTCTGTGGACATTAGCTTGAAGTTAAACTGGATTGGTTCTACTGGTCTCGTGAAAGCTGATCGCTTTTGTAGGTATTTTGTAAATAAAAAGAGGCGAATAGCAACATGCGCGGCATGCAACCTGTTTTTTTTTTTATTTGTAATGATAATTGGATCATTTTGGTTATCAAGGCAAAAAGTGAATTTTTATTGCTTAAAATATTCTTTCCCTTACTAGTGATTATACACTACTTTCATTTCAAAACGAACTACCCTAAATAACTCTTGAATTATCTATTGGCAACCCCTTGAGCAGGGGGCGACTCACCCCTAAAATCTTAAATGAAATGGGGGGTCGAGTGATACCTCATTTCAAATGGAATGCCAAGACCTTTTCTGTTCATTCCCCTTAACCATTCCAAAACGGCGGCCACTTGAATTTGTCGATTTTTACAACGAAAAAATTATTTTATCAAATGTTTAAAATGTGACTTGTTATTTTTGAAACAATAACCCTTAAGAAATGTAGCAGAAGTAACGAACGGTTTCCTAGAAAATAGATCGGTTGTCGAGGCGCAATAGATTGGCCAGCAAGATCTCCAGATCTTACTTCTCTCGACTTTTTCTTTTGGAATTACTTAAAATTTAAAGTGTATAAAACTGCAATTGAAAGTATTTAAGAACTGAAAAACAGAATAACGTTGAAATGCAGAGGTATTACTAGACAAACTTTCATAAATGTTCATAAAGAATTTGAAAATAGACTTTATTATTGTCTCGAAAATGACGGGTCACATTTTCAGCATTTGATAAAATAATTTTTTTTGTTATAAAAATGGCAAACTTCAAGTGGTCTTCATTTTAGAATGGTTAAACGGAATGAGCTGAAACTTCTTAGGTGAAAATGTCTTGGCGTGCCCTTTAAAATGAGGCTTCACTCGATCCCCCATTCCATTTAAGATTTTAGGGGTGAGTCGCCTCCTGCTGGGAGCGACTCACCATCATCATCAGGAGGAGTTACCAATATGGGATTGGACATAAGCTCAAAAAGTTTCCCCCTCGACATCTCAATTGACGTGTTTTTGGAAATTTTAAAACAATACCTAATCAAGAGTTATTTAGGTGGTTCGTTTTGAAATAAAAGCACTGTTCATATGTACAGTGACTCATCAGTGATTGCCGATAATCAACGAAACTTACCTATGGAACTTAAAGAAGCCTCCTCAACTACGGACAAGCTGCTGTTATGGATTGTCAAGTGATGGATATCCAAACCGAGGAACACGAAACCGGGCAGCTTGCGTAGGTTGTTGTGCCGCAATTTCAAATAAAATATGATCAGCGATTTGCCCTTTAGGACGCTCATGGCATTGCTGATGTGTTGCTGATCCGTAAACTCGCACAGAATATCCAGGCCATTTTTCTTCACTTGGCAGCTGCACGGCGCTATTTCCGATCGCGCAGGACATGATTGTGGTACCTAAAATTCAATCGGGATTCCTCCAATTAGAATTTGAAAATGGAACAAAGACGGGGAGTTAAGGTGAAATTCATGTTGTTTATATCCGGAATACGAATTTGCCTGAGAACTAAAAAGTCGAGGCACGATCTGGTTAGCGCTTGTTAGGAAAGAGTAATTTTAGGAAAACATGAGAACATTAAACGACGCAGACATCGCAAATCAACACAGCCCTCCCCAATAGAGCAAATTACGTTTTTCTCCGTTTCTTTTGTTTCGCTATTACGAAAAAGGTAAAAGGGTTAAGCTGCGAAAGCTCTTATGTAATATCTCAGTCGGCATCGGGCTTTATTTGGGTTATTATATTTTTTGAAATAGGTTATATGCGGGTTAACAAACAATTCTCGGCAGTAATTGCAAACACCGAAACGTCGACAAAATGACATCTAATCTGGCCTTTCCATGGTAGCCACCGAAAGTTTCTCAACCCCAAAAAGCTATATATTTCAACCTTAGGGATCTCGGGAAGTCTGGAAAGTTATATTAAGTTTGCCCCTAATATATTGGGAGCGACTAAAATCGAGGATGCTGAGAATAACTCCATTCTTGCCACAATGAAGCTAAACGCTTAAAAGTTGGTTCATCAGTTCCTCAGTTTATTAATCAATTTTTTTCTATGTTCCGCATTCGTGAACCAACGTTCTTGAGGGAAATTTAATTTCTTATTTTCGATAAGCCTTCCACTTTCACGAACCGTTTCTTTCTGTCTGGAAAATAAAGCAGTGAATTATTCGGATTTCTTTGGACAAGGCTAATTAAATTCGCCTCTTATGTAAGGTTCTGAAATCAAATTTGAAATTTTGCCTAAGAGGGCAGTTAAGCGTAGACCAGACCTTAGCCAGAGGGCCTATAAATTAACTTAACGCGCAACATTTCATATCAAGTTCCTTCAAAGGAGATAGGGGAATTAATGACCTTTCTTTGTGGGCGCGAGGAATGAAACATGTGCAAAAATTGATAAATGAAAAAATCATATCGTGGAAAACTGAAAACAATGGGAGCGTATGTTGATCGTTGAAACTCCAACTAATAATGGAGGAGGAAATTGCTAATCTTAAGGCAGAATTCGAGTAAGATGAAGTGACCGCCCTTTGTTGCGTAATAAAATAATGCCACTTTCGGATAAATTGTTAAAGCTTAACAAAATTCATCAAAAAAGCAATTTTGCGCTCAATACATAAATACCCGCTTAGGCCCAAATCAGAACGTTGGAGCTGGCTATCGCAAGTTCCTTGGAAAGCCTGTTAGTTTATTAGGCGATAAGTTCCATGGAAACTGTGCTGGGTCGAGAAATTATGTTTGGCCTCTATGCAATTTTCCTCCAATGACTTGGTTATTATTATTCAAATTGTTATTAAATTAAGTGCAGTTTACTAGTGGCCATAATTACATTTCTAAACTCCATAAATCACCAGTTTATGAATTTTTCAGACAGACGTATTTATTTTGATAAAATGAATATTTTATGAAAGCATTTGAGAAGCCACGTGTTCAAATCTCTCACTTTCTAATATAGCGAGAATTCCTAACAGAGTATTTCAATATGATTTATGCAATCTGTAGGTATATGACATAGTATGTTGCTGCGGGGAATTCACGATTGAAAACCCACATAGGATTCAGCGTCTGTGCCTAAGATCTTATCTGCGGATTAGGCATATGCCAACTTTGTCTGGATTCAATCTCCGCCGTTCTTTATTGATAATGCATGCGTTCAGGAATAAATCACATCTTCCTGGACCCGAAACCAAAAGACTAAGCGAATTTTATCCTCTTTTATCTCCATATACAAGGAATTTGGAGGAAATCGAAACAAATCTTTTATTTGCAATAGTGTATCCCGGAGGATTTTGTTTACCGCCCCGCATCCTGTAGTGCTTAGCAAAACTGAAAAGAATGGAAAGCTTTATGGCTTTTATCTCGAGTCACTGTTCTTCTGGCCCACTTTATTTATATTCCGGCCTAGTTTAAGCAGATCCAAAGACATCCCATCTGTTGTTTGACATTGAATAAATTATCATATAATGTAGTTAAATATATCCATCAGACGTCAGGGTTTTGACAAGGGATCGCTGCAGGAAGTCTTTAAATTGGTTCACCCGGGGCTTCCACTTCCTAACCAACTCGGTCACGAAATCAATAACTTACTGACGGCCTTATTGAAATTTATTGTTTGAAGTTAATACCTGCTCCCAATTAAGTCCAATGTGACCTCAGTTTGTGGTATATGTAAAAAGGAGTTCGTATTCCACAGTGCAGCCATTAAGTTTAAATTGGATAATGGGAAGTTTTAATTTCATGTAAAGTTCGAAATTGTATTCGAAGTTTAGTAGTACAATGGCGGTCTCGTCAAAGGCGCAGCCTCGAAGAGCTGCCCTTTTATCATGTACGTGTCTCCGTGTGAAATGTAGCTAATCACATTAAAACTTCCCAAAGCACTCACTTTTTTGTTCGATATTCTAGAGAGTTTTTATTTGGGGATTTTTCCTTTCTCAAAAATAAAGCTGCCAATCACACTTAGAATGTCTGCCAATTGCAGTTTTACGCCCAGAATGCAGCAAATCCCAATTGGGACATACCAACTCGAAATCTTTAGATAAGAGCGATTTTCCTGGTAAATTTTACGATAAAATTCTTTCATGGTTCTCCCTGCAAGCAAATTTGTTTCGGTAAATGAAATCGGATTTACTTTTATCTAACTGAATGCGCAAATTTGCCGGACAATCGGACAATTTGAAAATGGAGTTGCGTTATTCAGAGGGCTTCCAGGGTATTTTGTTAAATGGGAAAAAATTGCTGCAGAGAAACTCGATTCTCTCTGGTGGGAATGCGTTTGGCATATTTTCAAATTACTCCCGTTAGTATCAACTTGTACAAAGAAGTTTCGGTCAATATTAGCGATAAAATAACAGGCAGGTTGGTTTATTTAAACAACGGTACAAATAAGAATTGGGAGCTAGAGAATAATCGAGGATGTCTCAAACAAAACTTGCTTATTTTCACTCAACAGAGTCTCAAAGTCATTTTCTTAATTCTCTAATTAGGGAATAACTCTCACAGTGTTCGATTTACAGACTTGAAATTGCTCCTGCGGAGCATACCATAAATTCCTCCTAAATACCTATTTGAAGCTGGCTGATATTTGGCGCCACTCGCGTGATTGCCTTCCTCGCTTGCGACTCGTGCACAACATTTTACGCTTATGATTTAAGGGATACATCCTTTGTAATATCGAAACGAAACCGTTTCGTAAACTTACCTCTGCCGTGGCCAGAGCGCACAGTCCCACCAACCAACACACGGTCCAGGTCCAGCTTCGGACTGGCCGCGCCCACACCCTGGCCATGACGTTACGGCACAAGAGCGCTAAGCCATCACTGCCCCGTGTAGCCCCCGTCCCGACTCATGCAGCACAACTACCTGGAAACGACGAGAGTAAAGTGTCACTTTTATTTCATTATGAATGTAGAACCAGTTGGTAGATATAACAACAAAAACTCTTAAGGGCCGAATAATTGAGGAGTCCGCGAGTTTAGCGAGAGCATAAAGTTCTCGTTAATAGTAACAAAAGCGTTGAAAAATATGCTACTGCTGAAGTTACTGATAATTTGACTGTACGTTTGACTGCGTTGTTTGTCTGCAGGATGGCTCAATGTGTTCAAGGCCGTTAGTACTCAACTTACCTATCTTGTTATATGGGACCGCCCCGAAACGATGCTGCAAATGAGAATGGTGGTGCTGAAGGGTAAGAAGAAGAAAGAAATTACGATATTTTCCAATTAGAAATGTCGAAAACTTCGGTGTTGGGAATAATCGGGAGTCAAAAAGTTATGAAAAGGTTTCCAGTCTCCAGAAAATCAAAGGGAAAACCCAGGGGGAGAGGGGGATGGACGAATTAAATCTGCACACGAGCTCATCCAGTTAGCTCAAAGATCAAATTATTCTTAATATCCTCAACTAAAGTCAATTTAGATATATTTTCGAAAAAAAATTCTGAAGTATTGATTAAGGGGCAACACCCTGCCGCATTATCCCGCCTAAAGAGACCAAAGCCGTACACGTACACACTCTCCAAACTTAAACTATTATTTGATTACTTTGTTAATACCGGGTAGGCCCTAATTAGTACAACATGCCCCATATCCCAAGGTACCTTCAATTATCTTGATTACAGAATATCACAAATTATTATCTTGTAAATTATTATCATTCGAACCCCTCGCCCTGACTGGATAAGCCATTAAACAGCTTGGATAAACCAATCTAACCCTTAAGGGTGTCATTAAAGCTCATCACTAATTCGTGTGTCTATTTAAAGTAGAGATTGTTTTAATCGAACGATATTGGAAATAACAGTTATTTAAAAAATAATTTGATTCTACCGTATTTGCGTGTGCTTTTTGTCGTACAAATAAGTATTATCGGATACCGCGTGTTTTCATTTCCGTTATGATTTTTTGTAATTAGGGGAGAGATAAAGGCGAACAGGATATAATTTTGCATTGATATTGACACTTATTTAATCAGGCTTAACGCATCAAATTCCAGAACAATGGTCGCAAATTTGAAAAGGGAGAATTTGGCGTTTATTTGTGGTATTTGTTGAAGAGTGAGTGATAGATTGTTTGAAATGAAATTGCTTACGTGCTGTTAATTAACAACAAATTAAGACGTTCGGCGATTTACGATTTATTCGAATATTACGATGAAAACGGTCATGAAAAAATACCGGAAAGAGTTTTTAAATTCTTAACTCTCCCGCTAAGTGGCGCAACTCACTGAGTCCGACAAAATGTGAAATCACTGAAGGAAACTCAATGGAAATATAATTGAAAAATATCCCATTTGAGTTCCTCCAGAAATGCTGTATAAGTTTTGTATGAGGAATTTTTTCATCTTCAAAAGTTCTCGCTCAGTTGCGCTCCGAACGTTATCTGAGAAATACTTAAATATCTCGGAAACATGATCGGATTTTAAAACATAACAGCTCGTTAGAAAGGGCTTTTCTTACTGGAGATGGAGATATTTAAGTATTTCTCAGATAACGTTCGGGCCGCCTCTTCCCAAAACCCTTTGAAGGTTAAGAAAGATTCTTATGCAAAAATTATGCAGAACTCTTGCAGTTATCTAACTGCGATGTTTTTCAGTTACCATTTCATTAAGCCTTTTTTAACTATTTCACATTTTTTTGTCCTCTAAGTTGCACCACCTGGCAACGGAGTTAAGAATTCAAAAGCTATTTTCGGCATTTCCCTTGACCACTTTCACGACCAGAACTTGACTCTTGTTAAAGGAGCGCCATATACATTTTTTTTAATTGGCGTGGAACATTGTAGCCCTCTTTTAATAAACAAAAGGAAAACGTAGTTCGTCTCTGGCTATCAGCAACAATGTCACAGCGAGTCATCAATTCCGGCTGAATAAAAGACATGCAAAAGACCTTTTATAAAGTCCTAAATTCGTCTATAGCTGGGTGTCGCGTGCGACATTTTAATTTCAAAGTTCGGGAACCGAAAATATTTTGTTTGGGTTTGGCTGAATTACTTTAATTTAATGGCCGATAAATGAGCCCACATACGAATACCTGCCCTAAAGCAAATAGAAGTAATTAAAGAGCTTTAAGCCTAATTAAAACTTTGTTGGCTAAGGCCAGTTCAGCGTGACTACAAATCCAGCAACGTTTTATGTCTGTTTTAAACTCTTCTTTTGGAAATAAATAACGACCGAAAGTGGATTTTTTACGAGCTTGGTAAGTAAAGTTTGCGAAAACGAACAGAAAATAGGCTAATTTATTATGCTGAATAAAATTGGGCCATAAAAATACTCAAGTGGATTACGGTTGGAGTCGAGAATAAAAGCTCATTTTTACGCGACGCCCTGCGTTTTAAGTATTCATATACATTTTCATTACTTCCTGGAGATATAGCGTGGCGCATTTGAATAATTTCTTTAAGCTGAAGATAAGCTCAATTGGTTAATTAATTTATATTTTGAGAGGTGCAGTTATGTGCAAAATAGAAGCACTAAGCATATTCAATTTACTTATTCCCGAACATTTATTTAATTATAATTTCAATAACTTTAAGTACATACATAGCAGGAATCAACACTATTAAAGTATTTATTGCAGGTAAAATTATAGAGCAAAAGTTATTTATTCCATTTATAAACTCAAAAAAACAAAACATCAACAATAGTTTGGTGTGCAAAATAATAGCACCTATGTATAAAAAAAAACGTACAACGTAAAAAAGTCTTATTTACAAGGAAAACCTGCTAACATTAATTACTATTAACTAATCCTTGATTGAGTATCCTTTATTCTTGATCACTTCTTTACATTGATTTGACATTGAGTCCACCAATTTTTGGCATCTTTCGACTGGGATTCTGCACCAAGCATGTTTAATACTTTCCCACAACTGATTTCTGTTGGTAGGTTTGGCTTCAAAAACCGACCTTGTTACGTCACTCCACAGGTTCTCAATAGGATTGAGGTCTGGCGATTGTGCCGGCCATTCTAGAACCTAAACCCTATTATCTCTAAACCACTGTTTGGCTCTTTTGCTTGTACGTTTCCTGCTGGAAAACCCAATATAACGGCATTTCCCATTCTGCATATGGGAGCATAACTTCTTCTAAAATATTTGTATAAACAAATTGCTCCGTGGTACCTTCAATGTGAAATATGGGTCCAACACCATAGTAGGAAAACCAACCCCAAACCATAACAGAAGAGCCTCCATGTTTAACGGTATTTAAAGTAGACTTTGGCTTAAATTCAGTATTGCGTGGATGTCTTACAATGTTCCTCTTTCCAGAACTGCCAAGTAACTCAAATTTTGACTCATTTGTCCATAAGATATTGCGCCATTTTGTGGGGGTCCTTTCTAAATGACATTTGACAAATTGGAGTCTTTTACAAACATGGTTCTTACTAAGCAAAGGAGCTTTTCTAGGAGACCGTGCTTTCAAATTTTGTTTTATTAGACGTCGTCGAACAGTAGACGTATTAATATTTATATTTAATTGTTGCTAAGTTTTGCCTTCGTTTAAAAGCTTACGAATTAAAAAAAGTTCGTTGCTCTGATGTGCAATGTTTTGCCCGACCCATACTTTCCTTATTGATAGTCATAATTAAACCATTTATTTTCAGCGTTTCACAAAATACTTACCCAAAAAAAAGGTATAATCACAAAAGAAATCAAAAATAGAAAAATAATCCTAACTTATGCGGAAACACTTTCAGTGGTGCTATTAGTTTGCGCAGCTGAATATAGGTGTAGAAATATTAAACACAGGGTAGTTCCTTCAAAGTACTGAAACCTAACCTAAATTTGTATTTAAACTATTCGTCTCAGATGAATTCAGTACCCAGGCAAAACATAATTTGGAAACAAAATGTATTACGAATTTTAAGTAAATAAAATAATTTTTTGATTGCTTGGTGCTATTATTTTGCACATAACTATAAATACACATGAAAGCCCTGGACTGAGTCAATATTAGCTGTAAATTGGACACTTACCCACCGCAAATTCGAACTTCCCAACAAAACCTCTTATCTATTCCCAAACGTGTATCAATTCCAATCGCGAACTACGGTCGCATAAAACTAATAAGATGATCGACTAATGATAAATCTGTTCTAGAACATGTGGTACTTTTAAAACAAATATTAGATTTTCTCAAATACTTAACAGTAAAAACATGGCTGAATGTTGCCAGACCGTAACAACAAACGCATGTTGTTGTAATAACAACGTAAGATCTGAGACATACAGTGCAACATAATAAACTAATATTTTATTTACTTTGACTGAGCTACACATCAGGTAGGAGCATCATTATTTTCATTTTCCTTGGATATCTCCTTATTGCGGCTTAAAGCAACAATTCTATATGGCCTTTAAGTTCAGCTTTGGGCTATAGAGAATTTGGGTGTAAATAACTCTTAGCGTTTTCCATTGCTAAAACTAGGTCTACATTGGAGCAAATTTTGTATTTTATTAATAATAAATACCTTGCGTGACAAAGAAAAGAGGACACCCCGTAAAAATGATTTGATTTAAATAATTTTTGGTATGCACGTTTTTTATGCTAACTTAAGTACTTTATTAAAAAATTAAACAAATTCAATAGTTAAATCCCGAAGAAAACGTAGCAATATGTCAGTCCTCTGCGTTGCCTTATGCACTCCCGGACACGTCTAAGCATCGATTCAATGAGATGATCGATGTCCTCTTAAAGGATTTCATTCCAAGCTATCTGTATGGCATTGCAGAGCGCCGCCAGGATTTGTGCGGGATGGGGTAATTTTATAACCTTCTGCCCACAATATCCCAGCCATATTCGATTGGCGATAGGTCTGGTGATCGGGATGGCCAAGGTAACAAAGTTATGTAATAACATATAAATTACTGCTGTGCCCTGAGAGTTTATGTAAACCAAACAACAACGTTGAGATTTCGTTTGACCTACATTTCCATGGCAACCTCAAATAAAACAACAATGGGGATGATGATGACATTGTGGCCGCTTAGCTCGCTCGGTAAATAGTGTATGTACGTGTCATTATTGTCCTATTATTTCACTGTTTTGGAAGCGAAACGAGTATGCATTCTTCGCAATGATTTAACCCACCCAATAATGGCGTGTTTAAAGCTAAAAGTGGAGACATTCGGCTATGTTAGCTTATTGAAAGTTATAAACTTTATACCGAGTGTGCCCAAGAATCACTAAGGGGGCTTAAACACAAGTAATGGAAATATTATCCAATTCCTAGAAATTTACATTTTGAAGAGTATTATGATCGTAGTTACCAAAGTTCCATCGATCTGTAGTACGTAAGATTTTAATGAACCCCTTAATAACTGCCGTCCTTCACCCACATTTCTCTTCACGAGAAATAGCCACTTTAAAACAACTTGCTTACCTTAGTATTACCTTCCTATCCCTTTCCACATAAAGCACTATTATAGTTTACACGATATCAAACTGGAAAACGCTTCATACAATCAAAGTTCTGCTTATACAAAAAGGTACCATTTTCCATGAAATTACACTTGAAAATATAATTGCATTGCAACCTTGTATCGTCGGACACCAAACGAAGATCTCTAAACCTAATATAGATTCAATTTTGGTCATTTATGAATAAGAATAGTTATTTAAATGGACGGCTTCCTGTGGATGGTTGAGAACTAAAGAGATATACGTTGTTAATGTATGAGATGACGATTGTGTTTATTTTACACTACTTGATGCTGACTGATCATTTAATTTAATATTGGTGGTGTCACTATCGAAATTCCAAGAAGGGTTCGGTTCTGGTTAGCCAGTTCGTTTTTTCTTTAACCACTAATTGAGCGATTCATTAATCCAAATCCTGCAAATCACATTCCCTTATCTACGCGACAACTAAAATTGCCACAAATTAAAAAGAATGAGATCCGGTAATCTACAGGAAAAATCCATGGAACGTTCCAGGCAATTAGCGTTAAGGGAAACTTGAGTAATTGTTTTAGTTTTCTGCCTCTGCTAAATCAATTGTCCTCTTCAGTAATTGTCAACTGTCGGACGTAGCCCACGTTTTCATTTTTCCCGGCGTAACGATTTAATTCCAAGTTTCATAGAATTTGAATTGCAAATGTTGGTGGTCTAGGGCAAAGGGCACCTTAGCACCGACCTTAACAGCAATATAAATCTCTACAAAAAGACCTGAAAATATGTCTGTCACCCCTGCAAATGAAACGCGTTCAAGAAATGCAGCACTCTTAGGAATGTTGGATTTTTCGCTGCATGCGAAGTACGAAAGCGAGGTAAACATAGGTAATTATTTCTATGCGCCAAAATGTGAAGAGGGACTGTACAGGATGTCCCTGAAATGAATCAGCAACGCCTGACCAAAAAGTCCTGGACCGAAAATAAGGTGTTCTAAGCAAACTTACCTACAGCATTTTCAGCGAGTCAACCGATGCACATCATCAACCTGATATTGAGCAATGTAGTCGGAGTTTGAAAAAGTTTAATGTTTTCATAACTCAAAGAGGCAATTACTCGTGCAAAATACACTTTTCTTAATAATAATAATTTAGTAAATAAATCTCAATTTTATTGAGATTTATGTATTATAAAGTATATTTGTAAATCGCTAATGTTAGTAACCTATTTTTATGTTTCTACATATATGAAATTAACATTGTAAAATCATTTTTTTGAGTAAACTTGGCAACACTTTTTTGCCTCGTCACATATTTTTTTCGAATTGAAAGTTGTTAACGATTTGCACAGATTTTTGATTTCGCGCAAACTTCCTATTTGCAATTTGAAAATTAGTGCTGAAGTGTTAAGTGGTCTTTTATAAAACGTTCTTTTAAGAATTTGCTATGGTTTTCTGGATTTTCATCATCATGCCTGAGCATCATTGAGCAGAGCATGCGAGGAGTTCGTTGCTTCATTAATTCGTTATTTTGTACAAGAGAGGGACGTCGGCGGTCCTTTTTTGCCTCTGACAGGTTATTTTAATTTAACTGGTATGGGGACTATCTCAAAATTATTATAATGGGCATATTGGACAAGATGGGAAAACTATCGAAACTGCTTTAAAAATGTTTAAAGAAGCTTTAGCAACAGTTACCGGAGGAACTTGGAAAAACTGCATTGATCATACGGATTTGGAAATAATTAAATGGTACCAGAGGGAACAGATAATGGATAGAACAGAGATAAATCCACTAATAATAGATGAAACTGTGACTCTGACGAATGGGATAGCGATGATTAATAATTATATACGTAGAGAAATTACATAAAGAATATAATAATTCTAATAATAGGTTTAATTTTGATGAAATGTAATAGTCTGAAATAATTTTAATCCTGAATATTAATGAATTTTTGAAAAAAGTGGCAACGTCGAGCAAAGATAAGCATGATGGCGTGCATCGGCTGATTCGCTGAAAATACTTTATATCCAACGTTGCTTCGTTTCATCGCTACAGGACGCCAAAGTTCGCAAATTAATATTATTTTTTCAAAATATTTGCTTTTACCGATTTCCACTAATTTTAGAACTAAAAGTTACCACATAAATTGATTTGTTTTGACGCGAGCGGAATCTTTTTTCAATAAGTGGAAATATTAAAAATAGAGCAAGGTTCGTAAATAAAAGTTTGTATTTTTGTTGCCCTCTCTACGAATGGCTCTAATTTTTTCTCTGCCAAAAGCTAACTTTATTTTGAAACTTTTTTGTTTTTCGTAACATGTTTACTAGACATATAGTTCATCTACAAACATTTTTTTTTCCGATACCTTACCATTCATTACTGTTGTGAAAACGACGTTAAAAGAATGTGTTTTACATTTCCCATCCAACAGTAAAATAAACATTCCATACATACCGATAATGTTTACTGTGGCTGTTAATCGTAGTTGAGTTTATCGTAAATTGAATAACTTTTGGTCTTTTAAAATGAAACATTATTCTATAGCTGAAGAGGCTGGCATGCTTCTTATATATGGATTTTGTGAGGGAAACCGACGTATGAGTGTCAGACTCTATCGTGACAAATATCCAAACTGCAGAATTCCGAACCATCAAACTCTCGCGAGTATTGAAAGGCAACTTGGGGAAACGAGTAGTTTTAATCCAAATAACGTTAAAATCGAAGACGTCAACTCCAAAAAATTTCAAAGATCCGAGAGCTTAATAAATAATAAAAAAAATATGTTAGAAAAAAGGTGTTTTATTAAAATAAAAACTATAATAAATCAAATATTTTATTTGCCCCGCCTACGAACAAACCTATTAAACAACAAACAGAAAAGAAATTACAGTGGAGTTGCGATTTAACGAACTTTTTCCGCCAAAGCAGTTTTACTATTTCGGCGGCGTCCACTTTTACGAGGTTTGAAATCAAGGGCACATATTCGAGGCATATATTTAAAGAAATATGTGCTATAGAGGGTGATTCACGTAACCGTTTCATTAGAAACTTTTGGACTTGCAACTATTTTTAATTTTTCATATTTTGAGGTTTAATTAACATAGAGACACTCTATTTTTTTAAAATATTTTGAAGGTCATACTACTTCCGGTTATACCGAAAGTTAAGGTCAACTTCCTTACGCCAAATGGAACACCCGGAATATTTTTGCATTTTTGGAATTTAAGGATTAACCCGATTAAATCCTTATTAGATATCCCTACACCTAAACCTAACCGTTTTGAAAATATTTTAATTTAAAAGAATTTTTTTTCTAAAACGTCATTTCTTCAAAATTTAAAATTTTCAACTATTATTGAAGCTGGCTTTATGAAAATTTGCTGACATGTTAACCAGACATGGCAGATTAGGTTAACGAGAAAAGTTTTTACAAATATTATACCGGGTCGGAAAAATAATGTCAAATTTAAAGAACTTTGAAGGTAAAAAAGTCCCTTATTTTAAATAGAATACCCCGTATATTTTTGCATGTCTAGATTTTATTTCTTATTATTATTATGATTTAATATTTTTATTATTGTTTAATATATTTAATATAATCGCAAATGTAGCAAAAGCGTTTTTTTAGGTATATGGACACTTAATAGAAATCAATTCACAATTAAATTTCGACTCTAACTTGTAAAAATATTCGGAGTGTCCCATTTAAAATAAACAACTTTTTTGCCTTTAAAGTTCTTTAAATTTGACATCATTTTTTGGAGACCCTGTATAATATTTCTAAAAACTGCCTTGAAAAATATCTCAAATCATCTCGATGAGCTCCATAACGCAAACCGCTTCACAAAACGTCTTTTTGTTATACAATTTAATTAGTTTCCTATAAAGGTCACATTCTAATAAAAATTACGGATTCTGGACAATTTGATGAAGGAAATAATGTCACTGCAGGATCGCGACATGATGCTTATGGCTATTGTTCATAAGAAAATTAAATTTGTAAGCTCACAGATGTATATTACTCAGCCCTGGAAGTTGTTAAGTTTTTAACAGACCGAGACAAAATGTTAAGGCTGATAAAGTGGCTTTATCTTTATTATATACCTATGCGTATGAATCATGAACATGACTTATTTAATATCGTTTTCGAAAAACCTCAGACTTCTCTTTCGTTCAAATACTCTTTGCAACAGGAAACGTGTTTTTTATTCCATCGGGGTATGTTTGCACAATAAAACTGCTGTCTTGAATTCACAACTTTCCCCCATTTTTTCAAATCTGAAAACATCGCATGTTACTTCCTATCGTGTATCGTTTCCAAGACCGATCAGCTGCACCTTTATAAAGGATAGGTAGTAAATTTTTTGTATGTTTTCGAACCTACATTACTTCGTAGATAAACAAGATATTTGTAATGCGGACTGCGTTAATAATTGGGAAAATCCAATTTCCTTTTGTTCTAAAGACTGGTGAGGTACGCCGTTCGTGCATGCGTGACTTAGTGAGTGGAAGCGGACGGTGTTTAGCTGCCATTTTGTGAGTGAAAATCTTTCATCTTTGGACGTGGCAGTAGAATGGTATTACAGCTTGAGGTGCTTCAAAGATTTTTAAAAATTTTATTCAGGAGTTAATACTGATTTTTTTCCAGGGATTGTGTAGCAATGAATTTTTGCATGTCGCAGAATTCCGAGCCATTAAAGTTTCGTAAGTATTGGACAGTAACTTAGGGAAACGAGTAGTTTTGATCCAAATATTATTAATCGAGGACGCCAACATAGAATAAGGACTGTGGAGCTCGAAGAGGCAGTTTTACACAAAATCGAAGGTTATCCTAAATCAGGCTGTAGACGCTTGAGGTTCGAATTGGCGGTTTACAAAAATAAGATTAATAACATTTTACGAAATCAGTTTCACCGATACAAAGTGGATAACAAACGCAACCTTTCATAAGAAAATTTTATTTACGCACGAAGCTGCGTTCATGAGATTGGGAATTGCAAATGTACATAACGAACATGTGTATATCGATGGAAACGAATTTATTTACGTATTCAGGAAAACGGTCAACATTTTGAACATTTGTTATAAGAACGAAACCAAGTTGGAAGTTATTTAGAATTAATACTTTTTTCATATACTCGTTCTGACTAAACAACAATGATGAATCGCGAGGTATCGTAAGTAATTTTTTTGCTGAGAAACTGTATGCCTGGCGAAAATGTTGCAAGAGACAAAAACATTTCAAAATAAAACCAGGTTGTGGCAGAGAAAAAATTAAAGTCGTTCGTACAGGGTGTAACAAAAATACACATTTTCATTTATGAGCCATGCGCCATTTTTAATATTTCCACGCATTAAAAAATGATCTCGCTCAAGTCAAAAGACGCCAATTTATGTAGTAACTCTTAGTTCCAAAATTTGTGGGAAACAACAAAAGTGTTTAGCAGTTATTTGGAAAAAACGATATTAATTTAAAAACTTTGGCACTCTGTAGCGGTAAAACGAAGCAACATTGGATGTAGGTAAGTCTGCCTAGAACGCTTTATTTTTGGTTCACGAATTTTTTGGTCAAGCGTTGTACAGGCACTTCACAGACACCCTGTATAATCGGTATATTATATACCAAGGCAGTAAAATCGATTATTATGAGAATAACGTCAAGTTTCAGTCCTGAAGCACTCAGCGCTGAGGGATCTACGACGCGAGGGTCATAAGTACTTCACAATTGCGGTGCACGTAGGATTTTCTCCTCTGCTAAAACTAAATACCTTTAATAAAATTGCGCCAGATTATTACGAAATTAAGCATTGATGAAATCCGAAACATAAAAGGACAACGCGGGCTAAATCGTAACAATAATGGTGCCGTTTCATTTGGCATTCATTTTGATTGCAAACATAAATAAAATAATGGTGATGATAAAGACATTGTGGCAGATTAACTCGCTAGATAAATAATGAGCCATGTACGTGTCATTATTAACCTACTATTTAGCTGTTGTTTCAATTGCCAGTAAACGTACTTTAAATTAATGCAACGCCTACAATAATGCCGTCATTATGTATTACCTCTGCAATATGTTCGGTGAGAATTTCCGAAAGGACAATAGTCGTTGATTTTTCTATTACAAAACCATCATGATAAATTTCCATCAATCCAACACACTTTCCCCCAACAAATTATGTGGGCAGGAAACAAGAGAACACAGAACTTATTGTGGTAAAGGGATTCACATTTCGCTGAAGAAATTGACCTATCAGTAGATTTAGTGAAGAATTTTTGGCTAGTACTGCAACGATTTCCAAACTGGCCTTTGTAATATTGAATTCTTCTCGGGAATTGTGTAATATTGAATTTTTTAGGTTTCAAGATTCAATTGTGTACGCCTCTGCTTCGAGTCGAAATTAGTTCGATGCTCTAACTGTCCTCGGAATTTTTTGCAGGAATTAATATTGAATTTTGTTAAAAAAGTAAAATTGATTTTATTTCAGGAATTAATAAAGAATTTTTTCCAAGAAGTGAAATTTAATTTTTCTAGATTATTTTACTCATTTTTATTCAACAGAATTTTTATTCATTACTTTAACCATTAAATCTTAAATTATTAAGTTATTGAATCTCATTTAACTAAGTACCGAAATATCTTATTTTGAGCTGCTTAGCTGAAAGCCTAACGTACATATTTATTCCTTTTTGATAAAATGCAAAGTGTACTCAATAATTTCACAAATAAATTCAAATTCCTTTCCCAAAACCCTCTACAAAAGACGTTTGTGTGACAAAGGTTTTACAGGGAAACAAAGTTAATCTTCATTAATATTACAATACTTCACCGAGATTAAGGTCTGACATTGAAAACGTTTCTTTAAGGAAAAAATATTTATTTTCAAACTTATTTTGCTTTAGGTTAAAATGTCGGCAATCGAAAGGACCCGGGGCAATTGGTTTAGCAAAGCTCTCTGAGGGTGGATAAATATGACAAGTTTGTTTTGAGGGTTGCTGAATAAATCCTTCTCAAAATAGCACTACCCATGAATTGTTGTTCAGCTCGGTTTAATAGCAAACATTAACTATTCCTAATGAGGGTTGATGTGCGTGTATAAAATAATGCTCGAGGTCTAAGATCCTCTTAGTTTTTTATGCGTTCGAAGCTCTTCTGTTAAAGGAGAGAAACAGATTACCTAAGGAACGAAATCAGGTAAGGCAGTGAACACAGACCCATGAAGTAATTTGCTCGAGGCTCGCCTGAATTTCGAAATCGGCACGTACAGCGACGGTCCCAAGGGCAGATGTCCTGTCTGTCCGCTGTCGAGGTCGCAATATTGGAAAACCGCTATATCAAATTCAGAATCCCAAAATTGTAGTTTACTTAAGGGTGTCGAAATTAATAGGTCTCCAAGGAAAGAGGTTTCATACCCATTTGAGAGTGCTCCCAACTATCACAGCAATCGAGATAGTTTGAGAGCGCCATAGCGATTATCATGTTGTAGGGTGGCATTTTTGGCGATAGTTACCATCACCGCAGCAACTATCACAAAAACTAGCAAAATCTAAATCGGCCTTAAGGCCTATCATAACTGACTACTACTATTGGAGTAATCGAATGTCCCAGGAGCCCTCGCAATAAATTTGACACAAAACAGCGACGTTCAATCGATTTCGCATTACGCATTCAGCTATCTCGCCTGATTACTGAAATTAATGGCTACGCGCTAATCAAATCAAATAGCTACGGACCAGAGGTTGAAAAGTATTCCGCTTTCTGGTCACGTCTCGCAAAAAGGCTGGAAAGTCGGAAGTTTCCACCCTTTTCTTTGTTCGACTACAACTCCCGAATTTCTCCTCAGCGTATCGGTTTCTCCTTTGGTGTTGTTCTGGCCTCGTTATGTTTCGAATAATGCGATTTTTGAATTATGTTTTCTCCGCTATCAAATACAAGAGGAGGAATTTCTTGACGAGCATTGAAACAGCGTGTTTTTCTCTCCTGAATTTATGTTTTCATAATGAGCTTGATCATTTAAAATTCATTCACGAGAACGGCAGCTTTTTTTGACAAAACGTCTCCCTCTTTCGGAATCATTAAAAAAATTGCCACTAACAGTGGCAATTTTTTCCAGGGAGGTTTCCATTATATTTTTATGGACAGTATTGAGTGCGTATTTAGGACAAGATATGTCATAACTTTCGCACCGCAACGTTTTTACAGGTTTGACGTAGTGCTCCCGAGGGCTCAGCTTATGTGGCCTTTCCTTTCTTTGTCGGAGGTTACGACAGCCACAAGTGGTCCATTATTGTAATGGAGAGTTTCAAACGCGTAGATATCAAGATTGACGAAGGAGGAAGGTACAGGTGGGCAAGAATGTTCCAAAACTAAGATTATTCTGAAAAGTAATTGAATGCCTGTTAATAACAGTTCTGGAAGTTACGCGAGGGTGTTAATAAAATAATACTCTTTCTACAGCAATTTGAAGCGTAACTTGTTACAACTCAAACTTATTTTTCACTAAACAGAATTTCCCTGCTGTTCGTTCCAATTTAAAAGTTTCTCTGTTCTGCAACAACTGATAAGTTTTATTGCTATTGAAATGGGGCCGATAGTTGCAATGGGATAACGGTTTTTTAAGACTGTCCGAACAGATCACATCTAAATTGAACTGCATGGTTGCAGGACACTTAACATTTTAGGTTTAAATTTAGGTTTCTCAATGGAGCTTTCATGACCCGTTCAGGGAGTGGCAAGTACGTTGATGTGTGATTCAAAAGAATATGGGTTTATAGGAACTGAATAGATTTCGGTTCGGGTGAATGAGAAAGAAAAATGCTCATAAAGAATCAAACCCCTTCTCCACATAGCGCGCTAACTTGACAGCATAGTTCTCTAAAAGTTTTCCTACTGAAATCCCTTTCTAGAGACCCATCAAATAGTTTGATAGTTTTATGAAATACGTGACTTCATATGCATAAACGCTTGACATATTTATAGTAAAACTTGAAGTTTTTTCAAAAATTTAATGTCTCACTTTGGATCAACATTAATTCAAGCTTGGTCAACGAGCAGATGTAGATGGTTCTCCTCTGAAGCAGAGTATCCACCAGTGATTTCCAAAATTAATGACCCATTTTGGGTACAGTTCAGATACCTATCAATGGTTTGAACGGAATGAGGAATATGTGAGTTAATCTTCACTCTATGGTTTATGGTAAAATTGCTGGAAAATTCAAAATAGTTTCCAGCAATTTCACGAGACACTTTTGCTTACTAAGAAACTTGTTTTCAAGGTTGTAGTTTAGGAAATTTTCCAAATGTAGCCAACCATCCACCTTGTTTGTTCAACGGTATATCATACGGGGAAACATTTTTTAATGACTTATGAATAATATTCATCAACCTGCTTTAAAAGGTATTTTTTATTACAATTCACCACACATGAATTAATGCATACTAGTTAAAATAAAAATATTAGCTGTAATACTTATTTATAACCGTAATTAAAATAGAAAATTTCCACAAAGGTTCGTGTCAGTATACGATTAAGATCAGCAGCATGGTTCCTAGAATGCAAATCCGGCACTGAAGGTTGCAAATATTTTTATAAAAATAATATGAAAAGGAAGTTAGCCGGCATAAAAACTTCCTCCCCCTTTGAAACAACACCCTTCTAGATTTTTATCTGTTCCTGAGCTTAATGTATTCCCCAAATCTACCCTGTCCCAAACTCTGGTCTGGAGGGGAAAACCAAGAGTGCTTCCTTGAGGCTTCGAGGACCGAAAATATTTTTATCTTTAAAGAGATATTTGAGGGGTTTCGAGGACGGAAAAAAAAAACATGATTTTTATAAAAACGTGCATCGTTTTTGCTCAAAAACTGCCTAGAAATGTATAACATGCAATAATAATGATTATAATTAACACTATTGTTAACGTACATACGTATGTATATACAGGGTGTCCCAGTTAAAGCTGTGATCGAATATTAATCAAAAACGGTACGTTGTATGAAAAATATTTTCAAATAAAAATTGTCCGGTAAAGAGGGGAACATGTCATGAAGATAGTGACTTTTATCCAAAACGTCATTTTAAGGTCATTTCAAGGGTAACTTTTTTTTCAAATGGCAACTCCGTATTTCTTTTACAGATCCTCGTAGACCTTCAAAAAATGAATATCTTTTATTTGAACAATTTTTTATTAGACATTTTGCTGCAGAATTACCCTTGATTTTTGTCCAATTTTTAATATAATCGAAATTCTTAAAATGGCCTTAAAATGACGTTTTGGGTAAAAGTCACTATCTTCATGACATGTTCCCCTCTTTACCGGACAATTTTTATTTGAAACTTTTTCATACAACGTGTCGTTTTTGAGTAATCTTCAATCACAGCTTTACATGGGTACCCTGTATATTTAATATGCATTGCTTAATTTCGCGTCACATGATAGAGGCTTCACCAATAAGATAGATATAGATACCATAATAATTCTAGACAATCACAAGCTAGCGCTACTAACTTACTGAAAATCTTAATGCACATGTAAGGAAGGCATTTCTCTGCTGGTAGTAATACTACAAATGCATAAAATGAAATAGGAATTTCATGGATTTGCATGACTTACCAGATTTACAGTTTTTGTATAGAAATATTAAAAACACTATATATTTTTTTCAATTTGGTTCTGCAACTCTACCTAAAGTCTATGTATGATTTGAAATACGCGTTTCTGAGATATACACACAGGCTTCCTATGTTCGCCTTTTTGTCAAAATATGGAGTACGCAGAGTTTGTCATCTAGACATTTACTTCAAGTTCTAAACGATTTTAGTCTTAAATGAAATGGCACTTGAAAGAGGAGGCACTAGCCTTAATAGGTTTTTCTTTCTATTAATAAATCTAATGTTGTATAACTTTATCGAAAACTATAAATAATACCTCGAAGCGTATGAATTATGGTAATCTCTAAAGCTTTCCTCTTTGCAGTATATACAGCATAGAGAAGCAAATATTAAATAAATAAGCAAAACTCAGTGATTTACAGGCTAGCGAAAAAAGAACCCAATATATAATTCAAATGTGGATATACTACTATTGCAGAAAACTTCTCTCAAAAATATGACCTAAAACTGACTTTATCGGTTCGGCCAATAAAAGCTTTATGATTTCCTGTTACATTTTCAATTAGTTTAATAATTATTTTAAATTTATCACTTCAAAATATAAACAAATTAATAATAAATTTGAAAATACAGAAATTTTAATGAATTTAAAGTTTGATATTTTACTGTACACAGAATAAAAGTTAATAATGGCCGAGAAGCGTTGAAGCGTCAAATCCAAGATTTAAGTATTATAAATGCATCACCTAGCAGTGGAGGAAAAATAGCAATGAAAACACAAAATTGCTTTCACTTTATCCTTTCATATAAAGCCACGAAACTAATAAAACAAATTCGTGAAAATTCGGCTTTTGTCAAATATCTTCAGAAATAATCGGATTTCTTTTAAGCAGGAAACGAGATATTCTAATCATCGCACCTTTCTTATAATTTAATACTTTACTCCTTATAAGTTACGCGATCTTTAGAGTGCTTTGTTATCTGCGGCACTATATGTACTTATATTATTCAAAGATCTTTAATAATTCCTTCATCTCTTATGGCTTATGATACTCCTATAGAGTGCACTATTATCTGGTACGCCAAGTAGATAATATTCAAAGACGCGAGGTTAAAAGGCAAATGATAATATCTATAGATAAACAAAGCTCTGGGGGTAGGCATAACGAATATTGATTACACTGACGCTTTGTGTTCTTAACGTGTATTTTTAGAAAGCTCCGCTTTGCTGTTTTTACATTACCAAGCCCCAGCTTTTTTTATTAAATGCCTGAGATCGAGTTTTTTTCAATTAATTCCCATATTACAATAACTGAGGTTTTTGCCTCATTCACCTTGAGAACTTTAAGCGCATTGAGATCCGATATGCCCGAAAAACTCGCTTCAGGTTTTTTGCAAGGATCCTCGGAGACTGAAAGAGTACTAATGATCCAAATTTTTCTCGGTAATCTTAGTGTCTTACGCGTAAAGCATTATGCGATATTCATATCTCGGTCAATGAAGACTGTTTTTGATTTATTCTATTATTCATTTTAAAAACATACTTCAAGTCAAGTTGTCGTTTTTTAGTAGAAGATGAAACGACCTTTCTAAGGAGGAAACACAAATCTTACTTCCGACTTAAAAATTTATAAATTGTAGCTGTCACCGGAAGAGGCTTGGAGTTAAGCATGAAATTTTTATGTTGTACAGTATCACTCAAGAATCGAAAATTGGCGCGTTTCTGTTGTCCTTTAAATATTCGCAATTATAGAAATATTTACCGAATTGGTTAATTTTAGCTCTATCACAAATATAATAAAAGTCCAACATAAAACGGATATGTTTATCGAAACATACAGGATGTTCCATTGGGGAATAAAGTAACGATATATATGGAAAGGTGTGGCGAGACCCTTGAAGCCGTCGGTCTTGTCGATCCAAAAGCCGTGGGTAGGTCATTATATCAATTTGTTAAACTTGTCGATACTATCTGTAAATGATTTTTGTCCCGGAATATCGTGCATTTTACATTTCGATACTTTCTAAATTAACCTGATATTGGGATATCTCGATTTAGTCGATAAGTCATCCCTACGGATTTAATTTCTAAATAACCTTTCCATGAGAAAATATTTTTTCTTTTTCCTTTGCATTACGTATTTTTACTTCAAACGCTTTTTACGGAGGGGATCCGAGTTACCGCAGAATCCCGCTGAATTCCTCATCCACTTATCAGCTGTCTTAGCCTGATCCCATTACATTTTCAATAATTGATCTCAGAGATTATATTCCTCTTCATTATCAATTAAGAACTGCAGTCGATCCTCAGTTAAGAACGATCTTAAGTTGACAGGAGCAGCCAGAACGCCATTAGTTTCCATAAAGCTCAATGTGTGCCAAGCTTAAGAGGCTTTCCTCCGCTTACATTTGAGACCGCAAATCTCCATTAATTACAAAAGTGGGATAAAGTGTATGCAAAGGGAAATTCTATTTCTGATCTTTTCCCCAAAGGACTCTAATGTAATTCAAATAGTAGTAATTCTCATTTTTGTCATTTTGTACGTCCGTTCTCGCTTACGTCATGTAATATTCCATGTATGAGTCAATTTACCTCTTCGTTATCCCTGGGAGTGCTATAATTTATTCCTTCATCAAAGTAAATTAAAAACAAATATGGCTGCATGCATTCCTTTGAGATAAAAGATTGCAGCTCTATTTAAAATTATTGTAGCTCTGCAACAGCATCAACCGTGAAGTATGTCTATGCTCGATGCTTTTTCTTGCTGAAGATAATTTATCTCTGTGTGGCGTTGGCTCATGTTGCGATGCATAATCAGGTTATGTCCCACTCAGAAAAATTCTATAGAATTATGTTTGTACCGCGTCCACTTAGGAGCATACGTTTTGCCGATCTCGCTATGAGGTCATGAAATAGAATTAATGAAATTCGTATGGAAATTTGCATTGAAAACTGGCTCTGCGTGTCTCAGCATAACAATTTGATTGATGCTGGGTTGAAACTTAATGGAGTGCGTTAGGATTATAACATAAAGATTATATCTGAAATTTGTGCCGACACAGACCGATAAGGTTTGTCTTCATTTTCTTTGTGAACTGCCAGTTTGGCAATGATCTTAGACGATCGCTCAGCCAGCACTGTGTTAACCGATACTCTGCTTCTACTTTTTGCCCAACGCTTTTTTTTTTGTTTTTTTGAAGTTAATCGTCTTAAAGCTTTGATCCCATAAACTTGGTTTTGTTCGATAAACACTTACAACGAAATTCGACGAAGAACTTTCATTTTTAACAGGTTATGGACCCAGAAACGTTAGTCCTGGATTAAGAAGTCTTCGTCGCCTTTCCTGTAAAGTAGTCGAGTTCGAGTCGTGCAGTAAGTGTAACTTGCGAATTCTAAATACGTTCGAGCCGTATACAGTACGTCTACAGATGGAGGGCCCAAGAGGATAAATGGACAAAAAATGTCGTTTTTCGACAAAAAATAATTTTTGATGAAAGTCCCTGCTTCTTGAAAAAATACGATTTATGAAGATAACTTTAAACTTTTTTATACAGGGTTCCCGAAAACTACGAACACATGAAATACTATCAAGAGTAAACTAGCTTTATTTCTAACTTGGAAGCAAAATGGTAAATAAAAGATAGATTTCAAATCCTACCCAAAGTTTACATACAAAATTTTAACTGAGTATTCCAAGTTTTATTTTTCTTTTAGAACTCAAATAATTTCTAATTTTACCCTTTCCACCTCATTTCACTTATTCACAACAAGCATAACAACAAATGTCTCAATATTAAATTTGAGAAATGCGTCGAATACGGGGTGGTGTGTTTGGATAGGTAATATCTACTAACTTTTATTTTGAATTATTTGTAAACTATTTTGGGATAGTGGAATTTTAAATGTAACTTTGGATAGGGTTTAAAATCTGTTTTTTATTTACCATTCTGCTCCAAAATGAGAAATAAAGCTAGTTTACTCTTGATAGTATTTCATGTGTTCGTAGCTTTCGGGAACCCTGTATAAAAAAGTTCAAAGTTATCTTCGTAACTCGTATTTTTTCAAGAAGCAGAGACTTTTATCAAGAATGGCTTTCTGTTGAAAAACGACATTTTTTGTCCATTTGTCCTCTTGGGCCTTCTATCTGTGGACATATTGTATACAGTGTGCCGCGATGAGCAGTGTAACAAAAATCGATTGTGTATGAACGTATCAAAGTTTGATGACTCCAACTTTCAACTGTGGAAATTCAGCAATTAAATTTTGCTGAAAGTTGAAAAGCTCATGAAGCTAGTCGACGGGACTGAAAAGGTACCTAGCGACACAAGTTCAGATGAGTGGGCTAAGTGGGATACTAATAACTCCAAAGCTCAAATTATTTCGTTGTCAACAATCGGCCAGGTCCAAATTTAATATCTAATAAATTGCGACAACGCGACTGAAATGTGGACACGGCTAATGTCGGTACATAATCAGAAGACGGAAGTGTCAAAAGAATTGCTGTGGCAGAAATTCTATGAATATAGAATGCCTGAAGGAGCAAAATGGCGGAGCATATCTCAAACATTGAAATGCTCGTAGAACAATTAAAAGATGTTAGTGAAACATAAGTACAAATGCAAAATGTTCAAAAGTAATAAACAGTTTGCCTTCGTGTTACAACGCATCTAAAACAGCTTGGGATTCAATTGCAGCTGACAAATAAATTTTCAAAAATCTAACAGCCAGGTTAACGAAAGAAGAATCAAGAATGGTCAATGCAGACAGTAGTGAATCATCTCGGCTCGCTCTGGAATTAAAAACATTAAAAAATAAATTGGAAGCCGTGAGTTTACAAAGCAAGAAAAGCATAAATGACTGGAAGAAAAATAGTACTTGTAATTTTTGCAAGAAAAGGGGTCATTGGCCACGTGAGTGTAGAAAAAGGATTGCTTCAAACAAAGAGAAAAATTTGCACTGGCTCAGCCTATATCCGCGATATTTCGGCATCATATTCAGCAAGTGCAAAAATGAAGAAAACTAAATGGACTTGTGACTCTGGTGCAAGTGACCACATGACAAGTGTACCTGAATGGTTTACAGAACTGAAAACTCTCTGCCAACCTTTGCATGTCCAAATCGTAAATGACAAAAATATTTCAGCAGCTGAAACGGGAATAATAAATATTCAAGCTCTTGTGGAAGGCCAGTGGATCAATACAGCTATCTATAATGTCCTCTATGTCCCAGAGCTGAAAAGAAGTCTATTTTCAGTAAGAGTAATGACTGATCGTAATTTTACCTTCCATTCATCTAAAAATCGTTGAGTTTCGCGACAGTGATGGAAACTTATCATGTTTCAGTATGCGAAGTGGCGATTTGTAGGTAACGAACTTCAGAATAAAAGTGCCTCCGAAGGGCAACGTAAGCAACGTCAAAAATTCTCTTAAATTGTGGCGTTATGAATTTGGTCATATAAATCGTAATAATTTAGAAATCTTAGAATCAAGTAAATTACTCATCAGGACATGGTCAAAAATTTGAAGATTGACGACGTTGAAGAATTCTTTTGTGGTCCGTGCCAATTAGGTAAGCAAGAAAGAAAACCCCATAAAAGTTTAAGAAGACCTAGAAAAAATCAGCCTGATAAAATGATACATTCTGATGTTTGTGGCCCAATGAATATCTCATCACCTAGTGGATCGAGGTGTTTTTTGTCTTATTCAAAAATGACTGCAGTAGCTATAGTACAGTCTATTTCATAAAACAAAGATCAGAAGTCCTTAATAAATTCAAAGAATACAAAGCTATGATAGAAAATCAGACCAATAACAAGATAAAAATATTCAGGAGCGATCAAGAAAAAGGGGAATATGTCAATAAAAAGTTTGAAGCCTTTATCAAAAAGGAGGGGATCTTGCGTGAATACTCAGCGACATATACCCCCCAGCAAAACGGTCGATCTGAGAGGGGAATGAAGACAATTTTGGAGAGTGCCCGGACGATGCTGATAAACAAAAAAGGTTACCCAAGAACTGTGGACAGAAGCTGTTAATACAGCAGTCTACATTCTGAATAGAATAGCATCAACTCAAGTGGAAAATATGACATCCTGCGAAAAATGGTTTGGGCGAAACCAAAAATAAAACACCTATACATTTTTTGTTGTCCGGCTTACATGTTAATTTCACCCCAATTCCGAAAGAAATGGGACAATAAGTCGAAGAAACTATTATTTGTCGGATATGAAGGACATTTAGCAAATTATAGATTACGGGATCCTAAAAAAAGACGAATTGAGGTCAGCTGCAACGTAACCTCCAATGAAAATGATACGTACAGGATTGACAAAGAAAAACCCTCATCAATCTTGGAAAATTTCTATGAGAATGAGGAAATTCAGCTAGAAAATCTTTTACTACCAGAAGAAGAAAATATCGAAAACAAAAATTATACGACCTCAACAGAAGAAAGCGTCGAAGAAACAGATATAGACGAAGATTTCGAAATTGACCTGGATGCTAGTAACAACGAAAACATTGAATTAAGACACCCTACAACCTGAAGATTACTATCATGCAAACTGCTCAATCCTAGAACGAGATTCATACGAAAAAGCTATAAGAAGAGAAGACTCCAGTAAGTGGAAAGTCGCTATGAAAGAAGAAATGGATGCCCTACAATCAAACAATACATGGACCGTGGAAAAATTGCCTAAAAGTGACAGATTAATTGGCAATAAGTGGGTTTTTCACGTAAAGACTGACGTAAACCGTAACCCAATACGTTATAAAGCGAGTTTAGTGGCTCGTGGATTTACCCAAGAAAAAGGCATCGATTATCAAGAAACGTTCGCGCCGGTTGTCCGTTACGATTAGATTCGCGTGTTGCTCGCTTTAGCTACAGAAAAAGATTTTCAAATCGCGAATTTTGACGTGCAAACCGAGTTTATCTACGGAGATTTACCCGAAAATGTTTACATAAAACAACCAACAGGATTTGTTAATAAAGAAAAATCAAAACTGTGCAAACTCAACAAAAGCCTTTACGGGCTGAAACAATCCCCCAGATGTTGGGACTGAAAGTTTGTTCTCTTTTTAAGCCATTATGAATTTGAACAATTAAAAATCCATCCGTGTGTGTTTATCGGTCGTCTCGATAACGCGAAAGTGTATTTAGCAACATATGTTGACTGACGGACTTTTATTGTCAACATCCGAAAGTGCGATCCTTGAATTAATGGAAATTCTCGAACAAATGTTTAAAATTACCGCAAACATGAGCAATCAAAATTTGCAGTTTGTTGATGTCCAGATCAAACAAGACGGTGGAAAAGAGATGATAATGATCCATCAACAGCCTTATGTTTCGCGAACGCTCGAAAATTTAACATGAGTGCAGCCAAGCCCTTGTCTATTCCAGTTGAACTCAGCATACGTTTGATGGCAGCCTCTGATAACTCAATTTGCAATCTAAAGTTACCTTATCGGGAGGCTGTTGGCTCTTTAATTTTTCACTGGCAAGTCAGCAGACCTGACATATGTTTTGCCGTAAATCAAGCGAGCAAGCTCTTTAATAACTGGAAGGACGAACGCTGGTAAACAGTTAAACGGATTTTTCGTTATTTGAAACAAACAATACATTACGCTATTGTTCATTGGAGCACTCAAAACATTGAAGCTATCGGTTACACAGACGCCGATTACGCTGGACGTGTAGATACAAGGAAATCAATCAGCAGATACATCTTCATGCTAGTAAAGGGCCCGATTACATGGAAAAGCCAAAAACAGTCCGTTGTTGCTCAATCAACAACCGAAGCCGAATATACCGGGTGACTCGAGAAGGTGGCTCGCCCTTATAACTTTTTTGTTTTTAAACATAGAAAGTTGGAATTTGGAGGGAAGCTATATGAGAATAGAACCGATTGATTGACATTATTGACGTTTATCTAGCACTTCCGGTTTAACCGGAAACGACATTAAATTTCTATTTTTAAATGTAATGCTTTATAATTTTTTTCTTTTTTGGAATCTAGAGTTCATTTTTAGTTTAAAAATGCGTCATTTCAAAAAATATATATATTTCTTGTGTTTCTTTATGTCGAGCTACGCCAACTAAGTATACGTATTAAGCACAATTTTAGGTCAGAATTAAGGGGAAAAATACTAATTTGTCATTTTATCGATTACTTTTTCGTTTATAAGCAATTTAAATGCCGAAAAACAGTTTTTCCTATTTATCTTCCGTTTTTCAAATGACAACATGATGGCTAATTGCGATTTTCTAGAAGATTATTTTTTCTTCAATTTTTTGATACCAAACACAACGTACATATGTTCATATAGAAATGACTCGTTAATTTATTAAAAACATTCAAATTTAGAAAAAAATACGTTGGCCATGGAATACGTCATGATGACCAATGACAGAATTCCAATGACAGAACAAAAGAATAAAATATTTCTACTTGTAGAAATTGTCTACAGTCACTACAGAACTCTTATGCTAGTTTGTAGGTCCTATAATTTTCGATGAACAGCTAACAAGGGAACGATATTTAAATTATTTTAATGGAGAAATATTGGCTTTTTTAAATAATTTACCCTTATAAGAACGATTTAGCATTTATTTTCAGAATAATAATGCTCCACCACACAATTTTTTTATAGTAAGAAATTTTGTACAGTAAAATTTCGAAAATTAATGGATCGATATTAATGGGCCAATCAAATGGCCACCTAGGTAATTAAATACTAATAATTTAAACCAATTTAAGCGAATAATCTGTATAAACTTTTGTAGATCGCTCGATTTAATATCTCTTGATTTTTTTGCTTGGGGTACACTCACAAGCACAAATTTACACCACTCCTTCTAATAATCGGGAAAAATTAGAAGAAAAAGCTTATAGAGCGATAAATAATATTACCCCAAATCAAGTGGACAACATTATGAGGAAAACTGTTCAAAATGCTTTTGCTCGCTGAGAACAACAAGGTCGTAATTTTGAACATCTTAATTAATTGTTTGTTGATAATCACAAGGATACAGAAATATTCCACGATTAACGTATTTTTTTCTAAATTTGAATGTGTTTAATGAATTCTGTTCATTTCTAAATGAACATATGTTGTGTTTGGCATTAAAAAATTTAGGAAAAAATAATCTTTTAGAAAATCGCATTTGAAATTTCCATTTGAAAAATGGAAGATAAATGGGAAAAATTGTTTTTCGGTATTTAAATTGCTTATAAAAGAAAAAGTACTCAATAAAATCATAAATTAGTATTTTTCTCCATAATTCTAACCTAAAATTGTGCCTAATACATATACATATATCTCAGTCTAATACGTATATCTCAATGGCGTAGCCCGACATGAAAAAACCAGAAAAAAAATATTTTTTTTTAAATGACGTATTTTTAAACTAAAAATGACTTCTAAATCCCAAAAAAGAAAAAAAATTATAGGACATTATATTTAAAAATTGAAAGTTGAGGTAATTTCCGGTTAAACCGGAAGTGCTAGATAAATGTCAATCAATCGGCTCTATTCTCATATAACTTCCCTCCAAATTTGAACTTTCTAAGTTTAAAAAGGGCAATATATTCGTTAATTATGTAAGTTCAAGTGATCAATTAGTGGATAATTTAACCAAGCCACTTGAAAAGACAATTTTCGAACACTTGATTGATGCTATTATAAGCTATGGAATAAATTTATGTTACTGATATAATAGTGAAATCTACATATTTACTTAAATATCATAAGTTTTGTTTATTATCGAGACAAATTTCATATTAGTGGGAGTGTTAGGATTATAACATAAAGATTATATCTGAAATTTGTGCCGACACAGACCGATAAGGTTTGTCTTCATTTTCCTTGTGAACTGCCAGTTTGGCAATGATCTTATACGATCGCTCAGCCAGCACTGTGTTAACCGATACTCTGCTTCTACTTTTTGCCCAACGCTTTTTTTTTGTTTTTTTGAAGTTAGTCGTCTTAAAGCTTTGATCCCATAAACTTGATTTTGTTCGATAAACACTTATAACGAAATTCAAAGAAGGAATTTCATTTTTAACAGCATGACATTAACTATAAATATTTTACGTATCATATCTCCCTCGGGATATCTTCTTTAGCGCCATTGAGGAGATGAAGGGAAAGGTGGAGCCAGGCTTGTTTGATCTCCACGACATCCACAATCAAACCAAAACACTTCCTATAACTCCAGCTATGTATGTGCAATTAATGTAAATCCTGAAAATCTCATTCGTTTACTTGTTATGCTTCTATTGTTATTACCATGTGCAGGTATTTGTACATAAGCTGTGAATATATTACTCTAACTAAAAATATTCAATTCTGAAAGAAATTGAAAATTTCTATTCAAAACCTGAATTCAAATCGTGCTCATTCATTTTCTCATTTTAGGAACAGTGCATAGAAACTCTTCATTGGGATATACAAAGAATATGTACATTCTAAAATAGGCATTGAATTTTGTGCTATCTCTTGAAAACTGCCGCCTGAATGGCAACACAGATATGAATTTATGTCATTCCTCACGGCTTACGCCACATGCATCTTACAATTCAAAACGTACCAACACTGTGAATACATTTCCCACATCTCTTGTGCAAAACATGGAACGAGCAGCCTCAAAACAGGCCGCATTTATCTATGCGGGTCCATTATACTAAAAAATTTATCATCATGGATATGCATTTCTTCCCGGAGCGCAGGTACATTGAAAGTGTTCACTTAACTCTGGACAAACTCGACGACGAGGTCTTGGTTTATGGTAATTTAATGGGCCAGCTATATGGGCTCTTGGATTTATGTATCATTGATGGAGCCGGAGTTCCAATTCGGATTTTATGGGGCAGATCTGGAATTGATTTATGCCTTACGCAAGTCGAAACATAAAAGGATATACATCGACATTAACTGCACTATTGAGCCCTTTTATTGCCATATGCAGATCGCAAAGCAGCAGCGGATACTGCAAACATTTGTCTCAGTTTTCACATTGTTCCGTTGAATAATTTATCGCGATGGCCATACAGATTTTCATCGAAAGCGGGAAAAATTAATGTAAATTTTTAGTGAAAAAGGGAAACATTTTGTGATTTATTGAACAGCTACTGCATTCTCATGAAAAAAAATATTGGAACAAGAGTGAAAGTCACAGCGACTATATGAATATTGAGTGTTTCGAATTCAATTGTGGCGTTGGTGGTATTTGAAATATTGAAGGTGGAGGCGTTAAATGGAACACAGGCATTTATTATTTGCTAAAAATCGCCCAATTTGCTCTTTGGCCTTTAGGGCGTTTACATCACTTAGAAAGCTGGTGTAACGATACCTCAACCAGTATAGATTCACACTGGGCTTAAAGCAATAGAGCCTAAGGAGAATCTTTCCGCTCATCATCTCTCCATACAAATTTGTAACATCATTAATATTATAAATTTACATGATCTTTTTAAAATTTTTCAGCTTTTCATCAATTTCCATGAGTCATCATTATATTAATTTTCTGCCCCATGGACCCTGCAGCACCGCTGAAAGATGAGATGTTGAAAAACCTAAAAAAAGTACTGAATGACTGATATATCAAAACCCAGAACAATGCTCGATAAATTAGACAAGAACGGGAAGAATAGAGCTAATGCATGAAGATAACAATCTGGAGAAAGCTCTGTCAACAAATCGGAGGATGAGAAGGATTTTCGTGAATTGAATTCATTAATAAATTAACTTCTATATCGCATCGATTTTACGTTCGCAAATATACAGGGTGGTGCACTTTTTTCTAGCAGGGCTTAACAATCGGTAAAAAAACTTATTTTAAGAAGAAAATTTCATATCAACATAGGCCCATAAACGCTTCATTTTAATGATACCGGGCGTTAAAAGCTAAAAAAAATTCGATAATTTTTTATAATAATCCAACTTCTTGAGATATTTATACTAAATTTGGTGTGCAGTATTACATGTATGCTACCATATTCAGTAATAATATCACGGTCCACGAGCAAGTGCCGGCCCCAGTGCCGGAGTTGTGGGGTTTTACTACTACAAAATTCAATAAATTACTAATACGGTCCTGTCTAAAATCAAATTTCAATTTTTTTTCTAAATGAGTAATTTATTCTCTACGAAAAATGTCTCTTGACATCTGACTCAATTGCACAACAAATTCAATAAGAAAAAAACTAAATTAACAAATTCTCCCGACTTACTCCCGTTGGACTTTTTTGTTTGGGGATTTTTAAAAGAACAAATATATGCAATTCCTGTAGAAACAAGGAAAGAACTTATTGACCGCAATAGAGATGCGTGCACTGAATTTAGAAATCATAATTTAATTGGTATTCTTCGATCCATTAGATGTCGGTATGAATTATGTGTGCAACAAAATGGTTCATATTTTGAACACCTACTTTAAATTAAGTGGATTTTTGTAGTTATTTTTCGCTTTTAATTATGCAATATGTATCATTAACAATAATAAATATTTTAGACAGGACCGTATTAGTAATTTATTGAATTTTATAGCAGTAAAACTCCACAACTCCGGTACTGGTTGCTCATGGGCCGTGATATTATTAGTCAATATGATGGCATACAATGTGATGCTGTACACCAAATTTAGTTTAAATATCTCAAGAGGTTGAAGTATTATAAAAAATAATCGATTTTTTTAAAAGTTTTCAAAACAACGCATTTATGGGCCGAAGTTGGTATGAAATTTTCTACTTAAAAAAAGTTTTTTTATCGACTGTCAAAGTCCTGTTACAAAAAAGTGGACCACTCTGTACAACTCTGCTTACAAAGTTAAATGTCAGAAAGCTCGAAATGGGTATTCGTAAACTAATCGATGGAAGTTACGCTTCCCATGAAGGTTACTGATGAGTTAACAAGCGAATGTGCACAAGCCGCAGTAGAACGACGAAGATTGGAAATCGCAGTGGATTTTTCAAGTTCACAAAATATTGAGTTAAATTATGTCTCTTCGTGAATTCGAGCATACTCTCCTTATTGCGAAATACGCGAAATTTCCTTTTTGGCAAATAAGAGAGTGCTTCTCCCCGCGTACGTAAACGAAACGAAAGTTTCCCATTTTGACGTAAACTCAAGTTAATTATGATCTTTTACATCCACGGCCTGGTAGCTTTAAACTTCAAAGATAAAAATTAAGTTTATAGTTTACAAGTTGTAGTAAGTGCACTGCTTAAACACTCTTTAATCGTGAAGTATGTTAACCTATCAAGATTAGATTAGATATAGATTAGAATTAGTGAGACGAGGTTCGTTTAAGGGACAAGAGGAGGGAGTTAACGCAATACGAAACAAGGGAAATAAAGTACCCCATTGTTGTTGCTGGTCTCACTAGGTAACTGACTTATTAAACGACGGTACTGGTTTTTGATTCTGTCCCTAGTTACGTAATAAACCGACTAGTTTTCATTACAAAATTGTCACTTCACACGTTCATACACATTAAAAGAGACGTATTGTTATGGATCTGAGATATAGAAACTCTTGAGATACAGAAATGAATAAATTACACATAGTGTTAGTGTTTAAAAAACCAGTGCGGAACTAAAATCTCCCTGTATATAAATTACTCTAGGGCGGCTTCGAGCCCCATGCATCGCTTACCTCGTTTTGAAGTTTCTGCAGAATACCAATTCTTCTTATAGAATAGACTGAAAATTAAATTATAAATTAAACTGTAAATTACATAAAATACTGAGGATTATCTGGGAATTCAATATTGAAACAGACGTGTGCTGAACCTAAAATTAAGTACATCCTGGAAAGTCGTATAATCGTATTCTTCAATTTTACACGTTCTTGCTACATCTCAAGAAATTCTACATGGAATTTCGATCGAGATCCAGAGCTAAACTCGAGATTAATTACCAAGTTACATTTTCCTCCACGTTCATTAATTAATACAATTTTCCACTCGGTCGTACAATTTTGCTAAACGTATTTTCTTAGCGTAAACGTCAAATGGATCAAATGCTGTGAATATAAGATTTATACATGTGAATGGATTTGGACTCCATTAACAGTAAATGGGGATCGTCTCTTTGAAAAAAAAAACAAATTCATTTTAATAAAAATAACACATATGGAGATATTGGAATATCCAACAAAGGGGCGGTTTTGGGCTCCCTTTGAAGAGAGGGTCTGATTTGAATTTGAAAGCATTTGCGTGACAAAAATTCGAGGATCTGGCGAGAATTCGAGGCAATATATTAAATACTTTCCGAGGTTAAGGCATCCCTCAACACAATGTGGTACATAGGGAAGTATGTGAAAATTCAACCGATTTATTCCTCAGACATTCATATCCATTAGCCAGTATTCATAGTTCATTTAAAGATTATTGACAGACATACGTTTTGATATTCAACACCTGCTCTCTGTACTATTAGTTTAATAGATTCTCGGCCTTTTGTTAAAACCTTCCAACGTCAATTTTCACTTTTATTTATTTTTTCACTAAACCAATTTTTCGCTTGCTTTAATTCATGTTGCTTTTGACATGGATTCGCCTTTCGACTCCGAATTTCCTTTTGATATTAAATGGCCTCTGCTTTGAAAAGGGTCGATATTATATTTATTGTCAGAGGATTTATTGCGGTATAAGAATTAAGGGGGTTTTCCTTAAGCCGGGATACGTGTTATGTTTTATAGTCCTAATAAATGGCTCTTCTCCATATGCCCAGTCCTCTCTCGTAAACCCAATGAACCCATAACTGATTTGATTATGAATTGCACTTTTTCACACAGAACGATTTCCGTATCCACGATTTTTAATTGCAGTGCTAGATTAGTTTTATTGATGTTCCATTCTGTTTAAAATTACAATAAATTGCAGGAATAATAATTGTAGCCACGTGTCTGCCCTGGATGCCGCAAGGCAGGAAATTTGAATTTAGAGAGTCTTTGCATGGCTGGCCGCTGAATTTAAAACTTTAGCTATGTTTCTTGAGAATCGGTAAGTCTCTTCATTCCACCTTTTGTTCGAGTTTTTAATTACGAAAGTAATTCAAATAAAGCTTCCATACACGATGTGGATTAATAGTTCATGGAATGAACTTCAAATTGAGTTCTGTAGGTTGGATTTGTTTTTGTGTTTCTTTCAGATTCTTATCGGGATAAGGATGTGTTTAAAGTTGTTTTCGAGGTTTGTACAGCCGTAATAATAAATATATTTTCCTTGTCTAACCAAATCGAGCGATCACGTAAATTATACGTATAAAGTACCCACCAACTCTCTAAGCACTGAAGAATGAATACTTTGCTGCAAATTCCATGGAAGTTTCACTAAATCAACCAAAGCCTAAGTGCAATTTACTTGCAACCTCTAAACTGATAGAAGCTCTGCCTTTAGATCATCTTAGACATTCATCCATTATCACTATACACATCCCGTCTTCCCTTCTTTACGTTTTGACAGAGAATAAATGAAGGCCATGGGGGATCATAAAAGCGCCTAGTGCAGCACTTTTATTTCCTTTCTCCATGGAAAATGCCGCCATCTAATATAAAATAAATGCTCCCTTAGTAGCGGGTAACAATGCCCATGAAGCTCGAGGTTTAAATAATTACCAAGGTAATTGTCATAAATTTGAATGAGCTGTCTAATTATTACTCGGGTGCTTCGTGATATATTCATTTGGAATGGAAATGCAGGCAAATAAATACCTGCCGCGCAAGCTCTTGGGCACTTTGAGGAATTAACACCATCCACTCCAGCCACTTTTAAGTGTTAATGCTGCAAGGTGTGTTTAATCATCTACAGCTTTTCAAAGCTTACACTCATAATATTATAATAACGCAGTAATTACTTTCCAGGATAGCGGAAAATAGAATAAATTTATGAAAGCCTCAGATGCATCGAAGCAAAATTATCCCCGAACCTCATCCAAACAAACACGATTTTACACTTGCCACTTATACTCAGTCGGAACATCATAACATTGTTATTTAAGCTAAAAATAACTTAATTGGAGATAATTTAAACATTCAAATTGGGCCGCAAACCTTCATGTGGCTGACTGATTTCCCCAAATTGAGAAATAACGTTTTCGATGTGGGTTGTTTGAAGTATCATTCCGGCAGGGACTCGAGTTTAATTTGAATAATTAAGAGAAGTAAACATTAAAGAAATAACGTTAAATTATCTAATTATTTGTAGCACCAAATTCAATAATGTGGACAATTTATGTAAAAAGGGTGATTGATATAATGGAGATGGGTAGAAGAGTGGCACTTAGTTTTATAATTCAGTATAGGAATTAGTTGTATGAGATGGTGAGTAACATCGAAGTGGTTCTTGATGATGTTTTGGATTAGATAAATTATTCAAGTCTGATATACTAGTGCAGAAGAATATTCCGCATGGAAAGTCATCCTTAAAGAGTGCAAGTTCCATAATACGCCACCTCTAGAGACAAACAGGAAATTTGATAAGAATTATAAAAATCTGAAATAGAATATTATTCGGTTCAAAGAATCAGATCAAGCAAATATAGGTTTACAAGAACAACATTTTTAATTAAAATGAAATCAAATCTTTCTTCAGAGTAAAAAATATAAAAAAACTAAACGTTGTACAAGATTGACGAAAATAACCATTTATTTGTTTCCATCATGTATTCTCCCTTAAAAGAATGAACATGAAACCGCTTGGATTATTATTAGATATACATATAAAAGCTCAACGTTCTCCTAAGCAAACGGACCTGGTTTCAAACATCCTCAGCGGATTAAGTTGCTTAAAAAAATATTTATAAATTAAAATGTCGTATCATTATTGAAAAAATTTGAGATGATTAATGCAACCTTTGGTTTAACTCTCCTCATCGATAATATTTATATAAACATCTCCATCGGCAACAAAGAAATAATTTCTCTAATTGCGGGTCTGAATACATTTTTCTTATAAATAAGTGCCACGTTATTAGAGCGAAATGGAAAAGCAATTTATTTTATCAACAATCTGTCCATGACTCCTGTTAAACCCATAATTCTAGCCTTATGTCTCGCAATGTTCCAACAGGCTACTTAGGCTATCATTATTTTTCTATTAACTACAAAACGTGTACATAAGTGTAGGATCACGTCCCTTGTAGATAGGCGTTACTTTTAAGCTGGATATATGTTAGATAGTAGGAATTCTTTAAGATTGTCATACCCTTGGGGTACGACCCTGGTGGGCATTAGTTGGGGTATGGGAACTTCCCATGCCGTGCCTTGTCGGTGTTGGAAATCCGCGCAATAAACCGGGTCGGCATTGGAACTGCCTGTAATATACTTTGTCGGCATTTGAATTGTCCTTGATAAATTTCGTTGGCCCTATAGTGGCAGTTCCAATTCCCAGCTTAAGACGTAACGGTTTGATGCGGCGGGTGGTGCAGATGGCACCCTAGCCAAGATACGCCCATGGTTTATCACCATGGGTTTTAGTATTTAAGATTTTGCAGGGCATGTACAAGCTCTCTTTTCTTCTGGGTTCAGTTGTCGTTGATAACTCAGAAGTCACGTCCGCGCTCGCTAAACTCTCTAAGTTACTTTATTCTCTCTTTTGTTCACTTTACATTAATAAACGCATACTTATAGTCCTTTCCTATCTGTGATTTCATTATAAGATATAAACACCATCCTATATCTACAGTAGTATCAAAACCCGATACTACATAAGTCAACATTAAAGATATAGAAGTCACAAAGTTGAAGTGAAGACATATTCATAGATATGAATCAGGAAAGCTTCACTTTACAAACCATCGAACAAGCACAACGCTTTTGCTCTATAATGCAGGCATTTCACCTTCCTAGAGGTTCCTCTTTAGGTTATAAATTAGTAAATTAGCTGAAAGTTAATTGCCATGAAATTGCTGAGAATCAAAGCTGGTTTAATTCGGAGTTTCAGCACGTGTAAGGCGCCTTTAAAATTTATTTTAATTTTTAACGCTATTTAATTGGATATTAAAGAAATGGGTATTGAGATAATTTATTAAAAATGTAAGCTCATCTTTGAAAACAGCAAAGATTTTCAAGAAAAAGGGGAGGTTGGCAAATCTTCAGCCTGAATTTCAATACTTGGAAAGCGAGGGAAAGCCGGCAAACGGTATAAAATCACACAAGCCTGGGTTAAATTTAATAAAATTAATTTGGTATTACCCGTAAGTAGTAACAATGAGACAGACATTATCCCCCAAACACCAATTTTCCACTAACTTAATCACATTTCGTTATAAATAACGTAATAACAACAATATTCTACCTAAAACCAAAATAATTTTTTTGAGGTTATGTGAAACCTACGAAAGAGACATCTAAGCGAGCAATCTACAACATTATCATCCTTTCTCTCTCCGAGTTACTCAGCCCGGGAACGCGAGACAAGGACACATATAGGATTTCAGCACATCGGCTCCGAAGGCATACTGACGTCCTTATTTAGCTTCCCTCTCGACCTGTCTGCTGACTCTGTCTTACCTGCAGCGACCGACTGACACATATTGCTTCGTGGAAATCTCTTTTTTTTAGAAGACTAATAAAACAATGGAATGTCTGGTATGTGTACTGGTTCGGGGAAGCCGGACATAACCGGTTTGCCGGAAGGAATTTAGGTCAGTGGGTGAGCGACTGGCACACATTACTTCCGGGAAGTCTCCTTTCCAGTAGAAAGAATAACAAAACGTGACCTTCATTGAATTTGAAGGTCATTTAAAAACAATTTTGAATTTTTTAAGAGAACGAAAAGAGATAAATACATAATATTATTGAAATTAGCTTAAAGAGGCCTAACTGATGAGCACGTAAAGTACACGTGTCCCATCACATTAAATTAAAATTGAATTTCTACATCAAAATTGGAGAGTTGTAGGGAAAATCGTGATTATCCGGCGAATTGCCCCTAGAAATCTACATAATAATAATCTTTTATTTGCTTTTAAGTCAATAATCGCTATGATTACATAACAATGAAATCATGGCCACAATGTCCATGTTTAATAAAATATAAATTTTTCACTGCTTACCAGAGAAAAAAATCCAGCTCTCTGCCATCTGAAATAAAACGATACATCATTAGACAATTGCGCACAACATGGTATTAACAATGAAATTACTTATAGCTCAAACTCTATACTGGAAGTTTTATTTTCCTTCGCTTCACTGAAGTTCCGAACTTGAACTAAAGTTAACACTACATTGAGCTTCCACGCTGAATGCAAGATAATGCCGCAAGCCATATTCCATGTTATAACCTATGCAGGTCCCTGCTTGAAAGGGCTTGTGCCTTGAGGGCTGTATTAGGGGTATTAAAACTTCATTAAAGCTATGATTGGGTCATTATGATTGACTTGAAGGTTTCGCCATTGTTGGTTGCTTTTAGTACGTACTTAACCAAATACTGGATTTCCAGACGATATTACCTCACCAAGTGCCTACATAAATTATAACACATTAAGTCTTGTAATGCCAACATTAATTATCCTAGGGAGGTTAAGCGTATTGGTGTAGGTGCCCTAAAGCTTTCATAATGATTTATTGGCTGCAGGTATAATAATAAAGGCTGCATTCGAGTATTATCACTGCTGTCTACAAGTTATAACAAATAACCCTTTTCGACTTTTCAGGAAATGAAAATGGCAAAATTCCTATTTGCCATTCAAACTCAGTCCGACAAAGGACTGTCCGGAATTGAGCCAGACAATAATGGTTTTGCCCATACAAGTCGTATCGAGAGCGAAATTTTCCAAATTAAATAACCTAGAGAGAGCTTTATAGCTACTTAGCTTCTCAAGTCAGCTCATAACGGTCTGATATATTTGTGAGCTTCGTAAATAATCGAGAGGTAAACACGTTATTGGTACCTTCAATAACGTCATCCGTATTTTGCTATTATGCCTCGTTATTTATGAGAAATGCTTCTATGAGAGTTTATCCAACAGAGTTGATTATTATTTCCTTCAATAGATTTTAAATGAACTTTATAGATAAGTTCAAAGATAATATTTTGAGATTTCAGTAAGAGGAAAAATTTCACCACCCCGTGGCTAATAGCAGAAGCGGCAGACTCAAAGTAGGTTCGCATGGTCCAGGAAAATCAGAATTAACAAAAAATAGTACCTATTTAGAAATATTTCCTAAATAGGCACATTTTCCGCGACGATGGGATCAAAGAAATCTATTCCCATGATTCCTATTTTATCGCCTTTATAGGACAAAAATAGAGCTGAGGAGACAAATAAGGAAATTTGTGAGATAAAAAGATGAAGACGTGTTAGAAATAAATTCCACTCGTTTTACTAAAAGCAACTGGTTAATATTACAGCCCAAACGTGACTGCGTTGCCGTTGCCTGTTCATTCAGGGGCTGCCTAATGAAAGTTTTAATTAAATTCGCACCAAAAAATAATGAATTAAACGAAAACCAGATAACTTTTGAGTAATACAGAGTATCCACACACCCAAGCTGTTAATTCAATGAATTAATTATACATATTGTACAGTTAAAGCGGAAAACTTCCATATTCATAAGGGTAAAACTATTTGATGTCACGAGGGGCAAGTGAGTTGTATTTTGTTTGATGATTGTGCAAAGAGATTTTCGCAGATAATTCACACACTATTTATTCATATGTCTCCAAAAAATAATAAAAAATATTATTATAATATAAATAAATATAGACTTTTTTAAAATTGGCGTTTGAAAAGTGTGCAACGCCGCTTTCCCATATGAGTGAGTAAAGTATGGGTTACTTCCTACTATTAGATTACGGTGTGGGATTTTTAAGATTTTCTTTGTATTTTCTATGGGTCTTTTTCTGTGCAATGCTAAAAAAAAGTTAAATAACGCCTTAAAAGGCCTTGCTGCCGTTACGCCCCCCATTATCCATTAACATTGTAAACACTAATAATCCGTCTTCCTTTAAGCTTAAAAAAACCGCCACAGCCATTTGCACTTTTCCAATTTCTACCACTGCCGTTTGTTTATCCAGCTTTCCATCAATTTGGTAACATTTTCAATTACACTAGACAATTCTGTAATTATAATTTAGCGTGAGTCAGCTCGGTTTTTCAACTAATGGAAAGCTATAGTTGGATAAGGGCCGATTGTTTGATAAAATTAATGACGATTGGGGCACGAAAGCGGGGGAGATGGTAACGTACGAAACGTGGGGCTGTGGGTTCAACAGTAGATCGGCTTTTTGTTCGAGCTGTTAAATAATTGTTTACGTTTGTCGGGTCATTTGTAATAGAACGGTGATTAATGTGAGATTTGAGAAACAGATCCTTGAAAGTTGTACAATACCAAATTTCCCTTTTTATTATAGGAACCGATACTGTCAAGTTAAAACATTTTTAACAATTTTTCCTGTAATCAATCGATGAGGGTTTTGTTGATAAATTACCGTGGAGTGAATGAACTGTTCGTAAAAAGAGAATTGAAAAACCCCTGTTGGTTTGATTTTTATAATAGCGCAGGGAGGAAAAAGTGTAATCGAAATGGATTTCTGATGCAGTCGTGGTTGAACAAAAAATATCGCATACAATTTCTACAAAACGACTATTCCTTACCCCTACTAGCAGCATTTCGTGCTCATTATATAATAGAGTATTTCGCAAGGGATATTTTCTGACGCCTCAGGCCAATCACATCAACTTGCCAAGGTTAGAATATTCCTGGAAATGGAATTTAAGCTATAGTCAGTATTTATGCAATCCAGGTGATGTTACTAATTTAGATAAGCGAAACTACGAACTCAACTTATTCTCCCTTTCAAACAATTATGCATGTATGCATGTATTAATGAACCCATCTCACTCTTCCATTTTTATGGATTTTCAAATGCGAAGCCCTATCGAAATGGGCAGCAGATCGACGTGACTATTGACTTAAATTAACCCGAAGAAACCCTAACTTGGGACTGTTTGTCGACAGAAGGGGATGCCCACTAAACACCTTTCCCGTTCATCACCCTGGATCCGCACCGAATCTGCATAAGAAGTCAAGAAAATTTTCGTTTCCAAAGTGCAATTCCCAAGCAATCGAGTTTGAGGTGAATCGTCGATATTCCATGTTGCGTTACTAAATCGCAAGTAATTTATTCTTTCGCATGAAAAATATACCTTCATTTTTGGCGATACATGAGTGGAAAAAATACAGAAACACCCTCTTTTATTATTTGCTGTCGTTCCGGTTCATGTATCTCGAATCTAAAGTAGGAATATTCCAGTCGACTGATGGGGAGGGTCGAAAATACGAGTTACACGCCACGTAAATTATTTCCCGAGGGAGCCAAATCTAGGCAGGACTTTTTGAAATATCCCTAACATTAAAAAGCAATATCAAAATAATAAAAATTTGATCCTACCGTGCGTTAGTCGCAAACGAATACTAGTATAAATTACGGGGAATTTCACGCTTGAAGCCATGGAAAGAGGTAAAATAAATCCATATAACATACCAATAAAGGCATAACAACAGCAGGAGCCCCTATTTTCCATTAAACTCCCATTTCCACACGAACAGCCATTCGGTTTCCATCATCGCCGCCACGACTAAATATTCAAAGTCAAATTCGCATATAAATAAGTCACATGAACCGCACCCCCAGTACCCAATTTCCGACGCAGGGTTGAAACATTATTTCTCACGCAAATAGGGTGAAATTAGGGTCTTCAATTCTTAGTTTGCTCATCACTTTTCATTTCATATTACTTCCGTCGTTAGTGATGAGGCAACATTTAGTTACACCATACGCATTACCATCATGTAATATTTCAGGGTTGGGGGGATCGATAAAACTCAGGTGGGCTCGTCGCCATTTAGCATTTGTAATGGGAACATTTTGTTTGTTTGAAGTTGCTGCTAATGAGAATTGCTATTGTGACCAGCAAAGTGCTTTGCAAAGAAAAATGTTTCTCGTTGCATTGTTCGGAGGAGCCAGTCTAAAAATAAGTCAACGTAATCCAGAAGAATATTTTCCATTTTCCGGGATTTCAGGATTAACTTCCTTCAGCAAGTGGACATTTCATTAATAAACTGACCCCGTTTCCATTTTCACATGACTAATGTGAATCTAATGAGTACTTAAACCACAAAGGAAAACGTTCGGACAAAAATGTTGCTTAATGTTTTTTTAAATATACCATGAAGCTATTATAATTATTCACAAGAATACAAAGAAAGATCAGTTTATACCTTGTTTGCAATTCAAATTTCCGCTCATTCCAGACCAGTTATTGCGTTATTGTGTAAGTTTATCATAGGACCCTGTTAAAGGATAAGGTCGGGCTTTCGTGCTATGTAAGTTATTGTGTGTGTACACGGTTTAGTATCTGCAGAAAATTAGAGATAGAGGGAAAGCCATTAATTTACTGGAGAGACGTGTTTCTGGATTCCTCTACATTATACGAGTTTTATTCGATTCCGGAAAAGACATGATATTTTCCATATCAAGATTATTTTTCAAAGACGTTTTAACATAAAATATTAAGTTTATTTTTCTAGGAAGTTGTGCACGAATGGCTCCCTTATATCGATTTTCTAATGAGTCTTTCAAAAATATTCTTGCCAAATTCACTGTTTCATTATTCATGGCAAGAACTTAAAGTTTTGTTACGCACAAATGGATAAAAAACTGTTTGTCTACATCTTAGTTTCCATGGCAGATACTGTGAGTTTACGACCACAGGGTGCTGCTACGTTTCTACGCTCACGGCAACGGATCCTAAAGTTATGATAACACCCATCGCTCTTGACATCAATTCCTAAGGTACAAATAAGGTCTGTTAATTTGCTAACCGTTTTTATATAAATGGCAAGATATAATGTTATTCCATTTGCATGCAGAAAAAAAAATCACTTGTAAATGTTGTTAGATTCAGAATAGATACCCTCTGTTTCACATCGGACTTCAACATTCCACCACGATCATAATCTCATTCTTTCAGCTCTTTACACGTAAATAACTATTTTAAGAAGAGTCTAGAACTCTAGGACGGGTTTTTATACCTTGATTGATCGTCGTCCTATTCTCAGGTACATATAGCTATATAGGTGAAGTTGATGGATCAGTGTTATGCTGAAAGTAGAACTATTAGACTGCTTTTTATAATTATAAATAGCTGTTAAGAATTTTTGCACAATAAGGTAGAAAATTCGAAAACCTCCGTACGAAATAATTGGACTCAGACCCCGAACAAACCTGAGAATAATTGTTTAGAGTTAACGAATTAGGTCAGGTCAAAGTAACTTTACGGCAAAAGTTAAGATAGTTAAGTATCGTGTGGAGTTTTTTAAAGTATGAAAAATCAGAACGTTTTAAAATAAAAATCTAATCAAACATTCTAAAGAAACTTTCAGCATAACGATAATAAAATATTACTGGGAACTTTATTTCGATCCTCTAGAACCGACCAAACTAAACGAGAATACTTCAAGAAGACCATTATTAACGTTAATTCAGCCTATTCAATGAACACTCGAAAGGTACTTCTTTCAATACGTTTTCAGATTATCAAGAAGTATCACAAATTAAGAAGGGGCTAAATCTGACTAAACCAACTTAAGGAATGATTTTCGTCAGTATTATGCCCTTCATCCCTAAACGTAGGGCTCTCATAATGCTCTTCATTTAGCTTTTTCTTTAGGATAGAGACGTTCATCAGTCAGGTTCTCATACCACCAGCATTGATTCCGTGACGAAATAAAATGGATTTCAACCACATTACCGCGACTTCTTGGTACTTATGCCATTATTTTACTATATATTTAAGCAAAAAACTTTCTCAACGTTGTTAATGGACATTTTAAGAGGATCATTAATAGGTGTACTTTTTGGAGCACGAAACTGCACTTTGCTTAAGTGTTTCTTATAAATCCTTTGAGTGCTTCACAAGCAGACGACATAAATTGAAGGCCTAAACTAACAGTAACAGTTAATCTGTACTTCACAACTGCAAATTATCCCTTATCAGTATTACCAGACTGCTAAGGTGGACCGGGTTTTTATATAAAGGTGTGCGAATAGGTTTTCCCGTGTATCTGTCCAGCCATGTGCAATGTCTATCAATAGGTGTCATTAGACATCATCAGCGGGGAATATTCTGGCTCTATATTATAGAATCAGGCCCTGTTTTGGGAAAGATCACCCCCTGAAAATGACATCAAAATGACTTGGTGTGTAAACTGAAAAGCACCTCTTTTAGTTAATAGCAGTAGTTAGTAAGGGAAAGTAACAAAATCTTTTATTAAATATCATGGGAATAACCTGCTTCATTACACTCAGACGTAAATACTAACGGCACTACTAAAGGCACTAAAAGTGGTGGGTCAAGAAAATCACGTAGGAAAAACTGTAAGAAAATTTTATGAATTCAGAGTTATACACTACAAATATTAAATAGTTTTTTTTAAGTCGTTCTCATTCGAATTTGCAATTGATTCTCTAGGGACGTTGATTGTAACGTAAATTGTTACGTTACAAACAATGCAGAACCCTATCGATCCATATTTACTGAGTTTTTCGTTCTCTTGTTGAATGGCGTCATTTAGTGGAGGAAACTTTCGATGATCAAATAATTTCACGTAATGGACCTGTGAATTAACTTCTACAATGGTGGGATAGAACACCTAGAGATTACATTCTGTGGGGGTATGTGAAGTCACTAGTCTATTTCGCCAAACGACAAGTGCTGGAAAGTTATTTTATTTTACCTCTAACAGTAAACGCTTTATATATTATTATATGAGCTTTTTAAGGTAACCGTTATTCCCTAAGGGATATTTTTACGTTCCGACTCATAAGCGAAAGGCGCAAGTTTCCCGAGAGAATAATGGCCATAAAAAGCCAATATAATATCATTTGTCCGCTGCCATTATCCATTACCAACGATCCATTACCAACGTCTATTGGAACGTAAATAGTATTGAAATGTATCTTGATTTGAAATTAAATTGATGATTAAGTAGAAGCTCCCGTTTAATTCACGCAACACAATCAGCAGCCAATGTTGACTAAGATTACTATGTTGTGCGCCATAATAAGGGAGCAGGTTGTCACGGCAGCGGGATTAAAGACTTTATATCCCGCACATCTTTCATTATTCCCTATGAGCTATGTGACTCCTATTTAACAATAGTGAACGCTAACACAAAGTTTAGTTTTTTACGCTGATGAAATTTATGAATTTTCTGGGATTTAGAGTGCCATAAAGTTTGAAAAATATAGGTCAAGCTGATTGATTTTCAGTTGCTTAAAGAGTGAAAACTTGAACCAGTTAATTTCGTAGAGCGATGAATATAAAAGGGATATTTGTTGAGAGCAAACATTTCAAGAAATCAAATCAGTTCAGGTTTCTTTTTTCTTTCGAGTTGGATCAACATATTTCAATCTATGTTTCGTGGCAAAGCTGAGAGCCAATTTAATCAAGTCAGAATATTTAACGCAAATCGGCGAATTTACTGGGTCTACTTTAGAGCGAAAAAGAATAAGAGTTCTCTAACATTTCAATATCATTCAAAACGCAAAGCCGAGTATAAGAGGCAATTTTTTGTATAAATTACCTCAAGACATCTGAATTCTAATGCTAAATTTGATGTGCTTGTGAAGGAAGAGGAGAAACACTAAATGAGCAAAGCGCATAAAATTTACAAAAAGCATGAGAAACTCTAACGTAGAAATCATCGATCGCCAGAAACTTAAATTAACCAGAATGTGAGTGTTTGGATTGTATCGTTCTTCACATGGATTTAAGTCATGAGTTTTCCAGCATTACGACACAAGATGATATCGCAAGGGCTTAAATCAAGCCTTCTTATGAGCACAATTATTTTTCAATATTCAAACTGTTACTAAACACGTCTAATATCTGAATTTGAACTGATTTGAATACCATGGCCATATCTGAGCTCACTTCTAAATTCAGTATCAGCGAATCTTCGCGTGGTTTTCCAAAATTCATCACGGGGGAGCGACGTTTCTTGTCAAAAAGGCTTTGGAAACAAAACAATAACGCCTCGGTTGTCAGTATTAATAATGGCGACCCTGATTTTCCTCCCATTTCGCTTGCGAAATTAACGCATTCCACGTGAAAAAAATTGAAAATGTTTGTTAAAGCTTTAATGTTAATTTGATAGAAACGTAATGAGTACCAGATTGTACCCGGCTGAATATCGGTAAAAATCGAGCTTTTAAAATTCGCTTTGGTTTGCCAGTTCCAGAAATGCCGCGTTGTTTTCGTTGGAGTTTCCGAAGTCACAAGAGCAACGAGCAACGAAGCAGCAAAGGAGTTGAAATTTGGGCTGTTTAGTCATCGGAGAAAAAACTACCTGAAGAATTGATGAAACTTAAATTCTTAATGAACAGCCTCCCTTTAAAGGTATAATTTAATCGCAGGACTTCCCCTTCAAAACCCGTATTTTACCGTAATTGCTTGTAAATATTAAACTGTATAATTTCCCAATTTCCACGGCTCTTTCTCACAGGGCAGCACTGAAACCTTAAACGAACTTAGAAAAGCTTTAACGAACAATGGCGAGAATAAAGTTATTGCCCCTGATCGCTGATGTCCTAAAAAAGCCTTTTACTCTCTATTACCTCCTTTTCACGCAGCAAAACCATCCGGCGCATATTCCGTTACAAATCCTCTTAAAAAATGTACGTAGTCGTCTTTGGTAAATTTTTTCATTTTTTCGAATTGTTTCAGCAATATTGTAAAAAAGTACGTTTGTAGAAGACAAAAGTTTCAAAAAATCAAATCAATTCAGCCTTCTTTTTCTTCCAACATATCTTAATTTATACATTGTCGCAAATATGGCCGACTTAATCAACCCAGAGTATGTAACGGAATTTTCCGAATTTACTAAGTTAATTTTAGAGAAATGAAAGACAAAAGTGTTCTACAAATTGTATGTCGCTTTTGTCCAGAACTATTTAATAGTGACTCCATGTTCACCCCATTAACTGAAATTAAATAGGGCCATATACCGTCAGCTAAAACAATTTTTCTTAAATTCAAAAATCTACTTCAACTTAACTTTTTACTTTTAACTTAATTTGCACTTTACTACGTGGCTGAAAACACCCATTTTTAGAATTCAATTCTACATAAATGACAGATGCCACTCGCGTATCGGGCATAAGTGCTATGATTGGTCAGATGCAACCTAGCTGCAATTGTGCGCATCCAATCAATTACGATGTGCTCAAAATCGTGCATTAATAAAATATGTATCATACCTTAATGTAGGTCATTAATCAATTATCTTTTATACACTTAAGTATTCTGTTAATAATTAATGGACAGAAAAAAATGATTTAACAAATGGCCTTTACTCGTTCATTCCTAAACCCTCCCATTTAAAGTGGCATTTTCCGCCTGCCTTGAAGCTAATTGAATATCAATATTTAAATGGTTACCGAAAATATCTGATGCCTTACTGCATGCTAAATGCATGTCATGTCATGTCATGGTCATGTCACTTTTGTCACGCGTGCTTGTATACTTGTACGACAAACGCTTCAATTGCAACGAAACGTTTTACTAAAGAATTGATGGAACTTAAACTTTTAATGAACGACTTTGGTTTTAAGAGTATAAGTTAATCTCAGGGCTTTCCCTTTAAAACCCGCACTTTTACCGAAATTGCTCGTAAATACTATATTGTATAATTTCCCAATTTCGATGGCTCTTTTTCACAATGCAATCCTGAAACCTGTTGGTTTTCGCCTCATTTCCAGCTTAAACGAACAATAGCAGGGACCAAAGTGATTTCTCTTGATCGCTGATGTCCTGATAGAGCCTTTTACTCCCTGCTACCTTCTTCTCGCATACTGAAGCGATTCGACGCATAATCCTATGCAAATGCGCTCAAAAAGCGCGCGAAAGTCTTTTGGCTTTATTCTCTGGAATCTACCTAGTTTTTAAATCAAGTTTCAAGGAAATTTTACTGTTTTAGTAAGTAATTTTAAGGATAATGAAGTTCGCCGAACTAATCGAATAACTATCGACTTACCAATTAAATATCACGTAAGCTGCAACACTGAGAGACAAAGACATAGCCTCCACTCACGGCGGGCGCTGACTGAGGCACAGCGTCGAGACGCCGTGCGACGCCAGCGCCCGATTCTGTTGCGGGGATGCTAACAAATGACAATCGGTCGATACTGACTCACCTGTGCACATAGATGGTGGCGCTTCATGCCTACGCCAGGGAATTCTGATTCGCGAACACAATGTCTAGAAACGGTTTTGAGCAATTTTCCAACGACTCAGATCTAATTTTCTGGAGATTTCATTCTTTCCCTTCGCAGTCTTGTAAAATATTTGCGGCAGCTGTTGCTTCTCGCTCAGTTTCCGTGTTCGCCAACAAGCGCCCCGATGTGTCTCCCTGAAGGACTTGGAAAGCGGCGCAGAAAGTTTTCACAATTTACTTTAATATGATAGGCCGCACATTGTGCTCGCACAACTTACTAACTTATTATTATCCGCTGATATGCGATGTGCAAGTAGTGTAACAAAGTCTATTAGATAATGAGGTCATAACGGTCTCACTACTCTTTAGAGATTATATTGGTAATCAAAACGCGAAGCGTTCAGCTAAGCTAAATATCCGGCCAGTTTTCGAGGCATTTTCATTCAGGCCTGAAGATGGCGAGCCATATTGGTGCGAAGACTTTCTCTGCCTTGAATTTTATGGCAAGAAAACTTCCAATAAGGAAACCACACAGCGTCAATACTATAAAGCTAAGCCTACATTGTAAAGCTGCAAAAACGTTCCCCTTAAGGGACTTTGCGTCCAGGAGTTTTACACATTTTGCAGTAGTTTTTCTTTCTCTGTTGTCAAGACTTAAAGAAAAAATCGCTTTTTGTGCACTGTACAAATCGTCTCATCAGACGAGGATCGTGACATACATAACCACGAACAGAATGTTTATATTCTGCAAGAAATAGTTTAAATTCGGAATTTTTAGCGTGTATGCTGAAGTAGGTGCAATGAATATGAAGTGAAATTTTTCAAGGGTGCTACGGATTATTATAGGCAATAAAACTTTATTATTCAAATTTAGTTAGAGAAAGGACACTAATGAAGCGGACGCTCTTACGCACCTGCAGAGAGCGACTCTACAATCGCTCTGCCCAACAATGAGTCAGTATTTTTTTTGTAAATTTCTAATGTGAATACTTAATTATGTGAAAATTAGCAAACAGCTACAAAAACGATTTTCATTCCGTGAAATCAACACCACATATCTTACCATGTCAATAATACAACTTTGGTTTAGTCCATAAAATATTTAATTGCTGACAAGCCATTTTACATTAACTATTTAATCTAGAAAGGAGTTTTATTGTGTTTACTCACGGAAGTCCGTTATATAGTCAATTAACTCCTAATTGCAGTTTAACGTAACATTTATTCGATGCGTTTAGCGGTTAGCCTTTCATTGTGCATTAAATTTAGAAGTCGTGTGGCCTATGTAAAATAATAAATTATGCTATTACATGAGTCCGTGATAGGAAAAATATAACCTGATTTTTTTGTGATTTTATGAAAGGAAAAAGCGTACACTAAATGGATTGCATTCAAAACAGACCGACAGACATTGTCCTACACATTTTTATTTCCCAAGAAAACGGAGGCAAAGAAAGCACATAGGGAAAAGAAAATTAAGATTTATACCTTCCCCCGACTTTATTTATTAGCGGAAAAAGCAAACCTTCTTTAAGAGCGCCCTAGGCTTTAAGTGCTCTTTCCTTTCTCTAATTTGCACGTTATTTTTATTAAGTATATCAAGTTGATATCTCCGTGTAAAATATTCTTTAATATTATTCCAGCTATTCTCACCCTGCTAAGCCTATTCTCTACAATGAAAATATGGGCTGACGTTTAGCGTAGTTTTTTGGTGCATTCCTACATTAGTTCCCCTCCGAATTTACAACCCTAAAAGCGTGTTGAGAAAGCCCTAATCTTGGGATTATTGAACATTATTTTGCCCTTAAGCAATGCGGTAATCCATAATTTATAATTTATAAAGATTAAATTCCTTTGCAGCACATATATGAATAATTCACTTATATTTTATGTAACAGAATCAACTGCAAAGTGAAACGATAAAGGTTTCTTGGAGATAAAATCGTTATAGAGCAAACGATTCTTTATTGCACTTATGACCTTCCTGGAAGCAATCTAGTGGAAATCCCAGGATGGCCTCAATTTTCTCTGAAGCTGTTGTAGTATATCATTAGATTATGTAATATGTTTACTAAGGCAGAAGGGTTGGGAAAAAAAGTTTTGAGACTGACGCGGATTGTAATAATTATTTACTACCTCCCAATATCCGAATTCCAATTCGTAACTTTAATCACTATCTAGGCCCTTTATTGCATCAGACTTTAACCTTTATTGCTGGATTTACGGCATCGTGTCCAGAATAAACATAGGAAACTTAATGACTCTGGATTTATATCTCGTCTGAATCATTTATGAACGGGCTCTAAAACTCATTACTTTTAATTTCGCTTACGCCCCGAAATAATGCCGGGTTTACCACTTTTAGAGGACCGCGCCCAATTTTATGCGTTTTCCTGTTATTCGGTTTGGTAACTGAATAATGTGTTCCGTTTAGGGAGAGAGATTTAGATAATTGCTTTGAGAGATGAGTAATGATGGTATATGAATACTTCTTGAAGAATTCCTAAAGTGAGTGAGATGAGGCGAAAATCCACATAATTGAATTGATGCACGCCATAATTTAAGATTATTTTGAATTGAATTGAGTACGCAACTCCACATATTGTTATTTTTTATTGTCCAACCTAGTTCCTAAGAAAATTTAGGTCTTTTGCGTGAAACTTTACATAATTTTTATTTTATTTTAAACATAATGCCTGTAGCTTTAGCAAACTAAGACGAACAAATCTATGCTAACTAACTTGATAACTGAGCATACTCGTAGCTAAAAATACTGATTTTCATAATTGCTAGTTAGTATTAATAAGTACCTATCACAAAAACTTTTGGCAAAACATAGTCAATACTGTGAGTAAAATCACGTTCAAACATGAACGTCAATAATTCAGTATCAATTAGGAACGACTTTATCCTTAAACTGTAGTTTTTATCAAAGTTAATACTACACTCTACACTTCCATCTTCTCGGTCTGAACCAACGAAACAGAGGGAGTTATCAATCCCACTTTACTTTGAGTTATCATTTGTCCCGTAGTTCTATCACAAATCGAAATTTTCCTTTGCTTGATTATTGGAATAATTCCAGCCTTAAAATTCTGGAAACAAAAAATTATCAAGTTGGGCCTCAAACTCAGAAGAATTCGGAAAGTTTACCTCAATCACGGAATTCGGTTCGGTAAACACATAATAAATAGCGTATACTGGGACCCATAACATGGAAGAGAAACTGATGCCTAATCCCAGAATGTTGGCCCATAAGGGGTAGTTGTAATCCCCATAGCGTAGTTGCGTGTATTCCATGCATTGCTCCACAAATATCACCTAAGATAAATAGGTTAATGTGGACTTTAAATACAGAGTGCTCCAAATTCGATGTGCACGGTTGGGAATTCGGAAAAAGTAAGAGAAAGGATGTCGCTCGAAATAGAGGATTCCAAAACGATTAAAGATTTCGAAAAAGCTTACAGTACCTTGCAATTTAAGTTTTTTATGAATTAGAAGTAAAATAACCTTGGAAATAAGCAACGTAGCATCTTTTTGAAATTACTTCGTGTCTCTGGCGCTATATAGAGCTCCATATATACTACATATGTAGAGTGATCCTCGAATTTAAAACACCCTAAACTTTACACTTTGAATGTCTTTACGACAACTGAATATCCATTGATTTCCCATCAATCAATCGAAATCAATAGGTATTCAGATTGTCATCTAAATAGCTATTGAGTTTACTTACAGCAATTACAGTTGGAGCACAATACTTCCAACAAAATCTCCAAAACCAGCTGGGTCGATGACCCATCATTTGCTCAATGCAGTCGCACAATTTTTCCACCCCAAAGGTCCAGGATATGGCCATGGTTTGGAAGAAACATACCCAGAGAAGGGACATGCCGCTTGCTGAGTAATAGTCCATTAATTGGAAAACATACATTCCTCCCTAGGAAAGACATCGGAAAAATAGATTAATAACCTATGAATGAGGATAATGCCTTCAATGTCTCATTATACAATAAATTACAAAAATTGTTAATATTACGTAGATTAAGGCGATCGAATATACTTTTCTTCGACGCGATAAGGTAAACGGTAAATTTAAAAGTGTAAATATTTAAGGTAAAAGCGTTTGGAAAGTATCTCGTTTTATTTAACAACATGATACTTACATGAGTAACCATTGGAATTCCCAGTAGGAACATTATCAGGCAAATAAAGGCAGTAAAAGTCTGCCTATGTGGCCTCAAAACAGTGGACCAGTTATCGACTAACCCTGTAATAAAGGATTCCACTAGGCAAAAGGCACTATCCACACCTAAAAGCTGAAAAGAAACGTTTAGGTTTATGACGAGAAAAGTCGTTCATTTAAGCATGATGGTCGAAGCCTCAATTACACCAATCAACTAACATTTTCACGAGTTACTCTTACTGAGCCTTTGTTCCAGAGATATCACTAAGGACAACAGTATTTATCAGTTTTACTTTACAATTATTCCCATTTGGTTAACTCAAAAATACCTCTCCAAAGTCTTAGAGTAAATGATCTTCGAAAGGCATGCTCACCAGTAACATAAAGAAAAATGTGACCGCCCAAAAGGGAGCCCCTGGCAGTTTTAAAACAACTTCGGGATAAGTTAGGAATACTAATCCAGGCCCGCTTTTAACCACATCCCCAACGTCCACATTTTGCTCACGTGCCAGATGGCCGAGTATGGAAAAGGTCACCAGGCCGGCCAGTACAGAAGTGAACGTGTTGACGATGCAGGTTATCATGGCATCTCTGAAAATATAATTAGGGACACTACTTAACGACAGAACAAACTGCAATTAAGTCTTATTTCTAAATTCGCAACATTCTAATAGTATATTAACTATTACTAATTATTGTATAATTATGGTATAACTAACGGAGCTTGAGGCACTGCGTAATTACGCCCGAATTTTGACGAAACATATCTTCCAGACTTGTTACATTTCCGCCGAGGAAATATTTCCTCTGAGCTAATAGCTTTAATCAAAAACTCCTTCAACTCTTTTAATAGTTGATGATAAAGCGGCTCTTTTATGAGCCCTACGGGCCTAGTAAAAATTTGATGTACCCTTAACCCTTTGTTTCCTGGTAGGTGCATGGTGAGGGTACTTACAACGAAATTCTTTCCCAAATTTCTATCGCTTTAATATAACTTTTTAATGAAAAAGTTGTCCTGGTTCAAACAGTGAAAAAAGAGATTGTTTAACACTTACTTGTAAGAGTTATGATGGAATTTGTTGTACGACCCTAAAGCCGGCAATGCGCCACAACCGATACTGTAGGCGAAGAATATTTGAGAGGCTGAATCGATCCAGGGTCCTGGGGTGAGAAGAGTTTCCCATCGGGGAGTGATGTAATAATACAGCCCATCAGATGCACCATCGAGTGTAATGGCCCTTACGAGCATTATGAGCAGGATTACATAAGGGAAAAGAGCCGCAAACCATATAATCTAAAGAGACGGTAATTCTGATTGCGAAATAGTGAACGTTAAGACTCAGTTGAAGAACTTGATATTCGATTTGGGTATCGCATTTATGCTTGAATCATTCAACTGGGCCTTTCTGTTAATGTTATGATGTTAGAAAAAATATGATAAAAAGAAAATTTACCTTACCGCTTTGGTGCAACCCTTTCCTTAAAATAAAGTAAACCATAAGCCAGCCTAGACATAAACATACGAAGAGGTTCCACTGCAAACCTCCTACCTCTTCTAATCCTCCAGAAATGCCCAGCACTTTATAACTAAAAATTGATTTTCTGCTTCGCTCAAATTTTTTTTGCACAAGCAGGTACTTACTCAAAGAATTCCTCGACTGAAGATGACTTCTTCGTGCCATTGAACAGAGAAATATTGGTTTTTGAGGTGAAGCAGTCTTTGGTGTTCCACCAGTTATCTAAAATGAAATCACATTATTTCGATTTAATGATGTAATAATACTTTGTATATTAAATAGTCACATGAGCTTATTTTTAATGCTGTTCATAAATTCGCTTGATATGAGTTCATGAATATGACTATTCGTTTTTTCAAAGGAAATGAAACAATAGGCTTCATCGTATATAGGTATAACTCGTATATAAGAGATTTAGTCACATGGGAGAAACGTACGTGTTTGAATACTGAGTTAGACTCCCTTTTAAAGCTGGCAAAATTTAGAATACTCCCGGAAGCTTGCGGGACAAACCAGATATTCCGATTTATGTTTATGGTAAGTATCTGGGAAGTTGAGCATAGAATACTAAGCATTTAATAACTACACTAAGTGCCGAAACATCCAGGCCTTGATAACTTTGTCAAGAGGCTAATGTCCAGAAGAATGATGAAATAAAAGTGCACTTTTAGTTTATTTCTTTTCTTTCAGGCAATATGATGCTGCGTGATAAAGTTCAGTTAAATATACAGGGTGGCCATAATCTATCTCTCAATATAGGTAACTTTTTCATTTGAAGAAATAGAAAATCAGTTAAATGGGCCAAGTTGGACAGAATTTCATATGTAATGCGATGCCGGTTTTAAATATGACAATTTGCGTCATATTTCTGAAATATTTGAAAAAAACCGAAAATTGCCTAAATCTTTAAACTGAAATATCTCAAAATCTATTAAAGTTAGATCGATGAAATAAGTTTTTTACAGATGTTTTTGCGTAAAATTTAATGGTCTTAAGCACATTTTCAGAATTACCTTGATTTTCCAGATGTGACGTAAACCTATGTTTTTTTAATGATAATCATAATTAGCCATGGGCGCATTAAATAGCTTTTTTTCCTGATTTCATTGATATACTTCATTGCATCATTATCTTTTTGCATGCATTCAAAATAAGCCAACTTTAATATTTGTACCACGATGGCCATGGAAAACAAAATAATTAAAGTTATACTGCAACAAAAAACTAACAATAAGATAAAATATCAACCAAATTAGTTTGTAGGATTTTAGTTTTTTAACGAATAATTTAAATAAAATATTTAAACATTTTAAACAAATTTTATTTGTCAGAATGACTAACAAAAATTAAAATAACAGCACGAAAGTGATAATAAAAAAAAACGTTGATAAAAATATTAAATTTAGCTTAATTTGATCATTTAGAATGCATGCAAAGAGATAATGATACAATGAAATATAATATATCAATGAAATCAGGGAAAAAAGCTATTTAATGCGTTTATAGCGAACTATGATCACTATTAAAAAAAAAATGTACGTCATATCTGAAAAATCAAGTTCTTTCTGAAAATTTGCCTGATACCATTGAATTCCAAGCAAAAACAGCTGTAAAAAGGAACTTATTTCATTGATCTAACTTTAATAGATTTTGAGACATTTCAGTTTAAAGATTTAGGCAATTTTCAGTTTTTTTCAAACATTTCGGAAATATGCCGTAATTTGTCATATTTAAAACGGGCATCGTATTACATATGAAATTCTGCCCAATTTTGCTCATTTAACTGACTTTCTATTACTTCAAACGAAAAAATTACCCATACTGGGAGATAGATTATGGCCACCCTGTATGATTAGTGTTCCCCCTCCAAACCCCGGTGAACGTGTGTTTTCTCGAGTCAAACGTTGCACAGTATCAAATGACTTTTGAGGTGGTCCATTGTGAAATGAGAGCCCCGTGGCCTTGGATTTCAGCTTCAAAAATCCTCAATCTCATAATGTAGCTTATTTCAATTTTAACAATTTAATCGCAACTACATACGATAAATCGTCGACATGAAATCCCTTTTAGCCACTGACACGCTTCAATTATATTTCATAACTTGGGTGCTTTTTTCGCATTATTACGCCATTTATTCTCAGAAACACATCTGTCCCAAAATCGCCGCCTTTAATGAACGGACCTTAGTAGAAAAGACCATATTTATTTTCATCGTTAATCTCACTCAGATCAATCTCATCAACAACGAGCTTATAATCGCGCACTGATGAACTTCAATTAATATTTCTGATGTGCTCCCATGGCTTACAAGTTTATTTGATGAGCTGTAAACGTGTACTCACCGCAGTCCTGCCAAGGGAGTTCCGGCATAGTTGCAAAAGTGCTAATTATATAGAACAAAGTCCATGCGATGATGACGCAGTAATAAACGTCTAGCAGGAATACTATCGTCATAGTGGCGAATCCCACACCCTTCAAGATCGGACATAAGTGACCGACAAAGGTCATCCCGCCCGAACCCAAGTATTGACCAATGGCTACTTCTTGGAAAAACAGTGGAATCCCACAAACTACCATAGCTATTGAGTAGGTTACCAAAAAGGAGCCTTGATAAAAAAATAAATCTCCAGAAGGCAGATTTGAATTATTGACGGGAGTTGGCTTACCTCCTCCATTTTTGTAGCACAAATATGGAAATCTCCACACGTTTCCTAACCCTACGGATAGACTAATACAAGACATGAGAAAGTCCAGTTTATTTCCCCATCCCCCTCGGTCTTCCGGATCGTCAGGTATTCGATATGTGACCGATTTCCTGTTTTCAACCTTTTGGCCTTCAGTGAACTCCTTTTCCTCGTCTGCGATTGATTTTTCGTCATTTTTCCCCGTGTCTCGACCGTCGACCCATATTAGTTTATTCGACATTTTATCTGAAATCCACGACAAAGAACCTGTAAAGTAAAAAAAACGTGCCACAAGATAGGTAGTGTGACAATGAAATTTTACACTGTTATCCTAGACCTTTTGACGTCACGGTTTATTAAAAGTAATAGCCGGTAATTCAAAGCTGAGGTGGCGCTTTTTTTTACTGGTACAGAAGATAAAAATTCCATAAAGGAATTCTGCTTTGTTGCTCTATTTTATGAAGGCCTTTAATTGTCTTTGGAACCCTGTGTTCTACTCAACACGTGGTGGTATACAACTAGTGAGAATGGAAAACTCTGCTAAAAGATCTTTAATTTAGATAAAGGTGACAAGGTTGGTTTGTCGTGAGTATGATTAATGTCCTTAATTTACCTCTGTAAATTCCCTGGGGACTATTTAAATGTCCCTAATGAAACTAGTCCTGGCGACATGTGCTTTAATAATACCCATGCACAATGATTTAGTTTAGCAAAAGTTCTTACCACGTTTAGCATTGATCGCATCCATTTCAGCACATACTTCTATTGAACTCGAATCACCTTAATGAACATCTAAACACTACTTAATAGATTACTTACTGGCTGTATAATTAAATTGGTTTATTTTTAAATTTGGCAAAAGACTTGTGTTGACTGTGCTGTAGTGTAAGCCAATTTTAGTTACCCTTGGTTAGTAGTCAGATGGTACAGAAAATGCGACAGTTTGTTTACTAATATGGATCTATTAAAAATAGACTTTTCAAAAGCAACGAAATCCGAACAAAACATTTTCATAACGATGTAAATTCTATGATATGAGACCTAGAGCTAACTGAACGGTGGTTCTCATACAATTTTTTTTTTAAGGGAATTTAAGAGTATTACAGCTGTTGGCGGCAAGGGAAAGAAAGGTGAGGTCAAAAAAATATATTAAACAGGAAGATATTTGCTCACTATTGAAGCAACCTAACGAAGATCCAAATCAGACAGTAAAGCAACGTTATTATATTACTCCTGCCCCAAGTGCCATTACATTATAGAAACTTATACTGGATAATTCTTAACCCATGCGTGTAAACTTGTGTAATGAAAACTGAGGACAAACAACGATTAATAGGGTAAAAAAGTGTAGTTAAACATTGTTACTTTCACACATACCAATTCATTTGAAATAAAAATAAAAGAACCTGAATTTCATAAAATTGAAAATACATTTAATTTCAGCGAGCTCAACTGTGTATTGAAAATAACGGGAATAATTTCGAACAGTTACTGTAATAAATTAAATGCATTTTCAATTTTACGACATTCAGGTTCTTTTGTTTTTTTATCAAATAAATTGATAGCTCCGAAACTAAAAATTTTTACCACATTTTTTTTCACTATTAATCATTAGTTGTTCTCAACTTTAATTTCCGAAATTTACACGTATAGATTAAGAATCGCCCTGTACACGGCCGCTCCGGCCACTGCAACAGAGCTACTTACGACTGTAACGTAGAAGAAAACTGCATGCTTATTGCCTTGGTGATAATCACGTAATTGTACTTTCTACTTTCTACTGAATTCATGAAGGCAGCGCTATCGTCACTGAAACTGGCTCATAGTGCGCTTAATTTAAAGAGTATAAAAAGTAAGTGGAGTACGTGTATAAGAGTATAAGTAGTAATAAGAACCTCCATTACTTACGTTTAATTTAAAACTGGCTAATGTACTTATTGAATACCGTTGCTAATATTTTTATTGTTCCATTCCGACTTATTTATCTCTCTCACAAGGAACTGCAATTAGCCTGTACCAACCCGATCTTTAGCACAATAATAGAGTAATTAGGCCAAACTCTACTGCTCCAAAGGCTCAAACAGATAGTCAAGAAATTACTACCCTTCTATAGTGGATAAGGTAGATGTAAATATGGGCCTAAGGGAATCCAGGACACTTTTAGTTACAATTTACCAGACAACTATAATTATTGATTATAGTAGCGATAAACGACATTTCTTTTCCTTCCTACATTGAGGGACGCTACGCCGTTAATTTGAACTAGTTACGTTGGTTTCGGCTACGTTTCAGTAACCGCTAATAATTATTTAAAAATATTGAAGTGATCCCTACTAAAATCTTCGAAATTGTGTTTGTGGTTATCACTTCTAGGATGAATTACACTTTCAAATCATATTAAAGTCGCATGGTGCTAGATCGGTCGTTTAGGCATGCAATGCCGCTATTAGGCAGAGAAATAAATGGGTACGTCTTGATATTTTCATTAATAGTCTTAACACCGACGGCGAGTTGTTAAATTTTGAAACTATTACATCGATATTTAACAGTAAAATTTTGGCAGTAAAAAATGATTAAAAGACTCGAATTCTTTATCCCCTTCAAGAAAATATTTCTATTTTTCAGACGATCTCATTTTAAATATACCCATATCAACCCAATTTTTTTTAATGCAGATCTGGATTTTTTAAAATTTTTAAATCATACGTCAAGAAAAACTAAAGGTAAACAATACGAACCTGAAGAATACTTGAGTGTTTTCTGACTCATTTCTTTCAATGCACTTAATCTCAACTATCAACTCTTAACCCACATTAAGGATAGAAGAACGTATTGCCAGGACCTCTTCAGACAAACAACTAGCAAACACGACCATACTAGATAATAAGTATACTTGAATATCCTTTCAAACGAAACACCGAATTCCATTTAGGTGATCACATCTGACTCTTAACTAGAAAGGATCCGTTTAATTTAAAGAGAAACGTTTTCTTAAATTCTCTGGCTATTTGTGGCAGATACTCCGTTGTCCAATTTATTAACCAGTACTATGTCCTTGGCAAAACATGTGTCTTCAGATTCCTTTTAAACTTGATGTTCAAAATGAAACCATACATACATATGTCGGTTTCCCTTTGCCACAGATTGTCATTTTAAGGGAACGAATACTGGAACATTTTACGACTACATCTGTTACTTTTACAACCTCATCCGCACGTTTTTGATATCAAATATTAAAATGATGAACGAATGCATTTCAATTCAACTCACAACACAGAAGGGTGTCCATTTTTTCTTTGCCACCCTGGATATTGAACATGGAGCGTTTTTTACCATGGGTCTATTAGCACTTTTTTGTTATTTTATAGAGCACTATCGCTCCCTTATGCATCTCTATGTTGATATGTTGCACTCTGTGTAGTTTTAGCTTAGTTCTCGTTAGCTTGATTCTATGAAAGCTGAGAACATCGTTTCAATGGAAATCCTCTTCCAAATAAAGTTACCAGTGCTTTGAACCGCGTTGGCCACTATGGAAATTTTGAACACAAGGCTAAAGGGAAAACCTTTCACAATGAGCACAGTATACACCTATTTTTACCGATACGTTAGTGTATTTGATTTTTGCCGTGTTCGGTATGTTCTACGTCGGTATGGGTAATATCGAGTTCAAATATCGGAATAAGTGCATGACCAGTCGGAATTTCGAACGATCTGATGGGTTAGATGGCGTCGGGGTTATTGCCGAAATTGAGACATGTATCAATTAATACCATCAATTGATACCTGACTTTTGCGTTATTAAATTATATACAGGGTGGGTCAGGTTTCATTGACGCGTTTTCAAGAAGTGTCGTACTGTACAATATTCAGTTTAGGCAAGAACGAGTGAACGGCAGGAAAATAACACTCTGTAGGGATTGACGACGGTTCACTAAACTTACCCCTGATGTAAAGCCTAAAAAATACGTCAGAAGCTTGCTTAACAAATACATATTATGGAATAGAAATGTTGCAGCGCAAAATTTTTATTTTTAAATTCGATCTTAAAAAAACTTCTGGCAATCGACGAGACAATTTGCTATTTTTCACATCCAGATAAACGCGAAAAATAAAAACGTCTGAATAACGCGAAAACAAATCGCAAATTGGGTGATAATAATCATATTCAACATTTTCAGGAAAATAATATTGTACAACGTCTGAAGCAATGAGGTCCTTAAATTCCTGAATCCTTGAACTTGAAGTTCCAATAGTAGTCCCAATATAGGAAAAAATGATCGTTGATTTATGAAATAGAAATTTCGCACGAGGCTCCCTAAAATTAGCACACTCCTACCTAACCACACTGAAAATTTGCATCAGCTTCATGAATAGAATGTTTATTGTATGCAAAAATGTTTTAAGCCGAGTGCTGTGGGTTTATTCAACATCTGTCCTACAATCCTAAAATTGTAGTGTAATTGCACTAAAAATTACAGATCATGCAGTTTGACTTAATCACAGTGCCAGGTACTGTTCTAGCCCGAGTTGCACAATGAGGAGAAAGATCAACAATGTTAAATCGATCATGCACATTTTTACTAGGCACTGGTTTAAACTAGATTGAATTTAGAAATGTCCGACAGTGACCGAACAAATGTTGAAGAACACAATAATTTAAAAAAGTTAAAACAAAAACAAGTTTGACCTCTATTTCGATTTTTATTAAATCGCAATAATTAGACGTGAATTAAACTGGAGTCTCAGTTAATTGAGTCATTCTCAATTCGTAACTGTATCGAAACGGAAGGATAAACTTCACCAGGAAATTAAGAAAACAGAATCCTTCAGACAGACTTGCGACGGTTCACTAGCCTTAAGGATTTAAACGAATTTTAATTAATAATTGATTTTAAAAAATGAGAACCGACCGCGGCAAACTCGTTACGAAACTCTTTCGGCGGTTTCAAATTCTTCGGCCTATATTTGTAAAATTCCGAACCGCATGGCTCAGGTATTTATATCTGGAGATGTATTTTTAAGCCAAGTTCGAAGACCTCAGGGGAAAATTTAATGCCAAATTCGCACTCTTCAAGGTTGATTTGCGAAAAATTGGACACAAATTGGCGATCAGTTCCCGAGTAAAGCAGTTAGAGTTGCAACATAAAGAGTCACCGACCTTAGCTTCTTCGCATTGATTAAAAGCGAATTCTTCAATTTAATTCCAATGGACGTTAATTGGGGAAACCACACACACATGCGCCACTTGGATTTCTCCCTTTCGAATCTAAACTATATCGGTGCACGTAGTGTTCGTTTCTGGCTGTCTAGACACTGCAAAACAGTAAGACCCTCTTGAGCGATCACGTTAAAACTGCACGTTTCCCAGAAGGAACGTAGGCCCCTCTGACTTACGTAGGTTATATCATACTGATAATAATTTTTTAGTGTCAATACATCAAGCTCCTGCTAGGTTTATCAACGAGATAATTTAAGCAGAAATGATAAAGTCGAGGCAGAGCATTGGCCAGTTTTTCCATTTGCATGGAAATTGCTTCCTTTGTGATATTTCCAGGATATCGATGCACTGGCCCTTGGCTTTGCTTTTCACGTTCCTAACATGGGAGGAAATTTTTATTAGTGGTGATTGAAAGTTGTTCCGTTAGCCTTGCGTGGTGAAACAATGCAAGCGAATTATGTGCATAAAACACGTGCTGATACGGTTTTTAAGTTCAAACTAAATCGTAACGTAAATAATTAAATGTTAAACTGCAAAGCACGCTCACCTTACTGGCGGACCAATTGACCGGTTCAAAATCCCAACTACAACTTCTTCCGCAGGTTCAATTAAAGAAGTTCGCACGAATGAATCACAACATACAGTTAAAGTTACGAGTCGAGGGCAACCACAGATGTCAAATGTGGTTTTCTCTCTTTAAGTTCTGAGCGCAAACTGAATCTCCAAATAACAATTCGCTTACAAGTAATTTACGCGCCATCTGTTTACTAATTGGACTGAAACAGTTCAAGTTTTTGCCATCCGTCAATCAAAGCAAGTTTCAGCCAATAGAAAACGTGACTTTTTTGACCAAGTACGACATGGCACTTTTAGTTTTAATTCAGTACATACGATTTTCGGTGCTGCTTTTATTGGTCCGGCAAACACTTTTGAGACCTCATCATCAGACTTGCCTTATTCCCTACGTACTCACTTATGCAGCCGTTGGGTAAGCAATAGTAATTTATAACCGTCGATTCTTATCACCATTTCGATACAATACAAAACAGGCATATTATGTGCTCTTTATTTATCGCTTCGGGTAGTGGTTTCAGTAGAAACAATTAGGTTAAGGAGTTTTGGTAGATTTTATGCTTAAGTGCGCTTTCGTCAGCTATGTCCAGAAGGGCTAAGCTACTGACTAGGAAAATCACATTGATCGGATCCCAGCGGACTTTAGCCAAATCGGGTATAAATGAAGAACTGCACGTAAGGGCACTGAAGCCCTCGTGCATTGCCAACTCGCGGCTCCATTCCTCGTTTTACAAACTTAGGAAGCTCGTGGCTTAATGTATTATTACCGCACTCAACTGCTGGTAGTTGACCAAGCGCTGCGAATACCGGATGAGAGGCCTTAATAAGAAATTTAAAGTTTCCTTTTAGGTCAAATTAAGGGGAAGGGGGTAATACCCAAATCTCCCCTTGAAAAAAGCTGTTGCACAACTATTTTTTTTATACTGAATTTTCAAATTTTCAGCCGAGCTTTAAGAGACCTTCAGCCTTCAGGTTTTTAAGCTTTCAGCAATGACTCGTTCTCACCATTTTTAATTCTCTTTGTTAAAAGCGAAAGCTTTTGGTAATTCATATATTTTTGACTAAAATATCATTTATTAACGTGCAGTTCGCTGTCAACGCGGTGCTTCATTGCGAAAAATGCGTTCATTATAATCGTTCATAAAAAACCTCTAGCTAGGTACATAATAAATATTTATGTATTTTCAAATTTTTATTACTATTTATGTTTCTATTCGACATAAATACTTCATTATCTGCGACACAATCGTTTGTTTAATGTCTGCAAAGGCAAATGTTAGTCATTTTATAATCGTATAGAAAAGTTAGAAATAAAAAATAATAAACACGTCGACAGGTACACATACACGTGGTTTTAACATTTACTTATCTCCTCAGCTGGATATCAAATATATATTTACTTTAGATTAGCCAAATAGCAATTTTTACGAGACAAAATTAAATATTTTCCAACTACAGCGTTGCGTAAGGTCGTGGAAAAACCTCTTGAAGATCTGTGGGGATCTTAAGAGGCCTAAGATTAGCGAAGAGGAGATTAAGAAAAATTAAAACAATAAAAAAATATTCAAAAGTTTCATTAAAACAACTTTCCATAACAATACACATTTAACAACAATTTAAAAAAAAGGTGCGCAACCCATGTTACACTGGTAGCTATATACAAAATTAACGCACTTAACAGAAACTATAGATAAAGTACAGGTTATCAAATCAGTCATATATCACAAGAATTATTATTGACAACCGATCAAGGTTTAGGGCCCTAAACACCTAACGCAACTCCCCAGTAATAGTTTCATGGTGCCTCCCCTCGTATCTATCCAATATGGGCTTCTCCAAGCTATAATAACTTATTTGCCAAAGTTTTCATTCAATACCGTGCGCTCTTCCTGAGTGGGTAACTGGACGATTACCCCATAGGAAAGTTTGAAATCTATTATATTATTGATATGGATCGGTCTCACAAGGAATGTCAAGTCAGATTACCGAACTCACTATTTCAATAACACGAAAATCCTTTTAAACTTTTACTTGACGTCGTGTCTCGCATCTGAACATGTTCAAGTTAGTTAGATTATATTGCCCTTTAGTTCAAGTAGTGCCCATGCGAAACGTAAGCTCAGATAATTATTTATTCCCTCATTAGAGCACGTTGGTGATTCTCGAACGCTCACAAAAGGAAAAAATCAGGGCCGATAAAGTTTCCACACGTTGGGAAGTTTGAGGGTACGGCCACCATTTCGTGCCTTTCGCCCACTTCCAAAACCATGTCTAAGCCTCTGCTCCATCCGTTAGAGTTTTCGTCTCGTAACATCCAGATGCCTAAAAAATTGCAGAAGGAAAATAACACTTATTTTTGTCAAAAGTATTTTTTCTTCCTACCAGGGTTGTCGGCCAAGAACCTCAGCACCACCACCCCGTACTTGGGCACTCGGATCGTGTCCTTCAAAACGGGATTCCTCAAATTTCTCTTTACAAGCTCGCCCTTAGCATCCAACTCCAGTACCTCCTTCTTGGTCATAGACCTGTCGAACTGCCGCGACCCCACTACATAGAAGTAATTGCCATGGAAGTGGAAAATGTGTTCAACATCACCTGCTGCAATGAAAGCAATGGAAAGCAAAGTTTCCTATACTATAATAATCGACTGGTTAGAAAATTAAACCTTTTTCAAGCAAAACTATTTCCACAGATTGGCCCAAGGCGATGGCCTCCAAGTGGATGCACTCGCAAATATTCTTGTTCACACATTTTTCTGGCACGGATTGCTCGTTGCATATGGAGGAAGATGATACGTCCATGGGCTGGGTTAGTAGTGGTGATGAAGGATAATTGAAGGTCATGTTGTTTATTCTATAGATTTTCCTGCGAAGATCCAGAAGCTCACCTGAAAAGTGGTGTAATTAACGTATGAGCAGCTTACGAGACTTGAAAAAGTTTAACTGGAAAAACTGTCATACGTGTAAGATAAGGACTCGTCTATGACAATGCAATTTTACATGTTTTCAAAAGTTTGGTTTTTCGAACACATTTTTCAAAATATTAAGCTGGCACCATGTAAGTTCCTGTAATTCTGCAATTCTACAGAACAGAGACGAACATCTGAAATATTTGACATGGAGGATCCCATGGAACGGGCGCAGACAAAAACGCATTTCGAACTAAAGCTGTGAACAAAAAATCTCTTTTCACCATTCAAGACAACTTACCGTAATCCGTCTCCTTCTCGCCATACTTATAATCAATCTCCAAAACGATTTTTCGATCAACATGCTCCTTTCGCAGTTCTCCGGGCATTTTACTCAAAGATTTAACATCGGCCAAACAAACTTTATCCGATTCGGGCCGGCAAAGGGATGTATCAAAATGTCGCTTCAATCTGTTATCCTTTTTATCCTGATCGTTTGCCATTTTTCTCTCCTTCCTCTCCGTGTCTTTCGGGAGGCCTTCGTAATTAATCACCGCTAATCCGTGTAAATCGCGGTCTTCGCAGCTCGATCTAGAAAATCCGGTATTTAATTGAATTAGGTAAACAATCGATCTTAAAGAAAAATTCAAATCCCCAAACGTCCATAAATGTTAAATTAGTGCATTTATCAGATACTGACGCAAATGGTAAATTAGTGCACTTACTTAACACTTAAATAATAAGCCTTCTTCTCGCGATTAGCCTTCAAGACGAAATCCACCCTTTCGCCCTTCGATAGTCTGATTGAACTGACTTCGTGTGGCTTCGTGGGACTTCCATCCAACTCGATTACTTTCAGTAAATGATTGTCCACCATGAGGTCGACGGGACATCCAGATAAACCGCTAGTGTAGGCCGCTCTAAACCTGTGTCTCTTTCCAGGCTGGACGTTAAACATCGTTAAACTAGACCCTTTTTCACTTGGAGCTTTTCCGTTTACGAGTAAAGCTTTGGAGAGGTCTTTGTCCCTTGGGGATGGGTGATTAAAGTCTCCTAGAAAAAGGTCACTATTGAAAGCAAATACCCTCATCCAAATTATCGCACCGGTCAACTAAAAATCACTTTATTCTCAAGTCTGCACTAAATTCGTGTTTTTCTGAATCTTTCCTCCAATGAAAATCACAAACTTCGTATGTTTTAAAAAATAAATTTCTATCTCTTTTACAATAATGTCTGTCCTTAAATTGCACGCATATTTCACCAGCGGTAGTTCAGAAAATAGCATTTTTCCATACGCATATGACAAATTCTCATGTGAGGCGAATCCATACATCGGAAAATTCATTTCAGTGCGTATGATAAACAATGCTTTACAATGATTAGTCTCTGAAAACGATAAAGCAATACATTGAATTCAGTTAGTTAAGAGGGAATAATGTAAATAAGAAAAAAACGAGAACTCAGACTCAGAATTGGTGTGGACCGGTAATTTTGGAGAAACATATCTTACCTGACCATTCAGAGATGAGGATTACATGTTCTTTGGAATCAATGTCGTAGAGCTTCCTGTTGGGATCAGTACGATCAGACTTTCTCACTATAAGGGCCCCGAACAGTCCGTTGGACCTATCGGCATCCATGTAGGCATGGTAGAAGTGGGTGCCAGCTTGGGAAGCTCGGAATTTGTATTGGAAAGTTGTATGACTAAGTATTGGGCATTGGGTTACCTGCAATAAGCAACAAGATGATGTTGATGACGTGTATTCTTCTTCAGTAATTTTTTTCTTAAAACTGAAAAGTCCTTAAAATTCACATTCTCTGAGCGCCCTCAAAATTTCAAAACAAAGAGGCCATTTTAAATTTTGAGAGTGTTGTGGGCTACGGGTAACTAAGGATGATTGGGGATGACGGGGCGCGGCTGGCGAACCATGACGCTTCTTGATAGTGGCTTTGCTTAAGCCAATATCACAAGAAACAGAGCCCCCTCAACCTGAACTAACCCTAACTAGACTGAAGATTATATACTACCCCTTATAGCTCTCACTGCTAGTTATTATCAAATTTTGAGAAAAAAACAAGTATTGTTAAGTTACATAACGTACCATTGGTACCCCATCCATGAAGGGAGCTTCATGATTCGGTTGCCCCCTCCAGTGCAAGGTAACACTTTTTCCAGGAATTCGGTTAATCACGTCCACAATTAAAATGTCGTTCTGACAGACTTGGATAGGAGGTCCAGGAATTTGCCTATTTGCCGTTACTATGGTCCTGGAGTTGCTATCTTCGGTCATTTGGCAAAAAATGTTGTTGCATGAAGATAGCGGATGGGTAGAGTTCTTACGACATCCTTGGCAAATGCTAAAAGTAAATTGCCATAAATCTAGTTCCGGGGAATTTACGATATTATAAATAATATTAGAAGTAATTTCCATGGAGAACATTAATTTCTTGAGTGTAATAAACCGCTAATAGAGCGTTGCGTAATCAACTACTTACTGGTTATCTGTATGGTACATTTCGATATTGAGTTTTATTCGGCATATCATGGGCCAGTCTAGTTCATGGCAAGGCCTATCACAGGATTTGAAGTATTGATCTGCAAACAATGGGAATAGTGATAGCACCATGCATGGGCAATAAAATGTTAAGTCATTCGGCACATTTTCCGTTAATGCAGAAAATCTATTACGCTATTATATGAAGACATTACTAATGCGTCGTGCGGCTCTTTAAAGGCGCCTATAGATAGATCTGATTTATGTGTAAATGCCCAACTATATGACGATGAAAAACCTTTACGTGAGAGAAAGTACGGTGTAAGGTCTCCTCAAAAATGCAATTACATATGTTTAACTGGCAGTGCAACAATCGTGAAGATTAATTGGCGTGCCACTGGTCGTAAAAGTTTCTCTTAAAGTCTTGAAAATCGTGACATTTAACCTCTTTTCTTGTATCTTCCATAAATGAACCCGTGATCAGTTTCCCCTTCGGTAAAAGTTCAATATTGGTGATGTACCAGAATGATCTTCGCTTCGCCACATGTAACAAGTGCCGCTGCCGTTTCTCTTGCACAAACTTTCTCCGGGGAAGCAATAAAATTAAGTTAACTGAATTTATGCGGTTAAAAATGCAAATACTCAAAGAACAAATTTCATAAGCTCGTTTGTGTTATTTTATTGCGTGGAGAGCAAAATCGCCCATTATTATGTTTATGCGTCGGCCTGCTGAGCATACTGAGAGTTCTGCTAAAGAACTCGCCAATAAATTTATTCTACAGTGTAAATCGTAATTAAATTAGAAATGTGTGAAGATACATTTCGCGTTGTCAACACGAGCTATTATTTTATTATAACACATGAAAGGAACTGTAAGCAGTGGCGTACAGTTCAGGGGCGTACTGTGAAAAATTGGCCGCAATTTACGGGCAGCAACTCGCACGTGTCAACTCAAAATTAGAGCGATTTTAAAATTTTACAAAATTGGGAAGAATTAAGATGCAATTTTAGAAAAATTTCACCCCCTGCAAACAACGCGGCGGCCACACGAGGAAGTTTGGTCGAAAACCTTCTGCTTCGTTAAGACCACAATAACTTGCCCCAGTGTCACCCTACCAGAAATGAGCACACTTTGCATATTTTAACGTCCTCCATTACTTAAACACCGTAATCACCATGATTTATATATTTTTTGTTTATACGGGTTTCAGCAATTAGAATGATTCATAGGCCTACTTGGGGCTACCGGTAAATGAAACTTAAACTGCGGATTACGGAACTTAAAAATCCATAACATGGCCAGAATATCCATCGTGGCATAAAAGGAAATCTGAAATTTGATATATTGGGAATAAGATTTAAATCGTTTTTCGCACTTATAGCTATTGGAGATGGTGGGCAGCGAGGGTAAGGAAAGTTTACCGATTGAGGACAATGTTTGAAGATGATGACTAAGTGAAAGGTCTTGCGAAATCTCCAATTTCGTCTGAAACCGATAAACCTCTTACGTTCGAAGTGCTTATATTATGTTTTTTTCGAACATATAAACCCACAGCAAGCAACCCGAAGCACGGCTGGAATGAGGCATTAAGTCGTAATAGACCTTAACCTTCTCAGATTCTTCTTAGAACTCTCTTCATTGTTGTGGGCTATAGATCGGCCCTATGCACTAAGTTCGGCAAGCAGGACTCGGCAGATGGCGCTGCTCAAATTTTTTCCTGTAGATCCAACATGCTTGCTGCTGATATTGCCGATTTTTGCCTGCTCTGAGTTCGCTCAAAATGAAGAAAACTGGGGGGATCTAGAAGGATCGGAATCAGTACACTGTAAGGGTTGCTACATATTCTTTCTACGTCAGGCAAATCCGGTTTCAATTTGATCACATTTCATCCGTTCTCACCGTAATTTGTGAGAACTAACGTCAGAAAATCAATGAAGTGAACAAAATGTATGTTAATACCGCCCATCTTTTACTTTAATTAAGAGAACTAAAATATAAAATATTGGTTTAGAAATTGCATATGAAATGCGCTATTCCTATATGGTCGTTATCATTTAATTAGGATCATTTCAGTCACATATTTGGAATCTTGTATTGTCCAGATATAGAAAAAAGTCGTTTAGGTGCAGTGCCCATTAGCCTTTAAAATTTTAAAGTAAAAGTGGTTTTAATTGGCAGAGCACATCTTCCAATATCTAATATACAGAGTATTCCAAAAAAATGGTGGACACGAATATTGGGCGGTAGGGGAAAAATGGGCGATTCAGCTAAACTTGACTTATACAAAAGTTACTTGTTTTCATTTCACAGTGTATCTAAGTGACTTTTTACGTCGGCAAATTGAGGAACGAAAGCATTACTTTACATAAACCAAAAACGACTAAATGAACATCCTGCAAAACTAGAGGAAAGTGGTTTCTCGAGCGGCCCAAGTACCGTTCCCCATTTAGCTATGCTGGGAATTCCCCAAACTACATTTTCCAAAATTCCACACCACACATTAATTGAAAATTAATAAGGAAAGGGATGTTCCCTCATGAAATAAGTATTCTCTGTGTTGTAAGAATGGCTGTTTCTCCATTTAAATATGTCGAAAATGGTTAAAGATAGCATTTTTTTACAGAATACTTTTTTAACGTAGAAGACTCTAAAGTGGGAGAATTCGTGAGAATATTGAAGCTATGGACGCTAATAAAAAAGTTAGGTCGATTCTTTACATGTGGATAAGAGTAACATTGTTTCTAAGACTCTCTGTGTCTAACATAGAATAGTCCTCGCATTTCTTATTTTTCTTTAATAGTCTTCCAGCTAATGTACAACGTGTTGGTTCCCTGTTTTGTTCAATATCACTAAGTAAATCTGGCAATATTTACACTATAACAATGATCAATTAATTTTCCAACGGACGCATCTAGACAAGCAAAGGATTTGACCAGTGGGCCACTTATGTGCCTCTATTAGCAAACATAAATCACGGCGCACTAATTACTTTTGGGTTGTGTATAATATATGGTTTACTGGAAATTTAACGGCCCAGATTAACAACATTACCTGGCATTGGTGTTAGATATATCACCGTCAAGACTGCCGCTGCCATTCCTAACACTATCGACAGTCTAATAAGAACATTTTGACTAGTTGACGTCACCGACATCTTGATCGAATTGTTATTGTTACTGTCTTCCTTCTCCACCATCACCAAAAACTCCCGAATTCGGACACTAAAAACCCTCACTGAACTATTATTACATAGTGTCAACCGCCACCAATGCTATGATACAATCATGGCACTTATTAATTTCTGTTGTTCTTCAACGCGAGTCAGCACCATGCGTATGTTTTACCCCACTGCGATAACGGTACGACTATAACGTGGTGCTATTACGACAGAAGAAAAATGGAAGGAGTAACACAAGAGACAAGATTGTTGGTGGGTTAGGAATACCGGGGTATGCGGATAACTAGTGGGACAAATTGGTAATTATTGATTTTGAATAGTAAGCTCAAAAGCATAAACATTTTTTTAGGTACAGTTTTCAGATTTCAATACAGTATAACTTGCAAAATAATGATTACGCAATGGTTTTGACACATTGGCTGGGGTAGTGAACATCTGTGGCCACCGCGTAGTCCCGACCTAAACCCATCAGATTTCTTTTTTTTGGAGTTTTTCGAACTCATTGGTATATAAATGAGTGCTTAACAACAAAGAGAAGTTATGAGATAAAGTTCAAAGAGGTGTAAATACACAACTAATCTCTGTCCGAGGTGCGACGCCTTCCTTTACAACGATGCAATCCGAACCAGTTTAAAACCATGTAGATGCGAAACTATAATCTTGTTCGCTTCAATTTAACAACTAAAACACTTTTTTTACTTTCGCCCTAAAATGATAAACTGCGGAACAAGCAAAAGAAAGTCTTAAGTAACAAGTTTATAAACAGATACCTTTCGTCGGTCTGTATGTCGAAATCGTTTGTTGAAAAACGATATTCCCTCGTATCTTGAAATTAGTTATGCAACACAGAAAAGTATGACCCATGTACGGCAAAAGGGAAAGTGAATTTTTAACATACCTGTTCTTTGATTATATGGTACCTGCACAAAATAAAAATTCCGGAAGCTGTGCTGTTGCGTTTAGCGGTTAACATTTCAGACGAACTTTCTGTACGTGCGTATTTTACGTTAAAAAAGTGTCGTCTTTTCATGTCTCAATGTCTTCTCGCAATATGAGCTTATTTGCAATATTCGACCGCGAAAGTGCATGATGACCTTTAAAAGTCTCTAACACTGATACGGTACCATTATCATGCCCCTTTCTTCATTTTACGAGAAACTACACGTGAACTTCCTATTTTCAGTCCGTCCGAAGGAGTATATATTTACCGTCAATCAGAATGGCATCATCATCACTCACACTATAATTATGACTTGAAGCATCTATCTAAATGGTACCTGCTTCACCTAGTGGACTTCTAATAGCAGTTGCAATTCTTTGCACTCAAAACCCTCTTTAAAGTCACGCAAAATTTAACTTTATACATGTTATTTGTACGATGAAAACAGGAAAATCGGTTACAGCTTCAAGTATGTGCAGCTTTAATGCGTTAGGTTAGAGATTAATGCGGTGCTTAGAATTCGAACTGTTTTGTCTGACCAGGCACAGATTAAAGATGATGTGTAATTAATATGTAGTCCACGCTTACATTTCAGAATGCAATTTCACGAAGATTTCATTAGAAAGCAATATTCACAAATTAAGCTGCAAAGGAAACCTACCAACGTTATTTAAGAAACTTGAGACCAGCTCTTCAGTGCCCTACTAAAACTGCGTGTAAAGCGACTTAAGTCCTTTTTCCTTGGTAACCAAATTGATTCGCATTTGAAACTGTGGAAATATCGCTTTATAGTCAAGGATCAAAATGTCACTGTAAGGCTCGTTTTTCAAACTCCTGATAACCTTCCCAACAAGATAATTTCCGGGTCAATGGAGAAACTGTCCAATGCTCTTTTCTGATTTCGTTGCTTCCATAGAAATCGTGTGGCTGGCGAAGTTACCAGGAGATTGTATAACCGGTGCTTAAGATTTAATTGTACAGTCCAAATGTGTTGTCTACAGAAACTAAGAGTGTTACCAATACTCAGGTGTTCTTGTAACATTTCCATGGAAATTAACTCCTAGTTAAAACTGATAATGTACAGGGTGTTTCCTAGGTACGGTACATAACTCCGGGAGCGTATTCTACAGCTAAAATAAAGGTAATTTTGTTATATAAACTATATCCCAAAAATGCTTCGTTGCGGAAATACAGGGTGTGAAAGTTTCTTTAAAAAATTACAATTTTTTTAATATTTCCGAAACTACTTGAGACATTTTAATGAAATTTTGCACGGTTTGAGAGTTAGCAACGGTGCGCATTTTACGCTAAAAACAGTGGCTGTTGTATAACCAGTGGCGTGCGGGCAGGATAATTGCTGGATATTTTAAAGGAAAAATGTGGTACACCACTGTTATTTTCCAATATTTTGTTCCTTTTTTAATTATGTGTTCGATTTGGAAGAAAAAAGGTCTCTTGACTTTTTTCGAGTAAATAAATAAAAAACATTGTAGCCAAAATTTTTCATTCTTTTTTATTATTCTTAAGAGAAGAAATACTTGTATGAAGATATGAATTTTTTTGTTGTGTACTTGCCTGTTTGGTAGCGAAATTGTCGACATTTTACTAGTCACCAACACCGTTTATTTATCTATGCGTGAGACATTAAAATTCGAAAATGAATAACGTTCACACTCTGTATTTCCGCAACGAAGCACTTTTGGGATATAGTTTATACAACAAAATTACCTTTATTTTAGCTGTAGAATACGTTCCCGAAGTTATGTGCCGTACTTAGGAAACACCCTGTATATGTGCTTAATTGTAGAAACGTTTCAGCCAGCTATTTCTACTTTTAACGGTTTGTTAAGGCTTAATTTCAGTTTGAAGCCGTTTCATCTGCCAGTTAGATGTTAACTGAGGGCTCTGGCTTCTTAAGCGCTAATTTATTAATGCGTCGCCAATTTCAACTGCAAGCTATTTTCCGCATAAATGTTGAAATGAGGCCCTAGTGCCTCAGATTTTTGGTTTCCATGGAAACTGTTTCATTTCATTTCGGTCATTCAATTTGGTTCTCACTGGGAAACAGCGGGGTTAATGTCACCGCAAATGCTGGTTGGCTCGTGTTCCCATTTATTACAAATTCCCTTAAGCTGTTACTAAGTACAGCCCTAGGCGGGATTGAAGAGAAAAGACAAGATTTCGCTTAAAAAGACTGGAATTTCTCGTGTTAACTGAAAGAGTCTACATCGACCAATCCATCTGAAAACGAGATCCATGTAACTTTGTAATGCTCGCTGGCTTAATGATTGGTGTATTTCAGAATCGCATGCGATTCCAAGCAAGCTGATCATGATCACAAATCGATTTTGCTCCGGAGTAAATGTTCTAATTATGAGACTGGAAATTTCTTGAAAGCGAAAGACCTACGTGAACTAAACGGAATTTTTTCCGATAATGCGAATTTCCAAGACTACCCGCTTAGGTATGCTCAAGATGTGCAAAAACGGGGGGAAATTTATGGGTTCGTTAGGGCACTTACCACAAGGAACTTAAATTTCACCTGTAAGTGATGAAAATAAAATAATATACGGAGACTTCTTTGACTGAATTTAACTAAAGAGGATGAGGGTTCATTAGGTAGAAACAAAGGTCCTTTCAACTCTCTGGTTCAGACAAATCGCGAGATTCACTGATCAGCCTCTATGGTAATAAGAATTAGTCTCTTCGGTTGATCTACAGGGTGTTTCTGTAGCAACGCGACCGTCTTCAAGGATTCCGGACGATAATTGTCTATTGGCTGTTCACAGATTAAACAGAAACAATTCTGAAGTGATTTAAAAAAACTTCAGCATGTTTGAACTGGTCTAAAAGAAACGCAAATATTAGACGTTGCATCAAATATTAATTCAAATATCAAATAAAATTACTCTGGCCGTAATACAAAAAGCGCCCACTGTTGCTGTTGTTGCTGCGATTGCGGTTATACCACCAATGTTCAAACACCATAATTATTTTCAAACAGTTTCCATTATTTGCACTTCCTTCTTAAGGTATCTTAAGCTCTAGTGGGAAACTAAATGTGAGAAAGCAAAACAAAATGAAGTAAATTTGCACAATTAGTATTTGATGAAAGCGAGTGCACTAAAAACTGACGATTCCAATTGAAGAAAACATTCACGTAAAATGACGCTTGCGGCGAGGATAATAACACTCTTCGGGGCTAATAATAAGTGAATATTAATCGTTGAGAGGAGTGCATGTTTCAGGTCACCATAGAAGAAGAAAATTTTCATTGAAATCCTATTTTCATCAGGTTTTTTATTGCACAATATGTGGATTACATTATGAAACGATACAAAATTATTTTTAACAACCTCGACAAGTTTTTTAATTAGGTATTTTAATAACTTAATTAAAAAATTAATAAATTCTTCATTTATTGCTTTAAATTGTCGTCTTTCTCTTGATTCTCATTAAATTGATGTCTCCTTATTAGGCTTTTTCTTGCTGAAAGCAGCCTTGAGCTGAACTCGCCGTACTGACTGCCTATTGGCTTCTCAATGCTTGAAGTCGATGGCTCTTCTTCAATTATGTTGGACTCTAATTATTAAGTGATAAAAAAATATAAATATACAAAGTGTCATATATCTAAATATATATACAGGGCGTTTCAGAACTGCGGTGACGAATCGGTACAGATAATAGATTATCGAAAAATAAGTATAGCTCACTAAATAAACGATTGTCCTAAGACCCGTCATTTCTGAGATACGGGATGTTAAAATCCAACTTTTTTATTCTTCTTTTTAGTTTACTTCAAAACTACTGCAACTATCGAAATGAAAACTGGTGTACCTTTGTTTCTCAATCTGATAAATTTGATTATATATAATAATATCTATGTATATTATATATAAATTATATTATAATATTATATACATAGATATAGAATTTTTGGATCTATTGTGATTTTTTCTTACTTGAATTAGGGGAGAACAAAGACGATACGAGTGGGGGAGTAAGGTGATACGAGTATAAGAATATTCGTGTAATTTTTATAAGCATTTTTAAATTAATAGAACTTGGCACACACTAGTTTCATGTTTGTAATATTGTTGCAAACATATTTTCACATGGAAAAAACAACACTGCTTTTTCAATAACAGTGAACGATGTTTTAAAAATTCAGCAGCGTATACTGGCAATAGAGAGATCCATGAAAAACTAAATTCTAAAATTTGTAAAAAATAGTCTTACAATTACATGCACCAAATTTACTAAGAACAAATTACTCGTCACATCTTCTGCCAAGATGCTTCCTTACCCTTCTCCACAAGAGCAAATTCTGACGAGTCCTTCAGGTGTCCATGTTTGGGAACTCTCTCCAAAACTTGCAATAAGTGTTTTTCAAACTTCGACAAATCCTTAATTTCATCAAAACTTGTATGCGGAGCCCTGAGCCTGTCTTTCTCAGTCTTGGGGATTACTGCTCTCAGAAGGTAGCATAGGGACGCGTCCATTACGTCTTCCCAAGACTTAAAAACCATCGTAAGCGAGAAAATAAATCTCATTCCTCCTTACCTGAACGTCTAAATCATAAACTTTAGAAGAAAACGTCGAGTCTGCCAGTGAAAAAATTTCCATATCTACATCCAAGAAGTGTATGAGCTGTCTTACCAAATGCAAAGAGCAAGACAAATTGGTCTGGGCTTTAGATAAATTCTCGATTTCATTTTCCAGCTTATCGGTGACGTCAAGTATATCCGAATAAGTGTCATTGAGCAGCAGCTCCAGAGACTTTAAAGAAATAGGATTTTTAGCTCTATATTTCGCTATAAGCCGCTTTTGAATCAGTCTAAATTGAGCACTGAGCTGGGATAAATGACTCTAGAAATGGGGAATTAAGCATACATTCAAAAAATATTCCCAACGTGGAAATTACCTGCAGATCCTTTACTTTTTGCTTAGTGGAAAAATGGTCGTTTGCATAATTAAAAATCTCGGTCGTGGGCAATTGGGAAGTGAGGGAGATCTTGCAGTCGAATGCTGATAACTTTAACCGAGACGCTAGAAGTTCAACTAGAATGCTCAATATCGTGAAGGAGTCCGATTGCAATCGGAATTTTTCTGTTGATTTGGCCAAAAGAATTGTGCCGGAATTGCCGGATGCACTTTTGAAGCCCAATGCATTCAGAGACGATGATGGATCTTTGCCACAATATTCTGGAATAATTAAAAAATCACGTGTTTTCCAACAGACAAACAGGAGTGTATGGGAAAAACTATTCAGCTGCCTGGTCCAGTGTCCAGTGGTCCAGAAGTGATGCCAAATTTCTTTCTGAGTCGTCCACGGCACGCGCACAAGAGTTAACTTAACAGATAGAAAATGCACTTGACCTCCCCCAATAGATTAATCTAATAATTCTTCGGCAGAACTTCAAGAAAAACTAAGGATCTGAATTTGGAATTTTTGGCACATACGCAAAAGTGGGCGTAATGAATATGGAACGAGTAATAAAATTACAAAATGAGGTTGCAAGCAAAATTGCTTTGCGGTTAATTCATCGATTGCAGGTGATTACTATAGAGAGATAGAGAACGAAATTGGTCATAAATAGGCGAAAAGTAGAACAGATGATTGAAGAAATTAATGAGACACGCCTCTGCAGAAAATGATCTTACGATCACTTTGTCCAAAAATCGGTAACTTAATTGATTTACTGCATATTTTACATCTGCTTTATTTTATGATCATTTATGCTCAATTTAATGCTTTATCTATCTATGTAATAAATTATAATCAATAGAATAACCGCAAATCAGATTTGCTTGCAAATTTCCATTTGGTAATTTTATTACTTATATCATATTCATTGTAACTACTTTTGCATAAAAGCTAAAAATTCAAAACTATTTCTCACAGAAGATAAATCTTCTATTCAATTAGAAGCTAAAACTCATTTTTCGAAAGAGCATAGGTCAAAGATTGATGCTTTGAATGACAAAACTCAAAGCTCTAGGTTCATGAATATATTCATGAATATAGAAAAGAAAATTTCAAACTTTCGTGAGCTCTCAGTAGCTTTATCTCGTATTTCGCACATACGAATTTTAAACGTCACATCTTAGGTCTCAGGCCATGTCTGTGTTTTGCCTTACAACCTTTGAATTTTTTATGATATTACGAAAAGGTGTATAAAAGTAAAGCGACTTGCAGTTTTCCATATTTAAAAACGAATAAGAGTTTTTAAAAATCTTTTACTTTATTTTTCATGTTTAAGACCAAGAAGTAAAAATCAGTTAAAATGCAGTTTATTCTAACTTCGATTTTTTCCGTTTATTCTATATTTTAGTTGAATTTCCTAGTCCCTTAATCGAATTTCCATGCCACACTGGTGACCATACAAGTGAGATTAACTTCTTGTGCAGGGTGCACCATATCATCAGAGAGCTATTTCCGGGGGCGATAGTACTCTGCAAAATGATTAAAAAATGATAATAGATCCATAGGCAAAAACCCACCATTTTCGACATACAGAGTGGCAAAGTTTCATAGTTTTCCCCATATTTAACGTTTTCCTCACGCATACCTTGAGTTAAATTTTTGAGATTTCGAACACCGATTTTCTTTAAGACCCTCTATAACAAAAGGTCAAAATCGTCAGTAGCCATATGCAAAGTGTTATGTTTTTCGGATTATGTACTATTTCATGCTTTGTATCTTTTTTTTGCAACGCCCTGTAAGAATTCTGATACCGAATTTAAATTCCTTCCTCATTTCTTTAACTTTTTTGTCTGCGCAGTATTTTCTTACCTTTCACGGTTTTCGTAGAATTTGCAAAAATACCTATCGACGCAAATTAGGAATATAAATGTGGGATTCATTAGTCAGAGAGCTTTAACCCTTTTATATATATGCAAAAACTTCTCTATTTTTACGACAAAGTCGAGGCACGATCAGAAATTGCTAAGTTGTACATAGTGATAGCATTAATATTGTTACTTAAGTTAACTCTTAAGTTAGATCTAAGGTGAAAGGAGCTGTGAGGGGGTTGATGCACCCCTATAGGACGCCCATGTATGTCGCAACCTTATTAGAAGTATTCTCGTCAATTAAGAGGGTTTTGCAATCGTTATCTTAATGTGATATTGATATTTGGTGATTGATGTCTAACCACCCTTTGTCGGTACCGGTGGGAGAGTACCGACCAAGTGTTATCAGTACCACTATAATGTCGCAGGTGGTGTCATAAATCAATAATTGCACTCTAGCCAGGGTACGACACTGTTTTATTACCCTTAGATTTAGTATTTAAGAGCGCCCCGAACCTAAAGGGTTCTCTCTTTCTTTCGAGTGGCTTATCTGTACTTACTTTCCGCGGAGCAGAAATCTAAATAGTGTATCCATCATTATATCAAGCCCTAGACAACGATAGAAAAACCTACATAAAGGAAATGAGGAAAAAATCATTCGGCTCAGTTATCAACTATCCGAAGCAATTCGTAACATTTAATTAAATCTCTAAAAAAAAAGAATCTAAACGAAAACAAAATTATAGAAAGTGTTAACAAAATATTAAAAAAATTATGAAACATTGTCACGCTATACAGGGTCTTTCAAATTCGACCCTCACCATTGGGATCTCGGAAACTAGAAGAGATACGAAGAAGATTAAATGGGGGCAAAGTTGCGTAATCTGGCGCTTGATCGAATACCATTTTCAAAATTTTAATTTTCCGAGTACTTCCGAAGATATCCGAGAAAAGCTAAAAATTGGAGAATCCATTTTTATTTTTTTTAGTGTTATTTGACAAGGAAGGTCAAATCCATAAGCACATTTTCATTGCCACTTGTTCTCAGCTACACGATGACATATTCAGATTTGCCGTCCGACGTTTCGTCTTTCGGCTACCATTATCAACTTTATTTTTTCTTATGGGCGCCATACTGAATTTTTCTGTAGAAAAATAGTGCGTTTCATCCTGATTTCACTGATATAAAACTTCTTATAATTTACTTTTTTAAAAGCCCACAATATTTAAATAAAAAGACATTACATAGTTGGCCTTGACTCTATCGAAAGACTTTCTTTTGTTCGCGATATATGACAAAACTCCTCCAACGAGATTAAAGCGTGTGCAGATTTCTAATGAACATGAGCTTCAGAAATAAAGAGAAACGAGATATGTTAAGAATTTATTACAAATTTGATAGGAACAGTACGAAAACAGTTCAAATGTATTTTGAGTTATATCCAGGAAGACAACAGCCGCATAGAACATTATTTAAAACTTTGGATGAACATTTAGCTGAGTTTGGTACCTTCGAAAATCTTCTTCCCTTCTGCTTTCATACTTCATTTTAAGTTTTTAGTCAGTTTGGTGAATTTGATGCTTTTGAAATGTTCATCCAAAGCTTTAAATAATGTTCTATGCGGCTGTTGTCTTCCTGGATATAACTCAAAATACATTTGAACTGTTTTCGTACTGTTCCTATCAAATTTGTAATAAATTCTTAACATATCTCGTTTCTCTTTATTTCTGAAGCTCATGTTCATTAGAAATCTGCACACGCTTTAATCTTGTTGGAGGAGTTTTGTCATATATCGCGAACAAAAGAAAGTCTTTCGATAGAGTCAAGGCCAACTATGTAATATGTCTTTTTATTTAAATATTTTGGGCTTTTAAAAAAGTAAATTATAAGAAGTTTTATATCAATGAAATCAGGATGAAACGCACTATTTTTCGACAAAAAAATTCAGTATGGCGCCCATAAGAAAAAATAAAGTTGATAATGGTAGCCGAAAGACGAAACGTCGGATGGCAAAACTGAATATGTCATCGTGTAGCTGAGAAAAAGTGGCAATGAAAATGTGCTTATGGATTTGACCTTCCTTGTCAAATAACGCTAAAAAAAATAAAAATGGATTCTCCAATTTTTAGCTTTTCTCGGATATCTTCGGAAGTACTCGGAAAATTAAAATTTTGAAAATGGTATTCGATCAAGCGCCAGATTACGCAACTTTGCCCCCATTTAATCTTCTTCGTATCTCTTCTAGTTTCCGAGATCCCAATGGTGAGGGTCGAATTTGAAATACCCTGTATACCGAAAATGGTGCGTTTCCGATCATGAGGTCCATTAGCATTTTTTATTATCTTGTGTGTTTGTATAGAGAAACTCCGGAATCCAAGTCTAGATGAACTCATTTTTACCAGCATTGACCTAAAGAATCGCCTCCCAAAATATACTCAGTAAGGTGGAAATTGCAACGCCAAGCACGGATGGAATTGCCTTTATCAAGCTTGGCAGACACGTTTAGCAATAAGCGATTGAAATCCCAAAGCAAAAGGCCGAAGGGTAAATATGTTTTTTGGTTGATCATGTGTTGAGCGTCGAAAAAAATCAACACAAAGGCGACAGAAATTGACTTGATGGCAATAGCACAACTGCTAAAATGTACCAGATTCTTGACTCTACGAAGTTTGCTAATAAGTCTCCATCCCTTCATCAAAGCACAAACCATCCTTCTTTTAAAGCTCTCTTCACCTGGAAATAAGTTCTCCAATCCAACAGGTCGCTGGTTGGTCGCTAACGTGACTTTAAACTTATTTTCTTTCTCAGGCTCGCAAGGCTCCAAAATCAAAGAAGCGGGCAGCGCCGCAAATCTAGTTACTGTGCGAGGGACTCCAAAATTGTTGATCACAGATATCTTCACCTCGACTTCCAACGACGGAACATCCTGAGCTTCATCTAAGAACACGTGACTACATACGGTCTTACAGTCCCATAAGTCGCTAAAAGTTAATTTATATAAATGAATAAATGAGAAGGTTTTGACCACACGGCTGACCTAAAGAAATGGATGCTCGGCATGGCCTTCAGGGGCCGTTGGACTGCGATGGAAACCTGAACCTCTTGGAACGTCACATGTGGCGCCAATTCGACCTTGATTTGAGTCATATAATTATTGGTGGCATTCTTAATGTTGTGTTCAAACGTGCAAACTTCAATTTCGCGGCTAATTTGAACCTGCACCTCCAGCTCCTTCTCGATATTGTTTTGCGATGCATCTAGGAAAACCAATAAATGTACTTTTTAGCAAACTTCAACAATGCACATCTCTACCACTGCTGCTGGAGCTGGCCAAAACCTTCTCCAGTGAGGCCAATTCTTGCTCTGCCTTGACGAAATCTATTTCCTGAATGTTTAGTGGTGGGGCTACGAAGAAGCTGGGTTCAGTTCCTAAGTAACAACACTCCAGGCGACCTTCGTCGCTCAATGTCACCAAAGCCCCCTTAATGAGTCTCAAAAAGCATCTGCTGATAACCACTGGAAGGAAGTCCATGCGAGCTGACCACTTTAAGGTGGTGTTTTCGTATACCAGTAGCATGCCAGTTTCGGCTACTACCAACGTAAACAGGTCTGGATCTGAGTTGGAGAGTTTTGAAATGACATTTCTTGGAAGAGAACTGTAGTTACCCAAAATGTAAGCCTCCATGCAAATGGGGCTGTAGCCCAACCGGTTCATGAACCTTAGCCTTCCATTCTCGGTGAGGCAAAATATGTTCTTTTCCCCTAACATCACGATGTGAGCTTCCTTACTGATTATATCATTGATCACCTTAATGTCTAAGACTGATTCCCCTAGATTGAACTCCCATTCACTAAAGATTTTAGGCTTTGCATATATAGGATCTGTGGATTCGTCCGCTGCTTCAGAAAGTATTTTATACCTGAAAATGAGGCATCCACACAAATATACGCGATTTTTGTAATTATCCCCAGACCTGTAAGTCGCAACGTTCCAGTCGCAGTTTACAATCACGAAACTATCAGTCTTCGTTACATAACACAGTGGTCCAGGTAATAAAAAATCAGGTAAAGCTACATAAGCAACGTGGCTTTCTTGCTCGAAGAAGCTCAACATTCCATCCAGGGATTGTACGCAAATAAAATCCCGTTGTTGGGAACCCCCGAAAGGGCCGATGGCGAAATTGTGCGCCGATCGTCGCAGTTTGTGTTCATAGAGGAGTTGGAGATAGCTTTGATTTCCTAAAATTTACTCTGGCGAATAGAGGGCTTCCCTGAGAAGTACATACAGTATAATGCAAATGTGTGGAATTAATTCATTTAAAATTCAACGGTGTGGTTTTTGGAAAAACACTCGGACACGCGGATTTTTTTTGCGGTTTTTCTGGTGGTAAAATCATGTATACAGGGTAGCCCAAAAATGAGTTATGACCATCAATTTCATTTTTTCAAATGGAAACCCCTATTTTTTATTTCATTTTCGGATTCTACATCGAATTCTAAGTATGTTTCGTGTACCATGTCCTCTACCTAAACCCAACAGTTATCGAGAAATTTATGTCTAAACATATCAGTAACTAAGACAGCTCTTGGACCAAATGCACTTTGTATGGAAGCCATTTTTCCTTTTTTAGCGTTAGCCCCATACTAACACCAGGTAGGTCGCACTCGATAATAATTTACGTCAGTCGACAATCCTTAGAATGCCAAAAAAGGAAAAATGGCATCTATACAAAGTGCATCTGGTCCAAGAGCTGTCTTAATTACTATATGTTTAAACGTAAATTTCTCGATAACTATTGGGTTTAGGTAGAGGACATGGTACATGAAACATACGAGGTCTGACAATAAAATTCCCGGAATGAACTTATAAAAACTTTATTTGCACCTATACAAACTAATTTCTATGATCGCCTTCAAAGTGCTCCCCTTGGGCAGCGATACACTTTGTTAGACGATGCTACCACTGTTCAAAACATTTTTGGAACTCGTCTTCCGGAATGCTCTTCAGTATTCTGGCCATATGCCTTTGAATGTCAGACACATCAGAAAATCGACGTCCTTTTATTACGCTTTTCATTTTTGGGAAAAGCCAAAAGTCGCAAGGCGCCAAATCTGGCGAATAAGGCGGATGGTTCAACTTTGTGATTTGTTCCTCAGTCAAAAAAGAGCATCATGTGCTGGAGCGTTGTCATGATGAAGGAGCCAATTGTTCGGTCAAAGTTCGGGGGAGTTTTTTACGAAGAGTATTGCGTAATCTTGTCAGCACCTCTAAGTAACAATGTTGGCTTACTGTTTGCCCTTGTTTAATAAACTCAAAGTAAACAATGCTCTTATGATCAAAAAACAAATCAGTATGGTTTTCGATGTAAAATCCGAAAATGAAATAAAAAATAAGGGTTTCCATTTGAAAAAATGTAGTTAATGGTCATAATTCATTTTTGGGCCACCCTTTATACATGACTTTATCATCAGAAAAACCACAAGAAAAAATAAAAATCCACGTGTCCGAGCGTTTTCCAAAAACCACACTGCTGAATTTTAAATGAATTTATTCCATACATTTGTATCATACTGTGTATATGTAGATAAACGGATGGGGACCACACAAAAATCTCGAACCATTTTATGGAGCAATTTGATGTTTTTCTAGGGGGGGGGGGGGGGGGGGGGGTCGAACCTTTATGGAAATTTGAATCTACTTAAATTCTGCGGAACATCGTCTCGCTATGCTCTGTGCCCCTGCATAAGTCTCATTTAAGACCCCTCAATTGAGGTATTCAGAATCAATATAAGGTCCTTATCACTCCATGAATCCGTAAATCTACACTTCAGAACTTCAAAATTTTTTTTAAAATTTCCAAAGGAAGAGGAGATCTACTTTTCGCCATTTAAGACAGTTTAATTGCCAATATCTCGAAAATGCGTGAGGCGATAATCTCAAAAATTGCTCAAATTAATCTCTATACATTATACATCCCTGCTCAAACGGACTTGCAAAATCTCCTTTTATTTCTGAGATATGAAGGCACCTTAGTAGTTTTTTTGCGGCTTTTAAGGCGCTGTATAATGGAGATCCTTGAAAATGGTTCTTTAAGGTTTCAGGACCTCAGTTGGGCTATTTAGGATCAAGCCTTATCGCTCAATTAAACTGAAAAAGGCACCTTAAAAATCTCTAAATTTTCCTGAAAACTTATTCAAATCTGCAAAACGTAAAAGATAACGAGGCATGTTTAGCGTATACAAACTCCATAAAACTCTTAAATTGATAATTAAACATGACCTCATTATACGCTCAACAGCTGGGTGCACTTCGGCACTCACCAATAGTGCTATATGCAAATTGCATCTATAAAAACAATTTCCCTCATATGTACCTATTTATCCCCTACTCACGCTGCGCCTATATTTCAAACTGTATGTAGATGTTACAGTTAAACTGTTGCAGCTTTTTAAATGTATTTTTAGTGCTTTATTTACGTACCGAATGCTGCCGACTCTATAGTCTGCGGCCTATTAATAAAAAAAAATTGGAGCCTTTAATTTATTAAACTAATCCGAATCAAACATAACAAACGAACATTTTGGTTGATATGCACTGTGCCCATGATTTATTTTAGTGCCTTCAAACTAGTAATGGAAGATACGAGTGTAAGTAAAAATCTTATTGTAGCATAAACCTTACCATGATCTGTTTTGCCTGTCTTGAAGACTAACGAGTACACAGTCAATAGCCTTGGGTGTAAGACTACCAAATGAATTAACTGATTTCCGCTAAAAAAGTCAAAATTGCATTAAAAACGAAGATAAAATAAGTACGTTCCTAAGGACTTACGAAACCAGTCTACCAGTACCAACTTGCAGAATTGGGTTGTCGAATATTTTCTCCACAATAACGTCGTTAGGGTGGAACCCCCCTAAAGTACCATCCTCATTTGTTTCGGAATTAGGGCTAAAAATTCGCAAGACACCGCTCTGACTTCCGGTGATGATGTAGTCATGTTCTGAATTCAGTTTGTTTACAATTAACGAATTATGATCGAAATATTCATCGTCTTCGCTATTCGTGCTCCAAAATTGTCGCGTTTTAAATAAAGACATATTTCGCAATTTCTTTTAGACGAAAACAATTTAAAAAATAGATTACGATAGGGAGGTAGTTAAAGTTTGAAAGATGAAACGTAAGTAAGCCCCGAAGTCCCACACACTAAACAGAAAAATAATCAATATTGCGGTTGCTATAACGAAGCTCTGTTTGCATCTTTATTCTCTCTGTAAAATTATACGAATTGTAATTTGTATTCAAATGTTTATTTCGGGTTACCACAATTATCAAATAATTGCAAATACATACTTTTTGGCTTGTCTTACACGTATAATTTGTTACAATTGTATTATATGCACTAAAAAACTAAACAGTTTGAATTACTCTGTATTGATTTCAATTTTGGAAAGTCTTATTATCGAGTTTTAACGTAAATGGACGGAACAATACCAATAACTCAAAGTTAAACCAAATGCTATTTCAAGTATTATTATTTTTAGTTCATATAACAATTACTTTTATATTCATTATTAATTATAAAATAAAAAATATATTAACAAATTTTAAATAAATACTTTTATATTCGATTGTAGTATATAGGGTGTAACGTATCATCATGAAGATATTTCAGGAAGTGATGGTGCCCTATTAAAATATTACAAATTGCTTCAGATAGTTAATAACTAAGTCGGATGTTTTTGCCCTTCCTTCCTTAACATTCTTAAGTTATATAGATAGATATTTTTGTAAATTCTACGAAAAACGTGAAAGATACAAAAATATTGCAAGAAACCAAAACGCTAAAGAATTGAAAAAGGGATTTAAATTTGATATCAGAATTCATACAGGGTGTTCCAAAAATAAGGTACAAAAGACAAAATACTACATTACCCAAAAAACACAACACCCTGTGTATAGCTACTGACGATTTTGGCATTTCGTCATAGAGGGTCTTAAAGAAAATAAGTGTTCAAAATTTCAAAAATTTAAGGCATACGTGAGTAAAAGGAAAAATTTGAAACTGCCACTCTATATGTTGAAAATGGCGTGTTTTTAATCATGGATCTATTAGAATTTTTTAATTATTTTGCAAAGTTCTATCGCCCCTGAAATATCTCCATAATGATATGTTGTAGTTTGTATAATTCTCAGCAGCGCATTTTAGCTGCTGATTCCGAAAATATTGTCAAAACGACTAAAAAACTATATAACTATAGTAATAATAATCAACTTGGCTAGACCAATACATTATGGAGTATTAATTTTCTCATTAGACGCTGTACACAACATCGCAACACATACTCGCACTTAAGTAAACAGGTGGTAGATGAATAAGACATCTTAAAATTTACGTAATTAAATACGTCGGGAAAATATACACAATTATCCACAATTTAAACCATTTCAAGTCCTTCCTGAGTTTGACCTATTCAAAGCCTACAAAGAAGCTACAATAATTCCTAAGAAACATATATTAAAATTGACCATTACCTTCTTTGTAGTCGCAGGCAAAATTACCTCACTACTTATTGGCAGCTCGTACGCTCCTACCGCAGACAGTTTCATGCACTCATCTAACGTTTTTATAAAAGTGTCACAAGTAGCTCCTAAAAGCCTCGTAGCTTCGTCCATTTCCTGAGATAATAATTGTATTAGTATTGAAAAAAGGTCACAAAAATGTAATTATGCACCTCAATTTGGGGGCCGTCTGTCGATTGTGCGGATTTTTTAATAACATGGACTTGCTGCATTAATAGATCACAGTACAGTTTTAATTCGGATTTTTTGGTTTTGAGAGTATCTGGGTTTTTTGCTAAAAATGCTATAATTTATGCATATGACTAAATTGAAGAAGTAAACTGTTTGTAAAAATAGTCGAAACGGCATGTTTTTTAGTTATTTTAGAGGCCTTATCTTTTTTGGCCGATTTTCATAAACAAAACAGATGATTATGATTGATAATATGCCTTTTTGACTTTTTTGCAAGCAGTTTATTTAAAGAAAAATAAAATAAAATAAAAACATACTAGTTTCTGTCTCAATTGACTCACTGTTTTCTTTACGTTTCCTGTTAGAAACACAAGCCTTGGCTGTACCTAAGGCGACTAACCACTGTTGCCTTTCCTGAGGCGTGGCAGCTTTTAAATACATATGTTGTTCGCCTGGTATTACTAAATCCATCCGTGTGTGATCAATCGGGCTTACTAAAATCATCAACAGACAATTACAAAAAAAAAACAATTTTCACAAGCAAACCATTAATTTCGCAGGCTTGAACCTTCATGGATCCTTTGCATCCTTGCCCAACCTCTTCTTGAGACTTATAATAACTTAGCACTCCATTCTCCAGTATAAACCATCTGGTTTGCCAACCTAAATATGGAGAAATATGTATTTCACATCCAGTAAATCACTGAATAATTTTTGGATATGGATACACTTGGTAGGTACTATATAATACAAAGATGACAATGCTAACTTGGGCAACAATAAGAACAGTGTTAAGACTAATTGTACAACAGGTATATAGAAATACAATTACAACCTTTTTTTGGTTGGGCTTTAGTATAATATTTAGAGGTAGCAAATGAAAGTATATGATTCACTTTTCTTTTTTGTGTTTGTGTTAATCCTTTCCAATATTTAACAGAAAACAGTAGCAATAACCTTTTTTTTAAGAAGTAAAGCCACAATATGACCAAGTTCTATGACTGTCAATTCGATAGCCATTCGGAAATGAGAAAGGAAAGGTTTTAAGGAAGAAAAGTAATATTTTGTGTCAGAGTAACATTCACTAAATACTTACCATTCCAATAATTAGTCCACTTCCAGAGAACACCTTCCATAAAGGAAAAAATAAGGGAAAGTCCCTTTTAAATATTTAAATAATAATGTACTTTTTCCTTGTAAGTGCGTAAACGACAGTTTGCAGCAAAAATATAAAGAAAGTTTCAATTTTGCGAAAACTTTGTTTTTTTTATTGATCACAAACTCTTTTAATAATGAGGAAAACAATACAAAATAATATTAATTTGTTTATTTGTTGTCAAATTATTATTTAAATTAAAAAACAAAAATGAATTTGAAAATTAAACGTCAAATATCACAGCGTAAGTAAATAACTATCAACGCATATTGTTTTCGTTCCGTCCTTGTTCCGAACATAAAGCCCGTAAAGAACAAAATGCTAGCGGCTGGCTGCGCAGCACTGTGGCAACAGCAAAGGAACACACGCAACATCAAATTTATCTGGACATGCGAACCCAGGTTTTGAGGGTTATTTCAGATTAGTAGCCAAGATTGATATTATTATCCCAAAACCTCAAATCGTTTTATCAAATAGCAGCAATAGTAATAAACCTCATTAATTGAATTAAGCATATAAACTACTCATAATCAAGTTCAACTGCTTACATTTAAAAGGTCAATGCGCAGTGCTTAGCCTTAGAGAAATAAATATTTTCCTTTGGAATACATTAGTTTGATAATCGATACGCTCATCTCTGGAATTATATGACCAAAAATTCGATTAGAGATGAAAACTATTTAAGTCATGTCACCGCAAATGAACTTAAAACCTATTTGAATTTAATGGGAACGCTAGTGCTGCTCCCATCACATATTTTATGCGGGACATCAACAATATCGCTATAAATAGCCCGCGGATCATTTTCAAATTATATTTTTTCCTTATTGAATTTGAAATTTCAGTTAAGGCCGGGATGGTTTTTACGTCGCACGTGGATGCGTTGTCTCAAAAATCTCCTTGTGAAAATTGCGCGTACTTCTGATGATTACAGTGCAAAAGTTAGATTCTTGATTAATCGGTGACGCGATCTTCTGTGGTGTCGATGTTTGATAACTAAAATATTTTTAGCTGGTTGCTTTACGTTATTTTACCTTACTGGCCCGTGCAGGGAGTTTGATTTGATTGAGCATGAATTTCGTTACCAACGTTTTTAAAAAATATATCAACAAGGTAAAACAATAAACTCCTCACCCCCTAACACGACACAAATTTGCACTTCACTCCGACACCTCTTTCATCAGACTTATTTTCAGAATGAAACCACCCAACCGAATCCAAGCCATACTGAGGAGCCCTCACCTAAAGTAGAAATCATCCCTCCAACCCCTGTAGAGTCCCCTCCTGCAGAGCGGTAAAAACTGAAAACATTAAACACTTCTAAAATCATTTTACTTCATTACCTTTCAGAGGCGGTAAAAGCGAAGACGAAGAAGCGTTTGAAGATGCTTCAGAGATGGGTCCTGCTTTAAATAATAAAGGTAAATTCTACGGTGGCCACGACATAATTTTTCCCATCAGCGTGCGGTAAACTGACTTTACCCCACGCACTTGCGAGCTGAAAGTAGCACTTTATTAGGAGTGCATTTGAGCGCAATCAGCATGTGGTAAAGTATCAATTATCGCACCCGTTAGATAAGTAACTGTTACTATATTGTATCCCATATTCTGTGTTGTAGATACTCCAATACTGGACGCCGCAAAGTCTGATCATGCACAAGCGGAAAAAATATTATTGCCCATGGAGACTCATAATGGCAAGAAAAACCTAATTCTCATTAACGGAATTAATGAGGCAGACGATGTTCACAAATTAAAAATTCCTCGGTCTAATCCCACAGATCCAAACATTATGGCTGATAGTTTGGAGGAATTGTCCAGTCCGTTGATTCAAGACTCAGTAACTCTCAAGGAGTGCGATAATGATGTTAAAAATAATGAACAGCCTATGTCTTCAAGCGAAATTCATTCTAATGCACATCAGATCTTAGATGAGACGCCTTTTAAACATCACCTCAAGCTTAACGATAATCCACCAATAACCAGTGGGTCGCAGGACAAACCTGTACGGGCTGAAGTAACCGCAGAAAAAATTGAGGAAATATTAATTCAGCAAGATGCTATGCAGCAAAATGAAGGATTAGAATTTAAAACTCTGGTAATTACAGTGGAAGGTCAAGACTTATTAGAGGCTTCGGCACAGTTGGAACATGAGAAAATAATCGACAAAGGAGAAGATTCAAGCAAAGATGAAATTAATGGAAATCAAATTCTTATAGAAGCAACATTGGAAGCTAAAGAAGAAGGGAGAGCGGTAGAATGTACTATAATCAATACAGAGCCAAACACTGCCACTGAACAGTTTAAAACGCATGAAGGTGATGTTGAGGGACATAATAAGCAAGATGCGATCAAGATCAAAGACCGTGAAGAAGCACGAAATTACATCTGCATGGAAGACATTGTGAAGGTATCAAAACTCAATTCTGCCGGAACTTACGCTGATATAGACAGCAACAAAGGACATCTAGAAAGACAAGACACCAAAGAATTTGAGAAAATTGAGAAACAATTCCAAAAAGAGGAAGTAGAGATGCGGAAGATAACAGACCAAGGGGTGGCAGGTTCATATATAATCGAAGAAAATGAGGAGCTATTACTGGAAGACCTTGATAAAATCTTAGATGAAGAACTGGGTAAAAGTAATGATGTAAGTTATATGAGGCAAGACACTCGGGAATTTGAACAGCTAGAAAAACAATTTACAGAGAAATCTAAACCAAATAACCGACAAATAGAGGACATTTTAGAACAATTAGTGGAAGAATCGCTGAATAATTCCGCAAGAAACCTTGAAGACCCCAACAATTCGACTGACTTAGATAAATTTACACCAAAGCAGAACATCGCTACATCAAAGGATAATCTCACTAACTTAATATCTGAGACTCTCATAAAGCAAAAACATATACCCAATGAAGTTGAAGCAACTATGGATAGTAGACTAGTAAGGACCAATGACATGATGTTCGGACAAGAATCTAACGGATTTGAAGAAGCTGAAAAGAACTTTGAACAAGACAAAGATCAAACAGAGGTATTATTTGATATAGACATGAGAATAGAAAATGACACACAACCTTTAAAGAATAACTGTGAATTGGATAAGAAAAGCGTTGATAGTAGTCTTGAAACAGTGATTCACATTAGTCAAGGTGAGATAAAGACTACAAATGACACTTTGGATGAAAAGAAAATGTCCGAATTAAACCTCGAATTAGACAAAATTAAACCTGAAGGTGAACAGGCCAGAAGTGATTCTGATAATTGCAGGTTTTTTAATAAAAATAGCACAAGTTCTAAATCAAATATTTCTATTTTTCCTGAGGCTTCAACTAGCACGGTGAAACATGAAAATCTTGCAAAGGAGGAGGTGACAAAAACAATAAATAAATCGACAAAACCCTCAAGCACGGGCACCAAGAAACCGTCGAAAAACAAAGTTGAAGTTCGCCCTACTTTCCGTAATAAACAAAACAGCCAAACCGTTTCAGAACTAAATAATCCTGAAATTGACAAAAATCAGGAACTGAAAAAGAAAGTAATTTCTTTGCAACAGGAATTAGAATCTCTTAAAAACCCTAAAACAGATAAAAATCTATTCTCATCTTCATTTGAAGCCAATGTACCTGATGATATACCGAAATACAGGTAATTAACAACTTTTGTTGAGTACTGCTGGTTTTCATTTTAAACTTCCAGAAAATTGCTTGTTGAATATGAGCAGCAAATCGCTTTGCAAGCTGGTGAATTGAACAAACTTAAACAGGAGTCGGAAAAAAATATGAGACATTTTACTAACACTGAAATGGCTTTCTCCGATGTTTTTGAGTAAGAACTTTCTGGAAGTTCTACTTTAGGAAGTTTAAATTAAATTTTTTCGACAGAAAATATGAAAAAGCCAAAATGGTTATATCCGCATATCGTCGAAACGAAGAGGTATTGTTAGAAAATATAGAAATGGCCGAGGAACAAGTTATAGCACTGGAAAATAAATGTGCAGCAATGAAGGAACAATCTATGGAGCAAATCAGAAGGTAGGTAAATTACAATATTTCGTAATAAAAATTAATAATCTACAAAATCTCTTTAGAGCACAAGAGCAAGTTAAATATGAAAAAGACAAATATAAACAAGAAGTGGCAAAACTACAGGCACAAGTAAAACGTTTGGAAATTAAAGCCTTATCTCTGGAACTTGGGCTTAAACAAAAAAATGAGGAATGTCAAGCTTTAGCTGCCTTATGCGACGATATTACCGGAAGAACCCCTAACTAGCCTATGTTACATCTTAAGAACTAACATTTACTATATTTTATTCCTTATTTTTATTTATTATATGTGATTAATTAGTTTTGCTGCTAATTATAATTTCAAACTGTAGTAATTTTTAAAATGGTTGTGGTGCAATGAAAAAATATTCATGTTTTTAATTCTTATTATATTATTGTGATATAAATTTGTTGTAATTTTATGTAAAAACAGTTATTTTAACAAACTTTCAAAATTACTCAGACCTATGCAATTTAAATGTATAAAAATACTTAAAAACTATAAAGAGTGGTAAAAATCTTAGATTAATGTCACAATAAAAATAAAGCAAATATATTTAATCTAGTCTCAACTGGATGGAATATGTAACACATGAACACTTGCTGCAGGCCCTCAATACCTATATATCTGTTTATATTAGAAATTTATAAACAATTAAACATCCTGCCAATACACTAACTGAAGACTTATGGAGGAAGGATCCTATGGACTGAAATAAACAAATCATTTAATCTCTCACAGCCTTTTGGCCTATAAAAGTTACTTACAATGATATAATAATTACATCTGTCTCCTTTGCAACATTCTGAACATTTCCAATCCTCATACCAAATGTGTGTGCAACTAGCCATATTGCTACTCCTATATTTTTCACATTTGTCTTTGCTTGCACATCTCTTTGAAATGTAGTATTGCTTGAAAGCACCTAATGAACAGATAAAATAATTGTAGTGAGCCAGTTACTCCACCTCAATTTAAAATTAAAGAAATATTGGGTGTATCAACAAAACATAACTTTTCTTAACCACAAATCAATAACTAACTAAACTATCTAGCTACTCAATTTTGACTCAGCCAATGATTTTCACCTTGTTGCCAATAAGGTGTGGACCCCCATTTAATCTCAGACAAGCAGACATCTTCTCCTGGATCACAGGTCAGAATAGTAGTGACACATTTTCCTTTATTATCTTCTTGGTTATCGCAGACATAGCATTCTAAAGAGGTACCTTGTTGGAAAGCAAACTTAGAATTATTATTGGTTTAAAGTAAAAATGTACTCATGCCCAAAGATATCAAACACACCTTAGGAAATAAAAATTGAATGTGAAAGTGTACTTCACTTGATGTCTATTTGATTGAATAGTTTAATGGACATTGTGTTAAATGAAGAGGTAAATTTTTAATAAGTACCTATTACGAAAGTTTAATTCTTGTGCGTTATGTAAAATAGTCTCAGAACATGCCTATATATTAAATAATGCAATATCAATGTTTTGTTATTAAAACATAATGAATGCAGGTTGATAATACTTACAGTAGTTCACAAGAAAACTTAAAAGGAATATTGCTAAGCTACACCATCTAGGCATTATGAAGAACGATTTTATTTCTAGTAAATTAAAATTGGCGTTTCATATAATAATTTATAACAACTGCTTAAAATTAAATTAATAAAGTAATAACCGTTTTCAAATTAATAAATGACAAACAGATGTAAACAAAGAATAAGGCGGATCAAATTTGACGTGGACATCTGTCATATATATAACATGAAATTTATGGAAAATAGGGACTATCGATTTGCCAATGTCGAGTGAGTTTAGATTCCATTTTAATTCATAGAAGTGTCAACGTTTTTATGAAAAATGTCATGTAGTCAAAATACACAACAAACAGGTTTACCAGGCCACATCCGTATCTTTTGTAGTGGTGAAGCACAAAACTTATTGTTTCTGCCCTATATACACAATTTGTAGTTGAAAATTAGGTTTAGCAACCTCTACTTTAAGTCGTCAATAAAATACACCAAGAAAGCCCAGTTGTTCTGATCTGTTCGAGAAATTGCTTAGAATACATTTATCTCCTTGAAAGTTCTTCAGTGGAGATTGACATTCCGAGTTTCAGTTGTCCTTGTCACTTGTAGTGACACTGACGTCTTTGGGAAATTGTTTATTTATTATTTATTGAAACTACTTTAAAAATTAAATTTTGGTACAAAAATGAATTAAAATTTTTCATAATTAAACATGTTTTTTTATAATACACAACTGCATCCTGAGTTTCACGCCCGTCACTTCAGAGCGGGAATATTTTGGTTAGTAGAAGTGACTTAAAACAAACACAAGGGTAAGTTCAATCACTCCCACCTTCTAATTTTTAATTCCTCCCTTGAAGACGACCCCTAAGCCCCAAAATTATTTCTTAAAATCTTAATTTTCAGATGATTATTATGGAAGATAACAGATCCATGACATTCCACTGTTCGGAATTGTCTTCCTCAATGTTCCATAAACTTTATGAACAGAAAAGGACAAACAGATTTTGCGATGTTACCCTTTATGTAAATAACAAGATACTGAAGGCCCATCGCAATGTCCTAGCCTGTAGTTCACCCTATTTTGATTCAATATTGAAGCATCATAAAGTAGTTAAAGAACAACTTACTGTGAACTGCTTAGATAGTGAAATATTTAATAGTGTTTTAAGCTTCATGTATACAGGAGAAATCACTGTAAGGCATTCCAATGTAGAGGAACTTCTTAAACTCGCAGACCACTTTATATTAACCAAAATAATAGAATATTGCATAGAATTCCTAGGAACCAAATTAAATTTAGATAATTGTCTTTTCACTTACTTTTTAACTCAACGTTTTAAGTTAAAGCATTTAGGGAATATTGTAGAGAATTGGATAGCTAGTCATATTGATAATGTTTGTGATGGGGAGGAGATTGGAAGGCTTAGTTCCAAGGAGCTGCAGGATTTTTTTAGAAACAAAGTAAGTATATGTAAAAATTGTGTTTTATTAAGTGGGTTGTAACAGATACTAATAATTATTGTAGAATTTCATACTAACCACTCAAAAAGCACTAGCAGTTCTTTCCAAGTGGGTTGTGGCTGATTTAGAAAGAAGGGAAAAATACTTTGAAAAACTTGTTAGGTGCTTCTATACTAACAACTTAGAACCAGCAGAAGTGTTTAAACATCTTGACACCAGCATATTGTATTCCAAAAGTGAAATTTGTTTGTTCAAATTTTTAGATTATCTAGCTCAAAATAGTTGGACACTATCAAGCTTTAAAACCCGGTATGAAGTTTTACAGGCCAAGTATGGGCAGGTAAATATTGTCATTATCAATCGTTGTCCATTTAAGTTTGAGATTTATATTCACATTTGTGTATTAGATGGTTCTTACTGATTCAAAGAACCAAGAGCAAGAAGCAGTTAGAACAGAAAAAATAGTAATAACAGAAAAAACTGAAAACAATGGATCACAAAATGTGTTGAGTTCTGTGAAAGTTAAAGCGCGACTGAGAGATCAAAAGAGACTGATTTTGAAGAAGCTAATGTTGTTTGGGTTGAAGCCGAATTTGAGAATGGCAGCTTTGAAGATGTTAACCTGCAAAAAACAGCACATTTCACTCAGTGAAGCCGAAAAAGAAGATGCTGAAGGTGAGTATCCATAGATTTACACTGTTTGCCTATGACCCAACTATCTTGCTTGGGATAAGCAGGACGAGGCGGTGGCGAGATTAGTGGCTGTACAATTGAGTACTGACCGTTGGTTTTGTCGCAATAACTTTCAGTTGAACGTAATCTAGGTTGTTAAGGTGAGATTTTCGATGCATCTCCTAGATGAGTCTCGAGGGCATTGTGGATGTTAAGTGTCTAGGGCTGACATAGAACTGGAGCCTGGAGTGGAATGTTCAGATTGCTGTGGTAGTTACTGAGGGAAATCTTGTTATAAGAAATTTGTCAAATTGGGTATCCTTGGTAATATCCAGAGTCTCTTGTTTCACAGTTTAGCAATTAAAGCACAATAATAAGAAGTAGAAAAATTCAATCTATTACTATTTTGGCAAGAAAACATATTAAATTACTTCGTTTGTCTGTATGTGAGGTAAATTTCAAATCAATATATTGACAAAAACAGCAAGCATGTAGGGTGGTGGTTCATATCTAAATATTACAAGGACATTGCGTTGTAATAGGGAATATTTTCAGGCAGCAACGATGACAGTGATGAGAGAATAGGAATTAAATGTCCCATTTGTTTTGCCACTATCAACGATAGTTTGTTATTGGAACAACACTTAGCCCTAAGCCATGCAAAAGATGTCACTTATAAATGTGGAATATGTTCTTTTGTGTGTCAGTATCATGGAGACTACTTAAACCATATGAAAACGCATTTCAATGGCCCTCCGTTCAAATGTGATTATTGTTAGTATTCAGCAATGTCGAGAATTAAGTTAAATTGTACAAATGTTGTTTTTTTTAGGCGAATTTAACACTGAGCAAATTTCAAAACTTATAACGCATAGAGCCCAACATTTGGATGAATCGATTTACCAGTGCACATTTTGTTCTTTTAAGGTATAAACTGAACTTTGATTTTAATTCGAGTCCTAATATGTGGTTTTAGTGCCGTCAAAAACACAACTACATTTCTCATATGAAAATCCACACTCCAGAGAAAACTCACAAATGTGAGCACTGTTTTAAAGCTTTTAGATTCAAACAAAATCTAGAGGCTCATATTTTGACTCACTCCAGCGAGAAGAATTTGACTTGTGATTCTTGTGGATATCACACGAAATTTCTAAGTCACTTAGTGGCACATAAAAGGATCCACACAGGTGAGTTGATCTAACAACTTAAAGTGGTCTCTCAGCTGAGTTTAGAATGTTCCTCAGTTTGTTTATCGATGCCATTGCACAAACTTATTACATACTCTAGTATTTTTCTTTAATAGTCAATATTTCTAGGTGAAATTTTTCGTTGCTCTTATCCGCATTGTAAATACACAACGTCTAAGAAAAGTCAGCTTGCCATTCATTCAAAAACCCATAACAGTGCTAGTAGTGCTGGAGGTGCAAGACCACATGCCTGCTCAGTATGCGGCAGAGGGTTTATGGAGAAATCTCACCTTGTTAGACATGAGAGGTATTTTCAAACCGTGTCATCTAGAAGTGGTGCTGATTCTAAAAGTTTTCTAGAATTCATTTAGAAGAAAAGCCATTTAAGTGTTCTAGCTGTGATTACGCAAGTTCACGCAGAGATAAGCTGAAGGAGCATTTTACGAGACATCATGGGGAGAATGCATCAGCAAAGGTAGGTGTTCCTAGGTATTTACATAATGTATATGGTTTAGGGGTAAATTATATAAACATGTTAATATCCTACAATCGTTCAAAAACCACATGGTTACAATTAGCAGGTTTTACAGGTTCCATATAAAGCAAGACCATTGAGGAACGGTTCAACTTCAACGTCTACATCTTCCTCTAGAAGTAAAAGTCAGGTATTTGATTTATTAAGTATTTGATTCTTTGGAAAAATCGCCTTTTTTGCTCGCATTAAGGGGTAATAATGACTAATTTATTTTAACTTCTGTATTGTGAGAATGAAGCAATTAACAAATTGCAACTGTTCCAGGCCACTAGGTGCGTCTAAAGTAAACTGATTTTTAGAATGCGCAAGATAGTTCTCCTGCAGTGACATCGAGCGGTAGCAACATAAGTAATGCAACCGTAAACTTCACTCAGTCGACCAGTACCAGCTCTAATTCGACCAATGTCAGCCAATCGATCGCCGGTCCTGAAATCCAAGAACTGATAATGCATCATCAGAACCACACTACTCCAACCACAGGTGCATTAACTATACACCAGTTCGGTTTGTTCCGACAGATAAGTCAAGTATTTGGATTTTGTTCTTGGTCAAATCTATATGGCTGAAAATCGCAACACGATGACTAGCTTAATCTGTTTAGTTGGAACAAGCATAGTGTTTTGTTAGTTTTATTCAGTGGAGCGCCTAGAAACAAATCATTTGATTCCAGTCATTAATGCGGCAACCTACCCCCACCATTTCTCGGAACATGCCTCAGAATTCCATCATGCCCACACTCACGCCCACAACATCCATAATCAACTTCTGGCAACCACTGCAGCTGCAGCCGCAGCTAGCCACACCCAGAGATCCGCTTCTGCTGGCGGAAGTCATAATGGCAGTCATGTCATGTTGGCTAGATCGAACCATTCGACAGCGACTTCAACTGCAGCTGCAGTTGCTGCGGCCATGATGTTAGATCCGAGGTTCCATCACAATACTACGGTAAGTTAGATTTTGAAGGAAGTGGTTATTTATGTGATGCGATACTGGTAATGCTGGCTACGGAGTTGTTTATTCGCATGGTGAAGTGTTGCTTTAAACTCTTATTTCTATATGTCTTGGTCGGTTTTCAGGTTCCATACCATCCCTCCACTACTCCAGTTTCAATGGCAATGGCGGCTGTTCAGTCCTCGCAGCAAATCCAGGCCTCAGCACAAGCAGCAGAATACCCACCACCTTTGCAGAATTGCATGACATTGTTTTAGTTTTAGTTTAATTTGAAAAGAAATCATTGTTGAATGTTGATTTTTCTGTTGTTCGCATCAGTATTTAGTTTTGTGGTAGTTGACGTGTTTTTGTTTTTATTATAGTCTAAATGCATTTTTCACTACCTGCGTATCATTATGGATCTCGTGCAATTTCGGAAACTTTATATCGGAATATGTTAAATAATATTTAAAGTAAAAAATACAGTATTAGTGAAATAAGGTGGTGTTTCATTGAGTTCTCACTGATATGTTTCCGAACCAAAATGGCCAAAAACTGGCAATAAAATGCAAATAATCATATACCTGTATTTTATTTCTTGAGAGGGAAATTTTCGTATTGCACATAAGGGGGCATAAAGTCCCTAAACACATTCAGCACAAAAACAATTATTAATGCAAAAATTAAAATACTTTTAAGAGCCACTTTGTAATCAGCGCTATTCTTGTTGCAGCCATTAGTTTTACAACAGGAAGTGCACGAATACGAGTCCTTGGACCTGTCGCAGTTCATACCGAGTCCTTTGGCCATATTCTCGTCATCGAAATTGCAGGGAGCCAACCCGCATTCACGTTTTACGACCAGCCCTTCTTTGGCTAAAAATATTCTTGTTCTCACATTGAAAATGGTTTGTACCTACAGGGCGACAATTTCAAAAACTTCCTGGCTTAAAGAGGGAATCTGAATGTATTGTTCATCCTGTAGTATTTACCTTACAAATGTAAGGTGCCCCTGAAAAGCATTTTGATGGGCTTGAACTAAAGATGTTACCAGTAAGGGGTTGGCATTTGAGGTTTTTAAGTGGGAGGTGACTGAGGGTGAGTAGGTGATAAGTCTAGTTTACGCATCATTTGGGTTCTCCCTCTATATTACAGAAATGGTTTTAAGCAAATTTTGATATACAGGGCGTCCCCAACTTGTCGTTTTCCGAAAGTCATAAATTGTACCTCAACAGTTAGAGCAAATTCTATGAAATTGCCAATGGCAATCGAATAACGTTCACAAAATTTTTCCAGATTTCGAGCAACAGTCCCTTTATTTTGAGTACTTCTTTGTCCCTCAGATATACTCATTAAAAGTTTTCGAATTGTTACCCTGTAAAATATTATTTGGTAATACCGTGTTTGGTGACGTGAATTGCGCATCTATCGTAAGTTACCCCGCAAGGTTTAAGGTCCCTGGCTTCGCATTCTTCATCGTCGTACCTTTTGCACTGGTAGCAAGACAAGCGGTCCGAAGCAGCTGTGGCAATGACGCCTTAAAAATTATTACACAAAATACCCATTTTATTAAATATAAACAAATGGAGAAAGTGTTCAGAGACTTACAATTCAACATCAATAATGACGATATTTGAATAACCATTACCTTAGACATCAAAAGATAAATGAGCATATTTACTTTTTAGTTATTAAAAATGAAAATTCACGTTTTGTGCATTGAATGTGTTTTTGACGTGGAAAAGTATTCGAGGTCCTTGCTTCGCCCTTCGCCCTTACGAGGTTCACTGATGAAAACGTAGGACATCGGTCTTGGCGCCGAAGGGCAAAGCGGAGGGAGTATCGGGAAGCAGGAAGTTACATACGGAGCATACGCTAAAAACAAATCGGGAGCCAGCCCCTGCTGTATTCCTGAATTGATTTTCCTTGCCGTCACACTGTTATAAGGGGTGTTTAAAGGCTTGTGATTTTATTTTTAAAAGACGATCGACCTCAAGTCGACTAAACGAAAGTCGAAATATCTAAAATCCTGTTTTCGTAAAGAATGCTTTGGAAATGGCAAAGCGAGAATCAAATAACTAAAAAAGGTAAGAGGTGCTCGAAGGCTGCACCCTTCACTTCCAAACACCGCTCTACTAATCTTTAAATTCTGCACTGATCTTCAAACGTCCCTTCTTTTTATTTTGGTCCTTAAACTTATGATGATTTTCCTTCGCAGCTTTATAGTTCCTCATAAATAATAATCTAATGGGGAAAGATCTGGTAAACGTACCGGCCAACGTACGTCTCCATTGTTCGAAATGACTCTACCGGGAAATATTTCAGACAAATAATCAGCCACTTTCACAGCGCTATGTGGCGGAGTACCATCTTGTTGGAACCAAAGGTTATTCAAGCGCTCGAGGCAAATGTTGTTATCGATGCAATCCCTTAAGAAGCGTAAATACCCATCCGCGATCAAATTGTCCGCGTAAATGTATGGGACAATGATATGAATGGCCAATGAAGTATCAGGGTGACTCAGTGGACACTGAAGACTCTTCTTTTGCGTCTCCCAGTATTTATTTTTTAAATTGAAAATAGGCGTCGACGGCGCTTTAACCCCGCAAAGACCGGCGCAAAAAGCACGAAAGCGCCTGCTGAATTTACGATCCTGCTTTGGATGCATTTTTAGAGATTAACACAGTTTTATCTCTTTTTCTTATGGTTTTTCTTCAATGACACTTTGTAAATAAAGCGGCCACATTTATAAAACTCCAATAAACTTATAATGCCACGATAATGAGCTAATTTAGTCATATTCATCGGAACATGTTCATGGCAACAATTTCATTTATGGCCGCAGTTTACTTCTCCCATAAATTTTCGGCACTCATATTAAAAAAATTGCAGTGGACTGTGACTTTTTACTGCGCCCAAACCCATCACCGCGGCAATAAAATTTGCCCATTATTTTTGAGAACGCCCCGTTAAAATCTCGGACAGTCGATCGGATTCTCTTGTGCTTTTTGTCCATCTTTAACTAAGGCCGTTTTTGAGATGCTGACATCCAAATTTGGTTCTCCACGGACCTCTAACGCGCTTTGAATTCCGATCGCGATTTTGTCGTGTTATATATTCTTCTTGTCGGTTACCAGGAATATATATGTGGGCTAATTTCCTTCACAATGTCGTTGCACATTCTTGATCGTGTATGGCAATAAATCAGAAATAATCCACTGCATCCGTTCTATATATTTTCGTAAGTAGCATTCTTGCGGCGTTCCGAAATTGCTAAAATTTCTCGATATTAGTTCGGATGCAGATTGAAGATGAATATCGGCCTTTGGGGGGGTCGATTAAAAGTTTCGCCCAGGGCGCCAGACTTGCTAAGGCCGGCCCTGCGCGGACTGTTAATAGGTGGACAAATAGAAACTGAGAATTTTTCGGTGACATAAAGATTCCTTAAAAAAATATTTATTGGAAATGTTACTAATCACAATAATCTCCATTATTATCTTTCATCTTTTGCTATTTATCGGGTAGATCATAGATAGAAGGTTAGTGATTTCGAGGCAAAATAGTCATCGAGCCATTTTCGAACATCTTCAACTTTAGAGAATCGTTGATCAGCTAGATGAGACTGCACTGATCTGAATAAGTGGAAGTCCAAAGGGGGCAAATCTGGAGAATACGTCGGATGCTGGAGATTTTTTTCGGTTTGGCATGGGCTTTTCTTCAGTGAAGTTTCAAATTCTTCGTCTCAAAACTTGTTTTCTACACTTGGAAGCGGATCGCCCTCAATACAAAAATTTCTCTCACGAAACAACCTTCTAACAGTTAAAGCGCCAACAGGATTATCTCCTCAAGCCGAATTAATCATTTTGGTGGTTTCAGCAGCATTTTTGTTCAGTTTAAAACAGAGCAACATTGACATTTTAAAATGTTGCTTGGGAACATCCATCCCTTAATCACATTTTGTGCAATGAATCACTGCTCGTAGGCAAATGAAACTTTTATTATATACAGAGCAATGACTAAGCGGCACATGCGCAAAATTGAGGACCAATTGGATGTCTTTACCTATGTTTTTACTGCGGCTAACTTCGGTGCTCAGTCTCTTTTCGTACACCTATTATATTGGTGGACTACCGGTTGACTTGGGAGGGGGGGAGGTCCCCAAGTGGGGATAACTTAAATGGTAAAAAAGACCGCTGTTCATGGGAAGCAGGAGGGCATCCTCAAGAATGTAACACATATTTAACCACGGCGGTATTGAATAACTTCATCCGCATCTGGTGCAGTTGAAAACAAAAGTGCAGAAGTTTTTCAGACTGCCCTCCGAAAAAGGAAAACTCTGCCGTAACGAACCCGAAAAGAATATTTTAATAAAGCTGTTTAAGAAAAATGCTTTCCTTCTTTGTTTTCTGGCCTTTTCAGTAGAACCATCTGGTCGGGTATAATTGCCCGACAGTTCTGGGCAAAAACTGCGTGAAGACAAAACTGCAGGTTTTTTCGATCCCGTATCTTCATTTTCCCTATTTCGCGCACAAAAAGCCGTCTTAAAGGGAACTTGGCTATTTGTATCAAACATCAATAACGTGTTTCTTCATTTTTCATACGAGCGTGGAGCTGTTTAATCGCGGTTCTCAGTAAATATTGGCGGGTTCTGATGTAGGCGATGGTTCTCCATCTAGCGATGGCTGAACCGACAATTTTGCAGTTGCAGGACTTTTTAAGTAAATAAAGCAAACAGATCTCGGCAGTTGGCATTTTTGCCTAATTTACCGGCCGACCTCCGCAAAAAGTGATGAACATTCGGTGGCTATCAAGCCAAATGCGACTTTAGAATTTTTCAACAAAAGGCAGTCTCAACCGAAAAAGGCAGCAGAATACTCACTCGAGTCTCAGAAAAACACGAGCACGTGCCCATATACACAAAGTTTTGGCAAAGAATCTATGAATTAAACATTTTATCGGATTAAATTCCATATAGTTTTTTGTTCTTTCGGATCCACGTGCTACGGCGGTATGCCGCTGGTGCAGCCGTCGCAGCGTCCAAAGCTTGTCCAAGAAAAACGCGCCCAATTTCAAACAATTTGGTAACATATTGTATGTTTTTCAATCTCACGATCAATTAATTTTAATTAATGAATTATCGGATCAACGCCCGGCGTAATCCAGAGTTGCGTGTACTTCTCGACGAAACGTGTTACCTTCTTGATTATGCCTTTCTGCGATCAAATTTAAATAAATTTATGAGCTCGTGGAAACGACCTAATTCTGACATTTTCACAAAAGTTTTTCTGCAGATTTTCTAGGAAAACTGTTTCTGAGTTGCACTTGGCCGTTATTTTTAAATTAAACCTCCCCGATCCTCTTACTTTTGATTTTTAAGGGAGTTCCATTAAATTTGTTTTAAAGAGAGTTCTTAGGATTCACAGAGTATTTTGGATTTTTTTTTGTCAAACTTGGACAGGTGTTTCTTCTTTATTTTGAGATTTTTAGGTCTTTGCGGTTGGCTGACGTACCATCAAGAACCCCTCTGAGATTTCAATGATGAGCCGTTCTAGCGTTTTTAAAGGAAAATTTGGGCATTCTTTGAAAATTTTCGATTAGGCAATATTTTGACACCTCGTGAGATTTTCAAGGGAATTTTCTCGACACTGAAACAATCTTAAAAGATGTCGCGAAAGTTCCTTGGAAAATGTGAAAAATTCTGGAGATAGTCCCTACTTACTTACCACTTATTTCATATTAATATTCAACATTTAAGAGACTTGCAAGATGTTCTCTAAGGGCCACCGCAGACTACAGACTCTTGGTTGGCCGACGTTCAGTCGGCTGTTTAATTGGCATAAGGTGTGTGAGCATATTCACTGGCTCTTCATCGTGTCGTTCACGGTATATTCACCGATCATCGGCCGACTGTTTGGCATGTAGGCCTCTTGCAGATCACACATTTTTACACTGTTTAAAGGATTTTTAAAATTCAAGACTAGTATCTCAGAACCTGTATGGAATGGTGAAGGGGAGGATCTTGATAGATTTTCACTGGCATAAGGACATACGTGTGTGCGTATATCCACTGATTCTTCACCGTACTGTCCACTGTAAATTCACCGATTATAAGTCGGCTGTTCAGCCTGCAGTCCCCTGTAGATATCGCATTTTCTATACTAATTAAAGGATTTTTGGAAATCAAGATTGGCGTCTCAGAATCTTCACGAAATGGTGAAGGAGAGCGTTTTTTTGTAGATTTCCTGACTTTAAATGAGAATTTGTTGCTTTTTTTAATCTAGAGCAATAGATTACCTGATTATAAAAATACTTAAGAGAAAATTTAGCGCATCACCTAAAATTTACGATAAGTTTGTTTCAATTTTTTCTTTGACCTACTTATCAGGTCATATTTTTTCTTCTCTGAGTCGTGTAATAAAGTCTTGTGAATCCAAGTGCAACTTCGATGTTTTCATAACAAATGATTTTCCTTACATACATGAAATTATACTCGAAAACGCTCTTTCCACGGACTTTCCAGACACCCTGTGGCCCTCAAAACAATTTTCGGCAAATTTTAACAATAATCATATTAGCCTCATCACTTGTCAGCGTTTTTCTCTTTTTAACGCACGTTTTATCTCCATTAATAACCGTCCATAAAACATACATAATACACGTTTAGTAGGCTTTTTATCATGTTTTGTGTCCATGTTTAATTACCGCCAGTCAAAACAATGTTGTCGCATATACAATGCAAACGGGCAATCATCATCGAGAATTATGAACCTGTATATTCGTCGCAACTTAAATACTTTATTATTGCACACGTTCAGGAATGGATTTGTGACGGCTCAAAAACGGCAAAATGTGCTGCAAAAACCCACAATATGTGTAGGTATAAATTACATTACCGCACGGAACCGTTTACGGAGTTTCAATTTAAAAGCCTGAAGACTTGCACCGGGTTCTCAATTAAATAGTAAATTAAACTGGTTAGTTAGAAGCTAATTGGGCAAATGTTACGTTCAGTGACGAGTCTAGATTTTGTTTGTATAGTGATCAGAGGCGGTCTCTTGTCCACTAATGACCAGGTGGATTTCTAGTGTTCTACGACTTGAAATTTGGAGGGATATTGACCCAAAGAAAATTGGAAATTTAATTTTCAGCAATAGGACTAACAATGAGACTACACCTCGGAAGCTGCCTCTGTTGCTTTTTTATTTGTTTTTTAAGCCAAAATTAATTTTTTAATTAATTTCTGGCCAAAAGTTAATGAAGCATAGAAACGCTGTAACTTCATTGATCAGAAGGGCAAAATGGAAATTTAGAGAGGGAAATCTTAGGAGGAGACGAGGCTGTAAGGCGCTATTCGTGGGGTTTACTAAAGAGGACGATAATGCTCATAGGGTGATACAAAAATCTGGGGATAAAATGTTTTTCAGTCTAACAAACGTGTACAAAGGTGAAATGACTGGCTACCAAAGGATCGAAGGTGGAGTTGGATTTACAAGTTTTTATTATAAAATTCTGGCAAAAAGCGACAAAAGCTGAGAGGTGGTTCGGGGAACAACACATTGATCGGACACCCGGTATGTTGTTTGCAACTTATAACGAATTAGAACCCTGACAATAACTCAACTCAAATCTGGCTAAAACCAGAACTTCTAGCAAGCAGTAGGATCCTGTCCTGAAGGTTGATTCACCTGCAAACTGTGATTTAACCTTTAACATCCAACATACATGGGCATTTGTGAAAAATTGCCGAATATGTAATTAAATTCTCCCTTTTTTTTAAATATATCGAACTTGTTTCCGCACTTTTTGGCTTATTGTAAGTGGCCTTCTCTGGTGGGCAAAGACGTTTCTCGTGCTTCCCACCGGCGAATATCGAAGATGCGAAAGTGTACTCTTGGAATTAGCATCCTTTCCCAGAACCATTCCAGCTCTTCTTCCTCTTTACCTCTCCTTCTGAAGTTCACTCTGTATAAATAATAAGTGCCGCGAAGGCGTTAATTGTTAATTTTTATAGAGGTACCGAAACCAGATTCCCGTACACTCAGGATAACTTTAGGTGGTACCAGTAAAAACCAAGAAGCCTTGGCCCGTTTTATAGGGGCCAATGGCCCATCGGCGGGTAAGTACTTTTAATAAAGAACTGGACTATCTCACCGTCCTCGACGAATTGGGTACTAGATTACTTAGTATGCAGCCTAGGTACAGAGTGGTACTTTGACCAACGTTATATCTGCACCTAATGATGAGAGAAATCTTAATTTTCGCGAAGGCAGGTGTAAAGATACTAATTTATTTAATCGTCAGTCCGTGAGTAACGTAACAAACGACCGCGAAAATCATTTATTTGCAGTGGCCTAAGTACTCCAGTAGAGGTACCATCAAATCATAATTTCTCGAAGGCAAAAAGATGAATATATTGAGCTATTAGACAGCTGCGTACATGCATTAAGTAAGCGTCTAATCATGACTTTTAGACTTTAGTAATGTTCTAGCGTATTGAGCTTGCCTACAGGTTGTGATAATTTATAGATGGGCAGAGTCGCTCTATGGTTACACAAGATCGTCGTAATAAGGAAGAGGGTATGGAGGATGCATACCAAAGTATGATATATTTTTTAATCGTTCATAATGGCAGTTGTAAGCTGATTAAACATAGAACTACTGCATGAAACACTTCTGCATATCGATCTCGTTTAACGTCGCAATCAAGATTTATGATGATCTTAATAAAGTCAGAAAAGTAACTGACATTATGTTTGTTCTAAAGCTGGTTCAGGATGATTAAGGTCTAAATTAATTTATGGAAACCCTTCGCTCGTTATAAAAAAACTGTTTATCTTGATTTGCCCGATCTGGTCCGAGATTATACCTTTTAAATCTGCGCGCCAATTAGACCAAAGGCATAAAGGTCGTAATAAAAAATTTAATTTGAATAATGATTCGATAGAGGCCTATTTTCTTCGGATGTGAATCGGGTATGTACATTTGATTGAATTTAATATTATGGAAATTGACGTCTATACGTTATACCGATACGAGTTTTAATCCATTAAATGTTTACGTAAAAGCAATTTGTGATTTCATTGAAAGAGGCGGGATCATTTTAAAACACATGCAGGGGCATTTTTTTGACGACATCTCGGGCTGACTTAATACGGCTCTTCGCAGCTTAACGGGAAGATCGTTAAAAATTAGGTCATTTATCTTCCTGGTATGTGTACCTACTTCTTAATGGTTCGAGTACGTTTCCTCTTGAGCGAAGGTGATTTTTTTGAGTTTGAAGTGGAGCTACTGAACAAATCAGACTTATTTACTTCATCTTTAACTTCTGCGAAATGTAGAAAATCTAAATCATCCAATTGTGCCCTAATTCGTTAGTAGCCGGAAGGTCACGAGAACATGGTATGACCTGAGGTCAAATGAATTTTTGCTGATTTTCTATTATTCAACGCATTGTTTACCTTTTTTTTATAATAAATTTTTTTCATCTCAAACTTTCCAACTTGTTTATTTATTTTCCACCGATTTGGTCCCTTTGATAAGCCTGCTTTAGAGGCGCGATTTGCTGCCTCTTATCGATGCGCTAAAAATTATTCTACTAATTTTATGCCAATTTTAGCCTAAGTTTCTGGCTGCTTTTTTCCATTATTAATCTTCATTTTACTGCATACAAGAATTATATTTTTTTCCTACATTTCTAAATCACTGTTTCTCCTAGTTCTCGCAAGAGCTTTTTTTAGAGTTCTAAGTATCTATATCTATATCTATATCTATATCTACATCTGCATCTGTATCTGTATCTGTATCTACATCTGCATCTGCATCTATATCTACATATATATACATATATACCTCAGTTTCTGCTTTTCGTGCTTTCTGTTTGGATCAGGGCCCGGGTCGCTACTAATTTATGTCTAAGTTAATTGCCGTTTTTTCATATCATTTAAGGATTATATTGATCAGGCGGTAATCTATTCGCGGTCAGTTTCATATCTACAAATCAAATACTGTGAGGTTTATTTCGAATTTACAGAAGTAAAGATATTACCTTGACACCCTGTTAAATGCAAACCAACAACTTTTTTCTAGGCAGTACCGGCCTTACGGGGGACGAGGTTGAGCCAAGACTCAGGGCGGCGGACTTCCCTGACCGACGGTTTTTCTTGCGGTTAGGGTGGCGGTGACTAAAAATTTCGCCCAGGGCGCCAGATTTGCTAAGACCGGCCCTGCTTTTGGGACGCCTGTAGATTCTAAAAAGTCTGATGTGCAGAAGATCTACATATATTAAACCTTTAAAAACCTGACCCTGTATCTCGGTAACAAATAATTATTTTCGGATTTCCCTTTGCTGACACGAAGATAAAACATATTGCCAGTCCCTGACTACTTTGCATAAGGTGGTTGGAACCCAATCGCCACCGAACCGTTCTATAAATTGGTGCAGACAGTCACCATCCACCGACACAACGATCCGAAATCACTTTTATTTGTCTCATTCTCTACCAAATTGGGAATCTGTAACGAGTTCGGTTTTGATACCAAATTAGTAAACCGAACCATTTAAGTGGTAAGACCTCTTTTGGCCTCCAGTAAATCTTATAAATAGTTTGTATATTTTGTTTTGATTTTACATAGTGTGAAGATGATTCCATCTATCTAATACAAATAGATTTTATGTAAAATGATCGGAAAAGCTCCCGATCAACTGGGTCTTGGTCAAGCTGGCACTTTGAGTGCATTTTCCCGAAACGTCCTCTGCGCGCTCAAATACGGAGGGATAGAACACCTCTATGTTGTCTCACTTAAGTGTTAACCTCTTGAAGCTCTCCAGGGGCTGCTTGGATAGAACCACCTTTTCGCCCTTTTGCCCTCCATCCCCATCTAGCTTCTTTTACTACCGTGAACTACTGGTAATAAAAATTCATCTTTTGCACTGCGTTATTAACTACAAACACCTCCTCCTCTGTGTACCTCAGAACTTGTATCGCACCTAACACCATTCATGGAAATTTTTTAGAAGGATTTTGGTTTCTACCGCCATTCCTGAGTACATCGCCCTCTTTTTCGAAATTGCCCGGTAAAAATCTGATGGAGAATATCTCCTCATGGATGCCGCTCCTGGGACTAGGATTGGGAAATCGTTCAGGGGTTTTGAGGTAAGAGGGAAATCCTACACACCTCTTTAGAGGGGGGGGGGGGGCTCCTAGGGACTCATCATCATCAAAATTAATTCTGTGAACTGCAAATGGGGCTTTTTTTTTGCAAACCGAACTTGAGCCTGGCTGCGAGTCAGCCTCCGCTGCATCATCCAGACGCTGCCGCGTATCTTCTCCATCAACTTCTTCAGGTGCCACTCAGAGCGCCTTTGGTAGAAACTTTCGAAGTCCGTGAATTAAGGGAATTCTCGGCAATAGATCTAGATGCCAGGCAGGTTTACTATTTAAAATCCTCTTGGCATACACCTACACGGACAACGAGCGTGTAATATTTCTATTTGTTTTCTACATTCGCATAACAATCGCACATGTTTCTAACTCCACCTAATCGACGGACAGTCACAACAAGCAGCATGTTGCTATCCGCAATTACGTAACAAAAAACAAATGTTACTTAACTATTACAGCATTTTGCCATTGCAGTTATGCACAATGAGATAACAGCATTCGATTTTTTAAAAAGCCCGGTTTCAATGTCATAAACAGTGGGTACCTTTACACACATGAGGTGGCTGTAAGGTCTTAGACAAGAAGCTCATTAACAGTTAATGTAATCCATTAAAGGGTTCTTATTAACTTTTGTGGGACTTCCAGCGATACCATCTATGAGTATGAGAGGTCTTTTGACAGACACGCTTGTGGTGGTACCTCTGGCACTTGCATACTGCCGGTTCAATTAAAATGCTTTGAAAGAGGTTGTATTGATCTCCTTAACTATAGTTAGTTCCGGCTATTGCAAGGACTTCATTAGTAATAAACTAACGGTGCTTCAAAGCTCATTTCTTAGATATAGAACGTGCCCTCAATGTTTTATGAACTGTACATTGCCAGGTATAAAAATTCTCTTCAGCAAAAACTCATGTGAAAGAGAAAGGGTTTTAAATCAAACGAATACTGAAGAAAAAGACGAACTATCGAAAGTTCCATAGACGACCGGATTCCGCTGTCCAAGCACCAAAAAAGAAAGTACCTGTACCCGTGAAAGTACGCTCGTTGGTTAAACGCAGGAATAGTTAAGTCAGGTTATAGCTTCGTTTTTCTTCGCAGTCCAAAAAGAACAACACTTTATTACCACTTTCCATTTCATGAGGCAGGTGAGAGATGGATGGCCGGCATGTGAATCTAGTTTGTCTTGAAACGTGTATTTGGTACGCTCTGGCTAGTAATTGATCTTTAATGATCTATTTTCGTTGGGAGAGAAATCTTGATTGCGCAGGTTGTGGTTGGAAATTCTATTCGTTGTGAATGGTGGAATTTAAGGTGAAGACTCCCGATGCCTTGCAGAAGCCACTCTTTACGACTGAAGAAGCCCGTGATTTGTAGAGATATTTTATGAGGAGAGGAATCTAAATTCAAAGATTGCGGGTCTATGCGACATCTCCAGCAAAATTGATTAGATTATCTGATTCTTTGTTAAAATTATTAATAGGGATCGTGATAAAGAAAACCTCAGGGAGACATTGTATGTCGCGAGTATGTCTTGGATCGGTTGATCTCTTATCAATTTGCCAGTCAGATGTTCGATCGTATATGGAAAATGACCTAATCAACGTCCTATGTTCAGGATTCACCTGCTGCCACCTTGGGGAGGGGGAGGAGGTGGAAGTGGGAGTTCTTTTAACGATCACCAGTTATATCACTCTAATATTAAAATCCGCTTGGAAGGTCTCGTACCATATCTCCCTCCTGTAATGAAATTGGAGTCTTCTCCGGGCTCTACTTCAAAGTGCAGCAGCCCGTCCCCAATTTTATTGCTTTATCTACAGCCATTACCAAATGTTTGCAAATGTTGCGAAACCGTCATAACCATTAAGGCAGAAAGCGCTATAAAGTGCAGTATTGCTGGACCTTAATATTCCAGTGGTTTTGCTAAAAAATGTATATCGACACAATGATGGTGCCGCGCCGTGAAACTGATTCAAAAATGGGCGAAATAGCTGTTAGGTGTGAAATTTGAATTTTTAAAGGGCCTGAAGTAATCAATTTTTGACGGAATATGATTTTGGTGCTCCGGGCACCTGTTCGCCAAAACACTCAGTAGCTACTGCATTTGCAGTTTCTAACAACTGAATTAATAACAAAGGACGATCTGAGGAAAAACCTCAAGCAGGCGTCGAAATAACAGAGATATGTCTTGGATAAATTCTTCTCTTATCGGTTTATCAGTATTTCACGGTAAAATCCCAATGGCCTAATGAACGCCTTATGTTTACGGTTCACTATCCCCTGGGAGGTTTTTTTAGTGATCATCACTTATATGAAATTAACATCAAAATCCTCTTGGAGACCCCATCCCCCGCCTGCCCATCACCTCGCTCATCCATGGAAAGACTGGAATTTTCGATGCGCCCTATTTCAAAGTGCGGCAAAGAGTAATCAATTTTATTGCCTTATCTCAAGCCATGGTCAAATATTTGCGAATCTTGCATAACCATCCTAAGCATTATGACAGAAAGCGCCATAAAAGGTTTTATCGGCATGCCTTAATATTTTAATGGTTATGCTATACAAATTCATGGCGACACGATGATGGCACGATATTGTCTCATCATAAAATTGATCCGAAAATGGACAAAATACCTGTTAAGCCTGTAATTTTAAAGGAGGGGGAGGGGGTGTTCTTTAGGGGTCCGAAGTAATTTTTTTTTTGGCGAAATATTGATTTTGGGTCTCTGGATATTTGTTTCTCATTTGTTCGTTAAGGCATTCAATGGCTACTTTGTAGTCTCTATCTGGTTAGCTAATAACAAAAGACGATCATAGGGAAAACCTCAAGTAGGCTTTGATATGGGAGGTATATCTTAGATAAATTCATCCGTTATCAGTTTGCCAGTCAGATGTTCGATAGTAAATTGCAAATGGTCTAATCAACGCCCTACGTTTACAGTTCAACATCTACCGGGAGGTTTTTTTAACGATCATCCGTTATTTTATAGGCTTTTTACTGTTTTTTTACCGGCCTGGTATTTTTAAGCTATTTTTATTATTCCCTATGTAAGATGACATGAATTACACAAATAAAAGCAGGCATTTGAGCAAACCGGCAATTGGCTCTGCATCTATACAACTATAGCAACTATTGTTATTACTGATGGGCCCATATGTTAGCTAAGGTACGAAATGATGGTAGTTGCTTTCGCTTCGTAACCCGTTTAGAAATGGAATCCGTTCGGTCACTGGGTTCGATTTTTCATGTTGTTAAAGTGGAGGCTAAAAGCAGCAATATCACAAGAGTCTACGAAGATCAAACATGCACTAGCACAACTAACTTGAACTAACCGAACCGAAGGTCCCAGAGAGCTGTACAGTTCTGGAAAAATCCCATTATGAATCCTTTAAGGAATGCCGAAGATCTGCAGAATTAGCAGAAATTACCCAAAGCAATGGAACATCAACCATCCAACCAACCAAATCGAACCTACCACATTCCAAGTTCATGGAAAGTGGAATTGAAGAAAAATTTACGAGGGAAACACAGAAAAGCTTCTTCCTTGCAAACAAAGAAATTCTAAACTGTGCAGAAACCTCCGAATTACCTAATGTGCCAATTCTTTGTAGGTGAGGAGATCCATTTCCATGCACTCACTTGAAACTGATTATATCCTGTCGAATATGACCCCTTGATCCCCTCTATTCCTCACGATAAAATCACACCTCCAGGAAGGCTCTTCAAGAGTTTGAGCCTCTTTTTCCAAAATCTTTCTTATTTTGTTGCTTCCTTGAGTCAAAAAATAAATCACAGACTCCATCCTTATGTAAAGTTCTTTCCAACTCGGCGTTTCTTCCTCTTCGTGCCATTGGTGGACAACCGCTCTTCACCATCAGATGATCCACTCATTATTAGCAATTTATTTCGAAACTTAATATTAATTCTAAATAAATAGAAAGCTAAATGAGGTATTTTCCTTTGGATGTCACATATCAAACGAAAGTAATTCTCGAGCCGTGTTAAAAGTGCATTAAAATGATAAGCATTAGTGAAAGTTTCACAAGCATCGTGACCAAGAAACTGTGTTTATTGTGACAGCTGTATTTTAGAATTATTATTAGCTTTCTCTATGTGTTTTCTTCATTAGTAGATCACTTTCTTCGTTGCCTTGAGCCCCGAGGAGCAAAAAATTTTAAATGACACTCAGGGTCGGAACTCGTCGGCAGTTGTATGTAAATGAAAATCCCCCGGATGGAAAGCAAAAGTTATTACGGATTCTTAAAATTCTTTCAAAAAACCTTTGCGAGAGTATCGCGTTACGTATAAAAACCATTTAATTGAACGTTAGCACGTATTCGTGCTACATAAATTACGAAATTATAAGAAGTTATAGCACTTCATGTCATCATGAGATGTTATCTGTGTCTTTATAACCAGTTAAATGATTATTAATTTTTTCAATACCAATCCGCACCGATTGAAGCAAAAACCCTGGAATTTATATTACTTCTTAATCTTGGGGTTACCACACTTAATTTAACCAAGATCTGCGCTTTAACGACCGCTTTTTTTACGTACTCGACCCCCATAAAACTACGCCACTGGCTAAAATCGTTTTGTTGTTATCACTCGGATATATCAATTCATAAATGGAATCTCTCGTTAATAGAGTTATTGGTGGCAGGCAAAATAATCTCGATGGGAGGACTGATACAGGTGGGTAAACTAATAATTCTATAATGTGGCCACTTTTTGCCACGAACATGCGAAAAACGAGTTCAGAAGTTGATCGGTATTACTTTTAATTATGGAATCTAGTTTTTTTATTTATGATCTTATGCAAATTAATTATATGATTTACACAAATGCTATATGGGATAAAGCGAAGTTCTTGTATTGGACTCGAAGACAAGACTGGCTCTTGTGCAGCGAAGGCAGAGCACAAAGGGGGCCTTTGAGTTATGTGGTGGCTCATTAGCAATTACGGAATAAAAAGGCACGTACTATGGACGGTATAATGAGGGAAAATGTTCGATGTATTAATATCTCAATTATACTAAAACAGAGCGGTAAGAAGTCAGGCCTATAAGAACCCATTTGTGTTAACAATTGACCTAATCGATCTTTACTAGCATTATTGGTAATTAAATTAAGCTTCTGGTGGTTCAGCCTAGTTTGGACTAGCCTGATCTCACCTGAAGTTAAAATCATTAAAATGGGGACACCATTAATCAATATCTTTGATTTTCAAGCCGGGGTGAAGTATCAAAATATTTTTGTGGATGTCCGTAGGAGTGGGGGATATTCGTAGATCTTGATTTAATTGTTTAGGTAAATTTTCCCTTTGAGGAGTAGTAAACTGGGGTGTTATGGAGAAGGCATTAAAATTGTCGATGAAGGATAAGTAATAGCATAATAGGAGCCTTTTTATAATACAGAAACCCGCAAGCAATTGGGCAAGACGCACCTAAAAGAGGTGAAAAAATTATCAAAAAGCAAGAAAAATGTTTTAAAAAATGCAAGCTAAAACAGCATCTAGAAGAAAAGCTTAAATATCGAATATTTATTTGCTCAAACCCACGGAGGCCACGATTGCGATCACAAATAAAATACTTTTTCCAAGGGAAATAAGGACTAAGAGTTGTGAGCAAAGGTCAATCTTGGACGCATAAAGAGAAACTAAACGCTAACAAATGCCACTTAGAGTAATCATAAAGATAATAAAGTTTCAAACAAGACAAGTCAAATTAAGTACAAGGATCAAACACCAATCACGTTCCTCAAATCAACAATTTAAAATGATGCCATGGCTCTGAACTTAGCGTCTGAGAAGATTAATTTTTACATATTTTTTCACACATTTCCCACGTGTACTCACATTGCATATGCTTTAGTTCTGTCAATTTTCTGATAATATACAGGGTGATCCATTAAAAAAATGTTACTTGTGAAAAAATATTTTTAAAAGCAGTTTCTTCGAAAAATATAGTTAAAAACAGAAATGATATGAGTTTTTGACTTTTGGTAAAGTTTAAAAAAAGGTCTATAGTCTATGGGTCAATATATGTGACCCTTTCCCTTTCAGCCATTAGTGAGGCGTAAATTTCTTCTATGGGAAAGAGTTCGATTTAAAATTTTTTCACTTTATTGGTTCCTACATATCACGATTGTGCCCGACATTCTATGCAGCATAAGGTAAAAGTGTATTAGGAGTAGGTTCTTTACAGCCGTATTAAATGCCCTTAGTTTCTTACTTTTTCAGAATTTCAGACCGCCTCCATGTTTTGTACATTTTTAGCTCAATTTTACAGGATGTTCTTTGGAAGCAAATCCCCTCATAGGGTTTTCAGTTTATACTTATATGATTTAGTACCAGAACGAGCATCATTCTTGTTTCATTCATGTCTAAACTGGGCCAGGATCAGCTAAACCTACACAAGCTGAACCCAACTCAATCCAATAACTTCAGAGAGCTTCCTTCTGTCCAGCTCTACGTTTTCCGATGGTTTTCCCTGCCCCCCACCTCTTTGACTTTTAGCTTTCAATATTAACTAACGAGTGTTTTACTTGTCGAGACCAGACCTGTTCATTCTGAAAGAACTCGTTTTTTCAGGTCTGTTCAGCAATTCCACAACTGTTCCTTCTGTCGAACGCAGCTACGTCATAAATGCACATTTTCGCTCCCTACCACGTCACGACATAAATGAAAACTTTTCTCCATTATCCCAACGACTTTAATCCTTCTTTTTACTCCCAACAAACACATCTGACTCAAAACAAGACACGTCATTAAAAACCCCGTCCGCTGTGATGGAAGACATCAAATCTGAAGTTTAACTGGCTTGAAATGCTTAATAAATGCGGCATGTTCTTCTCATATATTATGTAATAAAATGTCATCTTTCTCCGACTTCTTAAGCCGCCATTGACGAGAGAGAAAAAACCAGAAAGGCGTATTGCATGCCAAATTAGGAAAGGAGCCATATTTGACTCGGCTTTGGTTTGACGTTCTTCCGATGTTGAGATAAATTGGTTGGATTTGTGATATCTCTCCTTCACACCCATTTATTAACTAGACAGTATTTCAACGTGCAGAAAGGTGGATTTAATCAGAGTGCGAAGATTTATCTTGGAGCCGAAGTGAAAGTCTCCGTGATGAAGGTAAAGAGTGCGTGAAGATGCGAGGGAGAGCTGGAAAGTCTTCGCAGTGAGATCAACTTTTTCTCAGTTTTGAAAAAAACCCATACGATAACTTCCCCTTCGACCAGTTTTCACAAATGGGATTTCGTAAGTAAAGTTTTCAATTTCAATTAAATTTCCCATTTTAGATTGGAAAGTTTTCATCTTATCCTCGCGTTTATGGCTAATTCACTCTAACTACCACTTACGCAACAAAGTAAACTGTAATTCATTTTCTAATTAGAATAATCGCTTATGATTGAAATAAATACCAGTTTACATTTATGTGCCTCAAGAAGACTTACGAAGACACGTCGGAACAGGATCGCGAGAGCGTAATGTTATGCAAAACGACCAATACCGCCTAAAGTTCGTTTTTAAGTGGTGCTAACAGGCCTAATAAAAGGGAGCGGGTGAATTAAATACATTTTTTATTTAAAAAAATTATAAAATAAAAATATATAAAAGCATAGAAAAGGAGGTACAAGAGATGAGAGTGTCATCCATAAGTATTTACAAGGACAAGGCAGATTAGCCAGACATGAGTGAACCTTTTCTGAAGGAGGAGGAACTTACAGCTACTGATATAATTTAATAAAAAAACAATCTTATAATTAATAAAATCAACAAAACATCAGTCTTCGAACATCCAGATGGTTTCGGTAACTTGTGTGGCAGTGTAGTTACTTTTGCTAGCTCCATTTTACCTGAAACATCGAAATAGAAAAATCAGCAAACGAAAATCCCTCTACCAGGTGAAATTTGAGCAAAAATAAAAATAAAAATCGCCCTGAAGATCTCAAGTTCAATTTTTTTGCAGGTTTTTTAAGGCCGGCGCCAAACCAGTTATCCGATCGCGATTATCCGCCCATTAAAAGTAATGTTCACATTTTTGCAAGTAAGGATTTAGATTGCTTAAGCTCTAGATGGTTAATTCCAAAAAAAAATATAATCTTATTAGCTTGGATACTAATTGGATACTCGCATAGCATATCCTTGATAATGCAGGAATTAAATGGCTGCATTTTTAGTGTTTATTTATTGAGTCCGCCTAACCTTCGATATTTCAAATATTGAAAATTACTTTTTTAACTACTAAGAAAAAATGATAGGAAGTAGATTACGTTTTGATATCTCGGGTTCTGTTGGGTTTAATTGCAATGCAATGATAGGTAACGGCTTCACAAGCCTGCTTCAGGGTTTATTATAGAGTAATCTGTCCTAGAATGACCAGGGATGGTCAGTTTGATTAAAAGCGAACCTTGAAATAGTTATTCACGCTTATGTTCTTGCAACTCAGTAAACAATGTAATTGATAGATTAAAAATCAATTTCGTCGAGGAGGGGGAGAGGGAAAGACCATTAAATATGACTGTTGGAATTTAGGTTCACATGAAGTTAGATCACTACGATTGGCTGCAGCGATCACAATTTTAGCTACGTGACTAGGAGTCCCTGTGGCTCGATCACAAATTGTCAGAAGGAACCAACTTTCAGGTGCTTGGGAACAAGCATTATGCGCACGCTAATGCTCCCATGAAGTAATGAGTGAACTAATGAGTAATTGCTTCCAAAAGAGTTGTGGTCTACTCGCCTGTTGGTGTCTGAGAGATGAATTGGGTCTGTCGGCCATAGGACTAATTCCCTAGAGAAATTGTAAACGATAGGATATAAAATTTAGCACCTGAAAATGCGTCTTGTGACTGATTTCTGCATATTTTTTAATTTTTGTTCTTTTACAATGCATTTTCTAATCTTAAGAGCAATTTTTCTGTTAGTTTAAGTTCATTTTTAAGCGTTTATTAATACTTTTCACTCCAGTTCTACCCGCTAAACATTTTCCTTTCTAGCACTTTTTTATATTAAACCTCATTGATGCTCGGTGAATCTTACAAGACATCATTATAGTTCCTTGTTATGAGGCTGATTTATTCTTTATAAAGCGTCACCCTGAGAAAACCGCTAATTAGGGTTTAGCAACATGACATTATTAATGAGCATAATGGCTTTTAATTAATAAAATGTAGATCCAATAAGGCTTTCAATAATTGCCGAAGACATGTAATATTCGACCGAGAAAAATCGGATTTTTTCCAAAACTTCTCTGGAATTTGCAGATTTCATTTGCAACTGCAGAAGGCAATCTGCCTAAGTCGCCCAGTTACTATGAGTACCATGTTTGGACGCGTAGTACCCATGAACTTGCGAAAAATTTCAGGTACTGGAAAAAATCACACCTATATAAAAAGTAATTTATTTAGATTAGTTCGAGTTAGATTCCGGTTAGTGCTTCTTCAGGGGAGATCTCTTTTCCTTTAACGCGAATTAATTGAATCAGACTATTCGATAATATCTAAAAATACTATGTATTATGATTAAATTTCAACAAACTGCGTAAAATAATCCTTAGCCTTCAAATTCCTGCTAATTCTCAGGTTCGAATAGTTCGGTTAGTTATATTCAGGTAGCGGAGATTATAGTCAAACAAGCTCAATTTCCTGTAATCTTTAATTAGGTTAATTGAGGTTCATTACAAGAAATCACAAGATGTAAATATGTCTTGGAATTCCAATACACTTGAGGAATTCCAACGTACAAAAACTTATGATGGAATTAATCTCATCATACAGGAATCCAAATCTAACTTGGATTATGAAGTTTTTCGAGATCACATCAAATTCAGTTTAATTCCTGCTAGTTGCACACAATGAGAGAAAATAATCAATTAACAAATATTCTGATGACTTTACAGTTTAGTTCAATTGTTGGCTAGAAGATTGGCCTTTCAAAGTAATTATATCAAAAGGGCTAAAACAGAGGTTTCAATAGCAAAAATCGTCTATTACTTCTAAAAGGCCTCAGCCGGGGCATTGCTTAAATTTAAAAAGCCAAATCGGTCAATAAATCTCTCACCACCGCTTAAGCAGAAAATATTCTGAGGTGCTCAGAATACTTCTACCGATTAATTCTGAGCCGAATTCTAGAGAAGAAGTTAATAAAATCAAATTTCTCTCTACACATGAATTGAGGATAGTCTATGGTATGTTTAGGATTGTGCTTATTTTCATAACTCAGAAGACGTCTCTTTATCTCAAAAGCATTTGCCGAGCCCAACACTAGCCCAGCAAACGCAAATGAATTATCTGCGTTTGGGCCATGAACATTCTGAGCCGGTCAAAAAATACTGATAAATTACGGTAATTAGTTCCGTAAATTACGACTAACAGCACTGCTTACAAACCCATTAATAAATAACGTGAATCTTTTAATCAAGCAACGTGTGTACCTTTGTCCATCAGTGGTACCCAATCAGACTGCCATTAATCCCCGGAAGAAAACAAACCTCCCACTGCCGAATAAGAAAACCTGACTAACAAACAATGCATGGAACTGAAAAAACTACGAATCTCGTGAGTAGTACCCATAGATTCATAGATTTCCTCATTGCATTTTATCAAGGTTGCCGCTCTAATGCCAAAGGCTAAACAGCAGCCAGCCAAACGATGACGCGGTACCACCATTCAGCAAAAGCATAAAAATAATCATCGGGCAGAGATTTATTTTTAGAACGCTTTGCTGAAGCCGAGAGTGCCATTGTCTCATGAACTTTCACACAGCAAAGTAAATAGGAAGTACTAGAGGTGGCACCTACTTACGCCGGAGGTTGTTGTGGCCACCGATTAAAGTTATTGAAACTTTGGAGAAATTCCAATCAAATTAAAAACTGAGGTAAGGACGATGATAGGAAGTACCGGAGGTGGTACCTACTGGTGCGAGATGTTGTTGTCGCCACCGTTTTTTAAAGCTTTGGAGAAATTACGATAAAATTAATAGGTAAGGTAAGGACTATAACAGGACTGAACGTAAACAAAATTAGGCCTTGGTCAATTAAAAGGAATGAATCCAGGCAAGGCCGCCACTGCAAGTGGACTATCTAGAATAGTGGTACCGCGGAACCTAAACAATCATTAACATAACAATGTAAATGGAATGAAATCGTTTATATTACGAGCTTTCACTTTCTACTCGTTCAGTTAATTTTAATGATGATGTTTCAAGTTTTTGTCGCTCCTTCGGTACTACCGGCAAAAAGTACAGTTTAATAAATCAGCCGCTAGACCACCTTATATGTATGTGGTGACAATGAGGAGTATCTACTCAAGTCCTTGACATTTCTGAGATTCCCGAGTAGTACCTAGTTAGCGATCTGATAAAATAATAACAAGTGAGTAATAATAGAATCCGATTATATGGCAATAAAATTACACAATAAAAGATAATGGTACGAGTCAGCGGTCGCATGTATTGGATAATGGAAGCGTAAAACGCATTCTTAATGCCGACTAGTGGCATTTAAAACGGGTAAACCAAAGGTCAGGTGCATGAGACCAGGTAAAGATCGTCAGCTGAGTTCGCAATGCCCATATCTGATGATGGTATCAAAATCTTAGTTAAAAAGCGAGAAATTAATTAACGGTAATTTTTTTTCGTCACCGGAACCGTTAAGTGGAAAATGTAACGGTGCAAGTTTCAATGGCAGATAGCACGCCTATATCTTCAGTAAAGTAGCTGCAAGGTGACGGTATCAGGGTCGTCTTGATACATTCTAGGTCTAGGTAGATTGATTTCAATGGAGAGACTGATGTTAGTCGTATTTCTATGAAGCGGTTTTAGTTACTCAAATGCAGTTAGTGCGTACGCACAGGACGTAGGAATCCAAGATATGATCCTCCACCCTCCGGAATAAAAATGGGGGCTTTAAGCAACATCAAAGGCTTGGTGGACACTATCAAGAAACTCATCAATGAGTTCTATTAGTTCCGCATAGCTGGTTTTTCAGTATCCAGAAAATCTTTCAATATCTCCTTCAATATCCCAACCGGCATCTCAACGAAGGAAGATGACGTTGGATTCATTGGGCTAGTTGAAGAGCTGAAAGCAAAATCTTTCTTGCATCCAACTTCAGACTAGCTGGTCAGTTGGTTATCTTCCAAGGGATTCCTAAGGGAATTAACATTGAAATATTTTCTAGAAATTTTCCAAGATTTCCCTTAGATCCGCAGTGGAATTTTTGCACGCATCCGGTTACTTATTAAGTTGACTTATAAAATTGCCCCGTCTGCTTGAACTCGTTTAACTTTCTTATTAGCTTTTAATCGCTCGAAACCTGCAAGGGTCAGGGATTTACCATGCAGAAAACCCGATTTTAGGAAAACACTTTTACATATACCGAGTGGTCCAAAAAAGTCTAAGAATCTTAAATTATGCTTTTTGAATTTTATTATGTTTGTCATTTTTTAGTTCATACAGTGTGTCCGAGAGAAGAATGTCCGGCATGGAAGTGAAATGAAATTCTTATTTATCGAATTAATTTTTCGTATCTCTCCAATAGGGATCGTTACCGTGCTCCGACTGGTGAGCTGTACGCTAGCAAAAAAGGCTGTTTACTTGAAAATTTAAAAGCCATTGTATCGTTGTTATCGTTCGACCTATAGTAATTTCACAAAAAGCAGATAGAAGAAGCGCTTTTTACATTTTTTGTACCAATATCGTTTCTTAAAATGACTCATTCGAGTAGTAGCAAACAAGGCGTTCGCCATATGAAATAAACTAGTATAATCGGGTCTTCTTTTGCGTGAAAAACTTGTGAGATACGGCACTAGTGCAGCTAACATTTAGTGACTGAACGTGGGCGTGGTGTAGCCGACATTTAGCAACTGAACGTGGGTGTGGTGTAGCTGATATTCAATAGCTGAACGTGGATGAGGTGTAGCTGACATTCAGTGAGTACTTTGTAATTTATTTCAAAAACTTAGATATAGGAATAGGACGTGCTTATTAAGACTTGCTGAAAATCGCCCAGAAAACTCGAGCAGACTTAGAGTTATTAAGATCGAGTGTTTACCAAGAAATTTTCCCAAGTTTTTCGAATCTAGATGAAATGTGATCGACTATGCAATTAGTGCAATTTTTAGAGCGTACGAATATTTCTCCCTTTAAGAGGTCTTTAAGAATTTTGGATCGTTTTTAGAAACTTCCGAATGAACGGTTTTTAATATGAGATTTAAATTCCGGAATAACAGAGCTTCAAGGAAATCGTAAAAAATTGATGAATTTTGACAAAGTTTTACAACAAAGAATTCAAAATTTTTTAATCCCAATTGGTATGTAAGGGGCGTCTCCAAAAATTAGAAAAATATACAAAAATTTGTAAACAATTCTAGGCGTCGTGAAATGTTCAAATTCACGTAAAAAATGTACCAAAAAATCAAATTTTTGGCCTTATTGGAGTCGATTTGACATGGAAATCCGAGACCGGATGTGATCTAAACAAAATTAGAAGAAATACCATTTTTCGAACTTTAACGTGCCCTGAAAATTTGAGAACAAAGCAGTATCAAAAAAGTAAGAGAAGATGTGAGAGTAGAGAAAATGAAAACGTTTTAAAGAGTTTTGTGACATTCTCTATCCATGTCAAGTGAAAAAATCCAATTCAACAGCATTTTAACGGAATGTATGCGGAATTTTTGGCCTGCTCTGTGTATCATTATATTCCTCACCGTTGCTAAGAGTGGCACTAAAGCTGTCCAATTTTTGAAAATCCGTGGTAAGATATAGCATAGAATTAAGCACCATTTAAGTTAATAACCCAATTAATTTGCTCAGTCCGAAATTAAAATCTGAAAGTCAAATTCGAAATATTCCGAGCAATGCGGAAGTGAAGTTGGATTAAAACGCATAGCAAATTAACTCTGATAAAATCACAAATGGTCACAGCTGAGTAATCAGAAGATTATTGCTTCAATAGTATAGAAAAACAATTGTTCCTGCTGAGAGTTAAAACTATTTCCTGCATAAAACAAATCGTAAGGAAATTGACCAATCCGGAAAGGAGATTTACACCTTTTTTAAGGTTCCAGGGCGGGTTCTGCGAGATGTTGCATAAGCCGTCTTGGCACGGCCGGCCTTCGCATACAAATTACGCCGAGTTTACTCATTTAATCAGCCCAAAAATAGCCAAAAAAAAAAGGAGATGATGCTTAACTGGCTGGTACATGAGGGCCACACACCGCGTGTTCGGGGTCAATGTTTCGTGGAGAGCAACAAACTTGCGCGGTGGGGAAACACTCTAAAAAAAAACCAAACAAATAAACAAACAAAGAAAAAACGACAAAATGCCCAACAACATTCCCAAGTTCATCTAAAAAAAACGTATGGTAAATGGGTGTTTTTAAAATTTAAATCACCCTCTTTATGGCGGAGCTTTTAATTCGGCCCCGATCTGCGATTGATCAGTGGGGAGATGGAAATTCGAAACTACATGGTGCAAGCTGATCGCGCCATCATCGCAACACTTAGATGGGGAATCCCTCATAAGATCCGACAGAAATTCGTGTAACAAACGAGAAGACCGGAGTAAAATGATGCTCTTTTTTTCGTATGATCGCTGGGAAGATCGGTACATGAAGAAGCAGCGGCGGCAGCGTCTCTGCTAGAGCTAGACTAGTTTTTTCATCAAATTAAAATTTTTCACGCCTGCCATCTTCATCTGCTATTCGCCGGTAAAGCCACTGAACTGCCGATGTCATTGCTCTCTAAATAACATCAGTCCGGGCGATTATTTTTGGTAAATATGTATGTGAACTGCATAATTATCATAACATGTCTATAGTAGCTGATCCCCCGCGAGAGAGTGAGGCCGACGCGAAGAACGGGCCGATGCCGGTCAAGTAACAACAGTGACATATGCAATTGAATTGGAAATTCAACGATAATCACACTATAACCTCTAAAAGTAAATAAAACTTGTTTCATAATGATGTGCCTCATCTTCTCACTCGCTTCGACTGGTAAATGCCGAAGATAAAATCGAGGCTGCGGAATTCGATTTAACACTAAATTAGATGCATTCATTTTTGTTAGTGGTCAAACAAGTAATCCTTTCATATTGGCAATGTTAAATGCTGGTTGTAATTAAAACTTATTAACGAACCACTTTTCAGATGGGTAATTAGAGTTATGTCGCGCGTTCACTTGAAAAATGTATGCTCCGCGAAGAACCCACCATAAAATAATTGTTTAAGTGCTATATAAAACTGACCAAGGCATCGATGTATCGGCAAATTATAGCTCATGTCTGACATTCCTGAAAACTTATTAGCGATGATTGAGAACGATGAAGAGTAGAACAGAAGCAGGTGTGAAGATTCTGGCCTATCACATCTACAGGTGTTTCAGTTTTAATCTGTCTCCTTTTAGGGGGTGCTAGAGCGTTGCGTAATGAAACCACTTAGGGAACATTGAAAAAATCGCGTAACTGCGTACACCCTGAGGGTCCAGGCATTACCCAGCCGTAATTGATTTTACGACATGCATATACAGGGTGGATCGCGCCGCCACGGATGCGTTTCGGGGAGCGACAGTGCCCTGGGAAATAACGCTAATCGGTCCATGGTTTTCGATACACGGGGTGGCAAAGTTTCACACGCACAGGGCTTCTGAAGCTGAGCTAGGGGGCCTCTAACCGTTGAAGATGCGAAGTCGGTTAAACTGGGGCAAGGTTGCGCAGTTCGAAAATGTCCGGAATTTGAAAAATTACAATTGCTTCCGGAGGAATTCGTAAAAACCTGAAATTTTGAAGAAAGGTTCTTATTTTTCGCTAAGCTGACTTGGAGTCCTACTTCGAAATGATCATTGCGACTTTTCTTTTCTGCAACGTGACGATTGAAAACCCGACGTTTCGATTTTCGACAACCATCATCGACTTTCTTAGCGTGAACTCAAAAAAGGGCAATTTTTAAAAAAGCGTCGAAATTCTGCAAGAATGTCCGATAATTAGGAATAAGTTATTTTATGTAATTTCACTCGGGGCCTTTGATTGATGCAGAACTCAAAAACCACAACTGCAAACTTTCTTTAAAGGCTTCTCTAGTCTATTCAGCGATTCGGTGAATTCATGAGGAAAACGTGATATTTTGGAAACCCACAAATAACATTAAATTTCCTAGAAAACGCGATATTCGCTGCTTTAAAATTCTGATGGTTAATTATCGACGCTCTTTAGGTATAAAATCAGTGCCGCTCAGATCTGAAATGGTTTTCATAATTCTATTGGTTCTCTTCTAGTAGTGAATTCACGTGTTTTTGCTGCATTTCTGCTGGTAATGAAACTGAATTTACCAGCTCTCCCAATCGCCACGGTCTCATCAACTTGCTTATCAACAACCATAAACTAGACTCTAAAACCAGAAATTAATTAAAAACTACCTCAATTCCATTATGACATTACGCAAAAAGAAATCAGACTAATATTAACGAGGAACAATTCAAAAGATTACTCTCAATCCGAAGTACCACTTAACAACCAACAACCGGCAGATCTCCAAGGAGCTAATTATTCAGTTCAATTTTATCGCAGTGGTTTTATGGGTTTGCCAAGTTATCTCTGTCAAACCCATTTAGAATATTGTGAAAGATAGAGTTATTTCAGTTTTATATATGTGGATGGAGATATTCTATATGCTCCGACAGAAATTAAATCGGTCCTGAACATGCAGCGTCGACATAAAATCAGTTAGTTTATGGTTTTCCTATAGCTTATAGTCATATAAATAGAGTTGTCACTCTTATAAATTTTATGAATGATTGGTTAAAAACATATTCCGCAGCTGAACTCTGGAAGTTTGGTGGAAAGCCTCTCTAAAGCGTGTAATAATGGGCTTATTATCCCCTCTCAAATCGGTAGAAAACCACAGAAGAAAGAGACACTCACGATGGATGTGATTATCCTCACTCCGTCCACACACAAACCATTAAAAACCATGATTAAATTTAATTAAATCTCTTTCTCTTCGCATTCATCAAAGCCAAAACCTAATATTAGTGTGAGATTAACAGTCCCCGATCGAAAATAAAGTATGCGCGTACATATACAGGGTGGTATGTGGATAATTGGTCCGATTTCAAAGAAACGACTTTAGCTGTATGCAAGTTATTTGCTCTATTTTGATAAATAGATTTCGTGATATTTTAATTTGCATGATCTTCAACACAAAGGCGGCGCTGCTGGGTGGTTAAGGTTTCCATTTAAATTAGATCATAAGTAGGTCATTAATAATGAATTCCAATGGCACTAATCTCGATCTTGTTCAGATGGTTTTGCAATCGATTGATTCACGTTCGGTTTCGATATGAATACCGGCCCTGCAGGTGGGGTTGCCGGTATTGTCGTTGCTTTGATTAGTTTTAGCGAGTGTAATTTTTCTGCAAACGAGCGGTAAATCCATTAAAATTATTAATTATTCGCAGACAAAGTGGAGGTATATGTAAATTCAGTAATAAACAATAACTAAGACACCTGTTTTTTCACAATGTGCACAAAAGCTTTCGATTTTTTCCAAATGATTAGGGGCAGATTCGTAAACGGGCAATTTTAGTAGGTTAACCTGAACTTAGGCCCAGTGCACCTCCAGTCATATGGTAATTTGTAAATATCTAAAAAATTCCTAAAATATTTGAATTTTTACCAAAAGTCAGAGGTAGTTTTGGTTTTTTCAGACCCCGAATCCCCGAAGCTTTTCGCCCAACCCAATAAACATTTGGACCTGCACCTCGTCAAATTTCCCAAAGATTTGGATTTTCTAGCTTTCGGAAAGAGTTTACAAGGGTCTTTTTGACTGCTTCCTGGATATTTTTCGATTTTGTCTCTTCCTTTCCCGAATTTGCTGAGGCTGTTTTGACAGTTCACCCTTCCTGAATTGCAGAATTTTCCTTCCATTTCCTGGAAATCTTTGAAATTTTCCAAGCATTTGGAACTTTCGCATTCTTAGAAGAGTTTTGTAGTTCCTCAAATTCCCTTAATGTTGCTTTGGTCGCTCAGAGCCTCAGGGTTGGGGGGGGATTTTTCTCGGGTACTTTATTTCAATACCATGAAACGAACGTTTCCAACGAAAAACCGGTGAATGACATGGGTGTTTGAATTAACAATTAACTTCTTTGGCACCTGATAAACTGTGCGCAATTAGCACAATACGAGTAATTTAAAAAGGAAACATACAAATTAACCAGTTTTCCATTAATTATGGAAACTTTGGGTGATAACTGCAGGCGGGGATGCTGACGACGATTGGGAAAATTATTGATTTGGGTCAGAGAAGAAAATTACACAGTTCAGACAAACATGGAAAGAATTATTGTGGGCATTTATCAATAGGAGATGACAGTAGGAGGCTGAGTTCTCGAGTTATTGGCCTTTAACTGTCCTTTTTTCATTGCAATAAAATAAACTTTTATGCGAGCCTTCGTCAGTGGGAATCGCACTTATTAGTTCTTGTCAAAAACGTTTCGAAACCGCAGCCGTCTCATTTGGGCGGGGTCCCCGATTTGCAAAAATGGTAAACTAGAGCAACAGGCTATTGAATATGGAATTTGCAATCCCCGTCAATATTAATTAAATTCTTTTGGTACGAAGGATATTCGTAGTAACGAATGTCCAAGATTAACCTCGCCCTGGTGGACATCAAGAATTTAACGAGCGTAGGTTGGGGATATTTCACCAATGTTTACATCACATTTTCGCTATTGGCGTAGGTCGATTGTGATGACCGGAACAAAATTGGCGACCATTTCGAAAACCAGAAATTCTGTTGGAATCGAAACAGGTCTTTTGAGTTAGAAATATTTTAAGATCAAGGTTTCCGCTATTTTTGTACTTCACGCGATAGCAAGGTCGTCAACATTTTATGCAGCGTTGGTATTATTTAACACTTGCACATGTATGAAGAATTGAATAAATACTGCTTATTTATGTAATGCATGCAAATCTGGGACCAATTAAAACCATATGATTGACTAATTGGCAAATCATATGGCTTTATCACACTGCCCTTGCGGGGCGCTAACGCATGTAACACAAGCGCGGCTTTTCCTTATTAACCTTTTCACATTACAACAGAAGAATCCGATGAAAAAATTGAAACAACAATCAGAAGATATGGAGGTATGAAGCGATAAATGAACATTGCGGAGGCGTCAAAGGCAAATAAGGTGGGCGCTAGTTACAAAATCTAAACCTATGGCCTGGTGTCACTGAACCTTAGTTTCCATATGCGGAAGTTCGAAATTTCAATAAATACATCCTAGAAACTATTCAGGTTTTAGTTAATGAAAATGAAGTCTGGGAAAGGCACTGATGGAAGCGTTCTCTAGTTTGCTTGAGCAAGGCATTGAAGGTGCAGTAAAGTCATCGTTTTGCATCATGTTTATGCGCCTAAGTAAGGTCATTATTGGGAAAACATGAGGAGCGCGCCATCGAAAACTCAATTCACCTATAATTCGGTTATTACTGGTGAAATATTTCCTGCCAATTTTTTAAAATAAAAATGATTTATTGTTCGCATATTGGTCGATTTGCCCATGGGTGATTGATTAATTCCAGGCAGCAGGATTGATTTATGGCATCCCTTCTAGGGGCCTTACAGTTAGAGTTTGACTACGGTTTTCGGAGAGTGGGAACATGAGGGCTTCACGTAGAGCTTTATGCTGCTTCACGGTGCTGTCATTTAAGCTGAAGTAATGCGATTAGAATAAGCTCGTCTATATCATGAGGAAGGTCAGTTTACTTCTATAACTTTTCGATTTTGCGCCTAAATATCTCAAAAATGGGCGCCTAAAATGTGGAGGATTCAACACTGAAATTGGCTTAAACCCTAACATTATAAGTTAATTTCGTCTTACATGGGTAAAAATCATTTACATATAATTTTGAGGGGGCATTTAGTGGGCATTAAAATTGATTAAAAAAAGTGGAACTTTAGTTTCAATTATCGCCCATCAACGGAAAAAATGCACAATCGGAAATTTTCAAAGTTGATGGGCGAAAAAAAATGGAAACTTACAGGAGTCTTTTGCGCCGACCACTGGATGTTTCAGGGCGACCACCGTCACCCTTCTCGCGATGGTGCCACATCAGTACAGTCCTGTTGGATCTAGCCCTTGTCCTCCCACAATCGCCATAGTATCGCTGGGAAAAGTCCTCGTCTGACTCCAGAAAAAATACTAATACGGGAATCACTACTTTTCAACGAAAAGTCACTAGAGACTCAATATTGGCCGGTGGGGTCGAGTTTTCCTCCGTCCATGGTGCTGACAATTTTCAAATTCCAAAATCAAAAAAAGAAGAAGTGAGCGAAAGAGGATCGCGATAGATTGCTCGTGATGGAAAGCGCTTAGTAGAGCCCGGTGGGGTCTAAAGAACCGAACATACTGTAGAGGCGCGCAGACAGCGAATGACGGTACGCCGGTGGTACCGGACTTATTAAAAATGTGATGGTGCGGGGGTGGGGGGCGCCGCGTGCGCCGGGACGCGCGCCATCCATGACCCAGTCACGCTGCCACTGAACTTCTTCCTCGACCGCCTCGTTTTCGTCATCGGAGATTTTGGCAATAGTTTACCCGAGATTGATGACCTTTGCTGATGATACGGCTTTTATTGTTTGTAGAGTTGCTATGGTTGCTATTTTTTTTGTTCTTTCAACACAGCTGGTTTACGTGGTGACTCTTTGGTGTCATAATTTCCTAATAATATCAGAAAGCTGCGAATGTCGCAATGTTGGCAATAGAGCTGATTCGGAGGGCAATAACTTTTGGGACTGATTCATTATTTATCATGTCAGGTACATTTTATCAGCAAATAATGAAGTCCATATAAAAATGGTGGTGCATGCTGTTCAGTTATTAGCAACAACGTCTCTAGAGCTGGAAAGTCTAGTCAGACTTAAGTTGATTTAGACTAATTTTGGCGAGTCTAGTTTTGGAGATTTTGATCATGAATTTCAATGTACGGGGTGTCTATAAAGCACGCGGCAAAAATTCTAGAGATTATTCCCTGGACTATTCTAAAAATATTTTATCCTTTGATGATTTTTGAAAAGCCTCATTGTTTCGCGGATATAAAATGTAAATTTCGACTATACCAACATTATATTACCAAATATTTCATTTAAGGCTCTTTATTCTACAGAAGCTGTTGAAAATGACTACCTCCAGCTAGGATGCAGGATTCTAATCTTTTCCTCAATGATTGTCGAAATCTCTCAAAAACACCATGACTGTTTCTTATTGAGTTATACCCAGCAATTATCCGATTTCTTAAATCTGCCGCATTTTCCACTGGAGTGGTATAAACTAATGTCTTTAGATGGCTCCGTAGGAGATAATCCAGGGGGTTTAAGTCCGGGCATCGAGCAGGCCATAAACGAGGTCTACCTAGACCAATCTAACGATCTCCTTATGTTACTGTTAAAAACTCAGGAACAACCACACCGAAATGCGTTGGTGTACCACCGTGCATAAACCTGTATCTTCAGAACAAGGAGCTTTTTTCAAAAACCATCAAAGGGCAAAATATTCTTAGAATAGTCAATTCAATAACTTTTTGTATTTTTGCCGTATGTTTAATAAACTCCCTGTATATTACGCTACATCTTTAGAGCAGAATCAGATAACGTCTATTCCTACAACTGGTAGTGAGTTATAAAATGCCTTAGAAACGTTCGAGAAACAATAAAACATATTTCGTTGGAGCAAATAAAGAGAGATTAGGAAGAACGCGTGGCAGTATCTAAATATGTACTTTTAAATTCAAATAACAATTTATCACTTCTATACCACCCTTCTAGTTCTACTGCTTAAATTTATTGGTTTTTATGCTATTTGGCAGATTTTGTTGATAAGTAGCAAAACTACTGCCTGGTTCAATTCACTGCTCAATTCCTACGGGGAATAATTAGCAAGTTAATGACCCTCCGAAATCTCAATTCCACCATCCCGTCAAATAAACCTTCCTGACCGGCCATAACCAGGGCTTAACGAGTTGAAAGCAGTAAAGAGTTTTGCAATATGAAATTTATTGCCATAATCAGGTAAATATTCAGAACCACCCTAAACCCTCCATTGGTCATAAAAACGCATAAAAGGGCCAAAGGATGTAACGAGCTGAGTGTGGGAGGGTCTTATTACCTGCCATTATTCCCAGCAATTATGCCATAAGGATAAGAAGAATTTATGATGTAGCAACGGTGGAGTTTATGATCGGTAACGAATTTAAATGAATTTTGAGGGACAGTTGAATTACTCTTCTTGATACCGATATAATTCACACCAGTAGCTGCGATCATTATACATATAAGCAGCATGATCGGTTAATACTCCGGTGATGCGTTCAGAGTGTTAATGAATACGAATTTGATGATAAAAATCTGCTGCTGTATCGAATTTCCGCTCTAATAAAGCTTAAAATTGCCAAGCTAAGTCATTGAACTGGGGGGATAATTTTCGATGGCCTTTGATGGCCACCAAAATCCAGCACGACATCGCAGGCACGTTGCATAACGCACGGAAAGCGAAACCAGGGAATTTTCACGAAAATGCTTTTTTAAGGGGTCAATGAAACTGGTAAACATAGATAACAAACAGCAGCTGTTAAAGTTGTATCGTTCTAAATAAACACTAGGCATTGTTGTATCACTATTGTTCCATGTTATTCAAATAGTGATAAGGCCCGTAATTGTTTGAGCTCTAGCAGCTTGACGGAATTTTAGAACCCGCGCAGTTAAAAGAGATATCAGAACCCACAATGGTACTTTTTTCCACCGTTGTTAATCTCGACAAAACTCTTTCGGTTAGCGCTTTTACTTGAAAATTTCAAGTGACTGTTTACACGAAAGAATTTCTGCGATGTCGGCATAAATATTACGAACTCAGCGGTTCACCATGGAGAGTTGAGAATATTCGCTCCAAGCTGAATCACCATATATGGCAGAGAAAAAATATCATAATGAAACTTTCACCAAATTGCTATCGGAAACATTAAAACAAAACGATTCCCTGAAGTGCCTGAAACGAGATATTTGTTATTCAAATAAATGCACGAGGAAACATACGTTCATGCCGCTCTCGACATGTTAAGAGGATATTCACCTACATGCATTTTGTTTAAATACTTAGAAGTTAGTGGGGCATCCACGTGCAAATCGTAGAGCCACGTAGATGACACACTTCTTCATCTGTTTTATGTTCACTTTAATGAACATCATTTCATGCATTAGATATTTTATGTGTGATAGAAGGAATTGTATATTATTTTCATAATTATTAAGGAGGAAAATGGTAGTACATCTTAGTTAGAGATACGTGTACAGGGTGGTTCAAGCTGCGACAGCGAAACTTTAACGTTAGTGTGAGGCCTAGGCAGTAAAAGGGCCATTTTGCAGCCTAGGCAGTAAAAGGGCCATTTTGCAGCCTAGGCAGTAAAAGTGACACTTTGCAGCGGTCTGTCATTAAAAGGTCGCGTTTTTGCCAATAGGCGAAGCGAATGTCAGCGGCGGGTTTTTTGGGCCCTATTAGCCATCGGAATTTTTCAAATCTTGAGACAGCACAACCGTGAACTCCAAATGACATAACTTTGCCCCAATTTAACCGACCCCCTACGCTTTATGGCTGCCGAGATCCTCACCGCCGAGGTCCAGAAATGGACACTTTATAGTATATCTAACAATAGCGATTTCGAATTATCGGCCTTGATATTATAGAGGATTCAAATAAAATTCATAACGTTCCTGTTCAAACCAGCAACTCAGAGTCAGATAATGATAGTTATACCGTGCCCTGATGCAAAATGGCGTTAGATGCCCAGGCCGCTCAGAAATATATAGCACATTCCCAGTACAACGTGTCATTTGCTGAATTTCTAACTTCACTCATTTGTCAAATTCAGTCGCTGTCAGTCAGTCTATTATTGACAGAGAGAAAAACATCTGCAGTCGACAGCGGTCAAAAATTTTTAGTAAGTGGGCATGCCATAGACTTAATAATATAGTTATAAGTATTTAATAATGATATCGTAGATTTTAATGAGGTCTCCTCATGGCTATTAAAACCGTCCCTCGGGTATTACTTTTTTAAATTAATCTATTAAACTCACCTGATGCTTGTTCATTGAATATATTAGCATTCGTTTTGTATCCGATCAGTACTCCGTCACTAGTAACTAAGCTGAGGGAGTCTCGAACTCTAATAACCATTTAATCCGCTCTTTCTGGTAAATGAAAGGATGCCATGGTTCTCTTTAGCAAATCTTCATTCCATGAGTATACATTTTCAAGTACACGATCCTCTAACCACCAGAAAAACCAGAGTTTGTATAAGCGTTAGATTAGATTGGTTTTTAAGTCGGTAACCTAACTGTTAAGTAAAGTACGAAGCAAGGAAGACGTGTCCAAGTTTAGCAAAAAGCGTCTGTTATGTTTCTTCGTTTGTGATTTCTTGTGCGCGGCCAAAGACCTCGGTTAGTCACCCTTAGCCCAGTGAACTTCTTCGGCCACTCGCACACTGACCGTGCGGCCGCCAATCTTCTAGGTCGAGGAGCGTCGCAGCCGTCGGAAGCCCTAGGGGCCCCACTCACCAGGACGTAGAAGTATTTGCAAGTCCTTCTTTGACTATTAGCGTACGGACCCATACTTTCAACGACTCCTTCATAATCGAGGTAGTCTGCACGGTTGATGGTGTATACCAGTGTGGAGAACAAGGTGTAAAAATGTTGCCCAATTAAATCGCTGCTGCAGTAATGAACTTGGGGACCGAACCCATGGTCGAGCATTTTTACGATCACGTAAATCTGCGAGGTCGTTCGTACGTTAACCATTGGTTGGCAGGAAATTTGGCAATATCGCCGACCATGCCGGCAAGTCGACCTGACCTACATCCACCGAACCAGGAAATAAAGCGTCGCGATGTCGTGAGCGGCGTGTAGTACCAGCACCAGTACCACCAGCAGCAGCAGCAGCGCCGCTGAAAGTCATCGAACCTGAGGATCAGCTGAAACCGAGGCCGTTGACATCGCTTCTCGCGACCGACAACTGGGTCTCCGATACTTTGTTATGTCCATGCAAATCTTGGAATTCTTCTCGCATCAGCTGAAGATTCGGTCTAATCTTGCGACATTTTGCTTAATACTGACGACTTGGTAACAGAGGAGGTTCAAGATTTAGATGATGAAATTTGTGATGGTGGCGATTTAGACGATGATTTGAACTTTCATTAGCTACTGTTGGTGGTCACTCGCGACCATAACGAGATTCTTCCGCATAGTTCAGTTAGATTTCATTGCTTTTTCTACCTTATGTAATGAAATTGATTGGAATGAAAACTTTCGTGAGTACCTATGGTTGTTCATAATAAGCTGTGGTCCATAGCTGGTGGCCAGCTCTGGTCTTCAAACGAACGTTTACCTCGCTGCTTTGAGAAGAGAAATTTCTGAACCATGAGAGAACTGTTCTTCAAACTGGACCCTTCAACAATTGAGGTCCCCAAGATGATGAGTCCTTGATAGATCTCCGGACATTGGAGGTGTTTTTGAACGGGTTAAGCCTCGATGTTACTTTTGAATATTAGCAGCTGACACAATTAAATTTGTGGTGTTCACAAATGCCTATGTAGGTTCAGCCCGTATCGAAGTACCAAACAGCACCGAACAGTATAGAAGAACGCACATCGGCAATACAACAATATAAAAAAATAATTCATTCTTGATGGTAATTTCAATCTATTTTTAGCTAAAAAAATATAGCAATTCATTCTCAGGTCGAAGAATTAATGACTCCTGAGTTTTGAGTACTTTGTGTGATCCAACTTGCTAACGTCAGAATTGAGGTTGGCTCGTTAGAATCAATTAGCACTTTTGTAGGTACCGAGAAAAACCCAAACAAAACGTATTAAAGAATTGGGGTCAGTTTAAAAAGCGAATTTTATTGTCCGTGCAAAAGTACCTATTTCACACATTCGCTAATTGATTTTGAATTTTTTGGCGAATAGCTACTATCTATCCCGTTTTTATCTTTTATTTTGAGAGAAGATCCATGGCCCTAAAGCTGCCCTGGAGATCGCTACATCGTCAACAACTCTAAGTGGCGGTTATTAAAATCTCCAAGAGACTTCCAGTCGACTAAATATATTCCGCAAATCTCTTAAAAGTTGCTACTAAAAGCTGATCAAAACCCGTTCGAGAGGCCTGGTCCTGACTTAAAAAGAGCTTCGCTAAGTGAACGATAAATAATTTTTTCAACTTATTTTTACTTTTCTCGGTGAAGACCTACTTTCAAACCCAGAAGTATGCGAAAACAGTTAGCGAAAGCTCCGGTTATGGACGTCAATATACGTTCGCTTTTTTGCAAAGTGCCCTCATTTTTCGTTTACATTCTAGAATGCTCCAACACCTAATCATTGAAGGTAATTTTTCTCAAATTGAGGTCGTTCTTAGTCGGAATAGGACCCATTGAAAAAAATACATTTTCAGTTATGACGATACAGAACCTGCTTGTCCGACCATAGTCGCTCATTAAAGTGGTTTTTCCAAGGAAAAAATGCTGCACAGAATCATTTCTCCCCTACTGTGTGTGCTTATGCTAAATAAATATACCCATTAACTTAAACGCTAGTGTGGTAATCGACCTAATTACGCGTAATTTAATAGAACGACCATTTATGATGTTTTTATGATTAGGGTTATAAATGGTGTCTCGATTCACGGCTAATGACAATACTGGCACTTAAGGAAATAAGGGAAGAGATTGCGTGCATTAATCTCATCCGCAACATGAGATCATTTTGTCCATTATGGACCTTAAAGACACCAACTTTCACTGCACGAGGAGGAGCAGGCACTAGAAATGGAGCTAGAATTAGGCAAAGGAATCCCAAACATCCTCCTTTGAGCCGAAGCGAGAACGCTACCTCAGCGAGAACACAAACTTTCTTCAAATTACCATCCCAATGGTTTACAGCCTTAAAGTCATAATCACAAGGTATAAATCCGGTACAAACCCTAAATTAAAATCAATAGCAAACGAAATTACCCAATCATCGAATTATACAAGGCTTTTGTGGGGTAATAGAGGGGTTTTACGATATGGGCAGAAATTGCATAGTAAAACTTAAGTACGACGATGGTGCTTCTGGTTTATAGTGGTGGTTATGTTGAAGTTCGCCATGAAATGATCAATAAGAAAAGGGTATTGTGTGTATATTATGTTTGCGAATGCATGGAGAAGGAAGATTTTGAATTGATGAAACGCCGAGGAGGAACGGCAAAATTCGGGAGGATTTGAAGGTTCCAGGCAGCTGGAGTGAAGAGGGAAAGAAGGAGAGATAAAACGGTTACAGCCCTGTGCAGCATCATTTCCGGATGAAATTAAATTCCATTAACTTTTCCGGATTAAATTAAATATTAGCGTATGTCAATAGCTACAGCGTGACATTGCCCACAAAGATTTTTGGCACTGACCCATGCAACTTTCTGTTGTGTCCACGCCGTGTTCAGTTTTTACCGCACGCGAGCAGTGAAGTGTCTCTTTCCGCTCGCAAATGAGTGAAGTAAAGCCACCTTACCGCATCATCATAATATAGCATCGTGTTGGGAATAAAACATTCTTTATAGTTATGAAATGCGATTTTCAGGTCCGCACTTCGGAATATTAGTTTGAGTTAAAGGGAAGCAAGTGTGACAGTGGGCTGAGTTTTCCTCAGCAACGCTTGCAGAGCTACTCATGATCGGCACACTTTAGTGCACAACTTCGGCTTTTTTTTTATTAAGCTTTAAAATCCTGTAAAATCGTAAAAACGTTGTGATCATTTTTCATCTACCCCAGAAGCAGCTCTATATTACTACAACACAATCCCTAGCAATAAATAAGTTTCCCTCCTTGAATAGCTATATGAAAACCTTATCAATGAGGGAACCTCTTTTGAATGCCAACTCGCCTAAGTGGTACCCAGTTTATTCATGTTGTTGGCACTTTAAACATATGGTAGTGCCTCTTAGCATTCCAGCGTAATAGCCCCAGTCAACAAACGTAACATAGTTTCAGTACCGAGGAAATTTCCTGCTATGTGCTAGATGCTATCTACACACAATGTCAGATGTCTCAGACATTTTAGAAAATGCAAGTAAAAGATAAAGTGGCTTTGATTTATACATTTTATTTAGACATTTATTACATGCGCCATATTCAGGCTCAAAATTAGAATCAACACTAAATCATTTTTCATCAAAAATTCGCAACATTATGATGATCCCCAAAACAGCGTCAAAACCGTAACTTCCATAGAGCATCTGTCCATTTTTAAATTGTGGTAGTTTACAAGAACTAAATCGCTTAAAACTCTTTATGCGACTGTCCACGAGCCCATGAAAGGGCCCGAAAACCATCCAAAGAGGCTGTAACAAATAGTTTTATAAAGAGCTTGTAAAGAAGTACACAACTTCAGGCTGACCACTACTGTGGTCAATGAGGGATTATGACGAATCTATGAAGTGAAAGGCTTGTGGTAATTGGGCTGACGAAGGGTCAGCAAGGTGTGTGTCCGTCTTTCATTGGGGATTAGGCCCTAAGAACTGAATCCAGATGCCTTTACATGTGTGGCCATTGCTTTCAATCCGGTCTTTTGGACGTTTAATTGACCATGCTGGACAGTGTCTGAATTCGCAACTCTTCGCATCGCTTCTAACACCATCTGTATTTCGTTTAGACAAGAGGATTTCAAATAACGAAAGAAGCATTAATGGTGGTTTCGTCTGGCTCCCTGGCCGTATCCTAATTTGGCTTCTACTCGGTAACGTTAAGACGGAACCATTAGCATGGAACCTCCTCTCCTTGACTAACCAACAGTGTAATTCTGGAATTCGCATTGCAAACCTTTTTATTAACTTTCTCTGTCGCCTCATCTTCGGTAGCTATTGGGACTCATTCATTTATAATATCCATATTCATCTGAAATTTGAATTTGCTTGTGGTGCTTTGGGTTGCAAAAATTCGTCTGCAAAGGGCTTCTTGATGGAAAAATTCCTGAAAAACCCAAAAAGCAGATAATAATGGATCGCTAATAGAAAGAGAAGGACCTGGCCACCTTCTGAAGGTGCCTGCTCATGTGAAGTACATTTTGCCTCCAGGATGTGGGTGGAAGTAAGACGAGATGAATCTCGTAAGTTAACTGACCGTACCATACCTGTTATATTTAATTATACACATTATACATCAAGCAAAAAATGTAGATTAATGGGTGTTTCAAATACTCAAAAGCAAGACAGCTCCCAAAAGAAACTACAACCTCAATTAGAGCCATGAAAGGTGTGGGTGGAATTGCATTAGGAACACGAGTAAGGCTTTATTATTATCAAAGTCGAGAAAGATGAGGCGATCGAGGAAGTTGACAATGGGGTCTACAATATTGGTTCCAGTATTATACGATTGGCTAGTCGAGAAGACTAGCTTAGTTCAAGACGAATCAAAGGATATTCCTGCCTCGTCATTACCGAGAAGAAGGCAAATTGACAGGACAAGAGCAGAGAGTCAGAAAAAACAGCACTTGATGGAAACTGTTAATGCAATAGAAAAAAATAATGATGGTTTTCCCTCCCAAAACTAACTGTACGGGACGACACTGTTCAGTAGCCAATTATTTTTGGTATATTTCGGTGAACACAATATTTCCGGCACTTCTTTTGCAAGTTGGGGCCCCGATCTTCGACTCCGGCCACGAAATAAGTAAACGACCGAAGTGCTCGGGGTCTTTGACCGCCAATCGCCCTGACCCACTAACTTTGCGAGGTCGATGATCTGCCATTCTAGTTTCGCGGTGGCGGCAAAAAACCGCCAAAAGGGGCGGCAAATGCCGCCTCCTGGTGCGAGAAGAAGGAAGTCGGCCCGTGAGAACGCCGTCCGCTGCCATATGAGGCTGCATGCCGGACCAACGGGTAATGCGGAAGACAGATGTATCTTAATTCTAAAAACGTATTACAGCCGCACTGTTTTTTTCCGATACATATTTCTGTGTGGTTTGTCGATTTGTTGCAGGAAATGTGGTGAACGAATCCGTGCTGATCGTCTGTTTTCCTCGTTTTTCACCTGCCGTCCTAACAGGATCACAGTTCCTCTTCGATTTACGTCAGCTCTCAGGCGGGGGTTGGAATGGGAAAGTTATTAGCTATCAAGAAAAATTTGGTAACGTCCCTTATGAAACTTTACAGGCACTTTCTAACCAGTTTTCCGGCCTAGTCTTTCATCTCCTTATTCTTTCTTGTCTCTCTTCTCTCTTTTATCTCTTTATTCCTAATATTACTAGTCTCACTTCAGGTTAGTACGGATTCGATATGTACGTTCCAAATTTACATTTACAGTAACTCTTGAGAAGTTCATGACAATACAATTCAAGCTAAATAGGCTGATACAAATAGCGCGTGAGAAATGTGATCGCGAAAACCGTAATAACGGGTGATCATTAAAAAAAAACTAACAGTGGGCAGTGAACCGTAAACGTAGGGCGTTGATTAAGCCATTTGCTATTTACGATCAAACATCTGCCTGACAATAAATTAACAAATGAACTGATCCAAGACATCCCGCGACAGTTTGACGTTTTTCCATGATCAGACATCAAATTCAGTGGAGGAAAAAATGTCTCAAGGAATCCAAAAATGCCACATTATACAGGGTGTTCCGTTTCAAATAAAACTATTTGCGGTGGCCATGCTTTTTCAGACGTCCTGTATCATCGAATGCGTTACCTTATAATTTCTCTATTCAAAATTTTCTTGTATTTGGTCTCATTCCCAACGTAACAAGGCGGTTCAGCATTTTCTGGTCATACGGTGTAATGGCGCTGACTTAAACTGGTAACGTTTATTCCCTCCTTTTCCATGATCGATAATGGGAGCATAAAACTCGAAACACCGAAAAGGATGCTTTGTTTCGGTACTTTGGAGTTGGTCTTAATGCCAACCACATATCGAAGCTCGTCTTCAACAAACGCCCCCTGAAGTTTTCGCCACAACAAAGAACCAAATGCAATTTCTTTGTCCACCCTGTATAAAACTCCTTGTTTTGTCCAGTGCTTTTCCTCCATCGGAGATGTGAATTTGGTCGAATTTCAAGGAACTAACAGTCACTCACCACTCTTAGTTGAGCTCTTTAGGCGCGGGAACAAAATATATGTTTTGTGTAGTTAAACTTCATTACCTCACCACTGCCATAATGAATCTCATTACGTAATTCAAATGAGTTATGTGAAAAAACCCTATTGCGTAGGCCGTAGATAAAGCATATTAGATACGTCATTCCAATATAAAATTGTAAATAATCGATTAATCAAGATAATACATTGTAAAATAAAGAAATGAAGTTTCTATGCAGGAATAAAGAAGCTTTTTTTAAGACAACTAAAACCATGAGATTGTGTTTTATATTACTTGATAACATAAATCTAATGCTTATAAAGGTCCTCGTTTGCTAATCCATTAAATCTCCAATTAAATAGCAGCTTTTTCATGTTATATGGTAAATCGATAGCTTAGATTATCAAATTTATGCAGGTAAATGAATTCTTAGAAAACCTTTTTTCGGCACTCCCACAGATTGTAGTTTTGGAAAGAATACGAATTCGTGAATTTAAATCAGTTATAATAAGTGTAAAAATGAGTATAAATTCATTATTAATTGGTTCGGAATTTACGGTTGGAGTTCATTTTCTCTGCAGGCAAAGAAGATTTTAGACGTAATTAATTAATTCGTGAAATAAATTAATTAAAATTAAAAATTATGCATTAAAAAAATTCTATATATGATAATCAACGAGAATGATAGGATTAAAGGATGTCGGACTTGGAGATATGCCAGAAAAAAATAACTTGAAAAAGCACCTACAACACTTCAATAGTAAGATATTTTAGTGATACTTATCTTCGTTATGAGCTGTGTCTGCTGGTCGAAAAATGTTTAAAAATTCTTTTTCTTCAGTTCCCCTTCCTGCAGGTGCCAGGACAGCAATTTACTCCCAGGAAAACAGAGGTTTAAATTAAATTATTCGAGAAATAATTAAAAAAAGCAAATATTAATAATTAAAATAAATAAAGGGCAAAATGCATAAATTAATTTGCCACAAATTGAATTCTGAATTAATGTTCTTGTGCTTCAGACCTGGAACGTTTATCTGTTGTTGCTTTGGTCTACAGGCAGAGGAACCCCCTCTACAGCCAACTCAAAACAAATATTTCCGGCGATCGTTCACCATATGGTATCTGTCAAATACATAAACAAATATACTTAAAATTTGCATAGACGTTGGTGCTATAAGCCTACATTATGTTATGTGTTTAGTATCGCATTATTTATGAGATTTTAAATTTAGCTCAGATCAATACACTCCTGGTTGCCAAAAAAAAAAAACAAGAAAAAACGTCGCACATTTATGGAAATCCGCATATTTTGCGGCAATTCGGCAATTGTCCCCACAAATTTCGGTTTCCTGGGATCCGAGTGCAACTCAGATGATCACATCGCGATAATGTGCGAAATGTTTTATGGGTGCGTTGAATTCGCCCATTTAAAACCTTGCATGTTCTTGACAAACATGTTGGACGTGTTTCGGCTAATTTAAATATACATCGTTACTTTTCAGTCAAAATTTATCGCAGAAGGAAAATGCCCAAGAAAAACGGACCATTCGTCAAATAAAACTGACAAAGGAGAAACAACAGCAATCCTTTTACGACATCTTCATTATCTTCGGACTACCGCAAAGGTAGCAAAACGTCCTAAATGGGGGTATAAAGGACCACCAATAAATATCCTTTTCGGTATAATTTTGGCACAGTCACGTCGTCATTGTGCGGTTACAGTGGTTAATCCTTTAGGAGTGATTTGTTGCTTTAGCAACTTGTCAAAGTAAAGCAAATCTTTTGAAGAGACGTTTCAAATTGGTCGGTGTTTAAAAGGGTACCTGTTTGCTTAACAAGAAGTTTCGGACAATCCATTTATTTTAATAAGCGACCGTTTACATAAACTCTCTTTCGGTTGCTCGAATGTTGTTACATGCTCAGACCGGTACTTAAGCTTTTGCATGGTAGAATTAGATCTCATTCAAATGGAGTAGACATTGTAATTAACGCCTCGCTCACCTATAAAGAAACTTAAAGGCAATTTTTATCTATGTTTTGCAATAAAGCCCACTTGGACGGACGATATGGGTGTTATACGCTTATTTGGATTGGCAGGAAGTCTGCATCCTACTTAACGATTTACATTTTAGATTGCACATGTAAGCATCGATCTGGACTATTTTACACTACAAAAACATTAGTAATAATAGAATATTTGAGGTCAGGAAAGTAAAAAACATCACGATTAGAGGGGGAGTGGGAGGGAGGAGGGGGGGAATGGCCTGAGAGACACAGAATAAAGTTCGCTATTGCTAATTTTTACGGTCATCAACGCAAGTAGGTCATGTGGGTCTGAATTTTAGCGAAGTCGTTAAAGAAGACATGCTAATGATAGGATTCTTTTATGTGGCACACCAAGATACTTACATTTTTTCGGCAACACTCATCATTATCGGTTACGAAAAATTGGTACCGGCTTTCGGGGCCCATTTAGAACGGGAGACAGGACATGTCCGCAGAAGCGCTCGGGTGCTACGTGTCTCAAAGAACTGAAACACCCTACATTGACGAGCTCGCCATTTCCCTAATCAATTTGCAATACGAACTTCCTTGTACTTTTGGAATAGTGCAAATCTTTACCGCACTGTTATGACATAAATACAGTATCGAAACGAAGAATATTTCGATACCGTTTTACTATTTGATGGTGGCAAAACGTACCGCTAAAGTAAACACTATCCATTCCCTCTTAAAAGTCGCAGAAACGAACAGTACTATAACATTCTAATACCGCAATTTTATAACATTAAATGGCGCCTGCCGGCGTTTGTCGGGTGCAACAGCGCGTCTCAATGTTAGAGCTAAATGCAATAATATTTTAATTGTTGTATTGATATAGAGACGTAGCAACAGGAAAAATTGTTTCTGAAAAGCGCCCCACGAAGCTCATTATCGCACTCGTGGAGTTGTACAATTCGTCGTTTCGCGCAAGTTCCGCTAGTGCGACAATGAGCTGCTATGTAACACTTGTATCTTAATGAACTCCTGCAAACGTAGGACAATCCAAATTTCTAGAAGAGTCTCACCAATATTAGAATTTCTTGAAAATTCGTTCAAGCTTTGCCGTCGCAGGATGTTCTTTGTGCAAACCCTTTCGCTGAACTGCCCCTTACGTCCCTAAAGCTATTAACCATTTCGGCACTGTATATTAATATACACAGGTAGTATACCATTTTTCTATTCAAACTCCTAAATCTTTTGTTATAGAGAAGAGTAAGGCTCCTCCATTTCTTAGGCAAAGGGTTTGTCCGTGAGTAATTTGTCATTTAGTTCTGTATATTTTAATCCTATTATATCGCTGCTGTCTTTTTTCAGAGAAGTCGTTTTGGGCCGACAATGAAAGAAAATTTTTCACATACGTTCAAATTTTTGCACTAATCAATTTGAAGGTGTAGCAATAGTTTCTGGATTAGTGATAATTGATCACTGATCGGCCACACGAAATGACACTTCCTGATGCGTTGCCTCTATATCACGTTACCTCAAAGATTAATATTTTTGTGGCCACCCGAAGAAACTTCCCATGAAACTTTAAACACCTTTACATAGTTACGAAAGTATCAAGTTTATCCTAAACATTTACATATATCTGTAAAAAAGCGGCAACTAAAATCGTGCAATTTGCAGAGAATTTCAGACAGAAAAAGCGTGCAAAGAAGAAATAAAAATAAAATTTAGTCGCTTAAAACCTTGGTTGGATCATGGTCGAAGGCAACCAGAGCCAGGCCAGATCTGGGTCGCGATTTGCCATTGAACCATCGTGACGTAAGAAGTCATTCACCTGTGACGTCACGTTTGGGCCGCGGAAGACAGTCACGCTCACAGCTGACTGCGAAACTTATGCTCTTTTCGCTGCCTGTCCAAGATCACAGTGGCGTAGACCGAGAGGGGCATATGGGGCTATAATTAGTTATAGTCAAGTAATTCAAATGTGTGTCAAAAATTCAAAAGTGTGATACTTCAGGAAATAGTATATTGTCAGGCTACTAGCAAATCTTCTTAAAGAATTTCCGCAAAAATGGTTTTGGAACGACTACCGATCCAGGACAGTTTTGTCGTGTACCTAAAATGCAATTTTATCCCAAATTCTGAAACATTTTAAGAAGAAACAGTCACTTAAACATAAAATAAGTTTAATTAAATATTAATATTTGGTAGTGGTCGAAGAACATGCACTGCCCTGTGGGATATCGTATTCTCGGTATTACCGAACCAAACTGAATTTTAAAAGTGCGATATTTACCTGTTTTAGCCAAGCGCAATCCCGTTCGAACGCTCATTACATTTTTGTGAAACTAATCTTTCACTCTACATAAATTTTTTCAAAATTTTTTTTACAGTTTTGCACGAAATTTCATATTTTTTGCGAGCACAACGAGAAAAAACTCTGAAAAGCTATTAAAACTGAAAACCCGAAGCGTTATTGTTTTGTTTCCAAAGCCTTCTTGACAAAAAGCCTCGCTCTCGTTTGACGAATTTTTGTAAAACGAAGTGAAGATTTGTCGGTACTGAATTGTTGCAAATTGTGTTAAGTTCTTGACACATATCTATCTTGACACTGTTCCTTTCTATTTTGTAGGCATTTGTGGCATGCAAAATAATTTAGTTCAATGTCGTTCCTACATAAATATGTACATATAAGGTCTTCCAAGTTGCAAGTCTCGTTAACGGAAAATGAAAAAACTCTTCAAAAAAGAGGAGAAACACTTTTGATAAAAAAAAGCTTAAAGCAATTTCTATAAATAGCCCAAGAATGCTAAAGTATAATTGCCACATAATTAATTAGGAAACTGTTATTATGCCCAGGAGCTACAGCAGTCAAGAATGTTTGGTGAATTCATTTAAATTTTTCCCTTCCTCTTGCTCTTTTTCATCATTTCGTTGCGTATTTTCACAAAAATATTAGTGAGACAAGTTATCACCCTCTCCGAGTCCGTTTCTTCTTCGCAGTTGAGCCTATTTTACCGACTGTTATTTTTCGCTCAGCTTTCCTTTTCCTGTGCCTTATTAATAACGCCTTGGCATCTAGGGAGATTTTTGCACCTGCCCCACGAACCATCGATAATGTTAAACCTCACAAGGACCGATTCTCTCTATCTACTTCCTGGTTCCTCATTATATTGCATTCGATCCACCCTTGCAATAATGCCTGTTCTTCCGACGCGACATGTGTTCAAACCAAAATTGCCACGTGCCATCGGACCCTCGCCAGCGGATCTGTTTTATTATTTACCATTTTTTAAGCGATTCTACCTACATGTCTTCCGTTTCTTGCCCAGTCTTCGATCCGGGCAAAAAAAAATCATAATCATAACAAAAAAGTGTGTGTAAAGCTGCCTTGAAATCGCGTATAGCACGTGGTGCAGTTTTTTTATCGATGCCTTGAAGAGGGTTTTCGATCTTTTTTTTATCGCGGAGCCTCAATCGAGTGAAACTTAATCTTTTCGCATCTGTTCAATACGTCGCATCGGCGGATTCGTATGTACGTTTCCTTTTTTTAGTCTTCGGAAGATATGCGTCTGATTGTGTGTTTTATATGGCCAGGATCCTCTTTCATTTAAGGACTGCGCTAAGAAAATGAAAAGGAATTTACTCCGTATATGTTTATGGCTTCTTTAGGTTGATGAGAGCATCGGTAGGTTTATTGCAGAAATGGGAGGTATGCGACCACTTCAGGTATTGCAGTATATTAATTAGTTACGATATGTTTCTCTTTTATTGGAAGATCCTGAAAAGAAAGCGTGCTCCAAACTATGTTGGCAAAAACGCAATCGAATCAGCGACAAAATGGATAAGCAGCTTTCGAAATCTGGAGCGTCGGAACCACGCCCATTTCTTCAAGTTTCGACCGAGCATGGGATATCCACGTAACCCCAATGGATGTCTTGTACTGGAAATATAAAAAAAACTAAAATATAAAGAATTTTTCAAAAAGTGCCTCAGCCATAGCAAATGCGTGTAAGACCATAATTTCGGACAGCAAACAAAACGGGCCTCCAAACCCTGAAGGAGTCTTATAGCTTGCGAGCTCTAGGACTTCCTTTCCTAGATCTCCCTGTCCCTGGATTCTCCTCTAATGTTTCTGGAATATTGCCTGGACAAGTTCTAACCAATTTCCCAAATCTGCGACATTCTCCAGAAGGCTCCCTTTAACGTATCTGCCATTCGACAATACGATATCCGCAAAATTGCTTTAAATTAAGTTCAAAAGTGTACAGGGCGATTCCCGTTGTTGTGGGACCTACGTAACCTCCACACCCCTTTCTTCGAAATTATTTTTATTATTTTCTGCTTAAACAAAGGCATCTGGGAACTTTTAAAGAGTGTTACGAAACGGCCTTTTGGGCACCTTTTGTGTAATTTGTTCGTGCGGCAATTATTGCATGGCGGAGAATTGCAGAACTAACAATGGCTAAAAAATGCTATTAGTTATAACCTGACAACAACACAGAAGATATCGACCGCCAACACCATTCCGTTACACGTACAATATCTCAGCAACCATCACAAAAACGCAATCAATTTTGTTAAAAAGAAAATCGATTCGGCAAGGAATCCAGGAAGTTCTCGCCAATTGGCGGAAGCGGAAAAGAGAGAGAGAACGAAAGGGAAGTCAATGAGATAAAGTGCAATGTGCAACATTCTATTGTTAATTATTCAGCAACACTCTCGCCTCACAACATCTCATTGATGAATTTAATTGATTCCGCCTGATTATGTAACAATTTGCAATTAATCCTCTGGCAGTGCATTGTTCGCCTTATGTAGATAGGTATAAGAAACATTCACATCCCCCGATAAACAAGCAAAGAAGATATTTGCACGTCATTTTAGGTGACTATGAGGTTTGTCGGTAGAAAGGAATTGAGAACCCCCCCATGTGCATTATGTTAAAGTCCTTGACAAGCTTAATAATTTGTCTAAATTGGCCACGCTGCTCTTCATAGATTCGGACTATGGCCAGCAGGCCTCTTAGTTAAAAAAAGAGGAGGCTCAATCTGTCGTAGCCAACCTTCAGCAAACACCATTCGATATTCATAAAAAAATCTGCCCAACTGTCTGATCTTTTCCCAGAAACAAACGGAACATTTGGGGGTCGTAAAAAACTTCGGGGTGTTCTTGAATAGTACCCGGAAGAAGAGAGACGATATAACGGGACTTGATGTATATAACAAATGGTTCTCCTATCTGAGTTCCCATTGGTTGGGCGGAGGGTCCTTGTTAAGACATAAACTGTCGGCTGGCTAAATGGATTTTTTTATTCGACCGATTTTGGCAGCTTTAGGGGCAGATTGGTTTATTAATAAATTAACCTCCTCTTTGATGGGTCACATGGACAGCAGTAGGGGAAGCGCCAAATTGGTGCTGTTCTTTGTTTCTGCGGCGGACGACGCCCTTAGGCGCCTGAAAAACATATTGCATCGATTTCTGAAAAGCAAGCAATCACGGAAAAATCATAAGTTATTAATCATCAAATAACCACACCTTCAATTAGTTCAATTACTTTTTTAAGTATTTAATAATATCATTTTCCTCCCTTCTCCAGCCATCGCCAAGCTTCACTTAACTAATAATAACTTTATCCAAATGTCCTTTACCTGTGTGCTGTGAAAGAAACTGCACCAGAACTCAAGAAGGAAACGCAAAACAAATCCAAGTGACAAGACTGGCAATGAAACAGAAACGCCAACTCCCAACCGCCCAAAGCCACATGCCAAAACCTGTCCAAACTCTGAGACATGGGGTGTACAGGAAAGCACAGGAAAGAGGAGGAGCGAACGGACACCTAGAGGTTCAAAATAAACGGCAAATTAAAAAATGCTATAAATTTGTGGCATTTATCAACGTTATAAATTAATGGTGCAAAATAATGATAATATGATGTTTTAAATTTTAACATCGCAAACGTAGCGTATTGAACATAGAAACAAGAAATCTCTGAAACACAATAAAAAAAAACGATACTATACCTAACGTTTCGAATTCTAACAAAACAAAATCATTGCAAAACCTTACGTGAGCCATGGGCGCGTCCAGGGAAAATTCCAGCACGTAAAGTCTGAATTCGCTGACTGCTTCTTGCCTGACAAATTGTTTTGATTTGATGCTGTAAAAATTGAATAATAAAAATTCCACTTTTCCATCGAAATAGGTTTTACCGCTTAAAATCGTCGCTACGGCTCATTGCAGCCGCTGCAGCGCTGCTCTTCCCTGAACGCCCCCCATCTTAAATGTCGGACAGACGATACCATTGAAATTTATTTTCGAATGTGCCTTCCGAAATTATTGGATTTTATTCAACGCAATGGAGACTGCACGTTTTGACCTGACTTAGCCTTCTTTTTTAATTTTGCTAGAATTACTATTGAATGGTCGGAGCATGGCATCCCACATGTTACGACATGCCTAGAAATGACCCCCCCCCCCCCCCCCCTCGGAAACTTTCTTTAGGCGAGGTCCACTTTTCTCAGACTGTAGGACCGCAGGCGCAGCTTTTGGACTTTATCGCCTGAGAAAGTTTATGAAAATTGTTGGGAAGCCCAAAAAGAACAGCACTCAAAGTAGACAATTTTCCTAAGCTCTGATCGAATTTCCCGTTCCATGGAAATGGAGAAACTAACGAATAATCTGCTGGGATTTCCTCGTTTCCATGGAAATTGCCTTGCTGGTAAAGTTGCCAGGAGTGTGGAAAACCGGGCCTAGAGCACTCAACTCGATGTCGATATTGAAAATCCAACTGCACGAATATCTTGAAATCTCAACCGCATTCGGCTTCAAAACCGTCATGGCTTTTTTGAATCATCATGCACGCTGACGTAGAGAAAGAACTATCACTACGTCGCTTTCTTTACGTTATTTCTTTAAAATCAGATATACAGAAGGTGCCTTCGCGTTGCATTTTTAACGAACCGATAAAAATGAGAAAAAAACCATCCAAGTCAGGCCTGAAAAGAAAAAATATTAATCAACGGTGTGATCCCGGAGAGATAACGAAGAAAGTCTTAATATTTATTGCATATTGCGTTCGGCACCTGTTTGCAGAACACGGAAGGGATGAACATCGGGCTTTCTGCTTTCTACCTGGGCCCTGGCAGATTGCACAAAATAATTGTGCAATAGAGAAAGACCTACAAGAAAACTCATTCGGAAACAATCTATCATCGTTTTTTTGTGGCTTTAAAAAAGGTAAAAGGGTGAAAACAACCCTTTAGCGAAAGCAAAGGTCCATTAACTACCTAGCGAAAAGGGTCTTTTTTACGAACTTCTGCTGATACCTTCTACCTGGTTTCGTTGCACACACGCCCGTATGGGAACAGATTGGCTTAAGTCGATGAACCTTTCATTTGTCTCGAAATTAATTAAACCGTGCTTGAAGAAATTGATGATTGTGGATTTTTTGCGGTCTTCGTACAGCAACAGCACGGCCACATATTCTTTAGCTAATCTAGAGATTTTTACCACTTAAATTACGAGGGAATATTCCGCTCTTGGAAAAAAAGCAGTCGAAAACAGGAAGAAATAACTATGTGTGATTTCAACATTCACTCTGCAGTCGCGGACATTGAAAACAGAGAACTGGTTTTCAAATCCTAAATTCCCATAGAGCCTGTTTGGGAATTATGCAATTTTGTATGTTTTTTATCATGCCGATGATCGAAAATTACTGGTTTATTGGGGGCCATATAAGATTAATGTCCTGAATGGCGAGATTAGAGGCCTTAGTTTCTAGGAAATGTCGGCACGGTACGGGTTAAATGAAGCTTAACTTGAGACTGTTTTTTTACATATACTGACCAAGACCGCTCTTTTGTGGTCTCAGATTCCATCCGAAGGCGCCAGTTTTGTGCTCCAGCTAGAATGGATTCGATGATTGGAAATAAGTCACTTTCGAACACATGCTGGCAGCTTTCCAGGATTCTGCCCAGATTAGTGGCTACTTACAAGGACATTTTCATCCTGGAACACTGTGGCCCAACCTTTCTAAAAATCATTTCGAATTAATATTTCAACCCGTTCGACCCGCATGGTTTTCACAGAATTCATGATGACTCATTCAATGGCTAGCTCAACTTTACGTTAAGCCAAAAGGTATTAAAATATTTTTGCTGTTGAGTACGGTTTTCCACTCGACCTGGTTAATTTAACTCAGGTGAGACTACCCAGTCCAGTATCAGTCCAGCGATCAGTTTAGATTCATCAATTATTGAAATTTAGTATTTTTTTCGACTATGTCGCCGTCCAATATGAGGAATTCTCAAGTTAGATAAATAACCATTAACGCATATGTGCGTTAGTGTCCACTCATAGGAAAAATTATTGGGTAGGCCAAATGATGGTGTAAAGTCTCATATGCGCGAGTAAATACGGATAAGGGAGGAAAATACTGATTTTATTCGCTGTAAATAATTAGAAGCGTGACGAGGAACTAAAAGCTAGAAGGCTACCTTTTCCTCAAGTTCCGTTTAGTTGACTGAAGATACTCAGTTGCCATAGAGATGCGGTTTTTGTTTACTTTTATTTATTGTTAATATTTATTGATCTCTCTGTCAGATCATATCAAGTTCCCGCTAGATGTGAGATCCGTTCACACCACACTTGCTGCAGCATCGCACTGTAAAACTCTTGAGCGTCTAAAAAGAGCCATACAAAACAAAAAGGAGAGGCATGTTGTTATTAGGAGTCCTGCTTCATGGCAATGTACGCTCCCATGCAGCAGCACAGCTCTTTAACTGTTTAAGGATTTCTGATGGAAAGTGTTTCACCATCCACCGTACAGTGCTGACTTGACATCAAGTGATTTTCACTTCTTCGCTAGGACGAAAGTGTGGTTGGGAAAACAGCGGTTCGACACAAACGGGGAATTGAAATGGTGTGTGCAAGATTGGCTTAGTGCGGCAACTTGGTATGAAGAGGATTTAGCAAAGCTTGTTTTCTGTTACGATAAATGTCTTAATGTTTTTGGGGACTATGTCGAAAGCATAAATTACTTTTATGCGTAATTAAAAACGTTTTGCTAACCTCATTTATTTTGTTAGTTCATCGGAAGTTGAAAAAAATCTTCGTATTTTCCTCCCAAGGGAGCAAAAGTGGCGTTTCCTAGGTCGTAGTTTTATATATCGGCAAAAAATGCTATTTCTCCTGTCTTGAATCGGTATGCGATAAACATATGGGATAAAATTGTGTCATTCTTAGATCGAAACCCCTGGAAAGCACTTTTTGCGAAAATCATAAATAAAGGATAGTTCGAGTCATAGATAAAAGCATTGGGTGTAATGGCGTATGATTAAAGAATCTCACAGGTGGTCATAAAGAAAAGCAAACACGTGTAATTGCAGAGTAAAGTGTTGAGGAAAATGTTTGCAGTTTGCATGCGTTATGGCTCTCGTACTGGTGGTATTTAAAAAAGCAAAATGCCTTTGAAACTATTCGACCCAGAACGTTTGACTCTTCGAGATTTACGGAAAGTGCAAGTTAGAAGTGCTTTCTGTAGTGCATTAGTCTCTCGACAATATAAACAGTCTACGGGAGTTGAAAACACACGGAAATTTATAAACGCTTTTAGAGTAGGTAATGCCTTTAAGTGTCATCAGTATGCTGATTTGCTCGCTTTAAAGTCAAGTTTGAAAATGGTAACCAAATAATATTCAAATTTTTTCCGCCAAGCAAAAAACTGTCTAATTAGCGTTAGTACCATTCGCTGTCGAGATATTAAAAAGCCAGGAAGTTCAGCTTCTTAAACACTCGAGAAGACATTCACTTTCGAGCGTTAGAAAAACATTATATTGGCTTATTATCTCCGCCATTCGCCATCCCAAAAAATATCCTGCCTTCGCTCAAAAACATCACACACATTTACATAAAAATCCATATAACTTTAGAATAAAATAATCGAAAGTTTATAAACATTGGATCGGTCAGTATAAGTTCGATGACCGCGTTAGACAATATATTTCTATGTCCAAAAATCTTCGTCGTAGAAACCGCATTGATCCTTCTTCGCTGCTTATGCATAGTGAACAAGGTCAATGTATTTTGGCAACAGGAATTTTAAAAGGTGGGGAACCCATAACAAAAAGTGGCTTCTGCCAAATTCGGCAGAGGTTTTAAACTTCTTCGGTTCTGCATGACGATGAGGGCCGCGGGAATTGCTGCGCAGCTTTCAACTTAACTTGCATACGCCATATGTCTTCTACGAGTATAATGTACTAGTGCCACGTGCTTCTTATATTGCTACTAACTTGATTTTAGGACCTTTAATGGGCAATGTCTTTCGGAGAAATATGGTGGTATAAAGGTAAACCACCATCCGAAACTCACGTGGTGGGCGTCTCTTTGATATTTACCACCACAAGGCTTTCAAAGGGGTTTTTCCAGGCAACTGACCTCCAGTCCAAACAACTATGGATGCGGCATTCTCAAACGATTATTCTTTTATTTTTTGGGAGTAGCCAACGCCTCACAGCCCAGTGAGGGTTGTTGAAGCGGTGGACTTGCTCTCACTCAAAACTCACTGAGAATAGCATTCCCCATTTACTGAAGCCTCGGACGAACACCCTTGTTAACGTTTCGGTGCATTTAAATGCATTTATGGGAACCTGTTTGAACCTATTGTACAATGGTGAGACTGGCAATAGTCTTGCAGCAAGACCAAGACTTAATCAACGATACCAAGCCCAAGACCGTGTTTGCGTTTGCAAGACCGAGGATTTCCATGCAAAAACAATATCGAGGCTGGTGCAGTCTTCGTCTTCCTTTGCTCGTCGCTGGACTAAACAAATCTAATGCACCTCTTGGGAATGCTAGATGGCTCGGTCTGCAAACTGCGGTGCGGGAGAACCTCTTGGAGCCGCCTTTCTGCCCTTGGAGGAGCTTCCAACTCTTGAATGGGATAGAATTCTCTCCCCCATAAAAGAGGGAAAAGGGCCTAATCGCAGGGCTCCAGACAGCCGTCTGCTTTATTATTACAACTAGTACTAAAGCAGGGCTTAAGCTTGCATGGTTTATTGGCTCAAAGCACATTATAACTTCTGACGCCAGAAAAGTTCAACTGCTTTTAACATATAATATACAGGGTGTATCATACAATCATGGAGATATTTCAGGGGGCGATAGTGCTCTGCGGAATAATAAAATGCTTATGGATCCATGGTCAAAAACGCGCCATTTTCGATGTAGAGGATTTCAAGGCGTACGCGGGAAAAACTAGAAATATGAGACTAAGTGTGAAATTTTGCCAAACTGTATATCGAAAATGATGCATTTTTTACATTATACAGGGTGTCCGGAGAGTTACAGCAAAAACACTTTTTTTAACTTCTTACTTTGAGAGCAAGTAACTTGGTAACGAATGCTGCTAGGAATTTTTTTAACATGAAATACTAGCATTATTTTCGCCTTATCTATAACCTCTAGAATATATGACATGAGCTTTCCCAACACCCTGTACATAACCCCAATAAAATACCAATTATTCGCGCCACATGTTTACACACGCAAAAGCACTGGAGCTGGCTAACTGGAAAAAAAATACTTGAAACTGCACATTTTTCCGTCATTTTTGAGAGTTTGCACTTCGGAGTCGTCTTGGCCGATTTTCACCAACAAAAAGAATTCCGAAAGTCCGTTTCTGCACGAATAAGTTCCTTGCCAGAAGATTTCGAGGGCGCTCTTGATGCGGGCTTTTCTGTAGGCCGGTCCTGGTATCTTCATATTCGGAAGACAAAGCTCACCCATTTTCCTGGATAAGTTCAATTTAAGTTTGTTAGACTTCCAGGAAAATAACCTTTAAACCTTTGAATAAGTTGTAAATTGGCACACTAAATCCACCCTGAACGTAATAAAGCCAATAATAACAGTCATAATAAGGCAAAAAAATTTTTTGAGGCTTAGAGTGTTGAAAAAGCGTCTAAGTAAATAGATAATAGGCCCCTAAACTTGCCGGTGTAAAAAATGAAACAAATCCCGGTTAAAGGGTCCCAAATTGCGTCAGAACCCCTTATGAAGAACTAAAAAATGGTAGTAACGATTTTTTGTCTTATTTTTTTGTTTGCTTAAAAATCAACGCAACCTTACGCGCGGTAGTTCTTGCCGTCGTACCTCGCAACCCCTATAAAATCCAGCACCTAACGCAAGTCAGGTACCATCGTAAAAAAGTACCATTTCTTTATATCAAAAAAACTGAGTTCTTTTTGTTCGTTGTTTCCATCCAAGCAATCTTGCTAAAAATTGCAAAAATTCCTTGCACATTTTACCCGGTTTATTGCGGTTGTAGCCAACTTTTGCGGAAATGGCCCAACTTTGATCCACTTTTGTGGCATATTGCATAGAGTCAGTGGAAAAAAGGTTTTATTGAGCTATTGAGTCTAATACAAAAGGGAGCCGGTGTAAAAAAGTCAGCACGTTGTCGTCATGACAAAATACTTCATTTGACTTTTTTTCTAACTAAGAAAGATCACAATGCACAAGATAGGTCCCACCAGGTTTGCAATATAAAACGATTTCTCATTACTGAGTCATACGAGCATGGTAAAAAATCCATCGCTAAAATTATCGTTATTACTGTTCCATTTCCTAGTTCCTTTATAGCAAATTTTCTGGGCCAAGATGCGGATGAAGGAAACGCTAGAAATCGCTTTCACGTCAAGGGATTTCACGTGGATATTATATATGATGTAATGTAAATTTCGAGAAAGCTCCATGGAAGTTTTCAATTAGGAACGTGGGTGTCAGAAAAGGATATCCTTGTGCTGTGCAGATATTATTAGGTATTACACCCAATCAGATCCTGCATTAGTGGTTTTTCCTTCACTTGGCAGAGTCATGGTACCTTCGTAACCACAGGGCTTCCCTAAATACTGAGGCAAAGTACGTTTTTTTATTTAAGTTTGAATTCGGTTTAGGTTTTTTTTCGAGGCATAGGGCGTTCCCTTAAGACCGGTTATTTTAAAAATTGAAAAAAATGCCCAGTATTTATTTTAAAGTTCAGAGCTTTTATTGTAACACAGAGTATCGACATGGAGGTTATTGATGGAACGCAACATCCGATAAACGACCCCCTCGTGACTTCTTCTGTTGAAATTTTCGATGACATTTTGGCACACTTGCAGCTCAGTTTAATCAATGGCGCGTTGAATCTCATTTCTCAGTTCAGGAATCGTTCTTAGGATATTAGCATACACCTTCCCTTTCAAAAAAACCCAAAGTGAAAAATCCAACGGCGTCAAATCGCATGATCGTGGTGGCCACGTCACATCGCCACGGTGTGGATATCCCTCCCTTGAAATTTCATCTTCAACAATTCCATTTCTTCGTTTGCTGCGTGACAGGTTGCGCCGTCCTGTTGAAACCACATATCTGTGAGATCCACTGCAGCAATTTGAGTCCAGAAGAAGTTGTTACGGTAACAATAGCGGTTGGAGGTGACCGCATTGCCAGCCACATTCTCGAAGAAAAACGGTCCAATTACTTCGCCAATCCAAAATGCGCACCAAAAAGTAGCTCGTGGTGGATACATGAGACGTTGAAGGATCACTCTTAGATTCTCAGCTCCCCAAATGCCACAACTTTGTTTGTTGATGTAACGGTCAAATTGGAAATGTGCCTCGTTAGAAAAAATGATTTTCTTCGAAAAATCACCATTCACTTGTTGTTGCTCTAACATTCAATCTGTGAACGATCAAAGAGTACCCCTCATTAAGATCGTCAAAATACTCTTTCATCTAAATTGAAAAGCTAACTGAATGGGCATATAAGTACATAAGTTATAACCCTCTAATGCCAATCAGTTGTGCAAATTCCACTTACCCCCACCCTCTAGATTAAAAAAACCCTTAAACCGCCATTTTCTCAATTATAATTTTTAACTTCAAAACTGGTTTTTCGAAAAATCTGAAAAAATCACACATATATAGAAAAACTTCGCGCATTCACCTCATTTTTTTCGTTTTTTTCCAGCCAATACCAGCCTAAAAACCATTTTTAAAATTTCAAAATGGAATAACTTTTTTCAGAATAAAATGCAGGTTCAGTTTTTTCTTCCAATGATGGGTATTTTTATGGCAACTCTAAGTGCTTATAAAATGTATCATCACTTTTTAGGCTGCGTCACATTGAAAAATGTAAAAAACTCAAATAAAATTTTAAAATTTGATTTTTTTAATGTTTTTTCAGTTGCTGTTATTCAAATAGATACTATTGGATCATAAAAAATGCATCAATTGCTCAAAAAAGCCGAAATGCTCAATTCGGTATTGAAAAAAATACCAAAAAATTAATTTTTTTACATTTTTCAATATAACGCAGCCTAAAAAGTGACACATTTTAGATACACTTCGATTTGCCATAAAAATGCCTATCATTTTTATTTTAGGCCAAAGGGAATTTTGACTATCTTAATGGGGGGTACTCTTCCTTGATTAAACGGACCACTACACCGAAAAATTTACTAGATTTTCGAACCATCAAACTCTCACCATTTTACTAGTGGACTTTCACAATTTCCATGCGTTATGGGTCCATGTAATTCTCTATAACTAAACATCAATGTTTACAGCTCACAGATATCCAAATACGGAGCTGCACGAATGACACAAGAAAAATGGTGATAAATTCAAAATAACCAGTCTTAATGGGACACCCTGTAGATTAAAGAATTTAAGGAACCCATTTTATTTAAATAGTTTGATGGATTGGTGGATCATTTTAGGGATACACTTCCTTGAAAAAGCGATGTCGCGGCAGGCTGTTATCCTTTAATGCCAAAAACTAAAGAAAATGCTCTATTAAAAAATCCGTTTTTAATAAAGATCACATTTCTCGAACACGAGGGTTTTTAAGATTTAAAATGTAGATTATTTGCAAAAAACCTGTAGTTGAGTAGAATATTAAAAATTACATTTTATATACAATTGAAGGTTTTTATCTGCTTTCTTAATTGGACTGCATAGTTGTTGATTGCACTTACTTATTGGTCACTTACAGTCCGAGGCGTTTATAGTCTGCCCACATACTAAATGAATTGTTCTCTTTGGAAATTTGACATTTTACCTCCTATATTATATGAAAACCAGTTTCATTTTTTCAAGACAGATTCAGAATTCTACGATAAAATTCGCAGACTCTGGTAATGGACAAATAGAAAAGAATTATGTCAATATTTGTCCCCACATCTTCACGTGCCAAATCAATACGTTCTTGAACGTTAGACATTGTCCATTTTCACCACAATTTTCGTGCTGCAAACTCACATATTCATATTTGCAAGAGCAAGAACCCGAAACATGCCGGAAATCGTAACCATCAGGAAGGATCGATAAGCCAGTACTTTAATACGACAACCAGGACAGAGTGGATCGACCTATGAAAATACTCGGAAGTGTAATTACTTGAGGCACGTACTTTCCTCATTTTTGGAATAAATTTAAGGTGAGGAATGTTTGGCCTCGGACACGGACATGGAGTGCAATTAATACCTGCCCCCCTGGACACATTGCCTGACCAGTGTAATTCTCGTTGAAATGTGCACGAGTGCTCATGGGTAGCCATGCAGGTACCCGGTTCACTTAATTTTTTAGTCAATTCAACCAATGAAAATCGCGAAGTGGACAGTAGCACACGTGATACTGATTTGGAAAAAGATGGTCACTGGCCGTGGCCAGATTTAAGGGAATTCTTACTCGTCTCAAAAGGCTGAGAAAACGATACTGGGGAAGCGCCTCATGAAAGTTCTGACCGAAGCGCAGGAAAATTTCAGGCTAAGTGGAACCCAAAAATCGTGAAGATGAGGGAATGACGGAAAACACGAGGAAGAAACGAGAGAAACAAACACAACTCTGGATCATCGCTGAAAAATGTTAAGCGAACAAAAACCTCCAATATCGGAGGCATGTCTTGGATAAATTCATCAGGTGTTATCTAGTTCTTGGATTCTTGATGGTAAATAATAAATGGCTTAATCAACGCCCTACGTTTACGGCTCAGCGCCTACTGCGAAGCTTTTTTTAATGATCACCCGTTATATACTTGGGTGCACACCATTTACATGAAAACCATCCATTACGTTATAGGAGATATTGAAATAATCCGCCGGGAATTATATTATGCAAACACCGTTAATTTGCCCGTCGTTTTCAGAAATTAATTAATCTGAAAAATACGGTGACAATAACGTGAACAATATTATGAATGTGAATTTTAATGAAAAGTACAGTAACCTAACTGGCGCGAGCACAATTTTATGAAAAACTCCTCAAGTCGTTACAGTTATTTTCACACGAAATACAAAAATTGCAATAACGATATCTGTTACTGATACGTAAAGGTCGTAATAATTTATGTAATGAATTACTAAATTATCTGCTTTTATACTGTTGCTAATAAATTATTTTTCGATCTGTTAAGGTCAAGTCCAACGCTTTGGTAAACAATGTTTCTCAGGATGGGAATTTCTCGGTCCAATAGAAATCGAGAGTTGCAGTGCGTGAGTCGGCAGCATTTCACTTCTGAGAAACATCTTAAAAATCGCAGCCTAATGAATGGGATATGTGAACTACCACATATCTGTGATGAAGAAAATCGAGTGTAATTACGTACTACCTTATTACAGAGAACATACATCCGCATGGTGTATTAAAGGTTATTACTTTCTTGCAGATACCACACACTTTGTTGCTTCCCTCGACATGTCGATATAGGCAGAGAAGTTAGATAGCTGAAGTTGATATACGGAAAATTAAATTATGTCGGCATTATGTGCAAGCAAAAGAGCGAGGAGCCGCAGCACTGATAGTCAACAGTTGTGCAACGTTCTGCTGAACGAGGCTCAAAGAGATTTGCACGGGCCCTTTTTTACTCCGAATTTCAAACAGTTGCACAACTGTGCCATCTAATTTGTTTAATAAAGTTCCCCTTTCCCCTCTTGAGGGACGTAAAACGAAGAGAGCACAGTTCTGAAGCGTATGTTCTGTCCTTTTGCAAATGTTTCGAAGACGATTCTGTCGCTAATCCTCGACAACTAGGTATGTCCTTAGATAAGGCACGTCGTAATGCAAATTCCTTCTGCATATGCATATAGTTTACTTTTTAACCTTAAATGACATTTTCTTTATTTAGTCAAATCGACTTGGAACTGCCAGAAGGTAAGCATGCCCTGGGCACCTCTGTGGGAGGGCTGAAGATTTTTTCAGTGGAACACTAATAAATTTCATTGCGGCCTTTTTTAAAGGAACCTTACGCAATGGCGCAATAAACGAAAAAACAGCTTGCGCAATATAGCCATAAAACTTGCTCAGTTGAAAAGAGCTCTTCTCACAACCCAACCCCATATTCGTTCAAGTTCCTACCACCATTTATTGCTGCTTACCCGGCTTTTTACCGGCCGTCTCCCTTTAACAGAGTTGCAAAACGAAGCTGAGCCCGGCCCTGACATTGTAAAATGTAAATAATTCTGTACACGTATTTGACCCGACTATACAACCGGACTTGTCGTGAATATAAACTTTCTTGCATACATCTTATAAGCTTCTTCGTACGAGCTTCTATTTTACTTTCTCCTCGTCTAAAATGCATGCAATTTTTTCCATGACAACCGTGGAGCGTGGGGTTTTGTCCATGCCAATCATCTCGGCCCAACCGCGATGACTGGTCCGAGTCTAGTGGTTCAGAGACCATTCACCAAAGGATAAACTAGCAGAAAAATGATTCATGAACGCAAAAGTTCAAGGCATATGTAAATCGCATATTGCAGAACAAGCGACAAATCACCCGCAAAAAATCACCTGCAATCATTTGGTTCAAGGCTGTGAAGGTAATTATTTGATAGCTGCTGGTATAATTACTTATTACCGCTTATTTGGGTTGGTAAAGCGATACAGAATTCCGCACTGCAATTTGGTCAACCTTAGAAGGTCACTGCGGTGGCGCCTGTATTCTTTGATATTTCATGTTCATGCTAAAAGTAAGAGTTTATTTTCATGCTTCTGCTCAATTCACCGCGGAGTTTGTCGCCAATGATCCGCTGAAAGTAAACGCTAATAGTTTTGTTTTCCACTCCTAAAATAGGCAGCAACTGGAAAATTTCCAACTATTATTATAGCATGATGGACAAATTGGTTTGGCCTGACATTTGAATTGCACACACTGACCAACTGACCTCGCACCGTAATAAAAATGCATCACAAAGGTTTCAATTAAAATCGAATAAGTAAATCAAATTGAGCCCGGTGATTTAGCAAACAGGTGTAGAAATTGTAAGATGCCTAAGCTTGGATGAGCCGCGCATCGGGTTGTTAAGAGTTGTTCAATGACTTCTGATAAAAGTGAAAGTCCGCCGAATGAGGAAACGGAATACTAGTTTTAAATAATAAATTATGTTCCCATAATACATATGCGAAACGGGTCGCATAAATTGTAAGCTTCAGTGCTTTCATAGAGAACATCAAGCAATATTAAGTACTTGCTTCGAAGCTAATTCTATCATCTGCAGAGGAAAGCAGTGGTGGATAATCAGCTGGTTTGTCTTAAAAAAAGTAGCCAAGTACAAATTGAATCTTTAATAGGATATACAGGGTGCAACATATCACCACGGAGATATTCTAGGGAGCGACAGTACTCTGCAAGGTAATAAAACCGTGCTAATAGACCCATGGTCAAAAACGCACCATTTCGATATACAGGGGGGGGGGGGGGCAAAATTGCCTCAGATAGTTAATAACTGAGCCGGATAATTATTATTTTTTTTAATTAGTCTTATTAAACCCATCTGAATGGAACAGGGCAGCACCTTCATCAAACCTGCTGACTTCATTCATTCCAATTCATTCATAAAAAAAGCAGAAAATTGACGATAGTTGGCAAAAATCAAGATTTGGAAGTCGATAACAAAACTTAAGAAACATTATTTAATGCTGCTTAAAAATAACAAGGAAAAATCCCAACGGAAACTACTCGCAGAAAATTAATCTTCTATTCAATTATAATTATCGCTTACCATCACTCAGATTGGGCCCCACGACTAAGTTTCATTATCCTCTAAGCGCAATCTATACTAAGCATTATCTGACATTATTCCATAATACATATCATGAGGCCAGAACAGAAACAATTGTCACAGACGGTAATATGCCAGGGGCTGAGTAATTTTAATTTAATTAATGCCAATTAAATCAAGTGATTTAATTAAAATAATTTTTTTATGAAATAAATAAAAATACATTAAATCATCTCGCTTAATTAATTTTTAAGGGTGAAAATTTCATTCATTACCTGCGCCACAATAAAAATCAGGTATTCCATTATTAGGTACCAACAGTAACCACCTTAATAGACACAGATACTCGATTAAATTTCTGCCACAAAGTATCGAAATGTGTCGCTAATTACACTAGTGCAGTGGACGTCATGTCTATCACTGTTGTAATGGTGCGTTACATGCACTCCTAATTTCATCCCTTATTAACCGTAATTTCAACTATTCGATAATTTTCAATGCACTTGTTATATCAATCCAGCGAACATTTTTATTTCGGTGGATGTTGGACAAACTGTTATTTGAAAAAGGTAAGTGAAAGAGTGAGAAGTGAAAAAAGATTGTGAACCTATTTGCGGTCAGTTTTACTTGGTCGAACTTCACTTGAAGGCATTTGATAGCTTGTACTGAACTCGGGAATAATCTGTTTTAATTGGCTGATTCCTCAGTATAGCTTTTTGATTTATTTGACGCGCGAGCCTAAAAGTGGAATAAATGAATGTAAATTGCGAAAGATGCAGGTTCACGAAATCCACCTTAAAAGCATGAATTGTAGGAGTGAATGCACTTTTCCAAAAAAATACTTTAATATAATAAAAATACTATACTGCTAATAAACTTTATTAAAATACCAAACACTCTCCGTCCCTGGCTGCGATGCTTTTTGCTCATGAAATCACGCAAAACGTGAATCATCGCCATTGAACCCTTAAGAATATATACGGACCTAACGGAGTAATGACCCAATTCCCGAGTCACTTGGAAGACGTGGCCTTTCCGTAAAATGGCCATTTGTCAGTTACAGTGTGTTAAAGTTGCGTGTCCGCTTATGTAATTTACCGTTTTCTGATTGACCCCAATACCACTGTAGAAACGTAAACTGATTCGGTCTTGTTCTTATTGTATCATCGTCAAGCCCATTCAAAATATTTCCTGGTCGCAAGTTGCCACTTAACCACTACCACGCTTCTGCATGCGTTTACACACCTCCAGCACGTAGCCCTGACATTGTCTCCCGCTGGTTGATTTCGACAGAGGCGGAATAGAAGCAAAACTTGAAATGCATGATGAACCTCCAGCATCTGCTATACCTTGCAATAAGTGGGTACTGCCTTAAATTTCGATCTTACCATAGGTACCTACGTAAGAGAGGAGAAAAAGAGCGGTGTATCTTTTTCGCAGATGACTTGGGCCGATGCGGCAATGAGTGGCCTTACGAAACTTGTATGTTAATATACTAATTTCTAGAACTGGCTTGAAAATACCCATGTAAAATCACGCTATTAAAATAACCAGAAAGACGCGGTTGCGGGCTGCGGCGTTACTTCGCACATGCCGAGTGTGCAGTAACATCCGCTTTTGAATCATAGCAGGGCATTTTCGTGTTTTCTGCAATTGAAAAAAAACGTTTTTATGGTCTCCAATTCCCGACCAACTTTGAGGAAGTACTTCAAGAAAGACATTGAAACAATTAGGCATAACCTAATTCTTTCGAAAGGAGCGCACACAATGGTACACACCCAAACTCATTTACTTGCATTGCATATAGCCGAGCATTCCGCAATGAAAGTGTATATTTATGCTAGAACACTACTTTCCTAGCAACAGGACTCCTGCTGCATATAAAGCTTGACCGTTTATTCGCAGTGTGGCAGTATGCAATACTAATTCCCAGAGCTAGAAAGAACTAAAGGATGCACGTGCAGACATTAAAAGCCTTTATTAATGCTTCTCATAACGCATGAAAGTTTGCTTTCACAGGAGATAAGACTTGGCCAAAGCGAGAATCGGTGCTCCGGTTGGAGGCCTGGACATTAGTCCAGCGATATCCAAGTGACTGTATTTGATAGGCCTGTCACTTCCTGAGCCATGACTGTCTAGGCCGGAGGCCAAGAGCAAAAACGCCACCGGCTCTAGTATAAGACAATTATACTTACTGGAAATTAATAGGTTTTGATAAGGCTTTATTAAGAAAAAAAAGCGTAAATTGACAAATGTTTATTGAAAGTGAAGTACTGTATTTTGCTATAAAATATAAGCTCGGCTTAAAGCGAAAACTGGTGATCCAGTCGCTGGATCGGGTAAATCTCCTGCGGATCCAGCGATGTCCAAATGACTGTATTTCAAAGGGTTAGTGCTCCCAGAACCGTGGTTTATTAAACCAGAGGCGAGGAGGAGAAATCCTACTGGCCCTGGAATCAAAACAGGATTAAGTAATGAGGGAATCGGAATGTGGGAGTTGATCACCGACTATATGTGCAAAATCCATATGGATTGTTGGAGATTTAGTCCACTCTTCACAGTCACTACCGTTGCTATCGGTAAATTACAGAAGAAATGATAAAAAATGGTGCATGTTAGACAGAAAAATTAGTAAAGGTGAAGTGTTAGTGTAAGAAGTATAACATGGAGGTAAATACTTGCCTTGTAGAAATGTTTATTATTGTTATTAGTTAGAAATCGAATTAGAACATTCGCCTAAGAAGTTATCTTGCGAACACTCTGTATATTTGAACTATGTTAAGTGTAGCACAGAAGAAAAAGACGAATATATGCAGGAAAGATCACTTTTTGATTTTTTCAGGATTCAAGATTTCATGATTTATTTTTTCAAATTTCATCAAAGCATCGGTCAATGTCGTATCACAAAAAAATAGAGTGATTAAAGGAGGCCTAAAAACTCTGAGGATCGCCTGTATAATTTGGAAAGACTAATTGCGTACGCCGTAAAACTGCGACGTTCAAAAATTGACGTTAATATCTCAAAAACTGTAGGAGTTATAAACAAATAATTTTTAAAATTCAACATTCTATATTTAAAAAACAAAAACTCAAATCATACAACTTCGAATGAACTTTCCTTTTTATTTTTGTGAGGTTTATCGTTTGTTAAGTTTTCCCGATTAAAATCTGAGCGCGCTAAGTATGGTCAGATTACTGTTTTGAATGTATGAGTATCAAACATCGTTTCTTCGGCTAATCAACCGTGAGAACCACAGAGAGCAATTTGGTTCTTGCACGAGAGTACCGGTACTCGCAAACGGTATTCCAAATATTGAACTTTTACATGTAAATATTGCAAAAACCATGTTATCGATAATGATTCGATAACGCTCGCGTTCGTGGAATTGAAATTCAGCAGAAATTTTCTGATCACGTAGTTTCCATTCACTTACCAGGAAACTCTACCTAGTAGTACTTTACCAGACCTACACATGCCTACATATAAAGACGTACCTTGATGTCCTCTCATCGACTGCGTGGACGGTTTCGATTCCCCCTGGACGACATCGTCCCCTTCAGCAACCCCTCTATGAGATGTTATATCTTCTTTCCTCAACGTGGATATCTCAAAAGGATCGCCGATTTCCTCAGAGGCCTGCTGCAGCCTCCTACTGTGCCCTGCCTTATATGCTGGACCATTATCGACAACTGAAAAACCGCGAACCATAATGGTGAGAATCTGGTTTAATGAATTTTCATCTATTCAATAATCGTACCTATTTGTATGTGGAAATTTTGTGATTAACATATTATATAGCGAAGGTAGGCATCCTAATTGGAAGATTTCCTTCGAAGATCCCATAATGAAGATTGATTAGGTGCTGTTTGCTTTAAGATAACTATTGTCTAAAGTAAGTAGAGCCAAATAAGGCAGTATTTGAAATTGTTAATTATTCTGGTATGAATATTCATAAACGCGATGGCAGCAGAAGAAAAGTGTTATTTTAAATTAGCGTTTAATTACTATTAAATTTATTCCAAGTAACTTTAAAGGAAATATTGACTGGTTGTACTGGCAGAACATTAGTGCCTTTATACGTGACTCTCCGTCATTATAAATCCAATATCTTCGATCGTTTCCTGCATCGTAACTAAATGCATTTGGGACAGCGGAATAACTGTGAATTTTGGGTGTGCAACATCATTAAGATTACCGGGAAGTGAAAAAAGCAACCTTTATATAGGCATTATTTGAAAGAAAGAGCACGCCTCTTTATTATTAACGGGTCAACTAACGGGACGTGTCTTTCTCCAAAGCCAATTTCTCGGCCATCTCGGCCAAAAATTACAATCACGAATATCTCGTGGATAATAATGACCAACAATACAAATTACAGTGGCGGGACGATGAATTTACACACATCCACCATAAAATATTTCCGGGTTTTTGTGACACTGCTTTTAGGAAGTAACGAGTTTCACCTAATTCGCTCTCTGAATCTCCATTTCTGGAGCTCAACAAATTCGATCAAAATTGTGTAATTTCGAGCTGAAAAATATGGCGTGACCTGTAACTGGGAAAACATTCTTACCTTTTACTCAGCTTATTTATACCTTTTTTTTACAACGTGGCGATCTCATTAGACACCATTTCAAGTGATTAAAAATATTCATGGTCCAGACACGCAAAACCGTGTTGCAACTGGTTGATGTGACTGCGAAGTATGAATAATAAATGCAACGCCTCGACACGATGTTTTTTTTACATTTTGTTACGCACCTTAATGACAGAGCGCGTCGCGCCAGCAGGAATAAACGCTTTATATCCCGCAGACCTCCTATTATTCCCGCTGACGCTAGGTGAACCTTCTTTAACTTCAGTCAACAACCGAATTTTGGCTCATTGTTAAGTGGTCGTAGACGCATTTCTTAATTATACTCATCATCAAGGGTATTTAACATTGCCTCCCTCTAGTACGATGAAACTTCTCCATAAACCCTTCTATACCGTTTACATATTCCGAATCACTCTTGAGCAATAAATTCAATAATCTATGTGCACTATGTACAGATCTCGGAAACTATAACAAACAAGAATTGTGCTTTATTGGCTAACCATTTTCTTGAGAAATAACATGTTTATTACACCTGATGTCTATGGTATGTTATTATTGACCAGTTGTTTGTTTAAATAACAGGTAGATGTCTACGTTTTTTTCAATTGTTGTTGCATTATTATGCCCATCAATGAAGATACTACACATTATACCGTAACTCAATTTGCATGATTGGTTAAATACTATTTGTTGTATATATACACATAATAAAAAAAGGTATCGTCGGGGATCCCGGAAGAATTGGATCATAACATGGCTATTGGGAAAGGTTACGAATTATGTTTCTCAATATGATGTAAGGAAATGATAAATTACACTTTAAAAATGAGTTAAATGAGTTTACTTGTGTGTATATAGGGTGTCCCAGATTAGTTCAGATCGGATCAGGACTCCAGGAAGACCTTAAAACTTTCCAAATGTTCAAAAAATACTGTTTTTATGTCTTCCGAATTGTCAAAATGTATAAAACAAAAAAGAAAAAAGTATAGTGGCATCAAGTCGGGTCATTTTGGCGGCCAATCGATAAGAGGACTGCTTTGTTCTACTTATCGATTTTTGAAATTTTCGTTCAGCCATTCCCTCATCACTGCTGCGTTAATACGTCAATATAAGTCGACGTGTTAACATGTAACCTATTAGATTTACATCATAATAGAGCCTTTTTTCCTAGAAAATAGATTTCTTTTCCTCTGGCAAATCGTACCAAATGCTCAAACCACTTAAACATTCAACATAGGAAAATCGTGTAGCGTCTGTTCACGGATAATTCTGGAAAAAGAGAGAAATCCTTTCGTTAAGTAAGGATACGTGTAATTTTGGAGTTTAGCTATCGCTCCGCCTCTGGATAAATACCAAATTAATTGAAAATCTGTGTTCCGTTCCTTGCAAGAACGATAAACCTAACAGGGTTTACTGTAAAAATGGTAGTGGTTTTTAGAGTAATTTTAATCAAAACTAGAAAAAAGGTGCGTGATCAGCCGTTATCTAAGTCCACTTGCTGGTATGTCCATAATGTTATTTTACGGTGTTGCGAGGTAATTATTTCAATGGAAATGGGGACAGATAGCGGTTCTGCTTGTTGGAGCTAATTTTGACTGAAGATGCACATAGGCCAATGCATGTCGTGCGTTCGGTACTGTTACTTATCTATTATAGTTGAACTCACCAATGGAGTATCCAAGACCCACTGTTAAACAGGCATGTCCAGTGAGGGTAGCCACGGTAAATAAGTGAGGGTTAACAGCTGTGAGGGCCTCCTCCTTGAACTGGAACAAAAACTTCATTGAGGCTTAACAGCGCATTTCAATAAAATGCAAAGTAACGGATTTTTCTCGTATGACGCACTTGAATGTTATTTAAATATCTGCAATTTACATGAAAAAAAATAGTCTGAAAATAGAGTAGGAAAATATGCCGCCTGTAATTACACTGCAGTGTTTTGACACGTGACTTTATTCATGTATGAGATTTATTTTTCACATATCAATTGCTTCCGAGAAAAATAATGGGCTAGACATGCTTGCGAAGGTTGTGGATCATTGCCATCCGCAAACTGCACAATGGGCAGAAATCTAAAGGTTCCGTCTAATTGTTACAGGTGAACCGGGAACCCTTATTTATACATAACATCTGCCTCTTAAAAACCGATCCCTGGCACACGCCTGGCACGTGGTACCTAAGACATCAGGCTATTTGCACCCTTTCGGGTTTTCGCCACACCGGAATTAACTAACGGCACTTAATCTTCGGCGCGGCGTCATGTGGTGCTTTCTTTGTGTAAAAATCACATGTACGTTGCATTCGGCCCTACCGGCAGATGATCAATCAATACGTAGGATTAGAGTGAATCAGGGAAAGGGTTTGGGCTTTATAAGCCAAAAAAACACCTTTCGATTTTTTTTTGCAGAGGAAGCTGAGGCCTACCATTTCCGGACACTTTCATCTTTGAAGAAGTACTTCTAGTGCCGACAAATTGAGCAATTCTTGTTGCTAATTTGCGGTTAATATACCTCAACCGTTAGGTACAAGAATCGTTTTTTAAAATTACTAAACAAAAAAGGCGAGGCAAATTTTCTAATGAAGCTATACATGACTAGCTCCATTCTAATTAAAGGGCCCTTGCTGCCCTGCAAAGGGTTGCTCAAATATTCACATTATGAGTATGTAATTACATCTTTTCCTTTTTGCCTGCTTATTTACCATATGTCGCCATTTTTTGCCACTTAACCCTTCGAAAGTATCGTGTGGCATTTTCCCGACACCTTTCAGCACGTGGCACGTGGGTATGACGGTTCCTTGGCGTCCGATCCCTATTTTTTTGTATCTACCTTAAAGGGTTAGGGGAGTTTGATTATGTAGCGGTCAGATGGACATTTGACCGTTTCAGAATAGACTTAATGACGCATTTACCGCATGTAGTGAAGACCGAAAATGCATACTAAAGAGCCTTTTAATGATCACCAGGAAATAAAACTAATAACAAGAACGTGATACTGACAACACGGAGGGGTTGTTGAAAGGACGATATCGCAGACTATATCTTTGTAATAACACTAGAGATTGATGAACTACACGCGTGACATCGAATTCTTGAAATTGTTCTGAAATCTGAATTCCTGAAACTTGTGACAAGTTAAGCGAAATGGAAAAAGTAAGGAAATTTCCTGAAAACGTAGAGGAAAGTATGTTCTTTCACGTAAAGGTATCTGAATAGACAAATCATAATAGTTTCCCTCTTCAATATGGACATTTCTCGTTGTAAATTTGCCAAGTGAAATTAAAAAATATCGCGCTAATACGAAAATTTCAGTACAAAAATCCAGAGAGATGTGCAAAGCAGAATTTAAACATTGTCACAGCCCAACATGTTTTTTTCAGGAGGTAGATAAGAGGGAAAAACTCTCCTAGGAAACTAAATATGTAGATATACACCATAAGGCACCTTCTCGCAGTGCAGTGATCCGATCAATCGAAAAATTTGAACGTTCACAGAATGGATGTTAGAGCAACAAGGGAATGGTAATTTTTCGAAGAAAATCTTCTTCTCTGATAAGGAGCATTTCCAATTTAACGGCTACGTCAACAAAAAAAGTTGTCACACTTGGGGAGCTGAGAATCCAAGAGTGATCCTTCAACGTCCCATGCATCCACCACGACTCACTCTGTGGTGCGCATTTTGGATTGGCGAAGTGATTGGACAGTTTTTCTTCGAGAATGTGGCTGGCAATGCGGTCACCGCCAACGGCAATCGTTACCGTAACAACTTCTTCTAGACTCAAATTACTGCAATGGATCTCACAGACGTATGGTTTCAACAGGACGGTACAACCTGCCACGCAGCAAACGAAACAATGGAATTGTCGAAGATGAAATTTCAAGGGAGAGGTATCCGCGCCGTGGCATTGTGCCGTGGCCACCACGATCATGCGATCTGACGCCGTTAGATTTTTTTCTTTGAGGTTTTTTGAAAGGGAAGGTGTATGTTCATATCCCAAGAACGATTCCTAAACTGAAAAATGAGATTCGACGCGCCATTGATGAAATTGAGCCGCGAGTATGCCAAAATGCCATCGAGAATTTCGTCAAAAGGAACAGTCACGGAAGGGCCATTTATTGGATAACGCGTTCCATCAATAACCTCCATGTCTATACAAGTTATTACACTAGAAACTCTGAACTCTTCAAATAAACACTGCGTTTCTTTTTTCAATTTTTTTAAATACCCAGTCTTAATGGGACATCCTGTACTATAGATACCTTCTTAGTACCGCACAGACTACTTTCGCTTCTAGAAATCCTGGTGAAGTCTGGGACACAACAAAAGGCCAGAACAGGTTCATGGAGAACAACATGTTTACGTCATAATATCCATATTTTACATAACTCCCCTGCAGCTGCAGCAAAAAATACAGATATCAAAAATTTTACGTATATTAAATATAATAACCGGTAATTCTGTTTAATTACTGTCACATAAGCTATGTAATAATGAATTTCATCATGTATAGCGGTTATCTAATCTGATATCTACTACCTACCTTCGGGCCTAACTGCGTTGTGATATTATCATACTTCTTCAGAGAATAAACACAGAATCTCATATGAGGAGCATGGTTACTCAATATTAAATAAATTACAATAAACCCTTCATTGTTTATATCTATGCAATATTATGTACTTTCAAATTATAGCAGATTTTCTTATACGAGACTAATGGACAGGTTTTCAATGAATGCTAATGCAGCCCCAGACCGAATGCAAACAAAAGGCAAGTAGGTGGAATTGCAATTCACGTTTCTATTACATAATACGAAGATCAGAATCACGTGTGACATTTACAGGGAAAAATGTAAAAATACTGGATAAATAACAGGTACATGAATTCAATTAGGTTTTTTATATGCAGAAACGGTAGTTTTACTCGATTGGGAAGGTGTATTAACAGGATTTTTATGGGTTTTTATCGTTCAGTCTTATTTGAAAGTAAACGAATGGCATAATACGCGTATAATGCAATGTCATGGCATCGTCTATTAATAATATTTCGCAGGATTTTCCCTTTTTATTTTTGTATTATTTACGGTAAATGGTACTGCTCCATAAGTAAACAGAAGTGGCGGGGGCACTGCTAGACATTGAAACACATCTATGCAGACAATTATATTTTTAAGTTCAATCGGGGCGTGCCTCTCTTCTAGATTGGCAATGGCCCATTTAAAAACCACACACCATCAATTATACGGAACAGCGATCCGATAAATCTAGAGCAAAAGATTGCTTCACAAATCGCTAAAAAAGGGTTGTTAATTGTTTAATTGCTGTTTACCTTTAATTTGCAATTCGTATGCTTATGGGTAAAAAAGGCTCGTGGCATTTAAGGCGGAATTCATTAGCTATTCAAAAAAAGATTTCTAATACGTATATTATAAACAACTTATTAGGGCAGGACCCGCAGCAGTGTTGAGTAAACACCAGGACTTACCCTGCATAGAATATCGGCCATTATCATTCTTCCTTCGGCGTCAGTGTTTATGACTCTAACCCTGGCTCCTGATCTGGCAGTGATGACTTCGTCAGACACGTAACTGTTTGAACCAATGCTGTTTCTGCAATTTTGGAATAAAAATTCATGAAAACGTATTTATTCAGTTTCCAAGGGATTACCTAACGATGCCGACTCCGGCTACAACTCGGACGTTTTTTGGTTGTAGGAGGTTAACCACTTGCATGAATCCGATTACAGCGGCCGCCCCACATTTATCTCTGGACATACCTAGCATGTGTCCCCCAATTTTCACATCAGCACCACCAGTATCATAAGTAACCCCTTAAAGAAAAATAACTTTTTTTAATCAAATAAGTTGATTTTAAATAAGGAAATAATGAGATGAGCGTCTTCTTATATTATCTTTTATTCCGCGTTCTCCAAACCTAGTGACCATCTATAACCGGACCACTTATATACGGATTCTTAGAAACCGATTGCTTGGCTAGCTCTGGATCAATTACCAACTCAATCAAATATCTCACAAATGATGGTCTTATTATTGTTAACAAATCATTAAAATGTAGAGGTCTTATGTTTTAAGACACCTAGAGTATAATAGAACCTTGATAATTTGGTGGATACGACTTGATCATTTTTATTTGGTACTGGATAGGTTCTATCAATGAATTTATTGTCTTTATACCCTAGCTTTTATATCATATAGTATCTGTCCATTTGTCAAACAATAAAATATAGTCATCTACTTGAAGCATGTTTATGTAAAAAAAAAAAAAACAGCCTCTTCTCCATCGATGGGGCCAAAATGTACGATACTTTTGAAACAAATTGCTCAGAAACTTTATGATAAAATAAAAAGAAATTGATATTATGCTTGACGATTGGCACTGACAATGTCCTTTGTGCAGGGGGCCATTCAAACTCGGCGCCCCACCCATCCAATCCACCTACACTTTCTCGTCGACATCCAGGAAGTGTGTACATGTATAATATAAGTATATAACGTGAACAGGATTTTAATTCACTATACGTATATAGTGTATATATATATAGTTAATTAAAACCTTTCTACCGCTTTCGTCTATGTGTTTTTGTCCCTTAAGCCATTGTGCCGCCATAATTGCTGCCATGATGTTATATACCATGACAACATACATTATACACGATTTGTGTCATTCGCCACATTTTCAAGATAAAGCTAACAAGCTTGTATTTTTATCGTAATCTTGATGATATTAATACATATAATTACCTTATGGGCGGGGATAATATTACTGGTATGTAATTACTATTTAATAAAAAATAATACAAAAACTTATTGTGTGTTGTATATGAATTGACAAAGCGTTTTATTATTGTTTTCATCTTACTAAATGCTTGTTAAAGTTTATTGTGCTGGAAAATAATCATTGATTGCCGGGATCAAATTCTTATCGATTTCATGCATATACGAAATTAATGCCCGTAGCGATTACGTTAGGTACAGGTATAGTCAAATGCACTCTTAGCTCAGGTTGTATGATTTTTCAACGCTATATTTCCAATTTTGTTTTATTTCATTGCGTGGAAATGATTAGTGGACTTTAGCTCCACTAGTTAAGGCCCTTTTAGGATATATAGCTACTGTCCATTTGTATGTGTCGGAATAACATTGGGAACATTCTTCTTAGTTAATAAATGTTAATTTATCAACCAAATATAGAAAGACAAACTAACGAATTTACTTCTACTTGAACGCACTTGTGCCCTTCCATATCTCAATTGCCTATTTTCTCCCCTTGCCTTTACTTTTCAGTTCTAGGGAGGTATCTAAGTTCAAAAGGGGATTCTCCCGACATTTGGCCATCTAGTACAAACGGTAGTTGTAACTTCGTTCGACAGTACTCTATCCCGAGATGGCTCTGTTTGTTTGCTTGTCGTTATCTTAGTACGAACTCTAATATCGTAATACTAAAACTTATGAACAATAATAAAAAAACAATCCTCGATATATATTTAGGGAGGAATTAGCTTTACAAAAATGATTATTCTTGAAATTTTGCATCTAAATACCAACTAAATCCACCTTACCTTTCCCTACCAAAAACAGAGTTTCCTTCGGCGTTTCAGCGGGTTCATATTCTAAAAATATGATTCGCCCTTGATGTCTTTCCTGGCAACTGGCTGCTCTGTTTACAGCTTCAAATAACGGATATTCCTTGGTAATTCGGTTAATATCGCTAATCACGTTTAACTTGATCGAAGACCCAGAAAACAGAGCTGTAACATATTCTTCCACTTTGGGAGGGCACATTCTACAAGAAACAGAAATCTCCTGGTAGATTAGATTCTTTTGTGCATGGTTCTTCTATGTGTACCTTTCTGGATCAGCTCCTCCGATATCACAAGCTACCCGTCTTCCAGATTCCAGGATTTGTGCGAGCTGAACCAGTTCTTTAGTTTTGGAAGCGTTCGCAGTCCATAGGCCCAAATACTCAACTTTGTTGATCTTCTTAGGATCATGCTCTCTGACTTGGAGAGGCTGAAAAAGACAAGAAAATTAGACGGAACCTATGATGTTTTTCGCATTTTTTTAAGTAATTAGCTTACTGTATATAAAACTTCTAAGGCCCCAAGTATTGCCACCAACTGGCCTTCATCAAAAGGATTTTCAGGAATAACCAGCAAAGGTCGCTTGCTTCCAGCTTTTAATGCCCTTTTTATGCCAGCAGCTGCAGCCTTCTTGAAGACCCTAACATCATCGTAATCCGGATCCAAGGGCCCTATTTCGCCAAAAAATATGGCATTGTCAGTCAACGGTTGAGCAAGATTATGAACACCAAAGAATTAAATCGTTTAAAAATAAAAACCGCAATAATTTTCCGGTAAAAACGTTCTTTAAAGCTGTTGATCAAATGCACCTTATTACCTGTGGGTGAATATACCAGCCGTTTTGCGGGTAAAGGTATAGGTAAAACGGCTATTTCAGTTTTCAAAGCTGGATCCAAATGCAGAGCTGCGGCTACGGTAGTTGACAATACACTGGACGTGAGCTGGAAGTTTGGAGGGGCGACCAAAACCAGGGAGTCATAGTTGGTACTCTCCAAAGATATTTCTGATTTAAACTGAGTAACTGGGGGCCTGGAAATAGATGATACAATCTAAGATTTCTGCCAATTTGTGCACAGAATCACACTTTAAAGAGAAACACTCTTCGTTCCAAATTCGAGTATTGAGTCACAGGAGAATAGGATTACTGGTTTGGGTAAAGCTACGGGCTGACCAAGGAAAGAATGGATGAAACTTAAGGAAAACAGCGTTCTAATTTAAATTTTACTTGGTACCACCTTACTCTTGGAAGGTTCAGGAGCATGCCTCATTCAGAAAGACGCCTTGACGTTAATTAATGTCTATTCATGCGTACTTTCATACCACCGAACAAGTATTTATCATAGAAAAGGCACTTAGCCGAATACGTCCTTGATAATTCAAGTGCCCTTATCTCCTGCTTTGCGGACCCGCTGGAATTAGCTAAAGCAACGATTTTAGCCTGCTATTGAATAAGCTATAAAAGCTATAAAATAAGCGGCGGAATTGTGAATATACGTAGCAGTTTTGGGCTCTATCGGCGACATTGATTAGATCGAGGTGCTGCGGCTGAGTAAATCTTCCAGGGTAAATACAGTGGTAGCTAGAGAAATAAGACACCTCATTAAGATAAGTAAATTTTGTCGATTTCTCGTATATGTTCTGCATACTGAGGATGAAAATATTTAATGCGATATGTGCTATTCGACTTGCCATACATAACTTACCTCGAATTTATGTGTTGCTTAGAATCGCAAAAATGTTGCGAACTACCCTTAAATCACGCGGTCTTAGAAATAACACACCTATGAAAACATTTTGAATATCGCAAAAAGCTGCTTATTTCACATTTCTTTGATATTTCCGATAATTGTAGTATTACTTTAGGATTGCGTTCATAAATTAAAATCCAGTTTTTGTAATGGTGAATAATGGGAAAAAGTGAAAATTACACTGCGAAAGAACGACGAATAATAATGCAGATGAGGCAGCAAAATAACAACATTTCGTATATTGATCGAACTTTAAATTGTTCTCGTTGTAAAGTGCGGAATGCGGAGGCTTTGTGAAGAAATAAACACGACAGCCCCCAAAAAAAGAAAGTGTCCGCCAAGGAAAACCACGGCAATGGAAGATAGAATAATTGTAAGATTAAATAAAATTGATCCATTTTTAACTTTTAATAAAATCAAACATAAAGCGAGCTCTATCTACAACATAAACATATCAGCCAAGACAATACGTTTGAACGATTCAAATCTTCGAAGGTGTATCGCCATAAAGAGGCCACTTGTTTCTCTAAAAAATAGGAAGAGACGTTAATCCCATGCACAACTTCATTTGTACAAACTACTCCAATTTTGGAAAAATGTCTTATGGTCCGACGAATCGAAATTTAATCTTTTTCTTCAGATGGAAAAACGTACCTCGTCCCAAAAATCGGTCTTCGGATCCTCGTTATACATTAAAAACTATTAAGCACTTTGGTGGCAATATTTTAGTTTGAGGAGCCACGTTTTGGCATGGGGTTGGTCCGCTCGTTAAAATGGATCAATACTATTATAAAGATATTTTGGAAAATATCATGGAATCATTTGAAGACGAGAATTTACCTCTTATATATAAATTCATGCATAATAACGACCCTAAACATTCGTCTCGTTTGGTGAAGCAGCGGCTCCAAGATCATCACATTGACGCTTTGGCCTGTTCAGAGTCCCGACATAAATCCGATAGACAATTTGTGAAAAGACGTTAAAATAGCGATAGCGAATAAAAACACTTCCAATTTAAATGAACTCTGGGTGGTAACACAACAAGCTTGGCAAGATATTTCAATCGGTTTGTCGTAGTCTAACAGAAACAATGCACGCTAGAAGTCTAGAAGCTATAAAAAAAGGTTATCCTACGAAATATTAGGTTTTCGTCAAGAAACTAATTAAAATTTTTAAAAATAACGTGATTCTATTCTAGAAATAAAAAAATTTTTCTTTGAGATTTTTCATGTGTTTCTATAGTTAAAATAAGATACATTTCTAATAAATGAGAACATTTTTTTAAATCTAATTTAATGTTAAGATTAGACTTTTGTTACAGAAAACGTTTATAAAATAAACTAAAATAATATCATACTCATGAAGGTGTCTATTTCTTTGGCCACCACTGTATATGCTCGGTGATAACATTAACGGTCTTATGGCGTTAGTCTTATCCGCTATCTGAGGGAGGCTTTACTCCGAACCGTTTTAAAGTTTGCTCGTTTTACAATTGAGAGTTACGCTAAATGCCGAGTAGTATTTTAACTTGAAATCAGGGAAACCATATATGTTTTAAGTGTTTTCGTCGGGCATAATTACAGTGAGAGCTGAAATAAAAGTAATCTTGAGAACTTTAAAAATAATTGATTACGGTAAGATAATACCGTACGAGGATTTCAAGCGTCTGACGCATGAAAGCTCTCTATTACTATCTTCAACCCTCACTCCACCCCGACCCAATCCTGACATCCTGGAGATGCGTGGCAGCAGTTATGCGCACGCGTACCTGTAAACCACGAACACCTCAAACCTTTTCGTTTTGGTTTGGTTCGTTTTTAAATAATGTTTAAGGAAGTAAAATACGAATTTCACTCCATAAAATGCAGGATATTCGATTAATTATCATTACAGAAGCGGTATTAATGTTTGTTCTATGAAATGCGTAAACTGACACTGAAAAATTCCACTAGACCACACAAAGCAAGAAAATGATAATTACCCAGTGCTGTTGCTCCCGCTGCCACTCATGTTCACACAATCTTGCAATTAACACTGTCAATGCTAAACTCACTAGCCACTTTTTGTCTACATTCAAATAAAGCATATCCTTGTATCGTATGTGGAATCGGAAGTTATTTATTTATAAGTTGAACAATCGATTGATAATGTTAACTACACAACCCGATAAGAGCAATCTTTTATTAAGCGTTTTCAGAACAAAAAATGGAGATAATATTCAAAACTCACGACTTACTACCGATTGCACTTGTGGCTTAATAAGCTTGTTAAATGTTTACCTTTTCAGTCATTAATTTAACATTGCATTACAAGGTCGCTTTGAGGAGTAAAATCACGGAATTGACAATTTATAGCTAAAAATACAGCTTTTAGTTGCGGTTTTACCGATTTCCTTGAGTTAGTATGCATGACAATGGCCAGTGTTGCCAGATATGAACTTCATGGTTCAGCTGATCATCGGCTACCTTTAAGTCTGAGTAATATGAATAATTTTGGCAAGACTCTATACTGTATCTATAATTAAGGTAAGTTTGTTTGATGAAAGGAAAGTAACCTTCTTAGTCTTAACATAAAAGATGATTTGCGAAATTGCGTTTTTGGTGATTTGGCAACGTTCTATGGCAGTATTTTCAGAAATAGAAATTTGTACTGTTTATCACCATCTATCAGCGAATTCGCAAAATGAACGAGCGTGGCAATAGGGTTCTGCGCACTTCAATCGTGCGGTTTAGCACGGGTACCGTGAGATGGCTGCGAGCACTCTAAAAGTTTAATAAAAGTTGAGAAAACATTTCTAAAACTTTTATAAACTATAACATCTGTACCTAAACCAACTTAGATGAATCCAATAAATTCCACGCCTTAAACGTGCGTTCAACGTGCTGCACTCACCAGATTTGTCTATTTTTCATTGATCTGATGGGATTATTTCCCTAATAGAAAATTTTAGTCTCATCTCCCATCGACTTGCAGTTTTTGAATTATTAGGAATTAACGAACAGCCAATTTTCATTCTTGTATACCTTACAGTTCTTGATTCCCTAATGCCCTCCAAATTTGAGACACCCCGTGCAAACATCGTTTAAGCACGCTCTTATATTCCTTATAATCTACCACATCTTCAGAATGGCGAGGTATTGTACACTGAAGACACAATTCGGTAAATAACTTTATTGACTCAACAAGGAAAATAAATTAACCACTCATCAAAAATAAATTAAAACTTCAATCTCGAGGAGCTTCTAAGGACGGCTGGTTGACGACCCTGTAGAAGTCGAAGGACCTGGATAGTAGGCGGAATAAGCCATATTCTGGGCATCGTTATTCGAAGCGGTCCAGACTCTCGAATAGGGTCCCCCTGTGTTGGGTTCCCATCCTGGCTCGTACGAACTAGGGGGGGCTGTGGACGGAGCAGGGGCTGGGGCTCCGTAAAGAGGCATTGGAGGCTCTGCTGGGGCCATAGTCATCATTGGCATTGGCATACCTTTGGAAACGTTAAGGGTTGATAAATTTTACATCATTGCTTTGGTGCAAGGTGAAGTACCTGATTTGCCAACCAACTGGTAAATGATGAATCCTAGCACTAGCACGATGGCGAGTTTAGATAGGATAAGAGCTTTGAAGGCTTTGAGACTGGTGAGCAATACGAAGATCGGCATTAGAAGCTTGGTTTTCAGCTTAAAGAGAAGCAGGAATGGAAGCAGGAGCTTCTTCTTCAGGAGTCCTCTAGCTAAGGTTTCCATCAAATTCCAGAATTCAATCATAGCGACCTACTTACATTCGTTTTCGTTGGTGATCACATCCAGGCCGCTGTAAGGGTTGTAGACTATGTAGGTGCTTTCTGCCAAAACTTCTGGAACTCTCATCCTGAACTCTTGAGTTTCCAAAACTCTGGCGACGCGTTTGTAAATGGCGTTATCAATGTTCTAAAATATCGTGCTAATTAGCGTTTTGTATAAATAAGAGGAAATTAGTCACCTGAGCACTTCTAGCATCAGTTTGCAGTCCCAACACATTATCCAGGTACACCAAAACGTACTCCTTAACACATTCCATGCCTCCGCACCTGCTGAGTACCGCGGAGACCAACTCATCACCCGACCGGGGTGAGACGCTTTCAGCCCTCACTGACGTAGCTGCAGCCACAGCCAAAAGAGCACAAGTCAACCTCCACATTTTCGGTGTGCACAGATTGACAAGAAACTAATCAATGAATTTTTAATAGAGTGGGTGCAGTTTTATACGACTATCATACCGGGTCACTCAGTATTTTGCTGATTTGTATATTGATTAGGCAGTACCCGAATACCATAGCAAAGATGGTGCGGTTCCGCTATAGATCCGGTAGTACTTAGTATGCGGACAAAGCGGACGATTTGCTTTTTAAAGATGTAGCTATGCAGAATTTGAAATTTGGGTTGCTGATATGATGTATGGCGGTCAGTGGAAAGAGAACCGTTCTTTTTTGGCGTAATGTAACTTCTGTACGGAGAGTGAATTTTTAAATCGCCAAGTTTCTCTTCTAAAAAGATTTCGACTCCTTTGTGATCTATATACATATGTGCATAAATTGATGAGTTACAGAGGCATCTGCGTAATTCAGTGCTAAATCTCTCATCGCTTCGTTGTCGAGATAAACATTTTACAGGGTGTTCCTTTCTAGAGCTCAACCAACAGGACCTCGGGTACCATGGAAGGTACGAGGTCGGTTAAGTCAGGAAAAATTCGCGCGAGTTAGAGTTTGAGACTATGTCGATTCGACATCTAAAAAATTCCGATGATTTTCGAAGCTATTTGGAAAAATTGAAATTTTGTAAATTTTTTAAAATTTCTCCTCAGCTTAATTTCCGAAGTAATTCAAAATTATTGACATTTCATCAATGCAATTTTTCCTCTGCAACACCGCGGCGAAGTCGCACTTGAAGTCCGACGTTTCGAATTTCGACAATTATCATCAACCTTTTTTTCTTACAGGCGCCATTTTGGATTTTTACTTTTTTCAAATCAAATTTTTTCTAATTGATGTATCACATGTTCAGTCAGTTTTTTGCGAAGCAAAAATCGTACTTAATTCTGAAGACACATAGGCATTTGATATTAAACACCGATCAAGAAGTGACACAGCTGAAAAATGTCTGTGAGGATGCAAAATAAGAACCCTTCTTTTTCTTCTTGTTTGTCTGGTCCCCTGTTCTGACCTCGGCGACGGCCAGGACTCCTTCCCTTCAGTTGGGTCTCGGCGACAGCCGGGGATCTCCCAAACGGGACTCGAATGCTGATCTATACTAATATGGACTTTTCTTCGTAAAAAGACCTGAAATGATCTTTTGTTTGAGGGGCATGATGGTGATCACACCTTGTAATGCAAGAATGTCATTAAAGACCATTTTGCATTTAGAGTGGTCAGTTTAGTTGGTCAGTGTGGTTTTTCTTTATTTGAAATCACCACATTCTTACCTTAATAGGATATAAATAAATGAGCGCATCAATTTATAAATAATTCCATTTTTCAAATCAGGAAAGACATATTTTCATTTTTTAAAAGGATACTGGGTGGTCCGTGTAAACGTCCCTTATAAGACTCAAGTGAAAAGATGTACTTTCACCTCGCGATGCCGTCTAGCCTAAATGTGTTTTCCGTTAGAAATTTTGAAGCAAAAATAATGGATTTATTATCCCTATACCTGTATTCGATATCAATAAAGTAGTTAGCGTCCGAATACGCAAGTTTTGCACTAAATTTGCCAATAGAAAGCGCCAGTAAAAATGCCCAATCGATGAAATAGGAAAATGTTAAAAAACAAAGACAAAATCTTCTCAAACGTTTTTACAAATCTTTAATAACTGCATCGAACTTCTTCCAAACACAAAAATAAATAAACCCAATTCCAAAATACCGAAATTTTCTCAGGCTTTCATCTCTTGAGAATATCCGCCATAGGCCATCTGTTGCGCGCTACCCTCATCTGATCGGTGGTACGCGTGCTCCCATGGGTCATGGTGATGATAATGATGATCGTCAAAATGATCCAAATGATGATCGTGATGAACCACGTGATGGTCATGATGATTATCATGGTATACGTGAGGAATGTGCACATCGTGGACCGCTTCATGTATTATGTGAGGGGCGTGATGGTGATCTGAAAACTAAAATAATTTTGAGTTTCATTCGCCCGCTGTTACTACCTCGGAAGATAACTCCATCAAAAATTATCGATAATTTTAAAGCATTATTATATATATTGCCCTAAAATTTATCGATAATTTTCAATGCTTTGCACATGATTTTTAAGCATGTTTGGTGATTTTCTGAGAGAGGTACCTTCGCACACAATTTCCATACAGCCAGTACTATGGAGGTAACAAATGACACAAATGAGAGCTGCAGTGCGTTCCAGGTCTTAATGCCTAACACTCCTAGAGCCAGAGGGATGAAGGTGATTGCCTTTAGGAGCAAAATTATAAGAATTGGCGGTAGGATCTTCTTGATTTTCGCTTTCTTGCGGGCTGAAGCAATCGACAAAGTTAAAATTGTTCGAATTTAGTAATGCTTTTGGTGCTCATACCTTGAACCTCGCTGCTTCCAGAATCCAGGCGCAACTTCAAGTTAACTTCCCCTGAATCCAGGTTTCTCCCGCTGAAGGTCAGAGTGGTGCCAAAAGGAGCTTCCACAGAGAGTTCGTGAGACCTAACAAAGTTTTCCAAGTTATCCTCGAAATATGCGTTTCCAAGTTGTCTTGCAGAGCGTCCATTGGAGACTTGCGTCACGTTAACATCCCCACCAATCTGGAAAGCCTCAATAATTTAATTCCTCCATTAGAGATTTTGCACACTTACACACCTGCAGAAGATCTTTTAAGTCCGAATCCACGAAATTTTGCGCAAAGCCGTAAGTGCAGCTTACCACAGATAATAAGCTAATCAGTAATGTACTTAACCCACCCATTTTTCCAAGCGCAGCTCGACTAATGGCAATTTAATAGGCTAATCTTAATTTATATGGTTGTCTACCGCAAAAGGAGTGGTGGTGCATATACAAAATTAGAGAGCAAAAAAGTCTGAATGCCTGACTCTTTTTGAATATTTGATGAACCGAGTAGTACCGAAGAATGGAACCAGAATTATAGGTTGATCATTTGTATGCGTCTTGCAGGCAAAGAAATTGAGAGTACCTTACATAGCGAGACGAAGCAATAAAACAAAAACGAAATTTTAACAAATAAATTATTTTTCTTTAATAAGTTAACAACGATCACAGGAGTTCTGAACGAGTCAATTCTGTGCCTGAGCATATCCATTATAAGCCATTTGCACCCCTTCCACTTGGTCAGCACGCGCAGCCGCAATGTGGTGGTGAAGATGAGGATCGTAAGTCTCGTGGATCACCTGAGGATGAGGATGATCCCCGTTGACCTTGGAACACAGCTTCCAAACTGCCATGGCCAAAGTGGTCACAAAGGAGACGAAGGAGAGTTGAATGGCATTCCAAGTCTTCAAGCTGAGAATCCCCAAAGCCAGTGGGATCAAAGTCATTGCTTTGATGAGGATGAAGACCAGAATCGGCACGAAGATCTTCTTGATTTTGGACTTCTTGCGGGCTTGAACTGCGCTGCCGCTGCCGAATTTAAGCTTAAATCCCAACTCCTCGTTATCCAAGTTCCGTGCTTGCATTGTCACCATTGATCCGACAATGGGCAGTTTGAAGGAGATTTCGTTGGATTTGATGTAGTTTTCGATGTATTCTTGAGGAGACTGACCATTGCTTCTTCCAGAATTGGCGGACTTGGCAACTTCCAAATCACTGCCCACCTGAAAATGATGCTTCAAAACTCTGAAAGTTGGCTGTTAAGTTAGTTCTTTAACCTGAATCAGATTGTCCCAAGTGGATGACTCAACTTTAGGCGCTGCAGCGCAAGCTCCCACAAGGCAAATTAGAACTGCACAATAGACCTTCATTGCTTCAAAAGCGGGCCTCGACTGAATGAATAAAATTCGATACACCCTTAATATGTATTTATACCGCAGTTTAGGTAGGGGAGAGAATAATTCATTCATAAACCAAACATTATGGGCTCTGATGGCTTTCATAAATCCATTTTGGATGAATAATTAAGGATGCTCCAGGAAAGGTCTCTTAATTTTGCTTGCTTATTTGGGTATGCAGAGCGCATTCTTGGACTACAGGCGTGAGGACACGAAAGTATGTGGACGATGTTGCTTTCGTTTGATTCGAATCAGTTTTTCTGTTTTCAGTTATTGATGGCAGTAGGTTAGAATTAAATGGGTTTGTAGGGTTATCAGCAAGGACCACGGAAAATATATCGCAGTTGGATAACTCAACGAAATGTTTCCAGGAACTGGCAGAGTCACCGGGGTGACGCTCACCCTCAATTTCAACAGCTGAAATTGCAGAAAAATGTCAATCCTGAAAACTTCCAAGGCGGAGGAAGGTGCCGGTTTTACCCACTTTCGAAATTTTTAATGACGACTTTGAATATCCGAAGGGCAATTGCGTTAAAAGTGCGATTAACAGTCTCCTTGGTCTCTAACAGCCTGCACTGTGCGGGTTGCGTAGTACCTTTCAATTCCTGAAACATAAAATTCTTATCGATTTTCGCAATTTTCCATCTAAATTATGATCTTTCGAATTATATTATTAAGGTTGCAGAGCTTCAAGAACACCAGCTTCGAGCTGCCCCTTTAGGGGTCGATTCTCAGTAGGGTAGCCCTACAGGGCAAACATTTTCGTAGGGATTCGTCACGTTGCTTCGATGTATTCTGCATAAATCTGGGAAATTGCCCACAAGTTCGCGGACAGCCCTATCGAGACGATAGATTTGGCGTACTTCTTTAGGTAATTGGTCCATGAACGTCCATCTTCGATAGTAAACAGTAGGCGCCTTCACCATTCACAGGTTTTTAGAAAATTTTCGAATATTTTGAGGTGGTATTTCGTTTCTTGTACGTTTAGTTGTAGTTTGGGGGACCCGAGCCCTTAGGGGTCTGGTCTACCAAACCATGAATTATGGATGAGAATGTATTGCCAAAAAGCCGATAGAACGAGGTCACTGGTATCCTATACCACCTTATCCTAGTCCTTCTGTCCACTACCTCAAGCACCTGGGGATAGGAAATCTCCCAAGTCTTGACTACCTTTTCTGACGATTTTCCTTTTTTTTGTATGCGTAATCTGTTACTAAAAATCCGTTAGTAAGAATATTTTCGAAACATCCTTCAAGTGCACCCTCCACTTGAGCATTACCGTTACCAGATCCGCCTGCCATAAAACAAATCCTTCTAAGGTCCTGCCTCATTAATATTAAAAGACTTTCGTTTATTTACAGTTAATATAAATCACCAACTACTATTATCAACTCTTCATTCAGTCATTCAACCAAAGAGTCTCTAGTCACTACTACCTAAGCAAAAATTAATTTATTTTTATTTATTATTTCTTTATTAATTAAAAAATGAAGTGGTTGGTGTTGTTGTGTTTGGTGTACGTTACTTATGCCGCCCCCCAAGAAAAACCCCAATTCTGGAAAGGAACAGCCTTGGATTCCACGGTAGAGAAATTGAGAGATAGTTGTGAAGGAAAAGATAGATTTGCATGCTTTCAGTTTAAAGCGTTTTCTTTTTTGGATAACATCCTTCGAGGCAGTTATTTCGAAGTAACTCGCGTGTTCGTCAGATCAGGAATATCTCAAACACGCTTTTGATTTCAGCAGTTAACGGATAATGTGGCAGTCACCAGAAACGGGTACGATAACGAAGTCGGTACGACACGATCCGGAGAATCGGTAGAAGATGCTGTGGAAAATTACATCAAAACCAACGACTTCACATTCAAGTTACCTTATGTAGGTGATCTTACTGTACAATCTAGAAAGCTTGATGAGGATGAGTTGAACTTCAAGCTCAACTTTGGGTCTGAAATCGAGGGCAAGTTTTACTACCATATAACACCTAATCAATGCAATCTCCAGCACATTACACCTAATCGATGCTAATTTCAGAACGTGGCAAGAAACACAAGTTGAAGAAAGTTTTCATTCCCATCCTGACCTTCATCCTTTTGAAGGCGATTACTGTAGTACCCTTCCTCATCGGACTTCTGGCTTTCAAGGCTTGGAACGGCCTTCAGCTATCCGTGTTCTCATTCATCATTGCGTCAGGACTGGCCATTTTCCAACTATGTCAAAAGCTGGCTGGTGATCCTCATGCTCCTGTGATCTTGGACCATCCCCCTGCTGCGCAGTACAAGAGGTCTTTAGATGGGACTGCGCAGAATTTGGCTTATTCTGCGTATTCGCAGTAGATGTTATTTGAGACGATTTTTAATTAATAAATTATTATTTGAAAGTTAAATTTGCTTTTGGATGTGCGAATTGTTGGTGTGTGGGTTGGGGATGTCACATGCATCTGAAAATCAGGAAGTTAATTTGGGAATTTTTCCAGATTTGGATTATACACTTTCTAGGTAGTTGAAATTTTGAAATTGATTTAAAGTGATGATTTCTAGGGAATTTCCGTGTAGACGGGAGAATCACTGAAAAACACTTTATCGAGTAGAGCAGAAAATAATTAGCACGTAAAGAATGAAGAGCTGACGGTTATGTAGAGAAACTGTTAGGCAGAGAACAGGAATTTCCACGCAATGGAAATTGTAATGTAGAAAGAGAAAACATTGAGGAATGGAGAAATGTCCTTTCCCAAATATCCCTTGCTATAAGGTTTCCAAAGCCCCTAACCAGGGCTTATTAGTATCTGGCCAGTAACCCCATCGTTAGGTCTTAACTAGTTTGTTAGTAGGAACTCGCATATTTTCAGAACAAACTTCATCCTCAGCCAACCTCAGAAAAACTTTATTTCAGAATGATAATGCTTCAATCCTCACATTCTTGTATAGCTCAAATGACCAATATCAGCGTACAGATTTTATAGCGAAGTAAACAACGAAGATGAAAAACAAATAAAAAAGGGTAAAAATTAAATTAAGATTTTTTTAAACCTTTTAATAAGACTATTCAAAAAATCTGATAATATATAAGGTGATACATTAAAAAAACGAATGTTGGGTTGTAACTTGCGAACTAAGAATGCCAGACTAAAATTACCTACGCCACTGAATTCTACATAAAAATTTCTGTAAAATACCATTTTTACTTTACTGAATCCCTGCACCAAAACAACGGGGGTACTAAGGGTTTCACCCTGTAGGTTGAAAACATGGTGACTCATGAAAATTGTCAATATGGCTTTAAATGTTTCATGAAAATCGGCCGCAGGTGCGTGAATTATCCATTTTTTGTATTAACAAAGATCCCATGATGTCAACGAAATATGAGCACTCTGTACCTTATTAAAAAGTATCAAATCATCACAACTTCCTTTACCCCTTCTTTTATTAAAGCTAATGGATTCATTTATCAATCAATATCAAAATTTCTATAATACGCCCAAAAAAACCAAAAAAAAGGGTCGTTACGATAAACACCAAATATCAAAGAAAATAATTTATTCTCGAGGTAACAAGCTTTGGCACGCCACAATAAATAAAAAATAAATTAACACCCTACAGGTCCTCTGCGCTGTTCTTTCATTGAAGGTAAGCAGAATAAGCCATGTCCTGAGCATCTGTGTCCAGAGACCTGGCGTAATACTGCTGAGCAGGCCAGGCTTCGTGGGCTGATATCTGAGGCACAGCATGATCGGTAGCCAACTTCTTGCACAGCTGGAAGATGGCAAGACCTACAGCTACAACGAAAGAGAAGAAGGACAGCTGAAGTGCGTTCCAGGCCTTCAGGGTGAGGACTCCTAAGGCTAGGGGCACTAAGGTCATGGCCTTCAGGAGGACAAAGACCAGAATTGGAATGAAGATCTTCTTCAGTTTCGATTTACGCGCTGGAATGTTCGGATTCTTGGATTTTTTTTATGTGACAGTGTGAGGGTACCAACCTTCTTGAACTCCACTTCCGAAGTTAACATTAAAGTCTAGTTCGCCGCTGTCCAAGTTTCTAGCGTTCATGGTTACAGACCCGACAACTGGGAGCTTGATTTGCACGTCGTGACCCTTGATGTAGGCTTCGATCCTATCTTCATAGTCGCCATTGCTGCGGCTGGTCGTCTCAGCTGACCTATACGCGTTCTTGGACACCTTCACGTCGTCAGAGAACTGGAGCAACAAATGTTATCCCAAAACACACCAACTCAACAACTCTCTTACCTCGTGGTTGTCTTTGCTCAGGATATCTTCCAGGAAGGATACGACATATTCCTTAAGGTACTCAATTGGGTCCGACTCGAAAGTGAGCGCTTTCTTCTCAGCTGCAGGGGAGGCAGAGACCAAGGTCACGAAACCAATACCGAACAAGAATAGAAGCTTCATCATTGCGTGTTACCAATAACCGAATGGTCAATTTTGAACACACCCTTTGGTTTTATACTGCTGACCCAGAGGAAGTAAATTTTTCGAGTAATACGGTCGACACTTATTTGGGGAATTTATGTCGGACATTTAAAGAGTTTCTACTAACTAAATCCGGGGGCTCAGCTAAGGGGCCATTGATTGCATGTTAAGTAGACGTGCTGGCATTGTATTTGACGACTGGGTAGTTGGTATGCACCTAGCGAGGTGTAGATGTGGTTTGTAGATCGATATTGCTTTTGATTTGTCAGGTTCAAGGCAAAAATGATCGATTTGTTTGAACTCAGAAATAATACTTTTTGCCTCTTCTGAAGAGCAGGTAAGAGCGAGGAAGTCTTGGTCTTGTACGACGTGCAAGATCAAGAGCATGATCAGATATGTGAAACTAGACGAAAATTTGCTATATTATACCAAGACCAGCCTTACAAGACTAAATTCTCAACTAAATTCTCCATTAAATGTAACACACGCAGAATTTTTATTGCGATTCTTCGGACGACCATCGGCTAATGACCTGGCGTGAGGGGTCAACGAGAACCAGACACACAGAAATATCTAATCCAAAGGCCAATTCCATTACCAACATTGAACTACATCTATTTCCCTATAACTCTCTGATGAGTACTTAATAGCACGAGGAAAAGAAAATTCATCCTCGGAAAAACACTGTATACAGAGCGTCAAAAATAAGGCGACTTCCGCGAGGACATCATTGCTCTAAATGTAGTTGAGCTGAAATTAGACTCGCAGCTTCGTGGAACTTGGGCGATAATTTATGGTTCTTGGACAATCACAATTGTTCAGTGTGAAAGAGCACAAAAATCCGCATCTTTTGACTCCATAATGCCAGTGGAACTGACTCTATTTAGGGCACCCTGTAGTGCCAGTCGGAGTATCAAGCCCTTATTTCTGATCGTCTTTTTCTCAATGAGGCTCGCATAAATTAATGTTAATTCAAAATGTGCGTGGTCAAAATTAAAATCGCTGGCCCAGAGTACTTTCCAAAAAAATCAACGTTGACCGAGACCAGTGCGGTTTGGCTCTTGGCTTTGCTTCGCCCATCAATACTGGGGCGGAAATCTTCAATTTGGAAAGTTGAATGTTTGCTAAAAAATACATCAAATTGATTCATTCAAGGCTTATCGACATCATTCCCCTGGAAGGCTCTACTATAAGAGCATGAAATCCAATCTGCATGCCGCTTGGAAGCTTATCCCTCAGTTATTCTCACCTTTAGCAAAGTGATGGACTCCATTATGAAAATGAGGGATTTTATAGCGGAAAAATTGTTCATGTGTAACTTATAATTCTTCCCATTTCTCCTCATTCAATTTGTTTCAACCTCTTCAATATCTCGATCATTCAATGGTTCTTTTGGTTTCTGAGATTAAACATGTTTATCCAGCAGTCTTCTCCAGAATGCCTGGATCGACTCAAACCTCTCTACATACTCGACTGCACTGGTGCTTTAAGGGACAAACTTGCCCTATTTTTAACCGCTCTTCTTTCTCTTCGGGTTAGTGAAACAAAGATATTTAACAGAAGTAAAGCTTTATTCAATTATTCACCCGAAACAAATAAATAAAATAAATTAAAACGTCTTAGTGGCTAAAATCAGTGCTGTCCCCTGTAAGCCAGTTCGACAGCAGCCCTCTTGTGTCTGTATACCGGAGATCCATATACAGATGCTGGAGCTCCATATATCGGAGCCGGTGCTACTACTGGCAATGGTTGTGGTACCACTTGGGGCGATATCACGTCTATGTGGTGGGCATCAATGTGAGGATAGTGGACCACTTCATATTGCTGCAAAATATTTGCATCTAAGTGTTATTGCTCGATCTCGGTGATGAAGGACTTACTGGAGGTTTGACGAACTTGGAGAAGACTGCGACAGCTCCCGTGAGCACCAGTGAAATTAATCCTAAAGTTAAAGCTTTCCATGTCTTCAGGGCAATGAGTCCCAGGGCTAGAGGCACTAGGACTGCGGTGTTGAACTTGAGCCCCAACAAGAAGGGGAAGATCACCTTCTTGACAAGCTTGGAAGAGCGACCTGAAAGACTCACATTAAGAACTGCTGTTGATCAATGCTTGACATACTTACCAGTTGCAGAGAGGGGCACTTGGATAGGTTCAGCCTGTAGGAAACTCCTAGGCACTAAGCTCGTTAAAGGCCCCTCTGCCCTTAAGACAGATGGTACCTTCGCTAACAAGTTGTGACCTTGCAGGAAGTTATCAAAACGATCTAGAATGCTTTCATTTTCGAACGCTCTATCCTGAAAACACACTTTACTCCTAAACTGCTTCCTAAGTTCACCACAAATCCTCACCTGCGCCTGTTGCCCGTTACTACTCCTCACTAACACAAGATCCTCAGTTATCTTAACCGCATCCTTGTCAGCCACGTTGTTAATCCACCAAAGGGATTTGGGTCTCACACAACTCACAGAGAAATGTTTCAAGCATGAATTGTAGATATCTTGAGCTAAATCTACCGCTGAGGGATTGCACAGGGCCCCACTGGCCAGCGCGAAGAGTACCAAATATTTGAACCCCCACATGGTTTTCTATCGGATATGATTAATAATAATGATCCGATCGATTTTTGTGATTGAATGACTGAGGTGTTGATATGCAAGAAGCTTTATAGACTATACAAACGGAAGTAGAAATCAGTTTTTCATTAAGAATTTGGTATGAGCCCAAATGCGGGTTCGATCGCTACATGCTATAATTAGTGTCAATTTTTATATGGTGTTGTGATGTTAAGATTGTTAGAGTCACACAGTTAGAGCTAATATGGATAGGTGCGGCCTACTGAACTAGATGAGGGCTAACATAGGAGTTTAAAGATTTCCAGATGACGTGATAATAAGTCAATATTTTCACTTTTGTGTTGAGGGACTTTTTGTCAGAATTACTAATATGTAGTCTCATTAATTCTCTCTTCTTTTTTCTTTATTATTATTATTATTATTCTTTTCTATTTTTGCTATTTTAATTGCATTTTTTTTACTTCATTTCAATTTATTTTATTATTAACTTAAACTGAAGAATAAATAAATAATAAATTATTCTAAAAATCTAAATATAAAACTGATTTCCAATTTTTTTCATCGATTTCACAATTTCTTCCAGTATTTTATAATTGATTTTAGTCCTTCCAAGCACTCGTTTCAAATTGCTTGAAATAACGTTTTAAAATATTCTCGATTTTTATCGCATTACACTATAGTGTTTCACGAATCCAGTTCGGAGAAAAATCAAGAAAAGCCCTTTTGGTTTTCCTTGGTTGGCTAAATTATTGGTTCCTGAAATTGGCTATTAATAGTATCGGCGCTTGGAATATCCATGCATAATAACATGTGCAAATTATCGATTAATTATGGGGCAATATGCTTGAATGCCGTTTTGGGTTAAAAAAAAGTACAAGTGCATGTACTGCATGAGCGCTTTTTGCTAACCCAGATCGCATGAACGAATATTGGTCTAAGATGGTCAAGACTTTTCAATACATGAATTATATTCCAAGGAGATTTTCGTGAACCACATGGTACCAATTCCTAACACGTTTGTAGAACTTTCGACTTGAATGAAACTCTCTACATTACTCTTCATTAAATTTCCCTCGGACCATCAGATTCTTGCCGTGCGGATTGGGACAACTTCTGATAAATTTTCAAGAAATTTCATGCAGCAAGATTTGGCTTACATGTATTAGGATCTCGAAAGCTATTAGAGTTACGAAGTCGGTTGAATAAGGAAAGTTCTGAGAAATTACGAAAGTAGCATTATAGTGAAAGCTGAGCGGTCCTAACTAGTCGGTCAAGACTACGTTCCTCCGAAATCTGTAAAAACTTCCCTTAAGCAAGTTTTTGAGTGCAATATTAATGGAATTGAGGCAGTGGAGTTGAAGTTTCGAGACAACGTTTCACTTTTCTCGAACCATCATCAACTTTTATTTTTCTTATGGCGGTCATATTACCACATGCAATGGATCAAATTACGCTTGATGTCTTGGGGTTGCCGTCCTCATCAGCGGATTTATTGGAAGAACCCCTTCAAAATCATCAAGAGCATCTTTAAAATCATTAAAAACACTTTCAAAATCAGCCCATATGGACGTCTCTATATTTGATATTAATGGTTACCAACCAACCTTTCTTAGCTTCTCTAAGAAGAAAAACGAAAACTAAATCAGTCTGTATCAAAAATAATTTAATGACTTCAAATAGACTATTTACAAAACAAAAATCTTCTTCATTCGGACAAATAAGCATTGTAAGCCATTTCTTGCGAGTTCAGTTGTCTTCCATATCCCGGATGGTCCCACCCACTGGATACTGGAGGATGGTCCACTATGTGCTCATGAGGAACGTGAACGACCTCGTAGTTCACCGTCTAAAATCAACATTGATTAAACCTTCGCGAATGTTTTTTCAGTCAAATTTAACCTTTGGTTTGGTTATCTTAAATATGAGCAGAGCTCCAGTGAGAACCAAGGACAAGAGTCCCAAAGTTAACGCTTTCCAGGTCTTCAAGGCAATCAAGGCCAGAGCCAGTGGGACTATGACTGCTGTTTTGAATTTGAGACCCAGCAGGAATGGCAGGATGACTTTTTTGACGATTTTTGATGATCTGCCTGGAAATTTTATAGCAGTTAATTATGATGGACCCTTTTAACTGATACAAACCTGTGACGGCCAAAGGCACTTTAAGTTCTTCAGGTTCAAATGAGCGAGGAACCAAACTGCCCAAAGGTCCCCTAGGGCTCAAAATGACTGGTGGCTTGACCACTAAGTCATGAGTTTGCAAGAAATCTTCAAATTTCTCAAACACGTCTTCCTCAAGACCTCGACCTTGCTGTAAATTCGACATTAAGAAATCATTACCCACATCAGCTTCAACCAACCTCAGATTCAGCAGCCTCCTTCTTCACCAAAATTAAGTCTTCAGTAATCCGGATCTCTTCCTTATCAGCCACTTCACTAAGCCAGCCTAGAGCCTTAGGTTTGGCACATTTCACGGATAAATCCTTGAGGCAGCTTGAGAAAATATCCTGAACAACGTCGACTGCCGAAGGGTCTTGAGCAGAAACGGTAAAAATGAGGGCTGCGACCACTAAAATTTTCGAGGGGACCATCGTGATCGCCAATTAAAAACCGAATGACAATAATGATTGCCATAGAGGAATTTATAGACACTGATTCACGGAAATAGAAACCAATTCGGACGATATGGGGCCAAGAACGTGATCGGAATGAGTCTGTTGAGGACCACGCGAGAATGCAATTGAAAGAAGAAATTTATACTCGTTTTTGTTGTGTGAGTTGAATTATTGAGTAAGTGAGTTTACTTTTGCTGAATCTTCGATAGAATGCGATGCTCTGATATAATTTCAATATTATTGTTATGAGAGCTTTGAGGATGATGAAGCGTACTGCCACAGATGGTTAAGAAAGGACAAAGTGGGAACGTTTATTATACTTTTAATAGAATCTGTACCTCAAACTTCCGCTGATTTCATCGTGGTCTTTAATCCGCTGTGCAGAAACAGTACATATTAGAAAAAGTCCGTTTTGAGTAGTAAAAGTTGTTTTTTTCAAGTTTTAAGACCGCTTCGAAATGAGCATTACACAACGTGTCCGTTCTTAGCCCTCGACCATAGGGATCTCGGTAACCACAAGAGATACGATATAATGATAAAAGACACATAAAATTATAATTTATGTACAAAAAACCGAGGTACTTCCGACCGTCGTCGGAAGCGACCCAGAGCACCCCCGGCCGTCATCAACGTCCAACCAAGGAAATTTCAGAAGACATTTTTTTTTCGAAAACCTCAAAAACTCATCGGAATGTTTCGTATTTTGATGCGGCATATTCTCAAACTCCAAATGGTGCCCCAATTTAACCGACCTCACATCTCTTACGGTCACCGAGATACTCATGGTTGAGCTCCAGAAACGGTCATCCATTTAACGCACACTGCGTCTTAGATTTTCCGAGACGTTCTTAGTTGCCCTCAAAAATCTAACTCCCTGTATATGATTGCTTTATACTCTCGTCTCTTAACTGAATTGCCCCCCTACCATCCCAACTCGACTTCCTCAGCCTGAACCGTGAGCCTCAAATTGTATCGATCGATTTGTTTTTGCGTTACCTTAGACACCATATAAAGTTCAGGATCATAGGTCGTGTGTTATTATAACTAGTTTGACAAAATGTGCCCCAATTTGGAAGACCAGATGCCAGACATATCCGAAATCGATCCGAAAACCGAAGACATTCATCTCAATTTGACCCCCCTGTCGGACTTAAGTGCCTCAACATCGTTATCAGAGGCAAGCCAATCTTCTGAAAGTGACTCACATCACCCTGCTAATACTTTAGATCAAAATATGGAAGTGGATGTGGATGTAGCTCCTGTCTTTGCCAATTTTGTGCCTCTGGAACACAACATCAGGGAACTGCTAGTGGGTGCAAGAAGCTTCGAGTCGCAGAGCTAAAGATTTAATAATAGTTACATCCTGTCTAGGTGAGGACCTCAGACACTGAAAATCTAGAAACAGTGACGCAAATTAAATTAAGAATTATTGCCCGAGAATTAGCTCTTCAGCAGTTGGGCATTAATTTGCCATCGCTAAGGGAACTGGTCCTAGACGGGAGCATCATATCATCTCTTCGAGATTTGGGTTATGGACTTCGCAGCCTAAAGATTTTAAGAGTGAATCGGTGTCAGCTGAGTTGCATCGATGGAGTACTTGGGTAATTACGTAGTTTTGAGTATCTACTTAGCTCATGCTACATGCCATTTCCTCGAAGTTTTGAATCCCTGGAAGAGCTGTATGCAGCTGATAACTCAATAAAAGACCTCTCCCCATGTGCCTTCTTATCCAGTTTGAAGGTGCTTGACATCAGAAGGTTAGTCTTTGGTAAACTCTGTTAACACCTGCCGAGTACTCGAGGAGCATTGCAGGAACTCCTTGAGGAACTTTGGGTCAATAAGTTTTCTGACCTTATGCCCACATTTCAAAGAGATCTCTATCGAGGGGAATGAAGTCGTTGAGAGGTATCCAGATTTTACAACGATTTTAGGTGCTATGCTCGAGAACTTGTGTAAAGTTAATGGAGAACCATTAATAAGGGGTAATTAAACGTATAGTAAACGCCAAACTAAAAGTCTCGCACGTCATCAAAGTTCTATGTCGCGCTGCCCTACGCTGTTGCCGGACTTCCGAACAAATCCTTGAGGCGATATACATATAATTTATTTCAGGACAGTCAATCGTAAAATTTAATAAAAAAATGTTTTTAATTATTTACAACACAAAACCTTCTAAAGAAAGGAAAATATAAGAGCAAAAATAGACACAATCACCGGTGTTATAAGATAATCTCACAAAATAATTAACACATAAACACGTGGTTTTACGATTGACGGCAACCCTGTCGGGTTAAAATTTTTCCAGGGGTCACGTTTACATCTCAGTGGAATTATCGAATTTTAGCTAAATGACGTCACATCAAAATTTCTGACCATATTTTATTATATTTATGTTTATATTTTATTATATATGTACCTATATGTATAACCATATTCATTATATTTTTAATAATTAATACGTTTTACCTTCAAATGGTAATGATAACTAAATAAGTGAGACATATATTGCTTCCGAGATAAACATAATCAAGGTAGCCATTTTATTTCGTCATAGATGACGTGCGAGACTTTTAGTTTGGCGTTAACTATAGTTATTTTTCGTTTTAGCAATTTCCGAGCTTTCAGTGAAAAAAGAATGTTTGTTTTTATGGTCATTTTTGCACAGATTCTCATAGTGAATCGCACGCAGGAGTTACGCAAATACTCTTAGAGTCAAGCAGTGATAGTGACGAATCTGTGGTTGCGTCCCAAGTAAATGTGAACACAAACAGAAATTATCCATGAACAAATGGCATTTTAGGCATCCTCGATTGCTCATCCGATGCGATTCCCTCAAAGAAATTTCCGGAGCGATGATTCTTCTCGGGGATTTGTCGTGAGATTTCCTCCTAGAGTGTTTAGTTCCCGCTCGAATTCCAATTGAATTGAAGGTGATTTTTAGCTCAATTTTGCGCTTAATTAAGAGAGAAACTGAGAAATATACATCTTATATCACATTTTTTTATTTTTTCACTACATTTGTTATATTATAACTAACGTCTAAGCACTTTTGGTGCACTAAAAACAACCATCCGAGGAGAATTATTAAACAAACTTTTGCGCCCAAGCACCAGCCAATATTTTTTCATCTAATAATTCGAGTACCTTAATAATCTAATAAAATTACATTTTTCGAACTAGATCAACTCATTTTCTGCTTGTATGTACAAAGCTCATAAATCTAAACTATGAAATAAGTTTGAGCGTTATTAAATTAGATAAGTACACCTATGAATTACTTGATAAAAAGTCATTTAGGAAATAGATTCATCAATTAAATTGAACATTGAAACACTTTATTTTAAAAAACATTTAAAATAAATAAATAAATAAATAAATAAATAAATAAAATGTGTTAAAACATCAACAATTTTTGGCACGAAAACTTTAATAAATTAATTTTAACACCACTACAAGTCCCTATACCTCTAAATCTAATATTATTTGGCATGTATTGTTCACTTCTATGCTTACGTAAACAGAAATTAATAAATAAGTAAAACTATATGATTTAACCGCCGTAAGTCCCCTGATTTAGGTCATCTCAATAACTGAAGGAAGGCGAGGAAAAAAATTGGATTTCTCTATGTAGCCGAGAAACGAATTAATCGCGGAAAAAGCAGTTCTTCAGATATTGCAAGTAAAAGTTTGAAGCAATAAATGCCTCATTTGGAAAAGCCCCTAAAAGCGGTTTTTCGTGAGCACCAATACAATCTAGTCCCTTTTTTGGGGCACTGAGCTACTGTCCTTCCCTGAAAATACGATCCAACCAAAAAACAAGCCCTAGTGATGTTTTCGAGATATTTCTGATGTAAGCCCTACTGCTAAAACGAGCCCTAATCTACTGGACGACTCTGGGAATCCAGTGTCCTGGTCCGCGTCTCGGTCAGGGGCGAATGGTGATGCGTACACTGTGCGTACCATGAGTTTGGTACGCACGATTTTAATGAGTTTTAGCGACGAAAATCTCACAGTTTTCTGTAAGGAAAAGGAGTTTGATCTACGAATAGTCTGAAAGTGGCGATCCGAGCACAGTATCCTAAGTCGACTAGGGAAATGCCAAGAAAAGTAAATGTGGATCAAGCCGACGACCATTATTGCCTGAATTGGAAGATATCATACTTAATTAGATTGCTGACAGAAGAGCAAAGTGTTTGGTTATTCGTAAGGCTGATATTCAAGTTTGCTCTTGCAGTAGCGCTACAGCTGACCACACCGCCAGACAAATTCAATGCATAGCAATACTGTTCATTTTGGAAGGTAGTGAAGTGATCATCGGCTTCTTTATGCACCCACTCTGGGACGTGATTACTATGGATGAAACTTCAGTCTTTATGGGTCAAAGAAACTTTTGCAATTTACATTCTCTCCACTGGTAATGAAAGTACGCACGTTACATGTAGATTTGGCAATTCGTCTCAGTGGAGAGAAAGTCCCTCCTCTAAGGAAAAGAAATACAAAATCGAACGTGCTTCAAGTATTCATGTTTTTGAAAGTAAAAAACTGAGTTCTGCCAGCAGTCCTTGCGCCAAAACCATGAAGAACTTCCTTGCAGAGGGAAACATTGATCAAATAATGATCCCCGCAGAAATGAAATCATTTAAAGATCATTTGCGCACGGAAATCGATGACAAATCATGATTTCGGTGAAAAATGCTTGGAAAAAAGTAATCTGGGCAAGAAGAGCTTATTTGAGGAGAGCGCTACTGCTCAACATGAGAGGTCAACAGTCTTAGAGGAAATGAAGACCTAACAAATTCAGGCTGGAATTCGGAGTCTGGAAATTCATGACGATATTCCAGAACTTGAACAAATGTTAGTTATTGTGCATGAGAAATCAGAGGCCCCCCTCAAATAAGCCCTAGCGCGTCTTTACGCCGGGTTTGATTCTCGGAGGTAGTTTTCATAGTTTTCAAACGTACGCCTTCCTTAGGCTTTCAGATTTACATTTTCATAAGCAACATTACTTCCATCTTTCTTAAATATCCTAACTTAAATGCTTTAACCTCTACTAGTCTGAGCTAACCCGAACTAACCTCAATTAACATCCTTAATACCCACTACAACTCTGCAATATTTTCCAAAATTTACTACTTATGAAGCTTCAGTGTTGATTCCACAAGTTGGGTATAATCTCAAACAGTCTCTTTGGTCTTGTCCATCTCTAGCTGCCTGAACATATTTGTAGAAGCGTATAACTGCTGCATTCGTTTTGGTCGGAATTTGCAGCTCACTGGCATCCCTGCAAAAATCAAGAATTGCAATTAAAGATACGTTAAAGAGGGTGGTCGATATAGTTGAAAATCACTGGGAAATCTCTGAAGGATGATCCGATGGGGGTCAGTGTTTGCTTTTAGTTTTCATGTTGGTGCTCATCAGACACCAACTCCAGCTAACCAGTCCTCCAGGACGTTGGCGATAGGTGTTTCCTCTGAGGCTTCTGAGGCCGCGATGGCACTAGCGAGGGTCGTCCTTTTCAACCTGGTCACGGATGAAATGTCCAGAATATGCGCTGAGAGCAGGGATGCTGGTCAGAGACCAGATGATCGAGTGGTGGGACAACCAATGGCAGGCACACAACTGCTGGACTAAGACATTCATAGCTTTTACCAAAGGATGGACTGATGTTGAAGTAGGGCGGTGAGGAGAGTTGTTCGACACAGGCGATCACCAGACATGGAGTGTTTGGCACCTATCTGTGCTGGATAGGCCAAAGCGAGGCTCAGAAATGCTGGTTTTACTATGACAGAAACGAACCGGAACACACGGTATCTCGGTGCGACAAATCAAATCTCTTCGAGAGGGGACTGAGAAAACATGCGAGGAGAGATTCACGACAGAGAATATCGCTCATTTGTTGCCGAAGAATGAGAATGGTTGTGATGAAACTTCTGAGAGAACCATGAGAGCGGAGGAGATGGAAGAGAGGGCGCGAGAACATGTTGAGACCGTAAATGATTTCTAAGAAAACGTCAATGACAGCAAATCGACCATTCCTCACCCCTGAAGCCGCTCAGGGGTTCCGGGGGATGGAGGAGGGGGCTATAATTAGGGGAAAGACAGGATCGGGGATTGCCCAAGATTGCCATTGAGTTCCACGTACCCACTACATCAGATCAACCCCGACCTGAGAGGCGTAAACGTACTTTTCCAATGCACATTTCTTCAAAATTCGATTTCCATTTTTTTTTTTGAAGTAATATTTAACTTTCAAGGCCTTTGTTATTGAACTTACCACCCTAAATTGAAAATCAACCCACAGTTTTTTTGATGTGGGATTCAGCGTCTTCAAGGGGGAAATTGGTGTTAATGCTTGACACAGCAGCTGATTTGAATTAATTCAGGTCAAGTCGATTCAAGCAAAGCCATCTTTACGTAGATTGGTCACTTGATTCGCATGAGCAGAACCCGCCCCCGAACGAGTAGATTTTAATTTGGAAACACCCTGTAACTTGCGTGTGACCAAAAGTGCAATATTTCCAAATTTTTCTTTGCATCGGTTTTTCCAGGAGGAAAAAACCTCTTTTCGCTCTTACGGTGAAAATATGTTGGCATGGAAGAAATCTCCACTGTTTATTACCTCAAAAACTCACTTTCTCCACGATAAACTCTCGGCACATGCTGCAGTTAATTGTTCAGGCAACACATGTTTCGGCAATGAAAATAACGGTGCATAAGAAAACCAGAGAAAAATATACTAAAATACCGCGTTAATCTCACCTAAAACTGCCTGAGTGTAATGAGACATCTGGACACGTTTTTGTAATTTGCTGTGATTAATCTGATTTTTTTTCACCTTCATCAGCTTAATAGCAGCTCACCCCGGGCAACTCATCTGTCTGATAATTGAGATTGATAATCCACTCTAAGCAGCTTCTTTAAGTCATCATGAGCTCACGGGCATTGGCGAAATTAGACCTTGATCATCGATAAAAAATTATCCTGCTGCCAGTTTGATTCTGAACATAAAATGGACACATTAAGAGCTCACATTTCCATCTATTGAAATTCTCCAGTCTCTATAAATTTCCCTTAAATTGAGATTGCCCAGTATAGACCAAATGTCCGGAAGACCGCACGGACTGACCGACATTGACCCACCATATTCGGCGTAGCTTCAGGTAGGGAAGGAGGATGCCCTGACCCGATTTCTTCCGAAATACTTCGAGAAGTATGCAGATTCGTGCTATGATCCACAACGTGCCCTAAATCGTAGTAAATTTAGACTTTCCAGCAAACTTTCATCGAAAGAATCATGATTGGACCAACAAATTAACAAAATTTGATGACGACGAAATGGGGCCCATCAGGCTTGAGCAGCGAGAAACGCCAATTTAGGGGGTATCGCGTATTAAGTGAAAGCAGATAAATGGTTTAATATAAATTTCACGCGAAAGCTCAAAAGGTTAAAGACTCGCGGTTGAATCGCGCGTCGATATGAGGGATCAGATCTGAACTAACCTGAGCTAACCGGAATTAACCTGAACTAGCCCGAAGTATCATTTAGCAACTATCATTTTTTATCATTCCATGATAGGAAGGCAGAAATCTGAATACCGCCACTTCTCTATTTATATTTTAAATTCACATGGGTCGGGATCATTAAGGGCCAGGCGCATGACGTCAGAATGTCCAAACACGTTTTCAGCCTACATTTCCCACATGCGATTGCACAGAAAGCATCTAAAATAAGTCTGAACTGACGTAGATCTTAATTCCGGTTATAGTCACGTAGGTGCCTCGTTTTGGGACGTAAGACTGCTTTCTCCGGATATATGATAACAGGAACAGCACACACCCAAAATTAAATTCATTTTTAAAGGCATCAAAAGCATCAAAGGCATCAAATTCTTGTTTTAGGTATTTTTTAATTCTATAGAAATTCCACGAATAAGCAGATTCTCAAATCGCCTCTTTCATGTGATACCAAAAAAAGTGGCCTAGGAAGTCCCTCCCGGAGGGTTCTCCCTCTTTCCCTCGAAGTGACCTAATCGGCTCCTTTCCTAGTCATCAAGAATAAAGTATGAGCAATTATTTTGAGTCATGTCCACTAAATTTTAAACGGTAATTCTTTAAATCGATTATTCATTCGGACTGCGTCGACGAACGTGGAGAGTAGGTGACCGGGATATTTCGTAAAGTAAATTTCAGTGAAAGACTTCCTCATGGTCAAGGCAAACATGTTTGTTATTGAATTTTCACTTGCGTCTGCGAAATTTTATGTAACTGACTCACCTGCTCAGTTCCACCGAGAGCAAATTGCTGTAGGGGCTGAATAAGGGAGGGTTCTTGTACATGCTGCAAATCAGCCTTTCCTTGCAGGGCTCGTCTACAAACCCGAGCCCTTGCAAAATCTTGTCGATTTTTGCGAGGATTGGGGAGTAGAACGGATCTGCTTCCTGAAAGATTTTGAATTTGACCCCTACGTGTTGCCTTTTTAATGAACTTAGCGTTAGGAAAAATCCAATTAAAGCAAATCAGTACTTTCACTGTGATATGCAATTATATGTTCTAATAACTGATGACGATGATAATAAGCTTTTACTAATTTTAAAGAAACCACTCACCTGCTCCAATTTTGCTTTCTTCTTGTTGGCCTCAGACTTGCCGGGGCCAGCTTCAGCAGGTCTTACCACTTCTGCACTTTCTTTAAAACCTCCTACGTCCTTACTGTTTTCGAACGAGCCGATCCTGGGGTCGTATTCTACAGATTTTTGGATGTCAACGGACGTCTTCTTCCCTTCCTGAACTTCTGCAGGAGGTTTATACACAGGTCCTTGAGCAGGAGAGGCCTGTTGATGCTGCTGACTAGGCTGGAAGAGCTGGTCATATTGATATGGATGTTTGACGCTAGTCTGATGCTGGCGGTCGAAGTGGTTCTGCTGGACGATTTGATACTGTTGGTCCACTGCAGGTGGTGGAGGTGGAGGAGGATTTGCAGGTCTCTGAGGTACTGTGTGTTGGGGAATGTAGCCAGCTGGCAGGTCTATTCCGGGGTCTATGGATTAAAGTCGAACGTTTAGTACTACAGGGGTCAAGGTGATAGAACAATGCCTTAGTGCAAGAGACCATGCAGCCTCAAAATCAATTAAGCAAACCGTTTACGCTTCTGTTTCACTGAAATTCAAGCAAAATCATCTTTCCGGCAGCTCAATAGTAGAACAGTCAGTGTCATGGGCCGGCCTTAGCAAGTGTGACGGCCTGGGAGAGATTCTTGATCACCGCCCTCTAACCCTCAAAAAATTACCGACCAGGGAAGTCCCTCGTCCTTCCTGGTCGGCTGTCCTGCCCAGCCCCCTCTTCTTCACCATACGACCAAAACCTCCAGCTATTCAGGCCTACACAGTCCCCCTATGAACAAGCCAAAACCTGATTTTTGTTCTCCCCTAATTGCCCAATTAAAGCAATGTCTTTCTCAGCTTGCAGACGATTTTCAGAGTCTTTCGAGCGGAACTCTATCTTCACACTGACGTGTTTTGTGTTAAGTCGCGTGACAAATTTAAACACGCTTTCAGAAATGTTATAGCTATCATTTGCGAACCGTTTAAATGGTGCCATAAAGCGAAACTTTATTGTTTTGATGATCATTGTTGGGTTCTCGCAACCATTTAGTTAAAAACTTAATGGACCAGATTGTTATAAATGACAACTTTGCAAGTAGGAGGTCTGAAACTTACCCCCCGGAGCTCCAGGATCGAAGGGCGAACCTCTCAAGGGCGAATGGCTGAAGCTTCCCGGCGTCTTGTGCGGAGGTCCCCTCTTGTTGCTAAGGTACCCCGCTTGCAGCTTCAGCTTCTCATGCAGCTTCACTTCCTGGTTAAGCTGCGCCTGCAGCTTCAAATTCTCGTCTCTGATACGCAGCCGCTCCTTTTCCAGTCTGGCTTTGATCTGCCGGCATTTCCAGAAAGATTAATGCTCCATATTTGGACGTTTGCGCCCCAACTCACCATCGCCTCTTTCTCGGCTTTCGCAAGGATCCTTTCGATTTCCAACGAAGTCAAGGGCCGCTTGGGGTGGGCCGAAGACCCCGGCACTTCGTTATGGTACGTGGGATCCCTCCTGTGGGATATGAACCTGAAATTTTTTCAAATCAATACGTGACCTCGTGGCGAAGCTTAACTGAACCGTCCATGTTAAACCAGAATTTTAATTGAGCTACTATATGATTGAATTGCTAATTCTGATAGGAAAATCAGAACGAAAGCAAAAGATTGCTCAAAAGGAGGCCAGAGAGCAATTCGCCTGGGTAAGATAAACCTGCATTGATTCAATGTAAACATAATAAGGTATTGTGGAGATTTGCATGGTGTTATATGTACTTTGCTTGGTGATCTCCCACGAGAAAAAATGTGCTTACAAAGCTGAATTTAAGATTAACTAGAGTAGCTTTCACAACATTGAGATGCGGCTAATGCTCACAGAGCCTAACCGATCATTTTTTGTGATTTATTCGTGTGTTATGTATTGAATATATAGAAGTAATCACGACATGCGTGCACTCTTAAGTGATTATTAAATAATTAAGTGTCGCTACAGGGGGGCTACTCTTACTTCGCAGCTAACATCTGCACGAGGCCTGGGAAATTGGTTATTAACATGGGCAAGAATTTCTCGCCAAATTCTTTTCCATAGAAACGAATCCATGGGCTGAAAGGGTGAAAAGTGCGTTCTTAAGCCCTGTGTCAAACATCCCCGACCTTAAAACCCTTACTTTCTTACAGCCATTTTAAGAACCTGAGGGACCACGAGCACGCTCCAGTGAAGAGACTTTTTCAGAAGGTTTTTGATGAGGTGCACCACCCGAGGACTGAAATAATTGTCAGCAATTATTCTCGGTTTGATGACTGTTAATCAGCTAATCTAGTGCGTGCTAAAGGCTAAGTACTGTGACAATCTATATTAATACTCGACGCTACAGCAGCTTACTTCGCAATGAGGAAATGGATGAGTTTCCTGATGGCATAAAAAGCGAATTTGGCAAATTTCACTGCGAAATTCTTGGCTCTTGCTAACCAATGGAAGCTATAAAAAGGAACAAGTAGAACTGTGATTAGTTTTTTTACCAACGAAACTACCGATTTTTGGCATTTTTAAGCCACAAATTCCCAGAAAATGCCGTTCCTAATTGTCCAGAATTCCGCATGCCTGAAGTCTAAGAACTCGCCCCCAACACGAAATGGTTTGGATATTTGTCACTCAAAAGTAATGCTATTCATATTAAGGCCACAGAGTCAGTGTGGAATTTCCCTAAAGCTAAGGAAAAATGTCAAGACCTGGCAACGCCGCGCCGGGATATTCCGAACTTACCCCACAACACGAAGTGGATCGGATATTTGTCATGCGAAACTAACATTACTTTTACGATAGCCAGATTGCCGGTTTGGGATTTCCCTGGATGTAGAGAGAAATTGCACAATCTGAAACCGCCGCACTAAGTTTCTCCAGAACTAACCGCCGTTATCTCACCTCTCCGGGCCTCCGAAAAGGTGGATCTTCTCGTGTACGTGACCTCAGTTCCTCCACATGAGTTACTTTTTACAGGGCAAAAACCTGATATCCATGAGAAGTAAGAGTTTTTGATTGATTAGAATCGCATATAGTAATATTCATTCATAGAATCTTTGATCCCATTGCGTATGGGCGGTGGTAAAGTTCCGATTATTTGCGGCAATTTCTCGGACAATAGGAAGATTTGGAAAAAGAGTGCTGCTGGAAGAGACTGTTTGGTCAACAGGTGTCATGTAAGTCCTGCGGCCGGAACGAACCTGAACTAACACCGCGAAAACTCCTCCATTATGATGGTAGCGGGTACTCGTTGACTCGCAAGTTTTCTTATTACGTAAATGTTTTGATCTTCAATTTCAACTACTAATGGCGGCACTAAAATTAGGATCAAACAATTTGTTTGCATTTCAATTACACGCGACTGCACGTTACAATCCACATATCACTCTCCAGCCATTCTGGTCATTAACGGCTAACAGCATGCCATTTGGTATCAACACGCATAACGGTAATGCTGCTGACATTATGCGCTTTCAGGACTTAATATCGACCGTAAAAACATGATATGTAAATTAATCTGCATCAAGACAACGAATAGTGACCTGCACCAAATACGCGGCGTTTGTACATCACCGAAAGCCAAACGTGGAATTTCTAATGGACCATTGATCCGGGCCAGTATGTCAAATTTGAATATTACTGAGCCTTTTTCTGCTTTTCTTCCTTGTTTGCACGTCATCGGCATTAACGCAGTAAAACAATAAATGTGTATTAACTCACTCGTGCGGAAATCCTGCAGCATCATCGGGCACCACGCCGACATCATCATCAAACTCGGTGTAGTGGGTGTCATGGTGTCCTATTGGCGGCCCATGGTGCTCTATCGGAGGTCCATAGCTCTCGTGATGATCGTGATGATGAGGGGCCACCTGCAATACATTTTGCATTGAAGACTTAGAAATTTTTGAAACCCCGATCAGCCTTACCTGATGAATATGAGATATCAGGTGCTTGTGGTGATGGTACTTGGCTTGAATGGGGTAATACGCACAGAATTTGAATATGTGATGCAGGAATGGGAACACAAAGAGCAGTATCTTGAGAAGGAGCTTTTTGGCAGTGGCGGCGCCCACGATCAATGGGAGCAAGAACAGAAACTTGAAGGCCAGCAATTTAAGAACCACCAGCAGGGCCAGGACCGCGTAGATTATTCTCTCATTGATGAATTTGCCTGCAAATTGCCACGGAATATTAAGAATATTTTATGTAGAATTTTCCTATAAAAATGGCTGTTAATATATTCTTTAAAGAAACTTTAATCGTGCTTCATTTATAAATTGGCTTTCAAATTACAATGCATAACCTCCTTTTGGGTATTTTGTTGGTCATTGATCGCTACCTTTTACCATCATTCCATTGTTGATGAATGGAACATTTAAGTTTCTGCGTTTTTTTAACAAGACATCAAGCATTAAGACTACTTTTTAGTCGCTTGTAAAGCATCATATAATACTTTAAGCAGGTGGTTAAACAATCAATTACTTAAGTACAAGGGACGTGAATGATGGGTAAAATAGCCCAGAACTGCCTTCAAACTCTGTTAAAAAAACAATAAGCTTAATTTTCTGTTCAACTAAGTATCTAAGAATTTATAAATATTAAAGAAAGTGATTCAATTGAACGAGTTTCTTACGTCTCTCGAGTTACAAAGGATATCCAGCAGCTTATAAAGAGCAAAGATATTAATCAAAAATCAACATTTCGTTGCTTTAAATCTGCAGCAGAACTCGATTGGATGGGTTGAGATATCAAAATACATTCCACCATTTTGTCAAGAATTTATTTTAACTCTCCAGAAGATTAATAATTTATAATTTTTATCGGAGATTAATATTTTCGAACTCAAAAGTCGTCTTAGGCTTCATTCACCGTGTTTTTTGTTTCATAATTAACAAAAACGCCTTTCAAATAAAACTTATTCGGACTCTATTGACATGGTACTATTAACATCCTCTAGATGTTAAGACATTAGGTCTGATCCTACTGCCAACTTCTCGAACCAGGCTAATGGCCTAGTCAGCCTCTTGTACCACAATAAACATTTTGATCTCGCCACTTGCAGAGGAATAAAAATCCGTAATAACGTTTTTCCAAAATTCTATGGGCTAATGAAAAATCACAAGTGAAATACAGCGATGCGGTCTAATACTGGAAAAAATTGAGGATTTGAGTGTTTTTTTGGTTGACTTATCGTTGAGTTCTTAAAGAATCGCTTCAAGTCTGGACCTTTTTAGAAAAAGTCTATTATTTTGCACACCAGATGAAACGAACATATAGCGAATTTTTTCCAACATTTTGAAACCCTCTATGGGTTATTCCAGCGTCCTAAAATATTGCATTTTAGATCACATCCGGGATACACTTTTTCCCAACATTTAGTCAAATTTTATCAAAATTGAATAACGTCGTACAGCAAAAAACCTTTAAAATACGATATATTTCTCTTATCAGGGTGTTTCCTAACATATAGCAAAAATTTTAATGGATACTGATTGAGTTAAAGTTATGTCCAATACACTTCTTCGCAGATAACCGAATCTTCACCATAAGACCATTGCCTGCGTGCCACCTTAAAAGCTAACCTGAGCTAATCTAAATTGACCTAAACCAACTTACGACAAAACCTACTTACGTATTTTCTTAAAAGTTCTGCCCCCCTCCTCCATAGCTCTAGCCTCCTCCAGGTCCTTAGATATAATTTCCAAATTGACCAAAGCACCACTATTCCCATATCCTTGAGGTGCTATCTTAAGCACGCTATTGGGGATGAGGCCCTCAGGTAGCCCTACTTCGAGATCGTGAGTCATCAAGAATTTCGCTGCATTGTCTTGCAATGTCCTAGCCATGGCTTCAATTGGGAACTCTTCATCATTATCATCCAGCAAAGTATCGTTGGGATTAAAGTTGAAAAATCGGTCTTCAGTCGTTAACCCATAACGCAGCTTGTTCTTCGTGAACTTCAGGAAGCTGTTGAATTGCAAATCATCAGTCTCATCAAGGGTGCGCTTGAGGTACTTAAAGATATTGTTTTGAACACAAGTTAAAGAGGCATTTTCGCAGTCTTTCAAAAGTATCGTCCACAGGTCGTTATTTCTCGTGAGATTGACCAGCGCGTCTACCGGCAATTCTGTCGTGAAAGTCGCATTTTCACTTCCGTAAACAAAATTAGAAAAACATGCGAATAGAAGAAGATAAAATAAGCGATACATTATAGTAATAAGTCTTCGGCTTGTTCGAAGTTGCGATTAAGAAAAACCACATTGATACGTCACACTTTCATTAGGCACACAGACGCGGCCGCATGTTCAAACGGGAACACCGAATCAGGGCATGTTGAAGACATGAAGAAGTTCTCTCGGCGAGCGGCTTCACGCGAATACCAGAAACTGAAGTTATTCGGTTTCGTTCATCGGCTGCTGGCACACTTTTGGTACGTCTTTGGTACCGCGGCAGATCCCCACTTGGACGATTGAACCGTTTATTTGCTAATTTGTCTCATATGGGACCTATTAGGAATTTTAATTACGTGCTTGGTCAACGGTCATTGTGAGGAACCGCGCAAAAGTGGATTTTTTGATTTTAGAAAAGAGAAATCGTTAATTGCAATTTTAGGAATGGTTAATTTGTATGCGTTACGTTAATTTTATTTTAAGAGCAAACAAATAGAACTTGCTGTACAATACAAAATGCATTTTCACACTGTTTTATGTCACCTTTATTTAAAATTTCAGAAAATAATTATTGAAGTAAGTATATTTCACTGAATCTTCTGACAATTTGGTGAAGGAACAATTTCTTTAAATCCTAAGAATTAATTTTTTTGTGTCGTCAAATCGATTTGATACTCAATTAAGGAAGAATTAAAATGATCTCTGGCTATTAGCTTGTTAGATTATTTTTCTTTTCCGAGAATTTCACACTGCCACATGTCACTTTCACTTAAATTTTAAGAAAATGAATGTAGTATATTTCACCGTTCTCCTGACAATTTGGTTTGATGAGGAATTTAGTTGGACCTCTCCGTTTTGATTTCCGACAGTAAAGCTTATTTTATTATTATTATATCTTTGTTATTTATATTGTAGTTGTAGGCTCGGCGCGCAGTATAGAATAATACATATTCCCCGCAAAACTCTTTGTTTTGCTAGTCTCCTCACTCGCATTTGTGGTGAGTACGCAGCGAAGGGACTTTTAAAAACAGGAAAATCAGATCAGGGGCAAGAAAATTCCAGCTTTTAAACGAATTTAAAATTTATTATTCAAGTTGATTACCTTACAAATCTATAGAAAGTTTGTCTAACTTAATTTTCAACAAATTTCAATTAACCTACAATCATTTACAATATATTTATAATAGAGATATTGAAGTAACAGGTCATGGAAGAAGCATGTAAATCTGGCGCTAAGAAGCCAATATTGCTTAGATATCTGATGAATCTATTCAACAGAAGTAACAAACAATTAGGGCTAAATAGAGTATGTTTAGGAGGTTCCCAAAGACACCTAAATTTAAAGGCAATATTAAAGATAATTACATCTACATTTTAAAGAGTATTACATCAAGTTTAAAGCTTTGATAATGGAATAATTGCACATAAAAGTTCACAATTGACTTCAGCTATTCTCATAGGATTGCTTATTACGAAAGACCCCTTTTAATTCAGAATTTCCAGAAACGCCATGGGAATTTTGCCAATTATGCCAGTTGTAGCTATTTCTCCCCATCCATAATCGTCACCAGGCTTATATTCGACTGTGATTATCTAAAAGAAAACTTAATATGAAATAATACAGTATAAAGAAAGTAAAAGAGTAAATTACTTCATTAGCTTTTACGCTCAGTTCATCGGTATCTTTGGCTTCATAATCGAACAGGACTTTGGCCTTCTTTCCGTCACTATTGTCACATGACTCTTCACTAATGGTAAATGTGGAGGTGTTTGGGGCAGTGCTACAGGCTAAACTAAGATCAAATATAAGTATAAGCTAAACGAAACGAAAACGGGGTTAAGGATGCGAAAATAAAACTATAAGCTAAATAACTATTGTTCAGTGTTTTGGGAAGACTTAATGGGAACAGAGGTAAATGATTCGTCATATTTATTTGAAGCCAGAGGCTCCAAATCCTCGCTATTAAGACGTAACATTGGACTCGGTTGACGAGAGCTGAAAAATATTGAGATGAAACTACTGAGAGACACAAAGCAGGGTTGAAATTGTGACATTTATGAATTAAATAATTGGGAAATCACTTTTCCTTACCTTGATAGTTCTCGCTGTAAGTCTGTCATAATCGTTGTACATTGAGAGTAGAATCGAACCTGCATATCAACAAACTCATACAAGCACCTCAAGTGCGCTGCATGAGAGGAACTGAGTCCCTCTAGTAAAAGTTTTGTAATTTCAGTTTGTCGGTCGAATTCAGACTGGGCAATTCTCAAGTCTCTTTCCGCCTGTAAAAAGCGAAGAAATAATATTTTGCTGATTGAAAATGAACTACGATTTTCGCATTTTTTAATACCTGTTCCAAAAGGATTTCTGGAGGTACCTCCTCTTTTCCCTTTGCAGCATGTAATAAATTAAGTTTGTGAAATTAAATTAGATAAAAATGAGAGTTAAAATTGCCTTAAGACAAGAAAATAGATCGGACTTACATTGCTTTGTCCTAACATACTGCGTGCTTTTCTGACGCGGTTTTTACACGCATCTAGATCTAATCTAAAGGAAATATCAAAATTTGGCATCTTTTCTGATAAGCTGGAAAACATTTTTTTTAAAATAACCTACCTCTTCAATTCTAAAATGCTCTGCTCCTTCAAAATAGCCTTCATTTCTGTATCCAAAAACTTCCTCAATGGTTGTGTGTAACACATACCCGCAGACCCAATAAAATCCCTCTCTGTTTGCCCCAATTTTTGCTCCCATTGCCCTACTTTAATCAATGCACTTCCATATGCAGTGCCAGGCCCCAAACATGTGCCTGCTTCAACCATGTCAAGTCCTTTAAAGACTATTCTTAGTAATAACATTAAGAAAGAAATAAGGTAACTGACCCATGTACTCCAAGTTAGTCAACCTTGAGGGACGCTGCTTTTCTATCTTCTCATACACAAAATCCTCAATTCGAATTCCTGGATTTGGGACCAAAATTGCCTCAACATCTTTGGCAAGTTTTTCTGTGTACTTCCGAGTGCATTCAGCTCGTTCACAAAGGTTCTCAAAATGGGCATCTAGCTCAGTTTTCTCAGATTTGCCCAATTTCTCTTCAGTAAACTGCAATTTCTTCAGTTTTAAAATTGAAATGATGGAAGCTAATGTAAGGTGATTGGAAACAGTGGCTCTGAATATAACATAGCAATCAGGGAGGCTAAGAAGGAGTTCTGGAAATGGTTTTGTGATGACATTACAGATTTGTCAAGCATGGGTCAAAATACATAAGATCTTATTAGGTCAATAAAACAAATTGGTAATTCTCACAAAACTTCTGAATTAGTTCTTCGAAATAATCATTATCATCGCATATTGTGCCACTCAACGGAGGTACATTACAGCAGATCTTCCAGAAAGCAGTTTCAAACCCCTTCCGGATAAATCTAATCTAATCCAATGTGAGTTTTACCTGTACTACTCTACTTAAGGCCGTACCGGCGTCTTTTACAATGTTTTTAAAGTTGAAATCCATTTAAATGTATTTACAATTAATGAAATTTTATAATATAAAGTTAATTTCTTTGGTATTGTCCAAATTTTGAATTGATTTTTTGTATTGATTAAAAAACAAGTAGTGAATTGACAGCCGTCAATGTCAGAGAAGTATGAATTTTCTTTCCAAGCGCCCAATGTGGATATGTGGCAATGCCGAGTGAATTTCGCAAAGCCACCATTTTATGCTAACGTGTTTTTACATGAAATTTATTTAAAATTTTCTAAAATAATGTATTTCCAGGCTGTGATAGCCTCACAATAAAAAAGCAATATTTCGTACAGTCAAAAACAAATAATTTGCTACGAATGTAAAGGTTTATTGAATCATAAATATACATGTACCTATTTAAAATTGAGTTCTATATTTCTTCATTTCCACCATAATAAGATGTATATTAACTAATTGTGATCTAACATTGGGAGCTAATAATTTATGAAATCTGTGATAATATTGCACGAATTGTGTTAATGCTAATTGGAGTAAACTGGCCCCGGTAACGAGACTCGGAAACGAAAGCAACACCTCCCGATTCAAATCCTCTAAAGACTTTTTCCAATTCTGCGTGAAATTCGTGACGATATCCAGTGATTTTGATTCGAGCGTCTTTAACTCGTCCAATTTGGAATGTTCGAAATAATACTCGCACTCTTTGACATATTGGATTAACTCTCCAAAATGGGGGAATAAAATTTGTTCAGCATATTCCCCACTCTTAGCAGCAAGCCGAGACTTGAAAGTTTCAGCTTCTTTGCAATTATCCCTAGTCCTTTCCATTATAATGCTAAGTATCATGTCATAATTGTTAATGAGGAAAATTAGTTGATCTTTACGTTCAGTGAATACTCCTGCCATTCGGAATATAAACATTTCAACTTCCTCTTGCATTTCTGCTAGAAGTTTCGTTACTAGCTCGTTGGGAAAATTCTCACTGATGCCCACAATTGCGGCGCTAAATTCCGCATATCTGCGAGCGATCTACAAAATCTATCATATGATACATGGCAAAATGGTTCAATAATTCTTACATAATGTGGCCCTTTCTCCAGGTTAAATTTAGTTACATCGCAGTCTCGTATACTGTTGATGTTTAAACGCGCTATGTACTCGAATCTAGTGAGTAATAATTTTTCTAATTCGTCCCAGTGCTGGTCTAAAGCAGGGACGCATCTTTTGTGACACATTAATTTATATCTGAGGACCAAGTGGAAACATAGGAATACTGCTATTGAGTCATAGCAATTTGTTAGATAATGGTCTAGATTTTTCTGCAAATGAAAATAAACAAAACCATTAAATGATAGAGGTGGAAATACATGTTCTTTCACTAATACTTTTAAAATTACTGAATACCATGCAGTTTTTTGTTTCATTTAGAATTTATTTTCTTACCTGGAGCATCTCCAAGGTCTTCCCCATGATGGTATAAAAAAACCCTATGGCCTCTTCATTTTTCAACCCAAAAAACTCACATACAAACAAATACTCCCTGCATGCATTGTCCACTAAGGCATATTGGATACTTCTGAATATTGCCTCATAAGAATACTAAAAATACATGATTTTGTATCTCTTTTAAGCCCTCTGGTAAAACAATTACTTTGTTTTTTGTCTCTGCATGAGGCACTATAATGGGAGCCTCAAGTTGTTGGGCTAAAACATCCCCTCGATTCCCAATAGTAAAAACTGTAGCCTTATTTTTCAAGCTCTTATTAAACAAGCTCCTGGTGGCTGTATCTTCAATACCCATTAAATCATCTTTAGTGGGACTTTCCTCATATGATAACTTCATCACTCGCCCCTCATAAGATTTGAAATAGGACATGTAGATTTTACTTATGGTGTCCACATAGTAACTTGATACTTCTGCAGCCCTGGCCTCCTCATGAATATGAAGAAACCAGAACAGGAATTTATTCTTCAACAAGGCATTTTGTGGAATTTGATAATTTGTCAATGGTTTCTTAAATTTCCCCACTTGTTCAAATAAATAGCTTCGGATTTTGGACATGGCCTTAGTTCTGAGCATTCCAAGGACCTCACTGACATCTTGACAAGCCTTGATCTCTTTAGAGTCCTTGCCAGTTTGTTCCTTAATGAATCCAATTTTATGATTGAGGATGTGAAGTTGCGCAATAAACTTTTGGTCATTTACTGGTAAGTCTAAGATTGATATAATAAGTGTTTCCGGGACAGATATGTCATCAATAAACTGGCTTAATTGGCCTCGAATGGCCTGTCTGTTAGTCAATTCTTGGCTCATTGAAATTGACTTTCTTTGCAATGTAACAATCTCTTTGTTGATGGACCCCAAGTCATTTTGAAACTTCACCAGCATGTTTTCCATTCTCTCTAGTATAGAGTCACAGGATTTTATTTGAACGTGCAGACTAGCTATGTTTCGGCTCTCCTCTAGATACACTTTTTCAGTCTCTTCCTTAGTAACGAAGAGTTCATTTTCGATTTCTTTGGAGTAGTCTCTTAGGTCAGTGAAGGTGTTCAATATTTCTTGAACCACATGATCACTACTAGGCATCTCTTCTTTGTTTGTGGGGCTTGATATTTGTACGTATTCGTTTTTAGTAGTCATTTTTTATGAAATTATGTGAAGAACACTAAATACCTTTAAGTTTGAAACCAACACATATTGACGTGGGGCTCATATTGACATATTGGCGTGGCCTTCCTGCAGCGACGGCGAAGCGCCGTTGCCATTCTGTGGTGTCCATAGTTCACTTGGGTTTTCATATATATACACGAAACTTTAAATTTAGCATCTGTCAAATTTTTGACATCACTTTAACAGACTAAAATCTGTTGTTCTAACCTGATTTATACTCGAACTTAAAAGTGTAGTTTATGAAGGCGGTGTAATTCTGGTATTAACGTATTTGACATTTGACTTGACATGGATAACGTCATTAGTCTTTCTCTCTCTATTACATAGGTATAAGATTTTCTTCACTGTCTAGTCTTTCTTTCATTTGTCTCCATCAAAATGGTAGGTTTGCAGAAAATGTTCTCAAAAAATCTTTAAATTCTTTCAATATTTCCTCAATCTTAACTACAGATTGTTGCTAAATTAACTCAAAAAGCATGAACGAATCCACTCAACTCAAATTTGTAACTATTTTCCCTACTTTCAACGAGATGATTACAAAAATTCAATTTCAAAACATTAGTTGATCTCAGCTATGTTTTGCTTTTTTCCAGTCGCTGGTCATTCCAGAGAAATTTCAACACATTCTCCGTATTCTTGGAACCAACATCGATGGTAAGAGGAAGGTGATGTTTGCCTTAACTGCTATCAAAGGAGTTGGAAGGCGGTACTCCAATATTGTCTTGAAAAAGGCAGATGTTGATCTGGACAAAAGGGCCGGCGAGTGCTCCGATGAGGAAGTAGAAAAGATTATCACAATTATGTCTAATCCTAGGCAATACAAAATTCCCGATTGGTTCCTTAATAGACAAAAGGATATAGTTGATGGAAAGTATAATCAGGTGAGTACCTTACAATAGTGTAAAGGCGAATCCACAAATGCAGGCTTCGTTGAATCTGGAGAAATTGTTATTTGGCGAATTATTCTTTGTGTTGGTGACTTATAGCCAATCTATTTCTTAAATAAGTTTCAATATCATATCCAACAGATTTATTTTCTGCAGCAAATAGTGTAAATTTGGGATTTTTAGCATATGCACAAAAGCAGATAAAATGGGTGTAAAATAAACAATACAGATACAAAGTGGAAATTTGTAAGCAAGTCTGCTTTGTGGTTGTCTCACTGGTTGCAATTGAATGTTCGATAAAAAAAGGAATTGAGCATAAATTGTCACAAAAAATATGTTTACTTTGGCTCATCATTTGAAATCAAATCTAATTTTTTTGCATAATGTCTTCAATTGTTTGCTTTATTTTATAGCTTCTAGTCAAATTTATTTCTATCTGTAATAATTGATTGCAACCAGTAGAATGGCAACAGAGCAGATTTACTTGAAAATTTCCATATTGTTTCTATGACTACTTATTTCAAACTAAAAATCCCAAGCTCAAAAACATTGTTTTTTAATAGTATGTAGGCACAATTAACGTCCAGTTTGTTTCCACAAATGATCCTTCTGGGTGGTAGATTGTGCAAAAGAATAGTGCAATGGGATATTAAATTTACTGTACAGCACCTTATGTGCTTATTGGGTTCTTCTATATTGCTACACATAATTTGCTTTGTTTGAAATCAGATATATTGTACATTTATGTTCTTTCTGTTTTTAATTGAGTTTGATATTAAGTAAACAATATATGTAAATCCCTCTTTCTCTCTCAACTTTCCCGCAAGTTAGATAGGTAAATGTGCAAGCTCTTTAATTTGTTCTAGCTCACATCTTCCTCATTGGACTCAAAACTTCGTGAAGATTTGGAACGCATGAAGAAGATCCGTGCCCACAGAGGTATGAGACACTATTGGGGTCTCCGTGTTCGTGGTCAACACACCAAAACCACTGGACGTCGTGGACGCACTGTAGGTGTATCCAAAAAGAAATAAAAACATTTTGTTACACGTGTTAATAAAACACGCGTAAAAAATTTATACGTGTGTTTTATTAACACATTAATTAATTGTGTGTTTCATTTTTCCCAAAATGGGATGAAATTAAAATCCCTAACAATTTTACAGTGAAGCTATTTCCTTGCATCACAAAGCTTAATGACGTTTCCATAAATGGTACCACCACAAATAAATGCAATGATTTTTGTTTCAAATTTGTTAATTTTTGAAATAATACCACTTTACATTTAATTGCTTATTCATAATTTTTTTGACTGATTCTGAATTTTTAATAAACTTATATGGTAGTCACTTCAAAAATTTTAGGAAAACGAGGACGTGGTTAAACTTATTTTTAATTTAGATTGATGAGATAAATTTATCTGACTGTTGTTCAATTAAAGTCTTTTAGTGGTTCATCATTAAAGTAAAACAAAATAAGTTCATAATATTAATTTTATTTATAAAAAAATACATTTTCACCTTTTTTATTTTAGTTATTGCAACTAAAATCTAATATTTGAATCAATCAATTTGTGGTAGTGCAATACTACAAACATTTTGTAAACCATAAAAAATTCTAAAAAACAGATCCTAATAACATTAAACATTATTGTAAAACAATCTAGTTATGTATTAATAACTGACAAATCAATCTTTATGTACAAAAAGTAAAAAACTAACTAATAATACTTACAGTTGTATTATACAAAAATGGCAAATTTCAGTGGTCACTAATTGCGAACTGCGGCTTCTCCTCGAGCTTGCCCGTAATCGTCAATGTCATCTAAATAGTCAGTTAAGCAAAGAAAATTAATAGACTCACTTACTCACCATCGCCTTCTTCTTCCCGCTGAAGATCTTTGTAATCCTGCTCATCATGTTTTTTACTATCAGCATTAACCTGGTTCCTTTGATCACCATTTAAATTCTGTTTCACCCCTTCATCAGCAAACCCAAGCCCCAGATTATTAAACCCATCAAACTCTTCCTGGGCTGCATTATCCTTTTCAGGATCATCAGCTTGAAAACAAAAAAAAAACAACACTGCAACCCAAATTATGCAAAACAAAATATGCCAACCTTTTTCTGGCTTTTTCAAAACCTCCAATTGTGGCTGTTCATTTTGGTTCTCCCTGTTTTCTGGTGGCTCAACTACACCTTGAGGAGGCTTCAAATTCACCTCTTTTTTCACAGTTTCTGGTGTCACACTTGGTTGAAGCAGAGGCAGAGCCCCATTTAAAGCTGCTGAAGATACTTTTGGGCCTGCCTTAGTAGAACTGCTGGGATTCTCAGCCATTTTCAAAGCAGGAAGATTTAAAACTGCTTTTTCTGAGGGTTTGATGGTTTCACTTCGTATTGGTATTAAAGGGACATTTTCAGATGTCTCTCCACATTTTTTCTAAGTGTTAATATGAGGTAATTTAAGTGTGATTGGTAAGTGAAATAGTTACCCTTAAAGTGTTATATTTTTCATTTAAAATTCGGTATTCTTCAGAATAAAAGTTAATGGTCCTTTGAGATTCAGTTTCGCCAGCTTTTTGCAAATCTTTTTTTAATTCTATATTTTCTAATTCTAATTCTGTGAATTGGCTCTAAAATTAATTTAAGAACCAATAGTATTGCAAAATTAAATCTTATTAAAAAATTACCTTAATGTTTTCTTTGGAGGCTTTGACTTTCTTTAATTCCTCCTCAATTTCTTTTAGTTTTGACTGTAAACTGTTAATTTCCTCTAACTGCTTTTTTTGCGTACCTCCACTGTCTTCTTTAAAATCATCAAATTGAGTCTAAAATATTGAATTTTCTTTAAAATTACATTACAAGAAACTAAGAAACAAACTAAATACCTGCAGTAACTTGTAATGTTGGTTTAGTGAATTATACTTCAGCAGGGCATCATTAGTTAACTTTTGCCCTCGATTTTTCTCTTCATTGACTTTCATTTCCCACTCATTTTTATTCTGTTGGTGCTCTGCTTTCTCACTTTTCAAACTTTTTTCTAGTTTCAGCTTATAGTCTGAGATAACTGTTAAAAACAAGAAGCTCAATTGATCATGTAAAGCTATGACTAAACTTTCAACTAGCTAAATCTTTCTCTTTTAATGAGGGGTAAAGTACCCTACCTTGCAACTGTGTAGACAAATTCTCCTGTTGCTGGTGGCATAGAACATTAGCTTTCGAAGCTTCTTCTAACTGAGAAAGGGAGCTGTTGTAACAGGCTATTAGCCCCACTATAACTATAACGGCACAGAGATATAAGAACAGCTTAGTTTTGGGGCCTCGAATCACCCGGGTACTGGACGAGCTTAGACCCATAGAGGCCATCGAGTCAAACTACTTTTAATATTGAAATTTTGCCAAAAACCATTGAACTTCTAACTTTCTCTTTTCCAAAAAATTCTCATTTTTTTTAATGGTTGATGTTTTGACAAATGTGACAAGTGCCAAAATTAATAAATCTTTCAGAACGTTACCAAAGCCACAACATTGTAATATAAAGGATATTTACTTAATTTGAAATTTTTAATAATTTTTTTAATGAAATTGCTTTGCAATACCACAAATCATAGGACAATTAATATTACAAAAAAATAATGTAAACACTTAGACACAATTGCAAAGAAAATTGTTATGGTTTGGAAGAAAAGATCGGTCATATATTTAGCGCACACTGAATGACGACACATTGACGTAATTCTGATAGCAAATAAACAAAGTTGATTGACCGACTCCGATTATCTGCCTATCCTTTTTCCCCTTAAATAATCACTATCTCTTTTCCTCCTCATCTTTTGTTTTCAACGTACTTCTTGTCAACTGTCACAAATAAAACCAATTCCCCTAGAAAAGCCAGGTAAAAAATCCCTAGGTCTTGTCCAGGTCCAGAGCAAATCCCGTAGGAAGACGACCGTTTTCTAATGATTTTCCTCTGGAAAAACTCATCATAGGAGTGAAAAACACTGTCATATTGGTCATTGTGAATTTACCTCCGCATTGTGTGCTCAAGTAGCTGAATTTCTACGAAAAATCTCGTCAGTGCGTCCCGTTCCAACACGCCTTTTGGTCAGGTGTCTCTCGCGAAGAATGGACTGACTGAGCTTCAAAACAAGAAATCCGGCTGCTGCTGGAAAAAGGAATCCTCCCCTGGTCAAATCCAACCTCTTTTTGGATGGATGTAATCGTGGAACTGCCCTAAGAAATCACATGGGTGAGTTATGGTAAATAATATTCTGCAAGGTTCTGGGAAACATGGTGATCTAAACATTGCAACTACACAGTTTTTAATTAATTTTTGCATCATTTGCCTTGTGAATAATCGCAATTTGTGGTAAAATAGTCGTATTTATGGCTATTATGGTTTAAATTAAGGAGTCAGAGGCATCCTTTCTTTGTAGGAGGCTTTCAATTGCTCAATTCTATTTTAATATGATAATTTGCTCTCAATTATAATCATGTTAGGTGTGAGTTATTATAACGTTTAATTCGTTTATCTGTTTATTATGCTTGAAATTTCATTGCAATAGTGGAATTATGTGGAATTCCTTTTTTATTATTTATTTTTTTTAATTTTAAATATTGATATTGAAGATAAAAGTGCATATGGACCAATATTACTTCCTTGACCTTGTGTTAATACCAAATTGAGATCGTAAGTCTACAAAATGAGTAAATGAGTTGCTTAATAATAAAAATGTGATGTGGTTTATTTGTGCATTTCTTGACAATTGGTGAATGGACAATACGGCTGTTTCAAGAATTGATGATAATGGCAAGGAAGTTGATTGGAAGCGGTTTGATATTTCAATTTACTATAGTCAAATAATTACATATAGGATTTCAACAAAGTATTAAAAAAAAGTTGTACTCTCCACAAAATTTGTTCATTTTTTCCGGACAAATTGGCGAATGAACATGGAGACAAAGTCGCGTGGCGCAGAATTTAAATATATACAATTCTATGAAATGTGTAAATGGAAACAGCATAGAATATTTATAATTTAGAAATAAAGAATCCTAAAAAATTGAATAATATGTCTTTCCACGTTAGCTGGGGACTACTCAAAGGCGACCCCAATAAAGTGGCAGAAATTAACGTTCACTCGAATACGTATGATAGGCCTGATGACCTTGTCATGCCGAACAAACGGGGGGGCATATCTCTACGATGGTTCTGGCACCAGCGAGTACTCAGGAGGTGCTTAGAATCGTGTGTCGCCCCGAACGAGTACTCAACGGGGATGAATAATATTCCAGTGTACGTTTCAAAATGCGTGGATGAGGTAGTCAGTAGATAAAAATAAACTAGATATCAATAAGTGTGTTGTTGAGCTTTTTTTTATTTATCAAGAACATTTGATATGGTAAGTGACCAGCTATTAATAACAATACTTGGGCAATATAGCCTGATGGAATTGTGTGAAACTGCGGAGGAGATCCCAGGCGGTATTTTTGGCGGGGGAGGATCGTCGGAGGGTCCCACCCGCAGGGTTCGATTATGAGCCTGGTGCTCTTTCTGTTATGTGTTAACGGTCTTCGTGTGATATTTCGGAGATCTTCTAGGTCGGCCAAGAAATTTTTCTACAAAAATGTTCCATGCTGATGTGAAACTATTCCGCTATCAGTGAGATAAAGTAGTTATTAAGTTTTAAATAAAGATTTGCCTATGACTCTATTTCCATAAAAACTATCCTATTAAATTATCCCGTTAAAACTGATCCAAAAACAATAAAGCGCATCGAAGGCCAAGTAAAATTTTTACATTCAAATAAAAACTGCCTGTTGGTTATTTCACTTTAACTCATATTAAGTGTTGATGTCTTTGCTTAATGGTCAGTAGGAGTTGTAACATACTCAATTCGATTTTCTTTTTATTTTTTAGGTTTTCATTGAAACGCACCAATACGACATGGCGCGAAAAGGCGAGTCTATTCGCACCATCAATGTGGCAGTCGTCGGCCTGTCGGGCGTAGAAAGGGATAAGGGACACGCAGGCGTGGGCAAATCCTGCCTTTGCAATCGCTTCATCCGGCCTCACGCCGAAGACTACAACATTGACCACATTTCCGTCTTGAGCCAGACCGACTTCAGTGGTCGGGTGGTCAACAATGACCATTTTCTCTATTGGGGCGAGGCCATCAAGTCCTTGGACGACGGAACGGACTACCAGTTCAGTCTAATTGAGCAGACTGAATTTATAGACGATGCCTCTTTTCAGCCGTTCAAAGGAGGTAAGATGGAACCTTACGTTAAGCGTTGCACGGCCACTAAAATTTCCTCCGCCGAGAAACTCATGTACATTTGTAAGAATCAGTTGGGGATCGAGAAGGAATATGAGCAGAAGGTGTTGCCAGATGGTCGGATGAACATAGACGGATTTGTATGCGTGTTTGACGTCAGTGTGGTGCCCAGCAGGAGTGTGGAGAAGCAAGTGGATTTTTGCGCTGCAATTCTGAACAATATTATGAAGACTAAAAAACCAGTGGTGGTGGTCACCACAAAGAACGACGAAGCTAATGATATGTACGTGAGAGAGGTGCACAGACTGGTCCAGAGAAGCGAGTACAAAGGGAACATTCCTCTGCTGGAGAGCTCCGCTCATGAAAACGTCAATATCGACATAGGCTTTTTGCTATTAGCTCAGATTATTGATAAAACCAAAGTGAGATTAAAAATCCCTTCATATGGAGAAGCCGCACTGGCCCGAAAAGAAATCATGGATGTTGCCAGCGAAGCTTTCATGCGGCTCATAAGAATTCACGTCACTGACTGCCACGCTCTATGGTCGCAGACCCAGAAAAAATTAAACAGCCACAAAGAATGGGTGCATTTCGTGCAACTTTTCGGCTTAGATGGCACGCAGCGATTGTTTAAACGACACATAAAAAAACTAAAAGACGAAAACATGGCCAAACAAGTTGCCAGATACATGGAAATGCTTCCGGATGTTTTACACGACCTCATTCCGGGCTTCAACACCTTGCAAGACACAGATTGGCAAAGCATTCAACAATACATAAAAAATCACCCCAATTTCTCGCAGTATTTCTTCGAAAGACCTGAGGATATGCCTTGGTCCGAATGTGTGGGCTCAGATAGTGACGAGACACGAATCCCCTTCGATGTTTTAGATACCAGCGACGCAGAAACAGTGTTCAAAAACCATATTAACGTGTTACAGCAAGAGCAAAAGCGACTGGAGTATAAAAAGCATTTTAAGCAGCTTTTAGAGGACACTGGTTACGTAACCCCTGGGAAACACTTGAGTGAAGTGCGAGTGTTGTTCATGGGAAGAGAATGCTTTGAGGCCTTGTCTGAACATGATTGTCAACAGATTTATGACGCGCATCAACGCGAGTTAATTGAGAACGCTAAACACAACTTTCAGGAGTTGCTTTTAGAGCATGCAGATTTGTTTTATCACTTCAAAAGTATAGTTCCTACCGGAACAATTACTCAGGATGACATTAAAGAGGTCACTGACACCCTCCAAGAAGATTTTAGATACAAAATCTTGGACCGATTAGACCAAGACCGGAAATTAACCTTATTCCAGCATTTAGGCTTTGTTCACTACCCAATAAGAGAGCATTGCCCTGCTTTCCCTAATTGCATGGACTCTTTAATTGAGCGCATTTTAGCTTCCAAAGCACATAGGCCTTCTTCTTGGAATCACAGCAATCAATGGCTAATGAGCTCCGACAATAATCAGTTAAATTTGATCATTTTGGGTTTGAACAATTTGGCCGACAATTTAGCTTCAAAGATCAGAGCGCAGTGCGACGATGACGAGTACGAGATTGATTGCCAGTTTTATAGTCTTGATTACAGGATTATTAGCGGAGATGTGAGTTTGCCGCATAATAGCTTCAAAACTACAGACTTCGTCCCTCATGGTAGTTTTTGCGTATATTCCAACGCTGAGTCTTTCGAATACATTCGAGAGAGTTTGGAAAAGAAGTTGCTGTCAAATTTGGAGCAGGATGACAAATTGCCCTTTCAGGGTTTGCCGATAGTGCTAGTGTATTTACAAGACGCAGCTACAGACGAGAAGGAAGGGTTAAAGTTGAAGGAGGATGGGCAAAATTTAGCGGACTCTCTTCAATGCCCTTTTATGGACGTGTCTCTAGATCAAATTTCTGAAGAACAACTAGTCTCTGATGCACTTCATCAGCTAGTTCAAAGTATTCAACATAGAGCAGGATTTCTCAATATCAATCAATCAGTAATAGAGTGTGTAGAACCCGATATTAGGGTAATAATGTGTATGTTCTGTGGAGACCCCTATTCTGTGGAAAACGTCTTGTCCCCCCTACTAAATCATCAACTATGTTTCTTATCATCCCCCCATAGTGTCATTCTGGAAACATTTTTAGGGGACTCAAAAAGGAAAGTCGAAGTTATAGTATCTTCCTTCCATGGGGCTAACGCTTTTCGTGACGAACTAGTACATGGGTTTATACTAGTTTATTCAACAAAAAGAAAAGCATCTCTGGCCACACTCAACGCATTTTCAATGAACATTCCGAATTTGCCCATTCAAATCCTCGCAGTTACCGATTCAGGTAGCGCCACTGCCTTTTTCAATGATGATATGAGCCAAATGTTAATCACTGAAGGCAATGCCACTGCCGATCGCTTGGGGGCACATTTCATGACTTCCGCAGCCTCGATGCAACCCAAAACCGCGTTTTTCACCCCGTTTTTTAAAGAAGTTTGGGAGAAAAAGCCGGAAATTGAACAAGCTTTTCATATGGAGGAACCTTCAGGTTTGGACAGCGGGGAGGGAACTTTAGAGCGCTCCAGATCGATTGGTAGGCATGGACCAATGCCTCCCCCAAGAAATGAAAGTTACTATTTGAAGTTAGGAAATGATGGAAGTGAAAGTGAGAACTATGATTTGAGCGGGCCAGATGATAAGTTGAGCTCGAGCGACCACAGTGATAGGTTTTCGAATATTTATATGTATGGAAGCGAGGGGTCTATGGGAAAGAAGAGACATAATCAGTCAGGTTTGCAGGTTTATCCACCCCCTGCTACTCCCCCAGAACCTGCCCCTCCCGATAACATTGGCCGGTACTCCAAAAAATCCCTAGATGATGTAAACTATGGGGACCCTCCAATGTCCATTCCAGGCAGTGCTTGGAGCAACTATCAGCAGCACGCATTTACCACGGGAAGAAGACACATTCCTGTGTCGAAATCCCGCTCCAAAGGGATTTCCCAAACTCTAAAACAACCAGGCAAATTGAACATGAAAAATTACTCAGCTGTAACCGAGGCAATTGCCCGTATGAACATGAATGATTCCTCAAACTTCGGCAATGCCCCTTTGGCCACCCCTGAACCGGTAGATTTAGGTTGCGAATACGCACAAGTCAAAGACATGGTCAATATGTATCCCGCAGATTCTGAGTACATGTATACAATGGTCCAGGACGCCTTGAGTGGAAAATCGAAATTGCGACAACGTCGCGAAAAGGGCCAGCCCAGCTACTCAGATTCAGATTCTGAATGGTCCAGTTTAGAAAGACGACAAAGAGCTAGTGAGGTTTATAGTAAAGTGAATAGAAAAGGGGGTGGTGGTACTCACAAACGACAAAGAAAAAAGAGAACTGCGATTCCAGTGCAGCCTCCCAGAGTCCCGCAATTAGGGGCTTTTACCATGCCCCCAATGCACTCCCCTTCAGTTGAGGGAGAGGAAAAGGCCACTGAATCGGTTTCGGAGTCTTCTGAAGCGAGTGAGACTGAGCAATTCCCCCCTCCTAACGTTCAAGATATTAGAATGAAGTTTGTGCAAAAGCGAAGCCAAAGCCTCAAGAAGAGACATCCAGATTTGCCAAATAATTTTAACATGCTGAATTCGCTAGATTTGTATACGGGACACAATTCCTATGGATTGATGCAGCACGAGGACGAGTCGAGTTTAGATGTATCTTCCCCCAGGGATAATAATTCCCCGATGTTCGGGGTTTTTCCCAGAATGAAAGAGTCTGATTTTGATAAATTGCTGCGCAAGCGGGAGAAGCAGAAGGCCAAAGATGATTCGAAACTGGAGAAGCGCAGATTAAAGGAGGAAAAGCTGCGCAAGGTGGCGGAGGAAAAAGACCGCAAGCGGCAACAAAAAACTCAAGGCAAGAAGGCAGCTGTGCTGCCCAGCGGCACAGTTTCTAAGTTAACCGACTACATCCAGTCTGACAAAAACTACATTCCGATTTTCATGGAAAAGTGCGTCAGATTTGTCGAGGCCGAAGGCCTCGATTCCGAAGGTATTTATCGTGTGCCTGGAAATCGGGCACATGTCGATCTTTTATTCGTAAAATTTGAGGAAGATTCTAATGTAGACATTCATGAATTGGACATTCCGGTAAACGCAGTGGCTACTGCACTCAAAGACTTCGTCTCCAAGAGGCTGCCACCCTTGTTCGACGAAAACGTTTTAACCGAAATGGAGGAAATCGCGGGCACTAGAATGAAACCCATGGTTACTACCACGGGCAGCATGGAAGTTAAAGCAGACCGAAGCTGCAGACTTCTAGCACTGCGACAAATGCTAGACAAGTTGCCACCAATTAATTTTGCCATACTCAAATTCATGTTCCAGCACTTTCAGCGAGTTACCGAGAACTCGAAACTAAACAACATGGACTCCAAAAATATGGCAATTTGCTGGTGGCCCACGTTGCTCCCCATCGAGTTCAGCGACATGGGTCGCTTCGAACAAATGCGGCCCTACCTCGAAGATATCGTGCAAACCATGATCGATCAGTATCCGTTCCTGTTTTGCGGCAAAGAAGCGTTTGTTATGGTTTAGATGCGATTTTTTAAGCGGTTCCCAATGCCAATAGGAGTAGATTTTTTATATACAACAAGAAGAAGGAATATTTTTTAATGTCAACCCTGTGATGGAGTGATGTATTTTAAATTCGGACTAAAACAATTTGTTATAGTATACCAACGCACAACTTGGTTCTCCGAGGTGTTAAGATCTGTTTTTATAGGTAGAAATTAATAGAGCTCGAGTTGTACCTTGACGAATGTCTTATGATCTTGTCTCGTATCTAAGTCGAGTATATTAGGCAGCCAATAATTATGTCTCTCTTTTGTTAACAAACGGTCTGTGGTTCTTTGTTTTAGTCCCTACAAGTAGGTACGATAATGCATAGTAAATGTATCTTTCCAAAATATCAACGAACGGGCGCTAGAGCCCGCGTCCACTTTTTCTATTTATCGATGTCATGAACTAATGAAAATACGTGTGGTTTCTTAATAGTAAATATTACAAAAAAATACCCAAAGCTTTAACGTTTTTAAATACTTAGCCGTAACTGTAAGGGATGTGTTTATACATCATAATTAAGTAGTTCGGTGTGGGATTCTTTATTTGATGAATGAAGCTGTGCCATAATGCACCAAATTACAACTCTTTTCAAAACAAACACACACATACACACACACACACACGAGACAATAAATGTGATACCACCATCTTTTTAATACTCATTTGCCATTGAAGAGAGAAATATTGGGTGCTACGGTAGGACTGTTGATGAGCAGCTTTAATAGCACTTTTAATAGGAAAATAATACACGTTAGCAGCTGTTTTGAACCGTTAATGTCGCTGTTGTCATGGAAGGTAGTTTATTTGTGGTATTCGTCGTTGTTGAATGTTAGGCCTAAATCGAAAAAGGCTGAATATTGGTATTCTCAGTTAATGTCCAATCTCTATTACAAGGCCAAAAATTACTTGTTTTTGTCAGCTTTAAATTGCCCGAATCTCACATGCACACGTAGCTAGTTGTGGAACGAACTTTTGTGATAATTTTGTGTGTCACATATATTTTGTGTTTTATGAGATTTTTCTATCGTTTGATTGTAAGTAATTCTCACTAATTATTTTAGTTGTTATAGTTTATATGATAATAGCTACACACCTGCGAGCGACTGACTAAGAAAACCATGTCCATTTCTCACATAATATTAATAATAATTGTATTATGTATACTTCATGTAATTTGTGTGCAATTTAACTCTACGTCATTACAGTTTAACATAAAACTATAAGAGTGAAGAAACAATAAATATAATTTTACTTGGATAAAGAAATGTTTTCATAGCACCCGCTTAGGATTTTGGGAATGTTCGTGACTTAACTCTAAACATTTTTCAATGTGTACCATATGTGGATATATTTTAGATCTCTTAAACTAAGGTTTACATCTTAACGTTACTACCTAGGATGTATATATGTAACAAAAATGAACTATGTTTATTTATGCTTTGTATTTATTCAGTATACTCTCCAAACAAGCTTAATGTAATTTTTAATGTTGTTGGATTATTTTGTAAAATTTTTTCATTTATAAATTTGTAATTTTGTTTTTAATAAATAAACTATAAAAACGATCCATATCTTTCCCCTTTCAAATATAATTAAACAACTGGAGCTTGAAGACAAATTTTATGAACGAAACATAAATTATGTAATAAATTGTCAACAAAAACAAAATTAACATACCTTCGGTACACGGTCCCTTGAAAATAAGGTCGATTACCAGTATCTGATCAGGCCTTATAAGACTCATTGAAGGGGAAGGTGATGTTAAAAATGTGTGAATAATGACATGTAAGCTTGTTACATACAAGTTAACAAGGTTTTGCCCTATTTAACCATATCACTATTATCCCTAATCAGATACAGTAAATCGACCTTATTCTTCAGGGATTACTTATGTGAAACGATAGACGTCTTCATCAGGAGGCCTCAAAATACAGAATATTGAAATTGCTGCCCTGGCTGTTCAGTCTTGACCTCGTTGATACTATAACAATTTTCCGATATCTTATAATCCAAATTTTGATTATATATTTAAAGCGCTACAAGGCACTTGTAGGAAGATACATTTCTAGACTTTTTCCAAATAGACTTTCGAATATTCAAAGCTTACCCGCCATATTGAAAAATTTGGAATGTCAAATAATCTATCCTCTTATTAAAATAGACTCAAACTCAAATGTGGCAACGTCGCGACTGGAACGATAGAATGCATTTTTCTAATATTTTTTGAAACTTATGCTCTTAAATTTATCTCAAAATTAAATCATTAGTTTTTATTAGAATTTTTTTGCACTTCGTCTACGACAAGAAGAGGACTATTTAACAATTCTGCTCAATAATTCAGGGGTTAACAAAGCTGATAATGTAGTTCATTGTTTCATTAACGGCAATTAAAAATTTGCAAAAAGTGAGAAATTAAAATTTTAAATTTGAAAAGAAATGAAATAACACGAAGATTTTTTTACTTTCTAAGGCGAAACCTAACGTAATGTAAATGTGGAAAAGTTTTTCTCCTTTTAGTGATCGAAAATCATATTCTAAACCATTTTAAGGTTAATAAGGCGCGTACAACGTTGCCATATTACTGCATCACCTGTCTTCATAAGTGAAATGTGAAGTTATTAGTCATTGCATGCCTCCTCTAACCTAACTTCTCCTGTGTTGTTTTAAACATGTAAATGTGTTTATATATTTGTAAATCCGTATTTAACCTATAATAACAATAGCAACTTTAAAGGGTATTTCTAATTAAAAAAACATAACAACCTCGTTAGATTAAACGGAAAATGTTTTATCACGTAAGTATCTATTTAACTTTAACATCTTCAAGTTATTAAACCAACATAACAGATTTGCCTAGAACACGAAATTTTGCTGCATCCCCAATATTTCGGGCCCCAGTTACTTGAGAAAGTCAAAACCAAACTATATACAGAAGTCGAGGGGACATGTACTGGAAAGTAAACGGTTCACAGAAACCAAACTTGTATCAGTTAATTTTTTTCAAAAACATTTAGGTACGGCTTTGTCATTGCAGTCACCACAATCGATAGTATAGGTGCAGGCCTTATTCTCCCAGGACAGGGCTTTGTTGTGTACCCAGTAAAATATAAAGCAATAGTTTTTAGGCCTTTTAAAGGAGAGGTGTTAGATGCTGTAGTGCGACAAGTTAACAAGGTAATATCTTGCTGCTGCTTAGTTGAGGTTAAAAACTGAATTTTAGGTGGGCATGTTTGCGGAAATCGGACCTTTATCTTGCTTCATATCCCATCATGTAAGATGTAACTTTAGCTTCAAAAGAAAGAATGTATTTTGATGTGTTGTTTGTAGTCTATCCCAGCAGAAATGGAGTTTTGTCCTAATGTAAACCCACAATGTTACAAAACAAAAGATGAAGATATAGTGATTCATGCAGAAGGGGAAATAAGACTGAAGATTGTGGGTACTCGTGTTGATGCAAGTGGAATCGTAAGTGATAGTTATAACTAAATAAAAGATGATTAAATATAATCTTTTCTTAGTTTGCAATTGGGACTTTGATGGATGACTTTTTGGGTTTGATAAGTAATTAATGGTTTGTAATAATGGAATATTTTAATAATTGTTATTTAATAATAATAAATAACGTAAATGACAAGAATAAACTCTGTCATACAGTGTGGATAAGTGTTTGTTGAGTATGTTCTATATCCATTTAAAACTACAGTACTTTCTTACCAAATATTTTAAAACTTAAAGTACTTACCAAGAGTCCCAAGACTGCACGCACACAAAAACAGAATTAAAACTAAATTTCCCTTAATACTGTTTTAAATAAATTTCAAATTGCAGTCGTCCAGAAGCCATTTTGCCAAATAAAGTTGAAACGTTACTGTAAGCTGAAAAATTGTTAAAATCAATGACTCTTCAAGATACAAGAATTTTACCAATTCTTTTCATTTTACAATTTCCTTCAGCTTTTATGCGGCTGCCGGTAGATGTAATAATGACAAAAAATCTTAAATACATGTTTATTATGAAGCAACATTAAGTGATATATAACTGAACAAATATTAACGGTTAAATGCAAATATTAAATGGTACTTGACTCTTAAAATCACAACCGGAATTTTTATGACAAACAACGCAATTAAGGAACGGACTATTAGCTAATATAGAAAATAAATGGCACATTCATACAAATAATCTACAATAACGGATATAACTGTTATTTAGCTAAATATAGTTTGCCTTTTCTGCTAATATTTTTTGAGTAATAATGAGTAACGATTCATCACAGAAGCTTAAAAAAATTACCCGCCGGAATCTAAATTTACCGAAAATGGGTCAAGTTCTTTGACGAGTAAACGATGTAATATTCTATCAAAAAGACTATTATCATGTTAATACACTGAGCTGCCATATACCTCCACCAAGCGAACATCTCTCAAGCAGAATTCCCTTAATAATAAATAAACTACCTTCATACGTAAATACGCAATCATTACAGATATAAAACCGTATTGTATTGCACCCTGTATGTTTTTTCTATATTAAAACGCGTGTTACTAAACTTTGTACAATTGCAGTTGTATTTAAATAAATGGCTCTCCGAGTGAAAGCACCTAAAAGAAGTCTGCATCTACAGGGTGTTGAAAATCTATCAAAGGGAACTCCTCGTTGCATACTTACCGCTAGCAGATAAATGACGAATATTTATAAAATTTAAATGGAGCAATCAAGCCTTAAAACTTGTTAACTATTAATTCGCTAAGCTAACTGGTCATGATATCCTTTTCTTTAATTTTATATGGGAATAAGGCCCCACACAGAAGTGGGGCCGTTGATGGTTGTTATTCCCAAATATTAAAGAAAAAATAAACAATCCGTTTCAAACGCATAGAACAAATTTACAAAACGTATGGTGGTGTTAATGTAATATTATTCTTCATAACTCACGTCTTCCCGTAAAAAAGCAATATATCAAAACCAGACACAGATTATTGGGGTTTAGTAAAAGCATAAAACAATATAATAAACACTAAAACATACTCTTGGATAATCGGAAATTAATCCTCAAAAAAAATCACAAAAATCTCAGTCGAAAACCAATAGTTCGAGAGCAAGTCCTTAAGCGTCAGCTGCGTTTGGCTGTTGCTCAGGTGATTCAGTTTTAGCCGCCAATACTGCCTTGTTTTGACGAACAGTTTCAGCGTGTTTTTCCTGGAAACGAGCGAAAAATAATTGCAATATTTTTTTAGTAATATAAAGTTTGGAAAAGGAAGAAAAAACGTTAGGAAAACTTTAAAAAATCCTGGTTTTTCTCGTCATAACTGTGATTCTCCTACGCCATTGATTCGTCACTAATTAATATTACAGGATAAAGATGAGCAAAATATCTCTAAAACAAAAAAGAACCATACATACGTGTTTCTTAATGTTTTCCAGTTTCTTCTTAATCTCCTCCTCCCGCTTCTGTTCGGCAGCTGAAAGTTTGTTCTCCAGCTTTTGCACCTGCTCAGATTTCTTGTTCTCCAATGTTTGTTTCACCTCGTTCAAATGCTCGTTCTAATTAAGAAGTGCGTTTCAACAAAACAAAAATACTTACAGATTTTTCCTACTTCACCTACCAATCTACCACACGCACTTTCTCAAAGACTTACGTATTTCTTGGCAGGCTCCAGCTTTTTTTGGATTTGCTGTTCTCTGATCTGTTCCGCGATACACAGCTTATTCTCAATCAGATTGATCACCTCCGATTTGCGGGTGTTGATGACGGACTCGACCGATTTTTGCTTTTCGTGCGGTCGTAAGTTCTACATGATTTCAAATAAAACATAATGACATGCATGATTTGTAAAAAAACAAATACTATTTCAAATGTATTGTTATTAAACCTTCCATTCTTCCTTAAAATGGCAACCCCGCTACAGTCATTTGTCGCGAGACCAGTTTGGTACCTCATACAGTTTGCATACGACTGACGTCACACCAAAGACAGTGAAACCATATGCGGTGTTGCCAATGCTTCTTAATAATCGTAGGACAATAGAGAAGTGAGGATGAGAAGTGTAATGGTAATTTCGAGTAGTATGTAAAAACAATGAAGCGCACAAGAATAAGCAGCTAAAGTTACTTACGTTCTTCCTGAGCTTCTCCAGTTGCTCCTGCTCGATTTGTTCCTTGCGATTGCGAGCCTGATCCAGCTTCTCCTGGATCTGATTGCCGAGCTCTTGCAATTTAACGTTGTTCAAGGCTTTTACCTTCATCACTTGCTCTTCCTAATTCAAGCCAAAACGAAAAACATGCACAAAAGAAAAAAATATTCGCAACTAATAAAATATAAGCCGTATTATGGTATCTTTAAACACAGAAACACTCACATGCTCCTTCAGACGATCCAGCATCTTTCTCATGTTCTCGTCTCTTTGGATAGAGGCGCTTTTCAGTTTCTCTTCGATAGCACTGCGTACTTCTCCGGTTTGCAGTTCCAAAGCATGCCGGGTTTTCTCAACGTTCTCGATATGGTCCTGTTAAATTTACTTAGAAGAATGTCGGGTAGAATCTAAGAAAAACTTGCCTTCAATTTGGTCTTCAAGTCTGTGATATAGGCTTCTCTTTTCTCGGTGACGTTACCCATTTTCTGTTCCAGGGCATCGCGAGTTGTAAAGATAAATTGGTTCGTTTGTTCATCCTTTTTTCGACTGGCCTCTTCGATCTTCTGCAGTTTGATTGATAGGGCTGCGATCTTGTTAGACTCATGTTGCTGAAAAAGCGCATCAAATATATCATAATGAAAAACTCTTTTCCATTATTATCCCACTTACTTGCCTGCGCTCTTCAGCCGCCTTCAGTTTGTCTTCAATGTCTTGCACTGAAACCGAATTCTTGGGCGACAGCCTCTTCTTCAAAAGAGGGCTGGATTTGACCTGCGGATCTCCGAGAATCACCTCGTAACAGACCCCTCCTTTGGTTTTCTCCTGACACCTCACCTCGGTGGCTAAGGACAAACATGGTCCATTAAATAACTAACGAATTTGTGCTAATGCAAAACAGATGTCCATATTATGACGTCATCGACGAAGCGCGACGCCTCTCTGTCTGGAAATACTGACGCGACGCAGTCTCGAAAAATTTTTTTAGACGTCACGACGCCCAACTCAAACCTCGCACGTATACCGCAACTTGTCCCCGACATTGATCGATATCCACCTTTCGGCTCGCCGCTTAAAAATTTAATAAACCCAGCGAGGTTTACATTTGAGGCGTTTTCGAGGGGAGCTTTTATGTTTTACAATAAGAACAAAAATTATTACTGCAACGTCATTGCATTCTTGCAGGGCCAACAAGGTGAAATCGTGTGGCATTTTGCCATAGCTGCTGCAATGCTGCAGTTCGGCCTTAATGCTGATCTTTCTAACGTAGATGAGCTACTACCAGCTATAACAGAATAAGCAAACAATAAAACGTTAAGAAGCGCAAATCATAATACGTTTATTGCATAAATTATAAGGGAAAACCACATCATATGAAGGCATTGTACTCACTAACAAATTGCACCTTCTTCGGTTGGTGAGTCCTAATAGGCTTTGTTTTCACTTTCGTGATCGGGGCATTGTTTCTCCTGTGAACTAAAATACGCAACCATCAAAGATCTAAGTTTCGTAAAGTGATATGAGGTAGTTTAGATTATTAATCTATTGCCTTCAGTAAATCGTCAACCCTTTGGTAAAGCATAATCCAACATCAATTTTCGCGGATTAAACTTGCCCTTCCTATGCGACAGTTTACCGCTAACAAGGGCAACGATGTGTTAAGAGCAAAATAAAAGTATTGCCTCTATGAATTCAAGGCTTTTATTAACGGATTGCCCTTTGTTCCGGTATCAATGCAAGTTTAACGACCTCGGCAACCCGGAATTTCCCCCCCGTCTGGTTGCCCGTCAGGCGTCGCCACTTGTTCCGACGTCCAGACGCCACTTAGTCATCCCTCCAAGTTCTACGGGAATTGGCGCCACACGCCAACACTTTACATGTTGGGTTCAAGGGATATTTACATAACTAGTGTTAATATGATACACGGTTTTCCTTTTCGTTTCCCTTTTGCATAATTAATATACGCTCCGAAAATGCATAAACCAGAATTTTATTTTGAGCTTGAGTTACTTACTTTAATAATTTAGGGTCGTAGAAATTGTTTTTTTTTAAGGAATACTCTACGAGAAAATTGATCCTAAAGGAGTTCTTTTGCGTTTTCACATACATTCACCAAAAGGGCAAGAAAAAATCATAAAGGCGCATGGTGCGGTTAAATCGCAGCGGAAGTAAACATCGACGTATTGAATAACCAAAAATCGTTAATTTTGAAAATGAATACATTTTATTTTAAGGAAATACGTCACACACAATTTCAGGGCACATTCGAAAGGGCTTTAGTTACCGTAAGGAATCGCCGTTAGGAAAATAAAAGGGCTTCTGACGACGATCCCCCGGCTATATCGATGGGAATTTGCGACGCCCTAAAAATGTCTACAGACGAGGGATGAATACCGATGGCTTTTTTTGTAGAGATATAAAACTCTTTAGTCCTAAAGGTCACAAAACCAAAACCCGCAGAGTGATTTGCACATTCAACATCAACCCTTTGTTAAAAGCTCATTACTCATTTTCGTTGGCATCAAGGCGATGTGTGCGCTCCCGATTTTGAGATCCTTCTTGCCCCATTAGGACTTATTTTTAGCCCTGGTTTTATTGACCCACTGGGCATACATCCAGCACGCTAATTTTCCGGACCTTCGGTAATGGTCAGTTAATGATCGACTTTTCGTCACAGCACGCTTTACGACCTTCAATTGAGCAGTAGATAATTTTAATGACCTTTTGGGAAATCCCGCGACCCTATCTGTGCAACACAATAATAATCTCCTCGATACCACCCCATATCACCGTAAAATCCATAAAATAAAATTTACTTACACTCTCCGACCGCAGCAGCTGACGCTATGGGCGCCCTGCACGTGTGACAGAAGCACTGCAATACTGACTCCCTAACGATTCCGATCAACATCTCCCAAACTCCCTTTTCGCGGTTACTAACAAAAAATATTAATCTGCTCTACACGCAATTTCCTATATGTGGATGGGTGTTAGGAGGGCAGAATGGGCTCAATATGGTTCATAAACAGCGGAGGGGATAGAGCGAGCTACCACGTCGGACGTCTGGATTAAACTGGAAACCGGCGCTCGGGGCGTCGCGTATACAACCCTCCAAGAATCGACGTACATCCCTTGTTTTGGTGGGAAGGAAGAGGGGAGAAACCATCCTTAGGCAGTCTTATTCGTCCCCTCAATTTCTTTTTTTGAGGACACTTATTAAATCTTCTCGTGGTAATTTAGTTAAACACAATTTGTATTTAAACGTGTAAAAATAATATAAATTAACGTTATCGATTTAGATGACTCACACTGTGTCGACGTAAAACCCCATTAAAGCAGTTTATAGACACTAGTCCCCAAGGAAATCCATTTGGGGCGAAGGAAATTCCGTCTGCTTTTATTACGGCTAATGGAGAGACCCGCTTAACTAGATAAGTAAATTAATGTGGAAAAGCAATAGCGAGGTGTAGGAAATGACACATGTTCTCCTTGATGTAATAAAAATCAGGAGGATCAGACAGAGCTAATAAATAGCTACACCAATGTCTTCGTATGCATTTCACAGCCTTCAAAACTGTTACCGGCTTCAGGAGTATACGATAATGGCTTTCCAGTAAATTTCAATTTAACTGCCCCATGACATGAAACTGTCTGCAGCAAATTATTCTGGATTTGCAGGGCCATATATCAAGTATCTATACTAGCGACGCTGAACAGATGGAGTTAAATACGTTCCTTGGGCCATAAATCTCTTCCTGTTCGGCGTGGCGAGCATATAAATAAGTTTGGTATATACTACAGCTCAATAAATTTATTTCGACTAATTGAAAATTTTTGAGGCAGATATTTTCGTTTATAAATATATGGTGATTAATTTTCTGTAATTTTTTACCATAAAAAATGAAAATGCACATCTGAATGACGCTAATCGCGTTCACTCTCTCATTGGCCAAACGTTTTCCACCGCGTTATTGTGTCGTATTTAAATTCAATCGTCCGGAAATCCAACCTCACTTTTTTCATCTTTGTTTATTTACTTTTTTGCAAAATTTACCATATATTTTACATAATAATCATAATTCCTCTCAATTAAACTGCTCATTAACACAATGAACAATAAAAATACAAATTCAACTGAACCAGACCCAGCTACGGTCGAATCCTGTGTAGTGGTAGACTCTTCTGAGTAAGTACCATTTGAAATGCCATTTTTGCTATATTGCTTTACGCTTGATTTAAGTGAGGAAGCGGAGACCTTAAATGAGCCCCAAATTAAAATTGGACTTTTCAATAATGCTATTAATGTCCTTCGGGCAAAATCCCAATCTAACAAACCCCAGGCTACAATTTGTGGGCTGCTTATTGAGGAAGTGAAACTGGTTGAGAAATATGAAAAATATAAAGTAAAAACAAAGTTTCTCATATTTGTAAGCATTACATTTAACTTTTGCAGGGTAAATTGTTTGGTTTTACTGAGGGCATTGGAAAAGGCCCTTCACAAGAGCCTACAAAAATGGCCTCTAAAGCTGTAATTTTCATGGTGATTTCTCACACTGAAAACTGGAAGATACCAGTGGCTCAATTTTTTGTTCATAACCCTGATATTAAACATTTTTCTGATACCATAGAGGATGCACTAAATATTCTGCATGACATAGGAATCTACATTATTTCCTTAACTCTCAACTGCATGAGCCCACACTTGAGCTTTGTTTTAGCTGAGGAACTTGGTAAATACCACTTTTAGTGAATTTTAAAATTCTACAGCTTTATTTAGGAGCAGAAATTGATATCTCAAAACCAGCAGACTTGATGAAACCATATTTCCCACATCCAAAAACATTAAAACGGGTTTATGTCATTTATGATTTAGACACGATCTTAGGTATAATGTCTTGAAACACTCCACAAACTTAAAACTTTTTTGACTATGTTTTTTTTAGAGTGTCTAAAAAATTATTGGTCATCTGAACGGATTATTTGTCACTCAAATTGTATACTGTATTATGGCTTGTGTCTTGATGTGAAGAAAGTACATGAAACAGATTTGGGCAATTATAAAATTGAAAATATGTGTGACTGGATTATAATAAGAAAACGAGTATATTTTAAAACATAAAATTTTAACTTCTCCAGCTTATATTATAACTTAATTCCAGCTCTTGTATGATCCAGAACTTTTGGGCAAAACCACAGCTGATGCAATGAACTATTTGAGAAATTTAGGACATCAGGATTTTAAAGCAAGTGGTCCTACTATACAATTTTTAAAGGTTTTGGATTTAATGTCACAAATTTCAAGGGTACCTGTTAAAGCAATCATTCAGAATTTCACTATTACTTATTACAATTCACCAATAGGTCAACAATAAAGAGAAGGAACTATATTTGAATCTCTCAAAGTCCAATGAAAAAGACTGGCAACCGATGTTTAAAAATATTATGAAATACTTTGGAAAATTACGAAGTTTAAATAAAGGGATCCCACCTCACTTTTGCATATTAAATACTTATATCACGGGTATTAAACAACATTAAAGACAAATGGAAACTTTTACTTCAATTTGCAGGTATTATTGTGACTTTTCAGTCATTTCTCGAGCTGTTTTCCAACCATGTTGAGTACAATAGTGAAGAAACTAAAGAAACCAAACTACCCTACCTTATACCTCCAAACTTTAGCCTGAAGCACATCAGGGACATGTTCAATGAAACAGAGTGAGTGAGTTTTGTGAAGATAATACAGAGTGCTTGAAATCAACTATTGTTTTAGGCTTGAACAAATGACTGCCCTCTATGTATTTAAAAAAATCTGCAGACTCGCCGATCAATTCCATGAAATTTGTATATAGTTCACATTTTTTTAAAACTTTATTAAATAAATCATGTTTTTATAACAAAAATAAATGAATTTGAAACTGGGAAATTCCTATAACTTTAATAATTTTCCAGAGACTAAAATCCTTGAATAGAATACAAAGGGATTTCAACTTGCATGACCGACTGATGGCTGGGCTGGCAGGGTATATGTATACAAGGTGTCCTACTAAGGTGTTCACAAAGGATAACTCAATAACTATTAGTCTTAGAGAAAGTATAAAGATAAAATTTACTTTATTTTTTGAGCACTATCAACTAAGAACATTTTCATTTATACAGGGTACGCCATAAAGCTTGTACAATGTGAAACTTTTTTTTAAATTCAAACTTTTGTTTGATAAATGACTGCCAGTTTTAGACTTGCAGTAGTCCATTGAGAAATCTTTGCAATTCCTTGTTAATATCAAGCCACAAACTTTCAAATGGATATTTCTTGGGTGTGAATGCATTTTTAAATAATATTACTCTTATTGGCACGTTAGGATAAAATATTTCTAATTATTTGTTTCGAATAAAAATTATAATCTATGTAGAACTTACCTTCAGTGCCAACCACTTTGGTTTCTGCTGCATCAGCCATTATTTAATCTGAAATAAATTATTTATGATAGAATTGCAGAATAACACTGAAATATAAGAAGAGAAAAGTGCCTCTTCTCAGAGAGACCAGAGTCTGTACCTACACACCTGTATGTTTCAAATCAAATTTTGGTGTTCTTGAACAGCAGAAGCATACAATACGACTCTGAGGCTGCTCTTAATGGTGCAAAATTAACTTTCAAATTGTCAGATGTAGGTTTTTAATCAAAAAAAGTACCAGTTGAGACTGGTTTCAATTCGATTTTTTACCTTGAAACCTGATATTTTTCCCAATACTTACTGTAAGAACAGCTCCTCAATGTTTTGCTAAAGCGAAAAGTACACAACACAGACACTTAACTACAAAAAAACGTAAAAACTATTATTTTTTGTCACAAAAAACAAGTCAAAAAATTGGAAATAAGAATAAATAAAATCAAGCTGTGACCCTGGGTAAATAAAGACCGTTGGCTTGGGTTGTTTTAGAGATAACCACTCTTTTGATTATCCAGCAGCAAGCTCTTTCTCACTCCCTCACACTGAAATGGCTCTATGAACAAATAATCGAAGTAATCCGCGCAGTGCAAGATCGCTATTGGCGAAGAAAATTTGAAATTTACAAAACAATTCGTTACACAGAATTTAGGCGGCAAATTTTAAAATTTATTCTGGATTATGCTAAGCAACGATATTCATTTAGGTAAAAGTAATGTCAGCTGCATTTCTAAGTTTATTTTTCTTGTTACCAAACAAAGGAAAAGAACAAAGTAGAATTGTGAACCCACGCAACTCGCAGTAAAAGTTGTTCGGCCTGTTTGGGTGGGCGAAATGCGGTCTGATGGCCTTTTATGGGACCGAAACAGAAACCGAAGAAATTATCCTGAGTTACCATACTTTCGTTACATTTCTGTGATTATAGGAAATCAGTTTTCATGCAATGAATTAACCAAAACTGGAAAGGCGACTAATAAATGACAACGCCGAATGATAAAGATATTTACCAGCTTATACATTTATAGGATAATACCTTATAGCTCATATTCGATGTTTAAATGAAACTTTTCCGTGATGATCTGTAGGAAGCACATTATATTAATATTGAAAAGTCAAATGGTAATTGTTAATGTTGTGAACGATGTTTGTTGATATCTTCATAAACATGTGAACGGTTCGGTTAAGTAAAATGCGCTGTTGACTTTCCTTTGACTCGTAAGATACAACTTATAGAGCCTTAAAGGCTCTAACGTTTTGTTTCAATTTTGACTTTGACATTTATATCTTTATATAACCTTTATATGGCGCGCAAAGATTTTATTATTATTTACCTAATCCATTTCAATAAAATTATTTAAAAATAACCATTTAATCTAATTTAATCAACTAATTACAGTGTTTTGGGTAGTTAAATGAAAGATAATCGAGTAGTCAACAAAGCAACTCTTTAATAATTAACATCTAACTGTCCTGCAACATGTCAAAGGTAAGCAAAAACTGAACCAAAAATAGCTTAGTGTTTACTCAAAATTCGCAGGATATCCGTTCGTTTTTCACGGTTCTCCCCAAAAAACCGGGCAGCACCTTAAATAGTCCGAAATCAAAAAAGTTAATAGGTTCAGATGATGAGGATGTCATAGAGAATACTCCTGAGAAACATCAGAAAAAGACCTCATTCAAACGAAGAGCACAAGTTCTTAATTCAGATTCTGAAGAGGAGCATGCATCGTCTACTTCTTCAACTAAAAAGTCAAAAAACGCTTTAAAACCTCAGAAAGATTCAAAAACAAAGTTGAAACTTGTAAATTTAGATAGTCTTCAGAAACCAATAGAACAAAGTGAAGTGAAATATGTGGCAAAACCTGTGGAAGAACCTAAAAATAGTAAAGCAGAGAAGGTTAAAAAGAAGAGCAAAAAAGGAAAACACTCTGAAATCAGTAAGTAGTAGGTTTTTGTCTTACATTTTATTATTAAGTCTGGTGTAAGATTTCAGCATAAGAAATTTATTTTGTATTTAATTATTTGTCAAAAAGTTTATTTTAGCTTGAGACAGTAAAACATATTAGCTATCTGTTTATTTATGTATTTATTTTTCTTTAGGTGTCCATAATGACAAAGATTTCGGCAAAACATTGGAAGATCTTGATGATAGTAATGATACAATTTTGCTTGACAATTTAGATTTTCTTGATAAAACCATTGAAGAAGCCAATGTAAGCTCAGATAGTAATGAAAATGAGAATCATAACTTACTAGAAATGCAGCCAAAAAAAACAAAAAATTCCAAATCAATTAACTCAAATAAGGAGAGGAATGACTCTGATGATAACACCACTCCAAAAAAATCAACAAAAAGGGCTAGAAAACTTTCAAAATGTAAACTGAATATTTTTAATTTCAAAAGCTTTTTATAACATTTTTTTCTTATAGCAACACCTACATCAAGCAAAAAACAGAAATTAGAGCACACAGACTCAGGAGTTGGTGCAGATTTTGAAAAGGCACAAAGGAAGAAACATTCCACAGAGTTATATATTTCATACCTTCATAGAGCTGGCCCAAAACATCACGGAGAGAAGGAGTATCCCAAAGTAAGTAGAATACCAAATATTTTACAGTTTTATGTTAATCATATTTTAGGGAAAACCGGACTGTTTAAACGGTATAACGTTCCTAAGAACTGGTGTATTAGATTCCTTAGAAGGTGAGGAGTTTGAGAGCTTGGTCATTGACCATGGAGGACGAGTTGTTCAATCTGTGTCCAGTAAGTAGGCTTCTATTCAGACTGAATTAATAACAACATAACATAATATTTTCAATAGAAAAAGTGAACTATGTGGTGCTTGGTGACGAACCCGGACCAGCCAAATTGGAGAAGGCCAGGCGGTATAATATACCGGAAATAACCGAAGATCAGTTTCTTGATATGATTCTAGTGAAGTCAGGGGAAACACCTAGATATGCAGTGCCGAAATCTCAGTCAGAGGATTGGGGTCTTGGTAGCTCTGAAGATGGTTCAGTGAAAACTGATGAAATCTTAGCAATGAATGAAGATAATCAAGAAGTGAACAATACAATATTCGATAAGAAAATTGTCAGAAAATCTTTGGACAATGAAAAAACTTCCACAGAAAAGAACATAAGCAAAAAGCAAGAAGTAGTATCAAAATCTCAGTTGGAGGATTGGGACCTTGGCAGTTCTGAAGATGGTTCAGTGAAAACTAATGAAATGTTAGCAGTGAATGAAGCTAACAAAGAAGCGAACAATACAATATTTAATAAGGAAATTGTCAGAAAATCTTTGAACAGTGAAAAATCTCCTAAAGAGAACACAAGCAAAAAGCCATTAATTGAGGCTAAAAAAGATTCTAAAAAAATCTCCATTTCAAGTGGACAGGAAAACACATTAAAATCAAGTGTTCACCAGGAAAATTTATCTTGGACTGATAAATACAAGCCCACAAACATGAAAGGGATTATAGGTATGTTTTAAATAGTCTGAATAGAACAATTTCCTTCAAATACATTGGTCTTTAGGACAACAAGATTTGAACAGCAACATGTACAAACTGAAAAAATGGCTGGAAAATTGGTTTAAAAATGTAGACCCAGAAATAAGGAAAACTCTGCCTAAACCGACCTTATATAACCAACATAATGGGGCTTATTTCAAGGCGGCCCTCCTAAGTGGTCCTCCAGGCGTCGGCAAGACCACCACTGCCACTTTAGTAAGCAAAGAACTGGGATTCGATATTGTAGAATTTAATGCCTCAGATACCAGAAATAAGAAGTTATTACACGAAGAAATTTCTCATATGATGAGGTCAAAAACTGTTGCCGGATTCGCTTCAGGTTGGTGCCTGACTTCCTTAATTTGTTTTACTTGAATTGTTATGCTAGGTCATAAAAACGTAAACCAAAAAAGAGTATTGTTGATGGATGAAGTGGATGGAATGGCAGGGAATGAGGATCGGGGAGGAATTGCCGAGCTGATTAATTTCATTAAAACCGCTAGTTTTCCTATTATTTGCATGTGCAACAACAGAGATTTGCCCAAAATGAGAACCCTGGTTAATCACTGTTTTGCTCTCAAATTTGGAAAGCCCAATATCATGCAAGTCCGGGTGGGTAGTTATCGAATTTTCACCACCAAAATTCATCTCTGTTTTCCTTTATCTTTAGGGTGCAATGATGAGTATTTGTTTCAAAGAAGGCTTAACCATTAAACCGGAAACGTTGACCCAACTAATTACGGGCACTGGCAATGATATACGTCAGACTTTGAATCACCTCTCGATGTGGTCGGCGGCAGACAAGAATCTGTCACCAGAAATCGTTCAAAAAGAGTCAAAAAATTCGCAAAAAGACGTCGTTTTCGGTGCTTGGGATGTCATCCGCAAAGTCTTCAACAAAAGCGAAAACAAATATATGACATTAGCAGACAAGGCGAGATTGTTCTTCTACGATTACAGCTTTGGACCCTTGTTTGTGCAGGAGAATTACTTAACTGTAAATCCCGAGTGTACAGGGTACAGAAAAATAGTTAATACATCAACACTGTATCTTATTTTTAACGATAATTACAGCCCTAATGCAACGCAGCCAATAGAAACGTTGATTAGACGATACTTGACCGCGGACTGTTTGAGTGAAAGCGATATAATTGAGCGGAAAATTCGCAGTACAAACAACTGGTCACTGCTCGACAGTCAGGCATATTTTAGTACAGTATTGCCGAGCCACTATTTGTCGGGGATAATGGGGCAGGTACGGTTTCCTGGCTGGTTCGGGAAAAATTCTCAGAGGAACAAGAGCTTGAGGATCGTGGGGGAAATTTACACGCATTCGAGAACGACGTACGTATTAAAATCGGCTTATATTGTATATATTATAATTGTATAGGTGTTTGATCATCAACTTTTTTGTAGCATTTCAGGCGATAAACTTTCAGTACGTTTGGATTACGCAGAACCCTTAAAAAATCGCTTGTTACACCCACTGAAAGAGAAACAAACTGCGGGCATAGACGATACACTAAAAGTCATGAAAGCCTACTCTTTACTGAGGGATGATTTAACCAATCTCTGTGATCTAATGAGCGGTCTTGCTACGAAGCATGCCAATCCTTTTGATGCCATTACTTCAAGCGTAAATACATCCATTTTTAAGCAATCAGTAAAGTTTCATATTGTTTTATTAATGTTTCAGGTAAAAGCTGCGTTGACTCGCAAATATAACAAAGTCATGGTGTTGAGCATCGCTCCACCGACCGCCGCCAAAAAGAAGAAATCGTCCAAATTGGAGCAAGAGGATGGTTTTGATGAGGATGAAGAAGGTTCAGATGTCGACCAAGATGAGGATAATATAGATGATGATGGTTTAATTAAGCAGGTAATAGCAACTTTGTGAATTTAATTGAGAGTTTTGTGTTGCTTATTTGATCTTTAAAGCCCTGTTGCATTATTGTCTCTTAATTAAGTTTAGCCGAAACACAGTTAACCTACATTCCTAGAACTGGACATCAGTACATTTAATCATTTAAATAATTTAATAAACCATATTAATAATTATTTGGACTTAGTATCACGTTGAGGACAATCAGTTGATTTTAGTGTGGATGTTTATAAAACATCAATTGAACTGTAACGTCTCTAATCCGGGCACATTTTAGCATTTTTGTGCGTTAAGATTAAGAAAAAAATTTTAATTGGAATACTGCATTTCAATCTCCCCGTTTCAGGTAAAAGATCTGAAAGCTGAAAGTAGCAAATCAAGGGCTCCTGAGAAAGAAAAAAAACGGGGGAAAACCAGTAAAACTAACGAAAAAAAGGCCAAAAAGTAAGTGCTTTCAAAGTACCCTAGATTGTTTTAACACCTTTAAAATATTGTTAATTTTACATTATCAGTCTCTTTATTTTTTAAAATTACTCTCTGTTGTTCATTTACAAGTTGTATTAAGTATATACACAAATAAAATCTAGTTTTTATCTGCTCTTAATTTTTTGTCATCTCATGCCCCATTCAAATAATTATTGAAAATTTTATAACAATAAAATCATGATTTCAATCGACTATTCAGCAACCCCTTACAATAGGGATCTAGAACGTCCCTATTGTCGCACGTTTCGCAGCTGAACTCCTTTATCTTGGTTCACTAAAATCCGTCGCTTTTCGCATTGTTTTGCGACGTACAGAAACACACAAGAAGCAAATATTTGGACAAGATTTCTGGTACTGTGCACATTACGACGTTGACCTAAAGTGTAAAAGACACACTTCAATTTACACCCTTGTACAGGGAGTCGTAAATTTTAATTTCACGTTTCCAGCACATAGCGCAGTTTCTAAAATCGATTAAACACGATTGTTTGATCGATACAATTCTTTTCCTCAGAGCTTTTAAAACACCACTTAAACATTGCAATTTATTAACAAAAAATGGGAAATACTGAGAGCAATGTCACGAGCGGAGTCAAGAAGCAGGCGGGAGCCTCCATGCAACCCATCTACAAATTGTGCGACTTGAAAGGTTAAACCTTCATTCACTAATTTAACCATATAAAACCATTTTTCACTAGGTGGTGGTCTGTTAGTCGAATTGATGAAGAGGGCCACGCAAAATAAACAATATGCCGAAATTGATCATGCAATTAAAACTAAGGTTTAATATCACCAAATTCATTTCACAGCATGATTAATTGTATAGAAATGTTTAGGTGGAGCATTTCCTTTACAACAAAGGTGCTGGTCGCTACATTCCCATATCCCAAATGGTGCTTTTAAGGAACAAAGAACGAGGCAGACATAAATTGGTAAGACACTAAAGCCACCTGAATATAATTTAGAAACTTTCTGGTGTCAGCTACCTCAACTGAAAACCATGGAAAACCCCGACGAATTCGAGGTCGACGATGAGGGCCCTGAAATAAGCGAAGAAGAATATCAGCGCAGTAAACAATTCCCTCTAATAAAACCTTTAATTTCTAGATCTTTTCAGATCCAACAATGTATCGGCATGTATGCTGGAAATTGCGAGAGAGAGGAGCCGTAGGGGAAACCATTTTGCATCTTTGCTTGTTGAACGCTACAGCCCTGCATTCAGATATCGCGAAAAGATTACTAAGATTTTACCCAAAATTGATCAACGATATTTACATTTCTGATGAGTATTACGGTGAAAATGTTCTACATATTGCTATAGTGAATGAGGACCCCTCGATGGTTAAATTCCTCTTGGCCGCAGATGTGAATTTTCAGGAGAGATGTTTCGGGAATTTCATGTGTCCTGAGGATCAGAAATCGTCCAGAACTGATTCTCTGGATCACGAGTGGGTGAACGTATACCCGGTGACCAATTATCTAGGGTAAGACCAAACATAACAAAGCATATGTTAATAATTTAACATATTTATTGAAGTTATGTGTATTGGGGCGAATATCCCCTTTCCTTTGCCGCATGTTTAGGACAGGAAGAAAGCTTTAGGTTGATTTTAGCTAAAGGTGCCAATTTGGACGCTCAAGACACCAATGGAAATACAGTATTACACCTGCTGGTCATTTATTCTAAAGTGGTAATTTTACTGCGACTTCCTAAATGTTCATATACTAATTAATTATGACGTAGGAAGCGTTTGATATGGCTTATGAAGTAGGGGCCAATTTGGCAGTTAAAAACGTCCTAAATTTGACCCCGTTGACTCTGGCTGCAAAGCTGGCGAGAATGGACATATTTTTCCATATTCTCAAACTGGAAAGGGAAATATATTGGCAAATCGGTACTATGAGATATTACAAATTTAATGCAAGTAATTTTTAATATAATTTGCTTTACAGGCAGTATTACATGCGCCGCCTATCCGCTCTCGCAAATCGACACTATCGATGTGAATACAGGGCAAATTGGCAAAACCTCCGCTTTAAATCTCGTAGTATTTGGGGTGAGTTTGCTATTATCAATCACACCATTCTCTAATGGAGAAAATTTCAGGACAAAGACGAACATTTAGAACTTTTAGACGGAGTTTTAATAGATCTCTTAAACGCCAAGTGGAACACTTTTGTAAAATTTAAATTTTACCGACAGTTTTTCACTTTTGCCTTCTACTTCGTCATCTCCCTTGTCGGTAAGATTTGTGACGACTTTATAAAGAATATTTGCATGCTATGATTATAGCGTTCATTTTACGACCCGGGCCTCCGCATCATGCAAATTCAGTAAAAAATTCCACAAATATGACTCATTCGAGCAACCACCCTACAGGGAATACAACCACGATTCTAAATTTGACTTCTGAGATTTTAAAAAATCTTCAAGAGGCTGCTAAAAGCAAAGGTATTGACCATCGTGTTTTTACATAATTTTGTTGACTGGAAGCAACCCATAGCAAATGACGACTATGACGTGGAAGAATGGTGGGATAACTTGCAAGAAGAGTGCAGATTAATGAATTTAGAGAATTCCGAAGCCAAAGTGCGCTTTACAGCTGAACTCTGTATTACTTTAGGGGCGTTTTTGTACCTGGCCGCAGCTGTCAGAGAGGCGCGCTTTTTAGGATTGAGAATGTTTTTTGAGAATTTGGTAAAACCTCAATATTTCCCCCAAGACATTAAATAAATAAAATAGTTTTAGATGACCGCTCCATCCAGAGTGATGTTCCTCTTTTCATGCATTCTAGTATTTGGGGTGATCCCCTGGTTGCGCTTAGTCTGCTTAGATGAAGCGGAGGATATCACTGCAGTGGTAGTGATGCTTACTACGGCCCCATATTTCCTGTTCTTTTGCAGGTTTAAATCCCATTGTTTATTGCCAAACACATTTAGGTATTAATTTCCAGGGGCTTTAAGACTGTCGGGCCGTTTGTTGTGATGATCTACCGCATGGTCATGGGAGATTTACTCCGCTTTGCCACTATTTATATGGTGTTCGTCATGGGGTTTTCTCAAGGTGCCAGAAAATGTCTCTTCGAATTATGATTAATTATCATCAAAACTCCCTTTCAGCTTACTATATAATTTTCCTCTCCTTCGACAACCCATTGACTCCAGAAGAAGTAGATGATTCTGCCACTAATCCGATGTCTACACCCACCGAATCCATCATGGCAATGTTCCTCATGTCCATGACGAATTTCGGAGATTATTACACCGCGTTCAGTAGAACGGAACATGAGTATGAAGCAAAAGTAAAAAGCATATAATTCCCCGTAAAAGTATGAATTCTAAGTCAGTTCCCCATAGATGCTCTTCGTGGTATTTATGGCAATAGTAGCCATTTTACTCATAAACATGTTAATCGCCATGATGGGCAATACATACCAGAAAATCGCCGAAACTAGGAACGAGTGGCAGCGCCAGTGGGCTCGCATTGTTTTGGTGGTGGAAAGGGGAGTGAGTCCTCCGGAGCGACTGAGGCAACTCAATGTTTATTCTCAACCAATGAGCGATGGGAAGAGGGCTTTAGTTCTAAGACTCAATCAGTCGGTAAGTGCGCCAGAATTAATTCCAATGTGTATTTTACTATAGACACGTGTAGGACGAAGATAAAGAAGAAATGAAGGATATGTTGGAGATGAAGAGGAGGCATGATCGATTCGTCAAAAAGAGACGAGATCAACTGGCAGGGATTAACGTCAATGATCATCCGCCGATTAACGCGAAAACTGAAGTTCATCACACAACCATTAAGCTATAGATAATTATGTCTTAAAGAAAAAATATATACATACGTATGTATATACTGCTGGTTACTTATGTGCATATTGTTATATCAGTTGAAGAGTTTCGGTCAGAGTGGCTGTAGGACTTTCTGAAAGGGCTTTAGGGCACCTGCTTCATCAGTGCCCTTTAACTAAATTTTAATAAAAACACTTCTTCATTATCCGTAATAATGAATTGCAATCAACGAAATGGCCGCAAAGTAAATTTGTTTGCAAATTTCTATTGTGTAATTTTATTATTCACTTCGTATTCATTGTGCCTGCTTCTCCGTAAACGCTAAAAATTCCGAGCAAACTATTTCTCTAAGAAAATAAGTCTTCTTTTCAGCTTAATTAAGTTTTAAAAAACTTATACTCTCGTCTAATTACAAAGAAGAATGACAGTGACCAAATTTAACACATGAGAGAGATTAAAAATTTAGCACATGATTAATTAATCGACATGTGCCATCTTTGCGAGACACAAAAAATGTGCTTTACTATTGATTGAGAGAAGCAAAATGTGCAAAAACCCAATATCATAACATATTAAGTTATGTGATTATTATATTAAGTTTTTAAACACTTTACTTTTCAAAATGATCAATAATAAAATATTTCTTTCTGATTTTCCAAAAAAATCATGTTTAACGCTTACAACGCTGTTCCAGCATAGAATTCAATTGTACAATAGAAAAATTGCATTAAAATAATTTCTTGAACTTTTCTATAAGGAAGTGTTACTGCATTTCTTATAACGCAAATTACGAGACTACTACTTCAAAAAAGGCGATGTAATAGAAATTCACATTTATAACGTAAAAATATTTACATACATAATAATATACCGACCAATGTCTGTTACTCCTCAGAGACTCTTGGTAGTCCTGTAACACTCTTGCTTGTGTTTCATCAACAATAGTTTGCGCTCCTTTAAAGTTATAAACTGCATGTCCAAAGAACAATACTGATGAACCTAATTGTAGCATGGTCAAAGCTGATGGGGTCTCATTTCTAGTGATCTATTGGTCAATAACCTCGTAGCTCGAATTAACCAAACTGGCTCCTCCAGCACCGATAGTTAATGCACCGATCGTATTTACTGTGTAAGTTGCACTCTAAAGACGAGAACTTATCTTAGATATGCCCTAAGTTCGAGTTTTTCCAATTTACCCTTCCAACAGCAATACCATTTTGCACACATTGTGTAAGAGCTATGTTGGCTCCTGCCCCAACAAACCCTAAAGTTCCTGCCACAATGTTCAAATAAGCACTCCGAGCCTCGGAATTTGCAAAACTCATTGACTAAAAATTCAATATTAGCTATCTACTTTAACATAGCAAGAAACGACTAACTTCTTTATGTTTATTCTTATCAACCAAAGATTGGACACTTCTACCGATCGCCCAGACGCCAGAAGCAGCTCCAACTACAGTGGCTCCAATCAGTACCGAAGGTGCCACTATAGGCATGGCTGCTATACTGGCCACAGTCGCAGTTATAAATACCGCTCCTGAAGCAAAGCCTGCTGCAGTACTTACAACATCACCAGCTTGGAGAAGCTTTGTGTCCAAGTGACAGGCTGGTGACAAATGTCTTTCTAGTAACACTTCATCATCTATTACCTGATATCTGCAATGGAAATGCATTTATGACGCTCCTAGCATCAAACAATTCAATTAAATAAAATTTTCAGCCAAGTGAATCAGACCAAATGATTTTTAGGCAATAATGTCAAAATGAAATATTGAACTTTAATAAGTGAAATACGAGTATAAAAACCTAATATATTCTCTCATTGAAAAGGGGCAATATACTCCATAACATTGTACAACAGTAATTATTATACTCCCAGGAATTCAGTACCTGACAATTAAATATCTTAATCATCTCAATTACATTCATTTGGTTAATTTATCTACTGATATCCCAAAAATGCATATGATCTTTCGTTTTATCTTAAGAAATCAATCCGTCCATTTCAATTAATCTGAAATCTTATATGCTTCATTTCGATACAGGAATGCTTACCTTCCTTCAAGAGGAACAACCATTTCAGCTTTCGGATATTTATTTTTCGTTAAGTAATCATGCCAGTTTTTATACACCCGTCCACTACCATCGATGAAAATTCTACAATAGTTACCATCACCCCGACATTTCCTCAAAATAAATACTGGAACAGGAGTCACATCTTCGTTGGGGTTATAATCGGGAAAATTTTTGGCCCTTTTTAGTTTTTCCTCTGCGAGGGGTACCAGACAATTAAACACGCAGGTCATCTCTATGTGATCGTTATACTCGGCAAACAATTCTAGAGAAATATTTCTGGAATTACAACTAAGAAACTTTCTTCAAGAAATAAAAAAATTAGCATACTTAATTTATTTATCAAACAAGATACTTACGACTTTGCTCTTTAATTACACGAAACAATGAGTCAATGTCCTTTTGTTCAAGATCCGTATACCCAGTCTCCTTCTTCGGGGGTCCTTTTAAACCAAAACGAATTTTCTGTTTCAAATACTCATGCTCATAGAATTCAAAGCTGTCATAATCCCGATCTCCCAACATATCAGCCCATATACTTTGCAACTTTTCCGCATTGAGACTAAGATTTTGTTTAGTTTCTTCTTCAAGCTTCCTCAACTTTCGCTCTCTTTCGAGCTCATTTTTAAAAATTTCTTCTGCATTTTTTAAGTTCTTTATAGAATCTTTTAACGATATCTTTCCCCGTAGGCATAGAAATACACTTATAGTGTCGTTTACTGGAAGGATACATAAGGCACCAGCAACTTTTTTTCTAACAAGGTCAGACACTAGGGTTAAATTAATATGACGACTTAAAGCACAGTCTAAGGCATCGTGATATTCTGAATCTTCTATATTCCAACCCAACACCAAAAAACTTCGATTTAAAATGGTCGGAAGTTCTCCATTTCGCAAATTGTTAGTGAGCATTTGGGAAAATGGTTGATCGGAGTTGTGTAAGTAGAGTAATAGAGCCCTCCTCTGAAAAAGTATTTGAACTCTTTATTTCATTTAGGTATTATTATTATTATTAGGTTTTTATTATTTGTATAGCACTATGATATATCATACAAACAGCTTCATTTAATGTTAATAATTAAACAAACAACATTTACTTCCTATGGGTTCATGGATTTTAATAACCCAAGAAGTTCAAAAACTAAAATATTAAATAAAGACTAATAGAAGTAGCTCTTATGGAAGTTTTACAACAAACAGGTACCACCATCAAACATGTAGGTTGAAGCAAGAAACGACTACTGGTTATCTACTGTCATAAATGCGTTAAAATTTAGCTACAACTTCGAATAGAGATTGAGATAAATTGGTTGTATTCAGTAGTGTGAGATAATAAGAGATATTTCCAATATAAAATGTTTCAAAATTGTTTACACATTCTGTAAAATGAAAACAATAACTTATAAGAAAAAAAGTACTTTCTGTAAACTTTCCATAATTGTTTTCGTAAACAAAAAACCAAACACCCACCAAAAATGTTCCGAAATTAAAGCAGCCACGATGCTATCATAATTAATAGAAAATTGACCAATTTCTGAAAATTGATAGATCATTTTATTACTTCTACAATCAATATTTTTTTAAAATCAGTTTATCTTATTAAAATATGTCGTAGAATTCCCACATTACAAATTAACTTATAAGAAGAGACAAACTTTTTGAAAACATCCTGTTCTTTTTTGTACAAAAGAACTGAAAACCAATGAACACGTCCTGAAACGTATGCTAAAGCCATTAAATGTCAGAAGAATAAGAGTTCTAGAATTAGCTTAGCTACCAAATGCGGTGGATTGACACGTACTCATTTTCTAGTGCATTTTTCTTTACTCTGCATTGTCTTTGAAAAAATAACTCGAGATCAATCTCCAACCCTGATTGAAAAGAACGACTCAGCTTAATATTTACGTCTTTATATTTCTGAAACGCGGATATACATATGCAAAATTTTTAATAAATCAATTAGTAATTAATCATAACATGCAAGGAAAATCTGATTAGATACAGTTAAAACAAAGGTTTATACATACTTATTTCCCGAGCTTTCTGTGAAAAAAATACAACATTAAAAAGGAACACAAATCGAGGCGAATAACGAAAACTTTTCCATAATTACATCGAAAGAGTTTAAATGGAACCCTGAAAACACAACAGCAGGATGAATTTTTCAATACTTTCATGAGAATATACCTTTTTTTCTTATTATTTTAAGACAGATTTCTTTCCCATCCATTTCATATTAGACTAATATAATATAAAAATACAAAACTTGTTTTGTGTTATGGCTAATTCAGAGTTCCACATTTTTCCACTCATTTTTATTAAGTTATTTTGTAACTTGTTAGACTAACACAGATAGCTTTTGACAGCCATATTGCTTTTCTGAGTGCGCACTTTTTGGATTTCCAAATTCCTAATAATTTTTGACATATCAGTTATAAAAACTCACCTCATCCAATTGCGGAGAGCAAATAGCCTCAATAGCGTCATCCAAACTACACACTGTAAACGTAACTGCAATATGTGAAGGCAATTTACTCTTTAAACTTTTGGCAGCTTTAATTTCTTTTCCTAAAACAAGACTTAACCAGATTGGAACTCTGTCATAATCTCAAATTTCGTTGCAACAGATCGGCTAAAAAATCATTTAGAACATATATTAGTCCCGAATCGCTCACCTGCAAAATTATTATGACTCGAATATTTTGAACCGCCCTTGAACTCGTCACTATTGGCGCATTCCTCCTGAATATTCCTCAAATATTCTTTTAGAATAATAAAGGTATAATTGTTTCTATTCAAAGCGAAAAATACAGTTATTTCAGAACCAGTGGGAAGTAAACATATCAATCCTCCTAATTTTCGTGAAATCCAATCAGGCACAAACGACAGTTCTGAATGAGATCGAACAGCACGTAATAATGCATTATGATGGGTAGAATCTTCCACATCCCAGCCAATTATAACACAAGTTTTTTTTAAAATATACTCAACTTCTTCGTCATAAGTATAAGAAAGAAACTCTTGAGAGAACGGGTCTTCGGAATTGTGTAGATAAATCAATAAGGCTTGCTTCTGCAAAACATAATTAATATGTATATATAAGTGTATTCATACAAATTAAAACCAACTTTGTGCGTGGAATCACAAATGATAGATATGGCATTTGAAAGAGTAATTTCCCGAATTGTTATATTGGAAGTCAGCTTTTGTTTCAACGATATTATAGCATCAATTTCCATACCTAGGAACAAGTAAGAATACTACTTCAAATAATTTTATGAAGGTCCATCTATGTATAGTACCAAAACATTTGATGAACAAATTGGAATTACATTCTTATTCTTTAAATAATATTTTAACAGAATACATACCAAAAATACCTGTTGAATCGTCCGGTGTGATTCCTGATGTGGATGGGATTCCGCCAACATCTCTGACTTCAAGCCAATTCATATCACTCCAACAACATAGTTGTAGAATAGTATCATCGCTTGAAGGCATTTTGTCCCAACCTGTGATGTACTGATTTTTCACTGGGATGTCCAATCTAACATTTATTTCAATTTTCAATTGTTCTAAAGGAGACAAAGGAAAATTATATAAATACCCCAAAAGTCTTGTAGGTGTAATACGAAGCCGAAGAAATTATGTCGATTTAAATGGAAAAACTGCTCATTGAAAATAGACAAATTATATAAGAAAAAAATGAAAATATATTATATATATATATATAATATATATAAATTGCGTAAAGATTTGTAGTATAAAAATTAGTCGTTAATTAAGCAGGACTGAACTCCAAAATTAAATTTTAAATTGAGAATTTTTTTGCCTTTTATAAAGAGGCATTTCACGTACCCGGGTACGCACTGTAGACAGGTGCTTCAAAATAAATACGATAAATGTTTATTAATGGACTTCTCCGTTTACAAATGCCTACACAAATATACATACATGGTATATTTTTATTTATGCAGTATATTTCACAAATTTGCGGCAGTCAGCTCAGGAAAATACTTATATAAGTTACAGGACATTTTGCCTTAATGTTACTGACTTTTTGTTTTAAGAAAAATCAATTAATAGTTTTACAAAAATCGATTTTTATATCGACTTTCGAGGAGGCAATTTTAATGGATAATTGACTCTTTTCAGCAATAAAACATTAAAATTTCTTGGTAACGGTGCACACTGGAAAAACTAGAGAATTAGTGATCAAAAATGAATTTCTATCTTTTTTCCAAGAAGCAGCCGCTTATTGCCTTCTAGATTCGCCTCTAGGTCTCTGTTTAAATGCACTGCTATTTGAAGATGTGCTTTTGTATAATAGTAGACAGTGTACAAAATGTTCCAGGACAATTGTACGAATGAATATTGGATGCTGGAAGATAAAAAAAATACTGATTCAGTTAAATTTGCCTTTTACAAAAGTTGCTTGTTTTCATTCTACACGGAGTTATTAAAACAATATTTTCAATTTTGTAAAATCGGAATAAATCTTACAGTTTTTGATTTATCGGCTCGAAGTTGCTTCAATGAGGATTCTTGCATACGATAAATTCATTTATAACATCTGTTTCAAACTGCTTGCATTACGAGACATAGCGTGAAAACAATAAAATTTCACACTAGCACCACTTTACATTTTTACTAACGTTTGCAATATTGGCAGTTAGCCATAACTATTCTAACGAGCAGTTTGGTTAGTATGATAAGCAAATTGTGTTATACTTTCACGAATGCCTTACAACACAATGATAGTTTGTGTTTATGTTCAAATAAATTTTGGAACGATTCGTGCTGCTGAAAGATGCCTGGAATTTCATCCCAATAATAGACAATCTCAAAAACTCTCACTATGGACTAGGAAGAAGAAACCTTCGTCCAAATACTGAAGGATCCAGATCTATTGTACAGGACAAAAGGACGGGGATCAGCAAGTTATCAATTTTTAGATTTTTACGTAAAGAGACACTGTTTCTATACTATTTTACAAGTGTTAAAATTTGTTTCCAAGGTATTTTCAAACTCAGAATTGATTTTTGCAATTTGTTGCTCCTAAAACAACATCGTTACAACAACACAATTACAATACAACAAACGCAAACAACATCTTTGTTCTTTAATAAAAATACTGTTCACCGACGAGGCAACATTTACACGGAGAGGTATATTTAATTGGAGAAACAGTAAGTCTTACAGCAGAGAAAATGATTATTATTATATTTATCAAATAACTTTATTTTCAACATGGATTTTTAATGAAAGTGCGGTACAGGATTTTGGGACCAGTTTAACTTCCAACAAACTGAACGGCCACGGCACTAGAAATTCTTGAGTAACAATTTACGTCTAGTTTTAAAGGATCTTCCCCTAGACTTAAGACAAAGTTTTCTATTTATACAAAATAGTGCTCCTGCTAATTGTCCTATACACGTAAGGGAGTTCTATAATATGAATGTTTCACATTAATTCATTGGTCGGGGTTGTAAACATCTATATCCACCATGAAGTCCTGGCTTAAATTCATTAAATATCTTTTTTTTCTTATTTTTTTTTAAATCACCGGTATACAAATCCCTACTTAAATAACAAAGAGGAATTATGGGAAAGTATTCGAGAAGTGTGAATACAATTAGCGATACCAAAACTCAAGTTTTTTGTTTTAAAATATTCCACTTTGAATTTATTTTAAAAGTTCAATTGGACCGTTTCATTTAACCAGAAATTTAATTATCCTCCAATGGTGTAGTATAATTGTGACGTTTTATCAGTTACTTAAATGATAAGATTTTATAAATGAAATATGGTTATTAGCTGTCAAATACGTAAACATAATTCATATATAATAAAAACGAAATCGATTATTAATTCCTTAATTCTCTCATGACGGCTTTTATCTTATCAGCAACAAAAATTATTTAATATCAGGATACCTGTGGGAGAACAATGATAAAAGCATAAAAAGCGTCTGTTTAGTGAAAGCAAATACATTTTATAACGTTATAAGCGTGGGTTTATCTCACACTTTGTACCTTGTAATATAAAATACCTATTCTCCTTGCACAAGAGAATACAAATGTTGAAATTTATAATAAATATAATAAAATAAGTACAAAACATTCGAATGCTATAGATAATTATAAAAGGAAATTTTCAAAATTAATTCTTTCAAAAATGACTTGTAAAACTGATCTGCAAACAATGTACTGCTGAGAAGAAAATATTATTGTAAGATGAACTTCAGTATTCAGTATATCAGTATAATATTGTTATTTCCCCAACACAAATAGTGCAAATATCAAAGACCTTTACAAAAAACATCTTTGATAACCCATAAAATAAAACGAAGTTAGAAACTTAGGAATTTATGATCTGTTTAAATATTTTAAAATGACGGGTAAAATAAAAAATTATCTATTCTACTTCAAATAAAAATGTTGATGTTTTTTATCAAATCTCTTACTTTATTTTAGTAACATAATTCTGATAACACACTTCTCATTATAACTAGCACACAGGAAGATAAATGTTTGATAATTCTTATTCTTACATTCTATCATTAATGGTTGAATACATTATTTGGACATGAGAATAACAGGAATTCAAACGTGTTTGGTATAATATGTAAAATATTTAATTTAGGAAAAATACCTTCGTGGATAAGAAAATCATATCTCTGTGATTCACAGAAAGAAATAATTTATAGATAAATAAAAGATTAAACAGCTTCAATATGTACTTATTTTGTTATCTAAATTCATTATATCTTTTGCAAATAGAATCCTGCTACTCCCTAACAAAAAAGTAAATCAAGACGCGTTTGTACCGCAAACGTTTTCACTTTAATAGATTTAGCATAAATATTATTGATGTTTAACTAGATGTTACAAAATGTCCCTGTTTTCAGCAGTTAATAAAAACTTGGTCTTTGTTCGATTTTACAAAAACGGGTTTTCATGCCTTATTACACATATACTTACACCTTATAAAATAGATCTTACGCTACAATGTTAAGTAACCTGATGAGTGAAATGAACGGTCTGTATTTATCAAAAATACTTTAATTTCTAGATTACTGCTATCGTAACCCGTGTAAATTTACATTAGAGCATAGGTTTAACGAACAAAATTCTCCTTATAATCAGTCTAAGATTTAAAAATGACAATAAAAATATGCGGAAATTGAAGTATTTAGCCACAGGCTCAGTGAAGTGACCTGTAAATGTTAAATCAAATTTCGATCAAGGTTACAAAATTAGAACAAAAGGTAATTGAAAATATCAACATTTCAGACAGGAGAAGGGATTTAGAATCTGAAGTTCAATGGGATTGGGGTCTGGATAATAGTTGTGAAATTGGCAACAACTTCGAAATGTGTTTTGCTTCTGAGATTATTGCGTTATTATATGAATAAGATTTCCATATAAACAGAATTTAAATGGACTATACAGGGATAAACAAAATCAAACTTTACAATATAATTTAAACTCTTATTTAAATCAATAATTAACTTAATATCTCATATGGTTCCGAAGGTATAAATTATTAAAGGAAAGTTGAGTTTCAAATACGATTTTTTCCAAGCATTTTTATGTTTATTATGATTTTTTCCTACAAAAACTATTGCCATGAAATCATTTTTTTGGGGCTGCTACGCGACAATGCCAGTTATATTGTGTTTATTCTTTGACTTTTTATTCTTATCACTATGTGTTTAAGAAAAAAAAGTTGTCAAAAATGGTTTAAAAGTAATAAAGAGTGCGCTAAACTTATAATTTGACATGCGGCATGAGAAATTCGTGTTTTGTCACGTTTTATGTGATTTTGAGTATCAAATCCGTCAAAAAAGAACAAAACGAATACTTCAAATCAAAACCAGTTTAACGTGTTAATTTTAGTATCAACAGCCTATTAATAGGTTGCCTTTTGCTATAAATGAAAAATAGAGATTGTTGGATAGTAATGATTACAGAAACTCTACGATTCAAGCTATGTGCAAAAAATTATTATTGATTGATCTTAATGTATTTAATTAGACTTGGCCCCTTCCACTTAGAATGATTTTTATCTTATATACTTCTTACTCTTGTTCTAGAACAGTTGTTAATTTGCAGTTTTTCTTGACAATATATTGATCACTCTTGTTATGTGTATCATACACTGGAGTTTTCCTTTATAATGCTGTGCATTAGACTCGCACACAATAGGCTTGGCAATTTAATTACAACATTATTGAATAAATTTTTCGTCTTACGCGTTTGGAGAATAATTTTCCTATACATTTTAAAGAAAAAAACATACCAACGAGTCCCATAGCATTGATGATATCTAGTCGTAAAAAAAGTTATTTTCATTGGAAAAATCAGCTTTAAAAAATTACATTTTTCCATTAAAAAAATGTCTTATTTTTTCATGTCTACGTACATGCGCGGATTAATTAGTTTTTCTCCGAACGTCGACTGCACTCGCTTTCCAATTAATGTTTAATTAAACCGATATGCAATGATTTGTAATAAAGTTTTTGCAATATTTACTCTAGGAATAAAAAAATATTTCCTATTTCCTAGACTGGAATTACATTTAAAGATTACGAAGCAGGAACATTTTTTTGACTTCACTTAAATGAACTTGAGTAATCTTTAGATATCCTAAATCTTTACTGAAATTAATGCTTTTATATCCAGCAACCCGGACCCTCTTCATAGAAAAATGAACAGTATTTTAATTGGTACTTATTTTATAAATAAAGTCTTATTTTTTTAAACAAATATCGCAAATAACTTTTTCCCTGTCTGAACAAAATATATTACGATACATTTTTAAGTAGACTCCAAAAACTGACATATGTTAAATTTTATATAATTTAGCTTGATGTGAATATAAACCATTAAAACATACCTGTGTCTTTTTAGGAAAAAATAATGCGTTTTGAGAAAAAAGCACTTAGTTTTTTTCTATTAATATTACGTAAATCACGTTTATAACATATAATAAAGTGAGAAAATGTATATTCCGATGTTAAAATTTCACAAAGTTTGAGCATAGAATTGTTAAAAATTGATGGAAAAATATTGAATAGTTGCTGAAAATATGTGCTAAATTAGTTGTCCAACAAAATTCTAACTTTTCTAGTGGTATATATATTATTAGTTACATTGTTATATAGATGACCACAACACGTTAATAGTATATTTTTAATAAATATTGTTTCAGTTAATTGTTATCAACATTTTTATTTGAAATTCACTTTTAATGAAAAAGTCATGAATTACTTTGAACAAAGAAGTAGTTCAAAAAAGCTTATTGCATGGGTTATACAAAAGTTAGAATCCCGTTTTAACATAAATTGCTTGAAATCATATGGACTGGACCCTATCTCTTACATTATAACAAAAACTCAAAATCTAGCCAACCGTAACTGGAAGACGCTATCTATGTACATTTTAAACAAAAAAAGAAATTTAAAAGCAATATATTAATTTCATTCATTTTAATTACACATGAATACGACCACAATTCAGGTGTCTGTTCGACAAGGAAGAGATATTCTATTTCTGCATGTCCTATTATTTTGAAAGTGTTTGTTTGGAATACATACCATACTTTAATATGCTTGAATGAGAATCTTGAAACACTTCTGACTAGAAATACAAACTTCAAAATTTCGCAATATATTAGGTTTCTATGCAGAAGTGCTTAATCTTGCAAACAAAACTAGTAATATTTATTTTTTAACTATGCTTTATGAGCGTTTAAAGGTGTGATGGTTTGTCAATAATTTTAACAGCCCAATTAAACAAAAATAGTTATTTATACAAGTGAATTAAACCATTATTTGTTCGCAAGAAGAACAATTAGGTTCACCAATGAGCGACTTAAATTCTTTGAGCGAATAGACAGATTCAAATCAAGAAGCTTATTTTAAAAAAATTAACAAATTTGAACGTATTATAATAAAAAAATAAGTATTTTATTTCTAGGGCATTTCATTCTTTACAATACAATGGGTTTTAGTACTGTCAGTTGTTTGATCAGTTGTGTCAATAGATTTAATTTTTTTAAATCCCTAGTTAATAAAACGTTATTTGAAGTGTTGCTACATATTGCATACAGAATGCATATGCAGATAAAATTGTGACACTAAATGGATAGGAAAACAATGAGAATTAGCTGCGTCCGCTCTAATGTCATCATATCAAAAAAGTCAAAAATCAAAATGAAATTTATTTAACCTTTTAAAATGAATGCGATATTGCTATTTCCAAAATAAAATTCTAATAATGAAATGCTCCTTCGGTGAAAAATCTTAAACGGAAATACAAAAGCAATCCAAGGTCATTTTGAAAATCGACCTGTTCCACCTGACACTATGTTGAAGTGTTTTTACCAAAAGTCAATTTCCCTTGATGTTCCTGTCCACTTAGTTACGTGATGTTTACTGTATAAAAATGAAAAACGAAAACTTTATATCTAAAGCAGTTTCTCCAAACGAGTCCAAAAATATGGGTGATTAGCATAAAGGCTAGAGATATTACAATAAATTTCAAAATTGTTGAATTCTATAAGAATTGACGGTTCTTAACACAATGAGCGCCGTGGGAAACACTGGTATCTAGTTCAGATTTGCTTCATAAACAGACATCAGTATGTACAAATATTTTTGTGCTAGGTGGTACGGATTCAAATTGTAAGTATAAAACTCAAAATGGTGTCGTTCAAATAGCTCATCTACTGTCAGATGTTTGATGGTAAATAGCACATGCCTTAGTCAATTCCCTACGTTTATGATTCGTTGTCTAATCTATTGTTTTTTTTAAGATCAACTATTATATCTCTATAAGTATCAGGGTTGGGCAAAAAATTATCTTAGAGCTCCATTCTTATGGTGACTGCTACGGCCCTGTAATTCACTTTATTTCTCTTATTTCCGTCGCATCACGGGGCCATAACAAACAGTTAAACTAAAAATGATATAGTTTCCCGTCGCATAAACTCATATCTAAGCGAATGAACATGTCTTCTCAAGGTGTTTATTTTAGCCGCTTCAACTTGTCATTTATATTTGCAAAACGTCTCTGCTGTGGTCTTCCGATTGAAAATTCTATCATAGAGAGGCCGTTGCCCATTAGGCAATCCATTAATAGAACTCTCGATATTGCGTTAGGTCTGGCACTGAACATGTTAAATTTTTACGTTACAAAATACCCAAACAGAAAATGAAGAAAAGACCTTTTAAACAAGGTACAACTCGATCACTCTTGAAATTTTTAACGTGGATAGTGATACATATCATTCATATGTCAAAATATATAACAAAAATTGAGACGTAAGTATCAAGATTTTGATTTAAAGTTAACCTTAACGAAATAGTACAGAGCGGCTCCTTTTAACTCAGCACGCTGTATACAAATAAACTACTTATGAAACAGATTGATACAACACTTTTCGTCAGGCTATATCTCGAAATGTCTCAGCCGAAATTCATAAATTAAAGAGATTTTTCTCAATTGATTCTAAAAGAAACTTTAAGACCGTTTCTTTTAGAACTGAGTTTAGAAATGAATCTTGAATAAAAGTTATTTTTTCAGGAATATACAGGGTAAAGAAAAATTTACTGTAAAATGGTTCCACTTCAACCCACTGCATTTGGTAGTTAGAGTAATTTTAAACGTTTCATTCTTATGAGATTTAATTGTTTTGGTTTATAGTATATCTCATAACATATTCTGCGGTTTTAAATTTTTTGATCTACAAAAAAATTACAGGATGTCTTCAAAAACTTTGGACTTCCTTATAAGTTACTTGGTATTCTGTGCACTATGTGTGTAATTGATACATGTTTTATTCAAAATTAAAATACTTGGCACAACAGAAAATATGAGAAATAAGCGGTAGATAAGCAAAAATTGTCATTTTAAAATATTTCCCAGAGCGTCTATAATTTTTTCTTATTCCGTTATCAAGAAAAACCAAACCCCAACATTACGCATCACTCCAGAATTAATACCCAAAAATTTCTAGAAATGTAGTTCAATTTTAAATACCTTCTGTATGTTAGAATATACCTTTTAGAAGAAACTTGTTTCAGTTAACCTCTGCTACCACGCTTTAAAAAAATGTTCAAAAAGTATAAAATTCTATTTAAAAAACGGCCCATTTACTGCTTTTCTCTTACAATAGCTAGATAAAAATAATTTACCTTTAAAATTTCATAACAAAAATGAATGTACCTTAATATTAGAGTAAAAAAACATAAGTACCTATCTGAATAACCTTGGCTACAATTGCTATAAATTAAATAGCTTCGCAGAAAGTAGTGTCTTTTAATTTGTAGTTATTTTTGTCCAGCAACACAAGACACTACAAACCACTCTGCTAATGACAATCACAAAAAATTTGCTTAGCAGCATTTTCCAGTCATAAAGAATAGTAATTAAAAAAACTTGAATATTACAAATGAATTTGACTGCTGGAATTGAAATTAAATTTTCTAACAGGACCCCTGTAATTTGTTGCACATCTCCCACTAACACAAGCTAAAAACTTGGTGGTTCTACATGGAATGTCCTATCTTCTGTATTGTGCAATTGTCAGTTTTCTAGTTCTACAGTGATAAACCTTTTTAACCTTTCCAAGTATACAGGGTACAACTCTATATCATTGTGGCCTGCCCCTTCTACCCAGAGTGGCTCCACTGCTTTGGGGCATTTTTCAAATATTGTCAGTCCATGAGAAAAGTCTATAACATCATCTTGAGTTCCATGAATAATTAATGTTGGAGAATTCACTTTGGGAATTTTATCAATACTTGGAAAGGCATCAAAGAACCATGTTCTCCTAGTATTAGGAAAGGCAACTTTCATTCCAGATACTAGGGGTGAATGTAGTATCACAGCTCCAACTTCATAGCGGGCAGCTAAATCAACAGTAGGGACAGTGCCAATGCTCTGACCATATAAAATTATATTTTCAGGGCTAATCCCAAATCTTGTTCGAAGAGCCTGCCATGCTGCATCAATATCAGCATAGAGATTCTTTTCTGAGGGTTTCCCTCCACTCACTCCATAACCAGAATAATCATAACTAAATATGTTACAGTTCATTCGGGTACCTAGACCATAATAGAAACTGCTCATTTGGCCAAGATCCACTGCATTAGCATGTGAAAAGAGTATTGTAAACCTAGCGGTACTACAGCACCTTACAAACAGACAAGCTATTTTATTCCCCCTAGTTGTTCGTGTATAAAAAGCATCTATGAGATCTTTCTCCCTATCACTAAATTGCCATTCTGCCCTTTCAGTAACAGCAAAACTGTACTTTCCATTCTCCTCAGATGCAAACTCATATGTTGGCTCTGGAGGCATGAATGCTAATTTTGCAGCAATTTTGCTGGGGCAAGGTGGGCAACAAAATAGGCAACAAAACTCACTAAAACTTAAACCGTTCATTTCTCATAACACTAGGTGATTGGTTTTCATAAACAAAAGTTTGTCAAAGACTTGCAAATGACAAAATCAAAACTTAGTCTTCCTGAGACTGCTTGCAACATTTTCAAACACATAAAAAATTGACACTACATATTATACAGTAATATGCAGTTCTTAATATGCATGTTTGTTGTTAATGAAAGTAGGAGAAAGCCTAGACCCTCAAAATATTTGAAAGATGTTCCACTTAACAGACTGATGGTTTAATGTGTGAATCCCAAGACGACGGAGCAAATGTTTAGACTACTGGTGGACTAATGTTCTTTTCTGAAAATATAAAAACTAAACTTACCAACAGTATCATATTCAGATAGCGTTATAACAGCTTCTTGATTCAAACATGTAACAAACAGTGTAACTTGGTTCCCTTCCATATTTGATTTCAATTTTCATTTAGAACGTCCACTTTCACAAGTACTGAGCTTGAGGCTAAACACAAAAACTGGATGAATTGTTACAGGATGTAAATCCCCAAACGCATAAAAGTAAAACCCAAAAGTACTGATAAAATTAAATACGATAGTACGTGTATACAAATAATTGTGAAGTAATTGCAGGAAACTTCTAGAATTAGATTTGATTTTTGACAGAATAGAATGTGTTGTGTGGACGGAAATTATGGAAATATCATATGGGAAATCACTGAATTTTGTTCACAAACGGAAATTTTGATAAAGCTTTCAAGTAGTTTTATCTTCACAACAAAAGGTGATACAAATATTTATTTTTGATTATCCTAAAAAATGTAGATGCAATTTATGTGGATGTGTAGTATATTGCCATTGTTAAAATCGTCCGTAGTGGTTAAGTTAAATTGAAACTTACCTGCCAGAATATTAGCACACTTCCTAATCCAATTTTACTTAGCAATTCCTCAATTTAATTGCTTAATTTGCGACAATACATCAAATAAAATTTCTGTTGTTGTTAAATTGGGTTGGGAAATTTGCTGAATTTGATGTTGACAACTAATTATTTTTGAATTGTAAGGTTGGCCATGGGTGCCACTTGTCAACTTTACTGTTGAAGTTATGTAAACAATGAGGACAGGTGCAGAGGTGTAACAAGAGTAAATGGAGTTCTTCTGATTCTAACTATCAATAAAACTGTTTCAAGTATCACACAATATCTTTTTTTTAATTTATCAGTTAACAATTGATTTTCATTCTCATTTCATCTACTAATCTTCACGTCTATAATAACATATAAATAATTCTTTATTATCATTCTAAGAGGTTACGGCTCGCAATAAACCTTTTTTCACACTCGCACTCTCTATGTACTTAATTCGAGTGTAGTGTGTTATTCGTTTCTGTGAGTATGAACATCATTGGTTGAAATATCTGATAATTGGCCCACTCAGAACTGTCATCCAAATTGTCGCTGTCATTTCTGCCAAGCAGTACGTTCTTTTCTCTCGTGAAAATGTCCAAGAGAGGTATGCTTTTTCATGATAATTTTTAAAAATCTTAAGAAATAATAGGCATCTTAAAAAGTATCTTCACTATTCCTAAAACTGTAGCTTTGGTATTTTCTTTTTTGTGGGTTTTTATTCGTATTTTTCTTCATGCCGCGTAATTATAATTTTGATTTCAATTTGTTTATTTTTAGGACGTGGTGGTTCCGCCGGAGCTAAATTCAGGATCTCCCTGGGTTTACCAGTGGGTGCTGTAATTAACTGTGCCGACAACACTGGTAAGTACTTTACCTAATTTTGTATGTTGTCTGATCAGGATTAAAATATTTTTACACCCCTTATCTCACCCTTGGAAATTTGTCAGTGGTGCTTGAACTTGCAGTAGAGATATAGAGAATTCATGTAAAGTAATTGAATATTTATAGTAGAGACAAATAAATGTTACTGAAAGACCAAAATTTCATGCCAAAGGAAAATACTTTACTATTTTCACTTAACCACACATATTTATTGTTTTATCTATGTTTATTATTAAGTAGACTATCCTATTAACAAATTAAATGCGGAACTAGTGTATCGCCACAACACCTACTTTATTTGATATTCACTAGAGAGAACTAAAGCTAAGTTTATCCAACACATAATACATTATGAAGAAACTTCACATATTTTTAATTTTCTATCCAATTCTTATATGTTTTGTTATGTGTTATATACTATATAAATTCAACGTAAGATTACATTATTTTTACACTAATTTTTTCAATAAAAAAACTACAATTTATGAGATTGAGTTATACATTGACAGATACTAATGGATGTAGTTCAATAGTATATATAAGTATGTAATATGAACATACTAGACAGGATGAAAATGTAACTAGAAATAGACACGCAAAATGTCAACTTGCTCACACAAATGAAAGTTCTCTAACACAATGATGACTGTTAATAAAATCATTTCATCGCATATGCCAATCCATTGAAAGGATACATTTTTAAAAAGGTAACAAGGAGATTACATTGACCCACAGCATTTCCAAGAAAACAACTAATATATAGCTAAGTGTTCAAAAGTTCATATGAATGTACTTATATCTACAATGGCTTAATGTTTTTTTTACAAGGTCTTTAATTTCTGCTTGTTTAATAAATCTTTTTTAATCCTTTCCAAAATTTTAAATACTATCAATATGCATACTAGTAAGTAGTGTTTTAATACCTTTTTTTTTAAATGATTTCCAATTTTTGAAAAAAGCATTATGACAAAACTGAATGTTTTATAACCTCCTTTATTTTGTGTATAATTGGCAGCCTATGATACAATCATACTCTATACAATGGTCTATTATATGGTGGAATCATTTGGGTTCTTTGGAGAAAAAGAATAACTGAATTGCATTTATTAATGATTTTATGACAGTTTAAAAAAATTTCAAAGGAAACTGTTAAGGCATTTTATGAGAAAACTATTTCATTTTATTTTTATTGCTGTTCTGTTTAATGACTTACTTTTTTCTAATAAACCATATAGGACAGTAAAATGATAACAATTATCATTGAATGAAGCATCAAGACCCAACTCAAATATTAAATAGGCAAGCTTATCATTCCATCATTTAGGTGAAGTTTTTCTTATATTAATTCATTTTTTTATTTTTCAGGGGCAAAAAATCTATATGTAATCGCTGTCCAAGGAATCGGTGGACGATTGAATCGTCTACCCGCTGCCGCTTCAGGTGACATGTTGGTCGCTACCGTCAAAAAGGGCAAACCAGAGCTTCGAAAAAAAGTAATGCCTGCAGTAGTTATTAGGCAGCGCAAACCTTTCCGGAGGAAGGATGGAGTTTTTATTTACTTCGAAGATAATGCTGGAGTAATAGTAAATAATAAAGGAGAGATGAAGGGATCAGCAATTACTGGACCGGTAGCGAAGGAATGTGCTGATCTTTGGCCCAGGATAGCGTCAAATGCCAGCAGCATTGCTTAATGTTACACTCCTTTATTAATATAAATGTATAAAAACTCATTGAATGTTGGTTTGGTTGTTACACAGTTCATACAAAAGTGCAAGGTGCATTATAGATATGGTAACTTCCCCCTTTTTATTTCTCATTTTAAAATGTACCTCTAAATTAACAATTGTAGATAAAAACGTAGATTCTTCTTTTAAGCTCATGTACTTAACGAAAATATGGTTGAGCAACGTGCTTTTGACGTATGACTGAAACTATATTGTTAAATGTGACACCCTGTACATTATTATTTGAATAGATGAGGGTCTTCATGTCAATTCCAAGAAATATAAAGTTTAAATAAATTACCTAATGTTTTGCATATTCACAAATTTTTTGTTCCGTGAGAATAACGTGTTAGACATAAAGCATTGTTGAAGCTAATACGAAACTTAAAAAATTTTAAAATGCATGCAACACGGTGGGCAAAATGCAAACAGAAGAAAGCTGACAAATTTCTTTAAGTTAAAGATTTTCTGTAAGACATTTGGATCAGATTAATCAGTATCAATTGATTTTCAATTAATGGGATTAGCTGGCTATCATCCAAGATCAATTCGATTGGTTGAAAATCAACAAGTGGGGATCGATCCGATCTATATCGTTGATTCCTTAAAGAACATTTATTTGCGGGTCAAATCTTTTTCATCAGGAGCTAAATTTCCCGATATGCCTATTATGGAATAAAACACCTTAATTAGTGTGAAAACCATTAAAAGTAATATCATTAAACCTCATATTTTAGAAATCGACATGACAAGCTCCATCTATTTAAATAATATACAGTTTATATATGTAATATATATATATATATAGTATATATATATATGTAAATACAGATGCGAGCAAAAAATAGCATCATCTATGCACTCGCAGCTTCAAGTTGAATGTTTTTCCAGTTGAGATGATTGAAATTATAAACACAACACGTTCTTTGAACACTTAAGAACTATCTACAAGTAATTTGACATCAGTGTGTTGTATATTAAAGAAAATATTAGGGAAAGTTACAAGAAAACACAAGACCTAAGAGTGTGCCACTCAAAAGGGGCAATAATTAATAAAACAAAAAGGTACGATTGGAATGTGGTACACAACGGGAGTGCAATAACTCTAGCCTTTGAGATGACACAGGTGCTAGAAAGAAATGGACGTTCAGCACCAACATGTACACTCGCGAAAAAAGACTGCTGAATCCCCAGACCCTTCAATACTAACGATTTATCCCCCAGGAATAGTTCCGGGTTGTTGCAGACTGCAGAAAAAAGAAACTCGAGGAGTTTACGGGCTAGGCGACTCACACTGCCCGATCGCCAGAGCATCACACTGAGTGTCTGGAAGAATTTCCTCAAGACAAAAAAAGATCATTATTCATGTGTTGCATAAAAGTTTTTAAAAGCATTCCACAGAATCAGTATACAGCTAAAAAGTATATCCAAACTTAATTTTTATAGTGTAATAAACAGATCTAACTTTAAGCCAATAGTCCTCACTTGTGTCGTATGAAAGGTCCTTCTTTAAAAGAATATCTAATTATAATTTGATATCCTCTTATATCACCGTCACGGAAGAACAAACTTAAAAATAAACAACAGGTGATCAGTAATTCTGCAGCTCCTTTACTTCATGAAAAGAAACAAATCTTAACGAACGCAACATGAACGAATATTGGTTATTCCTACGAACACCTAAAATACGGCAATTTATCAAGGCAAAAAAATAGAAATGGAAATTCAATGATTAAATATTTGAATGTGGCGAATAACAGTTCGGGTGAGTTCTATCATAACAATTTTACTAATAGTTAATTGTGTTGGAGTGAGACGGAAAAGCAAAATTTAACAAACTTTTGCTTGTAAAAGTTATTCGAATAAATTTAAGATATGAGCCTGTTCAAGGAGTATCACATGGAGTTACAGTAATTTTTTTCCCAGATGAAAGCAAATAGGTGTTTCCTACTCCTTCTCCAAGCTGCGATCCAACAGAGTGACTCTTTAGTAATGGAGTTCTCTCAGTAACTCGTTCAGGCACAATTTCCAAATTTTCCTCTTTCCTCAATAACGGAGAAAATATTTGTGACAGCCTTCTATGGCTACTTTGACAGTCCCTTTGATCGCGAAGATTTATTTCCAGTGAAGAACGTCGCATTCCATCCCCTAAGCATGGTGACCACGTAAACTCAGGCCTTTTGATGTTAAGCTTCAAATTCCCTTTAGATAAATCAGTGGAAAAGTGATTCAGATCCTTGATTTTTTGAGTAGCAGCTATTTGGTCCAGTATACTTTGACGCATGTCAGTGGACCCACCTAACTGAATGGTCATATTATGGTTTCTGGTCACTTTAATATCGTGTTGCCAGAATCTCCTACGAAGCTGGTCCTTTGCAGTCTGGGGAGCAACTTCTTTGATCTGTAAACCATAAAAAAGTCTTGGGCACCCGGCTATGTAGGCTCAAAACCATAAAGCTATCTCTGTCGCCATTTCATCTTACCCAAAAGACAAGGATGGCAGCTACGTAGATGCAAACTATGTTAACGAAAGTAAGGCAGAGACTAATGGCCCCCAATGCTGTCAGCTCCACAGCACTGTTTGTTGAGAAATAGTCTGTGTGTTTTATAAGTAGATACCTATGGGATTCGTCGTATTTTATGTAGTAGATGAAGCCCAATGACCAAAGGAGGCCCTGAAAAAACACTTTTGAGAAATGTAGTTAATTTTGTGATATTTACTCGACTTACAGCATTAACTGCAGGTGGCATTAAGGATGTGGATATGGCCACTCCCACTAGTGAGGCAATGTTGTCGCTTAAAACCCCCAAAGCGACCGCGGCTCCGGATAATAAGGCTATAATGGCGCCTACCCAAAGGGACCGAAGTTCTCCCCTGGAGTAAGTAGATAGTATTAAAACTTAGAAAATAGATTAAAGGTGAAGAGCTTTAAGGCCTAGTGAAGCAAAAGAATATTCGAGTCTATGCAACTTAAATAAAAATTCAAGCAAATATTTAGTGCAATTACTATTCGGCCTATTAGCCTAATAATCGCGTACCTAGAATACATTTCTTTCGTAGGCCAGTCTTCCATTCCGTATTTATCGGTGAAAAGGCAAATAATGGAACCATAACAAAATCCTACAACTGTCGCGATGCCTAATCCAATAAGCTCGTTCTGAACTCCATTTTTTTGTAAATGTTTATCTCGGATTATTGAGCCGAATGTCCCTGCCATAACAGGGCCCTAAAAACGTAGTGGCTTTTACTTCAATAGACGTATGAATGTGTAGTTTTGAGACCACTACACTACACTACTAATTTATTTCAAGAATGACTTTTTATTCCCGCTGGATCACTGATGCCGACGTTTTATTGAAGATAACGCCTTCAGCGAAGTGCACTTAAGCGAATACTGCACTTTTCATTTTCTTATCAATCATTTTTTAGTATCTGGCCTGGTTGAGAGTTAATATCTAAACAGGTAAAGTCAGGAAATATTATAGTTACGTTTTGATAATGTGAATCTCAAGCGGGACATACAATGTGCACATCGCATTGTATGCCACAAAGCAGTCCAAGTTTTAGCAGGCATCCCCTATTGTGAATGTACTTTGCCCCCAATAAAAAAAGAGAAAAATCTGTCTGTTGACTTCTGAAATTAGCTGTTCTTTACTAAACTTACGAATATACAAAAAAGTATACGCCGTTACATTAAAGGGGAAGTCCCTGTTACCGCAATAGACTATTACGCCGAAGGGGAAATCCCTATTATTAAAATAAAATGCGATATTTCTTTGTCACTAAGCAATTTCTGCCCAAGGCTATTTCTGCGATGGTCAAAGAAGATCGAATGGAGCGTACCGCTCAAAAAGGACAATAGGACGAGGCAAAACCCCAATAAAGAAAATAATCGGGCGGAATACGACACATAATAACGGGGCAATAAATCCTCGGTCGTTGAAAGACAACAATAATTTGGATTTGTAGAATTATAAAATAGCAGAATTCTAAAGCTTCCTCAACACTAGATATATCCTCCAGGGACGATTCTGGATCGTCAAAAGTCAATTCCTTAGGTATTCCGAGGTTTTTAATAGGTTGGTGTTTCAGTGAATTTCACACAGAAACAACAGGTTGGGATTCTTGAAGATTTTTCTCGTGAAAAAAAAATGAGCCTCAAACTTCTAAACCGCTAGATATAAGTGCATTTCTTAATTGACAAGGCTAACAGAATGATAAGTAATTTTTGTTTCGTTCCGCGAAAAGATAACTAAAATTTAAAGTTTGCTAAGAATGTTTTAAACGAGTAGTAACAAAAAAACTGTCATTTTAAAATTTTCGCAAAGTGACAGTTTTTCTGTTCGAAATGAGCGACATGAAGGGTTCGTTACGTAATTAGCAGCGAAATGCAAGCAAATATATCGGATATAAAAACGATAGAATTTTGAAATTTTTAATTTTTGAAATAAATACAAGACGAGTCAAAAAGGAAGAGTATTCAATCGTCACTGAGAGACCTTGTACTTGTTTTTGTAAAGCATCTGAACAAAATTCACTCACCATCATTGGAGATATCAGCATACTGGACAACATATAGATACTATTATTCTCGACTAAGCCCAATGCACAGAGAATCCTACAAAATTTATTAATTACTATAAATGAATATAAAAGTTTCTTAAGTGGTAATACAGGTATCACCACTTTAAATGGAAACATAGGGATTGTACACGTGAGAAAAGGACCGCATAAGGTTTATTATGTCTGCGACAAAGACCATGGAAGTGGGTTACGAGGCTAACGGTTGAAGTGGGCCGAATCAATTCGACCGACGTCTCCACTTCGATGTTCAGATTAGTATCGATTTCGTTGTCGTCGCGGCGATGGAAATTTTTAAAAATATCAAAGCAAAAAGCAGCAATATAAATAAATAAAGAAGAGAAAAACGATGAATCCATCAATAGAATTCATATTAGCGAAAATTCTGAAACGGTGAGAGATTTGGTAACGCTGAACTGACTCCGCCCACGTCAACCACTAGCCTCGCAACCCACTTCGTTGGTCTTTCTCGGAGACATATCAAAGCTTATGCGATCTTTCTCCCAGTGACATAATCCTTATGTTTCCTTTTGAACTAATGATACCTGTATAATAGGTATGTAAAGTAAATTTTAATACAAAAAAAGATTAAAATAAATAAGTTGAATAAAACCTCATTACGTACGCATTACAGCGTTTTACATTTGCGTCTTTGTTAATCTAGTAATAAGAACATATTCTGTACATTTGAAGCGGATTATTCATTTTTTAAATTTTTGGGAATAACGTTACTTACCAGTGGAGGTTGTCGCGGTAGAATGGCACATACATTCAAAACTTTCACAGACAAAATAACGAAACGAAAATGAACAGAGAAACAATATCATATATAAAATTCTTTGCAAATGTGAGAAATTTTATATTGTGAAACATTTAGATACATAAAGAAGAAAATTAAAGACCACCAAAACTACATTAAAAAAAAAAGAAGAATTTTATTGGTCAAGTGGATGCCAGTATGCCGTTGATAACGGGCGCAAAATAAAATAGAACGATGCCTGCAAAATCGAAGAAAGTGCATTGATTTATGGGAGATTTAATAGTTTATAAGTTTTTAATATAATGGTATTAGAATTAATAAGATAATGACAAACAAACTGACAGCGCCATCTAGGGATGAAGCAGTGTCGAATAAAGTTACCACCACCGCAACTACTAAATAGCCTAGTGTAATATATGTAGAATGGCAGGGATGCGGTCGAGAAGTAGTAAATTCATTAGTTTGTCCTTCTATATTTTGATAATACAGTAACATTTCTAAATCATGGAAAATGTTCATAATATTATTCCGACATATTTTACTTAATAAAAGCCAATGTATAGACTTTTGCGTAGTAAACTTGGAGATCGCTTGGTTACCTATGTTTACAATTAGACAAGAGGTCGACTTCGGACACATAAAAAGAAACTAAACACTAACAAATATTGCATAAAATAATTACCAATGCGGGAAATAAAAAATTTAAAAAGAGGCAAGTTTTTTTATGTACTCACATCAACCTTTTGGGATGATGCCATAACTCAAGCCAAAGAAATTGTAATCCTTCAGCGATTAAAAAGAGGAATTTCGCGGTGTTATGCACAATTAAAATATTCACTTTTCATATATTTTAGTTTATCTCTTATTTTCGTTCTTTCTACGTCCTGAAGACAGTTACAGATTTGTCACTGAAACGTTAATAAGGGTCTCCGCCTGAGCTCTTAGTAAAGGATGGATGTTATTCTCAATTAATTTGATCGAAAATAGTGTGTAATTCCACCGCAACGACAATTTCTATTGCTAGATGAGGCATTATTCCTAGAAATTTTAAGAATAGCTAATAATTTTAGTTTTAAGGCGAAATAGAAATAATTTCGAAATACGTCCATCATCTATTAAAAAAATTATATTCATCAGTCCTCAATGACGTAATATGTTCGCTGCTTTATTTTATTAGGAATATAATGAATCAGTTTATGGCCACCAAACAATATCATAAATAGCATTTTTTTTTATTTGGAAACATCAGCATGATCTGCTGGAGTATTTACGGCAAATAATTTATCAATATTTGTACCTTACTTACGTTGAGATCAATAAGAGCATTATAAAATCAAAAGTCATAGCAGCTTTAGCTTTCACATTTTCCACCACTTGAGCTACAGTTAACCGAGATCTAACTGAAGAGACGAAGAGATTCCAGCCGCTATTTTTACTAAAAAAATAGAGACACTTATTATTATTTGCCTCATTCATTACTAACATACAATTTTAACACCATGTTTAAACCGGCTTACTTGTAATTCATGAGATAATCGTCCTCAATAATTTCCTCATTCTCATTTACCTCTTTACCTTGATAATGGATTGTACAAGGCATAACACTTATTTTAGAGTTCAACTTATTACCAATCCCGTTTTCTTTGAAAATATCCAGTATTGCTTCACATTTGTCCCCACATTCCATGGGGAATATTATTTGATAATGATTGCCATCTTCAGTTTTTGTCCATGTTAAATCGGTTATATCCAGCTCTTTTACTGCGGATCGTATGATCTGCAATGTGACTACATACTATTAGAACATCTTCAGTTAGTTATTCCAACATGACGACCTGCTCCATAGACTGTTGTTCTTTTTTGGCAGGAAAAACAAATTCTCTGCTATCTATAAACCCGAAATTATTTTCGAAGTCCATTATACGATTCTCCGTCTTTCGACAGGAATTTCCCAACACTTCGGGTTTTTCGTCTATGACCACTTTTTTCTTCATTTTCTTTAACAGACATTTTTCTTGTTCCTCTGTGGGAATTGAAATTATTAGGACAACACTCGACATACTGTCTCATAGAGTGGTATGTATATACTGACTTCTTATCTGAACTAGGACCCATGCAAACTGATAAAAGAGTGTTTATTTTCAACGTAAATGAAGTGATTGTCGTGGGACAGAGAAGAAGCATTATGCGATTAAATACTCATAATATTTACCTTAGTTTTCGATAATGTCAATAGAAAACATAAATTTGAATCAAAGTGTAATAATTAATAAAACGTTTTTACAGACAAATTCAAATACATATCATTATATTACGCAAATATTTGTTTTAGAAAGTTGAAAAAGAAAATCAGTGTCTCTTTTCTGAAAACGGATTCTCTTAATTAAAATTAATTTGATCTTAGATTTTAAAAGCCACAAATCATTTTTTCCACTGCTAACTTTAAAAGACACCATTATCGAGTGTATTAGTTTTTATTCCACCTTGAAAATTACAAAAAAATAATTAAAGTAAATTTTCGAAATGTCGATGGTCTACGTCAATACGTTTTAAACGTCTTAAACTAAAATTTTGTCGCACTTTAAAGAGGGTTTAGTTATTGTTTCTGGTTGTATTTACACATTTTTGAATATTATTTCATCACTTTTTTCTGCTGTTAAATACGGATTTGTATATTAACGAGTCCATAGGGTTTAAGCCGGGATTTCGTAGTGACCATAAATATTCACTACGCCGACCAATTCATTGATGTGGAAAATTCATATTTAAAGATTAACTTAGATGTATAGAGTAATGAGCAAGAGCATCATATGATTTAAACCAAAAATATCATCTTAAGGTTAGAAGAATATCCTTCAAAACTAGAGGTAAGTCGTTTTTCAAGAAGCGCAAGCACCGTTCCTCATTCAATTTTGTCTGAAGTCAACTGATTCCACAATCATATCTTTTAGCATCCCATACCACACATTAATTGAAAATGAATGTCCCACATGTTAACTTGAGATACACGAGTGTTGAAATCATTTTATAATAGCGGGTAAAGGGCAACCCAGGCATTCCATTTTTGTCATCATGGGTTTGATTTTTCATACTAAGCTAGAACACTGGCTATAAGGTCAAATAAGATTGTAACATTACCGTTTCTTATTTAATTTGAATACACGAGAATTATCATGAATTTACTGCTCATAATAGCTGTTGCCCAAAAAGTGGGTAGGAACTGATGAGATCGAATCACCAAATCATACTTAAACTCATCCTAGGCATTGTTAAAAGCAATTGGTCAGTTGCTCAGCAAGCGCTCCAACTTACCTTTTAAAATTCATTTAGTGTAATTAACTGACTCGTAACTTGTGAGACTTAATGTTGAAACTAACAACCCTTGGAGGCGAAAAGTCTTTGAATTGATAAGCGACATGAGTGAATTTCATTGCGGTGGCTTACATAATGATGTAACTGCCAAATACAATTATAGACTGTATCACTCCTTGAAATGTCCATGTCGGAGTGGACGTGGGCAACAGTGCAGAGAATCCCAATGAGAAGGTTTGCGACACTACGTTTTTATTAATTAGAAAAGATCAGGTTTCTAAGCACCTTAAGAGAGTCCTATCTCTACTAACTCGATAACAGCCTTTCTTTTTTAAACCCACCATATCCCACAACAAAAGAACTCATCAATGAATGCATCAACAGCCTCGTTTGAACCCTTTTTGTTTCCTTATACAGCGAACTAACAATAAATATAGTATGTTTTGAGAGGAAAATTCCAAGCCAACATACAATTCAACAAAATGTGAAATACAATAATAAAAACAGAAAATTCAAATTTAAGTAAAAATCTTTTATTATTATATTTACCACACTGTGGTAAATTCTTAAATAGCATATTTACATCGACCCTTGTATCCAGACATTAAGGAAGTAACAACGAAATGTAAAAAAATCACAACACTGGGTTTGACATGAACTACATAAATAATAAGAATGGGCTTAAATTACTATACTCATTCAGCATCAGCAAGTATGCCAGACACACACGACATACTACACTTTGTAACTATGTAACTTTATAACAATATATTTCTAAGATTTCATTTTATAAATTTATGTATTGATCAAACGAACTCTTAATAAATCTGTATTTCGTTTTTTTTTGTGATTATCATTTCATTGTTTGTAACAAAAAGTGGAAAAATTAGGACATAAATGAATATGATATTTTTGTAAATTTGGAAATAGACTAAATGATGATGAATGTCACTGTATTGATTACAAACTAGGCATTCCATTATTGCAGAAATGAAATCAGTCCATAAAATTTACTCCGATCCTGTAGAGCGCTTGACTTTGCGTTGCCTGGGGCTTTGCTGCTTGGTGGCTCTGGGAGATTTTTGAATTTTTTCCTTGTCTGTAGCAAAACAAATAAACTAATGTCACACGGTCGAGTAAATGAAATGATATTATGTAATCATCGCATCACATCAGCTGGATTTATAAACAGTTATTCGTGTTCCGAAAATCAGCTAAACACATCCCGAGCTATCATATTTCTCTGTATGCTACCTGTACAACAATGTGGCCTGAAAATTTTTCAAAGTTGTACATCCAAGAAATCGTACCAAAAAAAGGTATTCGTCGATTCTGTGGCAGTTCAAATATCCTAGTACTATACTCAAGGATAGATCTATATGAATACGTTTCATGCATTTAAATATTTTTCTTCTTTTCGGAGATATTTAACTTCAAATTTTGATTATGTATTTCAAATTCCAACAGTCTAGTTACACAACTAAAGCAGGTATGTGTCTTGATTTCATAACTTAATTAACAAATGAGACCAATCACATCATGGGGCAGATTGAATGTTGTGTTCAAATGTATGCTCTTTTCTTGCGAAGTCTTTTTATCGTACAGCAAAATTTAAAAAAAAAACATATATAAAACTCCTTAGGGTTTGCTGTTTGCTACAACTTGTGTCATATTACAAAACTTCGTTTCGCTTGTTCAACAAAATCTCGCGCGTGACATAAAATTACACATTTCCTAAGTGGCAACATAAATAGCTGTTGTTTTCATATATTGTCAAATTAATAATAACAATAGTAATAGATAGACTATAAAAAAGGAGTTTTCCTAATGCTCCTCCTTTGATGTATGATTATTGAAAATAATTATTCACTGTTGGCAAATACCGAGGATAATACTAATTGCGTAACTTATTATAATTAAGTATACTTCCCTTTCTTCTACCTGAAACAAAAAGAGCAAAATGAAAGAAACACCTACTTAAACTGGCCAAAGTCTGAGCAGGCAACCATTCGTAATCCACATTATTCGGATTACTGGTTCCGGTCTCGACAGGAGGAGATGATTTCTTGGATGGTCTCTTTTTACCCACAGAGAGAAGAGTTTGCTGTCCAATAACCAACAGCAGCACAACAGTAGCGGCGAGAAAGACGTACAAAAAGAAGGTTTCCCCATCGAAACCTATTACAAGACAATATTATTCCCAACAAGTCTCTAAAACTGGTCAACACTTTTACCTTCATCTAGTTCGACAATTTGAACGGTTTCGTTAAACACAGCCTCTTGGAAACCATTACCAGAAAGGTCATGATAAACTAAGTTGATGTTTAAGCCAAAGGGTCTACCGGCGAAACCTTCACCTGGGAGGAAGCTGTATTGAAAGGTGGCTTCTTGGTTTGGTTTTACGATGCTATGGTAACCAACGGCAGAGAAATTCTGAGACAAAATTTAAAATTATAGAATCATAAAAGTGGGTTTATGCAGATTTAAACATTCCATTTAACTTAATTTAAAATCATTATTAAATGACATGTATCTTAAATGGTTAGATGTCTGATAAAAGATATTAAATAATTTTTCATAGAATTTATTTAACTGTTATATCAGTGGTCACGAAATTGCTTAACAGAACATAATTATTTATATAATATTAACGATTTAATAAAACTATATACAGATACTACCGTCAGCTCAAGTGGAAGCATAGGGATTGTGCTAGTAGGAGAAAGATTGCATAAGGTTTAATACGTCTCCAACAAAGACCCATGAATATAGCGAAATCGATACTAATCTAAACACCAAAGTGGAGACGTCGACCGGGTTGATTTCGCACAGGTCAGCCGCTAGCCTCGCAACCCATTTCGTGGGTCTTTGACGGAGGCATATTAAACCTTATGCGGCCCTTCTCTCACTTGCACAATCCTTATGTTTGCAGTGGGGCTTGTAATACCTGTATATTAAGTTTAGCTAAATCTTAAATGTTTCCAAAATAGCAACAAAGTGTTAATTTGAATCGCGAACATTCCGCGAAAAGTCAAAATTAATAATGCATAGATCTCCTATAACTGTCTTTAGATTAATGATTTCAATGTTGGTCTTCCGACATGGTAGCACCTGGTTCGATTTCCAATAATTAATTCTATCCAATTCCTTTATTTGAATTTTTTTTTTGTCCTAGGAAAAATAGTATACATATCTCGTTAGTGTGTTAACACACTTGCGTGATTGATGTTCTCATTTGCGTGCGCAATTTTTCACGCTTGTGTAATAAGGTTGTCTTTAATCCCCCGTTAAAAATTAAAAAACTTGGATAGCTTAAAGTTAAACCAGAAATAATACGAAATTGATTTTATTTGGAAATTGAACATTTTATGCAATTATGACCTCTCCCTACATTTCGAAATTTAACTTGCCATATTGAAATAATACTCTGTTAAACGATCTTGTAGACACTTGGTATACTAAATTATTATATAAGCTGTAGTAATAGTTTACCTGGATGAAGTAATTGAAGTCCATGGGATATCTGAATGATGCTTCAATGAAATCCACAATAAAGTCCTGTTCTCCCTTGTTGCGAAAACCAACCAAAAATTCCACTGGAGTGCCAGCAACAAGCTCTAAATTGAATTTAAAAAAAAATAGTTAGTTTTACAAAATAGAGTAGTTTTAAATTAATATTTTATTGTAACATATACATTTTACAGGTGACTAGTGATACAAAGTATACCTTGTGGACCATTATGAACGTTAACTTGCTGAATCTGACGTAACTTATCACAGTGCATTGGAAATAAGAAAATTAATTTTTTAATTAATTTAAATTGGCCACAAAGAACTAATCGATAACTTTCCTTTTTAAAATATGTTCTTTTAGGTCCCTTTACGGAAAATGGATTTATTGGAATTAGCGGTAGATAGAAAAAAACACTTATTCTGATCGACCCAAAGCATCACAAACAGTCTTAGACTATGTTAATTAGGGCATATGAACTTAAATTATTTTTCAATTGAGTTCTCCAACAGCTGCTACATTCAATTTGAAATCGTTTTTGGAATTAATTCAATAATTTTTTTTCAAAGTTTCTTTATTATTTCTTTTGCAATAATTGAGCAAAATCTCGCATGTCGGGATTTTTGTGGGTAACAAATCAGGATTCATCAACTTTTCTTTGTATAGTATAAAGGGTATCGTCACGGAAAAAACTGTATACTTAGTCTTACCTAGCTGAGAGGCTCCTTGGACGTTAGGTTTAGTGAATAACAGAACTGTGTCTGCGTCTGGTGAGGCCTTCGACTGTGATTCTTCTTCATCTTCTTCACTTTCAGTTGCCACTACATCACCTTCTTCAACTTCTCCTTCAACATCTGCTTCTTCTTCATCAATTGGGTCTTCTTCAGCAAAAGCCATCATTTTTGATCTTCCTATTTAGAAAGATGTTTTGCTTATAATTTATAATATTCTCAATACTTATTGCTTACATTATGCAATTTATGTAGGTGGTCTTTTTGTGTGAGCTGCCATAATGAAACTTGTATCTAATATAGTATTGGCAAGTAAGGGTAAGTTTGGGTGTGAAATTCATGGTTCTAAGAGGCCTCTAAAGAGTTAACCTCAACATATGTTACTGAAACTCAATGTAATAATGGAGCAATAACAAGTTAAATGATAGTGCTCGAACACCTTAAAAACAAAATTTAACACTTTCTTTAATGCCACGTAATTTTGGGAACCCTAAAGTTTCAAGTAAGCTAAGGGGGCGGCATAGTAAATTATTTACTTACCATTATCCGCTAAAAACACCACTGCTGGCAAAATCAAAAGAGAAAGTAGGAAGAAATATTTCATTTTAAAGTATTTATATAAAATTGGATTAGAAAAAACCTAAACTAACACCAAAATGTACTACAATAGACTAGTACCGTAACACAACTGCCAAAAACGCCAAATACAATTAATTTTGACGATCAATTAAATGATTTTTAGGCCACTCTGCTTCGACGTGGAAGTTTCCGAACACATGGCAACCCCCACCACTGAATAGAAGTCGACGTAGCATGTATGTGTGGTTGCCAACAAGTGAGTCACGTGTCATGTTATTACACAGCATTCACTTTCTCCATGGAATTAGTATGTAACGATTAATAGAACAACTGAAATAATTCAATAATTTATGTTCGTTAAATGTTTAATTAAATGAAGTTATACATTTTGATTTATCAAAAAAATTTGGAATATATAAATTAATTTTTATGCATATTTGAACACTTTTCCATCGAAATCAATGACTGGATATAACAAACAATTGTCAGCAATGTTTCTGACATTGCATTCAACATTTCGTGTAACAATCTAGAAGCAGATGTAGAATTATATTTTACTGTTTGAGAGCAGCGAAATTGGAGGAAGTGATCGAAACATCTTATACCTCATATGTGAGCCGATTATGTCAGCTCATGACGCACTATGGCGTCAAAGTGACGTCATAAGAGTATTAATATATGACAGCCTTCTATTTAAAAAATATGTACGATCAATTTTAATGAAACGTCGACATTAGTTTGCTACATCCGGTCCTAAACCACTGGTTTAAATGTGTATAAAAATCATCAACTCACAAACAAAGTACCAAGTTAATCGATTATTTTTTAATCAGTCAAAACACAATTTTCAATTAACTGTGTGTTACAATTATCATCTTTTGATTAATCGATTATTATTTTTCTTTTGCCTCCACCCGACATACAATGAGGACCTAAAATATAAAAATACTACCGTATATAACGATGCTTCAGTTCGTACTATTGCACGTTGTCATGATGATGTTAATCTGTCAGTGCGTTTTTCAATGAGCCGAATAATTTTACACAATGCCACGTGTAAGCATTACATGTACCTACCTGTAATTGCTAATTTTCCATTACAGGGCATCCTTGCGTTATTTGCCATTTACTCGTATAGAAGAAGAAAATAAATATTATTGCTTATTATACATATGTTTATTAAAACCATTCGATTTAATTATGTGGAAAACCTCATTGTTAACAATATATTAACATACATCAAAATTGTGTCTATTAACAATAGTAGCAGATAAACATTTTATTTATTACAAATGGACAATAATAAATATAATATCAATAAAACCTAATGCAAATTTCATCATCTTTCCACTTAAATTTCTCTAGACCAACAATTCATTCGTGTTCAGCGTAGGATGATTTGTAAGTCGTATAACTATTTGGGCTCAGTAAAAGTGGGAAATGCAATGGAGTTGATGTTGTGATATCGAAGACAATCTACAATAGACGATGTCGAACAAAACATTATTTGACCATAGCAATATAATAACACGTTAATAATAAATTGAGCTATAAAATAAATAAGAATTTAATATTTTCAGCGCTAACAAGGTTATTAATTTGCCTCTGCTATTTCTAATTATGATATTAAAATCATTTTTCAGTTATGCACCTAAAATGCACTTCCAATAAACTCCAAGCAATGAATCTTGATGTATCAAGAAATTTAAAATAAAAGTATACTAACCTCTATAAACGGGAATATACTCTTCTGCTGTTTGCTATCAAAGTATCTATCGACATCAAAATGTAACTTATAGCGACCAAAGGTGCATCCTCCTGTCTTAAAAAGGTCTGAATAATGACCTTTCGTGTTTGTTACTCCTTCATTGATGTAAGTCCATCTTCCTTCAATTAGTTTATACAGACTTACAAGTAATCCACTTACTGGCTTTCCTGTTGTAGTATCTGTCACTTGAGTTGATATAGGGGGTACCAGTGCATCTTCGTTTATTAGATCCATCTGAAACAATTTGATATCAGCTCTAATATTAGTCTATTCCATCAACAGGGAACCAATTTCGAATCAGAAATATGTGCAAGGGGTCTTGACCGATGTTCTGCGCACGTTTCTGACTCCGTTTAAAAGTTCGGAATCGATTTACTTTTATTGGAACAGACTTATTAATACATAACTGGAAACGTGTTAACAAGTGTTTAAACAATAATATACAATAACAAATAATTGAATTAAAAAGGCAAATTTAAGACCACAACCAAAGTTTAATTTTTTGAAAACCAGTAACAGGCAGTTGGTCGGTTTTGTACCATTAATCATAAGGTATATTAGATAAAACCTTGCAAATTCTTAAAATTTGCTTTTCTAAACCACTTTAGATAAAATATACAAGGTGTTCGAGCCAGTCCTGTTGAATGTGGAAAGCACGATCGACAGAGTTCTGGCACGATAGCCTGATCTACAAAATGAGAAGCCTAGATCTATCAGCAAAAATAAGAAAACTTATCAGCAGCCACCTCACACAAGAGGAAGAAGTGGAAGATGCTCTCTCAGCCTTCCGGAACCTGGAAGCAGGAATTCCATAAGTAACTATTTTACGGCCATACCTATACACGTTGTGCACAAACGATCTTTCTAGAACAGCTGAAGTTGTATTCTATGTGAACAATATGGCGATGTTATACAAATACCACTTTGAGATTATTGAAGAACTTAATGGATACAAGTCATAGAAACTCATTTTAGACGGATTGAAGCTACTAAAAACATTTACCTGCGAACGGCGATAAATATTCCAATGTTTTATAGCAATATACATATACATATATATACAGGGTATTAGTAAATAAGTGAGATATAGATTAGATTTATAGGCACCGAACTCTTCATAGTACACGGAGTTTGTTGGTGAGCAAAAATTCCTCACAGACAGAATGCACGTGCTCGAAAATCGTGTTATCAAGAAGAGTAATTTTCTCTGGGGTTAGACATGAGAATGTCGAATTTGCTGATGGTGTATAAAGATCTTTTTGTATTTGTCTTAATATCTTCATTGATCAAAAAATAAAAGGGTCATAATGTACATAATCTTATTTGATGATTTTTCAAATTAATCAAATTACCTGTGACATATACACTATAGGGGCTTCATTGGCACAACTGCTTGCATCTTCGTCTGTATTAATGCTATCTTCTCGTTCAAGGTCATTATTCATAATTTCCCGTTTTTCATCGGATTTCACCTAAAAACATTGCATATGAAGGATATCTACTACTACTTTACGGGATATTACAGAAAAGTTTAATGACGATTTCCTTTTAATAAATGGCGCAAACCTAATATATCACTGTTGTTTTTACTAAATGTGACTGAAATAATAGGTGACTAATAAAAAAAACTTTGTAACAGGCGATGACCCGTAAATTCAAGGCAATAACTGGGCCATTTATTATTTACCATCAAACTTCTGATATTGACACACCAACCATACCTCTAATATAAAATAAAAACGATTTTAGTAACATCGCTCAAATACATCAATTTAATTTTCGTTTTGTTCACATTTGATCACACACACGCTTTGATTTGAAGATTTTTAATATATTCCACAAGAAATCATAGTCCTGTATAACCAAATTCACCATATATTTTATGTCCAAAATGTAGCAAAATATTCGTAAGAACATAAAGACTTCGTTAATGGAACGTTTACTGTTAAAACTTATATTACAGCTTAAATATTTTTAAAGATTATTCCCGGTGGCTTCTACGGTTTTTGAGACCTATAATTCATATTTGGAATGTACAGAGTGGTCCAAATCCAAATAGCTATTAAAGACTAATTTGGGCTTGATTTTAAAGAAAAAATGACGAATTTCTTGCCTTTAACTTTCATTTAGTTCACATGGCAGCCTGGATAAAATTGTAGCAAAATATTTAACTTGCAAAACAAATGAAATGTCTTTTTTCTATATGAAGAACATGCCTTCATTCCCTAAAAAGTCCCTTATCGTAAGTAGAATTTACTCACTATTAAGCTTCCTGAAAGGTATACTGAGTAAAATCACAACCGACAATGTGTCATAAACTGTTGGACTACTACTCTTAATATCTTCATTGATTGAAAAATAATACAGGGCTTGAAAGTATGAATTTTTAAATTTGAATCCACTCTGAACGAATTATAACACTCATAATCTTATTTTATAGATTTTTCAAACTAATTAAATATTAATTTAAATTACCTGTGACATATAAACTATAGGGGTTTCATTGACATCGCTGCTTCCCTCTTCATCTGCATGAATTCTGTCTTCTCGTTCAGGATCATTATTTATAATTTCTCCTTTCTCATCCGATTTCACCTAAAAATAATTAGTGTGAAAGTCTCGTGGAATCACTTTGCGCGGTGTCGCAGAAAAAGTGTATAGAAAGTTCTGTTTGGGAAAATAGCGCGAATCTAATTTATGATGTCTGTTCATTACTAAATGCCCATGAAATCATTGGTTACCGTTATCAAAAACTTCTCAAAATATGGTAAACCGTACAGGTAAGGCGTTGATTAATCCACTTAATATTTACCATCAAATATCTAACATCTAAACTAAGCATCTAGATTTAACTTAACAAAATAAATTTGCCATTATACACTTATATCCTATTGCGTTACGACTACATTGTAAAAATTTAAACCAATTATTTTAACAGTCCAACATACGTCAAAAAATATGGCACAAAATTGTAAAATTTATTCCTGGTAACTTCTGCAGTTTTTCAGGCGTTAAATGCTCATTTGTAATGCACAGTAGTCGAAATTCGCAGTGATTTAGGATTTCCTCAGATTCTGAAGGAGACACGAAAAACTTATACGTATATCTCCCGGGTTTGAATTTAAAGAAAAAATAATTGGTGAAGACGGAATTCCTCTATAGCTTTTTAGTTCTCACGATATAAAGGGTTATTGACTAATTGGCATTTATAAAGAACTATTATGCTCAATAACCCGATATTAAATGACTATAAAGAAATGATTAATGTTTGCTTTCTTACGGAACTTATTGAATAAAATTAATTGTTTCAAGATGATAATTCTCAATTTTATTAGATGACGCGGTTTTTTAAGGAGAGCCTTTCCTTGGGTAGTGTATTTTTTTGCCACAGGTCAAAGACCTTTGATTGAATCATGATATCTTTCTCAACAAACTTGAGTTTTGTGGATTTAGAAAAATTTCAGAACGCTAACCCTGATCCTACTTATATCATAAGGTTCAGTGTATAGTGTGACGACAATGAGTCCAAGAGAAGGGAGATTGAATCAGGCTTAAGTATGCTTGTTATTGTATGGTAAACTTGGTATCAGTATAATAGTTTAGTACTACTAACTATTTACTAAGACCAATATGACAATGATATGCATGAGGTATAGGTTGGATAAACTATATTTGAATATGGCCTTATAGGTGAACCGAGAGTAAAATTCTGGGAGTTTAAACTGATGATAGGTTAAGGTTCCCATGCCACATTGAAGCGCTGGGAGGAAAGGTTAGAAGAACAAACAGATTTGTCTTAGGAAATTTTTGAAAATCCTGGGGAATGCTTATTTTGCCCTCAATAAATGTTTGAAAATGATGAATGAATAAATTAATTAAACTTGAGGATATTATACCCATTGTACAGGCAATTTATACAAAGCCTCAGAACATTTTTAGTATGATTATTATTATGATCATTAGCATTATAATAAAAAAATGTTAACTACTCAAAGTTGGAGATAAATATTTTGAAAAGGAATTGCTTGTATATTTATATTTGAATGTTTATAAGAACTTTTTAAGTTATTTTTGTTGTAAAATATGATGTTAAAATTATTTGAATCAATTTTGGAAAATTGTTACTATTAATTGTTGTACTAATAATTAGGATATGAAAGTGCAAGTTATTTTGTTCTAACCTATATAATTTTCATTTTACAAACTTCTTAAAAGTAAAAAACTTCCATTTTTACCTCCTATCTCTTATAGTTACTAAGATCCCTATGATTGAGCTCCAAAAATAAGCTCCTGGGATAGAGTATATTCCATTTCTTGAAATTAACAATTCAGATAAATAGTTTATGAGATATAGTGAATAATCCAAACTTTTGTTATCCCTCAGGTTAGTTCTGATTAGCTGACTTACAAAATTACAAAGTTACTTACAAAGTTTACTTACAGTATCATACTTGCACGGGCTATTGTGGACTTGGGCTGCCTTCTGATGCCTTATAGTACAAGTATGCTTCAAGAGGCTTAGTCGATGTGCATGTAGAACTTTCCGACAATAAATACAAAAGGCCTTGGTGGGCTGTCCCTTTACTCCTTTCAACCATCCTGTATATTTTCATTTTTTAAATAAAATAAATTGAAAAATAAATAATTAACAAATTGTCAAATATTATTGAATTTTATAGCCACTTTTCTAGCATTCCCTTTATCAATGTCAAAAATGCATTGAAGTTGATAGGTTAACTTCAAGCAGTGTAATAGTGTATACATACATAATATATACTATATGCAGATTACAGCACTGATCTCCTAAGAAACAATAGATGGATCAATATTCAAAATTCTATTACTACTTATGGATGATAAACTGTTAAATTGGAAAAAACCTACTGAGTGGTTCTTTTGGTGCAATCTAAGATCCAATGATACAAATGATTAGTCCTATAATTCTAGCCTGTTTAAAAAAAAAGGATGTTGGCAAATAAATAGGCTAATTCGTATTTTTGTCAGAAGGTCCTTTCCTATAAATGCTGCAACCATTACTCACCCTTAAAATCAGGCATAAGCTCCCAAGCAGTTCGGTACGTTTGCCTATAATATTTTGAATATTTTCCTTTAACACTAGTGTTATATTGAGTAAATCTTTTCGAATCTGGAATATCAGGCAAAGACATATATGATTGATATTCCCCGTCTTCCTTTATATTTGTATCTATAGATCCTACTTGAATTTTTATTAGGTGAAATGGTACTACATCTTCTGCTTCAACTTCCCCAATCTCCTGATCTTCACACTCAAGACTTTGGGCACATTCCTCCTGAACAATATATTCTGTAACTTTGGGTTCTTCAATATTTTCCATTATCTCTTCATATAATAAATAACTTTAAATAACATTCTATTACATTTCAACGTATGAGGTCCAAATTTTAATTACTCATTCCTACTTTCTATTTCCTACGTTTTACTACTGTTTGTGATGTTTTAACAACCTTTTATAAGTACCTGACATTATCAGCTGATTGAACTTGCGTGAAGTTAGAGCCTAAAGTGCCAACGGATAGGGAATTCCTCCCCCTCCCCACTTCTCTGTTTTCAAGTTGCCAACTTTCGCTGAAAATATTAAATTGAAGATTAATCTAATTTCATGTTGAAACGTTATCACAGTAAAAATAATTTAAAAAAATTATCAAGGGGGATGAAAAACTAGCTTCAGCCCTCAGAGATAAACCCTCATTGCAGAAACATTAAACTTGAGACACATTGAAACTTTGAGCAATGATAAAGGATATTATTTGTCATATGCCGACACGTTCAAAATTACCAAAAAATGTTGAGTGGGTAACAAAAATAATTCCAAGCTTTAGGGATTACTTTAGGTAATATCCTCATTACTCAAAATTTTAAATGAATCACAAGACCAAGTTTTAAGGGTTAATGTTTAAAGAAAGTTATCAGCTATTGGAAACCCTCACACCGAAATTGAAAAACTCCTAATAGAGAGGGGCAGGAGAATAGGTGGGGTCTAGCGCTTTTGGTGCTAACTTCACGTAAGTAATCCTTTTCATTATTCGGTGTTTTATCAATCTCTATAATTTTGTAATATTACAAACTATTTTTCTCGCTTCGGCCTTTTCAGGAATTTTGGAATTAGCGGGGCCGTCTATCCTCTAATTATATACAATGGTTTTTAAGTGCCAGAGAGATGCATTTCTGAAAGAGGTAGGTCAAATTCCTAATTCTCAAATAATTCCTAACTGGCAAGGTGATATCAGTTCGAACGTGATGGAAGTTTACCTTAGAGTCCCGAAACAAATTAAACAATTTGTAACCCCGGACTTCATTTATTCTTACTTATTGGCAACTAAGGCATAGATTAACTTAGCACATTATGAGCATAACTTAAGTAACTTAAAACATGCAGAATACATTGGCCAATTTATGTAATAAATGCACAAACTTAGCATAGCATAATTCAACACGCCACCCAGTCTTCTCTAGTGTTATGCTATGCTGTGCATCTTATGTCAAGCCAATCAATTTCTTCTCCATGGGAAAGTAAAAATATACAACAAACATTACTTATGGGATAGAAAGAAAAACACATAGGTTTATGTAGTCCAAATTGAAAACAACATGAAAGAATATAAACTCAGGATACTAAAAAAAGAATATTAAAGTATTCAATATCCACAAATTAAAGGACCTTAACATCTTCAAAAATCTGACATTTTGCCCCTTGCATGAAATGACAAGAATAGTCAACTCTCTAAGGTTATATTTAATGTTTTTTGAAAGGTTATGATTTTTTAGTGCATCTTTGCCAGAACGATAAAAAATAAATTGTTAATAGGAAACACAAGTAAGTCCTGCATTCTCCCATTTAAGTTTTCATTAAATTAAACTTTTCTTTGTATTTTAATTGGGATAATATACTCTGTGGCACGCATGTAAATTTGGTGATCACGGTGGCCAATGTTGAAGGCTTATAAATTCCCCGACATCTATACTGGTGCCGAAGCGCACCACATAAACCATATTGTGCGGCGCAATTGTAAACGTAAATTTTTCAGTAGGTTAAGAAGAGTATTTTATTAAAAAAACAAATAAGTTGCCCCGTTCAAGAAGTTTGGTAATTTACCGGACCAACCAACTTGCAAAACAATACCTGCCCGCACATTTGTTTTAGACCCGGTAACTTGGTAACGATAGGTTATTGTAACATGCGTATTTTGTTTCGAATATTCATGACCCTTGTGAAGATTTGTAATCCATTTCCACATAAAAAGTAACCTTCATCCATAAAAAGCAGGGTCCTATGCAAAAATTGTCCTTGGCTTTAAGTCTTAGGGCCATAATTCTTGAATTTTTAAAAAATGTTGTAGCTGCAGTAGATTTGATTGTTTAATGTGATGGACGGTGAACAGTGGTATGGTAAATTTTCGGGATATTCTTCGGATACTAGATTGGGGTCCATTTTCAATATTGATTCGTCTTGATTTCGTACGTTTGCTATGTAAACACGACATCCAGCATTGTTTTAGAAAAGACAATCCGATATTTGATAATTAACCCACTTTAAGACCTTAGTATATTCCGAAGCAGCTCAAAGTACTCAAATCTATTATTATTTTTTGACTCTTAAGACACCTCTTTGATATTGAACAATTTATTCCATCTAATTTCGTAAGGCGGAAAAGTACTTTTTGGTCAAAGTGTATATAATATGTATTGGCGATGTTTAAATATGTTACTGATTCATTAAGATTTTTTTTTTATAGTTTGCGTCAAAAGTTATTGCCTGTGAGAAAATACAACAAAAAGGAGATGGAGCAAATACAGATTCTTCAGAACTATTCGAAGTAATTTTAGAAGATACAATACTATTTCCAGAAGGTGGAGGGCAGGTAATTAAATATGAAATCAAAATATCTTATTTTGCTGTTAAGTTGCTTACGTATTTATGTTACACCATCCCAAGAACGAGTGAAGCAGATACAATATCAGCAGTTCAATTTGAATGGCCAAAATATTGTTTAGGCCAAAAGTTGTATCGGCATCTGTGAGGATCGCATTTCCGTTAGTCGCAAAATTGCACATCAAATATCCTGTTTAATGCATTTTAGGGCAGAATCACTTGTGCCCTTGACTAAGAATAAACTCCTATTTTGTTCAAGATTCAAAGTTACTTATTTTCCTAAAGAATATTAAAGTTATAAAACCTTTACTTTTATACGCTTTTATTTCCGTTTGCTTTTTTCTTATCATATGTTAAAAAATGGGTGAACAATTACAAAGTGAACTATTTAAATTGATAGAAAGTAGTTACTCTAAACCAATTTAAACTAAGGGTTATTGTAGGATAAGGGGAGCATCATTAAACACTTTCGAATTATGAAATTTCCTAATTTTCCATAATAGATCGACTCTGTGTTATTACATAAGTATTTTTAATCGTCTATTTAATAACTTAAAAAAAAAACGCATCCTCATCTTAATTAGGACTTAGCGAAACCATCGAAAATTCGTGGGTGATCAATTGCGATTAAGGATACTATAAGATGTACAGAGTCGGTAAAATTGTTAAATTTTTGATGTCAAAAATGAGACAAATTTGAGAAGAATTTTTCTATGTGGTGAAAATGGGATGGATCGATTACCATAAAATGGTTGAAATTAAGGAGTTTCTTAAGCTTTTTAAAAGATAGAAAAAGGAGCACGAAAAAAGCTATCTGAAATGAGAAGAACGAAGGCAAATAGGAAGAAGTACAATAAAATCAAAAAGAAAAACACAGGAAGAGGGAGCAAACACTATTAGAAAAAGAACCAACTAGACGACCAGGCTGCAATTTTGCAGGCAGTAGCTGCTATTTGAAAACAATCATAGTATTACGTCAATAACCGAATAGACAATTAAAATCGTCGAATAGATGCCAAAAACAAATAAATCAAAACTATATCAGAAGAAATAAGGATTTTTCGAGAAGAATTTAGAAAACCAGGCGACCAAATCCAGAAACAGGCCGTCGAGATATATTACATTTTAAAAAAAACACAACAAAAATATCGAATTTAGCTCCAGAAAGTGTGAAAACCTTTCAAAATATTCCAGAGGCCAAACTCGAAGAGTACTACTTATTAACCATTGCGTTGGAGTAGAGGTAACAAATATATCATGCAAGAGCCCATTGAAGAGCAAGATTCAATTACCATCTGAGACACTACAAGAGTTCGTGACAGAAATCGAGCGATTAGTAAGATCAGCATATCCTAAAGCCCCAAAAGAATTTTTTGCGATTTATTAAAATCCGAGTAAATAATTCAGAATTTAGAATTTTTAAACAAGTTGGAAATTCTCGCTGTATTTATAATGGCATATTCTAGCCTTGTGATTATGGTTCACTCAACGAAGTCCCAGTCTTCAAAGTTATTCGAAGAGCCGATAAAGCTATACATATCACCAATCAACCGTTCTTGGAAGGAGAGGAAGTTAAACAAAAAGTTAACTGGGAGCGACGTTTTGATCACATGCAACAACATTCTGGCCAGCATTTGATCACTGCAGTCATTGATAAAGAGTTTAAATATTCTACTGTTAGCTGGTGGTTGGGGGAAGAAGTATCTTACATTGAATTAGGTAAAAATAACTATGAATGCTAAGTTAAACTCACAACACTTTCTAAAATATTTAGTTAATAGAATTGGCAAATTGTGGTTCAGGAAATTATCAAAGTTTCTCTTACAGTTTGCCTTAAACCTTAAAGCCACTGAGATACATTTTTAAGTATTGAAATATATCTAACATTGATACCTATTTATTATTTTTTCAGATACGTCTAAAATTAGCAACGAGGAAATTCGGGAGGCTGAAAATAAAATAAACAGTCTTATTCGGGATGGGAAAAAAGTGTCTGTAGAAATTTATACTGAAGACACGCCCGAGGAGGAATTAAAACAGGTAAAATTGGAGGTGAAAGCACGCTGTAGAGCAGCGGAAACGTCAAAATTTCAAGTTTATTCTAATATCACCTCCCAGGTTCGAGCTAGAGGCCTTCCAGAGGATCACAAAGGTGATATTCGAGTTATCAACATCGAGAATTTGGAGAGAAACATGTGCTGCGGCACTCACGTAACCAATTTAAGCCAGTTACAAGTGGTTAAACTGTTGCACAGTGAGAAAAGCAAAAGAAAAGATAAAACTTTTCTTTATTTCTTGGTAGGCAATAGGGTACTTAACAGGTTGACAGGATGCATTGAAAGAGAACAGAAATTAACTGCACTCCTTAAGTGAGTTCTCTGAGTAGAAAAATAGTGTTGAACTTGCAGATTTAATTTTAGGAGTAACCCTGCACAACACTCGGAACTTGTAGGTAAATTACAAAAATCTGTGAAAATTCTGAACAAGAATGTTCAGGGAGTACTTAAAGATTTGGCCTTTTTGCAGGTATGTACTTATTCGATACGGTCTATAAACCTTAGATTTAAATATTAACAGAATTATGGGAAAGCCGTGTTACTGATAGATTAACAATGAACCATAATAGTGTTTCATAATAGTATGTGAAAAACTCAGAGTATTCAAGTGTATTTCAGGCTGAAAACGAAAATGGACCCATGTTCGTATTAATTTTTTTTTTCTTAAAATCGTCCACTGATTCACCCACTGAATTTTTGGCGAACTGTTATGAAACACTGTATTTTATATATTTTATCATCAAAAGCAAATGTTTTCCCCTGTATAAATAATAGACAATTACTGAATTTGACAAATCGATTATTTTCAAAAATTATTGCGCTCCTTAATCGTATTAATTATTTACATATGAGACAAAGATCCGCTTTCCGTGCATTTTAGCAGTGATTTTTAATTACTTGGAATAACATATATATTGTCCAATTAATTCTAGTTAATAGAAATAATTTTCGCATAAATTGAAAGGTATACATTTCGATTTTGATAGATATGAACTTTGAGATTACATAACTTTTTAACTAACCAAACGTTCAACTATTTTTATAAAAAGAGCGATTTCAAATAGACCCATACGTGAACGTCAAAAATGCGACCGTTTTGTTGAAATTTCCGAAACGTCTAATTTTATGGAGAATAATCTAAGATAACTTTTTTCTAATAACTTTAAAGACAGCGGAACGTTTTCGTTTTTTCTACAACTGACCTGATTGAAAAGAAAATAAGTTTCATATTGAGTGCGTAGAGTAGAAATAAACACTTTGACAAATCTACAGTAGTGAGCTGAATGTTCAAGTTTTTAAAATTTCCACTGAATTGAAATAATGATTTAGCACAAAATAAATTATGCAAATAAAAATATACAGAAAATTATCGAACTCTAGTATTTGATTTTTAAAACTAGTGTTGTTCCCTCGCAACCTTTCTTTATTCTTTGTGATATATTCTTCAACATCCTACATTTCCAATTTAAAGTACTCGCTTTCTACCCAGGTGAACAATTAAAAATCAGACAATTTCTATCTGAAAAAATGTAAGAAATAGCAATCATTGCATAGATGTTTGTCAATAATAGTACTTATTAGGATACAAGTTTCATAAGGCAGCTCATTTTTGCACTGGTCCAAGTTGTAACTTCTCTTTATTTAAAACAAAAATAGGATTAAACTTTAAGACGATTAGCAATGTTCAGAGAATAAAGGTCGTAAGTTTTCATAAAGGACTTATCCAGGGGCCTGATTAATTGTGACTGTTATATTTAGATACACTTGTTATATTTTATTATTATTCCTTTCAAAAATTAGACTATTAAAAATTTCCTTAACAGTACATCACTGTATTCAGTGAACTTAGAAAAATATCCGAAAAGGTTTATTCCAAATTATTTTAAAGTTATATTAACTAGTGAAATGGACAGTTTCAACTAATACTGAATTTTATTCATAACATATTTTAGGCTAAGAATTTGAACGATACACTACCAGTTCCTGCTTTTTTTTCTCTACATAGGAAAGAAGCCGAACCTGATTTTATGAACACGTTTATTCGAGAATTAGGAGACAGAGTGAAAGACATATTCTTGTTCTTGTCCACTGGAGATGAAAAACTGAGTGGGAACATTGTTTTGTATGGTCCTGAAAAAGCTGTAGCCGATCTTGGGCCAAAGTAAAAAAGTCCTATTCAGAGTAAATTATCTTATTTATTATGTTGTTTTTTTTAAATAGAATTTCTGAACTCTTGGAAGGTAAAGGTGCAGGTAAAGGCAACAAGTTCCAAGCCAAAGTTTTGAAGATGGCTAATAGGCCCAAAGCAGAAGAAATAATTAAAGATTATTTTAAGAACTGAAATTATTATATTTGGTTAAAAAATCATAATTTATATTATTAAGAGTATTATATGCAATTAATAAAGCATTAATATTAATGTAGACAATTTTTTTTTCACTGTATTAATCATTCTTACGTTTCCATTTCTTTAGCAGACAAGAGTGACAGATTCTGTCGTTTTTCAAACAATGTACTAATCATTAATACCAAACTGACAATTACAATTTAATGAAAGTCAATGCCCCATTTCATAAACAGTAATAGATACAAATTTGGTTAAACGAAAAAGTATAAAGAAATGACTGAAAAATTAACAATAATTTTGAAGATCTTTTTGGATCATTAGACTACTTCTATGAATGCACAAATTTTCTTTGTACCTATACTGGTAATTCTCATATTGGGCAGTGTATTTTTCCACTATCACAAGGAAATTGAAGTAAAATGAAACAGATTCATTGGATGCAAATTCGGTTTATTACAAAGTACCCATTACATTTTAATTTAAACAGTTTCAAATTTCTGTGGATTATAGAAATGTGAAGCCGTTTACTTAGCTGTTCTGGAAACACTGGACTAGTGACCAATCTGCAATTTTATTTTTTCTTGAAAAATGGGACCTGCAAAAAAATCACGAAGTCAAATATTTGATATAAAATAAAACCAAAACTAATTTCTAACTTAAAATTTTTCGTATCAAACAATCTAACACAGAATACGAAAAAAATTATTTTGGCTATTTTTGAGAATTTCATTCGTGTTTAATATAATGGGCAAGTTCACATTTTTTGTATACCTCTAGAATTTGTAGAAAGTATAAACCAAGTGTAATGCATAATTTGCATTTGAAATCCTTTACCTTAGAATCTATCTTAATCTCCTAGCTTCACGTTCGGACTCCAACAAGGTCAGAATATCTCCTTCTCGCACGGGCCCCTTCACATTCCTAATGATTTGTCGATTTTGTTCTCCAATGAACTCAACTTTGACTTGGGTACATTGTCCCTGGGATCCAGTACGTCCTAAGACTTTAATAACACGGGCCAAAACAACGGGTTTATCCATCTTTTGTAAGTTTTGCAAGAGGCAAGACGATACACGTGCAAAAACAACAAGAAACCTGGCTAAAAGAGGTTATAAGAAAGGAGGGTCCAACTTCAATTTTTCACTTTTAAGGTTAAGGATTTTGGTCTTTGACAGAAGTTCCTGTTGAATCAAAATGGTGTAGTTAGAATAACCGTTTTTCGCATTTGCTCAGGATGTATTAAAAAGAGAAAAAATATATTGTAGTATGTCTCTTTACCGACAGAGGTGTCGTTTTCCTTTCGGCAGATTATTAAATTATCACGATTGAGTTTAACAGAGTCAACAGTTGTGCAACTGCTAGGATTTCAAATTACAGCGAAATGATACGTGATACACCGCAAAAGGCTGTCCATTATGATGTATATATATATATCCCTAACACCCTGTATATTCCCTGCTAAATTACTTATTTATATGTACATTAGATATATTGGTGATTTTTTTTCAATACACGATAAGCACCTTTCATAATCATTCAAATTGGAGGAAAACTGGCATAACATTTCTGATTGGGGAAAGAAAAAATTTAATCCTTTCTTAAATATTTTAATCAAAAAATGCATGAGAGACATAAAAAGCGTTCAAATAGCTTGTAATGAAGCAACATTGAAATAGACTTGTTACAAACCTTTTCGCATGATATACAGCAGTTATATCAGTTTAAAACAAACAAATAGGAAATACGTTCTATATTAAAACAGAAAATACAACGTTTAAAACTTTCAGAAATAAAACCACAAAACGAAAATAAACATACATAAGTTCCTTACCAATGTGAGAAATTTTATATTGGCGAAACCTCTAAATCCTCAACAAAGGAAATTAAAAAAATACCAAAACTATATTAAAAACAGGGATGATCAGGTAATAAAACGGAACAGTATTTGTATTGTTACTAGGACGCAGGATAAAAAAATGCACTTTTTGCTTAACAAAAACCGCTGTGGTGCCTTTAATTTAATTAATGACACTTAGGCACTTATACTTGAACAAGAGGCCAACAAATATCACATAAAGAACTAATTAACATATAAAACTATATTTTATTTAAAAAAAAGACAAGTTTAATTAGGTTCAATGATTAAACATCAACCACTCAAATCAACCATTTAGAATAACCACGTGACTCTAAGTCAAAAAAACTGGCATTCCTTAGCGATTAAGTAGGGAAATTTTAGCGCTTCCCACATTTTACATGATCACTCCAGAAACATTCTAGTTTACTGTTTATTTTCGGTTTTCGGTTCATATTTCCTTGGTTTCTAACACGGTGATTAAATTATCATCAAAACTTTCACAAGGTCTTACTAAAAGGTAATTGTTATTTTCAGTTAGTTTTAACTGAGAATAGTATACCTACAATTCGCTTGTAGATCGTGACCAATATTTCACGTGTGTTAAGGATAAGTTTTTTTGCTTGCTATGTAATATACTACTGCACATGTGAATTAACAAAACCGTGACACTTTCATAAAAATACATTAGTTTAAATGGGTACTGCGCAGTATTATCTAATAAGAAAAGTGGGATTATTACGTACCTACAACATACTAATCCACCATCTTTGTAGTTGGACAAGGTTAAATGCAAGAAATGCACTTTAAAACGTAAAATAAATACGATTGTTAAACATGTATATCAATAAAACACAATATGAAATCTCTAACTTCTATTCATCCTATTTCCCCAGCCCCTTCTATGTTCATCTCGATATTCATCTCTCATCTTCAATCTCTCAAGATATTCTGCATCATCCTCTTCGACTTTCTTTTCAATATCTTCTGCTTCTTTATCTTCATCATTTAAATTGATACCAGCCAATGAAGCTTGTTGCAAGCTCATTGGACTGTTACTTGGTTTTGATTTACTAGGGTCTGGGAAAACGCCATCGGCTATCTGTGAAATAATGAATTTATTATAAAAGTTTTAATTAGCATGGAAATACTATTATCAATACAAATTAAAAAGGATTTAATGCTTGCAAAAAACTGTTGAATATTAATTTTTGAAATAACTGACAAATAACAACAAATAATAAAAACGCCAAGAAGAAAATATATTCTTTTTGCATCCAACAAATGTCTGTGTTTCTTAATAAGGACAAACTAACCCTTTTTTCATAGAATTCATCAACAGTCATTGTGGGTAAAGATGGGTAACCAGCCCCATAAACTGCCTTTTGAACTTCATCTTTTGTGATAATAATAGGCTTCAATGGAGGTGGAGGTTGTCTCTTTGGTTTGGGTAATCCTTCTTGCTTAATTTTCGCCATGTGTTCCAACAAGGGTTTTTCCATTTTAATGCTTTCAAGATCATCAACCACATCATGAATAAATACTTTTAACATTGTCAAGAAATACTGACGTTTAATGTCCTCATCAGCATGTTCATTTTCAACATTTTTCTTTAGATTTTCAAGATGATTTTTTAGTTCTTTGTGTTGCTTGTATTTTTGAATTTTAGTTGCCCGTGTATTAACTGCATAGGCAAGTTCCTCAAATTCAGTTTTAAATGTGTTGCTTTCTTCTTGTTGGCTCTCATCAGCCATCTCAAACTTAATAAAAATAATATTAATTTAAATTTACTGACTCTACAAGATGTTTCTTATACATGTTATATAAATTTAAGGGGATATTCTGTGAGCTAAAACAAGAAAGTTTTCAATAACCAAATATCTGCCACTTGTAAACTTTGTGGCTTATTATTGTTTATTATCATATTTCATAAAAGCAATCTATGTATTAAATTTGACTTGAGACACTTTTTTTAAAAATTTTATCACCCTGTCTCTGCAAAATTAAGGAAATCAGGACTTATGTTTTTATCAGTAATACATTTTAAAACATCAGGACTTATGTTTTTATCAGTAATACATTTTAAAACATATTTTTCTAACTATTTTTAAAATTTTGACCATAAACTGGGGACACCCTACATAGTTAGTATATTTTCTGAAACCTTGCTCTAAATATTCTAAAATTAAAGTTAGCAAAAGTTCTAGCTTGCGCCTGGTGATTGAGTTAACACCAGTAACTTTCCAAAAAGGTCTAACTACTACTAACCAATATAGTATATATAAGACTAATTATATTTAACATTTACAACCTACCTTATAATTACTTAATTTATAGTCATCAGTTCTATGTAAAAAATCTTTGAAGTAAACTTCAGCAACATCAAGAATTTCTTTTCGGTCTCGAGAGGTAAGTTTTGCTGTCAAGAAACCAAGTAAGGCTGGAAGTAACAAGTATTGAATATTGTTAGTTGCAAGTTCTTCTAATTCTTCATTTCTACTGAAAATATCGGCAAGGGATACTAAACGGGTGGCTTGTTCTAAAAGGGCAATTGCTTTCTTAACATCTATTTGTACCTCTGGACTGTTCATTGGTTCATTCGTATTTGAAACTTTGTTGAACAAGTCCAGGCCTTCGTGGAAAACAGAATAAAGGGTTTGGGAGAGGTCCTCTTCCTTTGATTCAGCCATAATTTAATTTTTTTGGTAAACGTTCAATTCGAATTTATACAGCAAACTATTTTTCTTTTATTTTGTTTAGGGGTTTTCTGAAAGACAAATCTAATCTAACTGGTTTTTTTCATTTTATAAAAACACGTAAGAGTGATAATGACACATTTATCGACATTGATTGATTAAAATATGTGGCGGAGCCAGCAGCGCGGTGCACTGCCACCCGTCTGTTAATGACAGTGACAGTGCGCTGCGAGCCAGAGCAACATCTCGGTTCTGTAGAGAACTAAAACAACGGCGGGAAAATATTTTCCGTAACGGTTTCCGAGAATACATTCTGGATAGTTCGTCAAAAACCATATAAAACCGTTGATCACACCACCAACGGTCTCTTTCCTCTTTTGGGCCTCGTCTCCTCCACATGTACTCCAACTGGTAACAATCATATTCTGTACACAGTAGATATAAGTTTATTCTAAGTTTAGTAATAAAACATATAACGTTCCTGTTTTACTAATTCTGTGTGGCAATCCCATTTCTGATACCCAACGGAAAACGCCTAGTGATTCCATACATCGACAACAGGACAAATGTTTCATTTGCCAATTTAACTGGATATAATCAAGTCAATATTCAGATTTTGACTTAATAAGATAGTTTTACCTGTAAAGAATGTAAAAAATGTAAATATTTTAATTAATATTACTGATCGATATAATGATATCGATATTTGAACACTTTAAACAGTGTGAATAACATTCTTAACAATTGAGCAGAATTACTAAGTAATCCCTTTAGAAGTATTTCATAACGAACATTTCAATAAGGAGAATTTTCCTGTTCTTGTTAAATTTTTCATTTAATTCACTTTATTGATGTTTGACTATTATATTTGTCAGTGTTTCGACGCTCAAAGTGAGTTGCAATTGTATATTTAGAGGAATCAAATACCATATTGATCACTTACTTTTTATATCTTCGGAAAACAAACAACTTAAAGAATTCACTTAATACTACTTAAGCTGTTACTCAATTTACAATGTTACATTTACAAAAAATTGTATCTAAAAGTTTAAACTTTAATTAGCATTGAGCAGTTTGCACTATATCTTGAATGATCCGGCAACCCCGCGAATGTATCGAGCAATAGATATTTGCTATTGACAGTTTTTTTAGATTATTCCGCGTTTCGCGTTTGACAGACGTAAACAAAAGTATGAAAATTTATAATTAATTTGTGATTGTGAATGAGTTAATTCCGTCTTGCAAACATCTTAAGAACGTACCTTGAAAATTATTATTAGTTATAAATTATGTCACAGTACGGAATAAAATAATGTACGATACACGTTCACTAGGTATTGTTACAGTACTTATTGACAGTTTCCAGGCTTCGCTTTTGACTTCCTACACTGGGGCAGAATAATAACTTTTATACAATATTTAAATGATAATAATAATCTTTCTAATTTAGCCGCAATATATTTATTTTCATAGTAGGTATGCTACTATATAGGTAGGGCTCTAAAGCAGGGTTTAGATATGGTTTAACTGCCTTTATCAAGGGTTCAGTGCAGAAATCTCTCAAACAATTTTTGCTCAATTTAAGTTAATATTCTTAGCTTATAAAATGGCTTACTGGTCTCATTTGGGGCGAATTTTAGTCAAATCCAAGTAGGTTTAGCTCAGATGTTGAACTTGAGTGTATGGTTGAGTGAAATTCTGGAGCAATAATATTTTTAGCTTGTAAATATGTGCCTCCTATATGTATGTATGTGGCATTAGCAAGTACTTATAATCATTAGGTAACAAATCAAGAAGAGTCTGACAGCAGTGGTGAAACACAAACCAAAATGTAGATAGATGTTTTGAGTATAATCTAGTATTTTTTTTGGTTTTTGGTGAATTAGTTCACAACTGTAAAAATAAAGTATGAAACATTTTTTTTCAAGCAAAAAGCATATAACTCATCTGTATAAAGCTTTTCTCTAAAGATATTAATTGAAGCTACTATTCAGTACAGTTAAACATATTAGTTAGTGTATTAGTCTGTGATCCATTTTACCTTAAACAATTTTTTAAAATTTATTGTTTTCCTCTACCTATTTTTTTTGCCTTAAATTTTACTACTTTCTCAACATTTTACAAATACGGAGTTGTCCAATTTTTGTACTGAACCCTATTATCATAGATGCTATTTTACAGGCACTTCAATCATCTCTATATATGCTAAAGTACTAAATGCCAATTAAACTGACATCAATCATTTGTGTTTGTGTAAATCCAAAGGGTAGAGTTCTGAGGAATTTTGTTTCTCATTATAGAAGGAATCTAACCCAGGAATCCATCTCTGTACATAATAAAAGTCAAAAATGCTGCAGCATTTCAACAAATTTTTAGCATTAGTTTATTTCAATTTTTGAACATTGCTGGCTTAGTAACTCACAGCAGGTGTCCATGGCAAAGTTACCGTGGATATCCTGAACCCATCACTAAAACTAAGCAAACTTTGAGTAATTCCACAAAAGATTGAGCTGATTTTTGGTTTTCTCTATTGTCCTAGGTGACACTCTCATGTGAGTATGTTTTCAGACATGTGAAGCATGATGTATGTGTACCTACTTAGTATGCACATACTTAAGTCTAATGAAGCCAGTAAATAGAAACACATGTCGCCCAACATTCTCTTTAATTTTTTACTTGAACACTCAATTGTTTTTTTTCAGATTTGCCATTAACTGTTCTTACATACTGGTAATTTATTTTTGTGAAGTTTCATACCAATATTCTTCTGTTTATTAAATTTTGTTTGAGATGCTTTGACAGATAGAATAAAATAGTTATTTAAACAACAGGTTTAAGTCACAAGTTTTATACAAAATTTAATTCAATTTTGAATATATTGGAACATTTATTGCATGGTAATTGATTCTGGAAAATGGAATGAGTTTGACTACACATTGTCAGTTGTCACAGCTTATTAATGTTTTTAAATCGCTAATGAACAGAATCTTATATAGTGTGTGGCTATGCGTTGAATAATTGGCTTCTAATATGTTAAAATGAAATAAAAATAATAATAATAATTTTTTAAAAACCTTTGCAGTCCAGAAATGTCAAATATAAGGATTTATTTTTATAAGAGCGTCCCACCTTAAAATGTGCTTTTTTAATCATTTCTCAAGCTCTACCTGATAATAAAATCTACCCCACTGTGCGTTGCCTCCTTCGTAAAATACTTGTACTGTAACATATCACCTACTAAATGTGTGACTTAAATAACAATTTTTTATATTAGCTGCTGAAGTTTCTAACGCATCTGCAGTCTTTAGTCAGAAAAAACTGGAATCCCAGTGCATTTGAATTTACAAAGGTAAGTACCTATTTATCTATAATAGCTATAATTATTTTCTGGATTGGAACTAAGTATCTACTGCAATCTTACGTGAAAATATGCATCATATTGCATAGATTTAAATAAAAAATACAGGTATAGGGTGGCGCCTTTTCGCTTGGTTTATGTGGTCTACGTACGCAAAGCGCTAATAAATCAATGAAATGACACTACACATTTTTAGATGCAATTTTCATCAGAAATTTTAACGCATTTTGGGTTTAGTTTATTCTATTTTATTATATGTTTATTATACATTTATATTATTTTATTTTATTCCTCGAGTTTATAACTTCAGTTTAAATTTTGGTTCCTTTTTCTATTTTAAACATAATTTTAATTTAAAGTATTTCAGTAAAACCAATCATTTTCTCAAAATGGATCTTTCATGGTATCTAATTTTAATATTCTGAGTATGATATTTGTGAAACTAATTATTGAAGAGAAGAGATTGATCATCAATTTTATTTTAAAAATCGCTATTTTGGTGGCAAATTGTAAAGTGAGAAAATTTAATCATGGTTTCGAAAATGGTAAGAGATAAGTATCTATAAGTCTCTATCTACATGTTAACTACCTATGAAAAATTTCAAGTAGAATCCGAAAAGGATCAAATATACAGGGTGTTGTATTCAAAATAAGGAAATTGATGTTATTTTCAGTGAAATCGGGAATAAAAATTAAATATTCATATTATTTGTAATTTGCGGATCTCAGATAACTGTTTTTACCCCCAAAAACTTCAAAATCCTCACTTTTTTTAATTGGAATAATCGTTTGGTCAGTAATTCCTGTGTTACCGAGTATAACCGTAAAATCATCTAGATACATTTAATTTGATTAATGAGCAAATACAGTATGCGTTTTTTAATAAATGTGAAAGGCCAGTTTGCAACATATCCGCGGTTTTTATTTACACGCGAGAGCTTGAGTAGTCTTTAATAACCTACTTAGTGATTCCATTTAGAAACCGTAAATCAATCTTGGATAATCCATTCGGAAGTAGATAGCTGCGTATCTACATAATGATGCAACGAAATATATAATTAACATTTCATGAATTCGTCTCAGGACTAAACAGTATGTAGGTTACTTACTTATTAATTACCATGAACTTCCCTGATGAAATCATCATGCAACTGTCTTTTGTGCTGTTCAACTACTGACCTGAAGATGACCTGCGAAAAAATTTGAATGCATCTAAAAAGTGCCATGGGGACGCCCTACTTCCCTTTACGCACTAGCGATACCTATATTATGATGATAATAACTATATTAATTACCTACTATAAACTCATACGAGATTTGCTTTAGAAAAACTGGTTAGTTCCTCACAGCATCATTATTGATTTGTAGTACCTGTTGAAATTTCATGGGCTTAATTCAAGCGATAGTCAATGCTGCTCCTATTTAACTACATTACTAGGTGAAACGAGTAGAAGGGCGAATAACGTGAGAAAGCAGTGCACCAGTAGAACTCTTTAATCATATTAACCCCAAACATTTTCCACTTTCACACAGTCATTCATAGATCTTTATTTGGAATGTTTATGGTTATCTCATCTACCAGGTGTGATCAAATGGTATTATTCATACAATGTTTAACCATTGGTCATTTTGCAAACTAAATTTTGTGGTTTATAAATAGGAAATTGACACTTATTGATTTATGTATTTATTGATTGTGTTCATAAATCGAAGTAAAGAGCAGTGGAAATATATTCAAGATTTGTCAATAACAAATAAGGGATTGCCTTTTTTTCGCCACCACTTGGGAATAACTCTTTCTTCTATATTTCGAGCGGAAACTGTGTTTTGTCCTTTAAGATTTAATCATTTCTATTCTTATTTAACTGTACTGCGGTACTTGTGCTTCAATCCATTGAAATAATGATCGGAAATGTATCTACATGTGTATCATTTTATAACGACGGGAAAGTCAGGCCTGTAGTTTGATTTTTTAATCTGTATTTTACACAGATTTTTACGCAGTTTATTGTTGGTTTATTCTTATTTAGCATTTGAAGAATTGTTTACAAAACACTGTTCAAAACTATTAAGTTTAAAAAGTTTAGATTAATTAATTCATAATGTTTCAGTAGTAAGTGAACAGAGGTATTTTTAAGCTTAAAAAAAAATTTCTAAAAAAAAAAATTATTAGTTTACAAATTTTTTACCATAAAATCGCTCAGGATACTTAGAATAGTTGACTTCAAAATACACGGAAACAGTAATACGTTTTTAATGCATGTCGTATTAGGTGGTATATCTAAAAAAGGTAACGATTTTCTTTTATACTGCTTATAGATTTCATTGAATATCGTTCAATCTTTACGTCTTCACTGTATAGGCTAGAGAATTTTGGATTTTAGTTCTAGGATATTGGGAAAAAACACATTTAACCTACCAAACTCTCGATCATTTTCATTATTTTTATCAGTGCTGCGAGATTACAATCACTAAGAAAAAATATCGTAAAAGAGGAATAATGGGACTTGCTGCTATGTATAACTATTAAAGGCTTGAAAGGTAGGAAAAATATTTGTCACAGTTACAAAAAAAAAATCAAAATTATTACATAAAATTACGAAAAACAAACATACTAAAATGAAATGAACTGGAGGTATCGAAGTCGAATGTATTTTTCTGTCTTATTGTATCTGATTCGCATTGGCCTCGTGAATGAATTTAAATTATTTTCTCTATGTGTATTATATTTGATGAAAACATAATGGTAATTGTAGGATTTAACTTCGTTTTAATTTAGGGGAAAAAGGTGGTATTTGAATAATGGATTTAAGATATTATTATTAACAATTGCAAACTAAAGTTGATGACAGCCTTATAGAGTCAAGTAAAGAGAACTGCTGGCAAGGTGGCCTTTATAAAACAAGTAGTTTCCACAGATGGTTGTCACGTGTTGCTCAATTTATGTGCCCTAGTTTCTCTGGTTACTGGTCAGTTGAAAATGATTCGACAGGAAAACACTGGTACCTGTGTTAATAAATTAGATAACGCAGGTGGCACAGCCAAAAAGTATGGTCGGTTTTAGGTACACCCAATATTAAATATTCTTGAGAAATATGAGCAGTTTCCTAAGGACAATACGTATATACACTAAAAGATTACTAAAGTCAATCCAAGAACAAATCATTGTGTTAAATTATGATTAGCACATATGGTTGTGTATACGCTGGTAAAATAATGACTGCAGGTAGCAAAACTCGATTACTGCATGAGCTCGTGGCTGAATTGAGCAGTTACTAAGGATGACCGCAAGTGACTTCTGTACGAGCTGCCTACACACAAATCTACAATAATTTTTATATTTGGAAATTCTATTATTAAGAATTCCCAAAAAATTGCAATTGGTGGTTTTTAAAGTAAGGGTACGTAAGCGAGAAAGTGTCGGTAACTTAAAGAATTTTAAGACATCTAATTATGATAATAATATATAGAATAAAACGAAATATGTAACGAAATAATTTCTCTTAATTCGTTAACTACATAGTCCGGTTCTGTGGCGCCCGCCTTTTAGAAGGTAAAGTCTCCACCTAGTTTCAGCCGGTCAATATTCTTCTGTTATATAATCTTCCTATTCATCTTCCGTACCTCTCTCATTTAAAAGTCTGCATTATTGAAAGAGATAGTGAAAGTTCATCATAACAATATAAATAGTTCCATCAAAAAAAGGAGTCATTCAGCATAGCGCACGTATTGCAATTGTATCGTTTTTGTTATAGTGTGTTAGTTCTGTTAACTCTAACAGTATGAATTGTTTATTCGGTGTTTTACTTTTTGGTGGTGTTTTGGCCTTGGGCAATGCCGGGTATATCGGCGGTGGATACGAAGGATATCAGCACCTGTTAGAAGGAGGAGGAGGACAGGAACAGGGGGGTGGTCAAGAATACTCACATTCAGTGGAAGTTACGAAACATATACCAGTACCAGTTTATAAACATGAAACAGTTCCAATTCCTCATGCAGTACCAATTCCAGTACCCAAGCCGGTAGCAGTGCCAGTAGCTCAGCCGTATCCTGTGCATATTAAAATACCTCATCCAATAGCTGTTCCTGTTATCAAGACCATTACCATTCCCGTTGAGAAACCTGTTCCTTATAAGATCGAAAAAGAAGTCCCCTATCACGTAGAGAAACCTGTACCAGTCCCTGTAGAAAAACACGTGCCAGTGAAAATCACCAACCCGGTTCCAGTGAAAGTACCGGTCTATAAGGTGGTGTATCACCATGCTAAGCATTGAGTTTACTTGCTATTAAATAGCTGAAGGTTAAGACTGATACACCAATCATTCACATTTTCCTCTCATTCTTGCCATTACTATTTTGTGATCCTGCTTTTAAAATATTTCTAAGGTGTTAAGTTTGTTAATAAATTTATGATTTTATATAAGTTTGGAATTAATTTCTTTCTTCCTTAAAGAATAGTAACCGCAATTATTGTCCTTATTTATATTCTATGGATGAATGGTAGGAATTTTCTTATTAAGTGAAGAAGCTTGCATCTAATAAGCGTTACCTCCCAACAAACGAAGGTACTGTGACATGTAAACCAGCTTTTATTTTCCTCCTAGTTGACCATGACATTCTGACATATTGCCCCGTATAAGAGTACAGGGTGATCATTAAAAAAACTGAAATAAGTATTGAAATATTAGAAATCTTTTATTGTTAGATATATTCATCAGCCTTTTATTTGTCTGGCGTTTAATGCTAAATAGCAACGAAATAGCTTAACCAACGCCCTACGTTTTACGCCACTTACTGTAAGGTTTTTTTTTAAATATGATCATCTGGTATGATTGATAATACATAATACCTTTTTAGGTAACACAGATTGTTTTGTTAAGCTCTCTGTTAAACCGTATTTAAAATGTCATAATGAATTTCGCAAAAATTTCAAACCTCCAAAATTAGTTCTTTAAGTATTTTTATAACGATATTCCACAAAAAAACTTACTTAACGTACATATATTTGAAATCAAATATTTACGACGAGTGGTATTCATTAAGATTATGTAATGAAAAAAAGCAGTTGCATTTTATATAAGTATTTAAAACATAAACGCGTATTCCACCAAATTATTGATATAAAGTTGAGGTGTGAAAATTTGAGAGCAACATGATTACCAGTGATAAAGATATTCCAACAATAGCAGTTTTCACGACAATACTGCGAGTCTCAATACACTCAAAAGATTCCACTAGAATGCGACTAATATTGGCTGAAAAGGAGCGTTTCCTTGGATTTTATTAGCTGTTATCTGATTGAGTTATAGAATCAGTATTGTTTTTATAATTTAGAACATTTAATAATTCACCAAGGCTCCTCAGACGTTGATCAAGAATAGTAAAGAAATATCCTACGTATGTAAACGACTAGTGAAATTGATGTATCATGCGTAAAAATGAATCGTAATATTTTCTTGAGAACTTTTAGCATATGCTTGATGATACTTCAATATTCACTGATACAGAAAACGATTATACTCGTTCTGATAGAAAACCTTAAGAAGGACCCACACAATATGGGTATTGTCTCACATATTGTCTCTCTGGGGAGAGACAATATGTATTTGGTAGTGTGGTCTTGCATCATGCTAATGAGGGTTCAGCTTTATAATAATTAAAGGTTAAGATTATATTAATGTTTTTGATTGTTAATGGTTTTGTGATTCCTCTTTTTGTGGCAATTTGGCTATAATTAGCGGTCACATCTTTTTGGTATTAGTTCCTTCAAGTGATCTCAACTCTCAAAGAAACAGGTTTATAAAATACTAAATGGGAACTTACCCTTTTTTATTGCTGTTATTGAAGTAATTGTGCGTAATTCATGTCGCAGGTGGTAGATACTGGAATTACGCACATTTATACAGACTAACAGTAAAACAATGATCTTTATGTTTGCGTTATATTTACTAGACTCGTTATTGTTTGTGATTGATAGTACCATTTGACAATAATTTTTATCAAAAGAGGAAGTATTATATTTTAAAAGGTAGTCACGCGTGGTTCTTTTATTTGTAATGTAGGTACTATTTCCTGTAGGCCTGCCAATACCAGTGTTGTGAAGTGTTAGTTCAAAACGGTTTGGGAGACTAGAGCCTCTGAGGCACTATATCCAATTGGAGTTGAATCTTAATGATTTTAGTTGTAGTTATTGTTAAATATCAACTTTAGAAACAATACGTTTTTAGAGACTTGCGGGGTAAGTTTGACTAAACAACTCTTTTGCGCAGTAATTTATAAATTTGTGACGTTGCATATATTTGAACTTTTGCTATTAGAGATTTTCTTAGTAAACTGCTATGATAATGAAAATCACCATAATACAAATAATTTGTTATCTTAATAAAGTTTTGTTTCAGTTCGTGGAATCCACAAAACCGGTTACGAAAATAATCACTTAAGTGAATCGATTATTGAGTTGTTAGCTGTTAAATAGTTAGTATTAGTCGTATTTTTTTCAAAAATCTTATTGCAAGTTACTGTAATAATTGCTTTTGTCCTGATAATTAGTTATTGGGAAAATTGATAGATTATTTTGCCACATTTTACTATATAATTAAATCAAATTTTTAGGTAAGAAGAAAAAAGTTTAGGTGGTCAGGGGGAAGAAACATAACCTATTTACGGTTAACGGTAACGAAAATTTTTAAAAAATATAAAGAGTTAATTTTTGTTTTACTCGAATAGTGCAGTAATACGTATCTGTCGGTGGAACAAGTGCGAAAAGTGCACTTTCGAACGTGTTAGGTACAATATCTTTCCTAGGAGTGCATGTGTGTTAACTTTGTCTTTATAAGTTCAATTAAATATTAGTATGCGGTCACATCTTTACATGCACACGTGCCGTAAAAAGTTTTTCACACTTATGTCCATTATGTGCCAAATCCGTACAAAATGTTGACACTGACAAATGCCACTTTGATTTGCATGTGAGAGAACTTTTTATGGCACACGTACGAGGTTAAATGCTACTTTCAGCTTACAAAAACGTGCGGCAATTTAACCAGTTGCCTATTAATACACGAGGTACATATAATCTTTTCAGGCTAGTGCATGTATTGGTCATGGTTCTTAGAGAAAATCTAATGCTATATTTCTGTACTGGATAACAGACAACACAATGCATAAAAATTACATAAAAAGTCAAAATGATATGAACTTTCTGTTATTTGTTATGTATATGGAATACGCTGCGTAAATAAGTGTAACCATTATACATACATATAAGCCGACTTTCTATATATTTTTTCCGAAATTCAATAAAAAACGTTATTTTGTGTAACTTGTGTCATATTGCAGGGCTGCACTTAGCTCGTTTCGCAGAATCTTACGCGTCACACAACACTATGCATTTTCTAACTAGTTACATAAATAACTATGTATTGTTTTGTATTTGAGTCAGTTTTTCAGTTTTATGTTCAACTGAAAACTTCGAATACTAGATATAATCATATCTTGTATACAACTTATTACGTATTATTTGTCTATTTTTATTCGAATGTTAAATTTGATTGTCTGTCCTTTCTTGTGATGGATTCGAAAAGCTACTGTAAGATTTAATAGTTTATAATCTAATCTGGTCCAAGTAACTTTAAGGGAAAATTATAACTGTAATTAACCGACATGAATAGTTATGTTTTAACGAGTTGGAATGTCATCAATAGTTGTAGCAATCAAGAAAATCCGTGGATAAGTTATCACGTAAACTAGTCATTTGTAGATTCTAAAATCAACTCAAATTCTGAAATTAAATATTTTTTATTAATAACATAACAAAAACAATAACAAAAATGAGAAAACAAGGTGAGGGCGAAAGATGAGGAATTGTCGGTGTATCAGTCTTCTGTCTTGTTACATCAGTCAATTAACCATTAGTGTTTACTGTGATGGTAGACGACTTTGTATACGGGGACCTTGACTGGAACAGGCTTAGTGATCTTGACCGGAACGTGCTTCTCTACAGGTACTGGGACAGGCTTCTCTACGTGGTATGGAACTTCCTTTTCTACCTTGTATGGCACTGGTTTCTCAACGGGAATCGTGATAGTTTTGATTACGGGTACTGCCACGGGTTGAGGTACGTTAATGTGGATTGGGTAGGGTTGAGGAACGGGAACGGCTACAGGCTTGGGTATTGGGACCGGAACAGCATGGGGAACTGGAACGGTTTCGTGCTTGTAAACTGGTACTGGTACGTGTTTAGTCACTTCCACCGTATGTGACAATTCGTGTCCACCGTGTTCGAAACTGGGTCTGGCCATTGTGACAGCCACGAGACACAAGAAATATCCACTTTTCGATAGAGTCATCGTGAAGGAGTCAATTTTGTTAATGTTACAATTATTAATTCGAAATCTTGACTGATAATTGTATTTTAAAACTCAATCTATATATACTGCGATACAAATAATACTTTCACTGTTGTATTAGCGGATAACTAACCGGGAGATAGTGAAAGTAATTCTGTTCCTTCCGCACTTTTATTATAATAAAAAATGGTTTTGCTTTTGGTTGTTTTATGTTAAAAAGAAAGAGATTGTGAATTACAATTATTGTGTTATGTCATATCACACGTTTCAGGAGTTATTTACTCTCCATTCAGACCTTCCGTTTTTTGTTCTTAATCACCCAATTAACGGTTTATATAATTTTTGTCCATCAGCTATTTTTATTTATTATCTAATAGTATATTTACACCAAGATTGTGAAGTATATGGTGTTTCAAGTCTAAGATTTTACTACATATCTCAGTTTTTATTGAAGTTAGAGATGTATAATTTTCATACTCCTGTTCTCAATTCTTATGAGATGAACGTTGGCAGTGACCCAAAAGTCGTTGCCATTTTGGTCTCATAGATACAGGATGTTTCTAAAAATTCTGAATATTTAAAAGACTTTGTATCCCTTACCGTTTCCAAGTTGCCCATTCTATTTATTTTTATGTGGGACACCCTGTATATATCAATGGTTTAGATTGTATATTTCAGCAATATGCAAATATGAAGATCTACTTATGAGTATTATTTTAGACAAATTCGTACATACATATATATTTATAAGTGCTTCAAAACTAAATTTGGTTTAAGATAACAAAGGTGATATGTCCTGAAACTTGACAAAGGGATCTATTTTTAAGTGACCTTATTTTAAGCAACCCATGTAGGGGATACGCTTTTTGGTGATGAACTTGCAGTTTAGCGCTCCTGTTCATCAGATCTGGAGTAAGAAAATATTTCGATAGTAAAAATATACAATGGGTTTTTTTAAACATCCAATTAACGTGTTAAAATTTTAATCTCATGTTGGCCTCTGATCTACTGGAATTAAAGTTATGAAACCTGGAAGGTGTTAATTGGAAACTACTAAATCAAAGCTAATGCATCAATTGAAATCAAAAAACATGTAAAAAATTCTAAAAAACGCAGTTATTTTCTTCAAATTTGATTTTTTTAAGTTGCTCGTATCTTAATATTTAAACATTTTTGTCAGTTCAAATTGAAATTAATTTTCAACATACGAGGGATGCAAAAAGATAAGAACAAAAAAATATAAGCAAAAAGACATATGTGCATGTGTCAAATCAATATTTGCCAAAAAAAGTTCAATTCTGGTAGAATAAAGCCTAACATGGGGTTAAAATTTTAACATGCGAAATTCATAGGATTACATGTTAAAAAGAGCGTGCTGTATTTTTTATCATTTTAAGTCACCATTATATTTCCTAAGAGAACTCGGTATATCTAAAGCTTAAAAAAAACAAAAACAGAGTTTTACCATTTTGTACGACACCCTGTACGATCTGCAACATTAAAATAGTTAAATGAAAAAATAGTGACGTAGATATTGGCAGTAAAAGTGTCGCACTCCAAATGAGTTAGTAAAGTATCTTCTATTCTGGGGAATTCTTTAATTAAAAAGAGATATTCTAAATACTTTCAAATTTATAAAGACAGTAATAATAGATATCCAGCGATAAATGATCACGAGATCTATCAGAACCAAGCTTTAGGCAATATTCTTTTTAAGTTTTTTCCCCTATAGTTATTAGTTATACTTTGTATATTGATTTTGAAGTTTAATGATCGATATTTCCAAATACAGATAAATGTAATAATGTAATTTAAAGAAATATAGAAAATCCCCATGCATAATCTGAAATGAATCGTATACCTCTGGGAAATGTCGCAAAATCAAAATTAAAGCCACATATAACCGAAGAAAGAGTAAAATTGTTGAAATTCCAAGCGAGTTGCACAGGTATTATTAACTTTCTTGAAAGAACGCTTAATCTTTGCTAAAGTGTAACAGCATCTGTCATGTTTATATAATTCATAAGGGACTCCCTCATGAATATTTTATACTTTGAATGCAACTTAATTACAGAAATTGGTTTGCTAATTGACTTCTTTTTCATTACCAAACAATTAGCGAGTCGTGATACTCCAGTGAAGAGATTAATCTGAAATTGGAAGGGAAATAAGGTGATTGAAATGGGAATGGGTTCCGTTCTTTGAAGAGAAGGTTCGTGACTGATTGGTGTTATTTGTAGTTTTGCCTGGCGCTTTCCTCTACGTAAATGGCGGATTTCATATATATTAACTTTAAATATTAGGTCTGTGCTTTTCGCACCTTGGTGAATGTCAAAAATAGTCTAGAAAATTAATAAAATTTATGTAATGAGTGAAAAATTCGCGTTCTATTATTCATACAGAAATCTTCGACAACATTTAAGTACTTAATTAAGGTGAAAAATCTGATTCAAAATTTTGAGTTCGTTCAAAAACTAAATGTATGAAATAGTATATTGTATATCAAGCGTAGTATACAGGGTATTATTTAAGTACCTGGCCTAATTTCAAGAGATGATTCTTGTAGCGGTTTTAAGACGAAAAGTTTATATAAACATAGATCCGGTAATATTTCATTTTCAAGATACGGGGTGTTAATCTTTTTTTTATGAAATCTTTATTTCGTAAAAATTTTAATAATCCCTCAGCGATTTTGTTGACATTGGCATTTACTTATTGTTACATTTTTTAACTTAAAAAAATTGCATACCATTTGTTGAAGTGTAGTTTTAATAAAGCGTTTTTCTTTAGAATTTTTCTTTATTTTGCGACGTTATCTCTGTGCACGCCACTAATAAAAGGAGACAAACAATTTCTAACTTAAAAGATTCCTCTGTACTACATTAAAAACTGTCACCAAGTTTTAGTCATATTAGTTTACATCTTTTTGTTATTTAAGATTATTTAAAAAATATTTAACATTAAAAAGAGCTTAACACTCTGTATCTTGAAAACAAAGTATTGCCGGACCTATGTTTATATAAATTTTTCGTCTTAAAACCACTACAAGAATCATCTCTTGAAGTTTGGCAACGTAGTTAAACACACCCTGTATATTTCGTAGAACAAACTCGAGCGATGTAGGGTAGCCATATTTTACGAAGACAAACTTTGATGCCATTTCAACTAGGTTTTGGTAAGAATTCAAATAGAATAATTGGCAGGCGAAACGTCACCAGTGTGACGTTACATATGGGATTCTGTCGAATTTGTTTAATTGGCAAGAAGGGTGTTGTTACGCTATAACTAACCTAAAAATTCTGGTTTTCTAGTCGTCACCTTTTCTTTGATTGAAGGTAATAAAATGGAGTGTACATTGAAATGTAAATGAACTGAAAAATGTAATAATGAAGAAAGATAGAGAAAATAAAGATAAACGGGTACTATATCAGGCGACCGCACAGCAATGCACGATATAGCATTTGACACATCAAAAATACTTACTAATACCGGTATGTCAACGTTTCTGATCCTAAACTTATTGGTGGACATTTGTCAGACCAATAGTAGTACAATTCACCTGAGTTGTAGTGTTTATTTTTTGCCACATTGCTCGACAAAAGCGAAATAAGTGATATTTGTTTGATCTTTTTCGTCCTCTAATTTGATATACTGAGTGACGATAACTGGTCATATTTACATTTTTTTAGGAAAATAAATCGGTATTGCTTCATTGTAGCCCAAGATACTTTAATTGAATACATTAACTTTCTACGAGAAATAGTATACTTTTGGAATTTTTAGTTATTACGCAAAAGTAGGTGCAATAAATATGAAGCAAGCAATAAAATTACAAATTGAAATTTGCAAGCCTTAAAAGGTCCTTTTGTATAGTTTAGCTTGACACTCGGATAAAATTTCGTATACTAAAACATTAAAAACTTCTTTTTAAGGTTATAAGATTCTTATAGGGTTTTTCCTGTAAAACTCAGTGGCCTGTCTACACTTTTTTGTATCTGTAACTGTTTTCCAAAAATAAATAGAATTTTCAAAAAAAAAATAAAAAGAACTTAAAGCCAAAATTTCTTTTCAACTTATTAATTTTTTCCTTTAGGAACGTACGATCAAACGTAAACTACAATAATATAATATTATATTTATTTTAATTTCTCGCTAAACTCTTCGATGTATCATATGGGAGAAATTTAAATTTACCTTTAACTCAAAAAAAAAGTATAGAATTTGGATATTCATATATTTTTATTATGCGTGCATCATACTCGACAAATATAGCGCAGTGCAGATGGTGCAACGTGTATAAACCGGTCTTTATGATACTCTATGGTTCCGTGCATATTTAGATTTTATTTAATTCAACCATTTATCGCACTCTCATCTGACCAAATAATTTTATGTGGAAAGTTTTAATCATCACCACTTTTCGTGTGCACCATACGCAAAATGTTCTTCGCCTTTCATCATCGCTGGCTCGATGTCCTTGACAAATTCTAAATATGAAGGGATCATACCCTTATTGTAAACTGAACTCAACTGTGGATCTTGGGATACCTATGGTATGTTCAATTTCACGAAGCGATATTTCAGGAGTTTCAGTAACTGATAGCATGATAATATTACATGTTCTTCTTTGTTACAGCGTTAAGGCGTTAGTTTTCATTTATTTCTTACCATCACTCGGGAAAAACTATTAAATATTCAAAAATTTCGGCGCTTTCAAAATAACTAAAAATCACAAATAATTTGGTAGTTTCGTTTGCATCGTGAAACTACTACCTTAACCACGCTACTTTTTTACAATTTAAACAAGCCGTATTTATTACTGTTTATGAGATCCCTATGCTAGACATCCTTATCTTGGATACACTGTATACGTATGTAGGTATGTACAAATGATGGGGAAGGCTCCGTTGACATACTTGGCATCAATCGGTGCATCGACTTCGGGTCGACGAGCACAAACAATAAAGCATCACTTTGTTTACTAAGCATCAATGTTTAATTAAAAGGTAGTTAATGAACTTTTTCCTAATTAGTAGGAAGGCTTTGGTAACGTTCGAATCAGCGCCGTATTTTTTTGTAAACGGAGGAAGGTGGTGCGCTTGTTAAAGCGTTGCAATGCCGGTCGTGTGGTGTAACCCTCTATTAGTGCGTGAAGTGTTTTAATTTATTGTTTAATATTTTTGCGATTTCGCATAGAGTTGATTTTGTGAGTTCTGTGCGATTAGTTGAGATGTCTATTTCAGTAATCATGCCATGCCTTGAAGTTTAAGCGGGAAAATGGACTTTTCCATCGTAAACCATCCAAAGAAGCTACGATGGGAAGCTACGATGTAAGTTCTGGCAGGAGGAACTATTTGCTAAAGTGCAGGCATGCCGTCAGTTGTTTTGTAAGTAATTTTCGATTGGTAATGACCTATAAATTAAACTGTCTCGGTATAAAGTTCCATTGGAAATATGTGGGACTTTTGCCAGTTATCAAAAGTATGTTTGTGTAACATGTCGTTGAAATGGAGCCACTTTGATGTTGCAGCATTTGATTGAATTGATGAAAATTTTTAAGGGTTGTAATATCATTTTCACTGATTCAGTTATGGCTTATTTTGTTGTTGTCACAATTACTTCAAAATAACTTTATTACTTATAGCTTGGTCCACAACTGTTTTGATGCGTTGGTTATTACTCGTACAAAAGCTATAAATGTCTGTTTGAATATATTAAATAAAAATATTATTTTTCTAACACTGATTATGGGAATTACTTAATTTAATGGCCATATCATTGTCACAAAAAAGAAACCGATATGTCAAAACATGATAATTTTTTTTTAGGGTGTAGGTAGTAGTACGTGTAATGAACGAATTTATTCTCACATCCTCAATTTTAATATTTTCATAAATACGTATATTCTTATGTAGATAATTTGTAGATAAATAATACATTAGTATTTTTACAATAATTAGATATAATTCTGCTTCAAATGGTGACAGCTACAGAATTAGGGAAAAGTTGTACATTTTAACGTTCACTAAAAATTCACCTGGAAAGTAGATTTATCTATCATAGTTTTTGAAATACTCAGAAAAAGTGGAAATATGTCAATTTAAAAAACTAAATATTACTCCGCCAAACTATCAATCCGTTATTAATCAAACTTGATTCTTCTTATGGCATTGATACATTTCTTCTACGCCTTTCCTTTTTGGTACCCATTCTCAGCTTTAATTTATTTTATGGATTCCATATTGCGTTTTAATATATTTTCGATACTTAATTAAAGACCATAAAAATTCTGACTATAGTTCGAATATTGTTGAGCTATTTAGAATTATGAAAAACTTAATTTTAACAGTGAAGTTCCAAGTAAGAGTGATATTCATTTTAATTCAATGTGGGGGTTTCCTCATAATTAGAGAACTTTCAGCTTCTTTACTTGAATAGATAGAAACAAATCTTAAATAAGAAAATTGCATGCGATTAAATAAAAAAGCAACGGAATATTTACAAGTCAAAAAAATGATATAACCTTTTAAATAGCCTAACCTTCTTAAATGAAACGCTCTGTATATTTTTAGATATTTGGTTTCACCTCATAATTTTAAGAATATTTCATGTTCCTTACATATCTTAGTTTGTCAAGACAAATCGCAGTGTCAAATTTGATATCTGTGAAATGTTTAAAAGGATTTTGACATATACCAGATTGGTATTCCGATTTATCTTGAAAAACTAAAATAGGACATTAAAAGCCATTTTGCTATATCTCAAAACATTCTTTTGGAATCAGTTCTATGTTTTGCTCCTTTAAGAGCCTTTTGGTCTATCTATTCAGTTAAAGGACCTAAACGTTGTTTAATTAGTTAAAGTCGAACATCTCGTATATATTTCGAAAAGGAAAGAAACGAAAAAAATTTACTCTACTGGTAAACGAATTCCAATTTTGAATTATGCTCTCGAGACATAAATATTTGAAATATGAAGATTGAAGAGAAGTTATATTTTAATATGGTGATCTGAGCCAAAGGGAGAAAATTGACCGTAGATGGATATTTGTGACTTGGACGCAAAGCACGTAGAATATTTATATTGATCTTTTAATTATTGTGTAGTAGAAACGTCATTGTAGACAGATTGTAATGGGAGTTAAAATTATTTTAATGGGGTAAAGAATTGTTTTTTTCACGTGGAGTAGTAGTGAAATTGCCCTTATAAATCACAATTTATTCGTACTTGTCGTAGTCTACATTCTTTTAGAAAGGAGATAGCCGGTCAATCAATTTTAAACGTCAATTAATAACATCGTATCCTCACAAATGTCGCTTAACTCGTCATATTTTTTTAAGTTTCATAATATAATACGTGCTTTGCTTGGGAAACTAATGTAGCCTATTCACTAAACTGAATAAACTAAAAGGAAATCTTGCGCAAAGCAAATCGAATGTCTAAATTTGTATCTCCTATGTATGGTTTACAGTTTTCAGTCCCTACTAAGAACCATCTGGATAACAATATATAAATATTTTAATATAATAATTATTATCTGTATTTTCTTAGAAAAATAATCATTTAATTTCTTCTTCAAATTCTTATATGCGTTAACATATTTTTCATCGAGGTAACAATTATTTGCGTAATTCATAAGATGGAATTTTTTGAGGATTTTTTTTTATTATACTATAGAATCTCTCTGATTTCGATAGTCGATTTTGAATAAACTTTCATTCATTTGTCAAATTTGATATTTCAATAATGCAATATTAGTATCTCATTCTTTCACTGAACCAATCACTGGCGAAATACAGCGGTAATTTGTAGTAGTGCAATTATCGCGGTAATTTCCCTGGTCGCCCTAGAAATGTTGTAACAAAATGAAATATTTCAATCTTGCGGTTGTACTCTTTAAGGATGTGATTCATGAAATTCTCTTAAATACAATTCGTATAACGAAAATGACTATAATTTTTAATAACTTTAACTCATGCAACTTAAATTGAAATTAGCACTCCCGCACTGAATACCTTCGAGTTCTTTTTCAACTTAAGTTGCATTCAACGACTTCGTAAAAGTCATCAATGATTTTTATTGCGCTGATTATATTATCCCCTATAATTTTAAATTTAGCCGTAAGTTTGTTGGGATTGAATAAAAAACAACCGCTCGAAGAATAGTTTTGTTCCTATAAAATTTTGCGGTATTCCACTTCTAAGTATAAAAATATATATTGGTATGATTTTCTTATCTTTATTCAGAAAAGAAAATAAAGAATTAGTCTTGTATTAAAACCTGTACTTTTTCTAAAATCTTGCCTTTCCTATTGTGCTTAACTTTGATCACATTTTTTATCATTTTGTTACAGTTTCATAATTTAAAAGATCATAATGACCTGAAAATGCTCCGCTACTCGGAGATACCACGAGAGATTTCTGGAGACAGCCTTGCCCATCTTAAAGTATCAGAAGTAAGTAATTTGTGCAGAAGTTTATCTAGGAAAAATTTTAATGAAAAACTTCCATAAACACTTTGAGTCGATTGGGCAGCAAGATTTAAAAAATGGCTTATTTTTGTTAGTTGAGATTTGCAAGTTTAACTAAGTATGTCTATTTTAAAAGGTAGACCAATCTATATTTAGCACATTCCGCTGAAAGTAAAAACTTAAACACCCGAGGAATATATGGAATTTAATTTATTATTAAATAGTATTCGAATAATTTTATCTCCTTAAAATTGTACTTGTTTATATTTATTGTAAATATTTTAACAAGAATGCTTACTTCAAATCAGCTATGTACTCTTATATTTATTTGATTAAGTAGACATTATTTAATAGAATTGTGAAATGTGGCTTCATAGGCTAAAACGCTCGATGTATACTTTTGCAGCACTCAGATGATATTAATGATATTAGAAGTACAGACTACCCAATCAATCCTTTATCAGCTGGTAATAATTCTCCCAACGAATGTGTCTCAAAAACCTCTGATATTAGACATAGGAAAAGTTCGATCCCTGTAACTTCCAGTGGACCTGGATCTGGGTGCTACTATAATTATGGGTAAGTTTTATACATAAAAACGCTAATTTAGTAAATATGTAATTACGCCTGAAACTCTGTCGTCTGTGCATATTTTGGAGATTTAGTCAGGTAAAACTTCTATAAGATTAGGATTGTTGATACTTAAAAATGCAGTTTATGATTTATTTAAGACATTTCAAGGCGTTGGCAAGGCTAAACATGACCAGAACAGGCATCATGCATAACCAGTTCAAACCGTCTTACTGTATTAGAATGGAACCTGTATTAGTTGTACAACATATAAATTAAACTATTGTTTATTTGCGATAAGCATAATTAAATCTACGAACGTTAGCCAGTGGTTTAACATCATTGAGTTTAAGTCGCAAGTTTAATTCAAAATTTTTATTTAATTTTGAAAATATTATGTCAAAAAAAAATTTTATTATTTTTTTAATTACTATTGAAAAAAGTTATCTAAAAATTGATTAAAAAAATTATAAGGGCCGTATTTGGAAAAAGTTTTATGATCATCCTTGACTTGGATGAAACCAAGACTTATGAAAAACTACAATGAATAAGTGATTTTAGTTTTCATCTATCTTACCATAATTCGAAAAAAAAATAGGAACAAGATTTGAAAATTTCCCTTTTATTCAAATAACTGACAAACAAAAAAAATGTACATAGATATATTTGCATAGTGAAACTACTTCATTGAATCCGCAACTTTTTTCCATTTAATCAAGTCTATATATGTGATTGTTTTCAAAATCCCTATGCTGGATAATGTTGGATACATTATGTAGAACGGTCCACTGAAAAAATGTACATAAAAATTAATGTTATCTTGCGTTTGACAATTTTGACATGATATAACGTTGCAACAGAGTCCCGCTATATCCTCTTAGGTAGCAGAGACCTCAAATGCTATGAGCTTCACTTTATTTCATGGTGGAAGGTCAAATGCGTAGATGTCTAATTAACGTTACGGTATTTTGTTGAAGTTATATTGAAGAATGGTATTATTGAAAATACTGCGTTTGGTAAAATACTTATGTTAAACTTTATAGCGTTCGCGGTTGCTTTCATTCGAAGTCGGGTTCACTTCACAAAAAAAAATATATATATATATTTTTTTTTTGTTAACATGGACTAAAAAAACACATATCTGGTTCGTCAATAATCCATCACAGTTTACTGCCATCAGCACTATGACCGATATTCTGGACATTTACTAGCATTACGAAGACGTTAATACAAAGTATGAGGGGCACGTTTGAAGCTTTCATATGTTTAAGATAAGTTATTTATTCCGTACGTTTTATTTTTATTTGGTGATCAGGAATGTTCCACATTAAGTTTCACAAAGTTCAGTGCTAGGACTTCTCCCATTTTTTTTTTATTAATGACATTGAGGTAGGGCTTACGGGTATCGACACTATTGTTTGCCGATGATACGGTTTTCATAACATCAGAGAAAAAATTGAAGAATCTGCCTTTTCGAGTGGTAAGTTTATAGTCCAAGGCGTCAATTTGTCTGTAAATGAAGAAAACCCCAGGTTATGATCTGTAGTAAGTGCAAAATCGATTCATTAACTAACATCGAATATATTAAACACCTGGAAGTTTATCTGGACCGTTTCCACGTGGTTACAGCATATAAATTGTTACTTCATAAATTCTTTAAAGGTATATTTGTTATAAGAGACCTTAGTAAACTCAGCTTTGCTGTTTCAAAGGTTGCACACTACTCCCTATTTTTCTCATATGCAATTATGGTATTTTACATGAAAGATATACTTAAGACGCTAAAAAAATGTTTGGGCTGACACGTCGTGTGTTGAAAGTTCTATTAGAACTAAAATATAGGGATGATGTTACGGATCAATTTTATGATAATAACATATTTATCTTCCCATATTTATATATTTTGGAGTCTTTACGTGATATTCGACAAAATAACGAAAAATACCAAATCGGAATTTTCACCATTTTCATCATCATTCACACCACATTCAAGGGGCGAAAACAATGTTAGAGGTAAATATTTAACACTAGCAATAAATAAAAACGCCACTAATTACTTTGGACTTTTATTCTAAAACAAGGTACTACTTTCGGTAAAGATACTACCCCTCAGGACATTCACTTTAACGATAAAAAAATGGCAACGAGAAACACCTATTAAGATGTTAATAAATATCTGAGAGCCAACACATTTTATTTGATTTAACATTGTGTTGAGTCTGTATCTCTTTAACTTTAAATTGCTCTTTCCACTGCTAAAGCGTTTTCATGTACTGAACGTGTATTGCTTAATACTATTAGTTTATATTTTACTTTTTAGGTACTTCTGAATGTGCTCATATTGATGTCTTGTATAAATCAAAATTTCTTAAAAACACCATTAAAGAATCCAATTTAGTCTAATCTAATCAAGGAGGTACTTAATTACAATGTATTTGCACTAAATTGAATTGTTGTGTATTTCAGAAACTGTCTCACATCCATACCTGCCCACGCTAAAACTCAAAGTCTGCCCAATAGGGCATACCACAATACTTGCCACCAAAACTACAGTTGCGCTGTTTTCGATATACTCAGAATCCCGCCTGAAGATTTTGCTGTTCAGCTCACCATTCTGGATTGGCCCATATTTTTCAGTATACAGCCAGAGGAACTCACCAGTTGCGGCTGGAACAAGAAGCATAAACACAGTGTAGCTCCCAATGTCGTGGCCTTTTCTAGAAGGTTTAATCATGTAAGTTTATGTTACAGTTTCGACATTGTTTTAAATACTGATGATGAGGTCGATCCTCGGGTCGAATATTGAAAAATATAAAGGTTAAAATTATTTCTAATTCGATCCTTTTAAAATTTTAACTGCGATTCCAATTTTGCCAATATCTGATTTTTGTTTTTATCAAACTCAAATTATTTTAAATTGAATTATTAATTTCTTGAAAAAAAAAACCTCAATCCATGGCTTTGGTAATCGTTCTCTGGAGATAAAACTGATTAAAATAACTATAATAGAATATTGTTTTAGGTAAGCTTTTGGGTTGTACAAGAAATTCTTGCCTGCTCAACAGTCAAACAGCGTGCTGAAACTCTAGCGTTTTTCATCAGGATAGCCAAAAGATTGTACGAACTAAGCAATCTGCATTCACTTTTCGCAATAATATCGGCTCTACAAAGTGCACCAGTCTATAGGTAAAATTCCAACACTCGGTATCGGCATGTTTCAAATTTACGATGTTTTTAGACTTTCCAAAACATGGACATCGATACCAAAGAGAGACAAGCAGGCTTTTGATAAACTAGCGGAAGTGTTCTCAGATGAAAATAATTGGGCTAATTTAAGGAGCCACATTGAGAGTCTCAAATTACCATGTATACCTTATTTAGGTAAATGTCTAGACCTTTATTAGCTTACTATTTTATTTACCGGAAGAATGCTTTCCCCAGGATTATATTTAACTGACTTGGTGTACATTGACATGGCTCACCCACATTCAGGAGGTTTAGAATCTCAGCAACGAACTTTTAAGATGAACAACATACTCAGAATTATCTCGAATTATCAGCACTCAGATTATTCGAATCTGGTGCGAATTCCTCATATACAAGATTACTTGAACTCCGTAAGGTATATAGAAGAGTTGCAGAAATTTGTGGAGGATGATCAGTACAAGTACATTTTTTTACCCTTGAAAGTGAGCTGTAAAAGTTAAAATGATGGTTTGTTTTTCACTTTAGATTATCTTTGAAATTGGAAGCTCCAGGCCCCGTTCCAACTTCCTCGAACCACAGCTCCAAAGAATCAGTTATCCAAGACCCGGTCGTTATTGCGTCACTGAATCTCTCACCGGCTAAAGCCTCTTCCGGATCACTTAGACTGCAAGCCGTCACTGCCAGTGGGAAATTTATACCTAGCCATCGAAAGTGTCGAAGTTTGGGAACAAAGTAGGTTTTTCTTTCATTTAATTGAGAGCTTTCTTTTTCAGTGGCATGGATTTTTTCCTAATATTATTGCCTTTATTCATATCCTTAATGATATTATATACACAAAGCAATTGAATTTTATCTTGGGATTTTTTCCTTAGATTTCGTAGCACAAGTCTTCCTAGAAATTTTCACAAACTGGGGAATCATCCCCCGTTTAGGTAAGTTGGATTAATACCAAAGCTTCAATGGATGGTAGATAGATCCTGAAGGTAGACCGAGTATTTGAAAAGATGTCATATTCTAATGAACGTATAGAACTATAATAGTTTTTTTATTGCATTATTGGCGATTCAAATCAAGCAATACCTCACTCGATAAGAATATTGAAAAATGTCCACAAAGCAGGAAACGTCCAAACTCGCATTATTTCATTTGCATTAGATTCACTTGATGCGAACAGTGACAATTCACAATTAAGAATATTTTGTTTAATTTTATTTTTAGCCTTGTTGTATTGATTTCTTAAAGATGAATAATTTATGTAATTTATGCGTAAGACAAGTACCCATAAACTCACATTTTATGGTATTTAAACTTTTTACCTCCAGTATACAAATAAAGTTTCTAAAAGTTTACCATGATTCCTTTATTCTTGGAGTGACAGAATAATATTGGTTACATCTTAACAGATCTTTTTTGCAGATACAAATTAATTTCATGTATTTTTCACTTTGACTGTTTAAAGTTATGATAAATACTATTTTTTAATGGTTTCGATAAAGGAATCATGTTCAAATTTTCGAAATTTGAACCATATACTGAAGGAAAATAAAAAGTTTAAATACCATAAAATTTAGGCTTACAGATAATTGACTCATCAAAAGGAGACAGTAATAGGCCGTTGAAAAGGTATTTTTTGGACAGATTTAGATTTAGAATTTAAGCAATCTGCCCACTGCCTCCGCAGTCCATAACATAATCATTTATGGTCATTTAAACCAGACCATTTTTTGAACAAATGGAAGATTGTATTAAAACTAATTAATAATATTTAATCTTCTTTAGTGCATTTTGCATTAAACCTAAAAAAAGGGCGCAAAATTTTTAGATTGAATCGCCAATAGATTATTTAATAAGCGTTATTTATTATTTTAGAGGAATTATTTATCATATTTTTGTTTCATATTTTTTGCAGTGCACCTTTATAATTCATTCATTTTTGGCATTGATTGAGCATGAAAATATGGTATTATTTTTTACGTATTCATTACACATGGTTTATTTTTTTCGATAGTGTAATTATACTAAATGGTTTCATTGATCTTTTCATGATTAGAGCAAATCTACTATACATGTAGCATGTTTATAAATATTGAAAAATACAGAATTAAGATGAAAGTTTGGAATTTTTAACGTTTATGCAGAAGTAGATTCAATTAATATGAAGTAATAAAGTGCTCTTTGTCTAACTAGTTAGAGAAATGACATTGATTAGGAAGGCGTATATGTGAACCTGCACAGAGTGATTTTACATCAAAATGGGTAAGTTTATTATCCATTTATTTCATATGTTGATTGACTCACATTTAAAAAAAATCAATTATTTTTGCTTCATTTCTGTAATAATCACGTAGGCGCCCTAAAAAGGGCCTGAACTTAAAGAGTTCAAGATCTCGCTTAGATAAATGTATATCCTAAACGAAAAAAAAAATTCTATAAGAAAAGAACATAATTGTAAAAATGGCTAAAACTCCATATAAGTGAAAAAAGCTAGAATGTATATTCCGCACTATCCTCCAGGGTGTTCTAAACTTAAAGAATAAACAATACTTTCTTTCCCCTTGTACGTTTAGTTATTACGACTGATTGACAAACTTCTTAAATACTACAGGCACCATAACAATCTATGAGGATATATCCATAATATAAAAAAATATCAGTTTTTAAAAAACCGCAAATATGATTTAGTTATATCCTTTTTATCAACTAAATGTAACCTATTACTATTGAAATCTGAATTTTTCTGCTATCCATTTTTCTTTTGCATATACGTTTTATGAAACATTTTTGTTTATCAGTTTATCTGAATACGCATACGCTAAACATTCCAAACTTAGTCAATCAGTGTACCGTTTAAAAATTTCATAGTCAAGTAAATCATGGAAAAAAATAGCATTACTATACTGATACTTTATTTTAGAATATCTATATTTTCCGTTTAACAATTTTTCTTCACAGACTTATACGATTTCGTTCGTTTAAACGGTAATTACGCAATTGGTTATAGAAATTTAAAAAAAAATATGGTTAGGCGAGATCTATTCCTATGGAGGTTATAATTTTGTTTTCCATTGGTATCAATCCAGATTTACAAAAGAAATTTCTTCTTAAAAATGCGCCATATGATTAGGAAACACCCTGCAGAGTTATCTTCATGGACTTGAATGTTTAAAGCTCTTCTCATCTGCCTCATTCCATTAATCCTTAGAAAATCGTAAGCAGTTCTTTTTGGAAAAATCATTCATCGAACTTGATTAGCATCAACAAAACATTGAACTTTTCACATGGTCAAGCATGTTTCACTATTTTAGAGATTGGTAAGAAAGTGTAAATGACACTGAAATCGCATATATGTTTTCTTGTTGCAATAAATTTGGTCACATTTTGGTTTATTATCTATTGAAATATTTAATAAAACTTGACAAAGTCTAATTTGCAAACATAATTTTCTGGTGGAAAAATTAACATTATTGCTAAGTTCATTTCATAAGTAATGGCTATCTAAAAGGTGTTTGGTTACATATTGATGTGGTTTAATGGTATCGGATAGTTTTGTAAAGCTACAGAGCTTCATGGCAACATTATAAATCCAGCTTGACAAATACAGGGTATCTTGGATAAGCATGAACTCGGAAAAAAACAACAAAAATCAAATAAAATTGGCAGATAAATAAAATTCTGATACCTAATTTTACCATCTTGTAAAAACAAAAAGGTGGCACTGAAAATGTGAAATTTGTTTTGGAATATGTTTTCAGATAAAAACACATAACATTAAATAAGGGTTTTCTAGAAAGTATTCTTATCCAGTAGAGAGTGTATAGATAGGCAAGTTTGAATTTTCATTTTAGCCAGCTACGCTATTACTGTTAACAGAAAGGCTACAGATTCTTGATTCGTCGACTGTTTATTCGGTTGTCATATTAACATGAAGACATGCATATGTGTGTGCACATGCATCTATCATAAGTTGGCCGATAAAGGCGTGCACGTGATGATGAGCTCCGAGCCGACTAAACCATCGGTGGGCTATTTAGTTTGTAGTCTGGTGTGGCTCTAAGTGATGAAACGTTTTTAAGCTAAGAACTTTGTTGATTTAAAAAATATACAGGGCGTTTCTGAGGTTATACCTCTCGGAATTTATGGTGTGATGTATGGTAAGAGCAAGAGTTCCGTCAACTCTTCGTTTATAATTGTATTGGTGCTTGTTTTTATCGCGACAGAAGTAATTATTTTTTCAGAATATTAGAAACATATTAGAATACTTTCTTTTTTCTCGAAAATCCTTTCGTTATCCAAATTATTTTACCTTACAGTATTTTTTCCAAAACGTATCAAGTGGGAGGCTTTGATCCAAAAAATGTCCCTAAAACGCTACACTTGCTAGACGACTCAGAAGTTGAAGACTCAAGACTGTCACGTTTGAGGCAAAGCAATTTACCATCACCCATTAGCGATCTCCCTTTACAAGCATCACAGAGCAGCGAAGATAACTGCACATTACTTACAAGGTAGGCTAAATATTCCATCTATTGAATTTTAATGACCTTCCTATACTGGCAATTACGTATTTTATTATATTAGAGATTATATAAATAGAGGTTTCAATTTTTTTTAGTAGCTTTCGCAAAGCCGAATTATGAGAAGATTATGGGTTTCATTTACAGGTTATCTGAGGATGGAATTAGTTCAGAAGAAAATCTTTGTACAATGCAAGGTTGCGTCAGACGAAAGACTGTCCTTAAGGAAGGTAGGAAACCGACGGTGTCTTCTTGGCAACGGTATTGGTTGCAGATTTGGGCGAACTCTTCGGTGTACTTTTCACCCAAATCTTTTAAGGGGTAAGTTATTCTATCTTTGAAACGTTCGAGATTTTTCTTTTCTACCTCATTCGTTTATATGTAGAGATAAAATAAATCATAATCATTTGCCATAATTTTTGTAATTAAAATTCTTTTATGATAGATGGAATCATAAAAAATTACCTCATATAGCTGTTTTAATTTTAGACACCAAAGATCAGACTTCAAACGAGAACCTTGTAAAATTGTGTCACTAACAGATTGTCAGGTATTTTATTGTGACGCCACTCTTCATCAGGACACTTTCCAGTTGATTGACCACTCAAGAGGTGACTATTTTATTATAAAATTAATAACAAAAAGTAAGTTTCATCTATGTAATCTCTCTAGGAAATGTGTACAAATTTCGTGTCGGAACCAAAGTTTTAGCAGACAAATGGTGTCGGTTGTTGCAGCAGGCTGCCAACGGGGACCCAACGCCATTGCCCAGTAATCTCATGTCGTTCGAGTGATATTATTTTTTTCTGTAATTCTGTTAGGTTTGTAATAGTACATAACTTTTACATACATACAGGGTATGCTAATAATGCGTGAAATATCGATATCTTTTTTAGCATTAAAGTTAGAGCAGAAAAAAAATTGAGAGTTGTAGAAAGAAGTGCTGCGCATATTTTAGAATTATAAGAAAATATACAGTATGTTTCCAGTTAGACGCAAAATTTTCTTTTTTTAATTTTCCAATATTTAAATGTACGTAATGTAAAAAATTCAATATAGCTTTGGGCCATACCTTTGAACGTAAAATATAAATATAAGTAATGTTAATAGAATGATTCAACTGATATTGGGTGGACTTTTTAACGCCGGTTTTAAAAATATAGGATTTTATAGTACCTAACATACTAATTATTTTCACTTAAAAAGTTATTTGTCACTCACAGAACGAAAGTGAATTAAATATAGGAGGTGTCTCATTTCAAAACAAACGTAATTCTGAAATTTTTGGAGACATATATTTTTCTGTAATTTTAAGATAGGCACAGCACTTCTTTTTATAACTCCCATACCGATTTAACTTTTCTTTAATTCTACCGCTAAAATTCAACCTTTGTCCACATTGTTCGGATAGCTTGTATATCGAATTTTGTTATCACATTTTTGCACATTACATTTACGGTTTTTTGAATTTTTCATATGGTTTTTAAGAAAATAAAGTTTCTATGGTTTGATTATAATGCCTTTTGTATTTAACAGGTTAGAAGTAGGTAAGTAATGAATTAAATAAGTTAAAAGTAATTTGTAAGAAAAAAGCAATCAGACAACTATGGAGTTGGAGATTGCCAAGCCAACGGAGGAATAGAAAGAAAATGCCATTTAACACAGCACAAGCAAAAAGTTGGCATGTTTTTGTGTTTAAGTTGAAAGCTTTTGTAGCATTTTTGTTAAGTTAAATTGCTGAAACTTAAACATAAATCGAGTAAATTAATACAGTATAGTCACGTAACCCACTAACCTTGAATATACTATCTAAAAATGTCTACCAATATAAACGACGATTAGAAGCCAACGATAACCAAAAATATAATAAAATCACCCTTAACAAGTGAATTATAACAGTTTCTCCATAATTTTTTGCAAGCAGTTATGTTGCAATTCTGATCACTTGTATATTCATTTTTAAGTAAAGTAAGTATAAGCTTTTTTTATAAGCAATTTTGTTGGTCTTTCGCTACAGAATTTGTTCGACACTGCAGAAAAACACGAAGAAAAAATAAAGGAATCTTGAAAAAAAATTGGTTTAAAAGTTTAGACTATTGCGTTTTAACAAGGAAGAATTAAGTTGTTACGTCGGTACCGCCGATTCAACGTCATTGAGTGTGAGCCAGGCGAGTAATACCTATTCATTTTTATCCTTTTCATATCGTTTCGTTGAATTGGCTGATTGCAGAAATTTGAATTAATTTTATTAAGTCATTAAAAACGAGACATTTTAAAATTAAAATTAATATTTTCCACTCCTAGTTTCTCACCATTTGACCGCGTTCATAACTCAGATAGTTTCTATACAGCTCATTAATCAGAAGAATCTGATAATAAACTCAGTCTAAATTTCAATGTTAAGTGAATTTCTTGAAGACCAAACATCAACATAGATTGTAGAAAGATTGCACACCATGTTATCTGAGTCAAATCAGTCAGAAGGAGCATTTTCTAAATAATTTAAATAGAATATAAAGGAAGAAATAAAGAAATAAATTATGATGCCAGTAAACCTATCATGATAGGGGGCGGTATGTAATAGTAGTAATGGTTTTTGTGTTGGCAAATGTATCGAACTCTTTGTGCATATCCTTGCTGGTTTGCACTTATACCAAATACTTTAAAGACACTTATTTATAAATATAGTTTTTCCTGCTTACACACAGATGTCAGACCAAAATTATTTAGCTGTAAACCGAATTTCTTTGATGTAGAAGACCACGTTTCATCGATACGAAATTGTCCCTTAGTGTCCCTTGGGACCCCACGGAGCTCCAAAACCAACTTTGGGTTTTTAGTGGAACTCGGCGGACGTAACTGGATAGCAATGCTCCTTTGGTTATGTGGTTTTCCCAGTAGGGGTTGTTGGAGGTAGTTGGGTACCGACGCATTGATGTCAGCCGGTACCTCAATATGGCGGAATCCGACGAAACCGATTACCTCTTCCCACATGCCAGAAGAACATTAGTATGTTCAGTTGAGCCCGGGCCCGTCTTGTGGTCTTCAAAGAACTGGGAGTCGGTCTTGGAGAATACTCCGTGGAATATAATTGAAAATAAGTTGTGATGTCTAAAATGTTCTGTAAGTGGCATGCGATGAGAAGCAGTATTGAAAATCATGAGAGAAGATTAAAATATATAGAGATAAAGAAAGAAAATTATTTGTTTACAATTACATTTTATGGGGTTCAGCCTTGCTTGGTTAAAAATTACTTTCTAAAATTATTTTAGTTTTGAAAAAATTAAGGATATATCAGAACTTTTCAAAAAACTTATTTTGTTCTGAAAAGTGCCTTTCATGTAAGGAATATGACAACTGTTTAGAATCAATATGTAGTTCTCTACATCAAATTTCTAAATTCTGAGCCAACTTTTTTCCATGGTACTATTTATGAATAATAAGTTTCTTTCATTTGTTGGTTTCCAAAGGATTTTAAAGTATAGTGTAAGCGTATAGATGTTGATTCTGGACAGTTTTCATTAATCATTTTTGTCGTATTTGTCTCATAAAACATATTCTGCAGAAAAATGTTTTTTTTTAAATATTTTTTAATAAGTGCTTGATTTTTCAAATCTAGAATTTTAATAGAAATTAGTCTTAGTGTTAAAAATTTCATTTTTTGTACTGTATAGTATGTAATAAATTATCTAAAATGTATACAGTATACTAGATAAAAATTTACTATTTTTTTATTTTTTAATAAAAAATTATTAGGTTTAATAGTAATCTTTAACATATGCATTGAAAGCAGATCTGTAGTTTAAGTTTTCACATGTATGAAAATGTCCTATGCCAAAATCCTTATTATAATAGTTTGTCAAAATTTTTAGCAATATTGAGAAATATTGTTCAAAATCTCCAAAATGTGAATATTAAATAATTAACACAAAAATGGCTCCTGATGTTTTTACAGCACTATTAAATTCTTTTTTTTTTTAATTTATAAGTACTCGCTCCCATCCCTACAGACTCACGTTTCGTTCCCTACCGACGTTAAACGAATTTGTTGGTAAATACGATTTTTCCTGCTGATATGCAAACGGCAGCACTAATTATTTACCTGTAAACTGAATTCTTTTAATGTTGAATGCCACGTTTGCATCAATACGAAATTGTCTTTTGGTAAAGGCTAAGCCAAGGAACCCCACGGATGAATGTGGAGCACAATTACTTAGACTCCTTGAGACCTGGAGCTTCTACACCAGGATAAATTCGTAAGATTATGATATTTTTTGTCTGAAAATGAATTGAACTTATTTCAGGTTTTGAAGTTAACTACAGTACTGTCTTGTGGAAATTTAATTTAGTATCGGCTTTTTCCATAATTACTTTTAAATTTCTCAATTTATTATTACTATTGGCATTTTTTTTTCTTTAATGTCAAATCTGACATCAGTAAATGATGGCGTTACCGACAAACGTCAAAACGTTAAAAACGGTATCCCAATTTTTAACTTGAGGACTTTTCAGAAACAATGATGTGAATTGACTTGTTAGCAGAAAGGATCAACTCGATTGCGCTGGTAGTTGTATGCAAACCAGTTAGCATTCTATATATTTAATTATGTTCATAATACCTGTAGCCAATATTACGTCAACGTTTGAAGTAGGAACTTGTCACTCATCAGTAATGGTCGGTTAACCCTTCGGGAAATCATTTGTTACTTGATCTTAACCTATAAAAGAATTCCAGATTTTTGCTAGTTTCTTAATTTCTTTTAGCAAAAAAGTTTGAGGCCGGATTAAAGGGAGTTTTTCAATACGAATTAGTTAATAAATCGAATTGAATACGACATTGACCAACTCAGGGATATTGGAATTTGCATTATGAGTAATGGGACTAGACTCTCAAAATTGAAATTGGGAGATATTTTTGATGAACCAATTTACCAGTACATCAATGTATTTAAGGTAAGTAAACGACTACAATGATTGACCAAAAGATAAGTCTACATTTTAACCATTTTGTAGAATCCTGGCAAACTTCCTATAAACCAAATACACATTGAAAGATCATGGCGAGAACTAAAAAAAAATGTTCCTTTAAACTTTGTAAGGGTTCTAATTTTACTTGTTAAGTTGCATTACATATCTTTTTTAATTATCTATTTAAGAACGTCCTAAATAGCTCCCCTGAGGAGGTGGAACAAGTATATTTTGAAAAGAAGACTGAAGTCATTCCAGCATTGGATAAAAGATGGTTGCCCAAAGTTGTATTTTTTAATTTTGAGCCTCTCTCTCTGCCCCATTGGGAGCAAGCAAATGCCAATTTTGTTGTGAAAAACACTCTTTATATTGATTCACTTAATTATTTGCTGAAATGTGATTTCCATCAGTTTTGGTGCACAGTTTTATTTGAAACTTCCTTAACTAGTGCTATTCAGAGTCTTCTTTTAAATCCTGTATTACCTTTTGAATCAAAATACTTAGATGGAGAATATTTAGAAGTATACAAGAGTGTGTTTAATAAATTTTTGTTAGTTTATGATAAATTGTTGGATTTTAACAAAAGTGAGGTAAGTTTTTGAACAATTGTTAATTCAATTTCAACTACAATACCCTTGAATTGTTTTCAGATTGAATTTATGAGCGTAGCATTTGGACTTTCCAAACTAAAAGAAAGTAAATTGCTCACTTTGCCAATTGTAATAACTTTGACTCTTTTGTATAAAGATTCTAACTTATCTTTCATAAATAAAGTTACTGAGTTGTATTTTAAAGATACTACTGAAGTGGAGTTTTATATTCAAGAGGTGGATGCTATGATTGATCAGCAGCTGGTTGTAAGTATGCACAGCAAAAAGAATATGTTGAGATTGATTTAGAGAACTTGTATTTGTGAAATGTACATAAATCAACCCAATTTATCAGATATAAACTATAAACAAATTAAAATTGCAAAAAAATATTTTTGATGTTTTGATTTAATTTTTGTTCTTATTTAAAATTTATATTGTTTTTAGTGTTCTATTATTATTATTTATGGTAACAATGAAGAAATCAGGTTAATATAATTTTTTCCATAGATTTTAGAAATGATTGGTGGTCATGTGTGTGGATTTGATGCCTCAGCAACAATAATTCCTATTTCCATAGAAAAGAGACCTCCAAGTTTCAGTCTCAGTTGGATATATTCTGTTGTCAGTTATCTCCTTCACACGCTTCAAACATCGAGCGCGTTATTCCACGTATATAAACCCGGCATTGAAATGGCACTTAATAAAAACTTTGCTTATCGGTACAAAAAACGTCCACTACCCATAACAAATTCTCCTGTTATTCATTGGTTATTATTTTAGGTTGCCTTTTATCTATGTTAATATATACAAGGAACTTTATGACTTGATTGATGAACGGGAAGAAAGTAAAACTCAACAGGAGCTTTTTAAAATCATCATTGACAAAATAAATGCGGGAAGGGCGGAATTTGTGGAATTGTTTCATACATTCATCTCTCATTGTTTAGACGAAACTTTAAAATATATGTGAGAGGAACAATAACAATTTCTTTCACAATTAGCAAAAAATATTTCAGGGGTGTTCCAGATAAGCAGGAACTCCATGTGGAAACCTACATTAAGTTGTTATCCACAGCTCTAGAAGATGATTATTTTATTTGTGATTATAATGCAACATACAATATTGCCACACAAAATGAAATGTTTGAAAGTTGTTGTAATGTGTATCCTTTTGCATTTAACATAAAAACTCAGATTATTCAATTTATTTTACAGATTTTTATGTAAGAGAGTACATTTCCCTTAACTATTTTGTGTTTATGTGTGAAATGTTTCAAGTATAAAAGATGTATCAAATTTCTTTTTTTTAGTTTGGCTATGTTTAGGATTTATTATGGGACCTCCTGTAAAGAAATAATAGCAAATTGAGTATACCATTTAAACAACCCAGAATTTAGTCATATTTCGAAAAGGCGATGTGCTATTATTTTTTCTTCAATACTATAAAATTTAAAAAGTTATACTACTTTCTTATTTGATATATTTTTCTATATTTCCAAATAAAAAAGTTGAGGGGAATGTCATTTTCGCGTGAAAACTATAAAATGTTGAATATTGTTATGTAAAAAATTGTCCAATACCTTATACAAGAAATTGGATAATTTAAAACAGGCTTAAGAAAATTTAATTCAACACATGCAAATGTTATTCTTAACAGAGCTTATATAGGGATTCTACACGTACACAATTCATTGTGTCTTGTATAGAAAAGCTCCCGCGCAATAAGAAATTAATAGAGCTCTCCAAGTTGAAACGGCAAACTGTCGAAGCAGTATTCAGGAACTTCACTCCTGCTTTGTCAGAAAAACCGGAAGTTGAGGAGTCCCTACCTGGTTCTTCCAGGCAAGACATAGCAAAAGGAAACAGTGAAGTGGAGGGAAAGATCAGGAATATTATGGATATGTTCCCACATTTAGGGGATGGTAAGTTATTTCTGCTACGTTTTTTTAGTTATCAGGTAATTATTTGTAACCTTTAGACCTGTCACCTAGATAAACAAATTGAGGATTTACTTCGAAATAGATTTATACGTTATGATTTCTAAAGTATCATGAAAAACTGAAAACTTGCTTCTCCTGAATTATTGCGCAAAAAAAAACATCCTAAATATAAATTCACAAGTTCTAGGAAGCCATTCAATTTGGTTGTGTTGCTAAGTGAAGGGGCTTTTAAAATTGCAGCCACTTCATCATTAGTAGGATCGGGACCTGCAGCACTAATTTCAAATCCCAGAAATGTCATTTTAGCATAAAATTTGTTTGTCGATACGTAAATGAAGTTGATCCTCCTGGAAACGAGCGAAATTCAAACTCCATGTTGTCAAGATATGGATCTGAATTTCCGACGATTAAAATACACATATAGACTATAGCACAGAAATGCAATTCGGCATGGAAAAATACGTGTGCCCATATACAGGAATACTTTTTTTTTAATCCAGAATGCATATTGATCTAGACTACTCTAGAATTTCTAGAAATAACAATGAATTTGACTAATTTTTTATTGCAGGCTTTGTGCTACAATGTCTACAATCGTACAATTATAACCCCGAAGATGTTATTAATGCGATATTGGAGAATAATCTTTCGCCACATCTAACAGAAATTCCATTTGACAGTATTAGAATACCTCCAGAACCTGAATTAGAAAAACCAGTATTAGCTTATCGAGGGAAGAAGCCTGAATATAATGATGCACTTATACTACTCGACGATAAATCGGAAATAAAAGCAATAAAGAATTTAGTATTGGAAGGAGTGTAAGGATGATACCTGTTGCCATATTACTATCATCTCATTCACTTCCGTATATTTTAGACAATATAATTACAACAATATTTATGACGACGAGTACGACGATCGGGATGACGATAACGTTACAATACCGATTACTGACAATCCTGTAACTGAGGAAATGCCAGTTTTTAACCCTAACAGGCAGAAAGGCAAAGTATCAGAGGATGACGAAGAATCTGATGTTGAGGTAAATTGGAACTTTCCTATTGCCTCTTAAGAGGTGGCATCTAGTTTTAAAATGCACTCAACAGGAGGCTGAAAAAGGAGCAAATTCAGACAGAAACAAGATGAACTTCTGCGAAGATCCGGCTGTTTTGAGAGAGAGAAGAGCAAATAGATATAAGGCGAAGCAGCCTGTGCGCATGGGTGGTTCCAGTCAAGGGAACGCCTCAGATGTAGTGGGTAAGCCATTTCTATTTTTCTGCAATGATTTTTCAGAAAGATTTCATAACATTACGATTACAATATTTTTATTTTACCTTATGTTGAGTTATTGCTTTTTAACATATATTACACTTAGTTCGATTAGGTGTCGTGTGAAACATACCTATATGTTATTCCAACTTATTAAAAACCATGTTTTGCCCCTGAGTAAGTAACAGACAGTAAAAATTGATATATTGATTGAAATTAGAAATCTAACAAGTGTAAAATTTTAATAGGTATGTGCCGAACTTTTGTATCTGTTTTACGTGTTCAGGTTATCAATTCAGCATATGTGTACTAAAATTTTATATTTGCAAAATTTTCCACTTCGTTAATATGAGACGTTGAGCTACTCTGTTATTTATCAATTTTTTCGCACGTTCGAAAGGAAAAGAATTTACATTACGCTACAAAAAAGAGTTGATGCGCTTTTATCAGTTGTGACTTTCATACAATAATAATTACATCTTCTTGGCTACAATTATTTTTCTTGTCTATTTAGGAAAACCAAAAGGTCAAAATCAAGATAAGTCCACTCTCCTCAACAGACAAAAGAAGAACGTCAATAAATCCAGTCGTGCCAATCATAATCGAAAAAGTGGGGCACAATGGAAGAGAAGCGGAGGTATGATTCCTTCCTGATCTACACGATTTTATTTGTTTATTTGGTTCATGCCAACAGGCCTACGTAGTTTATTAAATTTAAATAAGTATCGGGGTATTTGTTCCTTCTTCCGTATTTATATTTAGTAATGTTATTGATTTAAAATAAAATTTATTAAAATCGAGAAGAAAAAATATGGTGTTATCCCTGTTGACTGGTATATCAATGAAATACGTAAATATACCAAAATACGTTGATTTTATTTTCAAGGGGAATATTCTTTTAGGGTTCTTTAATAAATTGCATGTATCCTCTAGGAAGTTTGAGTTATACCCCACTCGAAAGGTGTTTCATTTACCTTTCCAAACATATCTTTTCTTTCATCAAGAGGTTTTTAAAAAATCACATCCAAAGCAAAACAAGTTTTATTATCAATTGTATTGGAGAAAAATTGTTTATTAAGATCTTAGTTATTCTAAATGGCGTTTATTATTTGTTAAATAAGGATAAAGTCAATTTCTTTTAAACTCCAATATTTATAGAAACCTTTACTTGAATTTCTTTACACGCAGCTGTAATTCTTCCAAGTACGTTCAGTTAAGGTTTAACATGAATTATTAAACAAATTTCACGTTCATTTGTTCTTTTACTTTTTTGTAGTAGAACTTTAACAGTGGATAGAATAATTATAAAATAATATAGGCCCATAAACGCATCGTTTTAAAGATACCGGTGATATATTATTTTTTAAGGGGAAAAATAAGATACATTTCTGTACGTATTGATATTTAAGTTTTTAGATGATTTTAATATGTATATAAGAATACATAATGTAAAAGTGCTAACGATTTTTGTGACGATACAGGAGTTATGTGTATAACATAGAATTGTAAATTTGGAATTGTTGACGCATATGTTATGTGAAATAATTGTGTCAAGACATAAGGTATTCATAGCGGGATCAATTTGGATTAAATGGTGGATGCGAAAGAATTTTTAGGCGTGGCGCCATCTGGGAGCGTGGGTTATAAATTTTTTCTTTGTGTATACTTGTAGATTTCTTTTTTGTGTTCTTTTACAGATTTCTGTTTCGTGTGCATTTGTAGATTTCTTTTTTATAGGAATTTTCTGTTCATCGTGCATAACAATAATGACATTTTTCAGTAATTGTGCTGTGAGAGTTTTTCGTTTGTTCATATTAATTGAAATGTGAAAATGAACTTAAAAGTGTGCGTTTGAACGGAAAATGTGGAATTTAAACTTGAAAAGCAAAAAACAAAAGTGGTGTCATCTTAGTCGATCGATAGAATGTCTGTGGAATTAGGAACTAGGAGGTAAGAAAGAAAAGAAATCCATTGCCGAAGGAGTTTTCAATAATTCTCCATTTCCAATACCTATTCTAATATCTAATACCTATTCTAATACTTACAGACCATACAAACTATTAATAAATATCCCTTTTTTCTAATGCAATCAAAACTTAATTTTGGTACCGTCCTAAAGAAGTTTTTTCATAAAGATCATTGTTTTGCCTCAAGTTGTACTTGTCATTGGAGGTTATCTCCTGTGAGTTGCAAGATTAGTGGGATTCCAATACTTTTGTGTTTAATTAATGATATTTTGAATATTACATTCTTCGTAGAAAGATACGTACTATAGCTGCCTGTCTCTTCTTTTCAGGACGAGGACTGCAGCCAAAGATATGAAATTGTGGTTCTACAATGAATGCAGCGAAAAAGATTGTACCATATCTAGGAAAGTGCAAGTTGCCTGCTAGTGGAAGTATTCCTGACAGCAACAGAAAAAGGTAGGAATTTAAAATTTTTATGGTTTTAGATTTGAACAAGAGTTACTATGCAAGGGATGAAAATAATTGTTATCAAAGAAATAATTTATTTTCAAAATTGTATGAATATTACAACAGCGAGTTAATTTGAAAACGCCCCACTTTTGATATTTCTGGGATTATAGAAAATGTGTTAATATACAAAAATAAGTGGATTTTATTTTCAAGAGGGATGTTTTTCTTTGGGATTTTTTTATTAAATTGGAAGTACTTTTTAGTAGGGGTGAAAAAAACCACTAAGATTTAAAATGGGTAGCAAAGTTGAGTGATACCTAATTTGAAAGGTTTTTTTAGGAAAAATAATGTTTAAAGTATAAAGAAGCTTCATTATTAATGGTATCGAAGAAAAATTAGTTATTAAGATGTTAATTATTCTAAAGGGCGTTTATTATTTGTCAAATAAGAATAAAGTGAATTGTTTTTACACTTTGATATTTCTAGAAGCTTACACTTGAATTTGCTTGCATGCAGTGGTAAGTTTACTTAAGCTTTGTTGTGAATTATCATATGGACGTCACTTTAAATTTGTTTTTTTCCTTTTTTATAGTAAGACCTTAAAAGTGAATAGAATAATTACTTTTAAGAACGTTTCATACCAATATAGGTTCATAAACGTTTTGTTTTAAAGATATCGGGTGTGGAAAATTTTAGGAGAAATTTTAATTATTTTTCATAACTTTTTTAAAATAAATTTACCTAAGAACTATTAACGTTTTGTCGTAATTATTATTTAAGTGTTATGGGTCAGGAATATGTAGTAATTTAAGATAGAAAATGAACTATATATTATTTTTAAGGATATTCGGTAGGTATTAATATTTAATTTTTTAGATGATTTTAATATGTATATAAGATAAGAACACATAGTGCTAAGGTAATAATGATTTTTATCACGATACAGGAGTTATGTGTATAAAATAGAATTGTAAATTTGGAATTGTTTGATGCGTACGTTATGTGAAATAATCGTGTCAAGACAATGGGTATTCATAGCAGGACCAATTAGGATTAAATGGTGGATGCGAAAGAAGAGATTTTTTATGTGTAGCGTCATCTGGGAACCTGGGTTGCAAGTTTCGTCTTTGTGCGATTTTACAGAATTCTTTTTGGTGTCTCTTTGCAGATTTCTTCTTCGTGTGTGCTTGTAGATTTCTTGTTTGTGGTAATTTTCTGTACATCGTGCATGACAATAATGACATTTTTCAGTAATTGTATCCTGAGAGTTTTTTTATTTATATTAAGTGAAATGTAGAAATTAACTTAAAAGCGTGCGTTAAATGAAAATGTGGAATTTAAAATTGAAAAGCAAAATACAAAAGTGGTGTCATCTCAGTCGATCGACAGAACATCTGTAGAATTAGGAACTAGGAGGTAAAAAAGAAAAGAAACCCATTGTCGAAGGAGTGTACAGTAATTGTTCACTTTTAATAACTATTCTAGTACTCACAGATTAAATAAATTTGTCTTTTTTCTAACGCAATGAAAACTTATTTATGGTAGCGTCTTAAAGCAGCTTTTTGATAACGATCATATTGTTTTGACTCACCTTGTACTTGTAATTGAAAGTTATCTAGTGTGAGTTGCAAGATTGGTGAGATTCCAATACTTTTGTGTTAAATTAATGATATTGAATATTAGATTCATTGTGGAAACGTAGGTACTATAGCTGTCTGTCTCTTCCTTTCAGCACAAGAATTGCAGCTAAAAGATGTGAAATTGTAGTTCTACTTTGAATGCAGCGAAAAAGATTGTACCATATCTAGGAAAGTGCAAGTTGCCTGGTGGTGGAAGTATTCCTGACAGCGACAGAAAAAGGTAGGAATTTAAAATTTTTATAGTGTTAGATGTGAATGAGAGTCACCATGCAATTGATGAAAATAATCCTTATCAAAGAAATAATTTATATTCAAAATTAATTGAATAAATATTACAACAGTGAGTTAATTTGAAAAAAACCACTTTTGATATTTCTGGGATGATAGAAAATGTGTTAATATACAAAAATAAATGGATTTTATTTTCAAGAGGGATGTTTTTTTGGATTTTTTAAATTAAATTGGAAGTACTTTTTAGTAGGGGTGGAAAAAACCACTAAGATTTAAATTGGGAATTTGAAATGGGTAGCAAGGTTGAGTGATATCTAATTTGAAAGGTTTTTTGGGAAAAATGATAATTGTTAAATAAGAATAAAGTGAATTATTTTTAAAGTTTGATATTTATAGAAGCTTTTACTTGAATTCTTTGCATTTAGTTATAATTTTTCCAGGTAAGTTCACTTAAGGCTTGTTGTGAATTATTATATAGATGTCACATTTAATTTATTTTTTTACTTTTTTGTAGTAAGACTTTAAAAGTGAGTAGAATAATTACTTTTAAGAACCTTTCATGCCAATATAGGTTCATAAACGTTTTGTTTTAAAGATATTGGGTGTGGAAAATGTTAGAAGAAATTTTAATTATTTTTCTTAACTTTCTTAAAATAAATTTACCTATGAAATATTAACGTTTTATCGTAATTATTATTTGAGTGTTATGGATCAGGAATATGTAGTAATTTAAGATAGAAAATAGACTACATATTATTTTTAAGGAGATTCCGTAGGTATTAATATTTAATTTTTTAGATGATTTTAATATGTATATAAGATAAGAACACATAGTGCAAAGGTACTAATGATTTTTATCACGATACAGGAGTTATGTGTATAAAATAGAATTGTAAATTTAGAATTGCTTAATGCACATGTTATGTGAAATAATTGCGTTAAGACAATGGGTATTCATAGCAGAACCAATTAGGATTAAATGGTGGATGCGAGAGAAGAGATTTTTATGTGTGGCGCCATCTGGGAGTCTGCGTTGTAAGTTTCTTCTTTTTGTGGTTTTGCAGATTTCTTTTTGGTGTGTTTTTGCAGATTTCTTCTTCGTGTAAACTTGTAGATTTCTTGTTTGTGGTAATTTTCTGCACATCGTGCATGACAATAATGACATTTTTTTATAATTGTACTGTAAGAGTTTTTCGTTTGTTTATTTATATCGAAATGTGGAAATTAACAAATTAACTTAAAAGCGTGCGTTTGAAAAGAAAATGTGGAATTTAAAATTGAAAAGCACAACAATAAAAGTGGTGTCATCTTAGTCGATCCATAGAATATCCGTGGAATTAGAAATTAAGAGGTAAGAAAGAAAAGAAACTCATTGTCAAAGGAGTTTTTAGTAATTGTCAACTTTCAATAACTATTGTAGTATTCGCAGATTAGATAAATTTGACTTTTTTCTAACGCAAGGAAAACTTATTTTGGGTACCGCCTTAAAGCAGCTTTTTGATAAAGATCATACTGTTATGATTCAACTTGTACTTGTAATTTGAGGTTGTCTAGTGTTGAGTTGCAAGATTGGTGAGATCCCAATATTCTTGTGTTTAACTAAAGCTATTGAATATTATATTCTTCGTGTAAAACGTATGTACTATAGTTGCCTCTCTTTTCTTTTCAGGACAAGAACCGCAGCAAAAGGATGTGAAATTGTGTGTGCGTGTGTGTGTCCACTCGAAATGCAGTGAAATGATTGTATCATCTCAGAAAGTGGAAACTGTTTGCTGGTGGAAGTATTGCTGATGGCGACAGAAAAAGGTAGGAATTTAAAATTTTTATGGTGTTAGATTTGAAGGAGAGTTACTATGCAACGAAAGAAAATAATTGTTATCAAAGAAGTAATTTATATCGAAAAGAATTGAACGAGTATTACAACAGTATATTAATTTGGAAACGAACCACTTGATATTTCTGGGATTATAGAAAAGGTGTTAATATACAAAAATAAGAGGATTTTATTTCCAAGGGGGACTTTCTTTTGGGGTTTGGTATTAAATTGCAAATACTTTCTAGTAGGGATGGGAACAATCACTAAGATTTTAAATAGGTTGAGTGATATCTAATTTTTTTATTTATTTTTTTTCGTTTTATTGAAAGGTTTTGGGAAAAAATTATGTTCAAGCCGTAAGGAAGTTTCATTATTAAATGTTTTGGGAAAAATGATGTTTAAACTGTAAAGAAACTTCATTACTAAATGTTTTGGGAAAATATGATGTTTTGTCATTAATGGTATGGAAGAAAAATTGTTTATTAAGATATCAATTATTCTAAAGGGCCTTTATTATTTGTTGAATAAGAATAAAGTGAATTGTTTTTAAACTTTGGTATTTATCGAAGCTTTTACTTGAATTTGCTTGCAAGTAGTTATAATTTTTGCAGGTAAGTTTGCTTAAGGTTTTTGTGATTTATCATACAGCTTTTACTTTGATTTGTTCTTTTGCTTTTTTGTAGCAGGACTTTAAGAGTACATAGAATAATTACTTGGAAGAACATTTCATACCAACATAGGCTCGTAAACGTTTGGTTTTGAAGATATCGGGTGTGGAAAATTTTAGAACAATGAGGTTATTTTCATAACGTTCTTAAATTAAAATTACCTATGTACTATTAAAGTTTTGTTACAAAAAGGTGGGCCAGTGTATTTAGTATTTCATGGTGTGTTTTATTATTGCAAGTTCTAAAATTGAAGGAATTCTAACCTAGATGAAGATTCGCGGTTTTTTTTGCGACGTTGCCAGTTCCTCCCTTTTCTCCCAAAACGAAAATGAATGATTTAATTTTCATTTGATCTTTGAATTTCACGGTGAAATAGCACATTTAACAAATTAATTGCTCAGGGAAATTATTTATCATCATATTTTAAATAGGAAAAACCATCCCCGAGGTGTTTCGGGCAATAAACGTGTTAAAAAACACCTAAGAAACAGATGATGTATCAATTATTACTATTAGGTCATGAGTATTTGCATTTATTCGATTTAAATGGTTGTTTTAATAATTATTATGAAAATTTGGAAACAAAAACACGTGTAGTAAAGGATACAGAGGAAGGAATAGTAATAATTGATACATGATTGATTTATTAGTGGTTTTTTTAACACATTTACGGCCCGAAACACCTCTGGGGGAATTTGTCGAATGTGCTATTTCACCGTGAATTTGGGGAAGGTGTGAAAGTGATTTTGAGAGAAAAAGGGGGAATTGGGAAATTTTTGCAGGGGAAACTGGGGATTTTGATCCGGGTTAGAATTTCTTAAAATTTTAGGATTTCTTGCACAAGCCGGCAACACTGTACGGCACCGGGCCCAAAGAGGGCCCGGACAAAGTGACGGACGCGACGCAAAGTTACGTGGAGGCGATTGGCCTCCAGGTAACTTGGCGAGGAGTCGGCCAGTTTGGCCGACCCCTCTTTGGGGGTCTTCAACCTCGTTTTTCGGATTCGGCAGAACGACAACGTCGACATATCGGAGTCATCCCCTTAGAGAACGGGGGAACGCGGGAATTATTCATGGGGCCAGCATGAATAAGGCCTTTGTTCCCGGCGCTCTCCGAAAAGATGGCGGCGACATGCGCCGCTGCCGTTAACTGGTCTCGAATCCCGAGTAGATGAAGACGATAGGAATCGGCAAAAGCGCGAATGTCTATACGCTTGTTTCTTTGGAAGCGGTGGGTTTTTCGCGTGGCTCCATCTTTTAAGGGTTCGGAAAGGTAGTTAAAATGGTAAAAGACGAGAATGGGATAACCTCGTGGATCGTCAAGAGTGTCTGGAAAAAGTAAATGAAGATGGAAAATTTTGGAAGTTAATTATTAAAAAATAAAAGAATTGATTATCTACTGGATTCAAGATTAGAAGATTGCGATCTACAAATTTACAAAGTAAGAAGAAAGTAAAGAAATACTGGATTTTTCCATAAAATTTACTCTAACAGTGGAATTTGAAATGGTACCGTGGATGGGGAAATATTACAACAAAGAGGTAAATTAAAGATCTAAAAGCATACATTTCCAGGAAGCAAACGGAGGGACGTATTAAAAAAGGGAACACAGAAAGAATGGGTCTGGAACAAGTACCTTTTTGGTTAGGTTTACGAGTACGAGATTAGTAGTGAGGATTTTCAAGAGAAAACCTAAAAGGATGGACCGAACGTCTAACCTACACATTAGGAAGAAAGAAGGTCGGTTGCTCCTCAGATTTGATATAAATAAGATTAAACCATTAAGATTATAGAGGATTTCCTCGACAGATCAACAATGACCAAGGAGCCAGAGGTAGACACACTTAACTTTATCCAAAATTTGTAAGGAAAGTTGGATTATTGCTCATATTCATCGATAGGAAAGACACATTTTTGAGTGGAGGACCGAAAAGAATCTAGGTTAAGAGCAAAAAGATACCAAGGTAGTACATTGTAGCTTTATCGAAGAATAGTGCTTTATTTATTTCTTCTTAGCGAAAAGGATATGATTTATAAGGGAAGGAAAGAGGGTGGTTACTTGGATACATGGAATTTTGAAAGACAAAAATAGGAAATTACAAGAACAGCAAAAGTGAAAATGATCGAATAAGCTGACTGGGGCCGAGCAAAGGGAAAAAGAAAGGCAGCCAAAGTATTTTTTCATCAGGAAGGAGATATCGAGATTTGGAGGATTGCAAGTAAGTGGATTATTAGGAGAATGCTTTTTGTCTTAAGAGGAATAGGAATTTCTTAGTTATTTTGATGCATCAGAAGGACATTTGATTAATTTAAAAGGAATTGTGTGAAAAATTGTACCATAACTTATGGATTATTTTGGAATTGAATATTTGAGAAAATAGAGTATTTAATTGGAGCACCGTACTACCGGAAAGGGTAATTTTATTTTGAATTTGTATGTGAGTATAGTAGGTAGGGTGTTTTATGGATATTTGGAAAATTCACCATTATAAGTATTATTTGTCTTATTGGAAATAATTTATTTAAAAGGTAAGAGACAACAGAAGGTATTACACATTGAAGATTAAAATTGATTTATGTAGAAATGGTGAAAATATATTGTTACATTAGTAGATATTGTAGGAAATTAAATTGTGATTATTATTTAAGTGTTATAGGTAAGGAGGATGTAGTAATTTAAGATAGAAAATAGACTATGTGTTTAGTTTTTTAAGGAGACAAAATAGATACATTTCTGTAGCTATTGATATTTAATTTTTTAGACGATTTTAATATTTATATAAGATAAGAAAATATGGTGCAAAGGTATTAGCAATTTTTGTCAAGATACAGGAATTACGTGTATAAAATAGAATTATAAATTTGAAATTGTAGATGTATATGCTATGTGAAGTAATTTTGTTAAGATGTTAGGTATTCATAGTAAGTAAAAGTAGGGATATAGTACAGGATTTCTCAGGGTATTTTTCTTTTGAGGGAGGTAAAAGATACGGAGGGGAGGTAGGTGGAAAAATGTACGAGAAACATGCATATAGAATGTAAAACTTTAAAGAAACACTGGGTAGGATAGCAATTAGGAGTAAACGGTGGATGCGAAAGAAGATGAGAGATTTAAACACAAAAATAGGACTTTATTTGTTATATGGAGGGATAATATAAAGACATGTAAGAAGAACGGGAGGGAATGCAAATAGCTGCATAAAAGAATGGAGAAATTTGTTAGTAGATTATTTGTTAACAGCAAAGATTATTCCTCCTGGATTTCGAGGATAAGACTAAGAAAGAACATTTATTTCAGAAGGAACAAATGAGCATGCATATTAAAATTAACGATATTAATAAAGGTATTAGGTAACTTATGGAAAACTTGTTTAGAACGATAGAATAAGGGAAGTTATATTATTTTTTTAATTATATTTTATTAGTGTTAGTATGTAGTCATTGTCAACTAGGAGCTTCCTAAAATTGTAGAGGAACTTTAGGGCTTAGAAAAGCCAATGGGACGATTTTTCTCGGAAGATCTTTGAAAAAACACTGGTTTTTAAGGATAACTTGGGGATTCTGGGACAAAATGGTGAACGAGATATATTCACTGGAACCGTGAAGTTAGGAAAAGTAATTACAGGAAAAAACCGAAATTGTGAGGTCTAAGTGGAATTAGGGACGACGAATTTGGAAGGTTTAGCGATTTGGTGTTTTTGGAAATTTCTAAGCAGCTCAGGAAGGGCTGAAAAAAGACTTGGAAGAAAAAGCATTGGACAAGTCAAGTGAGAAGTAGAGATTGCACGGGGGTACAGTATTCATTGGAGAAGATATAAGAGAGAAGGTGGAAAACAAGATTGGTTTATTTTGAGAAGGGTTTGAACAAGTGGAATCGTGTGTAAAATAAAGGGATGAATTTGGACGATATGGCAAATGAGGTTTTCTTAAGAAAATATTAAAAGGAAGATGGATTATAGAACGTCATAGATTTGAAAGATTTTTAAAGAAATTATTTTAATTGTTTCTAAATTAACATTATGTATGATAATTTTTTATAGTGTTGTTTACGTATAAGTAGGATATTTATTAGTTTTAACTTTTGTAATTGTAAACTAAGGTAAAAGAGATAATAGGATGCTCCACATAATTTGCACACAAGTGGGCCAAGTGTGCAAATTATTGGGATAACATTAAACTGGCACCAACAGGTACTATCACGGTTCTAAAGGATTTATTAGAACTGGGAATTTGCTAGTCTGCTTTTTCGTATTTTTACTACATTTTATGATTGATTAATATTTTATATTTTGTTTCCTACAGTAGTAGATTCTTTATGTAGTGTACATACTGTGCTGGTGAGATATAATTTGTATTATTTCAGAATTTTATTAGTGCTTTAGTCTTGTGTGAAATAGACTGTTAGGACGTAGGTTCTATTTTAATTGTACAGGGTATAGGGAAATAACTTTGTCAAATTTAACCGACGATCGAGAACATTATTTGGAACGAAGAGTTCTTTTGAACAGGAAAGAGAAACGTTTGTAAATTGACGAATTATTATTTAGAATTAGAAAATTAGAATGGCTAACCCGAACTAACCAGGATTAAAATAGGAAGTAGGAAGGTAGCAAAGTTATTTCCCTAACACTGTATATTATACTGTATATTTACGGCGGGTGCGTGTAATCCTCGGCGAGTTGTGGGATTGACGAAGCTAGAAACGTAACGTTGCTTTTGTATTTAATGAGAAAGTAAAGCAAATAGGGAAATTACCGTGATATTTGAGGAGATTTAATTTTTGGACGTCGTCGTAAAGAAGGGAACTATTAAACTGAGTCATTTAAAATGGCCATTCGAAGTTGAATCATTAGTAGAGTCAGCTGTGGAATTTTACACGAGAGAAATAGAAGATGAAAAGTAGGTCGCAGCGGGATCGTACGAATTTGAACGACAGGGCAGAGTGAGGTTATATTGCTTTATTTATTACTACTTTTAACTTTGAAGATTTCGATTAAACATTTAAGCTATTTTTTAAGAAAAGAGGTCGAATTGTTTAAAAAATGAACAATAATTGTCGAAAATGTCGTCCATTCACTTGAACGTACAAGTTTACCAGAACTTTGATACTTTTGAAGACAGTGTCGAAATTTCTGTGGTGATAATTGGTCACTGCCCAAATTCGTGCTTTGAGACTTTGATTACGTGTACTTACGGGGTAAAAGTGTTATTTTATAAAACTGGGAACAAGAAGCAACCCAGAGGTGTGATGTGCGGGGGCCAAGGTGGGTAGATATGCTTAGTGCACGAACTTATTAAACGATCGATTGAATTCTGGAAGGTAAACTAAGGTTATAAGAGCTGTGGTTATATTATGTTGAACATAATCGTGTGGTAATTTGTCTAAAATGTGAAGCAGCCTTTTGATAAAGATGTGATTGTTTTGAGTCAACCGGTACTTGTACTATGAGGTTATTTAATGTGAGTTGCAAAGATGAGATGCAAAGATTCCAACGTTTTGGTGTTTAACTAAGGATATTGAATATTATATTTTTCGGGGAAACGTATGTACTATAGCTGCCTCTCTTTTTTTTCAGGACAAGAACTGCAGCCAAAGGATGTGAAATTGTGTGTGTGTGTCTGTGTCTGTGTTCATCCCAAATGCAGTGAAATGATTGTGCCATCTCCGAAAGTGGAAGCTGTTTGCTGGTGGAAGTATTGCTGACGGCGACAGAAAAAGGTAGGAATTTAAAATTTTTATGCTGCTAGATTTGAGGGAGTGTTACTATGCAAAGGAAGAATATAATTGTTATCAAAGAAAAAATTTATATTGAAAACGAATCGAAATAGTATTACAACAGTGAGTTAATTTGAGAACGAATCACATTTGATATTTCTGGGATTATAGAAAAAGTGTAAATATACAAAAATAAGGGGATTTTATTTTCAAGGGGGACATTCTTTTGGAGTTTTTTTTATTAAATTGCAAGTACTTTCTAGTACGAAGGGAAAGAACCAGTAAGAATAAAATTGAGAATTTTAAATAGGTAGCAAGATTGAGTGATACCTAATTTGAAAGGTTTTTGTTTTTAAATTTTTTTGGTTTTCTGGAAAGGTTTTGGGAAAATTGAAGTTTAAGCTGTAAAGAAGTTTCGTTAAGAAAGGTTTTTGGAAAAAATGATGTTTAAACCTTAAAGAATCTTCGTTACTAAATGTTTTGGGAAAAAGGATGTTTCCTTATTAAAGGTATCAAAGAAAAATTGTTTATTAAGAGGTTAATTATTCCAAAGGGTCTTTATTATTTGTCGAATAAGAATAAAGTGAATTGTTTTTAAACTTTGATATTTATCGAAGCTTTTACTTGAATTTGCTTGCATGCAGTTATAATTTTTGCAGGTAAGTTTGCTTAAGGTTTTTGTGATTTATGAAACAGCTTTTACCTCGATTTGTTCTTTTGCTTTTTTGTAGTAAGACTTTAAGAGTACATAGAATAATTACTTGGAAGAACATTTCAAACCAACATAGGCTCCTAAACGTTTTGTTTTGAAGATATCGGGTGTGGAAAATTTTAGAACAATGAGGTTATTTTCATAACGTTCTTAAATTAAAATGACCTATGTACTATTAACGTTTTGTTACAAAAAGGTGGGCCAGTGTATTTAGTATTTCATGGTGTGTTTTATTATTGCAAGTTCTAAAATTGAAGGAATTCTAACCTAGATGAAGATTCGCGGTTTTTTTTGCAACGTTGCCAGTTCCTCCCTTTTCTCCGAAAACGAAAATGGATTATTTAATTTTCATTTTATCTTTGAATTTGACGGTTAAATAACACATTTAACAAATTGATTGCTCAGGGAATCATCCTATTTTAAATAGGAAAAACCATCCCCGAGGTGTTTCGGGCAGTAAACGTATTAAAAAACACCTAAGAAACCGAAGATGTATCAATTATTACTATTAGGTCATGAGTATTTGCATTTATTCGATTTAAATGGTTGTTTTAATAATTATTATGAAAATTTGGAAACAAAAACACGTGTAGTAAAGGATACCGAGGAAGGAATGGTAATAATTGATACATGATTGATTTATTAGTGGTTTTTTAACACATTGACATGACTGCCCGAAACAACTCGGGGGTGATTTTGTCTAATTGAGATATGATGATGAGTGAATTCCCGGTTTGGGGAAGGTGTGAAAGTGATTTTGAGAGAAAAAGGGGGAATTGGGAAATTTTTGCAGGGGAAACTGGGGATTTTGATCCGGGTTAGAATTTCTTAAAATTTTAGGATTTCTTGCACAAGCCGGCAACACTGTACGGCACCGGGCCCAAAGAGGGCCCGGACAAAGTGACGGACGCGACGCAAAGTTACGTGGAGGCGATTGGCCTCCAGGTAACTTGGCGAGGAGTCGGCCAGTTTGGCCGACCCCTCTTTGGGGGTCTTCAACCTCGTTTTTCGGATTCGGCAGAACGACAACGTCGACATATCGGAGTCATCCCCGTAGAGAACGGGGGAACGCGGGAATTATTCATGGGGCCAGCATGAATAAGGCCTTTGTTCCCGGCGCTCTCCGAAAAGATGGCGGCGACATGCGCCGCTGCCGTTAACTGGTCTCGAATCCCGAGTAGATGAAGACGGTGGGAATCGGCAAAAGCGCGAATGTCTATACACTTGTTTCTTTGGAAGCGGTGGGTTTTTCGCGTGGCTCCATCTTTTAAGGGTTCGGAAAGGTAGTTAAAACGGTAAAAGACGAGAATGGGATAACCTCTCAGATCATCACGAGTATTCGGAAAAAGTAAATAAAGATGTAAAATTTTGGACGTTAATTTATTAAAAAATAAAAGAATTGATTATCTACGGGATTCAAGATTAGAAGATTGGGATCCACAAATTTACAAAGTAAGAAGAAAGTAAAGAAATACTGGATTTTTCCATAAAATTTACTCTAACAGTGGAATTTGAAATGGTACCGTGGATGGGAAAATATTACAACAAAAAGGTAAATCAAGGACTTAAAAGCATACATTTCCAGAAAGCAAACAGAGGGAGTTATTAAAAAACAGAACACAGAAAGAAATGGTCTGGAACAAGTACCTTTTTGGTTAGGTTTACGAGCAGGAGATTAGTAGTGAGGGTCCTCAAAGGAAAACCTAAGAGGATAGATGGAAAGTTTAACCTAGATATTAGAAAGAAAGAAGGTGGGTTGCTCCACTGATTTGATATAAATAAGATACACCATTAAGATTATAGTGGATTTCCTCGACAGATCAACAATGACGAAGGAGCCAGAGGTAGACACACTTAACTTTATCCAAAATTTGTAAGGAAAGTTGGATTATTGCTCATATTCATCGATAGGAAAGACACATTTTTGGGTGGAGGACCGAAAAGAATCTAGGTTAAGAGCAAAAAGATACCAAGGTAGTACTTTGTAGCTTTATCGAAGAATAGTGCTTTATTTATTTCTTCTTAGCGAAAAGGATATGATTTATAAGGGAAGGAAAGAGAGTCGTTACTTGGATACATGGAAATTTGAAAGACAAAAATTGGAAATTACAAGAACAGCAAAAGTGAAAATGATCGAAAAAGCTGACTGGGGCCGAGTAAGGAGAAAAAGAAAGGCAGCCAAAGTATTTTTTCACAAGGAAGGAGATACCGAAATTTGGAGGATTGCAAGTAAGTGGATTATTAGGAGACCGCTTTTTGTCTTAAGAGGAATAGGAATTTCCCAGTTATTTTGATGCATCAGAAGGAAATTTGATTAATTTAAAAGGAATTGTGTGAAAAAGTGTACCATAAGTTATGGATTATTTTGGAATTGAATATTTGAGAAAATAGAGTTTTTAGTTGGAGCACCGTACTACCGCAAAGGGTAATTTTATTTTGAATTTGTATGTCAGTAAAGTAGGTAGGGTGCTTCATGGATATTTGGAAAATTCACCATTATAAGTATTATTTGACATAATTTGTTTAAAAGGTGAGATAACAGGTGTTATTATAAATTGAAAATTAGAATTTATTTGTATACACATAGTAAAAGTATATTATTTTTGAATTAGTAAATATTGTAGGAATTGTGAATTACATTATGATTATTATTTAAGTGTTAAGGATAAAGATGTAGTAATTTAGGATAGAAAATAAATTTGTTATATTATTTTTTAAGGGGAAAAACTAGATACATTTTTGTAAGTATTGATATTTAATTTTTTAGAAGATTTGAATATTTATATAAGATAGGAAATGATAGTGGTAAGGTACTAATAATTTTAGTGAGGATATAGAAATTATGTGTATAAACTCGAATTGTAAATTTGAAATTGTAGATGTATATGCTAAGTGAAGTAATTGTATTAAAATATTAGGTATTCATAGTAAGTAAAGGTAGGGATATAGGACTGGATTTCTTAGGGTATTTTTCTTTTGAGGGAGTGGAAAAATGTACGAGAAACATGCAAACAGAACGTAAAACTTCAAAGAAACTGGATAGGATAGCAATTAGGTGTGAAGGGTGGATGCGAAAGAAGAGTAGGGATTTAAACATAAGAATAGGACTTTATTTATTATATGGAAGGATAATACGAGCATTTGTAAGAAAAATGGGAATGAATGAGAAAGAATGTATATTAGAAAAGTAGAATTTGCCATCAGATCATTTATGTATTTATAGTTCATAAGAAAGTAAAGATTATTACTTTTGAATTGTAACAGTAGAGGTGAGGAAGAACTTATGTATATTTGAGAGGTAAATAAGAGGAGCTTTTAGAAGGAACAAATGAACACGTACATTAAAATTAGAGATAATTTATGGAAAACCTATTTGGAATGATAGAATAAGGGAAGTTATTATTTTATTAGTATTAGTAAGCAGTCGTTGTCAATTAGGAGTTTTTTCAAATTTGAGAAGAAATTTGTAGGATTTAGAAAAGCCATTTGGGGAATTTTTCCTGGAAGATCTTTGGAAAAACACTGTTTTTTCAGGATAACTTGGGGATTCTTGGACAAAATGGTGAACAGGATTTATTGACTGAAATTGTGGAGTCAGGAAAATTGACTATGGGAAAAAACCGAGATTGTGGAGTCCTAAAAGGGGTCTAATTGGAACTAGGGATGATTAATTTAGAGGATTTAGGGATTCGGATTCGGTGCTTTTAAAAATTTGTAAGAAGTTCAGGAAGGAAGGGAAATGGTCAGTGGAGATAAGATTTTTTCTGAAAGAAGAGAAGTGGAAAAGACTTGGAGGAAAAAGCATTAGGCAAGTGAAGCGAGAAGTAGAGATTGCAGTAGTCATTGTATAAGAGAAAAGACAATTAACAAGATTGGTTTATTTCGAGGAGAGTGGGGAAAGTGATAGGATGAATTTGAACGATATGTGGAGAAAGAGGTCTTCTTAAGAAGACATTAAAAGGAAGATGGATTATAGAACATTAGAGATTTTAAGGATTTTTAAAGAAATGGTCTTAATTATTTCTAAATTAGAATACTATTTAGGGATAAGTAGGATATTTATTAGTTTTTAACTTTTGTAATTGTAAACTAAGGTAAAAGAGATAATAGGATGCTCCACATAATTAGCACACAAGTGGGTCAAGTGTGCAAATTATTGGGGTAACATTAAACTGGCACTAGCAGGTATTTTCACGGTTCTAAAGGGTTTTTTAGAACTGGGAAAGTTGCGACGGTAGAGACAAAAAGAGGTGGCGAATTTGCTAGTTTATGTTTCTATGCTTTTTCTATATATTTCGTTTTGAAGAAACACGGAAAAGTATTTTATATTTGTGCGTTTTACAAATTATTTTTAAATGGAAGAATTTTTTCACGAGTGCTTTGGTCTTTCGTTAGAGAGATTATTATTTTATTATCAGATATATTTGTCATTTTATTTTAATTATACATCGTGTCGGGGAAATAACTTCGGAATGGGAAAGGAAGAAGATTCGTAAACGTAACTATTTTCATTTCTTTGGAAAAAGAGAGACACATTTAAAGAATTGGCAATGTGTCTTTTAGTTTGTTTAATTTGGATACTTTTTTAGAACAGGAGAAATCAAAGTAGGAAAGTTATTTCCCTAACACTCCGTACAATTAGGATAAGTGGGTGTCATCGTTAGTTACTTGTGAAGGACGACGAAATTAATATTAAATTGCAACATTGCTTTTATAAGCAAGGAGACGAAGAAGTAACGAAAAGAAAGAGGACGGGATGATTCCCGCGCATTTTCGGAAGTTATCGTACCGAGGGAACCATCAGAACCGACATCTGCACCGAAAATTGACGTTCGAAGTTTGCACGAGAGAAACGGAAGACGAAAAGTAGGTCGCGAGGAACGCATCGCGTAGCTCGACCATTTTCTGTCAAAAAGAACTTTTTGACAGAGCGGAGAGAGGTTACGTCGCCATATTTACTTTGTATTTCGAAGACGTTAAGGCGTATGACTAATTTTTAACAAAATTAGTCTAATCGTTCGACAAATGAACAATAATTGTAGAAAATGTCGTCCATTCACTTGAACGTACAAATTTACCAGAACTCCGATACTTTCGAAGACATCGCGGAGAACCGGTGGGGTGATAACTGCACACTGCTCAAATTCGTCCTTTGAGACTTTGATTAGGTGTGCTTACGGTGTAAAAGTGTTATTTTATAAAACTGGGAACAAGAAGCAACTCACCCAGGGGTGTCAGGTGGGTAAATATGTTCGGTACAGGAACTTATTAAAGGAATGACTACATTCTCGAAGACAAACTAAGGTTATTCGAGCTGTGGATGAAGGAATTTGTCTAACAAATAAAGCAGCTTTTTGATAAAGATGTGATAGTTTTGAGTCAACCGGTACTCATATTCTGAGGTCATGTAGTGAGATTTGCCACGATGAAATGTAAAGATTTCAAAGTTCTCATGTTTAAGGATATTGAATATTAAATTCTTCGTGGAAAGTATGTGCTAAAGTAGCCTCTCTTTTCCTTTCAGGACAAGAACTGCAGCCAAAGGATGTGAAATTGTGTGTGTGTGTGTCTACCTCGAATGCAGCGATAAAGATGGTGTGATCTGGGAAAGTGCAAGGTGTCCAGTAAAGAAAGTTTTCCGAAGGCAACAGAAAAGGTAGGAATTTAAAATTTTTATTGTGTCAGATTTGAGGGTTAAGCAGTTGAAGAAAATAATATTGAAAAGAATTGGAAAGAGTATTCTAACAGGGTGTTAATTTGAAAACGAACCATCTCTGATATTTCTAGGGTTATAGGAAAAGTGTAAATATACAAAAATAAGTGGATTTTATTTTCAAGGGGGATTTTGTTTTGGGGTTTTGTATTAAATTGCAAGTACTTTTTGGTAGGGGTGGGAAGAATCACTAAGATTTTAAATAGGTGAAGTGATACCTAATTTTTTAAAGAATTTTTTGTCTTTTTATTAAAAGTTTTGGGGAAAAATGATATTTAAACAGTAAAGAAGCTTCGTTACTAAATGTTTTAGGAAAATTGATGTTTAAACAGTAAAGAAGTTTCGTTAAGAAAGGTTTTTGGGAAAAATGATATCTAAAGAGTAAAGAAGCTTCGTTACTAAATGTTTTGGGAAAAAGATGTTTTCTTATTAAGGGTATCCAAGAAAAATTGTTTATTAAGATGTTAATTATTCCAAAGGGCCTTTATTATTTGTGGAATAAGAATAAAGTGAATTGTTTTTAAAGTTTGATATTTATCGAAGCTTTCACTCGAATTTGCTTGCATGCAGTTATAATTTTTGCAGGTAAGTTTGCTTAAGGTTTTTGTGATTTATGATACAGCTTTTACCTCGATTTGTTTTTTTGCTTTTTTGTAGCAGGACTTTAAGAGTACATAGAATAATTACTTGGAAGAACATTTCAAACCAACATAGGCTCGTAAACGTTTTGTTTTGAAGATATCGGGTGTGGAAAATTTTAGAACAATGAGGTTATTTTTATTTATAACGTTCTTAAATTAAAATGACCTATGTACTATTAAAGTTTTGTTACAAAAAAGTGGGCCACAGTATTTAGCTTAGTATTGCATGGATGTGTTTTTATTATTGCAAGTTCTAAAATTGAAGGAATTCTAACCTAGATGAGGATTCGCGGTTTTTTTTGCGACGTTGCCAGTTCCTCCCTTTTCTCCCAAAACGAAAATGAACGATTTAATTTTCATTTGATCTTTGAATTTCACGGTTAAATAGCACATTTAACAAATTCATTGCTCAGGGAAATTATTTATCATTCTATTTTAAATAGGAAAAACCATCCCCGATGTGTTTCGGGCAGTAAACGTGTTAAAAAACACCTAATAAACCGAAGATGTATCAATTGTTACTATTGGGTCATGAATATTTGTATTTACTCGATTTAAATAGATCTTTTGACAATTATTATGAAAATTTCGAAACAGAAACAAGTGTAGTAAAGGATACCGATGAAGGAACGGTAATAATTGATACACGATCGATTTATTAGTTTATATAGGTTTTTTAACACATTTACTGCCCGAAACACCTCTGGGGTGGTTTTGTCTAATTGAGATATGATCGAATGTGCTATTTCACCGTGAATTTGGGGATGGTTTAAAAAACATGATTGAGAGAAAAGGGGGGAATTGGGAACTGTTGGCAGAGGAAACTGGGGATTTCGATCCGGGTTAGAATTTCTTAAAATTTTAGGATTTCTTGCACAAGCCGGCAACACTGTACGACACCGGGCCCAAAGAGGGCCCGGCAAAGTGACAGACGCGACGCAAAGTTACGTGGAGGCGATTGGCCTCCAGGTAACCTGGCGAGGAGTCGGCCACTTTGGACCGACCCCTCTTTGGGGGTCTTCACCCTCGTTTTTCGGATTCGGCAGAACGACACCGTCGAGAACACATCGGAGCCATCCCCTAGAAAGCGGGGGAACGCGGGAATCTTTCATGGGGCCAGCATGAAAGATGCCTTAGTTCCCGGCACTTTCCGATAAGATGGCGGCGACATGCGTCGTTGCCGTTAACTGGTCTCGAATCCCGAGTAGATGAAGACGAAGGGAATCGTGAAAATCGCGAATGTCTATACGCTCGTTTCTTTGGAAGCGGTGGGTTTTTCGCGTGGCTCCATCTTTTAAGGGTTCGGAAAGGAAGTTAAAACGGTAAAAGACGAGAACGGGATAACCTCTCGGATCGTCACGAGTATTCCGAAAAAGTAAATAAAGAAGTAAAATTTTGGACGTTAATTTATTAAAAAATAAAAGAATCGATGATCTACGGGATTCGAGATGAGAAGATTGGGATCCAGAAATTTACAGAGTAAGAAAAAGTAAAGAAATACCGGAATTTTGGATAATATTTACTGGAACAGTGGAATTCGAAATGGAAACGTGGATGGGGAAATATTACAAAGAAAGAGGTAAATTAAAGACCTAAAAGCAAACATTTACAGGAAGCAAACGGAGGGGCTCACGGAAAAACAGAACACAGAAAGAAAGGGTCTGGAGCAAATACCTTTTAGGTTAGGTTTACGAGCACCAGATTAGTAGTGAGGTTCTTCAACAGAAAACCCAGCAGGAAGGATCGAACATTTAACCTACAAATTAGGAAGAAAGAAGGTGGGTTGCCCCACAGATTTGACATAAAAAGATTGAAACATTAAGATCATAGTGGATTTCCTCGACTGATCACCAATGACGGAGGGGCCAGAGATATAGACAAGGAACTTTACCAAAAACTTGTATCGAAAGTTGGATTATTGCTCACATTCAAGGATAGGAAAGATAGATTTTTCACCGGAGTAGTCGGATTCAAAAGAACTTAAGTTAAGGGCAAAAAGATAGCAAGGTAGTACTTTGTAGTTTTATCGAAGGACAGTGGTTTATTTATTTCCTCTTAGCAAAAAGAATAAGATTTATAAGGGAAGGAAAGAGGAAGCTCACCAGATGGATACATGGAACTTTGGCAAGAGAGAAGTAGGAAATTACGAGAACAGCAAAAGTGAAAATGATCGAAGAAGCTGACTGGGGCCCAGGAAAGGGAAAAAGAAAAGGGCCAAAGTATTTTTTCAGAAGGGAGGAGATTGTGAGATTTGGAGGATTGCAAGTAAGTGTACTATTACGAGATTGCTTTTTTGTCTTAAGAAGAATAGGACTTTGCTAGTAGTTAATAAGTAATTTGTGGGTTTAGTTTTGAAAGTGAATTAAGAATTTCTTAGTTTCTAGTTATTTTGATGTATCAGAAAGATATTTGATTAATTTAAAAAGGACATGTGTGAAAAATTGTACCATAACTAATGGATTGACTTGTGGAATTGTAATTTGAGAAAGTAGAGTATTTAATTGGGGCACCATATTACTGTAAAGGGTGATTTTATTTGGAATTTGTAACTTAGCACAGTAGATAGGGTGTTTTATTGATATTTGGAAATGTAAGGTGAAAGATTCACCATTATAAGTATTATTTGAAATAATTGAGGATTAGATTTTATTTAGATACACATAGGGAAAGCATATTATTTTTAAATTAGTAGATATTGTAGGAATTGTGAATTACATTGTGATTATTATTTAAGTGTTAGGGATAAAGATGTAGTACTTTAGAATAGAAAGTAAATGGATGTATTATTTTTTATAGGAAAAACTAGGTACATGATTTGTAATTGTTTAGATGATTTGAATATTTATATCAGATAGGAAAGCTTAGTGTAAAGGTACTGATGATTTTTGTGAAGGTACAGGAATTATGTATTTGAAATTGTCGATGCATATGTTAGGTGAAGTAATTCGGTTAAGACATTAGGGGTATTCATAGTAAGTTTAAGTAGGTAGGGACATAGGAAAGGACTTTTTAGGCAATTTTTCTTTTGAGGGAGGGAATGTAGGTGGAAAAATGTAACAGAAACATGCACATAGAATGTAAAACTGCAAAACTTGAGAGAAATTGGAAAAGATAGGAATTAGAAGTAAATGGTGGGTGCGAAAGAAGAGGAGGGATTTAAACATAAGAATAGGACATTATTTATTATATGGAAGGATAACTTGAGCATATGTAAGAAAAGTGGGAAGGAATGTATATTGGAAAAGTAGAATTTGCCAGTAGGTCATTTGTAGTTAATAAGAAAGTAAAGATTATTTCTTGTGAATTTTAAGGATAAGAGTAAGAAAGTACATGTATTTCAGAGGGAAGTAATTAGAGCTTTTAGAAGGAACATGTAAATTAAAATTAGTGATATTTATAAGGGTATTAGGTAACTTGTGAGAAATATGTTTGTAAGGATAGAATAAGGGAAGTTGCATTATTATATTTTATTAGTGTTAGTATGTAGTCATTAGATATGTGTCAGCTAGGAGCTTCCTAAAATTGTAGAGGAACTTTAGGGCGTAGAAAAGCCATTTGAGGAATTTTTCCCGGAGGATATTTGGAAAAAGTCTGTTTTTAAGGATAACTTGGGGATCCTTGGACAAAATGGTGAACGAAATTTATTCACCGAAATTGTGAGGTCTTAGAAAGGATGTAACTGGAATTAAGGAAGACGAACTTGGGAGATTTAGCGAAGGGGAAAATTTGAAAGAGGCTTAGCAAGGGCCGGAACTGGTGAACGGAGATAAGATTTATTCTGAAAGATGAGGAAAACTGGAAAAAGACTTGGAAGAAAAAAGCATTTCCAGCAGTGGACAAGTCAAGTGAGAAGTAGAGATTGGAGCACTGTGGTGCAGTATTCATTGGAGAAGAGAAGAGATAAGAAAAAAGGTGGAAAATATGATTGGTTTATTTTGAGTATAGTGGGCAAAGTGATAGGATGAATTTAAACGATATAGCGAATAAGGTCTTCTTAAGAAAGTATTGAATGGAAGATGAATTTGAACGATTTTTAAATTAAGATATTATGTATATAGGATAATTTTTGTGAATGTAATATTAATAGAGAATAAGAAGGACGGAGGAGGGTAGGCTGAAGGGGCCTTTTTAGGACGCCCCACATAATTTGCACACAAGTGGGCCACGTGTGCAAATTATGGGGGTAAAATTAAACTGGCACTACTAGTAGGTACTTTTACGGTTCTAAAGGATTTATTAGAACTGGGAAAGTTAAGAAAAAGAGGTAGAGAATTTGCTCGTATGCTTTTTCAAGTTTGTACTACATTTTAAGAGTGATTAGTATTTTATATTGCGATTCCTATAGTAGTAGATTCTTTGTGTAGTTCACGTACTGTGTGGGTGAGATATAACTTGTATTATTTTAGAAATTTATTAGTGCTTTAGTCTTGTGTGAAATAGACTATTAGGACGTAGGTTCTATGTGAATTGTACAGGGTATAGGGAAATAACTTTGTCAAATTTAACCGACGATCGAGAACTTTATTTGGAAAGAAGAGAAAGGGAAAGAGAAAAGTTTGTAAATTGACGAATTATTATTTAGAATTAGAAAATTAGAAAGGCTAACCGGAACTAACCACGATTAAAATAGGAAGTAGAAAAGTAGCAAAGTTATTTCCCCAACACTGTACATTTACTGTAGGTGTATAATTCTTGGCGGGTTTCGATTGACGAATTTTAGGTTAGCATTAGCAGTCAGCCGTGGTAATTTACACGAGAGAAATAGAAGATGAGAAGTAAGTCGCAATTCGATCATGCGATTTGGAATGACAGAGTGGAGTGAGGTTATATTAATTTATTTATTACTATTTTTAAGTTTGAAGATTTCGATTGAAAATTTAGACAATTTTTTAAGAAAAGCGGTCTAATTGTTTAAAACATTGATAATAATTGTGGAAAATGCGGTCCACTAATTTGAAAGTTGAAGTTTACCAGAACTTTGATACTTTTGAAGACATTGTCGAGAACTTGTGTGGGGTGATAATTGCACACTGCCCCAATTCGTTTCTTGGGGCTTTGATTACGTGTGTCGATTGTCTCGGAAGTAATTTTTGAAAACTGGGGACAAGAAGTAACCCATTGGTGTAAATTGGAATTGGTCGAAGGATTCCAGATAACATTCTCGAAGATGAACTGAGGTTATACGAGTCATGGCTCCATCACCTGGGACATAACCCCATCGTACTTTGTCAGGGTGTGCGGATGAAGGTATTTGTGGAACAAGTAAAGGTGCCTTTGGAAGTATTTGAGGATTATTTGTATTTTAGATTTGCATAGTTTGAGAATTTGCACATTCCGAGCTATGAAAGTAGGTATTATGACTGAGGAGTGTTGGGAATGATGGATTCAGAAGATTATTATGTGTATTATGTGGTGTCTCATTGAACTAGGTGCAATGAATTGTCATTGTTTCAGATTCCGAAGGATGAAGTACTCGGAACACTTGCATTTGGTGATAGGTGCCAGGAGATAAGTCGAGGGGACAATGTCTTCAAGAAAGCATTGGAGGTTTGAAGCTCCTTAATTAATTTTGTGAGAAAACAGATGAAATGCATACAGTAACTGAGAAAGGAAAAGGGAGAAATGGAAGGATCCAATGGTAGGTAAGTGATGAAAGTAAGAAGTAGTGATAGGTAGAGGGATTTGAGAAGAAGAGTATTTTGTGAGTAACTGGGGTAACCCAAAATAAGGGAACGAAAAGTGAATTGTACTTTTTCCTCTAAATTTGAGAGTCGAGTAGATGTGTAATTGGTACTCGAGCAGTACAGTTTGTGATATTGTGTGGTTCTTTAGCATTGCTCATGGCTCGTGTAAGTAGAAATGGTGGATTCTTTTGAATTGTAAAAGGGGTTAAGGGATAAATAAATGGAAAGATTTGAAACTACATTGAAGGGTACTAGTTTCTTAATGAATTTTTGAGAGAAACATATGAATTTAGTAAAAGTGCAACGAAACTTTTCGTTCCTAGATAGGAAATGAGTGTATTTTCGATAAAAGATGAAATTTAAAATTGAGACAACTAATTTTCTATGGTTTATGTATTATTTAACTGATTTTTGATAACATTTCTGTTTGTATTCTACTAACTGGATATTATATTTATTAAATTTGTGACTCTTTTTGTATTACTTTTGATGAGTCGAAAGAGTACTTGTCGAGGTGATACATTAGAGTGGTGGTAAATTTAGTAATTTTTTGTGTATGTATTATTTTTTAAGAAGCTTTTAGAACTAAAAGAAGGGTGTTTCTTCTGACTGCAACTAATAAAAGCAGAATTGAAGGATTTTGTGTGAGATTATTTCTAAACCTGTTACCCGACGAATAGGAAAGTGGCTTTTTGGGATTGGGGAGAGGATTGGGTTTACACTGTTTTTCTTATTTTAGGGAAAAGTAGTAATTTTTTATAGGTATTGTCTATATTTTTGGAAACATTCCCCGCAGTATTATGACTGATTTAGAGCTTGTATTTTGTATATTTAGTATTTACTGATTGGATATTATTGGTTTTTCTATGAATGAAGAAGAGATACATGGTCTGCATTATATGTATTATATTGAGAGATGAGTAAAGTGTGAATAAAGACATGTACTCTTATTTATTTATAATTAGAGGATAGTTTAGATATTTAAAAAAAAGTGACACATTAAAGGGTGGTATATATTGATTATTAAATTGGATTTTGAGGGTCAGGGTGCACTGTGGAAATTTGGGGATGTAGGGAAGACAGAGAAACTAAAGTAATTTGTATTTTTCTGATTTGACTGTCTTTTGAGAAATTGAATAACTTTGAATTTTGAAGTAAAGGGGAGATTATTCTTTGACTTAAAGTGTGTAGTAGATTTAGGGGGACATTTCCAGTGTGATTTTGAATTTTTTAGATTTTCACGGGTGTTAGTATTAATTTGTAATTATTTAGATAGAACTATTGAGATAATTTTTGTATTTCTTTATTGCTGAGATGATGTATTACTTATTTGTCTGTCTGATACTGCGGGGAATTAGATTAGATGATTTGGAAAGTATTTTTAAAAAAAGGGACATTCTTAGGGAAGATGAGATTTGGGAGGGGGAACTGCGGATTTTAGAAAAAAGGGAATAGAAGAAGATGGGGGATTAAGGGACATTATGGAGGGAAATTGGGGGTTTTATTAATAAAAGGGGCTGAGGGATAAGGGACAGGAGTATTTGGATACTATAAAAAAAGGATGAGGGACAGGAGTACGGGAACATTAAAAAAAAAGGGATGAGGGACAGGAGTATGGGAACATTTTAGAAAAGGGATGAGGGATGGGAGTACACGGAATAAGGATGAAGGATAAGAGTGTACTAAGAGGGGATGGAAGGAATAGAGGATGAAAAGAAGGGATTAAGAGAGAGGATAAAGGGGGGACTAGAAAGGGATGAGAGATAAGGTGAGTATTATGAAGGAGCAGAGAGGATTGGCAGGATAGGAGAAGAAGAAGACGACGACGATGCTGAAGCAGAAAAGGGGGACTAGAGAGGATATAGATTTTAAGAAGGAGGGGGAATGGGGACTTTTATGAGGGATGAAGGAAGGGGGGCATTAAAGGAAAGGGAAGGAAGGCTAGAAGGTGAGTATTTTAGAAGGGATGAAGGATAAGAAGAGCTTGGGAAAAGGGAGGATAAGAGAGGGAGGGGGATTGAAGGCTTTTGGAAGGAAGGTGGGATTATGAAGGGGATGGAAAAGGAACGAGGAAAGGATGGGGGAGTGGGATAGGGATGAGAAGAGAGGGGACTAGGAAGGGAGCTAAGAAGGTGCGAGAGGGGAAAGGGGGACTATAGGGATGAGGGAAAGGAGTATTTGAATTGGGAAGGGAAAGGGATGAAGGATAGGAATTTGTGAACATTAGGGAAAGGAGTATTGATATTACAGTGAGGGAAGAAAGTATTGATACAATCGGGGACGAACGATGAGGGACAGGAGTACTAGAACATTGGGGGAAAGAAGTATTGCTATTATTGGTGTGGGAAGAGAGTATTGATACAAAGGGGGACGAACGATGAGGGAGCGGAGTATTCCAACGGGGGGAGCAGAGGATGATGGATAGGAGTAAGCTAACTAGAGGTTGAGAAAGGAAGGGATTAGGAAGTGGTCTGGGGGGACTAGGGATGAGGGACAGGAGTGTGTAGATATTTTAGAAGGGATGATGAACAGGGGACTAGTGAGAAGGGGATTATAGTGCTATAGCGGGGATAAGAGATGGGCTGGAAAGGGTGGAGGGGAGAGATTGGAAAGAAGGGATGTGAACTGATGGGGGATTAGGGAAGGAAGTATTGATATTACTAGAGAACTGGGATGTAGTAGGAGGATATAGGGAAGGATTCGGAGATATTTCCAAGGGAACTCGCAAGCGGGGGATTGTAGGGATGAGAGAGAAGGGGAGAACTGATATTTGGGGAGATGAGAGAGTGAAGAGAACTAGGAAAGGGATGGATTAAGAGATATTAGAAGATGTGAGCGGAGTGAAGGAACTATTATTGTAGGGATAGGAGACGGAGATGATTGAAGGAAGTAACTGAACTTTGATAGTAAGAGAGCTATTTGTGAAGGATTTAAAGGAGAGCTACTATGAGTAACTTTGAGAGAAGACTATTTAGATGGGACTAGATGATTTACTGAGCATAGAAAGGATAGCTATGAGAGATATTTTAGGAAGGAGGGAACTAGATACGGAATTTATAAGAACTGTAGAGAAGAGACACTGATGGGATATTATCATGAGATTATATTCCTGACGAATGGGGAACTACTGAGAGACGGATGATTTGGGCATTGGGGGAGATGAGAAGCGGATGGATTATTAAAAGAACTGTGAGATTTCTAGAGGATGGTGAAGTATTAGATAAATGAAAGAGAGATAAGAGTGTGTATTGATAGCTAGATGATGGATTATTAAGGGAACTATGAGAACATTGATATTTTACTAGATTAGAAGGATTTATTGATGATTATCGAGCAGGATTATAGGTCTGATGACTATATTATAAAAAGACTGTAGATATTACAGCGTGGGGAATGAGGAGAATAGAGATACTAGTATTGAATTTGAGAGAGATATTAGGCGATGGGGATAACTAATCTAACTTATGAGAACATAGGGAAAGATGAACGAACTATGGATATTATAAGAAATGTAGGTACTATTTGGAAGTAGCTAGAGAGAAGTATTGATTAGAAAGGAAGGATGGATATCAGTGTATTTCTTTGGATTTGATGGAAAGGGGGGAAGTATCGAAACGTACAGAAGATATTATGAAGGGATTAGATTGATATAGGATAGTGTGAAATCACTGGAAGATATGAGATGGTGGAAATAAGTACTAGTATTGATGATTGAATCGGACATTTCGGACTTATTGAAATAGAAAGAAAACAAGGAGATCTGAACTAACTATCTAAAACAGTAACTTTTAGTGCTCTTAGGAATTAACAAGAAACTTGGGCAATTGTGTGACTTCTAGGATTATTGGAGAAATAGGAACTACATGATTAAATCACTACTTCGAAGAAATATACGGATACTTGCACTTTTTTGATACTTTCTAGGATTCATATAAGAAACAAAATAAGTCCTAATTAACCGTCTAAAACAACAATCTTCGAGGGAATTGATAAGAACTTGAACTTCATGATACTTTTCGTATTTTCTAGGATTCTGAAAAAGAAACACAATAAATTCTAATTGACCGATTATACAACTACTTTGGAAGATAACAGCTATTCTTGAAGAGTGTGAATCTACTGATTAAAACAAAGTAATTATAGGAACTTGCATAATTTAATGAAAACATAGAAAACTGAACTCACAAACTAAAACAACAAATTTTAAAAGAAGATAGATTTAGACTATTTCTAGCATTTTAGGAATTTATAGTGATTCAACATTATTTTAGGATATTTGAAGAAAACTGGATTAACGGACTAAAACAGCACTTTTTGAAACTTTTTAGGAATTTACGGAAACTACCTTTTAGACACTTTTCACGACTTTTCTATGATTCTCAAAGGAGATTGAATTAACTGACTAAATGAAGATAAATTGCGACCATTTCTTGCAATTTTAGGATTTATAGTAACTCTGCTATTTTTCAGTATCTCTTCGTGATGACTTGAAACGAGACATGAGTAATCGACTAAAACAACACTTTTTGGGAATTTCATAGTAACTTGTAACTTTGAATATTTTCTGTGTTTTCTAGGAATTAACAGATACGTACAGGATTTGATTATTTAATTTATTTCTTTGTAATTTTAAGGGATTGATGATATTTCTTAGAAGAGACAAAATTGACTCGAAGTGAACAATTTAAAGGATGGATGGATTAAAGGATAATTTCTCAGGTTAGCTAGGATTAGATTATTTCTTCGTAACTCGATGATTTTCTAGGATTCTCAAAGGAAATTGAATTAACTGACTGAAACGGTACGACTAGGAATTTACAGGAACACACTTTTTGTACAATCTGAAGGAATTCTCAGGTTAGCTAGGATTTGCTTATTTTATTTCCGCGTGATTTTATAAGAACATAGGAATCGACTATTCTTGAGAAGAAGGGAGAAGAGACGAATTTGGAAGTTTTAAAAGAAAAGAAGGGAAACATAACTAACAACACTTTTCGAGCAACTCGATGATTTTCTAGGATTCTTCACACTTCTGATAAATTTGGAAGTATGGGGATTTTAGAATATTTATGGATATTTCTATGATTTCCACTTTTTCGACATTTTTAGTAACTTTAACACTTTTCTAGGATTTGTAAAGAAAACAGCACTTTTGGACATTTCTTAGGAATTCACAGTAACTTCTCACATTTATGGATTTTATAGTAATTTTGTCATTTCTTGTACTTTTCATAGATTGTAACATTTTTCACACTTTGTCGATTTAGCTAGGATAAGACACTTTTTTCGATTTTCGCGTATTTTGAAAAGAAACGAAACTAACCGGACTTGTAACAAAAGAATACTTTTCTGTGATTTTAGGAATTTACTATGATTTGGACATTTTACAGAGATTTGAACTTTCTGCAATTTATATGGATTTTGTAGGATTCATGGGAACTTTGTACTTTTTAAGGATTTCTAGAATTAGACTCTTTTTGCATTTTGTATGATTTTGATAGGAACTTGAACTTTTTAGACTTTTGTGATTATAAACGACTTTTCGGATAACTGTGCTTTTCACGGTACTTTTTAGATATATTCTATGATTTCCACTTTTTGTAATTTTGAAGAGACAAAGGAAACCCGAACTAACTAACTAAAACAACACTTTTCTAGGATTCTTCACACTTCTTATAGATTTAGGAATTTTATAGCACTTTAGACATTTTCTATGATTCTTCGTACTTTTAAAAACTTAGTAATTTTTGAGACTTTTAGGGATTTTACGGTACTTTTAGCATTTCTACGATTCTTCGTAAATTTAGATTCTTTTCGTCTTTTGTAGAGAATTTCACACTTTTCGACTATTTGTACATTTTCGTGATTCTTAGTAATCGAGATGATTTTCGGATTTGCTAGGATATTTAGACGCTTTCTTATATTTCTAGGAATTTACAGGAACTTGTACTTTTGTAACTTTTGATATTTTTTAAGGATTTCTAGAATTAGACACTTTTCGACATTTCGTGTGATTTCTTATAGAACAAAAGAAACCCTAACTAACCGGAACTAAAATAAAAGAGAGAACTTTTTGAATTCCTTGGGGATTTCACAGCTTCCGACTACTTCTATACTTTTCTGTGTTTCGAGGAACTTACGGATTTATTAAGATTCTTAGGGACTGTGACATTTCTTGTGATGAGTGATTTTAGACATTTTCAGTGCTTCTTCGTGATTTAGGATACTTTTTCGAGTGACTACATTTGTGCTCTTATGGGACTTGATGGATTTGCTGTGATTCTTCGAATATTTTGAATTTCTAGAGTAACTTTACAAGACAAGACTTTCTTTGGATTTTAGAAGGATTAAGATACTTTAGTATATTTGTACTTTTATGGGATAATTAGATATTTCTTGGATATTATAGGATATTTGCATACTCTTTGACATTTCTTGTGTTTCTTAAAGACTAGAAGAGATTTAAACTAACCAACTGTAAACAAAAGAACACTTTTCTGTGCTTCTTCGTGACTTTGTACTTTTACGTGATTTCTCGGATTCTTAGTAATTTAGATGCTTTTATTGCATTTTACGTGTCAGCTAGGATATTTGGATTTCTTATAGAACACGCGAGATCTATACTAACCGACGATAAACACTATTTTTGATTCTTTGTGCATTTATAAGACTAGCAAACCTAACCGACTAAAACATACTTTTTCGTCTTTATTTAAAATTAGACACTTTGTGAAGTTTCTTGTATTATGGGATATTTGCATACTTTTTCACATTTCTTGTGTTTCCTAGGATTCTTAGATATTTCTAGATTTCTTGTGCTTTTTATAGAACAAGGGAAATCTGAACTAACCGAGTATAAACAACTTTTTTCGGTATCTTCGTAAATTTGGATACTTAATTATATTTCTAGGAATTTCCAGAAACTTGCACTTTTGTAATTTTAGACGCTTTTCTTCGTACTTTTAGGAATTTCTAGGATTAGATACTTTTTGTCTTTTCTTGTATTTTAGTAAATTATGACTCTTTCGAGCGTTTCTTATAACTTCAGAGTCGGATTATACAGGATTAGGATATTTAGATACTTGGACATTTTTTGTGTTTCTTAAATATGACAAAGGAGACCTAAACTAACCGATTATAAACAAAAGAAAGAACTCTTTTGTGTGATTTGAGATACTTTCGTGTTTTCTATTATTTTACAGAAACTTATACTTATTATTATCTTGTGGATTTTACACGATCACACATTATTTTCGACATTTCTCGTATTTTCTTAAAGGACGACACTAACCGATAACGAAGAAAAGAACTCTTTTTCTGTGTTTCTTAGTGACTTGGATACTTTATTCACTTTTTCCAGTAACTTGTCAGGATTGTACTGATACTTTTCGTGTTTCCTCATATAATTAGAGTAGTTTTCTAGGATTTCTAGTGTACTTTACGGAACTTTCGATCGGATTTGCTAGGATATTGAGATACTTTTCACTTTTCTAGTGTTTCTTATAGAACAAGGGAGATCTGAACTAACCGAGTACAAACACTTTTTTGTAATTTGAGATATTTCTTTGAGTAACTGTACTTTTAGACATTTTTGTGCTTTTCTTGGATTTGTAACGATTCGTGGAGACTTTTACATTTCTTGTGTTTTCTTAAAGACTAAAGAGAGATCTGAACTAATCGAGTAAAAACAACTTTTCTGTAACTTCGTAGATTTAGACACTTTTGTATGTTTCTTGTATTCTGATAGGATTTTTTTTTTATGTTTCTTAAAGACTAAAGAGAAATCTGAACTAACCGAGTATAAACTAGAAAAAGGATTTAGGATACTTCGTACATTCTTTGTGCTTTTATATGACTTCGCGTTAGCTAGGATATTTAGAGATCATTTCGGATTAAGACAACAAAGGAGACCTAAACTAACCGAGTATAGACACTTGATTTTTTGTAGATTTCTTGTACTTTTCTATGCTTCTCTCTCTCTCTCGGGTTTGTACTGATTTTGAGAGACTTGTCGAGTTTTCTAGTGATTTTTAACAACATAATTTAGTATTTCTTGAAGGATTAGGATACTTTTGTGTTTCCTCGTACTTTTCTAGGACTTGCTAGGATAATTAGATACTTGACTGTTTTTGACATTTTTTCTTAAAGAACAAAACTAACCGATTATAAACACTCTTTCTTTCTTCGTAAATTTAGATACTTTCGTATGATTTTCCTGTGTTAGCTAGGATTCGTAGACTTTTTTTTTACTTTTTCTGGCGTCTCTCGGATTTGCTATGATTCTTATGATACTTTTCGGATTTTATATATTTCGAGTAGGATTTGGGTATTTCTAGTGTTTCTTAGAACTTCGGTGTCGGATTATTACGAATTAGGATATTTTTATGCGTCTTCTAGTATATTTCTCAAGTTAGCTAGGATTCTTATAACACTTTCTTGACGAATCGAGATACTTTACTGTGTTTCTTAGATTTTTACGATCCGTGGAGACTTTTTTCCCTTTTCTAGTAAGTCTCTCGGGTTTGCTTAGATTACGAGAGACTATTTCTTATTTTTTCTAGTGTTTTCACAACATATTTAGGTATTTCATAAAGGATTAGGATATTTTGTAGGATTTGCTTATATTTTCACGGTTTCCTATGAACTAAACTTCGTGAATTTAGATACTTTTCACTCTTTCTTAGTGTTTCTTATAGAACAAGAGAGATCTGAACTAACCGAGTATATACTTTGTAAATTTAGGTACTTTTCGGTGTTTCTTATATTCTTCTATGACTGATTTTGAGAGATAATTTCGAGTGGCTTAGGATGTTTACGTATGATTCGTAGGGCTTATTTCTTATAAGACAAAGGAGATCCGAACTAACCGAGTACAAACTTCGTAAATTTAGATGCTTTTGTACGTTTCTCGTATTCTTCTAGAATTTTGACATTTTGAATTATTTTAGAAGGATTAGGATATTTTCGTACTTTTCTATGCTTCTCTCGGGTTTGCTAGGATATTAAGACACACTTTTCACTTTTCCCTTTTCTAGCGTTTCTTATAGAACAAGGGAGATCTGAACTAACCGAGTACAAACACTTTTTCTGTTTCTTCGTAGATTTAGGTACTTTTGTATATTTCTTGTAGTTTGCTATGATTCGTAGACTATTTCGGATTTTGACATTTTTCTTAAAGAACAAGACTAACCGACTGTAACATACTTTTTCGAGCTTCTAGGAAATTTGAGATACTTTTCGGTGTGTGATTCGTAGAGACTTGAACATTTTCTAGTTTCTGAGATTTTTGAGGGATTATTTAACATTTTTCTAGTAAGTCTCTCGGAATTGTAACGATTTTGGGATACTTTTATTACTTTTTCTAGTAACTTCTCGGGTTTGCTAGTATTTTCAAAGTAGTTTTAACTGTGTTTTCATACAACTTGAGAGTGTTTCATAAAGGATGAGGATATTGAGAGACTATTTCTTATATTTCTAGTAGACTTAGAGTAGTTTTCTAGTGTTTTTAACAACATATTTCGGTAACATATAAAGGATTAGGATATTTAGATACTTCTACATTTCTTGTGTTTCTTAAAAAATAACAAAGGAGATCCGAACTAACCGAGTGTAAACTAGAAAAAAAAAAAAAGGACTCTTTTCTGTGTTTCTTGGTAATTTTAGAAACTTGGTACATTAGAGATTATTTCGGATTAAGACACTTTTGTGTGTTTCTTGTACTTTTCTAGGATTCTCTCGGGTGTGCTTATATTTTCTTGTTTCTTAAAAGGACAAAGGAGATCTGAACTAACCGAGTACAAACAACTTTTCTGTTTCTTCGTATATTTCTTGTACTTTTCTATGCTTCTCTCGGGTGTGTTAGGATATTGAGATTATTTCGGATTTAGACACTTTTGTGTTTCTTTGTACTTTTCTAGGATTTTGTAGATTTTCTCGAGTTTGCTTATATTTTCATAATTTCCTACTTTTCTTGTTTCTGAAAATGACAAAGGAGATCTGAACTAACCGAGTATAAACTTCGTAAATTTAGATACTTTTCGGTGTTTCTTTACTTTATACGATTCTCTCGGGTTTGTTAGGATACTTAAGACACTTTTCGAGTTTTCTAGTAATTTCAGAGTAGTTTTCTAGTGTTTTTAACAACATCATAGAGTATTTTTATAAAGAATTAGGATATTTTGTAGTATTCTCTCGGGTTTGTTACTGATTCTAGAGATACTTCTCGGGTTTTCTCATACTTTCAAAGTAGTTTTCTAGTGTTTCTGATACAACTTGAGAGTATTTCATAAAGAATTAGGATATTTTGTAGTATTCTCTCGGGTTTGTTACTGATTCTAGAGATACTTCTCGGGTTTTCTCATACTTTCAAAGTAGTTTTCTAGTGTTTCTGATACAACTTGAGAGTATTTCATAAAGAATTAGGATATTTTGTAGAATTCTCTCGGGTTTGTTACTGATTTCAGAGATACTTCTCGGGTTTTCTAGTAATTTCAGAGTAGTTTTCTAGTGTTTCTGATACAACTTGAGAGTGTTTCATAAAGAATTAGGATATTTTGTAGTATTCTCTCGGGTTTGTTACTGATTTCAGAGATACTTCTCGGGTTTTCTAGTAATTTCATAGTGGTTTTCTAGTGTTTTTAACAACATATTTCGGTATCATATAAAGGATTAGTTCAGGTTAGTTCAGGTTAGTTCAGGTTAGTTCAGGTTAGTTCAGGTTAGTTCAGGTTAGTTCAGGTTAGTTCAGGTTAGTTCAGGTTAGTTCAGGTTAGTTCAGGTTAGTTCAGGTTAGTTCAGGTTAGTTCAGGTTAGTTCAGGTTAGTTCAGGTTAGTTCAGGTTAGTTCAGGTTAGTTCAGGTTAGTTCAGGTTAGTTCAGGTTAGTTCAGGTTAGTTCAGGTTAGTTCAGGTTAGTTCAGGTTAGTTCAGGTTAGTTCAGGTTAGTTCAGGTTAGTTCAGGTTAGTTCAGGTTAGTTCAGGTTAGTTCAGGTTAGTTCAGGTTAGTTCAGGTTAGTTCAGGTTAGTTCAGGTTAGTTCAGGTTAGTTCAGGTTAGTTCAGGTTAGTTCAGGTTAGTTCAGGTTAGTTCAGGTTAGTTCAGGTTAGTTCAGGTTAGTTCAGGTTAGTTCAGGTTAGTTCAGGTTAGTTCAGGTTAGTTCAGGTTAGTTCAGGTTAGTTCAGGTTAGTTCAGGTTAGTTCAGGTTAGTTCAGGTTAGTTCAGGTTAGTTCAGGTTAGTTCAGGTTAGTTCAGGTTAGTTCAGGTTAGTTCAGGTTAGTTCAGGTTAGTTCAGGTTAGTTCAGGTTAGTTCAGGTTAGTTCAGGTTAGTTCAGGTTAGTTCAGGTTAGTTCAGGTTAGTTCAGGTTAGTTCAGGTTAGTTCAGGTTAGTTCAGGTTAGTTCAGGTTAGTTCAGGTTAGTTCAGGTTAGTTCAGGTTAGTTCAGGTTAGTTCAGGTTAGTTCAGGTTAGTTCAGGTTAGTTCAGGTTAGTTCAGGTTAGTTCAGGTTAGTTCAGGTTAGTTCAGGTTAGTTCAGGTTAGTTCAGGTTAGTTCAGGTTAGTTCAGGTTAGTTCAGGTTAGTTCAGGTTAGTTCAGGTTAGTTCAGGTTAGTTCAGGTTAGTTCAGGTTAGTTCAGGTTAGTTCAGGTTAGTTCAGGTTAGTTCAGGTTAGTTCAGGTTAGTTCAGGTTAGTTCAGGTTAGTTCAGGTTAGTTCAGGTTAGTTCAGGTTAGTTCAGGTTAGTTCAGGTTAGTTCAGGTTAGTTCAGGTTAGTTCAGGTTAGTTCAGGTTAGTTCAGGTTAGTTCAGGTTAGTTCAGGTTAGTTCAGGTTAGTTCAGGTTAGTTCAGGTTAGTTCAGGTTAGTTCAGGTTAGTTCAGGTTAGTTCAGGTTAGTTCAGGTTAGTTCAGGTTAGTTCAGGTTAGTTCAGGTTAGTTCAGGTTAGTTCAGGTTAGTTCAGGTTAGTTCAGGTTAGTTCAGGTTAGTTCAGGTTAGTTCAGGTTAGTTCAGGTTAGTTCAGGTTAGTTCAGGTTAGTTCAGGTTAGTTCAGGTTAGTTCAGGTTAGTTCAGGTTAGTTCAGGTTAGTTCAGGTTAGTTCAGGTTAGTTCAGGTTAGTTCAGGTTAGTTCAGGTTAGTTCAGGTTAGTTCAGGTTAGTTCAGGTTAGTTCAGGTTAGTTCAGGTTAGTTCAGGTTAGTTCAGGTTAGTTCAGGTTAGTTCAGGTTAGTTCAGGTTAGTTCAGGTTAGTTCAGGTTAGTTCAGGTTAGTTCAGGTTAGTTCAGGTTAGTTCAGGTTAGTTCAGGTTAGTTCAGGTTAGTTCAGGTTAGTTCAGGTTAGTTCAGGTTAGTTCAGGTTAGTTCAGGTTAGTTCAGGTTAGTTCAGGTTAGTTCAGGTTAGTTCAGGTTAGTTCAGGTTAGTTCAGGTTAGTTCAGGTTAGTTCAGGTTAGTTCAGGTTAGTTCAGGTTAGTTCAGGTTAGTTCAGGTTAGTTCAGGTTAGTTCAGGTTAGTTCAGGTTAGTTCAGGTTAGTTCAGGTTAGTTCAGGTTAGTTCAGGTTAGTTCAGGTTAGTTCAGGTTAGTTCAGGTTAGTTCAGGTTAGTTCAGGTTAGTTCAGGTTAGTTCAGGTTAGTTCAGGTTAGTTCAGGTTAGTTCAGGTTAGTTCAGGTTAGTTCAGGTTAGTTCAGGTTAGTTCAGGTTAGTTCAGGTTAGTTCAGGTTAGTTCAGGTTAGTTCAGGTTAGTTCAGGTTAGTTCAGGTTAGTTCAGGTTAGTTCAGGTTAGTTCAGGTTAGTTCAGGTTAGTTCAGGTTAGTTCAGGTTAGTTCAGGTTAGTTCAGGTTAGTTCAGGTTAGTTCAGGTTAGTTCAGGTTAGTTCAGGTTAGTTCAGGTTAGTTCAGGTTAGTTCAGGTTAGTTCAGGTTAGTTCAGGTTAGTTCAGGTTAGTTCAGGTTAGTTCAGGTTAGTTCAGGTTAGTTCAGGTTAGTTCAGGTTAGTTCAGGTTAGTTCAGGTTAGTTCAGGTTAGTTCAGGTTAGTTCAGGTTAGTTCAGGTTAGTTCAGGTTAGTTCAGGTTAGTTCAGGTTAGTTCAGGTTAGTTCAGGTTAGTTCAGGTTAGTTCAGGTTAGTTCAGGTTAGTTCAGGTTAGTTCAGGTTAGTTCAGGTTAGTTCAGGTTAGTTCAGGTTAGTTCAGGTTAGTTCAGGTTAGTTCAGGTTAGTTCAGGTTAGTTCAGGTTAGTTCAGGTTAGTTCAGGTTAGTTCAGGTTAGTTCAGGTTAGTTCAGGTTAGTTCAGGTTAGTTCAGGTTAGTTCAGGTTAGTTCAGGTTAGTTCAGGTTAGTTCAGGTTAGTTCAGGTTAGTTCAGGTTAGTTCAGGTTAGTTCAGGTTAGTTCAGGTTAGTTCAGGTTAGTTCAGGTTAGTTCAGGTTAGTTCAGGTTAGTTCAGGTTAGTTCAGGTTAGTTCAGGTTAGTTCAGGTTAGTTCAGGTTAGTTCAGGTTAGTTCAGGTTAGTTCAGGTTAGTTCAGGTTAGTTCAGGTTAGTTCAGGTTAGTTCAGGTTAGTTCAGGTTAGTTCAGGTTAGTTCAGGTTAGTTCAGGTTAGTTCAGGTTAGTTCAGGTTAGTTCAGGTTAGTTCAGGTTAGTTCAGGTTAGTTCAGGTTAGTTCAGGTTAGTTCAGGTTAGTTCAGGTTAGTTCAGGTTAGTTCAGGTTAGTTCAGGTTAGTTCAGGTTAGTTCAGGTTAGTTCAGGTTAGTTCAGGTTAGTTCAGGTTAGTTCAGGTTAGTTCAGGTTAGTTCAGGTTAGTTCAGGTTAGTTCAGGTTAGTTCAGGTTAGTTCAGGTTAGTTCAGGTTAGTTCAGGTTAGTTCAGGTTAGTTCAGGTTAGTTCAGGTTAGTTCAGGTTAGTTCAGGTTAGTTCAGGTTAGTTCAGGTTAGTTCAGGTTAGTTCAGGTTAGTTCAGGTTAGTTCAGGTTAGTTCAGGTTAGTTCAGGTTAGTTCAGGTTAGTTCAGGTTAGTTCAGGTTAGTTCAGGTTAGTTCAGGTTAGTTCAGGTTAGTTCAGGTTAGTTCAGGTTAGTTCAGGTTAGTTCAGGTTAGTTCAGGTTAGTTCAGGTTAGTTCAGGTTAGTTCAGGTTAGTTCAGGTTAGTTCAGGTTAGTTCAGGTTAGTTCAGGTTAGTTCAGGTTAGTTCAGGTTAGTTCAGGTTAGTTCAGGTTAGTTCAGGTTAGTTCAGGTTAGTTCAGGTTAGTTCAGGTTAGTTCAGGTTAGTTCAGGTTAGTTCAGGTTAGTTCAGGTTAGTTCAGGTTAGTTCAGGTTAGTTCAGGTTAGTTCAGGTTAGTTCAGGTTAGTTCAGGTTAGTTCAGGTTAGTTCAGGTTAGTTCAGGTTAGTTCAGGTTAGTTCAGGTTAGTTCAGGTTAGTTCAGGTTAGTTCAGGTTAGTTCAGGTTAGTTCAGGTTAGTTCAGGTTAGTTCAGGTTAGTTCAGGTTAGTTCAGGTTAGTTCAGGTTAGTTCAGGTTAGTTCAGGTTAGTTCAGGTTAGTTCAGGTTAGTTCAGGTTAGTTCAGGTTAGTTCAGGTTAGTTCAGGTTAGTTCAGGTTAGTTCAGGTTAGTTCAGGTTAGTTCAGGTTAGTTCAGGTTAGTTCAGGTTAGTTCAGGTTAGTTCAGGTTAGTTCAGGTTAGTTCAGGTTAGTTCAGGTTAGTTCAGGTTAGTTCAGGTTAGTTCAGGTTAGTTCAGGTTAGTTCAGGTTAGTTCAGGTTAGTTCAGGTTAGTTCAGGTTAGTTCAGGTTAGTTCAGGTTAGTTCAGGTTAGTTCAGGTTAGTTCAGGTTAGTTCAGGTTAGTTCAGGTTAGTTCAGGTTAGTTCAGGTTAGTTCAGGTTAGTTCAGGTTAGTTCAGGTTAGTTCAGGTTAGTTCAGGTTAGTTCAGGTTAGTTCAGGTTAGTTCAGGTTAGTTCAGGTTAGTTCAGGTTAGTTCAGGTTAGTTCAGGTTAGTTCAGGTTAGTTCAGGTTAGTTCAGGTTAGTTCAGGTTAGTTCAGGTTAGTTCAGGTTAGTTCAGGTTAGTTCAGGTTAGTTCAGGTTAGTTCAGGTTAGTTCAGGTTAGTTCAGGTTAGTTCAGGTTAGTTCAGGTTAGTTCAGGTTAGTTCAGGTTAGTTCAGGTTAGTTCAGGTTAGTTCAGGTTAGTTCAGGTTAGTTCAGGTTAGTTCAGGTTAGTTCAGGTTAGTTCAGGTTAGTTCAGGTTAGTTCAGGTTAGTTCAGGTTAGTTCAGGTTAGTTCAGGTTAGTTCAGGTTAGTTCAGGTTAGTTCAGGTTAGTTCAGGTTAGTTCAGGTTAGTTCAGGTTAGTTCAGGTTAGTTCAGGTTAGTTCAGGTTAGTTCAGGTTAGTTCAGGTTAGTTCAGGTTAGTTCAGGTTAGTTCAGGTTAGTTCAGGTTAGTTCAGGTTAGTTCAGGTTAGTTCAGGTTAGTTCAGGTTAGTTCAGGTTAGTTCAGGTTAGTTCAGGTTAGTTCAGGTTAGTTCAGGTTAGTTCAGGTTAGTTCAGGTTAGTTCAGGTTAGTTCAGGTTAGTTCAGGTTAGTTCAGGTTAGTTCAGGTTAGTTCAGGTTAGTTCAGGTTAGTTCAGGTTAGTTCAGGTTAGTTCAGGTTAGTTCAGGTTAGTTCAGGTTAGTTCAGGTTAGTTCAGGTTAGTTCAGGTTAGTTCAGGTTAGTTCAGGTTAGTTCAGGTTAGTTCAGGTTAGTTCAGGTTAGTTCAGGTTAGTTCAGGTTAGTTCAGGTTAGTTCAGGTTAGTTCAGGTTAGTTCAGGTTAGTTCAGGTTAGTTCAGGTTAGTTCAGGTTAGTTCAGGTTAGTTCAGGTTAGTTCAGGTTAGTTCAGGTTAGTTCAGGTTAGTTCAGGTTAGTTCAGGTTAGTTCAGGTTAGTTCAGGTTAGTTCAGGTTAGTTCAGGTTAGTTCAGGTTAGTTCAGGTTAGTTCAGGTTAGTTCAGGTTAGTTCAGGTTAGTTCAGGTTAGTTCAGGTTAGTTCAGGTTAGTTCAGGTTAGTTCAGGTTAGTTCAGGTTAGTTCAGGTTAGTTCAGGTTAGTTCAGGTTAGTTCAGGTTAGTTCAGGTTAGTTCAGGTTAGTTCAGGTTAGTTCAGGTTAGTTCAGGTTAGTTCAGGTTAGTTCAGGTTAGTTCAGGTTAGTTCAGGTTAGTTCAGGTTAGTTCAGGTTAGTTCAGGTTAGTTCAGGTTAGTTCAGGTTAGTTCAGGTTAGTTCAGGTTAGTTCAGGTTAGTTCAGGTTAGTTCAGGTTAGTTCAGGTTAGTTCAGGTTAGTTCAGGTTAGTTCAGGTTAGTTCAGGTTAGTTCAGGTTAGTTCAGGTTAGTTCAGGTTAGTTCAGGTTAGTTCAGGTTAGTTCAGGTTAGTTCAGGTTAGTTCAGGTTAGTTCAGGTTAGTTCAGGTTAGTTCAGGTTAGTTCAGGTTAGTTCAGGTTAGTTCAGGTTAGTTCAGGTTAGTTCAGGTTAGTTCAGGTTAGTTCAGGTTAGTTCAGGTTAGTTCAGGTTAGTA